>NC_091257.1:91550000-93022500 GCF_042477335.2 Ovis canadensis | reverse complement strand
TAAAGCTCAACATTCAGAAAATGAAGATCATGGCATCCAGTCCCATCCGGTCTATTTCCCATTTCCCATGGGAAATAGATGGGGAAACAGTGGAAACATCGTCAGATTTTATTTTTTTGAGCTCCAAAATCACTGCAGATGGTGACTGCAGCCATGAAATTAAAAGACGCTTGCTCCTTGGAAGAAAAGTTATGACCAACCTAGATAGCATATTGAACGGCAGAGACATTACTTTGCCAACAAAGGTCTGTCTAGTCAAGGCTATGGTTTTTCCACTGGTCATGTATGGATGTGAGGATTGGACTGTGAAGAAAGCTGAGCACCGAAGAATTGATGCTTTTGGACTGTGGTGTTGGAGAAGACTCTTGAGAGTCCCTTGGACTGCAAGGAAATCCAACCAGTCCATTCTGAAGGAGATCAGCCCTGGGATTTCTTTGGAAGGAATGATGCTAAAGCTGAAACTCCAGTACTTTGACCAGCTCATGTGAAGAGTTGACTCTTTGGACAAGACTCTGATGCTGGAAGGGATTGGGGGCAGGAGGAGAAGGGGACGACCGAGGATGAGATGGCTGGATGGCATCACGGACTTGATGGACGTGAGTCTGAGTGAACTCCGGGAGTTGGTGATGGACAGGGAGGCCTGGCGTGTTGCGATTCATGGGGTCGCAAAGAGTCAGACACGACTGAGTGACTGAACTGACCTGAACTGATAGTTGATTTCCAATGCTGTGTTAGTTTCAGGTGTGCAGTAAAATGAATCCGTTATCCATATACATCTATGCACTCTTTCTAGATCCTTTTCACATACAGATCATTACAGAGTATTGAGTTCCTTGTGCTATGCAGTAGGTCCTTATTAGTTATCTGTTTTACATATAACAGCATGTATACCTCAATCCCAACCTCCCAGTTTATCCCTCCCCAGGAATCTGTTTTGACTGCCTTCTCCTCATCCCCACTGTTGTTCTCATGCTGATGGTCTGGGGACCACACTTGGAAAGAGACTCTCAGGTCTAGCTGGTCCTCTTCCTAAAAGCATCAGTGGTTTCCCTTTCTCCTCAGAATTGAGTCCAAAGTCCTGGGTATGTGACGTAGCCCCCTTTCTCTCCTCCGCCTGAGTTTCCGAGTCTGTGTCCCACCTCTCACCCCCAGGCATTTACACACACCACAGGCCCTGCCTGCAGGGTTTCCTCTCTTTTTGCCAGGTTGGCTGCTACAGGTGCTGGGCTGAGGATCGTAGCCGCGTCGGGCAGCATAACTCTGGACAAGGTCTTCATTCTTTTTTGGGTCTCAGTTTCTCCACGCAGACCATGAGGATTTGAGTAGATATCAGCTCTGTGAACAGGGACAGTTAAAGCAGGTTTGAAAATCAGGCATCTGGGACGCCCCTCCTGGTTGTGAGTCAGCAGCCCGTTTTCCTGGCAGGTGCTAAGTTCCAAGTCATGCTGCTGAAAAGTTCCAGAAAAGTCCAGACCCAGAGCTTTGGCCAAATCAGTGTTTCCCCACCTTATCTCCAATTGGCTTGCTCATAATATTTAAACACTTGACCTTAAGTTGAGAAATCTAGTGACTCAGAAAGAAAGCAGCTGCAGCTGTCCCCTGCCTCCACCCCCAAACCTCTACCCCTGACAGGGACACGCCCTTCTAGATAGAGAATGTACTTTCCCCAATAACTGTTCTTCATGAAGGCAGGAGGAAACCAAGCCTCAGAGAGGGAAAACAACTTCCCTAAAGCCACGCAGTCAGCCTGTGGCATGCGTGCATTAAATATTTACTGAGGACCTCCTGTGTGCAAGTCCCTACTATGTGGTGGGTGCTAGGAAGACAGTGGTGAACAGGACCAAGATGATAGCTGTCCTTCCGAGGAGTTGCATTGTAGCAGAAATGTCTTGATCATATTAAAACCTACCGTGTGCTGGTCACCCTTTGAAGCAATCTTTATGTGATTGATGTATGTAATTAATTTATTTGATCCTCATAATAGCCTACAGAGGTGGCTCCTATCATTTTACAGTGAGAAAAATGACACACAGGAAATTTAAGACACTTGCCTGGGCTCCCACAACTAGAGCAATGGGCTAGGTGGTGAACTTCTAAGATATCAGGTCATAAATCCCTGTGAAGGTTACCCTAATATGGTGAAGTCTTTGCAGGTGTGGTTAAATTAAGGCTTTTAAAAAATATTTCTTTACTTATTTTGGGCTGTGCTGGGTCTTTGTGGCTGCGTGGGCCTTTCTCTAGTTGTGGCGAGCAGGGGCTCCTCTCTAGTTCCCGCACGTGGCCTCAGAGCTTGTTTGTTTCAGAGCATGCGCTTTAGGTGCCTGGGCTTCAGCAGTTGCGGCACGGGGGCTCAATAGTTGCGGTGCAGGGACTTAGTTGCTCCACGGCATGTGGGATCTTGCCAGGCCAGGGATCGAACCCTCATCTCCTGTACTGTCAGTGGATTCTCTACTCCTGAGCCACCAGGGAAGCCCAAATTAAGGTTTTTGAGATGATATTCATCAATAATACTCTGGACTGTTCAGGAGGGCTGTAAGGGCCAGCACATTTGTCGTTATAAGAGCAAGGCTGAGGAAGCGTAGATGGACTTGCAGACAAGGAAACAACTTGAAGACAGAGGCAGAGGTGACAGTGATGTGGCGGCAGGCAAAGGAATGCCAGCGGCCACCAGGAGCTGGAGGAAGGATTCTCCCCTAGATGTCCCAGCGGGGGCTCTACCCGGCCAACATCTTGCCATGGTGCTCTGATCCCATGAAACTGATGTTGACCATCTGGCCTCCAGAACCATGAGAGAATGAGTTTCTGTTGTTGCAGATCACCAAGTCTGTGGTAATTTGTGGCAGTCACAGGGAACTAACACAGCTAGTAAGTGGCTGAGTTAGGGTTTGAACCTTGGCAACCTTTCAATTTTCAACTTTACAAATGCACGTTACCTCTGTTCCCTTGCCTTCTGTCAGTTCCAGTCCTACCAGGAAGGTAAATAAAATTATTCAAAAGCAAACTCTTGCTTCTTCCCATTTTCTGATGGTTGGAGGACATGTGTGATGGCAGGTGCTAGAGCAGCCACCCTGCACCCAGAAGGTGAAGCTGCATGGGAGGAATGGCTGAGGCATCCCTGGATCAGTGATCTCTAAATTGTTACACTAGAGACAGAAATAAATTTCTATATTGTTAGAAAGAAAGAAAGGAAGACATGAGGGAGGAAAGAGGAAAGAAAAAGAAAGAGAAAGGATCTCATTATCTGAGTTCCTCTCAGAAAAGCCTGTGAGTTCATAGGCTGCCTTTAACATTTCATGGGGAATGAAATGAGTAGCATCTACCATAAAGACCTTTTTTTTTTTTTTTCTCCTGTTAGATTCCTTATGTAAGAAGCCCTTACTGCCATCTTGGAGTCAAGTCTAGAAAAACATTTGTCTTCAGACAGTCTTGGATATAGTTTTGTTTTTTCTTTCCTTAGATATAGTTCTTTTCAACCTTGAATATAGGTCTTTTTCCTTTTTTTCTTTCCTCCTTCTCCCCCACTTCCTTCTTCATTAAATATTAAGTAAAGAGACTGAAGCAACTCAATACATTTCCCTTTTTACCTTGGCTGCCAGGAAACTCAACTAAAATCAGTATTCAACTGTCATGATTGATTCATCTCAGATGCATGATCACATTTGTGTCCATGTTCCACTGAATCCAGGTTCATAACTCAATTTTTGTACTTGTTCTGGGAAACTTGGACCAGGCTGAAGGGCAAATTGATTTCTCTCTCACTCACCAGTTGAAGAAACTTTCTGAGCTTCAGTTTCCTTACTTGCAAAATGGGAATGATAATTGTAGAGTAAGAAATAATAGATTGCCCAAGATTCTTCCTGCCCTTCTGGTAATAGAACACATGTCTCCTCTTAGCAAGCACCCCTCCTCCACTCAGTCCACATTATTCCAGTGGACTGACCCCTGTATCTGTCAGTTTTTGGTACATAAATTGTCCTGAATCTCAGTGGCTTAAAATAATAAGTATTGGGACTTCCCTGGTGGTCCAGTGGTTAAGAATCTGCCTTGCAATGCAGGGGATGCGGGTTCGATCCCTGGTTGGGTAGCTAAGATCCCACATGCCGCACAGCCACTAAACCCATGCACCATGACTACTGAGCCCGTGGGCCACAACTAGAGAGTCCAAGTGCTACCACAGAAAGACTCTGCATGACACAAAGATATGGTGTGCCACAGCCAAGACTTGAGGCAGCCAAAAATAAATGTATAAATAAAAAGTATTTATCGTTTCCCACAAGCGAATGGAAGCACGGAGCAGTTTTGGTCTCAGCTTGTCTCATGCATCTGAGATCAGCTTCAGGTCGGCTAAGCAAGTCTGCTGAGCTTGGCTGGGCATGCCCACATGTGGGGAGGTCAGGTGGCTGTCTGTTGGTCTAGGCCAGCCTCTGCGGGGGACTGGACTCTCTTCCCTGTGGTTTCTCATCCTCCAGGCTGATTCTCACAGTGGTTATGCAGGGTTCCAAGAAAGAGCAGAAACTGCAGAGATTCTTGAGGCCAATGCTGGGAACAGGTACAGCATCACTTCCCAGCCTTCTATCACTCAGAGCACGTCTCAAGGCCAGAACATGTGGGATAAACTCACAGTTCAAAGGACTTGAGTCCAAGCAGGCCACTAATTACTCATCATTGTAGTGAAACTACTCCAGTCTCCAACTCCACCTCCAGAAGCTGGCAGGAGATCCAGCCTGGCCCATGTGAGCATCCCATATGGCTTCAGGGATTAGTAAAGGGATTTGCATCTGACTTAGATAAGGCCGACCTGAATAAGCCTCAGACTTTCACTAAGATTATTGACAAAGAGACGCTTCTCCCATTGTGGTTGCTGAGCCCCCAGCAAGTGAGCGCTGCTAAAAGCCATCACGATGCAACACGGGAACAGACTGTCTATCGGTGAAGCCAACACAGAGGAAAGAGATCTGAAAGATGGAGTGAAATGAATCCTGACATCCTTGGGGTTCCTGCTGTACCTGAAGCTGTTCCCCTCATCCTGCCCTTCTCCTACTCCCATCTCCCCAATGCCAGGGTTGCAATCCTGGAATTTCCCTGTTTGAGCTAATAAGTTACTGTTTTGTTTGTTTGTTTGTTTTTGTCTCAAGCCAGTTTGAGTTGAGTTCCTATCATTTGCAATGAAAAACGTAGACAAATGGCTGTCATACTGAACACATCTTGTGGATAGGGTAGAAAAAGCTTTTCCTTTAGGGAGCAAGTGACATGGCCACTTAAAACTGAGAAGCTACTGAATCTTGTCCCAACACTGGGAAGGGATACAGAGTTGATAGGAGCAGAGGAAAGCCAGGCTTTGGAGTCTGACATGCTGGAATCTCATACATGTGCATTGCCTGCAAGCTCCCCAACACTGGTGCAAGGAGTCGCAATTCCTCCCGCCCAGGGCTGGTTATGAGCACTCCTTGAGCTCACACACCTGCTGCTGCTGCTGCAGGGGGGACACTCACTAAATGGCACTTCAGAACCTAATATTTCTCTTGGATGAGAAGCCAACTTGGAGAGGAACAGGGGACAACAGGGAACTGAACAGCCATGCTTGTCCCTGAAACACCCAAGTGAAGGTGGTCTCCCCTAAACAGTTCAAATGATTAGCCTGGCTTAAGGTTTTGCTTTTTTTTTAACCACATGAATCTCATGACAAGATCGGACCAAGGACCAAGGACAATAGCAGAGCCTTTTGTAGTCTTTACTATATGTGATGCTGGGAAAGATTGAAGGCAAAAGGAGAAGGGGGCAACAGAGGATGAGAAGGTTGGATGGCATCACTGACTCAATGGACATGAAATTGAACAAACTCCAGGAGATACTGAAGGACAGGGAAGCCTGGCATGCTGCATGGAGTCGCAAAGAGTTGGACACAACTTAGTGACTGGACAACAGCAACAACAAAGCCACTGTTTACGTGTGTCCCCACACCTCACCAAGGGAAGCTGGGGCCCAGAGAGGTTAAATGACTTGCCTGAGGCCACACAGTATGTGTCAGAGCTGGGGATCTGAACCCAGATTCTCTGGCTCCAGAATACCCCTCACTCATAATTGCTGCACTTGATTTTTCTTGGCATGCCTGAATTCAAAGTGAGGAAGTCTGCAAGCCTAGCACAAGCCTAGTAGTATCTATGAATATAGGGCTTTAACGTTTGTGCGCAGAAAGGAGCATTCCAGGACTTACAAATTAGCCATCTTTGGGCTGCCTCCAACCCAGACATGTTTTATTTGGTCCATGCAGTGCTTTACATATTGGAAAAATAGGCTTTTCCCCCTAGGCTTCTTCTAAAAACCTTAGGGCTGGAGTTGAAGGGCAGGGCCACATGTGAAGTGGGTCTGGTCTGTCTACGGTAAGAGGAGCCAAAAGAGGAGGTCTCAGCTCCTGAATGCAGCTCAGTGTGAGGTGGTTTCCTGAGCCGCAGAGGCCTCATCTGGGTCAGGGCACGTCCCCAAGAGCCAGCCATTCATCCCTGCCAGAGTCACAAGGCCCTCTTGTTCCCCTGCCAGCCTGGAGCCCCAGGAGGGGAAAGGCAGCTGGGGCCTCCAATCGGATCCCAGAATCCACTGTCCCTGGGCTCCGTGGCCTTGCCAATCCCTCTCTGTCTCTGGGCTTCCCTTTCCTCATCTGTGAAACGGGCATGTGGCCATCCCTGCCCAACTTCCAACCTTCCCACCCCACGTTCTGGTCCTCCTGTGGGGACTCAACATTTCACACCTTGTTTGACTGTCCATCCAGATCAGTGGGTGGGCACATGACCTAAACTAGCCAATCAGACTTTCTCTTGGGAGGACCAAAACTTAAGGGGAACCAGTGCTAAGCAGAAAAAAATATTGGCATCCTACACCCTTTGATTCCTATTCCCCAAGCCCCTGCTCCCACTTCTCAGTTCCCTAGAGTTGATCTGTTACTATCGTTTCCAAGTATTTTTAGAAAATACAACTAAGATCCCACATGCTGCTTAGTGTGGCAATAAACAAAACAACAGCAACAAAAAGAAAACCAAGATAAAACAACGTGCCACGTTAACTTCATCACATCCTAAATTCCTGAAAGGATTCGATATATTTCTGGGCTTTCAGTTTTGTTCCATTAATCTATCAAGACAGCCCAGTACCACAGTGTCTGAATTACTGAGATTTTATGACATGGTTTAACATCTGATAATGTTGTTCCCCTCTCATCCAGAGATTTCTTGGATATTTTTGCTTAATTTTTCATAGGATTAATTTTAAAATTAGCTTCTCTGTTTAAAAGGCTGATGGTACTTTTATTATAATAACAAGGATTTATAAATCAATTTAGGGATAACAGACATTGTTTGCATGATGAAACTTGCCATCTGAAATCATGGTGTACCTTTCAACTTGTTAAGTATGTTTTGGGTCATTCCATAGTGAATTCAGGTTTTCTTTGGGTAGGTCTTACTCACCTTTTGTTTAGTTTTATTCCTAGGTTTGGTTTCTCCAGTAGTCGTGTACAGTTGTGAGAGTTGGACCATAAAGAAGGCTGAGCACCGAAGAACTGATGCTTTTGAATTGTGGTGTTGGAGAAGACTCTTGAGAGTTCCTTGGACAGCAAGGAGATCAAACCAGTCAATTAAAAGGAAATGGACCCTGAATATTCACTGGAAGGTCTGGTGCTGAAGCTGAAGCTCCAATACTGTGGCCACCTCTTTGGACTTCCCTGATAGCTCAGCTGGTAAAGAATCCGCCTGCAATGCAGGAGACACCGGTTCAATTCCTGGGTCTGGAAGATCCCCTGGAGAAGGAATAGGCTACCCACTCCAGTTTTCTGGCCTGGAGAATCCCATGGACTGTACAGTCTGTGGGGTTGCAGAGAGTTGGACACGACTGAGTGACTTTCACTTCCCTTCACTCTTTGGAAAAGACCCCGATGCTGAAAAAGATTGAAGGCGAAAGAGAGAAGGGGCCAACAGAGGCATGAGATGGTTGGATGGCATCATTGACTCAATGGACATGAGTTTGAGCAGCTGTTGTCCATGGAGTCACAGAGAGTCAGACACGACTGAACAACAACAACATTCAATCTTAATTTTGTTACTGTAGATGGGAACTTTCCTTTCAGTAAATCTTCCAACTGATGATTGCTGGAATAAACGAAAGCTACTGATTTATACATGTTAATTTTGTATCTTAACACTTTCCGGAATTATCTTGTGTTTCCTACACACAGAGTCATTTTATTATGTGTAACACTGACAATTTTATGTCATCCATTTGTACTGATTCAGTTCAGTTCAGTTCATTTCAGTCGCTCAGTCATGTCCGACTCTCTGCGACCCCATGAATCGCAGCACACCAGGCCTCCCTGTCCATCACCAACTCCTGGAGTTTTTAGTACGTCTAATACTATCTTAAATATGCAGTTCTGGGTTCAACTACAGCAGTGAAAATGGACATTTTTGTCTTGGTCCTCTAGTCAAAATGCCCCAAGGGTCTTTCCAATTAAGTATGATGTACTCCAATATATTTTACCATGTTAAGAGGTAAATATCTATTTTTATTTTACTGAGTATCCATGAATTCTTATTGAATATGTGTGTGAGTTTTTTATAAAGAATGGACGTTGAGCTTTCCCAAATGCCCTTTTAGCCCTAAGAAGAACTATATGACCTTTCTCCTCATGAATTACATTACTAGGTTTTCTAACATTGAACTAGCTTTGCATTCCTAGAATAAAACCCACTTGGTCATGATGTATTTTTCTTTTTTCTTTATTTTTGTATCTTTCTTATGGTTCTGTTTACTAAAATTTTATTTAGAATTTTTGCATTACAGGGAGCTATATTCAATATCCTGTGATAAACCTTAATAAAAAGAATATAAAAACAGAATGCCTATATGTGTATAACTGAGGCACTTTGCTGTATAGCAGAGATTGGCACGGCACTGTAAATCAACTATACTTCACTGGAAAACTTGAAAAAATAGAATTTTTGCATTATTACTCACAAGTGAAATTTGTTACTCTGTGTAGTTCTTGTCAGGCTTAAGTATCAACATGATATCTGCTTCATAAAAAGAATTGTAGAGTTTTCTTTCTTTGCCTTGCTCTCAAAAAATTGGACTACCTTAGAATTGTTATCGAAAGAGTGTGGTGGGTCCAACTGCTCGCCACTCAAAAGCCTGTAAACAAGCCAGATTGGTGGAAAGGAAAGTTTGCTTTACATCAGATGCCGGCAGCTGGGGGTGGAGGGGAGTGGCGGGCGTCTGTCCAAACTCCAACTCTCCCCTACTGGCAATCAGAGGAGCAAGAACTTTTATAGACAGAAATGGTGGAGGGGTGAGGGGCTACATGCAGAAACAGCACAGAGATCTCTGACCGTCATCTTCAAATTGGTCATCAGTGGTCTGAGCAGCAGCTTGTTTCTTTTAGGTCCAGTTAACCTTCAGTTCCAGGGCCCATTTGTTCCTATTTCTTTGTAGCAAGGGCTTGGAACTGCGGCAGCTCATGTCCTGGGTCCAGTCTGGTCGTCGTGTGGTTAAGTTCCTCCGCCTGGGGTTTCAGTATCTATGACAGCTCACAGGATATGGCTCAGAATATTATCTACCGTCCTCGAGAAGGAACTAAAGGTCCTTGACTGTGCTTAATGACTATATTATTATTATTTGGTTTCCTTTCACTGTTTTCCTTTGTGTTTATATGGTCACATTTCCTTGATTAAACTTGTTCTTTGACTCAAGTTTTCCGCAGGCGAAAAATAGGCAGAGAACGCGGTGAAGGGGGCAAGGGCCGTAGAGTCCTGCTCCGTTTCCGAATGATCTAGTCTTTAAAAGTTTCATAGAGTTTGACTGCACAATTCATGAGATAGGTTTTTTTGTGGCCAGATTTTTGTCAGCCTTTATCTCTTCTATGGCCTTGACACTTACCAAATACAGCAAGAGCATCTCAGGACTGTATAGAATTCAGGATCCCGGGCAAAATCCCAGAACCAGAGTCTGAACTTGAATAAGAACTTTGGGTGAGGAACCTCCCTGTTGGTCCAGTAGTTAAGACTTCACACTTTCACTGCAGGGGGCGCGGGTTCAATCCCTGTTAGAATTTTAGTCAGGGAACTAAAATCCTGCAGACCAAAAAGTAAAACAGCAGCCCTGAGAATTAAAAAAAAAACAAAACACAAAACAAACTTCAGGTGCTTTCTGTGTCCATTAAAGTTGGAGAAGCATGTCTATGGAACTCTGTTTTCTGTTTGTTCTGAAGCCAAGTAGTAAATTATATTTTCCTGACAAATTATCCTTTTCATCCATATTTTAAAATTTAATTATATAGAGGTAAACAAAATAGACTCTTGTGACCCTTTTAATTTTCTCTTTTCTCCCCCCCTGTGGTTAATTCTCTCCTTATCATGTCTTACTCCACATACTTACACTCTGTCCATTTTTCCCGGATTGTGTGAACTGTTTATCTGTTTTATTGTTGTTGCCTCCATTCCCTGCCATCATCAAAAGAGCAGCTTTGGTTATTTTCCTTTTTTTTTCTATTTTGCATCTCCACGATTTCTGCTTTATTCATATTAGTTACTTTTGCTTTCCTTCCATTTGTTTGGTTCAGTCATTCCTTTTCATAAAACTTTTTGAGTCAAATGCTTAATTCAGTTTCTTCTTTTTCTTTTTTTTAGTGATAAAATGAAACTGTTAGTCACTCAGTCGTGTCCTACTCTGCAGCGCCATGGATGGTAGCCTGCCAGGCTCCTCTGTCCATGGAATTCTCCAGGCAAGAATACTGGGATGGGTTACCATTTCCTTCTCCAGGGGATCTTACCGACCCAGGGATTGAGCCTGACTTTCCCGCACTGCAGGCAGATTCTTTACCCTCTGAGCCAAGGCTAATAAGGATATTTATGGCTAAATATTGCTTTAGATGAATCTCCCAGGTTTTGATGTATAGAACTTCTATTATCATTATTTTGATAATTCTTCAATATTGGGTTTATTTCCTCTTTCATTAAACAGATAAGAGATAGGTTAAAGCATTTCAAGGTGAATCAGTTCAACTACTCAGGCGTGTCTGACTCTTTGTGACCCCATGGACTGCAGCACGCCAAACCTCCCTGTCCATCACCAACTCCTGGAGTTTACTCAAACTCATGTCCATTGAGTCGGTGATGCCATCCAACCATCTCATCTCTGTTGTCCCCTTCAGCTCCCACCTTCAATCTTTCCCAGCATCAGAGTCTTTCCCAATGAGTCAGTTTTTTTGCATCAGGTGGCCAGAGTATTGGAGCTTCAGCTTCAGCATCGCTCCTTCCAATGAATATTCAGGACTGATCTCCTTTAGGATGGACTGGTTGGATCTCCTTGCAGTCCAAGGGACTCTCAAAAGTCTTCTCCAACACCACAGTTCAAAAGCATCAATTCTTCAGCGCTCAGCTTTCTTTCAGCGCTCAGCTTGAAAGCTCAGCTTTCAAGGTGAATATACCCTCTTAAATCAGTGTATTATTTTTTCCTAGCCTTATTGCATTGTGACCTGAGAGTATCATTTGTACTATTTCACTTAAAAAATTATTGAAGCTGTCTTTCAATATCAAAGCTGTAGTCTGATATATGTTCATTATTTTTGCTTCTATGTCCTTATTTTCTGTCTTCTTGATCTATCAAAGGTGGAGAGAAGTGCCTTAAGTTCTTAAATGACCAACTTTGGGGTTATTTGGTATATAGTTGCTCACATCTTCCTATCTTTAATGACAGTTGAACCCTTAGCACTAGGCAGAGCTCTTCTTCATCTCGCTTACTACTTTCCTCCTCTAATTTCATCTCACAGAAGACTGCAGTCTCTTTCTCCATCATGTTTGCATTTGTGTGATATATTCTACCTCTCCTTCTTTCTCAGACACTTATTTTTGTGACTGTCTTCTATAAAACATATAGACTGTCTTCTATACAACATAAAATCAGGTTCTGTTTTGTGATTCAATCTGAAAATGTCCTTTCTTTCCACGACTAAGCACATTTATATTTCTTGCTATGTTGTTATGGTTCTGTGGCTAAGTCGTGTCTGGCTCATAGTGACCTGATAGTCTGCAGCACGCCAGGCTTCCCTGTCCTTCACTATCTCCCGGGGTTTGCTCAAACTCATGTCCATTGAGTTGGTGATGCCATCCAACCATCTGTTGCCCACTTCTCCTCCTGCCCTCCTGCCGTCCCAGCCTTAGGGTCTATATAGGATCTTAGTTCCCCAACCAGGGATTGAACCCTCGCCCCCTGCATTGAAAGTACAGAATTTTAACCACTGGACTACCAGAGAAGTCCATTAATTGCTATAGTGATACAGTTAGTCAGAATCCTTCCATTTGGGGTTTCTTTTTGTGGGGGGAGTGGAAGAAAGTAGTTAAAAGTATTCCACTATGATGTCTGCTTTTTAAAAATTTGCTTTGTTTCTTGTAGATAGTTCTTCTAATATTTAGGAAAGTTTTTGTCTGTTTTTGTTTTTGTCTATTGTTTAACTTTATGCCTATATCGTTAGTCCTTTATTTTTTAAGACAGTGTGTATTAGTTCCTTCTCATAAAATTACATTTTCTCATCCTCCCTTTTCTTTCCCTCCATTTTCTAATTTCAGTTGATCTTTTTTACTGCTTAGTTTTGTGTTGTTAAATAGCCTTGTAGTATAATCACTTGATGTATCAGCATTGAGTTCTACACTCTGGCTCCCTGATACTGCAAATGAGACCATCTGGGGGTTTTTTTTGCCCAGTTGTCTAAAGGATTCTTTCTTTATCTTTAATGTAAAATAACTTTACGAGCCTGTGGTTTAGTGTCAGCTATTCTGGGTCGTTTTCCCTGGTACATGGTGTTGCCGTTCACTGAGCAGGCCTGGGGCTTCTTTTATATCAAGCTTTCTTGACTTGGATCTACATATTTGTCCCGTTCATTTATTTTGTGTTTCTCTGCTGAAGTTTCCGATTATGCATACATTGGCTCCCCCTTACCTATTATTTCCTTTCTAGTCTTTCTTCCGCTATTTTCCCTTCTTTTTCATTTTCCCCTTTTCTCCCGTCTGTCATCCATGTCCCTCATTGTATTTTCTGCAAGATCTGTCCTCCTTCATGCTCTTTCCAAGTCTTCTTCATTTCCATAGTTTTCTCCCTTCTGTTTTTCTCTTGAGCTCTGCCAGCTCACATTCATTACCTCCTTTTGCCTGCCAGCTTCTTCCTGAGTTGTTCAATTATATCTGTTTTATTATTTTCCTTCACAGAGGTAATTGCTCATTCAATTTTTTAATTCATGCCAAAATTATTTGGATATAACATTTTTCATTTGTGATAGATTTTTATGCTCTTTTCTGCATAGTTTATTATAATATCATGGTATCAAGGCTTTTACACTTGTCTTTCTTTTAGCATATCATTGAAAGCGCTTGGTCTTCCTGGGTCAGGTACTTACTGACTGTCTCTATGGGAAGAAGGAGGGTACTTTCTTGGACTTTGTAACTAAAAGATTTTCTCATCTCTGTCAAAGAGACACACTGTTCCTTAAAAATATGTCTCCTTTCTCTAATTCTTTGTTACATCATCTCTGTTTCTCAGAATCAAATCAGGTCTAACAGGGCTTCTGCTACTCACCCTGGTTCTACCTTCAGTTTTATAAATAAAGAATCCAGTTGTTCATCTCAAGATAAACACTCCTCCCCAGAAAGTACATCTTTGCTGATACTTTCTAAGATTTGCCATCTCTGAACCCACTCGCTACCTCCTGTATGACTTCTGCCCTATTTCAAAGCCACTTTTGGAAATTTCGCACATAGTATGAAGCCTATGAATTATAACTCTCTCCTGTGTGTGTTAGTCACTCAGATGTGTCTAATCCTTTGCAAGCCATAAACTGTAGCCTTCTGTCCATGGGATCCTCCGGGCAAGAATACTGGAGTGGGTTGCATTCCCTTTTCCAGGGGATCTACCCAACCCAGGGATCGAACTTGGGTCTCCCACAGTGCAGGCATATTCTTTACCATTTGAGCTACCTGGGAACATGGTTTTCCTAAAAATGGAGTTTGTGGGGTTTTTCTCTTTCATTCTCTTTGATACTTTGGTATAATTTCTAGAAGGAGGAGGGGAATATGTTACCTTCTGCAACCATTTTCCTATTCCCATCCTCTTATTGGGCCCTTTCATCTCTGAGACATAAACAGAGTAGTTTTGACTTGTCCCCTTTTTAACATGAGAAAGCAGAGGTCTGAAGGCTCTCAGGGCGCTGCAGGTGGCAGCAGGGCCAGCACTTGAGGTCCGTCTGTGAATCTGACCAACACAGGTCTTTTATCTCCTTATCTTCTGGGTCAGGCTGGCGCTCAGGCAGGGCAGCAGGGAGTTGAAGAGACTGAAGTCTGGCAGCCTCATTTTTTCCATTCCAAAGTGCCAAGGCAGCTGGTTGGGAGCCATGAGGCCGCCTTGGCCCCTTTTCCTGGGGCATCAAAGGAGCGCACACTTGCTGCAGCCCCATCTCCCCTAGCCCCCAGCCCCATCCCTCCCCTCCCCCTGGCAAATAGCCTGGAACACGGGCAGGACAACCCCCAAGCATCATCTCTCAGCCCCAGACGAGGCGCAAGTGGAATTTGCCTGGGAAAGTGGAACAGAAGCCTGCCCAGCTCAGTTCTGCTTCCATCTGGGCAGCTGCACCCTCCCCCATCGCCACCCCCCACCGCCCCCGCAACTGCCCACCTCTGGGCTTTCTGCCGACTCCATTCCCTACATAATCCTGGCTCTCCTCAGGGAAGGACGCTGGAGGCTGGCCTTATTACAGCTGAAATCCTTGTTCATTAGAGACCCTCAGGTGTCCTAATCCGCAGACATGCCCCCACCATACAGACAATTCAGCCCCAAGGCCTGGATGTCAAAAAAGAGGTCATTTCCTCCATCCCTCTGCCTCTAATCCTTCTCTAATTCTGTTGGAAAATGGAAAAAATGGGGGAGGTTGGCCTTCTCTATTTCTTCCTCTAAAATTCTTGACAGAGAGGCTAACAGAGTGCTGGTAAGTATATGGTCAGCAAGTGAGTGCTGAAAGAATTATACTTCTCTAATAAAATCCTTTTATTAAGGGCCTACTATATGAACTAGATCCATGACCTTCTTGAGTCCTTTCAGCCACCATGGGAGGGAGGCCTTGCCATTATCCCCTTGTACAGATGAGAAAACCAAATATGAAAAGTATGGAAAGTAGCCTATTCTGTGTCAAACTGGTACAAAGAACATCTAACCAAATGGACTCCAAGATGATAAGAGATAAAGCCTAGAACAGTCAGTTTTTGCTGCCTAACAAAATCCTCAAAACCTCCATGACTTTTAATAGCAAATTTTCATTTTCCTCACTCACAGCTCTACAGGTCAGCTGTGGAGTCTTGCTTTAGGCTGCAGGCTAAGTTCAGTCTTGTTCCATGTATCGTGGCCAATGGCAGAAAGCAAGAAGGTCACATGGAGATACATGGTTCCTTTGTATGTTTTGGTTTTTTTAAGGTGTACACATTTAAGGTTTTTTTTTTAATATAAAGTAACTTAATTTTATTTATTTATCAGTCACATGGTGTGGCATGTGAGATCTTCATTCTCTGCTGCTGCTGCTAAGTCACTTCAGTCATGTCCGACTCTGCGTGACCCCATAGACGGCTCCCCAGGGAGCCCGCCAGGCTCCCCCGTCCTTGGGATTCTCCAGGCAAGAACACTGGAGTGGGTTGCCATTTCCTTCTCCAATGCGTGAAAGTGAAAAGTGAAAGTAAAGTCGCTCAGTCATGTCCGACCCTAAGCGACCCCATGGACTGCAGCCTTCCAGGCTCCTCTGTCCATGGGATTTTCCAGGCAGGAGTACTGGAGTGGGGTGCCATTGCCTTCTCCGACTAGGAATCAAACCCACAGCCCCTGCAGTCAAGCATAGAGTTTTAACCACTGAACCTCCAAGGAAGTCCCCCTCCTCTTGTATCTTTACTCAGAACTGGCACCCCATCATGGCTGGGTGAGGGGGATATTCTCTGTCCATAATGGGAGGGACTGCAGACATGTGGCAGAGAGTGTGTGTGTTTAATTCCAATACAGGGAAAGTGTCAGAATTAGAGACCGAGTTCCAATCTACCACAGGGCCGTTCTGGGATAGTTAATTAGCTGTGTGACTTGGCGATGACTCTCCTCAGGGTCTAAGATGGCAGTCAGTCGCTGAACCAATCTCCCGCCAGCCTCACCCACTCACGCACTACAGATGTGGGCTGATAGTGTGACCAGCTCTCGTGCTTGTCCAGGACCGAGGGATTTCCTGGGATGTGGGACTTTCAGAACTAAAACCAGGGAAGTCTGGGTAAGCCAGGCTGAGTTGGTCATCCTGTGTGTGTAGCTGACTGTTTGGTTTGTGACCTTTAGGATGCAGACATGAACCTGGAAGAGAGGAAGCAGGGGCATGGGGTAGGAAGGGCTGCCCTTTCCCAGGCGAAGCCCCCTCGTTTTCTGAAGGAGTCGGGGCTTGACATTATCCTTATGACCCGACAGCAGTCAGATAAGAGAGTGGAGATCGGGCGGGCTCGGGGATTGGCCCAGATGTCTCCACTCTAGTGGACAGCAGACATCTGGACGTACCGAGACGCCTACAGGGGAAAGTCCAGGATGCTTGTCACTGGGTGGCAGCCTCTGGTGGAGCTGGAGGGGAGGAATCATTTCCTGAGGTCCACCTGACACGTGGGCTTCACTTTTCAGATGAAGGCTGAGATGCTTCACCTTCCACTGGATGTCTGCCTGCAAACATCACTACCAGCAACATGCCCATTGCACAGATGAAGTAGTTGAGGCTCAGAGAGATGAAGTGACTTGCTTAGGTGTTTTTTTTTTTTTTTCAGTTCAGTTCAGTAGCTCAGTCGTGTCCTTATTTATGTATGGCTGTGTGGAGTCTTCACTGCCACACACAGCAATGACATTGTGGCAAGTGGGGTCTACTCTCTAGTTGCGGGGCGCAGGCTTCTCACTGTGGTGGCTTCTCTTGCGGAGCACTAGGGCATGCAGGCTTCAGCAGTTGTAGCTCACGGGCTTGGTAACCCCGCTGCATGTGGGAACTTCCCAGATCAGGGATCAAACCTGTGTCCCCTGAGTTGGCAGGTGGATTCTTAACCAGGGAAGTCCTTGCTTAGGTTTC
Organism: Ovis canadensis; assembly: GCF_042477335.2. NCBI lineage: Eukaryota > Metazoa > Chordata > Mammalia > Artiodactyla > Bovidae > Ovis > Ovis canadensis. The sequence continues at coordinate 93,005,351 of NC_091257.1, read as the reverse complement.
ATACAGCAAATGAGTGGACAATGTTTGGGTTTGAACCTGGTTCTCCAGCCGTTCTTCACGGGCTGAGGGGTCACCCTTAGGGCTGTCGCCCCTCCTCTTTATTCCTGAGGCCACACCAGCCCTGCCCTCTGCAGGGCCCTGTCAGTCCTCATGGGTCAGGAGAGTTTGGGATTTTTCTACTGCTTTTCAGAGCCTGCCTGTTCCTGTAATACTCCATAACTGGAGAGCTGGATCCTCTGTTAGCCTGATAAGCACAGAAAGACTGAGCTGTTAAAAAAAAAAAAAGGCAAAACTAACGAGGAGAAGTGACATTTTTGAATGCTCCCCGGGGCCAAGGCGCTTTGGACTCCCAATGAGATCATGTGGTCCTCAGCACAGCCATAACTGAAGTCATCTTAATTGGGGAAGGTTTTGGCTGCAAGGAAGAGAAAATCTGACTCATGGTGTCCTCAGCAACACAGGCGTTTGGTTATCTCATTAAACAAGAAGTTTGGAGGTGAGTGGTTCCAGGGACAGTTCTTCGGCAGCTCTGGTTTGGGGTTCTGTCATTTTCCTGCCCCCTCAGGAGATGCCCCCTTCACTAATGCCTTACACAATGCCCCCCACCCCGCCAAAGATAAGGAGGCAAATAAGGAGGAAAAAATTCCCAGAAGCCCCCAACAAATGTCCAGATGGTGCCCACATGGCCAGCCTTGACCGAGTCTCTATCTAAGAGGGATGTTCCTGGCTGGCTCAGGCCGTCGCTGGTTCACTCCATGGGAACAGGGGTGGGGCCATCTCCCTAAACACCTGTTTGATTCCTGAACAAAATCAGATTCTACTAGATTCCACTCGCGAGGGAGAAGCCCGCAAACATTCTTCTCTCCTTGGTATGTGAGCCTTTGACCTCCTTCCCCTGGACTGAGAGGGGAAGAAGGACATCTCATGGGTGGGGGGCATTTGGGCTGAGGCGATGGTGGTTTGCACTCAAGGGTGTGGGATTGCAGAGATAACATTTATTGAGCACCTGCTGTGTACCAGGCCCTGTGCTAAGGGATTTCGTTCCCTCATCATTTAATTCAGCTCTTACAATAGTCTTATGAGGAAAGAACTGCCCTTCCCATTTTTCAGACCAGAAGCTGAGACCAAACCTTGATCTCGTATGGTGAGAGGCTGGGCTGGAATAAGTGCTAATGGCAACCGACTCCCACTGCCGTTCACTGGGGGTCTGGCACCCTGACAGGTGTGCCACCTGCATCAGGTCATCTTCTCCTCACCTCAGCCTCATTTCACCCATGAGGCACCTCGGCTCGAGGATGAGGCGCAGACCACCCGGGGTCACCCTGTTTAGCACTTGCCCGGATAAGCTGTGAACCCCGTTGCCAGAAGGCCGCCCTGTGGGGCTCCCCAAATTTGGAGAAAACCCTCCAGGGCCCATTCCATGGCCTTTTTGGGACTATTGGCTTCGCCGGCGGGTAAGCTGGATAAATAAACAAGTGGTTCAAGAAACTCCTTTTAACTCTTGATGTTCTAAATCTGCTGGAGGCCACACGAGGGTCATCCAACTGCCTTGACAGCCGACATTAAACAGGCAAATAAATGAATCTTTAATATGATAGCAGGAAATGTTAAGTACTGTCAAGAAAAACAAACCGGTTCAAGGCAATAGACAAGGTTGATGGGGCTGCTTGAGACCAGACAGGCAGACAGGGAGGGCTTCTCTGAAGAGATGACAACTGAGCAGAGACGGAGGGGTGAGGGGTGCAGTGGAAAGAGCCAGCTGTGCACAGATCTGAGAGGAGTGTTCCAGCCAGCGGGAGGAGTGAGTGCAAGGGCCCTGAGGTGAGAGTCTGGCACACTCGTGAGGGCACGGGAGGTGGGCGTGGCTGGAGCAGAGCTAGGAGAGAGGAGGGCAGGGAGGTAACAGTGGTTGGGGGCAGGTCAAAGTCCTTACAGGACCCTGTGGGCTGAGCGACGTGGAGCCATGGAGGTTCTGAGCAGGCTTCACTAGAGGATCTGACTGAGGTTCTACAAAAGCTCTTCTGAGAATGAATTGCAGAGAGATGAGGGCAGAAGCCAGGAGGCCCGGGGAGAGTAGCAACTCCTCCAAGGGCTATCAGTAAGATGAAGCAAAACCTGCCTTAATTCACCAAGCAGCGAGTGGCAGACACAGGATTAGGATCAGACCTCCTGGGCCCTACCTCCACGCTCTGCCCCACCGCCTCAGAAAACCCCCATGTGCGCAGCACTCCTAGTTTGCAGTTCCCTTCGCTGACAAGCTCTCATGGATTCTTCACAGCAACCTGCCAAGGTAAAGTGCAGCTCTGACCTCTCTGTTCCCAGACAAGGAAGTGGCTTAAAAGAGGTGAAGCTCCCTGGCCAAGGTTAGTGCTAGTAGCTCAGTTGTGTCCGACTCTGTAACCCCATGGACTGTAGCCTGCCAGTCTCCTCTGTTCATGGAATTTTCCAGGCAAGAACACTGGAGTGAGTTGCCATTCCCTTCTCTAGGGGATCTTCCCAACCCAGGGATTAAACCCGAAATGGCAACCCACTCCAGTGTTCTTGCCTGGAGAATCCCAGGGACGGGGGAGCCTGGTGGGCTGCCGTCTATGGGGTCGCACAGAGTCGGACATGACTGAAGTGACTTAGCTTAGCTTAGCCTGCACTACAGGCAGATTCTTTACCATCTGAACCACCAGGGAAGCCAAGGTTTCCCAGGTGTAGGTCCAGGCCTTCCAGCTGGGAGCCCAGTTCTCGCCAGCGCCCAGGGGTGGTCTCCTGCAGAGCCACTGGCACCAGAGACCAGCACTCAGTGTGTGCTCCATCCTGTCTGACTCTTGCGACCTCATGGACTGTAGCCCACCAGGCTTTTCTGTCCATGGGATTTCCCAGGCAAGAATGCTGGAGGGGGTTACCATTTCCTTCTCCAGGGGATCTTCCTGACCCAGGGATCGAACCCATGTCTCCTGCACTGGCAGGCGCATTCTTTACCACCGAGCCACCTGGGAAGCCCAGCCAGCCCTCTAAGCACCAGGTGATGGTAACAATGGCCACCGTATTCTGAGTGTGTACTGTGATCCGGAACAGGTGACGGACTCAGGCTCATTGATTTGTCCATTACAATTGAGAATGGGCGACTCAGAGCCAGATACCCTGAGCTCTTGTGTCCCCTCCACTGTAGTTCAGTTCAATTCAGTTCAGTCACTCACTCGAGCTGGTCTCTTTGCAACCCCATGGACTGTAGCACGCCAGCCCTCCTTGTCCATCACCAACTCCTGGAGCTTACTCAAACTCATGTCCATTGAGTCGGTGATGCCATCCAACCATCTCATTCTCTGTGGTCCCCTTTTCCTTCTGCCTTCAATCTTTCCCGGCATCAGGGTCTTTTCCAGTGAGTCAGTTCTTTGCAATCAGGGGCCCAAAGTATTATTGAAGGCAATATAGGGGCGATATAATCCAGCCCAACCCCACTGCACTTGGACCAACAGAATCGAAAACTAATTAATGGTCTCTAGCCCTTCTGGGGTTGGGGGAGGGAGCGAGGGGAGGGCAGGGGGAGAGTCTTCCGTGGTGGCGGATACTTGGGTGGAGAGTGGAGGAAAGGCCCCTTCCCTCCCCTCCCGCTTCTGTCTCTCCTCTCCCACCATGGGACCCCTCATCGTAGCACTTGCCTCTCTATCCCCGCCACCCCCCTCCGGCCCCCCATACTCCTTTCCTTCCTCTTCTTCGGGTCCCCCATCCCTGCTCAACAGCCCCCCAACCCCCGCAGGATCCCTCCTTCTCTGTAGTCACCCCCCTCTCTCCTACATCACCCCTCCCGTCGTCCGCCTTTCCTTCCAGCTCGCATCTCCCCTCCCCAGCAGCCGCACTTTCCGCAGCTTGTCCGGCCAAGCCCCCTCTCCCGGGCCAGCGGTTGGGAGCCTGCCCCCTGGAGCTGAGCCCGGGAGCAATCCCACCCGCCCTGGGGACCCGGGAGCGCTCGCGGGCCCCGCCCCGGCGGGTGGGCGGGGCGAGGGATGGGGGCGGGGTCGCCCCCGGGACTGGGTCCCCTTGGCCCCGAGGCCCCCGAGCCAGCCTCCCGCGCTCCGCCGCCTCAGCCTGGACGCTACCCCTGCCATGTCCTGGGCCGTGGTCTTCGGCCTCCTGGCCGCGCTGCTGCTGCTGCTGCTGCTGACCCGCCGGCGCACGCGGTGAGTGCCCCCCAAGCCGGCCGGGTCCCGGCTCCCCCCACACCCCGCGCGGCCCCGGGCTAGACAAAGGGGCGTCTCCGCTCGGGCGCGCGCCTCCCGGCTGCAGCCAGGGGGTCGCCCAGCCCACTCAGGCCCGTGTTGGAGTCCCCCACCCCGGCTCCAGTTCCCCGGGCAGGAGGGGGTCACCTTCCCGCCGTCCCCACCATCCCCCAGGCGAGCCTGGAGTGGGGGTCCAGGTTCCGGTCAGGGGGACTTCTGCGCTCATCTCCCGCCCTGGGGAAGGCGCCAGGCCCAACGTTGGGGAGATGCGCGCGGGAAGGTGCCGGGACAGGGGTCCCAGAGGGCTGATGACCCACTGCACACACTAACAGGGCTGGACCGCAAGAAGCTCAGGCCTGGCCCAGAGCTCCGCGCCAGTACCTGAGAAGGGGTTTCAGTGAGAACCGGGGTGCAGAGTGGGTGCGTGGGCAAGCTCCGTGTGACTCCCGGGGGAAGAAGCTCTCTCCTGCCCTTCACCCTGTGACTGCGTCCTGCACCAACTCCTCATCAGCCCCCAGCCCTGCTCTTAGCATCGTGTGGGCAGCCTTGTTCCTCACCCCATTACACAGATGGCAGGGTTGAGGCTAGGAAAGCAGAGGCTCTGAATGATGCCCTCTTACCAGGCCTGGAACCACCTTCCACAGGCTTCCCCGACCCAGGGGAAGGGGCTGAGTAGTCTCGGTGTTTCCTTCTGCCTGAGAACCGCACTCCCGGAAAGGGGGCTCCCTTCTGCTGAGGTCTGGTAGCCTGGCAGAGAAGGAGAAACAGATGTCTCATCTTCCTAGTCCTAAAGATTCTCCTGCTCCTTTGACAATCTGCCATTTAGGAGAAAAGTAAAATTTAAATCAAGGAGATGGCAGTTAAGTCTCTTTTTAAAAGGTGTTTAGAAGATTAATTTAAACTGAACAAGGAATTACATTTGACTTAAGCATTTATCCCATTATAGATAAGACTGAAACCCTTCTAACTACCCTCCCAACAATTCGGTACCTCTCCTGTTGATTAATTTGGGAGGAACTTTCCAGATGTTTTTAAAAGTACGCCTTTTATTTTACATTGGTTTTATATTACAGGAAAGTTGTACAAAAAGTTCCCAGATACCCTTCACCAAATTCCAGCTATTGTTAATGGCTTACGTTATCGTGGTACAATCATTAAAGCTAAAAAAACCAACACTGGCCTGTTAAAATTAGCCAGACTCCAGGCTTTATTTGAATTTCGTCTGTTTTTCCATTAATGTCTTCTTTCTGTGCCAGGATCTCATCCAGGGTGCCTCGGTGCCTTTGGTTGCCATATCTTCTCAGCCTCCCAGCTTTCCTCATCCACGCAGACAGTTGCCCATAGATAACTCAGGGCAGTGAAAGTGTGTTTAAATCAGCGTGTCTGAAGCTTGCAGAAATTTTCTGGAAACCTTTTAGTTTTAAACAGTGTTGGCTGAATTTCCAAACAATGATTTCACCCTAGTTTTCTTCAACCTCTAGACATCTTTCCAGGTGAAACTTAAAACCATACATTCAATCATTTGCCTGGAAAAATGAAAAAGAAAAAAAAGACCACAGATAAGTTTCCCCATGGATTATGAATTATTTTTCCTAAGTTGTCAGGCTTTTTGGAAATGCTGTAAAAAGTTGGTTTTGGACTGCACCTCTGCTGTTTCCCTCTGGAGTTTCATTTTGACATCTGTCCATGTAGCTCTATGGACTTCCCTAGTGGCTTAGCTGGTAAAGAATCCGCCTGCAATGCAGGAGGCCTGGGTTTGATCCTTGGGTTGTACAGATCCCCTGGAGAGGGAAAGGCTACACACTCCAGTATTCTGGCCTGGAGAATTCGGTGGGCTGTATAGTCCATGGGGTCGAAAAGAGTTGGACACGACTGAGTGACTTTCACATATAGCTCTATGGTGGGTATGAGGGTCACTGACAGCTGGTGGGGAGCATTATGTAGACCATGGGGGCAGTTGCTTGGACCCTTGGAAGACCTCACAGGGACCCCAGTTGAGACCCCCAGTCTCATTTTCTTCTTCCAGCTCAGCGAGGGGGTACTCTTGTTACCCCTGTTTTACAGAGGAGGAAACTGAGACTGAGTCACCTGGATTAAAAATCTAGGCTGTAAGAATTTTTAATTTTCAGAAGAAATGAATTTTCACTCTTCCCACACATTTTATTTGTGATCTGAATGCCCAAAAGTCTTAAACCACATGTTGTTAAGATAGTAAGAGAAGCAGCTACAATCAGATTCTTCAGTTCAGTTCAGTTGCTCAGTCATGTCCGACTCTTTGCGACCTCATGAATTGCAGCACGCCAGGCCTCCCTGTCCATCACCAACTCCCAGAGTTCACCCAAGCTCATGTCCATCGAGTCAGTGATGCCATCCAGCCATCTCATCCTCTGTCGTCCCCTTCTCTTCCTGCCCCCAATCCCTCCCAGCATCAGAGTCTTTTCCAGTGAGTCAGCTCTTCGCATGAGGTGGCCAAAGTACTGGAGTTTCAGCTTTAGCATCATTCCTTCCAAAGAACATCCAGGACTGATCTCCTTTAGAATGGACTGGTTGGATCTCCTTGCAGTCCAAGGGACTCTCAAGAGTCTTCTCTAACACCACAGTTCAAAAGCATCAATTCTTCGGTGCTCAGCTTTCTTCACAGTCCAACTCTCACATCCATACATGACCAGTGGAAAAACCATAGCCTTGACTAGACGGAAAGAAGGACAAATAATCAAGTGCTGGAAAAGAGAGACATGAGACTGATGCTGTGTAGACAGTGATTCAAAGTTTGAGTCAAAACGCTCAAGGCCATGCTTCTCCCACAGCTCATTGCTCGTGCCTGCTCAGCACCCCAGGGAGGTCCATTACCCTACCCGACAGCTGGGACTTAGGAAGGCTAAGTGACCTCCTTACGTCTGCACGAAAGTTATACTGTACATCTAGCTGGTTCCAAAATTGTTGCTTTTCTCACTCAAAGGAAAAAAAAAAAGCACTACTTCAGTCAGTCTGGAAAATCCCATGGTCGGAAGAGCCTGGTAGGCTACAGTCCGTGGGGTTGCAAAGAGTTGGACACGACTGAGCAACTTCACCTCACCTTCATCTTCAGTCCAGTCAGTTACTCTTGTCTTTACCTTTGGCCTTTAAAAAAAAAAATCAAAACATTTTTAATTATAAAAAATTTCAACTATATAGAAAAAATAAAAAGAATTGTATAGGAAACCCTTGCACCCACCACTTCATTTGACAGTTGATAATATTTAAAATTACAGATATTATGATATCTCAACACTAAGTATTTCAGCATACATGTCAAATTTTCTTTTTTTAAAAATAAATTTCTACTGTCTTTTTTTTTTTTAGATGCATCACACATCTTGTGGGATTTTAGTTCCCTCACCAGGGATCAAACCTGGGCCCTTGGCAGTGAGAACAGAGTCCTAACCACTGGACTGCCAGGGAGTCCCCTAAAAGATAATTCTTTTTTTTTTTTTCAGTTTATTAGTTTTTTGGCTGTGCTGGGTCTTCATTCCTGTGTGGGCTTTTCTCTAGTTTGGGTGAGCAGGGGCCACTCTCTCGCTGTGGTACGCGGACTTCTCATGTCGGCGGTTTCTCTTGTTGAGCACGGGCTCTAGCAGCCGTGGGCTTCACTAATTGTAGCTCCCAGGCTCTAGAGAGCAAGCTGAGTAGTTGTCGGATGTGGGATCTTCCTGACCCAGAGATCAAACCTGTGTCTCTTGCATTGGCAGGCGGGTTCTCTACCTTTGAGCCACGAGGGGAGCTGCCCCCCTACCCGACCCAAAAGATAATTCTTAGTATCTAGTTCCCAGTCCAAATTCAAATTTCTGCCATCAAGGTAAAGATTTTTCAAACCTGGCTCAGTTACCATGAGTGCTTTCCCTGGTGTGAGTGTGGAGTTAGGAAGTCTTGGGTTGGGACTTGGAAGTCTAACTCCTGGGCCCTCTGGGGCTAATGCTCTCCCTGGTGAGTATCAGAAACATCCTTCCTACATTCCAGGCCTCAGTTTCTCCATCTGTGCTCTGAGATCGCTCACGCAGCTGGTCTCCCATGCCCCATCCCACTGCAGCAGGCTGAATGCATTGGTCTTCCTCTTTGTGCTTGTGTGGCTGCTGCAGGGAGGATTGGAAGAGGTCTCCTGGGTGGGAGACCCTTTTCGGTGGTGGGGGGGGGGGCGGGCGGGGAATCAGAGGTCATGGTGGCATCAGATGAGGGTTCTGAGAGGCACAAGGGCCACTCTGGGCCCTTCCAGGATATAGAATTACTGGGCACAAATAATTCTGTCTCATTTCAACGTGCAGTAACTGGAGGTCCCCAAATGGTAGTCCATGGCTGAATTCAGACCCAAGTGGGTCTGGTATGGACCACACAGTACAAGGGGGGAAAACTGGGGGCGTCCACACACACAGTTCCAGACTTTCCGCCTCTCCTGGAAGATCTCCTGGCAATTGCCTGGCACTCAGCAGCAGAACCCTCTCTAAACCTTGCCACAGTCCCCACCACTCCCTATTGCCTCTCCAACGTGCAATTTGTCTACTTATCGCTGTGCTTGCTCTACTGTCTCTTTCTTTTGTTATGCTGAGAAACAATTCTGTGAGTCTGTGTCCATTGCAAAACTGGGAAAACAACAAGCTAGAGCAAGACAGCCATGTGGTTTTTCTATACCCTGGAGGCAATGGGAGGGAAAAGTGGAAGAGGGTTAGGGGGAACCCTTGGTGAGCAGCCAGCAGCCTGCAAATGAATCCTGGGAAAGGAATGGGTTAAGCAGTTTAAATAGAAGCTCAGGAGGTTCCAACTCAACTTGGCAGCAAAACTCTGGTCCCCCATGAAATCCTCCCCGAGGCCCTGAAGGAGTTGAGACTCCGGAGCAGAGAAGTCCGGCAATCCACCTACCCACACTGCTCAGCTAAACGAGCAGCTTCTGCTCTGGGCCGTCCAGAACATGGGCTGTGTGTCAGGCGCCTGACCTGCACTAGCTCTCTGAACCCTCTTTCAAGTCCAGGAGGCAGGTGCTGCTCACTGAGCACTAACTGTGTGCTTGACTCATTCATCTGAGACGTATGCATTAAGTGCCTGCTATGTCCCAGACAGAGAAGGAAATGGCAACCCACTCCAGGATCCCCACTGGTCTCAGTACTAGGTCTACAAGAAGTGTCCACCTTCTGTACAGAAAGGATGGGATACGCCAAGGGGCCCAAAGGTGGGTGATATCCAGGCATGACTTCCTCCCTGATTCTCTCAAAGTTTCAAGGGAGAGAGAGATGGGACAGGATGTGGGGTTGGCAGTGGGGTCTGTGAGCAAAGAATGAGCAGGTTTTGAGGAACTCCCATGGTGAGAATCAAGGCTCCCGGGAGGCATCAGAAGAGCTGCCTCCATATCTGAACCAGGAAGGGCGGGCAGTGATCAGCCGAATTGCCTGGAGCTGTGGATGAGAGGGTCAAGCCCAGCATCCCTGTCCCCCAGGGCCTGGCGGTGCCTCAAATCAGTGAGAGTGTCAGTGGGCGAGGCTAGAGACCGCAGACCCCAAAATAGAGCCTCCTCCGCCCTGCTGGCCTCCTGCTGAGTCACCCTGGAATGTGACTGGGGCCCAAGTTGGATTCCAGGCCCGTGGGCTGAAGGAGCCGCTGGCACTTCAAGGGTCAGACGCCCGGGCCCCCAGTTTCCTGCCTTTGTCTGCGCCTCCTCGGGACTTTTCTGGGGAAAGATGAGTGATGCCAGCAATAACAGCGGGCTCGCTGGGGAGCTCCGGTAGCAGCCTGAGTGAAAGGCATGGAGAGGAAGCCCCACCCACTCCCTGAAAGATGTCTTGGGCGAAAACCTCCTCCTGCATCTGGGCAGGTCACTGAAACCTCTCTGTGTCTCAGTCTCCTCACCGGAAAAGAGGGGGTCCACGTGGCCACTTGGGGTGAATTGGGGCCAGGGTTGCATGAAGACTGTGGGCTCCGTAGTCAGGCCTGCCTGGATTAGAGACATAGACTCTCCACGGTGGGCCCTCGGGCAAGTGGCTTAGCCCCTTCTGGGCCTCAGTTTCGTCTGCTGTAAAATGGGCTTGATAGGAGAACTTCCTTCTGCAAAGAATACTGAAAGGTTGTTGCTGAACCACGAAAAGACGCTAGGATCCTTGCCCTCTGGAGGAGAAGAATTCAGTCCGGGGCCAGAGATAAGGCTTGATCGCTCAGAGCTTTTGTGTAATAAAGTTTTATTAAAGTATCCAGCAATTAGACCGATTGTGGAATGCAGCGTAGGAATGAGCCCAGGACAGGAAGGCATTGTCTTGAGGGTCAAATGGCAGACTCAGGACTTTTGGAGTCAGCAGAAGTAGGCTCACATAGATTATCAGGCCCATCTGAAAAGTACAAAGTCAGCACAGAAAGTAAAGACATAAAATGATGTCACTTAGTTCTGGTCAGGGTGCCACCTCGTAACTCGAGTGTGCTGCACCCATGAATCAATTCCTGGCACTTTGACAGCAGTGGGAGAAGAAAGAATAACCTGGTAAGGGCCTTCCCAGAGGGGGCCTGAGAGATTGGCCCCCAGACCCCAATGTTTTTATCAGGACCTCGGTTTCTGGCTCAAATAGAGGCTTGCTTGACTCAGACTGGGTCAGGAGTCATCTCCCAGAGTTCAGTTAGTGCCTGTCGGAAAGCTGAAAGCTGAGTTACATGATTAGTTAATTCTAAAGCTTTAGAAAAACTTTTCCATTGAGCAATTTCAGGAATTACTAATTGTCCATCCTCAGACTGTAACCATCCTTTATCAGGCTTCTTTGTTCGTCTCTTCTCATATCTTTCTAATTCTTCCTCAGCGTACTGTGGTTTTTCCTGTTCACAGCACCTATCCAGATCAAAGGCGTCTGCAGTGAGGGGTTTCGTAAAGTGCCGCTTTTCTGGCTTGACAGTCTGGTTACCTTTGGCTTCTTTACTTGCATCCCTGCTGTGCCTTTGCAATGCATAACAGCTACTTCTTTAGGACAATATATAGCAGTTAAAAGTCTCTGGATCTCTCTGAAATGCTTAATAGGTTCTCCTGTTGCCATTTTGAACTCTTTCTTTCCATGTTGCAACATGAGCATGTAAAGTCAAGTAAGCACACTTAGAATCAGTGTAGATATTTACACGCTGCCCTTTGCTTAACTCTAGAGCTTGGGTCAGAGCCACAAGCTCTGCTAGCTGAGCGCTGGTTCCCTGGGGGAGAGATTTTGCTTCTAAAATCTGTTCAGCCATCACCACGGCATAACCTGCTTGACTCTTCCCCTCCCAAACAAAAGAACTGGCATCTGTAAATATTTCCATGTCAGGATTGTCTAACAGGGTGTCCATTAGGTCTTCCTGAGCTAAAGGAAGGAATTGGGAACACAAAGTTAGGAATTGGGAACAATTGTGATCAGGTGTTTCATTTTCCTTCTCAGGAAGGAAAGTGGCAGGATTTAAATTTCCACAAACTTTAAGCTTAGTTACTGGTCCTTCTAACAACAATGACTGATCTCTCATCCAAGTATTAACCTTAGAATTTAAGATTCCACTCACATCATGAGAAGTCAATACAGTAAGATTTCGTCCATGGATTATTTTTAAAGTTTCAGGAGTTAATAAAGCCATTGCCCCAATTACTCCTGGGCAGTGTGGCCACCCACATGAAATTACGTCTAATTCTCTGCTTAGATAAGAAATAGGTTGCAGGTGAGGCCCTCTCAGAGTTGTATCAAAACTCCCAAGGCCATACCTTCTCTTTCAGTGACTAACAAATTAAATTCTGACCCTGTGGGCAAGCTCAAAGTGGGAGCTTGCAGGAGAGCAGTCTGAAGAACCTTAAAAGCCTTTTGAGTATCTGGAGACCAAACCAGTCTGTTGGTTTGGGCCTGCTGAGTCTCAGCTCTAAGTTCATACAAAGGCCGGGCAGGTTCCCCATAACCTGGAATCCAATGCAACAGTAGCCTGTGATTCCCCCAAATCCTCTCAATTGTCTTAAAGTCATAGGTAGGGGATGATTTAGTATAGGTTTAATCCTCTCGGGGCCTATGGCCCTAGTCCCTTCTGATACAATTAGGCCCAGATTGTTAACAAAAGTGAAGTGAAGTGAAGTGAAGTCGCTCAGTCGTGTCCGAATCTTTGCGACCCCATAGACTGTAGCCTACCAGGCTCCTCTGTCCATGGGATTTTCCAGGCAATAGTACTGGAGTGGATTGCCATTTCCTTCCCGACCCAGGGATCAAACCCAGGTCTCCCACATTGTAGACAGACGCTTAACCATCTGAGCTACCGCTGAGCCTTTTCTCTTGATGCCTGGTAACCGCAGCCTGCCAGAAAGTTTAAGAAATCTTCTGAGGCTTGTGAACAAGCTTCCTCTGTCTCAGCACAGAGCAGAATATCATCTACATATTGTAGCCCCACTGCTTCAACCTGTCTGGGAACTGACTCTCTCAATACCAGTGAGCCTCAGGCCGCATCAGGCATCAGCTGTTATTACCAAGCAAGGAAACCTCTGGAAAATTCATGCTGTTGTTGTTTAGCCACTCAGGTGCATCCGACTGTTTTGCGACCACATGGACTGGAGCCCACCAGGATCCTCTGTTCGTGGGATTTTCCAGGCAAGAACTCTGGAGCGGGCTGCCATTTCCTTCTTCAGGGGAATCTTCCCAGCCCAGGGGTGTATGTTCCTCGGTTCTTTGTCTCATCACAACAAGGATTTGGAGTGATGGACATTAAAGCCCCCTCGGCGTGTCACAGCTCTCAGGTCTTGGATAGACCGTGTTATAGCTCTCAGGTCTCGAATGGACCATGTTATAGCTCTTAGACAAATCAGTGTTACAGCTCAGTGTTACAGCTCTATTTTATTTAGAAGATAGCAGGAAAGTCCATCTTCGAGGCGTGAGGGCACATCAATCCAAAGACATGAGGAGAAGAGCGCCCCAGTGCAGGGGAGAGAGAGAGAGACCTGGCTTTGGCTCCTCTATTTATATGTTTCTCTCTCCCTGGGCCTGTCCTATGTAAATTGGGCCAGCCAGGAGTGTTGTTTGTTTTACCTGAGGTCCTCCTTCAGGTCCTCGGACCTTCTTTTGTTCTATTTTCGTGGGCTTTTCCCTTCCTTGTCTTTTAGCCACCACCATTTTGGACTCCTTTTCCCTATTTTACCTACCTAACATTCCCCCCTCAAAAGATGGGAGGCCCAATTCTTTGGGAATAGGGGTGTTGAGGTCTTTCTGGCTACTTTCTGCTGAACTGGGATGGCGAGGGGTATTGGGCCTCCCCTTCTTGCTAATCTCAAGCCTCGGAGTCCTTATAGCGGTGCCCATCTAAGCGTGTGTGATATTTTTCGTGGTCAGCTGTAGTTTTATATCTTTGTTGAAATGGCACTGCATTTTGTAGCTTGTTGACCTGGGCAGAGACAAAACAGGTTAGACAGTTGACAGTACATGGTATAATCATAAGCATCATCAATATAGCATAACAAGGACTAGTAGGGGCATTAGTCAATTTTAAATTCACATCACCAGGATGGCTCAAGTCCCTCCTTGTTTAGGGATCAGAAGATCTATCTCTTGTCTGTTTTGGAGTACAGTCTCTGTCAAGCTGTGTTGGCTCTTTAGAGCTATCCTGAGAAATCTTATCTCCAGAAACCAGATTTTGGGGGTGTTCATTAGAATGGCACTCATTGGTAGTCCTGAATAGGTATCTGAGATCTCCCAGGGGCTCACAGGTGTATTGAGTGTTCTCTTCTGTTTTTTTTCCACGGCTTGACTCGTGAGTAGTGAATCCAGGAGTCATGTCCTGGTACCTTGATTGCTGTAGGGGTAGAAAAGTATTACAGGGTAGGGGCCCTTCCATGTGGGCTGGAGTTGAGCCTTTGGGGACCCATCTTTCCAGACTTTAATTAGGACTTGAGTCCCTGGAGCATATAGTGGTGACTCCTTAGAATCTTCTGGGTCCTGGTTCATACCCCACAAGCGTATATCCTGTTGGAATTGCCCAATGGCCATGGTGTAAGACTGGAGCGTCTGAACCTCTGGATCTAGGAAGAGGTCATTGACATAAACGAAAGGTCTCCCATATAGCATCTCAAAAGGACCAAGACCAAGCTGTTCCTTAGGGGCAATGTGGGTGCGGAGGAGAGCTATTGGTAAAGCCTCCTTCCATCCTAGGGAGGTCTCCTGGGTGATCTTTTTTTATCGCTGATTTTAAGAATTGATTGGCTCTTTCTACTTTTCCTGAAGATTGAGGCCTCTAGGCACAATGGAGATAATAAGTAATGCCCAATGCTTTTGAGACCCCTTGGGTGACCTTAGAAATAAATCATGTCCCATTGTCACTTTGTAATGACCTGGGCAGACCAAATCTTGGAATGATTTCATGGAGCAGTTTTTTTACCACTTCCTCAGCCTTCTCAGTCCAGGTGGGAAAGCCTTCAGCCCATCCTGTGAATGTATCTATCATGACTAATAGCTATTTATACCCTTGAGAAACTGGCATCTGGGTGAAGTCCATCTGCCCGTCCTCTCCTGGGTAGGCCCCACGTCATTGGATAGGCTGGGCCAGCTGAGGTCTTCAAGCTCCTTGGAGGTTGTTTAATTGGCAAGTGGGAGAAGAGGAGACCACCTGTCTTATGGTTGTTTGGAAGCCTGTTCCTCCGAAGGACCTTTCTAGTAGTCTTTGGAGGGCCTTTTCTCCTAAATGAGTACTGGCATGTAAGGAGTTAACCAACCTCCATTGGAGGTTCCCAGGCAGAAAAAGGAGCCCCTCTGTTTGGAACCACCCCATATGATATTTTTGAAAGCCCTCGTTCTTAGCTTTAAGAGTCTCACCTTCAGTATATGAAGGAGTTTCTGGCAAATTAGTCTGTGGAACTAGGGTAGCAACCCCTATTAGGACATGGTTCTGTAATGCTGCTCTCCTAGCTGCCTGATCAGCTGCTTGGTTCCCTCGTGCCACTTCCGTGCTCCCTTTTTGGTGTCCTTTGCGGTGGGAGACTTAAACCTCGGTGGGCAGATGGACTGCCTCCAAGAATCTAAGAATCTGATCACCATATTTGATTGGGGACCCTCGGGTGGTCAAGTGGCCCCTTTCTTTCCAAATAGCAGCAAGTGCATGTAGCACCAGAAAGGCATACCCGGAATCAGTGTAAATAGCTATTCTTTCTCCTTTTCCCAGCTCTAAAGCTCGAGTCAGGGCTATGAGCTCAGCTAACTGGGCTGAAGTACCTGGTGGCAGAGGCTTAGCCTCTATGGTCTCAAAATTGGAGACTACTGCATACCCGGCTCTTCTTTCTCCATCCAAGACAAAGCTGCTTCCATCAGTGTACCAGATTTCCTCAGGGTTGGTCAGAGGATCTTCTGACAATCCTTCTCGGGGTTTTGTCCATTGGTCCAAGGTTTCTAGATAAGAGTGAAAGGGGAGAGAGCCCTCGGGGGTAGGCAGGAGGGTGGCTGGGTTAAGAACCTCACAAGGGGATATAGTGAGGCCTGGATTTTCCATCAGCATTACTTGATATCTGAGGATTCTTTGATCAGACATCCATAAATGGCCTCTCCCATTTAGGAGTTGTTTTACTTGGTGGTTGGTAAAAATAGTTAGTTTGCCCCCCAAAGGAAAGTTTTAAAGCATCTTCTATCATGATTGCAATGGCTGCAAAACTTCGAAGGCAGGGAGGCCAACCTCGGGTAGTTGGATTGAGCCTCTTGGATAAGTAAGCTACAGGCTGGGGCTCAGATCCCAACCTTTGAGTTAACACTCCCAAGGCTATTCCCTCTCTTTCATGGACGTAAAGTTGGGATGCTTTTTCTGGGTCTGGCAACCTCGAGGCAGGTGCCTGAGTTAAGGCCTGTTTTAGTGTATCCTCTGCCTTTTTTTGAGGAGTTCACCACATCAGTGGGATTGAATCGTCTCGTCCCTTTAAGCTTTCATATAAGGGCTGGGCAATTAGACCATAGTTGGGTATCCAGATTCTACAATATCCAGTTAGCCCCAGGAAAGCTCGCAATTGTTTTCGAGTCATGGGGGAGGGCAACTGGAGGATTTCTTGTACCCGATCAGAGGACAGCCTCCTGGACCCGTGTGTAATTTGAACTCCCAGGTAAGTGACCTTTGTCTCGACCATCTGTGCCTTAGCACCGGAGACTTTATATCCCCTTTCTGCCAAGAAGTTTAGAACCTGAATTGCATGTTGTTGGGCACTTTTCTCATCTGGAGAGCAGATTAGTAGGTCATCTATGTATTGTAATATTTTTCCATTATGTCCCAGGTCCAGATCTAGGAGATCCCAGCTAAGGGCTGGTCCAAACAGGTGGGGGCTATCTCTGAATCCCTGAGGTTCAGTTCAATTCAGTCACTCAGTCATGTCTGACTCTTTGTGACCCCATGAATCTCAGCACGCCAGGCCTCCCTGTCCATCACCAACTCCCGAAGCTCACTCAGACTCACGTCCATCGAGTCAGTGATGCCATCCAGCCATCTCATCCTCTGTCGTCCCCTTCTCCTCCTGCCCCCAATCCTTCCCAGCATCAGAGTCTTTTCCAATGAGTCAACTCTTCACATGAGCTGGCCAAGTACTGGAGTTTCAGCTTTAGCATCATTCCTTCCAAAGAAATCCCAGGGCTGATCTCCTTCAGAATGGACTGGTTGGATCTCCTTGCAGTCCAAGGGACTCTCAAGATTGTTTCCAACACCACAGTTCAAAAGCATCAATTCTTCGGCGCTCAGCTTTCTTCACAGTCCAACTCTCACATCCATACAAGACTACTGGAAAAACCATAGCCTTGACTAGATGGACCTTTGTTGGCAAAGTAATGTCTCTGCTTTTGAATATGCTATCTAGGTTGGTCATAACTTTTCTTCCAAGGAGCAAGCGTCTTTTAATTTCATGGCTGCAGTCACCATCTACAGTGATTTTGGAGCCCCCCAAAATAAAGTCTGGCACTGTTTCTACTGTTTCCCCATCTATTTCCCATGAAGTGATGGGACCAGATGCCATAATCTTCATTTTCTGAATGTTGAGCTTTAAGCCAACTTTTCATTCTCCCCTTTCACTTTCATCAAGAGGCTTTTTAGTTCCTCTTCATTTTCTGCCATAAGGGTGGTATCATCTGCATATCTGAGGTTATTGATATTTCTCCCAGCAATCTTGATTCCAGCTTGTGCTTCTTCCAGCCCAGCGTTTCTCAAGATGTACTCTGCATATAAGTTATAAGCAGGGTGACAGTATACAGCCTTGACGTACTCCTTTTCCTATTTGGAACCAGTCTGTTGTTCCATGTCCACTTCTAACTGTTGCTTCCTGACCTGCATATAGGTTTCTCAAGAGGCAAGTCAGGTGGTCTGGGATTCCCATCTCTTTCAGAATTTTCCACAGTTGATTGTGATCCACACAGTCAAAGGCTTTGGCATAGTCAATAAAGCAGAAATAGATGTTTTTCTGGAACTCTCTTGCTTTTTCCATGATCCAGGGGATGTTGGCAATTTGATCTCTGGTTCCTCTGCCTTTTCTCAAACCAGCTTGAACATCTGGAAGTTCATGGTTCACGTATTGCTGAAGCCTGGCTTGGAGAATTTTGAGCGTTACTTTACTAGCATGTGAGAAGAGTACAATTGTGTGATAGTTTGAGCATTCTTTGGCATTGCCTTTCTTTGGAATTGGAATGAAAACTGACCTTTTCCAGTCCTGTGGCCACTGCTGAGTTTTCCAAATTTGCTGGCATATTGAGTGCAGCACTTTCACAGCATCATCTTTCAGGATTTGAAAGAGCTCGACTGGACTTCCATCACCTCCACTAGCTTTGTTCGTAGTGATGCTTTCTAAGGCCCACTTGACTTCACATTCCAGGATGTCTGGCTCTAGGTGAGTGATCACACCATCGTGATTATCCAGGTCATGAAGATCTTTTCTGTACAGTTCTTCTGTGTATTCTTGCCACCTCTTCTTAATATCTTTTGCTTCTGTTAGGTCCAGACCATTTCTGTCCTTTATTGAGCCCATCTTTGCATGAAATGTTCCCTTGGGATCTCTAATTTTCTTGAAGAGATCTCTAGTGTTTCCCATTCTGTTGTTTTCCTCTATTTCTTTGCACTGATCACTGAGGAAGGCTTTTTTATCTCTTCTTGCTACTCTTTGGAACTCTGCATTCAGATGCTTGTATTTTTCCTTTTCTCCTTTGATTTTCGCTTCTTTTCTTTTCACAGCTATTTGTAAGGCCTCCCCAGACAGCCATTTTGCTTTTTTTTTTTTTGCATTTCTTTTCCATGGGGATGGTCTTGATCCCTGTCTCCTGTACAATGTCACAAACCCTCTGTCCATAGTTCATCAGGCACTCTATCTATCGGATCTAGTCCCTTAAATCTATTTCTCACTTCCACTGTGTAACCATAAGGAATTTGATTTAGGTCATACCTGAATGGTCTAGTGGTTTTCCCTACTTTCTTCAATTTCAGTCTGAATTTGGCAATAAGGAGTTCATGATCTGAGCCACAGTCAGCTCAGAGGTAATACTGACATGATACTGTCCAAGTCATCTGCTGGCGTTTTTCTCCTGGGACCTCCCACTCAAAGGCAAAAAGATATTGGAATTCTTTAGCCAGCGGTATGCAAAAAAATGTATCTTTGAGATCCAAGACTGTAAACCACTTGGCGCTGGGTGGGATTTCTCCCAAGATTACATAGGGATTGGGTACTGTGGGATGGAGGGGGACTATAGCTTCATTTATGATCTGGAGATCTTGAACCATTCACCAGGTTCCGTCTTTTCTCTTTACTTAGAGGATTGGGGTGTTACATGGCGAACTGGTGGGGACCAATAGCCCAAAAGCAAGGAGTTGATTTATTAGGGGCTGTAGTCCCTCCTGAGCCTCTCTTTTGAGGGGATATTGTTTCCGGTTAGGAAACCAAGTGGGATCTTGGAGGACAATGATGACAGGTTCAGCTTGGTGGGCTCGTCCAGGAATCCCCTGGTCCCACACCTGGGGGTTAATTTTGTCTTCCCATAGTTTTTGGTCCCTCTCTATTGAAGGTGTAATGGGTTCTTCAGTAGTAACCAGGAGCCGTAGAGCTGTAGGGGCTGAAAAACTTCCCATCACAAGGGTGGTCTCCAGTTTAGTGAGTATATCTCTTCCCAGTAAGAGAGTAGGACACTCAGGGACCACCAGACACTGGTGGGAAAATATTTGTCCATCCCAGCAACAAAGAAGTGCTTGGGTGAATCTTTTAGTAGTTGCTTTTCCTGTAGCACCCAAAATGGTACAGGTTTGGGAGGAGACGGGTCCGGAGTAGGAGATCAAGACAGAGTAGGTAGCCCCTGTGTCAGCCAAGAAATTCTCGGCCCTACCTGCCACATCCAGTCGCACCCTTGGCTCCAGCCCCGTGATGGTTATCTGTGACAGGCGGGCTGGCTGGAGCGGGCCGCTTTAGTCCTCTTGAACCATCGTGAGGGTAGGCTTGGCGCTTGACCTTGAGGCTCTTGCGTCCTGAGGGCAGAGTGCCACCCAATGTCCCAGTTGAAGGCATTTGTGGCAAGCCGTTCTAGGAGACTTGTCACGGTTTGGACACTCTTTGGCTCAATGCCCCACCTATCTACAGATCAGGCATTTGTCTCATGCCTTGTCCTTCAAGGACTCGGGGTTTGCCATAGGGCTTCTCTGGAGGGTGGCCAGCATCTGGGCATGCCTTGTCTCTTTCTTTTTCTCTTTTCCTGGGCCTTGGCCTCCTTCTCCTGTTCTGTTATAAAAGGTATTGGTGGCTGTCTGGACCATCTCATCTAAAGAGGCAGCAGGGTCCTGCTTTTGTAGCTGTTGTAACTTAATTCTGATATCTGATGCACATGGGGACAGGAATTTGTCCTTTAAAATCACCTGTCCCTTGTAACAGTCTAAGTCCAGATTGGTAAACTTTTGGAGTGCCTCTTTTAGCCTTTCCAGAAAGGCAATGGGGTTCTCATTGGGCTCCTGAATTATTGTTGAGACTGGGCACAGTCCCATGAGTAATAGGCTTCCTTCTGTTTCCATGGGTGGACTTCCTTAGGGGTGAGTCTTTCTGAAGCTTATCCTACCCAGAACTGTTGCAACCTGAGAGCCAGGCATCCCTGGGTCAGGATGCAGATCCCCAGGCAGGCTGAGGTGTGACAGCCTCCTAGAGATTGAATCCCCAGGCAGGTCGAGGCATGACGGCCTCCGGAGAGTTGGGTCCCTGGGCAGGTCGAGGCATGATGACCTCCTGAGACCCCTGGGACTAGCAGATCCCCGAGCAGGTTGAGGCATGACAACCTTTCGAGGACCAGATCCCTAGGCAGGTCAAGGCGTGATGACCTCCTGGGACCTCCTTGGAGTTGGGCGTCCCCAAGATCTCCAGTGTAACCAGTACTGAGTAGGATTAGGGGGTTGGATATTATAGAGTATTTCCTTCCCAAGGCCAGGTATTTTCTGGTTGTCTCTCCAGAGGATTGTAGAGGCAACCTTGTGGGTCTGGATGGGGCTCAGGAAAAGAGCATGAAACAGGAGGGAAGGGGGCAGAGCACAACCTTTGAAAGAATGACATTGCACAAGGGTATAATGTAAACCAGTTAAAATCAATTGGGTCCAAGATGACAAGTCAAATTCAAGTAAACCTTAATCCCCAATCTGTAAGCCAGCAGACACACCCAGAGGTGGCAGGACAACTCCAAGGCACGGTCAAAAGAGGGAGGAGTGGGTGGTTTCCCAGTGGTTGGGATGATCCTCCCACTGACTAGAATATGAATTCACCCGCTCGCAAAACCTAGCCAGGCCGCATTTCATGGCCAGTACCCTGTAGAGTGGGCGCTTTTCTCTGAATCTTAAGTCCACCTCTTATCGCTTTCTCTCTCAATGAATTTTTGCAATGAGACCTCAGAACCTGAGCTTTATTAGGTACCCGAAGCCATTCTGGGTTTTGGTCGGGCTCAAGTCCCGGGAGAGCGCTGAAGGACAGGAGGAAAAAGCAGTGGGGAAAACGTGGCAAGGAATCCCCTTCATAGCCCGCTAGAAAATTTGCTAAATATCTGACCGGTGCTCACAATTTCACTGGTCTGATCCTTGGCACAGAGAAGAGAAAGGACAGAAGAACCCCCACCGGCTTGTGTAACAGCTACTGGGGCTCGGCAGATAGCGCCTTTGGGACATGCTGAGGAGAAGCCTCTCCAGAGTCCCTCAATCGTGCCCCCTGCCACCTGCCTGTTTGCGGGAGGTTCAAGGGAACAAGAAACGAGAGATTGTAAAGGAATTAAGATTTCGTTAGGCATGTCCCTCCAGCCATAGGAACAAGGACCTCTTACCTTAACCGGAGGTCTTCTGGGATCTGAGACTGGGCCGCGTGGGCTTTCCGCTGTCCCGGTTTCCAGCACGATGGGCCTTCCCCTGCGCTGGGTCTCTCACCTTCTGCTTCTAGTGCAGGAGCTTTGCTGAGTTGGGCTCCTGCTGTGCTTGGCCTCTTCCACGCAGAGGTTGTTTCAGCCAGGTTACATCCGAGTCACGGCACCATAGATGTCACGCGAGTGTATGTTCCTTGGTTCTTTGTCTCATCACAACAAAGATTTGGAGTGACGGACATTAAAGCCCCCTCTGCGTGTCATAGCTCTCAGGTCTTGGATAGACCGTGTTATAGCTCTTAGACAAATCAGTGTTACAGCTCAGTGTTACGGCTCTATTTTATTTAGAAGATAGCAGGAAGGTCCATCTTCGAGGCGTGAGGGCACATCGATCCAAAGACACGAGGAGAAGAGTGCCCCACTGCATGGGGGAGAGAGAGAGAGACCTGGCTTTGGCTCCTCTATTTATATGTTTCTCTCTCCCTGGGCCTGTCCTATGTAAATTGGGCCAGCCAGGAGTGTTGTTTGTTTTACCTGAGGTCCTCCTTCAGGTCCTCGGACCTTCTTTTGTTCTATTTTCATGGGCTTTTCCCTTCCTTGTCTTTTAGCCACCACCATTTTGGACTCCTTTTCCCTATTTTACCTACCTAACAGATGGAACCTGCGTCTCCTTCACTGGCAGGTGGGTTCTGTACCACTGAGGCACCAGGGAAGCCCCCTTGGGGAATGCATAGGACCTGCCATATAGACGATGCACCCAAGAGTCATGTTGGTCCTGCTTCTCAGACCTGCTCCAGCTGTTCCCCGGTTGCCAGGCACCAGGCACTGTTCTGTAACCCACTTCATCTTTGTCACAGCCCGATGTGGTCAGTAGTGTCAACACTCCAGTTTTACAGACAAGGAAACGGGCAGGGAGAAGCAAAGTCTCGTGGCCAGCAAGAAGCAGGGCTGGTTGGAAGCCAGGAGGTGCTCAAGTCGGGCCCCTGACCTGGCCTGTCCCCTCTGAACCCCTGCTCTGGTGCAAAAGTCTCCACTCCTGTGTCCCGTCCTTGGGCTCAGACCTGAGGTGGGCGGGGGCTGGTGCACACTGGGCTCCTCCCACCTGTGCTCTGCCATCCTGGAAACGGAGCCTTCAGGAGAAGCTGGCTCCCAGAGAGATGAGGGGCGAACAGAAGGGTCCTCTGCTGTACCCACTTCAAGTCCCAGAGCCGCCTGCACCTTTGCGAGTCTGCTCAGTGAGGGGCTCAGGGGCAGGGTGGGGGTGGGGAGAGGAAGCGGTGGGTAGGGAGGTGCTTCCTGCTGCCCTGCACCCTCACCCCTGCTGGGGCTTCCAAACTGCCCAGACTCCCACCCTCCAGTCTAGCTAGTCTTGCCATACACCACCTGTCTCCTCGTTCGGGTTATGTTGGGGGACAGTCAGACCAAGGAGGCCAGAGGCCATGGTGGAGGAAGGTAGACTGGGATGGGGAAAAGAATGAAGGGAAGGTGGTCCCCTCTGGTCTGCTGGGCATGGCACCAAAGCCCCCTGTCCTGGGAGTGGGAAAGTCGGAGGCTAGGCCTGGCTTGGTCTCCTGACACATCTTCCTCTTGCGTCTCGCTCTTACAGCCTTTTTGGGGGGCTGGGGGTGTGTTGCGCGGCATGCACCATCTTAGTATCTTAGTTCCCCGACCAGGGATGGAACCTGTGTCCTATGCAGTGAAAGTGCAGAGTCCTAACCACTGGACAGTCAGGGAATTCCCCCTTGCAACCTTTTAAAAGCATAATCACATTACTTCCTAAATCCTATTTCAAACCCTCCAGAGGGTCTCTGGACTGTCCCCTTGGCCACCGGCCCTTCTGGTGCACAGGGTGTCTCCAGCCGTTCAGCCCCACAGTCTCCTCCATTCCAGCCACGTGGGTTCCTGCCACCCTGAGAGCCTCACCCTGTGTGCTCCTACCCCAGGGCCTTTGCACGTGCTGTCCCCTCTGCCTGTAAAGTTCACCCCTCTCTTTCTTCAGGTCTCTAGTCACATGGCACCTCCTTGGAGAGACCCTCCCTGACCACCATCTGTGAACTAGCCCTCTCACTGTATCATATCACCTTCTTTTTTTTCTTTAATGAGATATAGTTCATCTACTATAAGATTCAGTCTTTCAAAACATATAATGAATTATGTGTTTTTAGTATCGTTTTTAGTATCGTCACCGGTGGTGTAGCCATCCCCGCTATCTAACTCCAGAGTGTTTTCATTTCTCCAAAAAGAAACCTGGTCCTGATGAGCTGTCCCTCTCCATTCCCTTCTCCCCTCAGACCCTGGAGACCACAAATCTCCTTTCCCTCTCCATTGGTTTGCCTTTTCTGGACATTCCATATAAATAGACTCACACACTGTGTGGCCTTTTGTGTCTGGCTTCTTTTGCTCAGCATGGTGATTGTGAGGTGATTCCACATTGTGGCAGGAATCCGGATTCCACTCCTTTTCATGACTGCATAATCTTCCACAGCATGAATACACCAGGCTGTGTTTGTCCATTCATCAGTCAGTGGGCATTTGGGTTGGCTCCACTTTGGGGCTATTATGATTAATGTTACTATGAACAATAGTGTGTGTCTTGATGTATGAATGTGGTCCACTGGAGAAGGGAATGGCAAACCACTTCAGTATTCGTGCCTTGAGAACCCCATGAACAGTATGAAAAGGCAAAATGATAGGATACTGAAAGAGGAACTCCCCAGGTCAGTAGGTGCCCAATATGCTACTGGAGATCAGTGGAGAAATAACTCCAGAAAGAATGAAGGGATGGAGCCAAAGCAAAAACAATACCCAGCTGTGGATGTGACTGGTAATAGAAGCAAAGTCCGATTCTGTAAAGAGCAATATTGCATAGGAACCTGGAATGTCAGGTCCATGGATCAAGGCAAATTGGAAGTGGTCAAACAGGAGATGGCAGGAGTAAACGTCGACATTCTAGGAATCAGCAAACTAACAAGGACTGGAATGGGTGAATTTAACTCAGATGACCATTACATCTACTACTATGGGCAGGAATCCCTCAGAAGAAATGGAGCAGCCCTCATGGTCAACAAAAGAGTCCGAAATGCAGTACTTGGATGCAATCTCAAAAACGACAGAATGATCTCTGTTCATTTCCAAGGCAAACCATTCAATATCACAGTAATCTATGATACTATGCCCCAACCAGTAAAACTGAAGAAGCTGAAGTTGAATGGTTCTATGAAGACCTACAAGACCTTTTAAAACTAACACCCAAAAAAGATGTCCTTTTCATTATAGGGGACTAGAATGCAAAAGTAGGAAGTCAAGAAACACCTGGAGTAACAGGCAAATTTGGCCTTGGAATACTGAATGAAGCAGGGCAAAGGCTAATAGAGTTTTGCCAAGAGAATGCACTGGTCATAGCAAACACCGTCTTCCAACAACACAAGAGAAGACATGTGTCCATGTCTACACATGGACATCACCAGATGGTCAACACCGAAATCAGATTGATTATATTCTTTGCAGCCAAAGATGGAGAAGCTCTATACAGTCAGCAAAAACAAGACTGGGAGCTGACTGTGGCTCAGATCATGAACTCCTTATTGCCAAATTCAGACTGAAATTGAAGAAAGTAGGGAAAACCACTAGACCATTCAGGTATGACCTAAATCAAATCCCTTATGATTATACAGTGGAAGTGAGAAATAGATTTAAGGGACTAGACCCAATAGATAGAGTGCCTGATGAACTATGGACAGAGGGTTTGTGACATTGTACAGGAGACAGGGATCAAGACCATCCCCATGGAAAAGAAATGCAAAAAAAAGCAAAATGGCTGTCTGGGGAGGCCTTACAAATAGCTGTGAAAAGAAAAGAAGCAAAAATCAAAGGAGAAAAGGAAAAATATAAGCATCTGAATGCAGAGTTCCAAAGAGTAGCAAGAAGAGATAAGAAAGCCTTCCTTAGTGATCATCAGTGCAAAGAAATAGAGGAAGACAACAGAATGGGAAACACTAGAGATCTCTTCAAGAAAATTAGAGATCCCAAGGGAACATTTCATGCAAAGATGGGCTCAATAAAGGACAGAAATGGTCTGGACCTAACAGAAGCAAAAGATATTAAGAAGAGGTGGCAAGAATACACAGAAGAACTGTACAAAAAAGATCTTCATGACCAAGATAATCACGATGGTGTGATCACTCACCTAGAGCCAGACATCCTGGAATGTGAAGTCAAGTGGGCCTTAGAAAGCATCACTACGAACAAAGCTAGTGGAGGTGATGGAAGTCCAGTCGAGCTCTTTCAAATCCTGAAAGATGATGCTGTGAAAGTGCTGCACTCAATATGCCAGCAAATTTGGAAAACTCAGCAGTGGCCACAGGATGGAAAAGGTCAGTTTTCATTCCAATTCCAAAGAAAGGCAATGCAAAAGAATGCTCAAACTACCGCACAATTGCACTCATCTCACACGCTAGTAAAGTAATGCTCAAAATTCTCCAAGCCAGGCTTCAGCAATACGTGAACCGTGAACTTCCAGACGTTCAAGCTGGTTTTAGAAAAGGCAGAGGAACCAGAGATCAAATTGCCAACATCCCCTGGATCATGGAAAAAGCAAGAGAGTTCCAGAAAAACATCTATTTCTGCTTTATTGACTATGCCAAAGCCTTAGACTATGTGGATCGCAATATACTGTGGAAAATTCTGAAAGAGATGGGAATACCAGACCACCTAACCTGCCTCTTGAGAAAACTATATGCAGGTCAGGAAGCAACAGTTAGAAGTGGACATGGAACAACAGACTGTTTCCAAATAGGAAAAGGAGTACGTCAAGGCTGTATACTGTCACCCTGCTTGTTTAACTTCTATGCAGAGTACATCATGAGAAAGTCTGGGCTGGAAAAAGCACAAGCTGGAATCAAGATTGTCGGGAGAAATATCAATAACCTCAGATATGCAGATGACACCACCCTTATGGCAGAAAATGAAGAGGAACTAAAAAGCCTCTTGATGAAAGTGAAAGGGGAGAATGAAAAAGTTGGCTTAAAGCTCAACATTCAGAAAACGAAGATCATGGCATCTGGTCCCATCACTTCATGGGAACTAGATGGGGAAACAGTGGAAACAGTGTCAGACTTTACTTTTGGGGGGGGCTCTAAAATCACTGTAGATGGTGACTGCAGCCATGAAATTAAAAGATGCTTACTCCTTGGAAGGAAAGTTATGACCAACCTAGATAGCATATTGAAAAGCAGAGACATTACTTTACCAACAAAGGTCTGTCTAGTCAAGGCTATGGTTTTTCCAGTATTCATGTATGGATGTGAGAGTTGGGCTGTGAAGAAGGCTGAGCACCGAAGAATTGATGCTTTTGAACTGTGGTGTTGGAGAAGACTCTTGAGAGTCCCTTGGACTGCAAGGAGGTCCAACCAGTCCTTTCTAAAGGAGATCAGTCCTGGGTGTTCTTTCGAAGGAATGATGCTAAGGCTGAAACTCCAGTACTTTGGCCACCTCATGCAAAGAGTTGACTCATTGGAAAAGACTCTGATGCTGGGAAGGATTGGGGGCAGGAGGAGAAGGGGACGACAGAGGATGAGATGGCTGGATGGCATCACTGACTCGATGGACGTGAGTTTGAGTGAACTCTGGGATTTGGTGATGGACAGGGAGGCCTGGCGTGCTGCGATTCATGGGGTCGCAAAGAGTCGGACATGACTGAGCGACTGAACTGAACTGAACTGAACTGATGTATGAACATGTGTTTTCAATTCTTTGGGATCTATTGCTGGATCGTATAATCACTCTTCCTTTCAAGAAACTGCCAGTTTCATTTCTGGAGTAGCTGCACATTGTACATTCCCACCAGAAATATATGAGGATTCCATTTCTCCACATTATTGCCAGCCCTTATTTTCCTTTTTTTTGTTTTTACAATGATGGCCATCTCAGTGGATTTGAAGTGGTACCGCATGTTGTTTTGATTTGCATTTCCGCAGTGATTCATGATGTAGGGCGTATTTTTCATGTGCTTACTGGCCATTTGTGTATCTTCCTTGGAGAACTGTCTATGCAGATTCCTCTGTGTATTTTTAAATTGGGTTATTCGTTTTGTTCGTTGCCATGCTCTCCAACCTCATCCTCTCTTGGTGGACATGACAGGAAGTGTGAGATGACCAGGACCCTGGTCCTTGCTGGCTCAAACAGAGAGCTCTGTATCCTTATACACCTGCAGGGAGATGACCACCTTGATTGGACCCCCTGATATGTTGCAACATCAACTGGTTCCCCAGCTTCTACTCTCAGCCCCGTGTGGTCAATTCCCTAATCAGCAGTAAAAGGAATCTTGTAATAACCTGAGCCCAATCCAGTCCCTCCTCTGCTCCCACGTCACTTAGAGAAAAAGCTAAAGACCCCAGCGTTGCCTGCAAGACTCCATGTGGTCTGGCCTCTGTTACCACCCTGGCTCAACTTCCGCTATTTCTTGCTTCTGCCAATCCAGCCACACTGGCCCCCTCACTGTTCTTCGAACACACCAGGCATGATCCAACCTCAGGGCCTTTGCTCTTGCTCTCTCTGCCTGGGAGCTCTCCTTCTAGCCATCCATGTGGCTCCCTCCCTCTCTGCCTTCAAGTCTTTGATCAAATGTCTCCTCAGGGAGGCCTTGTTGTTGTTCAGCCACTAGGTCATGTCCCACTCTTCGTGACACCATGGACTGCGGCGCCCCAGGCTTCCCAAGGTCTCAGCACTGCACTGTTTATCTTCTTCTCGGCTTTATCCAATGGTGACAAGTGCCATGACTTCTGCAGGCGACCTGGCGAGCCTCCCCTGGACCTGGGCAGTATCCCCTGGCTGGGCCACGCCTTGGAGTTTGGAAAAGATGCTGCCGGCTTCCTCACTAGGATGAAGGAGAAGCATGGTGACATCTTTACTGTAAGTGCCTCTTGGGAAGGAAGGGGATGAGCAACTGGACCAGGTGTACCTGCTGTTTACTGATTTCTTCAATATCCATCCATATGCTAACTGTCCAGTGGTCCAGCCAACCTTCTGTATGCCTATCCAACTGTATATCCAACACTCACCTAACACACATCCCTTCATTACCCCTCCAGCATCTTCCCAACACCCAGCTATGCATTCAAGATCTATCAAGTGCATGTACATTCATCTAACTGACCTCTATCCATTCATTCAACTTCCATCTATCACATATCCACCCATCCAACATCTTATCCTCCTGCCTCTCTGCCCAGTATCTAAGCAGCCTTCTTCCATCTTAGTATCTATCTAGTATTCATTCGTATATTCCATTTCCATCAAACTTCTATCCACCTTTCTAAACATCTATCCATTATCTCTCTATTCATGTATTTGTCATCCAATCCTCCATCTGCCTACTCAGATTTATCTGGTATTCTTCCACTCATGGACCCAGAATCCCTCCACCCTCCATCCACAGATTCAATTTCCACCAGCTTCCATTCTTCTGCTTACCTGCCCACGCTGCCATTCATCTGCTGCCGCCACCCAGCATTCAATTATCCATCCTTTCAACATCCAGTGTCTGTCCGCTTCATACACGTCTATTTATATCTCTCTCCATCCACCACTTCAGCATCCCAACAGTCACCTGATCCGTCCACTTCCATGTATCCTTCTAACTTTCATCTATCCAGCATTCTCCTTTCAATCTGTTGATCCAATGTCCACTTAGCACCCTTCCATCTGTCTACCCAACATGCATTCATACGTTTAGTTTGCAACCAACTTGTAGCCACCCATCCATCCATCTTTCCATCCAATGTATATTCAGTGATCTGTCCTTCCACTTATCCACCCATCTAACTATCCATCCAGTAGCATTTTTTTTCTTGGGTATTGGGCCTGCATTTTATAAGAATTCGATTAACATGACTCATGGACCACATTTTGAAAACAGGGCCCAGACAGTGGGTGGTTACAGCTGTGACACCCTCCACCGACCTCTGAGGGGAAATACCCTTACCTTTGTTGACTACAAGATCACAGTTCTCCAGTTTCCTTCCCATCTTGAGTAGTGTGTTATATACAGAGTTCAGCCCCCCAAGAAGTAGATAGTGCTTTCACATCCACTAGCATTTACCCAACAATATCCTTCCTTCCTTCCATCCACGTGCGCGCGCGTGCGCGCACACACACACACACACACACACACACCCCTGTAATGGACCCACTACCATTTATCCACCACCATTCTTTCATCCATCCATCCATCCATGTATTCATCCACCCAGTTCATCCATTTGTCCACCACTCTTTCTGTCCTTAACCCATTCATACATTCACCCACACGAACGTATAATGTATCCACCAGCATTTATCTACCAACATCATCCATCCCTCCATCCATCCTTCCATCCATCCAGTCCCTCCACCTGTGATGCACACAGGTCCATCTGCTGCCTTCTGTGGACAGACTATCTTCTGGCTTCTGGAAATACAACAACTAAGACAACCAAGGCAGATGCTTACAAGTGAGGTAGTTAAGAGCATAAACTCTAGTGCAAAAAATTGCTGAATCCAAGTCCCAGCTCTGCCCCTTCTCAGCTATGTCATCTCGGGCACAATTTGTGCCCTCTCTAAGCCTCACATGTCAGCTTTAAGTGGGTAAATGATAGTCCTTGCCTCCCAGGGTGGTTGTGAGGGTAGATGAGGGGACCTTGTCTGTAACGTACTTGGTGGGGCCAGCGCCTGGCACAGGGAAGCCCTCGGTCCCTGGGAACCGATGTTGCACACGGCTATGCTCCTCGCTCCATCCCCGCCCGCTCCCCAGGTGCTGGTGGGCGGCAGGTACATCACGGTCCTCCTGGATCCCCACTCCTACGACGCGGTGGTGTGGGAGCCCCGCAGCAGGCTGGACTTCCACGCCTACGCCGTCTTCCTCATGGAGAGGATTTTCGACGTGCAGCTTCCACATTATAACCCCGGTGATGAAAAGTCCAAGATGAAACCGTGAGTGGCCTCAGACAGCACCCGATGGGTGGGCCAGGGTGGGCAGTCGGCTTCTACCTGTGTGGTTCAAGTCCTGCATGGGCTGAACCGGTCTCCACAACAGGTGTCCAGTAAAGACATTTCGTTCTGGACTTCCCTAGCGGTCCAGTGGTTAAGACTCCTTGCCGGAATGCAGGGGACATGGGTTCAATCCCTGGTTGGGGATGATCCCACATGCCTTGTGGTGTGACCAAAAAAAAAAAGATGTTTTGTTTTGAGAAAACAAAAACAAGGCAAAAAACAAAATGCAGGGAATTGAAATGAAGAAGAATTCTTTCCTTTTCAAGAGGCAGGGCTGATTTTTAGTAGAAGACTGGGGTTGGTGTCAGCCAGACATGGATTCAAATCCCAGCTTTCCCACTGCTTATCTTTGTGACTTTGGGCAAGTCACCCACCCTCTCTGAGCCTCTGTTTCTGCATCTGTCAAATGGAGGTAGTAGGGTGATTAATGTTTTTGAGTCCATACTCTGTGCTGGGCATCATATGATCTCATGAGACTTCCTAGCAATTCTGAAGGGTAACTTATGGCCCCATTTTATAGATGAGGACACGGGGGCTCAGAGAAGAGAAGCAACTTGCCTGAGGTCACACAGCAGGTCCCAAAACATAAAGGATGTTCACATCGACAAAAGGACCTGTGAGCACATCTGCTGTCTTCACTTACATGCTGGACATTGTCTTAGATTCACAAGCACAGAATGACACCAATTTGCAACCCCAGGGACTGTAGCCCACCAGGCTCCTCTGTCCATGGGATTGTCCAGGCAAGAGTACCAGAGTGGGTTGCCATTTCCTTCTCCAGGGGATCTTCCCGACCCAGGGATCAAACCCAGATATCCCACATTATAGGCAGACGCTTTGCCCTCTGAGCCACCGGGGACGTCTGGTGGCTTCCCTTTGAAGACATCTGCCAAATGCCAGATGTTTTGATAGGCACGTGTTCATATCTGTGCAGCAGCCTTAGAGGTAGTTATTTTTTTAATCCGTATTCTACAGATGAGGAAACTGAGGGGCAGAGAAGTGACATGACATACCCAAGGTCAACTACTAGCAAGTGGCAGCGCTGGGATTTGAACCCGGGTCTGCTGTGTCCACAGCCCATTCTCCTCCCCACGAGATACTGAGGAGAAAAGACTGCATCTGCGCCTCAAGAGTGCATACGGCCTGGCGGTCATCTTTAGAAAGAGTCACCTCCTGGAGTCAGGAAAAGCATCTAGGGGTCTGGGTTTTGCAGGACCGCTAAAGCTGAGGAGAGGCCAGCATCATAAGGTGAATATTGATGAGAGGCAGTACTCAGTCTGACCTTGGCTTTGTGGAGCAGATTTTAGGAGTATTCCTGAGCCTGAGTGTCCTGGATCCCGCTATTCCAACGGTCCCTTTAGCAACAAGAGTCCACAGTTAGTTCACTGCATGCTATCCCCTGACCCAGGGAAGATCCCAGGTTCCTCCAGTGTCTGCTCCCAAGAGCTTCTGGGCTTTTCTCACAAGCTGGCATGAGGTCCTCTGGGCATGGCTGCTGCACCTGTCAATGATCACAGTCCCCACTGAGGACTCACGCTTGGAGTAGGGTGATCAGTGTTGATCGCTGAGCCAGCTGCCAGGTGCTGAGCACTGTGTTAAGCCCTTTAACATATTGTCTCACGGGGTGATGTCTATTGTTTTTCCAGTAATGAAACATCCAAAAGCTTTTATTATCTGGAAGTTCACAAAACCCCCCTGGAAGTTTTCCCATCTTGAATTCTCAAAAAAAGAGAAAAAAAAAACCAACAACCAGGGGCTTGCTCTATCTAAAGGGATCTATCCTATTTCCAAACAGCAGGAGGCGACAGAGAGCTGGAGCGCCTGATTGTGACATTAGTACTGTTCTCGTTGTTGTCACCAGGTGGCGCTGTTGAACACTGGCTCTGCACCACCCCGTGGACTCTTCGCTTGACGCAGTGGTCTAGGTTCTTGCAAACTGTAGAGGGGCCTTAAACTTAGATAGAAGACCTCATCTTTCCCAGCTTCTAATCATATGCTCAGTCATGGCTCAATGTTGAATGTTGTGGAGGCTCAGTACAGAGAGGCTTCTAGCGTCAGCCACACGTTCTCCCAGAACTGGTCCTCTCCGCAGAATCCTAGGTACATACATAACGAGACCAGATCACCAGCCAAATTCCCTTACTCTGCATGTAGCCTTCACTCGGAGTCATGACTTATCAGCAGTCCTTGGTTGGGGACACTTTATCCAAACAGATCTCCCTAACTTTGGATCTCAAGGAGAAATGGTTGGTTTCTTAATTATAACTCTTCTGTAAGTCTATGGGCTCCTTATCTAAGCAGGGACGACTATCATGGTTGAGCATTCGGACTCTGGAGTCGGGCAGATCAGGGTTTCAGTCTCAGCTCTATCACTTACTGTCTGAGTGACCCTGGGCAAGTCACTGTCTTCTCTGTCCCTCAGTCTCTCCATCTATAAAGTGGGTATCGTAACAGTAACTGCTATCCCTCGTGTGGTCAGAAGATGAAGTGAGATCATTGTGCTTGGCACAATAAATAGGAACTGTTGCTGTTGTTGACAGTGATAGAAATAATAATATCATTCTGTTTAAGCTGGTCATCCAAAGAGGACGGGAGCCCTGGGACTCTTGAGGTCTGGGGAAGGAGGTGCTTGGGTGCATATAGATATATTTTTGGAAGCTACACTCTCACTCCTTTGCTCCTTGCCCCAGGACTCTCCTCCACAAAGAACTGCAGGCGCTCACGGATGCCATGTATACCAACCTCCGCACTGTCCTGCTGGGTGACACCATGGACGCTGGCAGTGGCTGGCATGAGATGGGGCTCCTCGAGTTCTGCTACAGCTTCCTGCTCAGGTGAGCCCAGTCACTCTGGACCGCCGTGAATAGTGGCCAAGGGGACCAAGAGGACTTTATGGGTGCAGAAGCAGTTTGGGATGCTCCAAAGCCAAGGCTGCAAGATGACATTTTGTACCTGGGACTCCGAGTGGTCGCCTGGTCCTCAGCCTATGGGCCGTAAAGGAGACACAGGCCAGGAAAGGGGCCTTGCTGGTCACCCAGATGCTTGGAAAAGAGGGCCAGTGTGACTGGAGCCTAATGAGCTGAGGAGATGGGGCAGGACAATGAGGATGAAGTTGGCAGAAACCAGGTCTCACAGAACCTCAAAGCTATGGAATTTATTCTAAGTAAGATGAGAGACATTGGGGGTGTAAGCAGGGGACGTGACACTATTGGACTTAGAACAGTTTTTCTGAATATTTATTTATTTCTCTGGCTGTGTTGGGTCTTAGCTGTGCACGTGGGGTCTTCATTGCTTCATGCAGGATCTTCACTGTGATGTGCAGGCTCAGTAGCCCCATGGCATGTTAGCTCCCCAGATCTTAGTTCCCCAACCAGGGAGCAAACCTGTGTCCCCTGCATTGGAAGGCGGGTTCTTGGCCACTGGACCACCAGTGAAGTCCTGGACTTAGAGTTTTAAAAGCTCTCTTTGTCTGCCAGATGGAGACTGAATCATAGTTTGGGTGGGTGACAACAAAAGAGAGGCTGGGGGACCTGTTAGAAGGCTGCTGTAGCTGCCCAGGTGAGAGGATGGCGCTCTGGACTAGGCCGTGGGGAGAACGGGGGCAGCTTTGGGCTTCCTGATAGCGCAGTAGGTAAAGGATCTGCCTGCAATACAGGAGACCCTGGTTCAATTCCTGGGTTGAGAAGATCCTCTGGAGAAGGGATAGGCTACCCACTCCAGTATTCTTGGGCTTCCCCTGTGGCTCAGCTGGTAAAGAATCTGCCTGCAATGCAGGAGACCCTGGTTCGATTCCTGGGTCGGGAAGATCCCCTGGAGAAGGGAAAGGCTACCCACTCCGGTATCTTGGCCTGGATAATTCCATGGACTGTATAGTCCATGAGGTTACAGAGTTGGACACGACTGAGGGACTTTCACTTTCACTTCACTCTGGGGGATGAGGTTGATGGGACCTGCTGAGGGACTTGATGGGATGGATGGAGGAACATGGCCACAGGTAGTGAGGAAAAGAGAGTCAGTAAGGACAGTGCATTAATTTTTGGTGGCACCATTAATGACCAGCACCTCATAAAAGCAAGACATTTCAACCGCTCGAAAAAATTACAGCAACACAGTTTCAGAATAAAGGACAGGCGTTTCCTGACACATATGAGTACCCTGGGACGTTTATGACGCATGTGTACATGTAGGCTCAATGGGTGCTAATCATTTAATCTGCACAATAGCTCTATGAAGCAGGTGCCTCAGAAACCCCATTTGATGCATGAGAAAACTAAGGCCTGGAGAGCCTAGGTCATTTGCCCAGAATCTCACAGCTGGGGCCCTGGGAGGGCTGGCTGCAGAGCCTACACCCTCAAGCACAGCCCTTGCTGGGTTCACTTTTTCTCATTTCACCCTGGACTGGTGCAGACACCTTCAAGCACTGTGACTGGTCTGGGTGATGCTGGTCTGGTCCACCCTGTCATCATATGGTGGGGAGACTGAGGTCCAGAGAGGCCCTCCAAAGCAAGATCACAGTGGGGAGCCCCTGGATCTCCTGGTTCCTGCCATCCCGTATGCTTGTGAGGGCAGAGAAGTCAGAGGAGAAGCTGAGGCTCTGGGGGAGGTAGGGGCCGTGTGGTGGCAGCTGGGTCTGTTTCAGTTCAGTTCAGTTGCTCAGTCGTGTCTGACTCTTTGTGACCCCATGAACCGAAGAATGCCAGGCCTCCCTGTCCATCACCAACTGCCGGAGTCTACCCAAACCCATGTCCATTAAGTCAGTGATACCATCCAACCATCTCATCCTCTGTCATCCCCTTCTCCTCCTGTCCTCAATTTTTCCCAGCATCAGGGTCTTTTCCAGTGAGTCAGCTCTTCGCATCAGGTGGCCAAAGTATTAGAGTTTCAGCTTCAACATCAGTCCTTCCAGTGAACACCCAGGACTGATCTCCTTTAGGATGGACTGGCTGGATCTCCTTGCAGTCCGAGGGAGTCTTTTGTTTAGGACCGTGGTAAGAGCAGGCTCAGTGCCGGGGGCAGGTTTAAGTGGATTCCTGTGTTTTCAAGGCCTGACCCCTGGCTGCAGCTTCTGCCTCCGGGCTTGGCAGCAGCCTCCCGCCTTTCCGTAGCCACCTGCAGCCCCTGGGGCAGTGGGCGAGCTGGACAACAGGTGCACTGACAGGGAGGCATGTCTTCACGGAGCCCAGCTCATGGGATCCTGCCCGTCCTGTGTGCACCCCAGCCCCTCTCAGTCCCATCCAGAGTTCGGACTTTGATTCCTCTGGGGTCACCTCACCAGCCTCCTTGCTGAGCAGGCCAGACACGCTCCCGCCTCAAGGCCTTTGCAGTTTCAGTTCCCTTGCCCAAGAATGCTGTTCTCTACATGTCTGCACGGCTCCCGCCTCCCTTCATTCAAGTCTCGTCTCAAGGGTTATCTCCTCAGGGAGGCCTTTCCTGACCACTCATTTACTATGATGTCCCCGGGGCTTCCCAGGTGGCTCAGTGATAAAGAGTCCATCTTCCAATGCAGGAGACGCAGGTTTGATCCCTGGGTTGGGAAGATTCCCTGGAGGAGGAATTGGTAATCCTCTCCAGTATTCCTGCCTGAAAAATCCCATGGCCCGAGGAGCCTAGGGGGCTACATCCAAGGGGTGGCAAATAGTCGGACATGAGTGAGGGAGTGAGCACACAGACCTCGTATTCCCAGCCTTATTCCAGCTTTTTCTGTCTGGCCCCTAGCGCCACCTACGGGCCAAACATGTATTTACAGGTCATGTAATCACTTCCTGCCTGTCTTCAGCTGTTAGGTTTTATTTCAAAGCGAAGGAGCCTTAGAAAGGGTGTCACGTCCACAGTGTGAAATCTCATGGTTCTTCCTGCTTTTCTTTTTTTTTCTCTTTTCTTTTTTGGAGGGTTTTTTTTTTTTCATTGCCTATTTTTGGTAGAAATTTTATCTAAGGAACTAGTTTTCTGCTTTAAGAAAAAAAAAAAACCAACACCAGTACAAGTAGTATGACAAATGGTGACAGGCGTTTAACTGCCGTGTCACAGAGACCTCAGGGCCGGGGAGGACCGTGTGACTCTGCCAGCTCGTTCCCATCTGAGAGGGGTGGCAGTGTCTCCACTCCTGCCCGGGGCTGCCAGGCAGGACTGCAGGCTGCCAGTGGCCAGACTCTCCCCTTTCTCAAGACGAGATGGAGGGGGAAATTCAGATTTTGTGTTCAGTTCAGTTCAGTCGCTCAGTCGTGTCCGACTCTTTGCGACCCCATGGACTGCAGCACGCCAGGCCTCCCTGCCCATCACCAACTCCCGGAGTTGACTCAAACTCATGTCCATTGAGCTGGTGATGCCATCCAAGATTTTGTGTGAATTTCCCCAAATGTTTAAACATGCATTCAATTTGTTTTTAGGAAAACACGATTAACCAAACCAAACACATTTCTAGACTGAATCCAGGCTGTGGGCTGCACCTTTACTACTTCTGCCGTAAGGGGACTGAGGGCGTTTGTCTGGAGATGAGGACCCAGGGCTTACACGTTTGGAGGAGAAGGAGCAGGGAATTCCTTCCGGGCTGATGCAGCGGTATCAGTGGGGCCCGGAGGTAGACTCTGGAGGGACCTCGTTCCAGCCGCTCTGAAGGAAGGGTTGCTTCCTCCTAGTCCAGTGGGATGGGCAGGTCTTGAACTTGCCATCTCTGGGGGACGTGGAGGCTAAGATGGGAGGAGGGGAGGGGAGTGGGATGCAGGGAAAAGGTAGGAGAACAGCTCGGATAACTGAGCTCAGAATCATGGTGGCCCTGTATTTTCTTCTAAGATCAGTGTTCTTGGGATTGTGTTCTAGCTATCCATCCATCCACCCATCCTCCCATCCACCCAGTCTCCCTCCCTCTTTCCCATCCATCCATCCACCCATTCACCCATCCATTCATCCATCCACCTGTCCTCCCCACCTCCATCCCATCCATCCACCCATCCATTGATAGAACATTCATTGAAGAGTTATTGCACATCTGCACTGTAAATGAGGGGTTAAGTGGGGACTAGACAGGCGTCTCTCAGCCCCACCCCCCTCATCCCTGCTTCTATCCTCTCCTCGGGAGAATCCCTGACCTGGGCGATCCAGGGACTTAGGAGGAGCTGCGGGAGGCTGGTCAGGGCCTCTCAGTGTCTCTCTCAGAAGTCCTGGCCCCTCTCACCACGTGGAAAAGGTGAAAACCTGTGGTTTCCCTCCCAGGACTGAGGCCGGTGGGGCTGGGCTCCTGGAGCTTTGAAAGGGAAAACTTGGGTGGTGGAGACATTTCCTCTGGGAGCATGCCTGCGGGCAGTATGAATGTGTGTGTGTTGTGTGTACGGTGTGTGTGTGTGCACGCACATACTCACACAAGGGCTTACACTTGCTCTTGTGTCTCATCCTCTCTCCCTGCTCCCCCACCAGCCCCTGGCCCTCTCCTGCTCAGACGCCCCCCGGTTGCCCTTGAGGTCAGGGCCAGCCTTCCCACGTTGACGGCCAGCCCTGTGTGATGGGCTCTGGTGACTCCCAGGCCACTCCAGCCCAGCACCTGGCAGTGCTCGGACCCAGCCGTGGCTGCTGCCTTGGTCCCAGGCCTTCGCCTGGGCTGTGCCCTCTGCCAGAACCCCTGTCGCCCACTTATGCTGCAGGTTCCAGCTCAGATCCTGCCTCCTCCAAGGAGCCTGCCCTGACTTCCTCTCCAGGGGCAGGAGCCTCTTTTCCTGACCCAGGGCCCCCATCTCGCCCTTCCACCTGCTCTGCTTACCCGCTTCCAGCAGCGCATCCGTGCTCCTTCCGGCGGCAGAGGTTGGCTCTTCCCTGCGCCCTGGACCCCGTCCTCTGCCCATCCTGCAGCTTAACGGAAAGAGTGCTCCTCCCTCCCTCTCTGGCGTTGCGCCTCCCTCCGAGCCCCAGCTGGCCCACGACTCCTCCGCTCCTCTGTCGTGAGGGTTTTGTGTGTTTGCCTCTCTGCTGACTCTCTGGCCCAGAACTGTCCCTGGCACAGGGTAGGAAAACCTGGTACTCCCCAGGGGTACGAATGAAGAAGAGCTTGTAGGCCGCCCTGAGAGCTCAGCTGGGACCATTCAGAGACGGCCTGCTGACCCTCTGCTTGCCGCCCCCAGAGCCGGCTACCTGACCCAGTACGGCGTCGAGGCACCGCCGCACACCCAGGAGAGCCAGGCCCGGGACCGCGTCCACTCAGCCGACGTCTTCCACACCTTCCGCCAGCTTGACCTGCTGCTCCCCAAGCTGGCACGTGGCTCCCTGTCAGCGGGTAAGCACCGTGGGGTCTTCGGTGAGCTGTGGGGCTGGCAGAGGGGCCCAGAGAGGGAGTCCACCCTCAAGCCGAAGGATCATAGACGACACGAGAAGGAAAACATTCTAATGCCTTTTGAGGTGGTGAGGTCCCCATCCTGGGGGAGGTATGTAAGAGCGCACTGGTGGGGAGGCAGGGCCTGGACTAGGGCTGGGGTTCCTGTTGGAAATTCTGAAACAGCACATCCGGAGTGGGGCTTGGGGACCTTTGTGTGTGTGTCTTTCCTTTCCAGGTTTAAGATTTAATTTGCTTTAAAAATTCTTTTCATGTTTTCTTTAGAAACTCTTATAAGTACTTTATGCTGGTTATAAGAACTTCAAGCCAAATAGAATAACTTAGAGGGAATAATAAAAGAGTCCTCCACCTCCTCCTCATCCCGGTCTACCACTTCCCTTCCCCTCCACAGAGGTGACCTTTATTCCTAGCGTGGAGAGTTTTCTCTAAACACAGACACAATTCTTTTTTTTTTAAATTGAGGTATATTTTATATACAGGAAAGCACACAGTCCTAAATGCACAGCTGAGAGATAAATCTAAACTTTCCATGCCCTGTCTCAGTCAATATCTACCCCCTAGAGTTAGCCACTGTATGGATTTCGTCCGCCTCGCTAGTTTTACCTGTTCTTTCCTCTAAAAAGATTCATGGAATATGTGCACTTGGATGTCTGGCTTTTTTCACTCAACTTTATGTCTGTAAGATTCATGGAGATTGTTGTACGTGTCTGTGGTTTCTTTTTCGTTGCTCTGCAGTATTTCATTGGAGTAATAATCGCAATTTGTTACATGTTCCTGGTGAGGGGCACCTGGGTGGCTTCCAGTGTGTGGCTGTGAATTAGGCGGTTGTGTGCGTTCTTGTCCGTGTCTTTCTGAGTGCAAATGCCTTCATTTCTCTTAGCGTTTAGCCCTGTGCTTTTGTAACGTCGGTGTAGCACTCTGGAGCAATTGTTGTGCTACAGAGTTTTCACTGAGCTCCTCGTCTAGAACTTCCCACGTGGGTTTACAAAAACCCACCGCCTTTGTTTTCATGGCTACAGAGGGGAATCAATATCGGTAGAAAGCTTCCTGCTGCATTCAGGGCATCAGGCTCATAGGAACCCCTGGGATTCAGTCCCCCCCAGCCACTGTGTCTCAGACTTCCCCAGGGAGAAGAGTCCTCTCGGGCCCTTGTTAATAAGTCTCCAAGCGCCATGCCAGTTCTTTTGATTTGAATGAGCTTCCCTGGTGGCTCAGAGGGGAAATAATTTGCCAGCAATGTAGGAGTTGTTCAGTCACTCA
Source organism: Ovis canadensis (assembly GCF_042477335.2). Taxonomy (NCBI): domain Eukaryota; kingdom Metazoa; phylum Chordata; class Mammalia; order Artiodactyla; family Bovidae; genus Ovis; species Ovis canadensis. The sequence continues at coordinate 92,965,242 of NC_091257.1, read as the reverse complement.
GTCGTGTCTGACTCTTTGTGACCCCATGGACTGCAGCACGCCAGGCTTCCCTGTCCTTCACCCTCTCCCGGAGCTTGCTCAAACTCATGTCCATCAAGTCGGTGATGCCACCCAGCCATCTCATCCTCTGTCCCCTTCTCCTCCTGCCTTCAATCTTTCCCATCATCAGGGTCTTTTCCAATGAGTCAGCATCAGGTGGCCAAAGTATTGGCGCTTCAGTTCCAGCATCAGTCCTTCCAGTGAATATTCAGGACTGATTTCCTTTAGGATGGACTGGTTGGATCTCCTTGCAGTCTAAGGGACTCTCAAGAGTCTGCTCCAACACCACAGTTCGAAAGCATCAGTTCTTCGGCGCTCAGCTTTTTTCACAGTCCAACTCTCACATCCATACATGACTACTGGAAAAACCATAGCTTTGGCTAGACAGACCTTTGTAGGCAAAGCAATGCAGGAGACCAGGTTCGATCCCTGGGTCAGGAAGATCCCTTGGAGAAGGGCATGGCAACCCACTCCAATATTCTTGCCTGGAGAATTCCATGGGCAGAGGAGCCTGATGGGCTACAGTCCGTGGGGTTGCAAAGAGTCAGACAGGACTGGGCGACTAACACTTTCACTTTCTTCAGGAAGACTGGGACGTGCATTTTTGACAAGTTTCTGACAACTCAGCCATGGGAAGGCAGAGAAACACTGTGTCCTGGTCTCAGAAACTTGCAGCAAGACCCGGATTTGAATCAATACTTTGCTTCTTCCTTGCTGGTGATTTAGGGCAAGTTACTTAACTTCTTTTTGCTCTGGGTCTTCTCTTTGGAGGGGCGGTTAAAGGCAGTGGTTAAGACAGACTCTGGGTTCAGGTGGCTTGAAGTGGTTTACTGGCTCTTATGTGTTTTCTCCGTGCCTCAGTAATCCCATCTGTAAAATGGAGAGAACAGTAGGATCTTCCTAGAAGGTGGCTGTTAGGACTGGCTGAGGTAATAAGAAAAAAAACATTATTTGTTGAGCAGTTTCTTTGTGCCAGATACCAGGTTGAATACTGTGTCATTCAATGCTTACAACAGTGCATGACTCCATTTCCTTTATTTATTAATATTTTGAAAAATCAAACTTTAACACATATTATTTAAGTTAAAACAAACAAACAAACATAGGGGACTTCCCTGGTGGCCCAGTGGATAAGAATCTGCCTGCCAGTGCAGGCGATACAGGGTTCAATGCCTGGTCTGGGAAGATTCCATGTGCCTTGGAGCAAATAAGCCTGTGTACCACGACTACTGAGCCCTCGCCCCAGAGCCCGCACGCTGACCCACTGAGCCCCTGACAGCAGCTGCTGAAGCCCGCTCGCCTAGAGCCTCTGCTCCACAGCAAGAGAAGCCACCGCAGTGAGACACCCGAGCGCCACAACAAAGACTAGCGCTCGTCGCAGCTAGAGAACGCCCGTGCAAAGCAACGAAGCCTCAGTGAAGGCAGAAATAACAATATAACAAAAGTAAGATAAGTAAACATTTAAAGTTATACATATAAAAAAGAAAGAAACACAGGAACTTCCCTGGTGGATCTAGGGGCTGAGCCTCTGTGCTCCCAATGCAAGGGAACGGGGTTTGATCCCTGGTCAGGGAACTAGGCCCCACATGTCTCAACCAAGAGTTCACATGCTGCAATAGCCCTCGTGCCACAACAAAAACTGAACATCCCGTATGCCACAGTGAAGACCTGACACAGCCACATAAATATGTTTTCAAAAAGAAACACATTCTTGTGATACATGTAGACAGGGAAAAGAAATAATACTCTTCCAAACCCATCTTCCTATGGAAACCAGTGTTAACATGCTGATACATCCCTTCTGTGTTTTGTAGGAATACTCTATTTAAAAAATGGAGACAAATATATATATCTGAAGTGTTACTGTGCGTATTTACAAAAAGGGATTATATTTATTATCTACAACTTAATTTTCTAATCTAACAATATAGCTGCACAATCTCCCTTGTTAATTCAAACATCTTCTAGAGGCATTAGCCAATGCAATTAGATAAGGGAAATCAATTACTGATATAATAATAAAGAAGAAATAAAACTATCCCTATTTGCAAGTGATCTGATACTATACTCAGAAAACCCCAGAAAATCTATAAAATTAACTCAAGCATACTATATATATATATATATATACACACTACATAGCAAAGCAGAAGGATGTGAAAATCAACATAAAAAATCCAGACATCCTTCTGGCTCTTTCAGGTCACTATTTAGATGGCCACCCCCTCCAATGGATATTTATAATTGTTTCCTTTTTGTGTGTGTGACTGTTATAGCACTTCATTGTACTTGTTATCTCTTCTACAATCTGGTGATTTTATTTTTCTCTAACAGTTTCCTGGAAGTGGGTTTGCCAGGTTAAAGGGCATACACATTAAAATTTTTATTAGCTGTTGCTGTATCTTTTACAAAACCATGGAGCAATTCATACGCCTACCCAAAGGGAAGGCGTCTGCTCATTCCTCACCAGATTTTATCAGTCTTTCCAATGGTTTGCCAGTCTAATGGGCAGAAGTGGGTAATTGGTCGTTTTAATTTGCATTTTCCCACAACCTTGTGAGCATGCAGTTATGAGTCTTTAAATCCTTACTAATCTGATGGGCAAAAAAAGGGCATCTGGCTTTATGGGCATTTCATCCTGTGATGAGAAAACATGTTTTAGTGTTCCCAGCCATTTGCTGTTCCTCTTTGTGAGTTGCTTGTTCATGATTCTTAATGTGTTTTTTGAGACAGCTCCTTATCTTATTGAATCCTGACATCGTGCAATCGCTAAGTTGTGTCCAATTCTTTGCGACCCCACAGACTGTAGAATGCTAAGCTTCCCTATCCTTCACCATCTCCTGGGGTTTGCTCAGACTCACGTTCATTGAGTTGGTGATGCCATCCACCATCTCATCCTCTGTCGTCCCCTTCTCCTCCTGCCCTCAATCTTTGCCAGCATCAGGGTCTTTTCCAATGAGTTGGCTCTTCGCATCAGGTGGCCAAAGTATTGGCACTTCAGCATCAGCCCTTCCGATGAAAGTTGGTATTATTAAACACTTTCTCCAGGTAAAGAAACTGAGGCTCAGAGAAGTGAAGTCATTTTTCATAGACACAGAGCTGGTAGGTGGCAGAGCAGCAAGATAGAAGCTTGATCTGTTTGATTGCGAAATCAAGTGCACGGATGGCACTGATTGCTTCTCCAGGAAGAGTGGTTTCTCTGTTGCTGTTTCTTCCATACAGAAGTATGGAAGAAGTATACAGAAGTCTTCCATTCCAGACTCCCGGGGAGTCTGGGTAGATGCAGAGAGGGACCCTTCCTTTTATCCCCGGAGCAGCTCTGGGCTGGGTATGGGAAGGCTGCATTTCTCAGTATGGGCAGCAGGTGGCAATGTGGGGGACGGTTTCTCAACTTAGGACAGGAGGCTGGGGTGCAGAAGGGCCCCCAGAGCTTGCTATGGGGCATGTGAAGCTATGCAGCTACTTTGGAAGAGCAATTTGGTAGAACCTATCAGCATAAAATACACACACCTTTGATCCTGTACTTCTGCTTCTTGGAGTTATCCACAGAGATGCTCCCATGTGTCTACAAATCCACAGATATTCATTGCCATGTTATCTGTGGAAGACTGTTTTCCCTGGAAAATTGAACTGATCCCTGGTGCCAAAAAGTTTGGGGACCACTGTCTTAGAATTACTTGGTTTTTCTTTTATTATTATTATTATTGTTGTTTACTATTTTCATGCATTATTCCTCCTCTGGTTTTAGAAATATAAACATTTTAAAAGAAGATTGAGCTTTTGGGGACCCTCAGATAACCGAATTTGGTGCTTCTCATACAGGAGAGAATTGGGGGGCAGTAGGGAGTTAAATGGAGCCCTGAGCTAAGCAAATCGCTTCTTTTTGGAATAATCATTTCACCGGATTATTGGGTGTTTTATTTGAATATTGTTTTTTGGGGGAGCATTCTTATATTAAAGAATCACAGGGTCTAATGCAAAAATCAAATGCATTTTAAAAGTGAAACACAAGACTTTAAAAATATGTCTCCACTGGGGGCCTTTCTGAACTGTACTCTTGGGTCTCCAGGGGACAGAGGTGTTTCCAAACCTAGACCTCTTGCTTTACAAATGGGGAGACTGAGGGACTTCCCTGGTGGTCCAGTGGCTACTCTGAGCTCCCAATGCTGGGGGCCCTGGTCAGGGAACAAGATCCCACAGGCCACAACTAGTTCACATGCCACAGCTAAAGATCTGGCGTGCCTCAGTGAAGAGTGAAGACCCGAGTGCTGCAGCCAAATGAAGAAAGAAATATTTGAGGAAAAAAAAATGCGACTGAGGCTCAGAGAGGGACAGGGCCTCAAGCCAAGCCCACACAGCATGGGAAGTCTGGGACTGAACCTGTTTCTCCTGCTTCCGACCAAGCTACCGATCATATGAGCCTTCACAACCTTGAGTCATTACATAGGGGCTGATAAATAATACCTTATAAGAATGGCAGGATATAGCTAGTGCAATTTGCCAAACCCCTGCCAGTACGGAGTGTGCTCCGTGTGTGATCTTTTTGAGTCCTCCTAATGGTCCTCTGAGCCAGGTTGCCCCCGTTTTTCAGATGGGGAACTGAGTCTCAGAAATAGAGAATGATTTACCCAAGATTATCCTCCTAGGAAGGGGCAGAGCTGGGATCTCAACCTGGGTCGCTGTGGCTGCAAACTAGGTGATCTTTATTTCACCATTTATTATTTCTTAATTATGGAAATAATACATGAATACATTCCTCTTGGACTAATAATTTACTAACATTCATTCAGCTTTGTTTAATAGTATAGCTAATGTTTATTAGGCCTGGGCCAGGCATCACTCTTCAGGCTTTATATGTGAATGCATTCAACCCCTGTATAACCCTATGTGGTGAGTACTCTTACCCTAATTTATAGGCAAGGAGACCGAGGTGTTCAGAGGTTATAGGTGAGGAGACCGAGGTGTTCAGAGGTGAGGTGCCTTATTCAAGGTCAGGCACTCTGCTCCAGAGCTTGGGCTCTTAAGTGGGCTCCCCTGCCTCTTGTGAAAAAATAAAATATTGCAGAGAAGGCATATACTGTTTTGACCTCACTCCCTCTACATCTATCTCCAAGGTAACCATTGTTATCAATTGAGTGTTGTACTGCTATGGTTCATGGGGTCATGAGCAGTTGGACAAGACTGAGCAACTGAACAACAACAGCTGCTAGAATAGCACCGTCCTGTAGAAATAGAATGCCGGCCACATATGTAACTTTACATTTTCTAGTAGACACGTTTAAAAAAAAATAGTGTTAGTCGCTCAGTCATGCCCAACTCTGCAACCCCATGGACTGCAGCCCACCAGGCTCCTTTGTCCATGAGATTTTCCAGGCAAGGATACTGGAGTGGGTTGCCATTTCCTTCTCCAGGGGATCTTCCCAACCTAGGGATCAAACTCAGGTCTCCTGCATTGCAGGCAGATTCTTTACCTACTGAGCTACAAGGGAAGCTGTAAAAAAGATAAAGAGGAATTCCACAGCATTCCAGTGGTTAAGACTCCAAGCTTCCACTGCAGGGGACACAGGTTCAATCCCTGGTTGGGAAACCAAGATTCCACATGCCGCAGGGAGCAGCCAGGGGAAAAAAAATCCCATAAAAATAAAATAAATACACAAAATTAAATTTAAAAAAGAAAGAGGTGAAATCAACTTTAATAATATTTTTCTTCAACCCAATATATCTAAACTATTAGCATTTTAGCATGTAATTAATTTAGAATTACTGCGAAATTTTACATTTTGTGTCTGTCGCCAAGACTTGAAACCTGGTAGGTACTTTTGACTCACGGGACATCCCCATTCTGAGTGGCCACATTTTATGTGCTCAGTCAGCATATGTGACTTGTGGCTTTCTTTCTGGACAGAGTTAGTCTTGACCCTTCTCCAGGTATACATGTGAAATACGGTACACCCCGGTTATACTCAGCTCCAAATACAGCAAGCCCTGGTTTTCCCAGCAGGAAGGGCTTTTTGTTTTTTGTTTGGCTTGGTTTGTCTTTTTAGTCAACCTAAACGTGGAAATAATTAGGACTGGAAATGAAACAAAATCTCCTTATCGATGTTGTTGAGCAACCATGGTTAAGCGTTGTATAAACTAACCGTTTAGAGATGTCGCTCTCTTCTCACCTCACCTTTCAGGAAGTGGCTTATTCAGACTCCATCTCGGGCTCCTGTGTCATCTCAGTCAGCGGGCTGCCAGGTGGAGTCACCAAACTCAGTTTTCTAGAACCTCTTTCTTCACTCCTGTATCATCTGATTGAAATACAGAATGAACTTTTGGAATCTATCCATCCATGAATCTATGCTCTTCCACTGGAAATCCTTTACAGGGCTGGGCTTGGTGCCGGATTTTGGTTCACGTGATTAAACGTTGAGAGTATAAGATGGTGACAGTGAGACATCTCCCACCCGTCCTTCCACCCTGTCCCCCCCCCCGCCCACCCACAGTCGGCTGGTGCTACTAGTTTCTCCTGGATCCTTCCAGAATTCCTTCATGCGAATACAAGCAGACATGATGTTACTCTTTCTTTTCTCTTTTGCCCACAAATGCATGGTAAACACACTGGTGTGGACATTGCTTTTTCCTAATAGAGTAGCCATAATGAAATCTTGTGTAAGATTTTGTGTGTCCTGTACAATTCCAAGGGCTCTAAAAATGTTAAGCTGATTTTACCAAATTGCCAATATAGTTGTTGTGGGGTTTTTTTTTTTTTTGCTTATTTTTTTAAAAGACTTTTTCCTGGATCTTTTGTTTTATTTATTTACTTTATTATGATCCCTTTTTTTTTAAAGAGCTGCTGTAGGTCTTCGTTGCTACAGGGGTTTTTCTCTAGTTGCAGCAAGCAGTTGGCGGGGGGCTACTCTCTAGTTGTGGAACAAGGGCTTCTCACGGTGGTGGCTTTTCCTGCTTCAGAGCACAGGCTCTAGGTGTGTGGGCTCAGTAGTCACAGCTTGCACGGGCTTAGCTGCTCCGTAGCCTGTGGGATCTTCCCGGACCCGGGATAAAACCTGTGCCTCCTGCCTTGGCATCTTTACCACTAAGCCACCAGGGAAGCCCCGGAAATACACATAACACGTAGCAAATATACATAACAGGAAAATCATGTATTTCAGACGAACAGGTGGCCACATTGCTTTAAACTGAGAAGTGTTTCACCTGAAAAAGTGTCTAGAGGTGGAAGAAAAGCATGTGGAGCAGATTACGTGAAAACCTAATTAATATGCTCAAATAAGTTTCGCCTCCATTTTACGCTCGGTCACATGAGGCCTGATTTCGAGACACTGGGCAGATGGGTCTTCCTGAAACACTGCTTTATGGCTCAAAAAAGTCAGTGAGACAGTTGCTAGTACTTTGGAATTTCATAGCAATCCGAGTGACTCCTTTTCCAAAGGGTGATTTTGGGGAAAGAAACGAACAAATTTTACATTTGCACACGTGTCAATGCAGCATCGTCTGGTAGCATTAACAAAATATATGAATAGCAAGCACTGACTTTATGCCTTCGATGGCCTGCCTGTGTGGGCCGCTGCACAGTTTTCCGGAATGTAAACACGCCATCGTTTATTTAGTAGTGTTTGTGAACTGGTGATCCGGGTGCCAAAGCGGACCCTCAGAGAAGTTTTTGTGACCCGCGCGGTGATTAAAAATGACTTACTGAGATGCTGACTTTAAAACACATGAGAGGATTCCACGTGAACATTTGGGTTTCAGCTTCTCCTGGAATCACAGGCTCCCTGGCTGTGCCTTCTCTGTCAGGCCGAGAGGCTGGGCGGTGGAGCTGGGGGCTGAGGGGGTGGAGCTGAGTGCAGCCCCGGTACCCTCCCATCGGGCCCTGCCTGGCCCTCCACCCTCGTGCACTCGACCTGCCCTTTCCTGCAGGTGTTGAGTTTGAAGCTCAGACCCATCTGTCCCCTCTTGGTGGTCTGCTTGGTCATTTCTCCTGGCCGACGCTGTGCCCTCGGGGTCTCTACACACACGTAGGCTGGCTTTTCTCTGGGATCAGACCCCGGGAAGGAAGCACACGGCTCCTTGTTTCCTGTTCCCTCCCCCGCTCTGCGAAGAAACCCATTCATTTAACAAATGGTGGCGGAGCACCTCCTCTCAACCAGGCCCGCATTTCAGGACTGGGGTCCCTGGAGCTTTCTCCTGCAGGAACTCCCCACCCACCCCCCTGGGGTGACACTCCCCACCCACCCCCCTGGGGTGACACCCAAAGACCCTTGGCCTCAGGGGGGAGGGCGGGGCAGGGTGGCACTGGGCTGGAGGTGGAGCTGTAAACCGCCCCCCCCCAATCCCCTGTGCTCCATCCCTGCAGGGGATAAGGACCAGGTGGGCAAGGTCAAAGGTCGCCTGTGGAAGCTGTTGTCCCCAGCCAGGCTGGCCAGCCGGGCCCAACGGAGCAGATGGCTGGAGAGTTACCTGCTGCACCTGGAGGAGATGGGCGTGTCAGAGGAGATGCAGGCCCGCGCCCTGGTGCTGCAGCTCTGGGCCACGCAGGTGGGTGCCAGCGGCTGCGGATGTGAGGCTGTGCATGTGAGTGCTTGTGTGTGTGTGTGTGCACTCACACGTGTGTACTATGAGGCACACTAAGGCAACGTGCCTGCGAGTCCGTGTGCATGTGCTTGCATGGGCCTGTGTGTGTGCCTGTACACATGTGAGTGTGGGCCACTGTGAGTGTGGGTGTGGGCCTGTGCACACACACCCAGCTATCTGCCCCCGTTCCCTCACTCTCTCAACTGTCAAAGTGTCTCATGAACAGGACCTTTCATTCAATATATAATTTTTAATTTGGAAAAATAGCAAACTTAGAGAAGCTGTATGAATAGTTTCATGAACTCATATATACTTCACCTTAATTCTTCAGTTTTATTTATTTTTATTGGAGTATAGTTGATTCACAATGTTAGATTCCCCAGTTTTAAACATTTGACCACATTTACTTTCTCTCTCCCCTACTCTGATTATCTTATTGAATCATTTGCAAGTTAGTTGCAGGCATCATGATTCTTTGCCCCTAATTTCTTCATTGTGCATCTCCTAAGAAGCAAGAGTATTCTCCTCCATCTCCACAGCCCAGTGATCAGATTCAGGACAGTTAACCCAGAATCAGGACCATTATCTAATATACAGTCTGTGTTCCAGTTTTGCCAGTTGCTTTAATAATCTCATCTTGGTCCAGCACCGAACCCAGGATCACAGACTGCATTTAGTCATTATGCCTTCTTAGTTTTCTTTAGTATGGAACAGGTTTGGTGCCTTTCATTGTTTTTCATGACCTTGAGATTACTGAAGTGTGCAAACCAGTTGTCTTGAAGACTCATGTAGAAGTTCCAGGAGGTCTATTCTGTGCTCTGAGTTGATCTAAATGGGAAGGATATCTTATATATATATATATATATATATATATATATATATATATATATATATATGTATGTACATATAGCTAATTCACTTTGCTTATCATCCAGAAACTAACACAACATTGTAAAGCAACTATACTCCAATAAAAAAATTTTAATTAAAAAAAAAATGAAAACAGACCTAAAATCCATTTTGATTGAAACCAAACTTGGTTGAATCCTATTTACAATGACCTTAGATAATTTTGCTTCATTATTCAATGTATTATGTTTGCATTGGGGATTCTGAAAATAAATTACTTGCTCAAGAAAAATATAAGTTCCACCGAGAACTTAGCATGGACCTCAAAGACACTGCTCTGTGTTGCTCATATTTTAGCAAGGAGTAGAGGTGGGAGAAACGTCAAGAAAACATGCAGGGTGATTTTAGGTGCTCACATGAAGGATATAAAACAAGGTCATGACTAGATAGGTCCTGGGGGTCTACTCTACTCTGGCCAGGGTGGCCTCGCTGGGGAAGAGACGACTGGGCTGAACCCTGGATGATAAGAAGGAGCTAGATTTGGGGACTTTGGGAGGGTATGGGGATAGAATATTTCAGGAAGGGGAAACAGCATGTGCAAAGGCCCTGGGGTTGGTTCATGCCAAGTGTTTGAGTAGCAGTGAGGAGTTGAGTGTGGCCAAAGCAGAGTGGGGGCCGGGGGGTGGGCTGTGGGACTGAGGGCAGGGATCATGGAGGGCCCTTGGGCCCTACTCAGTAAAGACTCGAGATTTTTTTTCTGGGTGAAGTGGAAGCCCTGGCAGGGTTCTGAGCAGAGGAGGGACAGGATCTGAGAAGCGGGGACATGGTGAGCAGATGGTGGTGGCCGTGGAGATGAGGAGGCACTAGACAGACTCTGGGAACAAAGGGGAGGCCACGCTAGTGGAGCTGGTGATGCCCGCACGCTGCTGGCAACGAGAGCGAGCCGAGTGAGGGCACTGCAACTCCAGGCCTGGCCCCAGCCCTCACCCCAGCCCAGAGCCCCTCCTTCTCTCGGCCCCACCTCGCAGTGGCAGTGACGGGCGGTTGCACAGGCTGACGTTTCTGGGTAATTCCTCTCCCATCGACTTACGACTTATTTTTAGTTTTCTCTCAGAATGGTAAAATGTCCTTGCAGGCAGAGGCTGGCAAGGGATGGAGTGGGTTTAGTCAGCAGCTGGGGCCCCATCAGTGTCTAATAACATATTTATGGGCAGTGACTTGCAGCTCCAAACTGTCCCCAGAATCCCTTATGGAAATGGCCTCTGTCAGCGGAACTGGATGCTGGCCTGGGGGCTTGAGTGGCAGCAAGTCTGGGGAACAGCCTTTGGCGGCACCAGGAGAACCGGGAAGGAGTTGGGGTCCGGATGTCCTCTTGGGTTGAGTTGTTGGCAGCGTCCACCATTCAGGCCAGTAGAAGACCCTTCGAGATCTTGAGTCAAGACTCAAGAGCAGGGCCAAGAGGTTGAGTAGCTCAGCAGTTTGGGGCACAGGCTCTGTGACCAACCTCCCTGAACTTGGATCCTGAATCTCTGCCGCTTCCTGGAAAGTCAGATCCTTAACTTCTTGGTGCCTCGGTTTAGAGTGAAAGTGAAGTCGCTCAGTCGTGTCCGACTCTTTGTGACCCCATGGACTGTAGCCCACCAGGCTTCTCCGTCCATGGAATTTTCCAGGCAAGAGTACCGGAGTAGGTTGCCATTTCCTTCTCCAGGGGATCTTCCTGACCCAGGGATTGGACCCGGGTCTCCTGCACTGCAGGCAGACACTTGACTGTCTGAGCCACCAGGGAAGCTCATTTTACTCCTCTGTAAAACAGAGACAGCAAGACCTCCCTTAAGGCGTTATGGGGAGGGTGAAAGGAAGTGATCCAGGTAAAGTCCTGTAACTGTGCTTAGCTGATAACCAGAGCTTAATAACCATATTCAAGGGACTTCCCTGGTGGTCCAGTGGCTGAACTCTGTATTCTCAGTGCTGGGGGCCCAAGTTCAATCCCTTGTCAGGAAACTAGATCCCATGTGCTGCAACTAGGAGTTTCTTACTGAAACTCAAAGACCCCACGTGCCAGAGCTAAATATCCTGCATGCTGGAGTGAGGACCTGGTGCAGCCAAATAAATACACAGCTGGATAGATAGATACAATTATTAAAAAGTCATTTAAAAAATTCAAGAAGTATTTAGTGTGCCACCCATGTGCCAGACACCATTTTAGGCGGTGGGGATAGAGCAGTGAGCAGAACCAAGATCCCTGCCCTTAAGGAGCTGACATTCTGGTGAGAAGACAGTGGACAACCTTGTAAGATGTATTGCAGATAATGAGTTCTATGGATAAGGCAGAGAAAGGAAGTGAAGAGGGGCTGCTTTTTTTGAGTGGTCAAGGAAAGCCTCACCAGGAAGGCGGCATCTGAGCAGAAACTCAAAGGCAGCGGAGACATGAGCCATGTAGATGTGTAGGATGGGGAGGGAAGCCAGTGAGTGCGAGGGCCCTGAGGCGGGGACGAGGGTGACAGGGCAGGGAGGTGGCAGATGCCAGACCAGGGAGGGCCCTGCAGGCCACGGGGAGGACTTGAAATGGGAACGCTTTAAAGGCTCTGAGCAGAGAAGGGATGTGGCCTGCCTTCTGCTTTAGGGGGGTTATTCTGGCTACGTTGTTGAGAACAGACTGTAGTAGGTGGGGAGTGGCGGCAGGGAGACCAGAGAGGAGGTCTACAGATGCTCGGCCGACGGGAAATCACCATCGTGGAGGTGCTGCACCAAGAGGATGAGAAGCAAAAGCGGTGTTTCAGGTCAGACTGACTGGAATCCCAGCTGTGCGACCTTGAACAGGTCACTTCAATATCACCATCTGCAAAGAGGAGGTCAGGGTGTTAAGAATAATAGCTGTGCACAGAACTGGGTTTTCCCCCTTCGGTAGTTTGATTTTGAGATAATTTTTGGTTATAGAAGAGTCACAAAGATAGTACAGAGAGTTCCCAAATACCCTTCACCCAGCGGCCCCCAGTGTTAACCTCTCACAGAACCACAGCGCATGTGGGGAAACTAAGCCATCAGCACTGCTGACTAGTCATTGAAAGTCCGTACTTTGTTCAGATCTCCCCAGTTTTCCCACCCATGTCCCTTTTCTCTTCCAGGGTCCAGTCCAGGACCAGCTTTGCACATATTCTTTCATTCCCTTAGGAAAAAAAATTTAATCCCCCCGAAAATGAAATGCTATCTGTGATCTCCCCCACCCCTCAGTTCTGGGCTCTCTTGAGCCTCAGATGGACTTGCCCCTCAGATGGACTTGCCCCGAGGGCGGCAGGAAAGGCCACCAGCAGCTCCTGGCAGCCACTCCTCCCAGTGGCCAGAGGGCTTCTCTCTTGAATTCTAGCACAGATTCTAAATCTGGTACCCACTGGTCCAGCCCAGATCACCATTCCCCTCTGAGTCCATCACTGACTGACTGACTGGACCAGGCCGGCTCCTATGACCACACTGAGGTCTGGAGGGGGTTTGTTCAGCCCCAGACAGTCCACACAGATTTCGAGTGAAGTGGAGGCAGTTCTCCAAAGGAAAATGGGCTGAGGAGCGATGCGGAGCAGGCAAGGCTGCAGGCCAACCCCGCTCCTGTTGACGGACAGTGCGGTGAGGAGGCCACAAGGTGGCGCACGTGAGTCACCACGCACCTGGTCTGGCCCCCAGTAGCGCCCCCTGGAGGTCAGCTCCCAGGTGACGTTCGCAGAAAAGGTAGAAGAGAGCTCGGATGCTGTTCTCTGGATGCTGCTGGGAGGTGGACTTTGCTGTGGGCGGGAATGAGATGAGACCAGAAGTGTCCTCCTGGGTGAGCTGAGGCAAGGCGCCAGGGGAGAACACTCAACGTCCAGGGTAGTGGTCTAAAGATCTCAAGGTTGTGTGATCAGACACGCGCACACTCACACCTCTGTGCAGCTGGGTAGAAGGCAGTCTTTGTCACCTCGCTGACTCTCCACAGCTTCCTCCTGAAAGCAGAGTTGACTGAGCAGCCTCCTTTCCCAGTCCTGCGTTGTAATTAATGAGCGGTGGCCCCCATCTGACCATCTGGACAAGATAAAAGGGCCTTGGCACTGAGTTAACCCAGAGCTGAATTATTTATCACCTGTATTCCACCGGCTGTTCAAGTGATGGACAGCAAGTGACCTTGCTTGTCTCACCTGGACCTGAGGTGCTGGAGGAAACCTCAGAGAGAGTCCAGGGCCCCCATGGGTTCTCAGCCTGAGGGAGGGGCCGGTGAGAGGGAGAGACCATTTCTGAGCTCAGCCTGAGAAGGGAATCCTTTATACTGCTTGTAGCTACCCCAGGAGTGAGTGTGTTTTTACTCCCATTTTACCAAGAGGGAGGTTCTGAAACCCAGAGGGGAGGGGCTTGTACAGAGTCACAGGAAGTGGGCAGCTGGGATTTGCACAATTCTGCCTGGACTTGGTCCTGGTCCAGGGCTCTGCCAGCCCACTTCCAGGCTTCCTTGGAGGTCCCCAGCCCAAAAGGACACAAATAATTTATTCAACAAATATCATTGAGCCCCCACTATACGCTGGGCAGCGGGCAGGACTTGGATGTGCTTAGATTTCCTTTTCAGTTAAAGGTGGGGTGATACCGGTGCCTGCTGGACGAGGGAACCTGGTGCCTCTGGATTCACAAGAAATTCAAGAGAAAGGAAATCCATCCCGCTGTCACTGATGCCCCTCCCAGCTTCTGTCCCAGAGGCAGCCTCAGCTGCCAGGTTCTAGAGTCTTTCCAGAGCTGGTCTGTGCTCTTCATATGTATATGTCCCTCTTTAAATACACACAAGTGGTAGCACACTGAGCCCCACCCTGCAGCTTGCTTTGGTGCGTCTTGGCTCTAGTCACACATTTGAATGCATAGTCAGTTCCTTTCTAACCACTTCCAGTATCATCATCCTATGGATGGATCATCGTGATCTCACTGATCTCCTGTTGCTAGATATTGAGGCTGCTCCTGGTCTTTTGCTGTTACATCAGCACTGTGATAAATATCCTTGTGCAAATGTCCTTTTGTCCACGTGCAGTTGTGTCTGTAATAGAATTGCTGGGTAAACATGACGTTTGATGACTACTTAATATTCCATTATGAAGATTGGATAGGAGAGTCATTTATGGTAGATGAAAATCTTCCTCCAAATCAAGGTTAATTTGTATTCCAGCCATGTCTGTAGTTCATTTAAGGGTACCCCATACATATTTAGCCACATGCTGAATACCTGAGTGTTACTCAGCCAAGGATGCAGTCTTGGAGCAAGATGTTTTTATCCATTTTCCTAATTACCTAACTCCTGAGCAGTTTTACATAATTTTTGTTCAGGAAACAAATAGCTTTCACAATCACCATTGGTTATTGCTGCGTTGCTATGTCCACATACGATACTCAAATATTTGAAAGCAAACATTCAGATATTGTACCAGTTCCCTATTGTTGCATGACAACTGACCACAAAAACTCAGTGGCATGCCCTGATGAGTGTTTATTTAACTCACCAGTCTGGGGCTGCTAGGAGTCAGCTGGTCTATACTGGGCTCAACTGGATAGCGCAGCTCTGCTCTGTGTTTCTTGGCCTCCTCTTGGGATCAGGTAGCTCGCCAGGCAAGTGGAAATGCACAAGGTCTCTTAATGCCTGTGTTCAGTCAGTTCTATCTCATTCTGTTGGCCAAAACACATCACATGGCTGAGCCCAAATCCATGGGGCCAGGAAATACATCCTACCCCTTTAATGGGAGGAAGTACAGAGTCACATGGTAAGAGGCATGGATGTACGGAAGCATGGGGAATTGGGGCTAAGGATGCATCCATCCTCAGATTTAACAATAATCTTTGTTTTTAAAATCTTTTCTTGAATTTATTACAATATTGCTTCTGTTTTATGTTTGGGTTTTTTGCTGGCAAGGCATGTGGAATCTTAGCTTCCTGACCAGGAATCAAACCCATACCCCCTGCATTGAAAGGTGAAATCTTAACCACTGGCCTGCCAGGGAAGTCCCAACAGAAATCTTAATTGATACATTGTGTTCTTATTACCAACATTTTCACTGATTCAGTTCCTTTCAGTTCAGTCGCTCAGTTGTGCCCAACTCTTTGCGACCCCATGGACTGCAGCAAGCCAGGCTGCCCTGTCCATCACCAACTCCCGGACCTTGCTCAAACTCATGTCCATCAAGTCAGTGATGCCATCCAATCATCTCATCGTCTGTTGTCCCCTTCTCCTGCCTTCAGTCTTTCCCAGCATCAGGGTCTTTTCCAGCAAGTCCCTTCTTCACATCAGATGGCCAAAGTATTGGAGTTTCAGCTTAAGCATCAGTCCTTCCAGTGAATATTCAGGACTGATTTCCTTTAGGATGGACTGCTGGGATCTCCTTGCAGTCCAAGGGACTCTCAAGAGTCTTCTCCAACACCATAGTTCAAAAGCATCCGTTCTTTGGTGCTTAGCTTTCTTTATAGTCCAACTCTCACATCCATACATGACTACTGGAAAAACCATAGCTTGGACTAGATGGACTTTTGTCAGCAAAGTAACGTTTCTGCTTTTTGATATTCTGTCTACGTTGGTCATAGCTTTTCTTCCAGGGAGCAAGCATCTTTTAATTTCGTGGCTGCAGTCACCATCTGCAGTGATTTTGGAGCCCCCCAAAATAAAGTCTGTCACTATTTCCATTGTTTCCCTATTTGCCATGAAGTGATAAGACCGGATTCCATGATCTTAGTTTTTTGAAAGTTGAGTTTTAAGCGACTTTTTCACTCCCTTCTTTCACTTTCATCAAGAGGCGCTTTAGTTCTTCTTCCCTTTCTGCCGTAAGGGTGGTGTAATCTGCCTATCTGAGGTTATTGATAGTTCTCCCGGCAATCTTGATTCCCCCTTGTGTTTATCCAGTGCAAAATTTCTCATGCTGTACTGTGCATATAAGTTAAATAAGCAGGGTGACAATATACAGCCTTGATGTACTCCCTTCTCAATTTGGAACCAGTCTGTTGTTCCATGTCCAGTTCTAACTGTTGCTTCCTGACCTGCATACAGATTTCTTAGGAGGCAGGTAAGGTGGTCTGGTTAGCTACAGAGATTCACTGAAATCACTGTGAATAGTTCACTGATTAGCTGCAGAGATTACATGTGTGACCTCAGTGCGGTCATTTTGCTCAAGGTCCGGGACACCAAGAACGGCCTTGAAGTAGGCACGGGGCTATGCCAAAACCGCAGAGCATGTTTGAGCCATGTCCTGGTAGACGGGGGTCATGCGGGGGATGGAGTGGGAACCCAGGCTTCCCAACCCCTGTACCTGGGCCAGGGCTCATGGCACAGACCAATCAACTCTCACCCCAGCTTTGCCCTCTGGGGCTTCTTATTGCAGGGGAACATGGGTCCTGCCGCCTTCTGGCTCCTGCTCTTTCTCCTCAAGAACCCTGAGGCCCTGGCCGCCGTCCGTGGAGAGCTAGAGACTGTCCTCTTGGGAGCAGAGCAGCCCATTTCACAGATGACCAGCCTCCCGCAGAAAGTTCTGGACAGCATGCCTGTACTGGGTGAGACACCCTCCAAGAGAGCCCTAAAGACCTGGGCATCATGGGTACCCCCCAAGCCCTTCCTCCCCATCATGGGTTCCCATCAGTTCCTCTGACCTAAGGCCCCTGCCCTGGGCCTCCTATCTTCACAGACCTGGTGTCTCCATGCCCCGGTCTTCACTACCTGAGTCTCATGGTCTAGTGGGCGGCTTTTGGTTGCAGATGGCAGAAAACCTAACTTAAAGGGGCTGAAGCAGTAAAGAGATTTCATTGAGGGCAGGTAACTAAAAAGTCTAGAGGGACTAGCTCCAGGCCCAGGTAGATCCAGGTGGTTTAACGACACCCTCGGGTCTCAGTCTCTCTCCGTCCTCAGCTCCATTTTCCGCTCCAGTCTCGAGCTGGCAAGATGGCCACCAGTGGCGCCAGGTTGCCTGCCTGGGGAGGGTGTGCGTCCCTGCCCGGTTCCTAGCCAAAGTCCCAGGAATGGCTTTCATTGGCTCTTTTCAGGTCATGTGCCCATCCGGAGCCAATCATGAGGTTCGGAGGGTTGGGCTGCTCTGATTAGCCAGTCGCAGTGCAATCCCAGGTGTTGGGTGTGGAATGTGCAGCCCAACCCCTGAGGGCGGTAGCGGGGTGGTCCCCGGAAGAAAATAGGGCACTGTTTCCAGAAGGAGGCCGTCTGTTGGGCAGGCAGACATAGCCAAACCCCGCTGTCTCTCCATCCCTCTCTGATATCTGCCTGCCTCCCACCTTCCCACGCAGCTTTTTTTAGGATCAGACCCAGAACTTTATGTCCGAGGTCTCTGCGGCAAATGCCTCTCATCACGCGGCCGGTTTTGACCTGGCTTTGTGATGGCGGGAGAGCCATGTACCCTTTCTGTCTCTGCACCTGCCTCTGTCAGATGAGGGCCAGGGGGTGGCATTTCAGTGGTGGAGGGGACGCCGCTGACCGTTCCTGCCTTGAACCTGCCCCGTGCAGACAGCGTGCTGAGTGAGAGCCTCAGGCTCACCGCCGCGCCCTTCATCACCCGCGAAGTCGTGGCCGACCTGGCCTTGCCCATGGCGGATGGGCGGGA
This sequence comes from Ovis canadensis, assembly GCF_042477335.2. Classification (NCBI taxonomy): domain Eukaryota; kingdom Metazoa; phylum Chordata; class Mammalia; order Artiodactyla; family Bovidae; genus Ovis; species Ovis canadensis. The sequence goes on along the minus strand of NC_091257.1, from coordinate 92,947,192 downwards.
ATTCAGCCTGCGACGTGGGGACCGCCTCCTTCTCTTTCCCTTCCTGAGTCCCCAGAAGGACCCGGAGATCTACACAGACCCGGAGGTAAAAGGCACACCAGGGGTCGTGGGAGGAAATGAGCGGATTCATGTTCAGCGGCAGCCCGTTGGGCTCTTTATTTGCCGTGAACCCTGGCCCAGATTACTGTCACCTCTGTGTGTCTATTTCCTCACCTGCGAAATGGACCTCATAATAGCATCTACTGCCATGGGGTTGTCAGGAAGATTACATGTGATTATGTTAAGAAAGATCTTCACATCACCTGGTACACACTAAGCACCTTGCAAGAGCCAGCTGAGCAATTTTTCCTATTTTTAGCATCTTATAATGTTAGCTTTTCAACACTTTTCCATCTCCCCAGATTTCGAAATGTGGCAAACTTTCATGATTTCTAACAGTTGGGGATGTTTACTGTGTGCCATGTTCTGTACTATACATGCATGCACCCACCACCTATCCATCCATCCATGCATGCATCCATCCATCCATGCATGCATCCATCCACCATCCATCCATCCATCCATCCATCCACCATCCATCCATCCATCCATCCATCCACCATCCATCCATCCATCCATCCATGCAGCAATCATCAACTCACTCTCCCATCTGTCCACTGGTCCAGTCACCTATCCTTCCACCTACTCTGTCCAAAAAGCCCCATGCTCAAATACACTCTTCACGTTACCACTCTACAATGTAACCAGAGGAAACTGGCATTCTCTTTTGCAAAAAATCATTTTAATTTCACTTATTTTAAATTGTTTTATGTTTAAAATGATATATACTTTAAGACAGAAATATAGACATATATATATTTACAAATAAAAATCTGTCTTCGTTCCCCTTCCCCTGCAGTTCCTCAGGGTTCCCTAACTGTGGTTGGGAGCGTGTCCTTTAGATATTTATGTCTTTTTATAGACACACAACATGCTCACATTCATGTGAATAAGTATGTGTTTGTATAGTCACAGAATTACACTATATTCTGACACTTTGTTTTTTCACCCAACAGCCAGTCTTGAAAGTTCTTTCCAATGTCAGCACACACAGACTAAGCTCAGCCTTATCATTAGCTGCCACCATTTTTAGCCAGTCCCCGTCAGTTGAGCTTTACATTGTGTCCACTGTTTCTTTATTATAAACAAGACTGTGATAAACATCTTCAGACATTTTTCTCCATACATCCCTGTTTGGGGGATGGAGTTAGAAAGGGACCTTCTTCATGTTTCAGGTATTTAAATACAACCGATTCCTGAACCCTGATGGATCAGAGAAGAAAGACTTTTACAAAGATGGGAAACGACTGAAGAACTACAGCCTGCCGTGGGGAGCAGGGCATAATCAGTGCCTGGGGAGGGGTTACGCCGTCAACAGCATCAAGCAGTGAGTACCGGGCACATGGAGCCACGGGCCCCGTGCGCTTTGGCCCTCAGATAACAAACCAGGGGTATGACATCGCCTGTCCTTCTGTTCAGCTGGGTAACCTCTGCCTCTGTTTCTGCAACTGTAAAATAGGGGTACTGATCATCTTACATCCCAAAGGTGTCAGGATGAGTAAATGGGACCTTTCTAGGTACTTCAGCCACTGCCTGGCTCATTGTAGGCTTTTAATACAAGTTATGATTGTAATTACTACTATTACGACTTTCATGTGCAGGCATTATGCTAGTGAATGGGCACATTCCATTAACCTTTGGCCTCAGTTTATGCAGCAGTAAAATGGAGATCATTTACAGTTAGTTCCACTCTAAAACTTCCAGTGCATTCTTGAAAATCCCTGCGCTGTGGGAAACCACACAATAAAAACCACAGGGCTGTGGTGGAGATAGGGCCGGGGCCCAGCACTCAGAAACCTCATCAATGTCGCAGAAAGAGAACCCACCCTGGAAAATACGGTAGCACAGGTTTATTTTTGTTGTTCAGTCGCTCAGTCGTGTGACTCTTTGCAACCCCGTGGACTGCAGCATGCCAGGCCTCCCTGTCCATCACCAACTCCTGGAGCCTACTCAGACTCATGTCCATCGTGTCGGTAATGCCATCCAGCCATCTCATCCTCTGCCGTCCCCTTCTCCTCCCGCCTTCAATCTTTCCCAGCATCAGGGTCTTTTCCAAGTGAGTCAGTTCTTCACATCAGGTGGCCAAAGTATTAGAGTTTCAGCTTCAGCATCAGTCTTCCAATGAATATTCAGGGTTGATTTTCTTTAGGATTTACTTTAGGGCCCTACCACAGGTTTACACATGTTAAATGGAATAAATAGAAACACCTAAGTGGTACAATAAATACGGTGCTTTACTTTGGCGATGACCTGACGTTTGCCATGGAAGTGGGCATTGGATGGAGCGTTGAGTCACACTGAAGCCTGGGAGGGGGGTTATCTGAGGTTGGACGCCTGATGGGAATGGTGTGACTCACCACCCACCTGGTGTACTGAGGTAGCTAGGGGACAGAGTTTAGGTGTGTGCATTTTGTGAATTCCTGCTCAGCTTCATTCAGCTGGGTGCAGTTTTTCTCTCTCTTAGTGTTCCTTGCAGATGAAGTGACCACAGGCAAACGTGAAATTTGCGTTACACTTTGTTTGCACCCTGATGGATGAATTGTTCAAAACAAATGTTACAGCAGAACTGACTGTAGCTCCTACTCCAGGAAGTTTTTACACATGAAAGACATAATGGATACGAAATGCTTAGCAAAGTGTCTGGCACACAGAGTCCAATAGGTTAGCTAATCTGTTATTTTTGTCTCAGTTCATCGTCATGATAACTGACTCTACAGGTCAAAGCATTCCTCACGGTCAGGCACCTGGTGAGTGAAGGTGCCAGGCTCCAAATCTGCATGTGGGTACAGACCCCCCAACACACTGGTATAAACTCCCCCTCTACCACCCTGCAGCTTCAGAGCTGGAAGGAACACAGCCCACCCCTTTGACCCTCCTTGACCAGACGGGGAAACTGAGGCCCAGGGTGGGGAAGAAACCCGACAGGAGTCACATGCCCTTAAGAGGCAGAGCCCGAGTCTGCGCCCAGCTCCCCTGCCCAGAGCGCTGACTTTGCTCTGTCCTCATCTTCCCTCTTTTGCACTCGTCTAGTCAGATGAAAGGGTCTTCCCTGCCGTGTGTTGTGCCAGCATTGGGCACCTGGGTGGCAGTGGGGGCGGGGTGATGGTAGGGCCCAGAGGAATAGAGGATCAGGCTGAGCTTAACTAACACAGGCAGAGGTATGATCCGGCTGGTGGAGCCAGTTAACACTGCAGGGGGTTGGCCTGCCACCCCTTTTATGGGCCCACCGATAGCATCATCACACGGTTCGTGTACTTGTCAGGACAGCGTCCAGGCGATGGCCGTGCCTACTGTGTGTCCTGCTCTCCCAGCGTCCCCACAGCTGTCCGGAGGAGGGGTGCCCGCTTCTGATCTCATGAAGGCGGCTGTGGTTTAGCAGCAGCCCAGACCAGGGTAGACAGTCGGGGTTCCAGGAGTTTGCTGGGGCCTGGGCTGAGGATGGTGGGAAGAATCAGGAAGGGTCAGTGTCCGTATTAACCAGGAGAAGCTCAGTTTTGCTGCTGTGGCAAATGACACCCAAGTCGACCCCCAAGCTTGTACAGGTTTGGTTCCCACTCATACAGTGTCAGCTGTGGGTTTGGGGGGTTGCTCTTCACCTCCATGCAGGGACTCAGGGGCCAGGTTCTCCCCGTCTTCCCACCCCGTCGTCTCCACATGAAGCCCAGGCAGCCAGGAGAGCTGGAGAGCAGGCACTGGCTCTGAAACGCTTTGGTTGGAATTGACGCATGTCATGCCTGCCCACAGCCTGTCAGCCAGGACTCAGAAGCGTGTGGCCTCTGTGCTCTGCTTGCTCACCCTCCTTTCCCAGTTTTCCCAGAGTTAGAGCTGGGGTCAGACCAGGAGGAAGCCCTTGTTTTCCTGCCTGACTTTGAACGGATGCCCCTCTTTCCCTCTTCATGCCTCTGACACTGCCTCTCTCCAGATTCGTGTTCCTTGTGCTGACGCAGTTTGACCTGGAGCTGATCACCCCGGACGTGGACATCCCCGAGTTTGACCTCAGCAGGTACGGCTTCGGGCTGATGCAGCCAGAACACGATGTGCCCGTCCGCTACCGCATCCGGCTGTGAGCTCCACTTGCCCAGCCTACCCCATCACCCAACTTCCCGTGCCTGCGTTCAGCCCGGGTGCCAGGCTTTGAACATCCAATGGTTCCAGCATTACCCCTTCCCTGCTGTTTTTCAGAAGACTGTGCCTGGGGGTGGTGGAGGGGGGCGGGGGAGAAGGAGAGTGAAGAAAAGACACCAAAAGCTGCACAGATTATCTGCGGCAAAGTTCCAACATGAGACTCTCTCTGCTCCCAGCTCCTCCCACCGTTATGAAATCCGCTAAAGCTACGGGTGCCTGTGCTCAGTCGCTCAGTCGTGTCTGATTCTTTGTGGCCCCATGGACTGTAGTTTGCCAGCCTCCTCTGTCCACGGAAATGTTCCAGGCAAGAATACTGAAGTGGGTTGCCATTTCCTGCTCCAGGGGATCTTCCCAACCCAGGGATTGAACATGCATCTCTTGGGTCGCTAGCACTGGCAAGTGGATTCTTTATATTGTGCCACCTAAAGCTGCAGCAGACAGGGCACACTAAGAGACCTCCTAACTGCTCTGTCCCCAACCCCTAAGGGATTGCCATCCAATGCCCTGGGTGTGGTCCAGGTCATAACGAGTGAAAGCAGACGCTGGCCATAAAAAGGCCATTCAGGGCCTAGCAGTACATCTGTTGATATAAACTCTCTCCCTGAACTGTTATTAAACTACCTAAAGCCAAAGAGTCTCTTAGCATATCCGCTTTCCTGGGTGTCCCCTTCACTGGACACCTCCCCCATCTCTCCGTTTACACCGATCCTTGAGAAAACGCAGGAGGGTTTCCCGAGGCTGGGGCTTCCACGGGCTGGGGGCGGCCTCTGGATGCAGGGCTCTGAGGAGCAGGCTTCTCAGCATTGAGAGTTCTGGGCTCCACATGGGATGGGCTGTCCCGGCGCTGGGACTCAGGCAGGGAATTAGCAGGACACAGCCCAGACTGGGTGGCCCCTGTGAAAGCAAGCAGCCAGAACTCCTGGGGCTGGTGGAGCCAAACAAGAGGAGACCTTGGTTTCCTCCATTCTAGCTCAGGAGCTCCAGCTCTGGGCCCCATCTAGATTGCAGGCCTGTTTTGTTTGGCCCACATTTATAGAAAATACGGTAATGTTACCTTGTCATCTTTAGAAGAGTTGATTGAAAATGTCCAACTTCTCTTGAAGGCTTGAAAGATCTGTCCACACTGGGCCTGTGTTCCCGAGGGCCACTGTTAGCCAGAGCCGAGTAGCAGCTGTCTGCCTTATCCGGTGCCCATCTCTGGTTCACCAGCATTTCTACTTTCTGCTTTTCCATCCACAGTACCTCCTGTCCCCCAAAGGTACCGGTTTGAGAACCCTGTTCCTACTTTTGGAGGTGGTATTGTAGGAGGTGTAGGACCCTGCTGATGGGTTGTTTCTCAGACCACCGGTCCTTCCTGTCCTGGGTGTGCCACCCTTCGATCAAACAGATCAGTGACGACAACTTGCCTTTGCATTTAGGGAGGAAAAAAAAACAGATCAAAGAGAAAAATTACCTGGAAGCCGTTATTAGGATGATAAGTATTCTTGTTAATATTAGGTCCTGCTTATTGAAGACCCTCTAAATGCCTGTGACAGGACCAGCTTCTATTTTGACGGCATCTCTGGGAAGAGAGGATGGTTACATGCTCTTTATAGATGAGGAAATGGGCTTCAGAAAGGTGAAGTGACTTGCACAGCTTACAAGCTGATAGAATCTCACAAACAGACTTACTCTCCCAGCAGCAAATGCTAGATGGGCAGCTCTGTGCTCCTTGAGCTCAGAGGGGTAGTGGAGGGGCAGTTCTGTTTGGCATCAGACAGCAGACAGAGCCAGAGGCACCCATGGGTGGATGCATCTCATGAGATGCAGACACATGTACACACACATAACTAGGTTTCTTTAGCTTTAGCTGGAGGGATAAGAGAAAACGTGAAATCTCTGAATGTTCTGGGGTCTCTTCTCAAAGAGGCACCAGGGCTTGGGGGCTTCCCTGGCCCCCAGCCTCCAGGCGGCCCCAGGATTCCCAGACAGTCTGTGATTGGCAGGAGGCAGGATATCCCTAGGGAAACCCATCTTCACGCCTGGGTGACCCCCACTGCCGCCTGCTTCTTAACTCTGCAGGAAATCAGAGCTGGCAGTCTCCTGTGGGAGGAGGAGCCGGTTTCCATGGCAATCCTCAGCTGCCTTATCCTGACTAGGAAGGGAAGGAAGGAGGCCGGCAGAAATAGCTCCGGGAAGATCTCTGGCACGTGGCTTCTACCCTGATGCGCTCGGGAAAAGCCCTCTGATTATCCCCTTCCACATTAGGGCTGCTTTGTCGCTGAGACTAGATCTCACCCATGTTCAAAAAAGAGCCTGTTCCCTTTAAAGGGGACACCTCCTTGGAGCCACAATCATTAGGAAGAGACAATTCTCCCACCAGACAGCCCCAGCTGGTATCGGAGATCAAGTACAGCTTGAGAGAAAGTGCTTTGAACCCACCTTTGTTTTCATCTTTTTCTTTTTTCCCTTTCTTCTAAAAATACCGAGGTCAGAAATACCCGGACATTGACCTAATGGAGTGTTTCTGTACCACATCATGATTATTATTTTTTGCTGTATTTTGTATTGTTGTTTACCAGTTTATTTCCTTTAAATGGTCCCATTTTTTAAACTTAAATTTGTTTAAAAAGGGAGCTTCTTTCCCACTGCCGGTAACTAACAACATGTATCACTTGCTGCCAAAAATAGAAAGTGACTGTGAAAGATAAATCTGCTGGGGAGGGGTCCCCTGTGCTGGTGTCACCAAGGCTCAGAGCCTGAGCTCTGTCTCTTCTGAGTTACAAAGAGAACAGACAGGTGTTTGAGTGGCGTTACGACCACACCAGCAGCACCCTGAGACTTGGTCCTCGACAGTCACGGGGTAAAGGGGACGGGAAGAGGAGCGAGGTGCCCACCCCACAGGGGTGCATCATGCCCAGCACGAGGGCCACCCTGGGTCATCTCCCACCGGTGCTTCCCGCCCACAGTGAGCGGGGGACATCCCACCTGCCCGTTCTCCAGGTGGAGAAACCAGCCCTGAGAGTTGAATCTTCTGGCCCAGCGACATTCTTCTGGATGTTTTTTTGTTGTTGTTTTTAAAGACGGTGTTTTGTGAGTAGCAGTGATTGTTCCGCCTTGCTGTTTTAATAAAGAATTCTATTTTTATATGATATTGTCGAGCAGAAATGTGCTGAAATATATCAAATCATTCTTGTTTGTGGACTGCCTCTGACTGAGTCAGATTAAGAGTCGACTATGAAAAAAAAAAAAAAGAGTCGACTATGTCCAGAGAGGCGAGCTTAGCGCCTGGGAAGGGAATGGAGCACCTGAGTGCCTGGCTCTGGGACACAGCCTTTCATGGACAGAATCAAGTCACACCCCCCAGCCTCCTGCCAAGTGACATGACCGTCTCCATTTTAGAGGAGGAAACTGAGGGTCACAGAGTGAAGTGGCTGGCCAGGATCACGCGATTAATAAGTAGTAGACCCGGGATTCAATCACAGGCTCCCTGCCTCCTGAGACCAGGCTCAGAATCTATCAACAATCCTCCTGAGGGCAGAGGAGGGACCAGGTGTCCATAGAGGACCTTGGGGAAGAGGCTTACCACCCAAAGTAAATCAAGCAGAGAGAGTCTCTTACAAATTTGCCACATGTTCCCTATGCTTCATGGAAATATATGCATTTGTTTTAATATTTAAAAGAAGGGGAGAGAAGTTCTTCTTCTTTTTTTTTTTTTTTTGGCCACACCTCGAGGCATGTGGGATCTTAGTTCCCTGACCAGGCATTGAACCTATGCCCCTTGCAGTGAAATGCAGAGTCCTAACCACTGAACCACCAAGGAATTCCCAGGAAGAAATTAATTAAATTTGCTTTGGGAAAACTTGAAAAGGGAAAATTGCTTTTTTCCCCCTCTCAAATCTTTGAGAAAAAATGCTGTCCTGAGGCAAATGTCGTATCAGTTTCCTCATCTGTGGGGGGCCACGGAGGCCCATTTGGTGGGATTGGATTGGGCTGTGACAGACATCGGAAAGTTACACAGCACTACTTCACACATTAAGACGTTTATATTCAATACAGCAGACATTGCTTTCTCTCTTATACAGATACAGGAGATCAGAGGTGGTATGGCATCTCCACACCAGGCTCTTCCTTTTGGTTCCTCCAGCATCATCTGTAACCAGTGCTTTCTACCTCAGGGTCCAGGATGTCTGCTTGAGCTCCTGCCATTTTGTCCACATTCCAGCCAGCAGGAAGGAGAGAGGAGCAAAGAGAAAGATCTGCTTCTATCTCATTGGTCACAGTTTAGTTGCATGACACTCCCTACTGCATAGGAGTCTGGGAAATGTAGTCTTTATCTCCGGGAGACTGACATGTGCCTGAGGAGGGGACTGTACCCCAGCTTGAGAAGTGCTGCACTATGCTCTCTTGTTTACCAATCCTGCTCTGAGCCACACGCAGGGCCAGAGGGACAACACTTGGCTTCTCTGAGCCATTGACTATCAGCAGTCTGCAGCTCCAGGGTTTTGACCTTTCAGATTCTGTTCCATAAAAGTTAACAGAAAGACTCCAGAGTTTTATTTTGCCAGGTAAGAACACTAAGAAATGCATTTGTCATTTACTTCCATTAACAATCTGTGAATGGACATTTGAATACCCCTAACACAGAAAAGTAGCTTCCATATCAGAATGAAACAGTCACTCAAGAGTCAATATTAAATAACTCCAAAGTGGAAAAAACCCCAATGTCCTCCAGCTGAGGAGTGGATAAACACAATGTGATATGTTCATACAACGGAACACTAATTGTCAATGAAAAGAAATGATGTACTGTTCCATGGTACAACATAGATAATCTTCAAAAAACATATACCTAGCAAGAGAAGCCAGTCACAAAAAGTGCACATTGTATGACTCCATTTATGTGAAATGTCCAGAACCGGTAAGTCAATAATGGCAGAAAGTAGGTTAGTAGTTTCCAGGGGTTAAGGAGTGAAAGTTGTGGGGAGAAGGAGAGGCTTTTTTACACCCTGATGGTAAATATCAGATCAGTTACTCCCTTGTTTAAAACCCATCAACTCCATTGCAATAAAATCCAGACACCTCCAGACAACTCTCACCTACATGGTCTTTCTCTCCTCTGTTTTTCTCTCCCACTCCTCAGTCCATTCTTGCCTTCCCATACTCCGCCCTAGCCACAGCTGCCGTCTTCTATCTCCTTCAGCCCTCTAGCCTGCCCTGGGCCTTTGCACCTGCTCTCCTTTCCTTTATGGCTGTATGATCACTCTGGCTTAAGACTCATCAGCATCATCACTCTCTCAGGGATTTCTTGAGCTGAAGTCACTGCCTTACTTTCCCATTCTTCTTCTTCTTTTTTTTTTTTGATTCCCTATGCATTTTTATTCTCCAATTTAGTCAATTTTTCATCTTCCCTGCACTTAGAGGCTGCCTATGAAATCGTTACCACTGATTGTGTTAGCTGTTGTAAATAAATAATCATTGCTTGGACTGTCTGCATGGTGGGAGGTGGAAAGGACTCTACTTCTGAGCACAAACTTCCTGGGGCTCAGCCCAAGAAGGAGGACGGGGAGGATCACCATTTTCTGCACAGCACAGCAGCAGATGTTTTCTAAAGGAAGGAGGGTTTTAAAGCAACAACGAACCTTTCAGCAGAAATGATACCACCATCCTGACAATCACCCATTTTGTTCTGGCAGAAGATTGTATTGATTTGGGGGCTTCCCTGATGGCTTAGATGGTAAAGTATCTGCCTGCAGTGTGAGGGACCCAGGTTTGATTTCTAGGTCGGGACGATTCCCTGGGGCAAGAATGGCAACCCACTCCAGTATTTTTGCCTGGAGAATCCCATGGACAGAGGAGCCTGGTGGACCAGGAGCCATGCAACCATGGGGTCACAAAGAGCTGGACATGACTGAGCAACTAGACAGCATGACATGACGTGATTAAAATCAGAACATGAGGATAGACTGTCATGACACGTGTGATTCTTGGATACATGCTAGGATAATCAAGAGGGAAATATTTCACAGCCCACCTTTAAAAATTAGATAGTATACAATACGATATAATGTTCCATGCATGCTCAGTCGCTCAGTCATGTCCGACTCTTTGAGACTTCATGGACTGTATCCCACCAGGCTCCATGGAATTTTCCAGGCAAGAATACTGGAGTGAGTTGCCATTTCCTACTCCAGGGGTTCCAATTATTCGTACTCTCGCACTTTTACTTCCTTCCTTTACAGTGAGTATCGATATTAGATTATTTTTAAATCTCTCTGTTTATGTCTCCTGTTTAAATGTGAGCTCCAGGAAGGTAGGTTGGTTTCACCACTGCTGCATTCCCAGGATGCCACCTAAGCTCAACACCTAGTCGGTGCTTGGGGAATATGTGCTAATATGTAAGTGAACAGCCTTTTTCTCAACTTGGGAGAGTTTTTCCTTTATCTAGACAGTGAGGAGTCATAAAGGATTATAAGCAGGGGAGTGAGTTGGTCACACTTATCCCTTTAAAGGTCAACCCTCGTCACAGCAGGGAGGTTGGAGTCAAGGAAGTATACAACTAGGGAAGGCAGATGAGAAAGGAGACAGAGATCAGGTCAGCGTGGACAAGGGCGATGGGAAAGAGGTAGAAGAGAGATCAGTCCCCAAAGACCAGGAGGGCTGGATTTAATGAAACATTATCTTCGGAGAATCAGTTAATTAGCTCTTGATCTCTGTGGCTTTGATTTCCTCCTTTTGCTGACTCGTGCCTTTTCTGTTGCATCTTGGAGTTCCCAGGCTCTTCTGTGGGGAAGAGGTATCAGTTTACCTGTAATTGCTCTGCTGGAAGGCCGTGCCTCAGTCCATCCTGTATTTCATCATTGTTTGGCCACAGACCCTGGATGGAAGTCAGTGGCTTTGGCAAAGTCCAGGCCAGCAAGGAGCTCATGGACTACGTGCAGGTTTACCAATCTCCCTCTGTGAGGACCCTCTGGTGGCGTCCACATTTTCTCCCAGGGAGGGAGTTCAAGAGATCAGGCCATGGCTTAGCACAGAGCATTACCTGTAGTAAACACTTCAAAACGGTAGGTGGTAGATGGTGGGGATGTCTGAGAAAGTGCATAGATTCGTGGGTGACTAGGTGGGTAGATGTGTTAATGTCTGGGCTGGATGAGTGACTGGGTAGGGATGAATGAGTAGGTAGAGGCATGGGTGAGTGGATGGTAGGTGAATGAGTGAATAGGTAGCTAAGTGATTGGGTATATGGATGGAGGGGTGAATGACTGGATGGATGAATGGGTAGAATGACGGATGGAAAGATGCTATATGGGTGGGTAGATACATGGATGAATGGTAGGTGAGTGAATGAGTGGGTGGAAAGATGGATACTGGGTAGAATACATGGATGAATGGAAAGAAAGATGGATGAGTGAGCAAGTGAGTGCCCGGATTGATGGGTAAGTAAGTAAATAAATGGGTGGCTGTATATCTGGGTAGTTTGGTGGCTGAGTATATGGGTGGACACAAAAGATGAAAAGAAGAATGGGAAAATGTTTAGGTTGATCAGAAAACCAAGCACACCCACTTTCCAGAAACCTAGGCCAGAAACTCAGGGCTTGATAAAGGTAATCAAGCTAGCATAGAACAGGCGCTAGAATCAAACATCTGGTCACTCAAGGATCATCCAACAGCTAACTGCTTAATGTTAGCTGCTGTTATTGTGCTTGTTAGTATTGTTACTAATGTTGTCTTGATATGAACTTGTTAGTGCTATGTATGGTGCTAAGCACTTCATGTGCCTTATCTCATTAGTCCCTCCCAGCAACCCTGGGAGGTAGATTCTATCATTAACCCCATTTTACTCATGATTATGATTATGATTATTTGATTTTATTATTATTATTGGGTCAAAAGAAAAACAGGCAAAAAGACCAGAATCCAAGCTACTAGAAAAATCCCTGGGGCTACTGGAATTGTATCTGGGCAAGGCCATAGCATAGAGCGGTTGTCCTGAGTGACAGCCACTCAGAGATGTCAGTTATTTCCCTTGAGCCTTTGAGTACCCCCATAGCCACTCTCAGAAAACAATGATTCCTTCCCAAGGGTCCATGGGCAGAGGTGGGAGGGGATTAATTAGTTTGCTCGGTACACAGAAGTGCCCAGAAACCTGAGTAAGACACTTAGTGGGGTTATAAATAAGTGATGCCTGGTAGTTTGTAGTCCAAGAAAAAAATCTGACTCCAAACGGACATGTCTCTTGCCAGCCCAGCTTAGAGGGGGATTCACTTGTATTTACATGGATGAATTAGGCTGACTTGACCTCACACAGCCTCAGGGAAGCTCTCAACACCTCTCAGCGGGCAGTCTGCCAAGAGGGTCTGAGCAGAAGGTAGTTTGTGACTTGGTGCTGGTACTCAGCTGCCCACTCACTGGTTGACCTGTAAAATGAGATGGTTATACTTGAACTCTCAATGCAAGTCTCCTTCTCTGTGGAGCATTCTAAGTTTTATTACTCTTTTTGCACTGGTTCCTACAAGTACATTATAAGGAAATGGTAAACTTCTGATTAGTGGAGAGAATCGAATCAGCTGGGCTCTTTGGAACCTGAATGACGTAAATCACAAGTCAGTCTGGCTTAGGTAAGAAGGGATATTTACTAGTTCCCACAAGTGGAAAATCCAGAGGCACTGCCTTCAAGCATGGCTGGATCCAGGAGCTCTGTGACATTGACAGGACTCAGTATCTCAGTCTCTGGGCTCCACAGTCCCTTCCATTGGCTTTATTTCTAGATAGTCTCTCTTCTCCTGATGATGGAAAATTCTAAGAAATGAAGACCAAAGGCTTTCAAACAATGTATAGTCTTTTCATTCAGAAAATAAAATTTCTAAGCTGGGCACTCTGCAGAGCCTGGGGAAACAGAGAGCAGCAAGACAACTTCTTTGGACTTCCATGGCCTTTGTGCACAACAAGCATGAGCTTAAATTTATACTAAGATGAAGAAAGCAACATAAATGAGAAAAGTGACTTGAGTGAGGAACATTAAGGAGTGGTAGGGACTGTAGCCAAGTAGAGAGCACATTCAGCCTAAAGGGTACAGCTGTGATTCAAGGCCAGCCACTCCTCTGTGCCAGCTGTAATTGCCATGTTACACAGGAATGCAGGCCAATGTTAATCAGTTCCTCTAATTTTTCAAGAGAATCCAGAAATCCAAATTTTCATGTAAACTCCTCTGATGTTGACTTAAAAACAAACCAAAAACCCTGTGATGGCTACACAACCAAAGACTGCAGATAACCAGCTCATAACCCACATTATTTAGCATAGCAGATTGCCCAGAGGACTTGCACTGGTTCCTATAAGTACATTATAAGGAGATGCACACTGCTTACATACTAGCCATTTCTTTTAGAAAGATATGTACAAACATGAGTTCAGCTGATCTGAGACTGTGAATCATCTTGGGGAGACTGCTCATGAAAGGCCTGGAGTCAGAGAAAAGGGCCATAAGAGAATTCTTTGCCAGTTTTATTGCCTATGTACCTTGCCCCCATCCTCACCAATCGGACTGAATATGCGTGGAGTCAGAGATGTACGTTATTCATAGGTGTTTATATACCTTCCTATAAGAGGATTTATTTGTTCATTCAATAAATATGTATTGAGCATTTACTCTGTCCTTAGCATTTTCTGGGCACTGGGAATAGTGTGGCAGACACTGTTGACTGGCTACCCAACTTTAATCTCCACTTCTTCCTTGTTAAATAAACTTCAGTTTTGTAAAGGCAGTAATTGGCCTAGGCTTCTGGTGTGAATCTTATTTCCTTTGGCAGTGATTGATATGGAAGTGACCCATGAAATGGAACTTGGTAGAGACTGCTGAGGGATAAAACCATAAAAGGAGAGATATTTTTTGCCACATTGGCCATCTCCTTTCTGCTTTTGAATATGGTTTTGTGGAGGCTGATGCCTGCAGTGGTGGCAGCCATTTTGTGACTATGAGGCAACAAGCTTGGGACAAAAAGCCAATGTGCTGAATAAGGCAGAGCAAAAAAATGGAAGAAGCCAAGGTCCTTAATAACATGATGAGCTGTTTAATCAATGTTCATCCCACCCTCTTCCTGAATTTTTATGTGAGATAACCAAATATCCTTATTCTTTAAAATCCTGTTAATTAAGTTTTCTGATAGTTGAGATGTGCAAGACAGACCACTTCCTGCCCTTGGGTAACCTATAATTTATCAGATGATGGGAGCTAGCGATGAGTACATGCTTTCTATACATTCCTCATAATAATTTTCATCCTTATTTTACACAGAAAAAAATCAAGACTCAGAGAGGTTAAACTACTTGCCCAAGGTCATTCTGCAAGAAATAACACCAGTCACCAGTTGTTCTGACTCCAAAACTCACTCTCTGAGACACTAGCCACACTTCCTTCTTGAGTAAGTTTGCACTTAATCCTTTGCACTGAATAAACGAATAAACAAGTAGTAGCAACATGACTTTTGCAAAAAAAGCTACAGAGCTGTTTGTACTATCTGTGCTTTTAAGATCCACTGCCAGTTCAGTTCAGTTCAATCGCTCAGTCGTGTCTGACTCTTTGCGACCCCATGAATTGCAGCACGCCAGGCCTCCCTGTCCATCACTAAATCCCAGAGTTCACTTAGACTCATGTCCATCGAGTCCGTGATGCCATCCAGCCATCTCATCCTGGGTCATCCCCTTCTCTTCCTGCCCCCAATCCCTCCCAGCATCAGAGTCTTTTCCAATGAGTCAACTCTTCGCATGAGGTGGCCAAAGTACTGGAGCTTCAGTTTTAGCATCATTCCTTCCAAAGAAATCCCAGGGTTGATCTCCTTCAGAATGGACTGGTTGGATCTCCTTGCAGTCCAAGGGACTCTCAAGAGTCTTCTCCAACACCACAGTTCAGATGCATCAATTCTTCGGTGCTCAGCCTTCTTCACAGTCCAACTCTCACATCCATACATGACCGCAGGAAAACCATAGTCTTGACTAGACGGACCTTAGTCGGCAAAGAAATGTCTCTGCTTTTGAATATAGTATCTAGGTTGGTCATAACTTTTCTTCCAAGGAGTAAGCAGCTTTTAATTTAATGGCTGCAGTCACCATCTGCAGTGATTTTGGAGCCCCAAAAAACAGTCTGACACTGTTTCCCCATCTATTTCCCATGAAGTGATGGGACTGGATGCCATGATCTTCATTTTCTGAATGTTGAGCTTTAAGCCAACCTTTTCACTCTCCTCTTTCACTTTCATCAAGAGGCTTTTTAAAAAGCTCCTCTTCACTTTCTGCCATAAGGGTGGTGTCATCTGCATATCTGAGGTTATTGATATTTCTCCCAGCAATCTTGATTCCAGCTTGTGTTTCTTCCACTCCAGCATTTCTCATGATGTACTCTGCATATAAGTTAAATAAGCAGGGTGACAATATACAGCCTTGATGTACTCCTTTTCCTATTGGGAACCAGTCTGTTGTTCTATGTCCAGTTCTAACTGTTGCTTCCTGACCTGCATACAGATTTCTCAAGAGGCAGGTCAGGTGGTCTGGAATTCCCATCTCTCTCAGAATTTTCCACAGTTGATTGTGATCCACACAGTCAAAGGCTTTGGCATAGTCAATAAAGCAGAAATAGATGTTTTTCTGGAACTCTCTTGCTTTTTCCATGATCCAGCAGATGTTGGCAATTTGATCTCTTGTTCCTCTGCCTTTTCTAAAACCAGCTTGAACATCAGGAAGTTCACAGTTCACGTATTGCTGAAGCCTGGCTTGGAGAATTTTGAGCATTACTTTACTAGCATGTGAGATGAGTGAAATGGTGCGGTAGTTTGAGCATTCTTTGGCATTGCCTTTCTTTGGAATTGGAATGAAAACTGACCTTTGCCAGTCCTGTGGCCACTGCTGAGTTTTCCAAATTTGCTGGCATATTGAATGCAGCACTTTCACAGCATCATCTTTCAGGATTTGAAACAGCTCAACTGGACTTCCATCACCTCCACTAGCTTTGTTCGTAGTGATGCTTTCTAAGGCCCACTTGATTCACATTCCAGGATGTCTGGCTCTAGATTAGTGATCACATCATCATGATTATCTGGGTCGTGAAGATCTTTTTTGAACAGTTCTTCTGTGTATTCTTGCCACCTCTTCTTAATATCTTCTGCTTCTGTTAGGTCCAGACCATTTCTGTCCTTTATCGAGCCCATCTTTGCATGAAATGTTCCCTTGGGATCTCTAATTTTCTTGAAGAGATCTCTAGTGTTTTCCATTCTGTTGTTTTCCTCTGTTTGTTTGCATTGATCGCTGAAGAAGGCTTTCTTATCTCTTCTTGCTATTCTTTGGAACTCTGCATTCAGATGCTTATATCTTTGCTTTTCTCCTTTGCTTTTCACCTCTCTTCTTTTCACAGCTATTGAATCTGGAGCCAGAGTAAGAACTTTGCAGGAGTCAGGCCACCGGGAGTGATGAATCTGAATGACATGGAATTTCTAGCCTTGGGCTTGCAGAGGACTCTCCCTTGTCAGAGCCCTGTGACTGTGAAATTGCCCGGCCATTCCCACTGCCACCATCTCAGTCCAAACTGCATTATCTTTGACCTGGACAATTGTGGAAGCCTCATGATGTGTCTTCCTGCTGCTACCTTTTGTCCCCCAAATTCTGTAAAGCACACAGCAGCTAGAAGAATCACCACAAAATATATAGCAGCACATGGATCTTCTCTGCTTAAAACTCTATCATGGCTTCCCCTTACGTTTAAGAAAAAAGCCAAACTCATTCCTTAACCTTGAGAATAAAATTCCAACAGAGATCTGCCTGGCCTGATCCCATCCACCTCTCTAACCTCTTTTCCCAAATTCATTTCTACTTTAGGACTTTTGCTCTTTCTGTTTCCCCTGCTTGTGCCTCCTTCCCTAGAACTTCACATGGTTGTCTTCTCCCTGCCCTCAGGTTCTCACCTTAGATATATCACCTCCTCCAGGAAGCCCTCCCTGCCTTATCACCCTATCTAAATTTGCTGATGCCTCTTCCAGTCATGCTCTCTCTCACTTCCTCTCACTTCTTTTTCTTCACCGCATTTCTCACTATTCAAATAATCTGGCTTATTCATTCACTTGTTCATTAACTGTATCCCCCACTAGAATAAAAACCTGTGAGTATAGAGCCTGCCTGATTTAGTCTCACTGTATCTCCAGTGTTTAGAGTAGTTGCTGTTTAGTCATTAAGTTGTGTCTGACTCTTTGTGACCCCTTGAAGTGTAGTCTGCCAGGCTTCTCCATCCATGGGATTTTCTAGGCAAGAATACTGGAGTGGGTTGCCATTTCTTTCTCCAGGGGATCTTCCCTACCCAGGGATCAAACCCACGCCTCCTGCATTGACAGACAGATTCCTTACCACCGAGCCACCAGGGAAGCCTGTTAACCTGGCACATAACGTAGTAGGTGCTCACTAATTACTGGCTGAGAGAATAAAATTTTCAGACTGGGAAATACCTTTGCCTTCTATTAAATTGATCTAAGGTTTATCGACCTTTACACTATTGACATTCAGGGCTGCAGAATTCTTTATTGTGGGGCTCTGACCTGAGCACTGGAGGATGTTTAACCGCATCTGTGGCCTCTACAAGAGGATGGCATCTGGGACACGGATCATGATAATGGAGATGACGAGAAATGAACCGATTAAAATATATAATAATATTATGTGCAACTATGTGAAAATGAATCTTAACTTTAGAAATGAAGGAAAGGGTCTGGGTGGTGGGGGGGACTGTGCCTTAGGGCACTGTGGCTTGTTCAGTTTTTGCTCCAGCGCAAGGGGCTCACTGCTGTGTCGGCAGCATCCATTTGCTTACCAGGCAGGAGATATGTATTTGAAAGAGCAGACAAGTGGGGATTTCCCTGGCAGTCAACTGGTTACGACTTCGCCTTCCAGTACAGGGAGTGCAGGTTCCATCCGCGCCCTGGGAGCTAAGATTCCATATCCCTCACGGCCAAAAAACATAAAGCAGAAGCAATACTGCAACAAATTCAATAAAGACTTTTTAAATAGTCCACATTTTAAAAATCTTTAAGCAAAAGAAAAGAGTAAACATGGGGGCCCAACTGTGGCATCCTTAGGGCGGCCTTGCTCACTTCTCTAGGTAAGTTATTCAACATTTTTATTCATTTCTGGAGATTATTCGATCCATCCATTCTCCCCCACTGGACAGGGAGCTCCAGGGAAGGACCTATTCCTTTCTGAGCCTGGCATAGGACCTGGCACACAAGAAGCTCTCAAAACCAATTGTCCAAAGTAACATGAATGAATGAATCACCAAGGTTTATAAGCTAGCTTACCCCTCACTCTCTCTTCCCACCACCTTGCTTTATTTCTCTTCTTAGCAGTTACCACCAGCTGCCACGCTGGATATTTATTTGTTAATATACTCATTGCTCACCTTCCCCCACTAGAATCTAGAATTCATTTCTAGAATTAGAGTTTAGAGTCTAGAACGGAAGCTTATGAAACCAAGGGCTATTTAAAATTGCAATTCTCCCCACTCACTCCATCTCCCCTCCCTCCTCACCCCCCATCCCCCATTCCCTTTCCTCTGCGCTTATCACGGTCTGACATATTCTTTGACTTTCTTGGTTTTGATATGCTTCCAACCAGCTCCACAAGGGCTGGATGTTTGCGTTTGGTTTACAGCTCTATGTCAGACGCTTATCTCAGGACCTTGCATAGAGTAGGCACTCAAGCCACACTGATGACTGGATGAAGGAAGGTGGAATTGAGAGGCAGGCAGTCGTTAGGGGCACATCCATTGCCCAAATTCGTAACCCGCCCCCAGCCTCACCAACCGGCCGGGCCGGGCAGGCAGGAGTTAAGCGGCGCGCACGCTTCCAACCCGCAGGTGGCGCCGTCCCGCCTCGGTGCCCGACTCCGGGCACTCAGAAGTGCGGGACAGAATCGCAGCGAGCGCGGAGCCAAGCTCAGCCCCGACTTGTTGATCTCGCCCAAGCAGCCGCCACCGCTGCCGCGGGAGCAGAGGAGGAGGAGGTGGATCGCGAGGCGCCGCCCGACCTCAGTCCTGACGCCCGCGCGCCCAGCTCCCGCCCGCGCCCCCAGCCTCGGAGAGTGCGCTCCGGCCCCGCAGCGCCTTGCAGCTTCGGCGCGTCGCCTGCCCGGCCGGTGTAGGCCGGGCCCAGCCCGGCCCCGGGTCCGCCGCTGCCCGCGGGCGGGGGCGCCCGGGCGACCGCGGCAATGCGCGGTCCCTGGCCCTGGGAGGCGGCCACCCTGGGGGTGAGTGTTGGGGCGCGCGGCGGGGACGCAGGGGTCCCAGGAGATGGGGCTCGCTTGTCTCGGTTCGGCCTGTTGGTCTACCCAGGCTCCGCGGTTTCAGGCTGGGAGGTGGGGGGGGGGGGATGGGGGGGGGCAAGAGCCGGGGCTAGGGGGAGACGCGCGATCCTCATTCTTGAGTGAGGGGGTAGGGCGTGAGCTTCACATGCCTAGGGGCTCAGAGGAACCCTGAGATCACCAGTGCGCGGAGGGAGGAGGGCTCGTTTTGAAAAGGCCAGAAAATTCAGCTCCTTTCCCCGCCTCCCACCTCCCCCACCCCTTCCCTTCCAAGCCCCGGGAAAGGCGCAGAACCCGGAGTTATAAAAAGCCATCGCAGGAAAGGAGCGAGCAGGAGGAGGAGGTGGAGGAGAAGGAGAAGGGGGCGGGGAAGGAGCTAGGGGAGGACGGGCCAGGTGGGTCCCTCCGACTTTGTGCGCCAGCCCTCCCCGTGGGGCAGGGGGCGCGGAGGGAGGGACAGGACCCGGCGCAGAGCTTGGCTTTGCGTCTTCAGTGTTCACCTCGTCTCCGGAGAGACCTCAAGAGGTGCTCCCGTGTGGCTTGGGGAGAGGGGTCGCTCCAGGACAGTGGGGCTGTCGTGACTATCCGGTCTGTTGTGACCGACAGGTGGGCACCTGAAACGCTCCAGAATTCCCCCAAATATTTAAAGGTTTAGAAAAAGCAATCCCCCTGTCACCGCCCCGCCGCCTCCCCCCCGCCCCAGCCTTCAAATCCTAATTATCTCGGAGCAAGGGAAGGAAAAGATAAGTATTTCTTTGAAAAAAGAAAAAAAGTTTTTTCATTCAGCTGCCCTCCTCTCCGCATGGCGGGGCCAGGTGCGGCCCTCGACGGGGAGACCCACAGAAAAGCGAGTTTCAGCACTCGACGGGGCGGACAGCGCCCCAGGCGGCAGAACAGAGCCAGGGCGGCGGAAGGTCCGGGGTGGGGCCTCCCGGGTCCCCCCGGCGCCTCTTGGGGGCCCTCTCCCCGCTCCGGAGGGCGGCCCCTCCCTCCAGCCACGGGGTGGGGCGGACTTCAGCACCGGCGGGAGGGACAGCGCCCAGCCCGGCTGCGGCCCTGAGCCGCTTAAGCGCGGGGAAGGTCAAGGCCGGCAGGGGCCGGGGTGGAGAGGTGGGGAGGGGCCGCGCACAGCTCCTCGTCCGCTGACCTGCGTCCGCTTTCTGCCTCGCAGCCGTCGGGATGGAGGTGAGAAGACGGCCGTGACGCGCGCCCGCGCGGCCCCCTGCACCCCCAGCAGCCCAAAGCGCTCCCTGCCCCCTCCCCCGCGGCGGCTGGCCTCGCCGTCCAGTGACAGCGGCCTGGGGGGGCAGGGGGGGCGGGGGCGGCCGGATCAGCGATGCCGGCGGGCATGACGAAGCATGGCTCCCGCTCCACTAGCTCGCTGCCACCCGAGCCCATGGAGATCGTGCGCAGCAAGGCGTGCTCGAGGCGCGTCCGCCTCAACGTTGGTGGGCTGGCACACGAGGTGCTCTGGCGCACCCTGGACCGCCTGCCCCGCACGCGGCTGGGCAAGCTCCGCGACTGCAACACGCACGACTCGCTGCTGGAGGTGTGCGACGACTACAGCCTCGACGACAACGAGTACTTCTTCGACCGCCATCCGGGCGCCTTCACCTCCATCCTCAACTTTTACCGCACCGGGCGGCTGCACATGATGGAGGAGATGTGCGCACTCAGCTTCAGCCAAGAGCTGGACTACTGGGGCATCGACGAAATCTACCTGGAGTCCTGCTGCCAGGCCCGCTACCACCAGAAGAAAGAGCAGATGAACGAGGAGCTCAAGCGCGAGGCAGAGACTCTCCGCGAGCGGGAGGGCGAGGAGTTCGATAACACGTGCTGCGCGGAGAAGAGGAAGAAACTCTGGGACTTACTGGAGAAGCCCAATTCCTCTGTGGCCGCCAAGGTGAGCGTGAAATCCGGGCGGTGCTGGGCTGGGGCGGGAGGAGGGGGGGTTGGTTCCGCCTGTGTGTCCAGATCGAGGACCATGGTTGAGGGACTGTGGCTTAGTTCCCACAAATATGAAGACCAGGAAAGAGAAAGGGCTGTGGCTGAGACCTCAGAGGTGAGAACCAACAACCCCTTCAGACTGTTCGTTCCTGTATGGCTCTGGCCACCTCATCCTTTTATTGTTCAATACTTTATACCCCAGCTTTGCTGGAGAAAAGGCTTTGTGGAGACTTACGAAAACCCACATCAAAAGAATGGACACTGCAAATAACGGGGCACAGAGGGACAATAAAGCCTCGAGATGGAGTAGAGTTGGGTTAGGTCTGTTCTACATAATGCTCCCTTGTGGATGCCTAGACCCAGGCTAGAGGAGAGTCACACTGCAATTTTAATACTTATCCCTATATTTATAACCCCACTTTGCTCCAAGGAGGGAATGAAGCAGCTTACAGACCTACTTGGAGGACACTGAGATACTGTGAGGCAGTTTTAACATAAGTGAGAAAAATGAGGCAAAGGGACTCTGAGGGATGGGTATGTGTGTGCATGATGCATGCAGCTGGTTATGGATGCCTGTGGGTGAAGGATCACCCCTGGTTTGCTCTATCTTCATTTATTTGGTGAATTGATTCCCAGAATGCTTGATGCAGCTGCTAAAGATGCTTTGGCTATCGGAAGAAGATGTAAATTTTGAAATAGGGGAGAAAAAATGAGGCAATGTGAAAAAGAGAAAGCAGGAGAAAGAGGCAGGAATGGGTCTCATCACAATGGATAGAACTATGTGCTGCCAGGTTAAAAAAAATGGGGGCTGTAAGGGATGAAGGAAGGCTTGGGGTGCGAGCTAGAGCAGGGCAGGAGGTCATTTGCTGATGAGCAACTTGTCTGTGTTAGGCTGGGACTCGGGGATGCCTCAGAGAGATGGGGGCCTATCTTCACGTGGCCAAGGTGCTGGAGGTTGCAAGGAAATGACAACACACTGTGTGGAGTGCCACAAAAGAGGCCCTTCGGGGCCCAGAGGGGGCCAGAAAAGAGGGGCGTTAAGGTCAGGACCCAGGAGGACCGAGCTGGGAAAGATACGTTGAACATAACTTGTTCCTGGAGAGCAGGGCCAATAAGACAGGGGAAGAACAGGTAAATGTATTCATGGCAAAAAGAAAAAGAGGGAAGGAGATCTGCATACCAGCCATGAGGTGTGAGCTCAGGCTGCCTCCTGGCCAGCCTACTGTCCAGAGGCCTGTCCTGCCCTCTCATTGTGGGTGCCCCTGGCTCAACTGGCCCCTCACTGAAGGCCCATGTGGAGGGCCAGGTCTAGAGGGGGTTCTGAGGAGGCCCTCTCTCCAGATCTGGCTGCCCAAGGAGAAGCCTTTAAGAGTGTGAATGTAGGACTGAGTGGCTTGTTGGAGCACGGAGAGAGGTTTTCTCTTTTTCCTGTCCACCCTAAAGAGGACGCAGAGATTCCTAGGCCCGTCTCCTCTTTGCAGGCTGCCTCTGGCCATAATCCTGCCCCAGGTTTCGTGTCCAAAAAGCCTCTGTCTTAAGACATAGTCACTCACCCTTAACCAGCTTAGGATCAGCAGACTTATTTTGCTATTTCCAGGCCTGACCAGGTTTCTCCCTTCCACACCTGGTTTAGACCCAGATATGACTCCCTCCTCTCTGTTCTGTCCCTAAGACAAGAGAGTGAGGGGCAGAGCAGGGGAGGGCCCGTTTCCCAGAAGAAGTAGGCAAAGGGCTCTGTTTGGGTTGGTGCCTGGCAGCTAGGCAGTGGCTAAGGCTTGTAAAAGGTGTTGGTTGGGAATAAACAGCTTCATCGCTCCCTTGGGTTAATCCGATCACAGGGACGAGTTTCATGACCTCTCTGTGATCCTGGGCTGGGGCTGCTGGCTAGTCCTGGCAGATGGATGGTCTAGGATATTTGCAGCTGAGGCTGAAATGGTGTGGCAGGCAGGCTCATTGGCCCTCAGCATAGAAATCCTGCCATTGATCACATATCCACTGTATATGGACAACACATTTAGCCTTGTACCAGTTCCCTATTATTATATCCTACCTTTCAAAGAGAGGGAAGATCAGAGAGATTAAGTAACTTGCCTAAGGTCACACAGCAGGCAAATGGGAGTAGCCAGAAATTCACACTCAAGTGTGATTTTGAATTGCTCTTCTTTCCACAGTGATTAAGTGCCATAGTCTCCTTCCCAGTCCCCCTGCTTCCACCTTTGCCTCCTGCAATCCATTCCCCATTCAGCAGCCAGAGTCAGCTTTTCTAGATGTAATTGGATCACATTATTCATCTGCTCAAAATGCTCCAGAGAGTTTTCCCATTACAGAATAAAGTCCAAACCCTTCACCACGAATTCAGCTCCATGACCTCTCTAAACTCATCTCTTCTCTCCTCTGGTTCACTCAGTTTCAGCCCCACTGGCCTCCTTGCTCGTCCCTACACAGATCCGTCTTTGTCCTAACTCAGGACCTTTGCACTTGTTCTTGCCACCTGGAATTCTCTTCTCCATATTGTCCCATGGCTGGTCACTCTTTCTCCTTCCTTTTAGGAGCTGGTCCCCGCTCAGATGTCCCCTCCTCTAAAAGACCTTTCCTGACCCCTATCTAAGACAGCCTCTCTCTTCTTACACTGACATCTTGCAGTGTCCTTCTTGCTCGGGGCTTGAGCACTATCTGAAATTGTACCTGCTTCCTTGTATTTCTCAGTTCCTCCTCTACAAGAATATGAGTATCATGAGTTGTATTCACTGCCCCATTCCCAGTATCCATCATGGTGCCTGGCACAGAGCATCTCCAGATAAATCCAGGTGGAATGAATGAATGGAGTGGTCAGTCACTGTGTCTCATGGACCTGTCACTCCTTGCTGTCAACCCACCTGTAGCCCAGTTCTCTGTGCCTCTAGCCCCCTTGGGGGATTTGTTCTTTGCCCTCCCCACCCGCCCCCAGCTCCCCAACTAGGAAGCTTCAGTTGTTAGAACAGCAAGGCCTGTAGAAATTTCTCAGAGTTCACAGGATAAGAAGTCGAATGGAGGACCACGGCTGGGTGATTGTGAGATACAGAAATGCCAAATCTTATATATGTAGGACCAAAGACAGACCTGGGTTTTAAGGCCAGGTTCACCGTCTCGCCAGTTTCTGGCCTTTGGTGAGTTCTTCCCTTCTTCAAGCTGTAGCCTCCAGCCTGTAAAGCATAGATAAAAGGCCCACCTTGAAGGGTCATCATGTTTGCCAGAATTGAGCACAGTGCCTACCCAACATTACATAGGGCTTGTTTTCATAAATAATAAGCAGCAGAGTCCTTTCTCTATGGCTGGCTGGGCTGGGTTGCAGCAAGTCTTTTCCTTCTGATAGCAGCACTGAGTGGCTGAGCTGCTGCTGTTAATAATTGATGGATGTTCTGGCAACATGGAGACAGACCAAAGCACAAGCCCTTGCCTTCCCCATCAGGGGAGTGAAAATCAAAATCCATTAGACAAAAGGCAATGTGATTGATTCTAGTTTGGAAGCTGGGGTCAGTCTCATCCGAGTGATGGAGTTGTGGTTCTGGGCCACCGCTGGGTTTCTGCTTTCTGGGAAAACTACAAGCTTTTCTCAGTAGGAGAGACAGAGAGCTAATTTGCCAGGCCAGGAGGGTCTTTGGTGCCTGGAAGAGTCTCAGGGTTAAAGCCTGAGATAATTTCCAGAGGAGCTGCCGTTTGTTGTGCCAGGCACCGATTAGTGATGCTTTCTATGCACTAGCATTGAAATCCTTTCAACAATTCAATCAAGGTAGTCTTCCCACTTGGGCTACAAGTCACGGAATAGGAAACCGGAAGTGGCTTCTATAAGGAGGAAGATGCATCTTCTCACCTAACAGGGAGTTTCAAGGTAGCTGGCTTTGGGCTAATGGTTCCCTGATGCCATTAGGATTCTAGATTCTTACTTTAAATTAATTAATTAGGCTGTGTCAAGTCTTAGTTGCAGCATGAGTAATATTCGTTCAGTCATGCAGGATCTCTCATTGGGGCACATTGGACTCCCTAATTGTGTCAAGCGGGTTCCAGAGCGCTTGGGGCTTCATGCAGCACGCAGTTTAAGCTGTTCCGTGGCACGTGGGATCTTAGTTGCCGGACCAGGGATGGAACCCTAGTCCCCCGCACTGCAAAGCAGATTCTTCACCACTGGACCACCAAGGAAGTCCCGGAATTCTAGATTCTTTCTGTCCTTCTGCTCCTCCAGCTCCTGCAGGTAGCTTGGTCCTCAGGCTGGATGCCTGGTATCATGAGATGGCTACCCAGTTCCAGCCCTCAAATAGAGACACATGATGTCCAACCGGTGAAGAGGGGCATGCCCTTTTCTATGCCAGTTGTTTCCCCACCCCTCTCCCCAGCCTAACCTTTTCCAGCAGGCCCCTGGCAGACTTCTTTTTAAATCCCATTGGTCAGGTCACATGCTCATGCTTTATCCTCAGGGAAGCCTGGGAAAGCAAGTGTCTGGGCTTTTCAGATGAAGGGGGGGGAATGGATTCTATGAGTGGTGTTAATATTATTTTACAAAGAAGAAGTGGAAGCTCTGAGAGGGGCAGTCACTTTCCGGAGCTCACACGACTAAGGGTGCTCAGTTAATATTTGTTGAAGGAAAGAAAAGAGCAGAGCGAGGGTTTGAACCCGGGTTGGCCTGGTTCCCGAGCCTGTGCTTCTTCATCCCAGAATCTTGGGCAGATCATTCAAGCTCTCTGAGCTTCAGTGAACTCCTCTGCCAAATGGTGATGGCATAAGTGCCCACCCCTTGGGATTTCAGAAGGCGAATGTAATTTGCAAATGAAAGTACTTTATGAATATGAATCATTGTTATTATATTCCAAAGTGGAAGTATCCTTCATTTAGAGATGCTGGTCAGTGGTTTGCCCACCACAGATTTGATTAGGAATCAGCTCTGGGGCTTCCCTGGTGGCTCATTGGTGGGGAGTCCGCCTGCCAGTGCAGAATGGGTTAGACCCCTGATCCAGGAGGATCCCACATACCACAGAGCAACTGAGCCCATGAGCCCTGTCTGCTGAGCCTGCGCTCCAGAGCCTGGGAACTGCAACTACTGAGCCCAAGTGCCCTAGGGTCCAGGCTCTGCAACAAGAAAAGTCACCCCAGTGAGAATCCCACACACAACTAGAGAGTAGCCTCTGCTCGCCACAGCTAGACAAAAGCCATCACAGCAAACAAGACCCAGCATAGCCAAAAATAAATAAATAAATAAGAACTTAAAAAAAGAATCAGCTCTGGGGTCCTACAGATATGGTTCATTTGACATTGATTACCAGGAATATGACACCTTGGGCAAGTTCCTTTCCTCCTCTGAGTCTCAATTTCCTCCTCTAGAAAATGGCGAAAATGGGAATTATAATGGAGCTCACCTCTTAGGGCCTTCACAAGATAACCTGGATAGAGAGCTTAGCCCAGTGCCTGGTATATGGTAAACATTCTATAAATGACAATAGTGATTATTTGTGTTATCACTGGATTCCTCTATTTTAACCACTCCCTCGGTTGGCCACATCCCTTGTTACAGTGTTGTTGATTGTAGGCTCACTGCCTGCCCCCTTGGGATTTCACGGCTTTAGTGTGATGATGTTTCTGCTTCCCTCATCTGATCCTGGGGGCATTCACGTTTTATCATCGAGAAAAATGAGGCAGGGAGTTCTCTGGTGGTCCAGTGGCTAAGACTCCGTGCTCTTAATACGTGTGGCTCAGGTTCCATCCCTGGTCAGGGAACCAGATCCCACATGCTGCAGCAAAGACTGCAGAGCCTGCATGCCACAGCTAAGACCTAGAACAGTCAGATGCATAAATACATACAGTTAGAAAAGAAGAAAAGTGAGGGAAACCAACTCAGAATCCTTGGGGCCAAGCCGATGCTGTGAGTCATCTGGCTGAGGCACCTGCTGGCCCTGGGTCAGTCATCCTGGATGTTTGCATTTATTCCTGGGAAACAATATGCCAGAGATTCAGAATCCCCGCTGTGGGGTCACAGAGACCTGGATTTGAATCCCAGCCCCGACATTGCCTAGCTCTGGATTTTGGACCAATCTCTTCACCTCTCATAGCTTCTGTTTCCACCTCTGTAAATGAGAATGGACGTAAAGCCACCTCCCAGGGGCGCCTGGAGGATTTAGTATGCCAGTGCATGGAAAGTGCTGAAGCCTGATAAATCCAGCATCCTGATTTGATAAAGGGAAACACGAAGGATGCTTCAAGGACTTGCCAGGGTCACACAACAAATTGGGCAAGATCAGGGGCTGTTTTCAGGCCTTTCTGCCCCCGCTCCCCTGTTACCCTTACTGAGGTTGCCGGGCCTTTCCTTTCCATTCCCTGATCAGGTCATACCTTGGCAGCTGGTCTCTCAGGGGTTTTGAAAGGCTCTAAAAAGCTAGAGATTGTCAAAATGCTTTGGAAGGAAAAGTCCTGGACAAATGAGCAGTTTGGCCAAAGATTAATTAACTGAAAGAGAACAAGCCGCACACGAAGCACCAGCTCCATCCCCAGCACTGGGCGTCCTTCTCATACTTGACAGCGTCATGGATGGGAGCCCTGATTTTAGAACTGGATCGCCCAGGTTCAAGGTTTGACTCCTCTACTTACTCACCACGCGATGTGTGGTAAACCGCTTGCCTCCTTGCACCCCAGTTCTCTCACATAAAGTGGCAGCCACAGCAAGATTGTCTCATTGCATTGACATCAGAACTAAATGAATTAATGCACACAAAGCCTTTCAAACAGAGTTTGGCACATAAAAAGCCCTCAGTAACTCTTAGGGGGTTTTGTGTTGTGATGTTTTTTCAATCAATATTTTATTTTTTTATTAGAGTATAATTGCTTTCCAATGTTGTGTTACTTTCTGCTGTGCAACAAAGTGAATCAGCTATATGTATACACATATCCCTTCCCTTTTTTGTTGTTTTTTTGTTTTATAACAGGCTTTATTGTATAATATGTGTTTAATGCCTTCCATGTCAAATTAGGGTTCTATATCCTTCATCTTAATGACTTTATTGTATGCCAGTTGTGTTTGTCTTAATTTTTATTACTTATTCCCTAGTCTGGAATTAAAAAAATTTTTTTTAATGTTTTATGTTTTTATGTTTATGTTTTGTTTTGTTTTTGTCGTTTCATTTAACCCTCCAAACTGTCCTGCAAGATAAATCAGATCCTTTCCAAAAATTCATTATTCTTACAAAATGATACATCATAAGGATGAGATGGTTGGATGGCATCACCGACTCAATGGAAATGAGTCTGAGTAAACTCTGAGAGTTGGTGATGGACAGGAAGTCCTGGCATGCTCTGGTCCATGGGGTCGCAAAGAGCTGGACTGGACTGAACTAAAGGTGAAGTTACATAACTTGGTTCAACATCACACAGGCAGCTGGAGCAGAAAGGGGACCCGATCATGATGGAGAAGATATGGTCAATATCTCGACCGCGTCCTTTTAGCTCTTAACTTTTGCAGGGTCACTAGCCCACTCTAAGCTACAACACCTGCAGTTCTTTGCCTAGAAGCTTCCTCTGGCCATTGGAATCCAGTAAAGACAGGGAGTTCTGCCCTACCTGGAGGAAGCAGCCCTCAACTGATAACTGATGGAGAAGGTGTATAAATACTTCAGCTCCCTCCCCTTGGTACATGCTTGCATGCATGCTGAGTCGCTTCAGTCGTGTCTGACTCTGTGACCCCATGGACTGTAGCCCACCAGGCTCCTCTGTCCATGAGATTCTCCAGGCAAGAATACAGGAGTGGGTTGAAATGCCCTTCTCCAGGGGATCTTCCTCACCCAGGGATAGGGCTCAAACTCACGTCTCTTATGTCTCCTGCATTGGCAGGCAGGTTCTTTACACCTGGGCAGCTGCCTCCCCCTGGTTAGGGGTATAATTCCGAGGTGCATGGTCCACAGTGGCCCCCAGAGGTCCTCAGCAGAATTCAGCCCCAGGTGCCCGTAGTGGTTCCTTGCTTGACAGTACACTCTGGCCTCTTTCCCTTCTCTGTCTCAGATCTCCTCTGGTAGGGGCAGTGGTGTGTCCTGGGATCACCTCCCACCTAAACCACTTTACTCAGATTCTTGTCTTAGGATCTGGTTCTGGGGCTGCAACCAAAGACTTGCGGGAAAACTCAGACTCCTATCTGGGATCATGTTTCTTATTTTAAAGTATTTGTTTGGTTGCATGGGGTGCAGCACGTGGGGCTGTCATTGCCGTGCACAAAGTCTTTAGTCGTGACACACTCACTCAGCAGCTTGCAGCACGTGGGCTTAGTTACTCTGCGATGTATGGGATCTTCGTTCCTCTCCCAGAGATCGAACCGCGTCCCCTTCATTGGAAGGCGGATTCTTAACCACTGGACCACCAGGGAAGTGGCTGGGATCAGCTTCAAAGAAGACATTCCAGGGCTGACTGGGCTCAGTCAGCCTCACCTCCATCTCCTGCAGAAAATAAAAACAGCAGCAACCGCGGCAGCGGCCACCCCTCTGCTTGCTGAATGCTGGGCGCGGTGCAAAGAGCGTTGGATGCACAGTGGTATCCAATTCCCACAGTCACCCCATTAGGGAGGGGTAATTATCCTCATCTCACAACTCTGGAAACTGGGGCCCAGAGAGGTGAAGTCACTGGCCCAGGGTCACACAGTGAATGGGAGGTCTGTGAGCCTGTGATCTGGCCTCCGTACCAGGCAACTGACCATCAGGAAGTGAGAAGGAAGTTTCACGCGGCCTCTTCACCTTGGAGAATGGAAATGCTCTGGATGTGAGAGGCCTCCAGGGTCTCCCATCTGACTTCGGAGCGTTTCTGGCTTCTGCTCCTTTATGAGCTTGGCCCCAAAGGCCTATGGGCCAGAACTATTGGAGACACGGTCTTAGCAATAAGCTTTATTTTCATGGATAATTTAAATAGATCAAGCTCCACCTTCTTGGGGGGGGGGGTGTTCTCGATTTTGGTGTCACTGGTAGAGGTGGGCCCAACAAGATGGGGTCAGGGACAGATGGACACCCCAGCTCCCACATTGGAGGAGGAGCTGAAATTCACATGTTCGTATCAGGAGCACCCATTCTCCTTTAAAAATTTCCCTGAAAAAAAAAAAATTCCCTGATGACATCAATAACACATAAGACATAATATAACCACATGAGACATATTCCTGCGGGTATGGGAATGGCCTGGGTTCAATTCCACCCGCACTGCTTCCTGGCTGTATGAACCCACTAGGCTCCTCACTTCTGCAAGTCTGGGGGTGGGAATAATAGATAGGGTGCTGCTCTTCACTGAGCAGGGATGTTTACCCCCATCTGAACATTTGGGTCACCTGAGCTTCGACAAACACCTGTGCCCAGGCCCCATGATTGAAACAGTCTCTGGGTGATTTAATTAATTAATTTATTAGGCTGCCTCAGATCTTAGTTGGGGCATGTAGAATCTTTGTTACATCGTGGAGGATCTTTTATTGCAGCGCCCTCGGACTCAGTCATTGGGGCATCTGGGCTCCAGAGTGCATGGACTTAATTACCCCAAGGCATGTGGAATCTTTTCTGGGTCGGGGAGATCCCCTGGAAAAGGGATAGGCTACCCACTCCAGTGTTCTTGGGCTTTCCTGGTGGCTCAGATGGTAAAGAATCTGCCTGCAATGCAGGAGACCCCGGTTCAATTCCTGGGTTGGGAAGATCCCCTGGAGGAGGGCATGACAACCCACTCCAGTATTCTTTCCTGGAGAATCCCCATGGACAGAGGAGCCTGGTGGGCTACAGTCAATGGGGTCGCAAAGAGTCGGACTCGACTGAGCAAGTAAGCACAGGACAGCACAGAGACAGACCATTCCAAAAAAACAAATACAGATACTTCCCTGGTGGTCCAGTGGTTAAGAATCTGCCTTGTAATGTAGGAGACTCGGGTTCCATCCCTGGTCAGGGAACTAAGGTCGCACATGCCACAGAGCAATGGAGCCGACCCACCAAACCAGAGAGTCTGTGGGTCACAACGAAACATCCCACCTGCCACAGCTAAGACCCGGCACAGCTGAATGAATACATAAACAATTAAAGAAAAGAAAGTGCCAATGAGGCAGAAACCTGAAGGGAGGGAGAGAGGGAGGCAGGTGCACTTGGGGCGAAGAGTGTTTCCAATGGAGAAAACAGCGCGTGCTGAGGCCTTGGGGCAGGAGCACACCTGGGCGAGTCAAGAAACAGCCAGCGGCCAGGATGGCGGGGGGAGTGGGGCAGGCGTGGGCTGGGGGTGTGAGATCAGAGGGACCACACTGTTGCTGTGGGACTCTGGCCTTTCTTCAGAGTCTGAGTTTCTACACTGGCCTCCCTGCCTCCAGCTGTCCCCTTCGAGGCCATCCCCTGCTGGGAAGCCAAGCCGTCTTTCTCAAAGATGATAATTTGCTCATGCTCACCCTTCCGTGGCTCTCACTGCCCCCAGAGTCAAGTCCAGACTCTTCAGCCTGACCTTCAAGGCCTCAATTCACCGCTCCACCGTGGTCTCCTGTCTGTTCCCCGTGGTACCCTCCGCCCACATCACACCCACCTTTTCACGCTCCCCGAATACTCCAGCCTGCCCGGGTCCTGCTCCACGCTTCCATCCAGCCAACTTGTCCGCCCTGCACCCCATTCTTCCTCCTGTCTGCCTACAGCCTCCCTCTCTCCTTGCCCTTCAAGAGCCGGCTTCTCCCTCCCACGCCACCCACACCCGCTTCAGGCAGCGCTGCCTGCTCCTCCACCCCTGTCCAGGCTCCGGAAAACTGATGTTCATACCTTCCTGGCACAAAACTCTCTGAAGACTAGCTTGTGAGTTGTTCTGTGGATGCCAGGCCCACAGAGAGAAAGGGAAGCGTAAGAGAGCAGGCTCAGCAGCCCGACTGCCTACACTCACATCTCAGCTCAGTAGCGATTCAAACTGTGGGCCCTTGGGGGAATGACAGTTTCTCCGGGCTTCGATTTCCTGAGCCGTAACTCGGGTTCCTCTGGAATCATCATGACAATTCTATAGGAAAGCCGTCCCTGGCGCTCAGCAAGTGTTCAGTACGAGTTAACTGCTGCTGCTGTTGTTATTTTTGTATTGCAGTTAAGGGTTCATAAATGTTTGTGGAGTGAATGAATGAGCCAATTGGCATGATCGTATGGTGGTCAGAGGGGTCTCTCTTATCAGGCAAGGGTCTCCCAGGCGAACCCTCCCCCCACCCCCAGTCTCCTCCCATCTTCCTAGTCGACCTGCCCACCACCACCCCCACGCTTCCTGGGAAAGGACTTCTGAGCTTCCATTCATAGCAGGGAGGCATGGTTAAATTAGATACTTGAGATGCTCTCTTGCATCTTGACTGCTCCATTTTTGCTCTGTAGCTGGGCTGGTCTCCACTGTAATTGCCCACCATGGCCTGGCACGCAGACACTGTCTTTGAGAGAATAATGTTACACTGGCCAGTTTCACGCATCATTCCCATCCGCCAGGTAATGGGCCTGGAATCAAACAGCTTCTAAAAATAGACCATTATATTTCTCTAATTGCTACCTAGGGCCATCCCTGAGACTTTCCAAGGCTTGTGTGATCCTTAGGGCCCTCGACCTTGGCCAGCATTGATTCTTAGAGTCTTTGTAGACCCAATTGTACTTAACAAAGAGGCAACCTATGATTGCCCTGCCAGGGGCATGTGAGAAGAGGAAAGACAGGTGGTCCGACTCTCTGGGACCCCATGGACTGCGGCACGCCAGTTTCCTCTGTCCTCCACCATCTCCGAGTTTGCTCAAGTTCATGTCCATTGAGTCGTGATGCTATTGAACTATCTCATCCTCTGCCGCTCCCTTCTCCTTTTACCTTCAGTCTTTCCCAGCATCAGGTCTTTTCAAATGAGTCAGCTGTTCGCATCAGGTGGCCAAAGTATTGGAGCTTCAGCTTCATCATCAGTCCTTCCAGTGAATATTCAGGATTGATTTCCTTTAGGATTGACTGGTTTGATCTCCTTGCAGTCCAAGGGACTCTCAAGAGTCCTCTCCAGCACCACAATTCAAAAGCATCAATTCTTTGGTGCTCAGCCTTCTTTATGGTCCAACTCTCAAGTCCATACATAACTACTGGAAAAATCATAGCTCTGACTATATGGACTTTTGTCAGCAAACTGATGTCTCTGCTTTTTAATACACCGTTTAAGTTTGTCATAGCTTTCCTTCTAAGGAGCAAGCATCTTTTAATTTCATGGCTGCATTCACCATCTGCAAGAAAATAAATTCTGTCACTGTTTCCACTTTTCCCCATTCTTTTTGTCACGAAGAGACTGGACCAGATGCCATGATCTTAGTTTTTTTCTCCAATTCTCACACCCATTTTCTGGCTTTTTTTTTCTTTGCACTTAAACGTTTTAATTATTTATTTTTATTTCATTATTATTTATCTTTAAATTTAAATTTCTAATTATTTATTTATTTCTAGTTTCTAGTTATTTTATAGTTTTGCAGAAATTCTCATTATTTGGGGTTTTTTTTCTAAGCACTCTCTTTAAATAAATCCATATTATCCACTTTTGAACACTTTAATCATTTTTTGTGTGCTCAGCCAGTCAGTCATGTCCCACTGTTTGAGATCCCATGGACTGTAGCCCACCAGGCCCCTCTGTCTATGGAATTTTTCAGGGGAGAATACTGGAGTGGGCTGCCGTTTCCTACTCCAGGCATGATCTTTGTTTTTCGACGTTGAGTTTCAAGCCAGCTTTTTCCTATTTCCCATTCTCAGTCTCATCTCAGATCCAGCCACTCTCACTCTCTTTTTTCATCCTCATCAAGAGGCTCTTTAGTTCCTCTTCACTTTCTGCCATTAGAGTGGTATCATCTGCCTATCTGAGGTTGTTGAAATAGACTTAAAGTTCAAATGGACTTAAGCAAAAAAAAAAAAAAAGATAATTGAAAAGAGCTGTGTTAGGTAAGGCTTCAGGTAGGGCTGGATCCAGGGGCTTAACTATGTCATCAAATATTGGTCTCCAATCCATGGTTAGTTTCTTCTTAACCATGCTGGCTTCTCAGCAGGCTGTGCAAACATGGCTGGAAAGATAGCATCCAGCAACTGTATGTTTCCATTCTGGGGGAAAAGAGAGTTTCCTTCCCAATGATTCCAGCAAAATCCCAGGGCTGATTCTCACTGGCCCATCCCTAAGCCAATTACTTAGCCAGGTCTGGGTCATGTGACAATGGCTGGCTCTAAAATGAGACTGAGAATAGGAAATAGATAGTTCTTCAAAGGAGAATTGAAATACTGTTGCTAAGAAAGGAGAGAATAAATGTAAGCTGGCAAAAATAACCCATAGCCATTAGGAAATTTATAGCCTCTGGAGGGAGATAGGCATTAAACAAATAGAAAGTTAAATGAAAGAATAATCACAATGTGTAGCATGTATGCTGGGAAGGAAAGAAGGTGTTTTGATAGAGAGTAACAGGCCAAGGTCAAAGAGGGGCGCAGGTGGCCCTTTCTGAGACCCTGAACTTGATTTCTCTCTTTTCTGAGCCACAGTAGTGATCGTCTTCTACAAATTCTGTTTCAACCTCTCCTGCACCATTTAGCATGCTCCCTCTTGTGTTCTATTTTCTTCTCATCCTGTCTTATAGCTCCAGCTACAGCAGGATATTCTCAAAGTCTAGGACTTTATCTTACTCATTTCTGTGTTCTAAAGCAGGAGGGGTGCCCAGTTTTGTAAATAAAGTTTTACTGGAACATCATCATGTTCATTTATCTATTAACGAGAGCCACTTTTGGAAACAACAGCATTAGAGGGAAAGCTTTCTGACCTGTGTTCTAAAGTCATCCCAGAGTCTGATGCAGGCGAGTGGCTGGCTTTTTCAGAGGGAGTCTGTTGAAGGACAGGAGAGAGGGAGCGAAGGCACAAGCTAGCTGTGTGACCTTGAACAAATCACTTAACCTCTCTGGGCCTCTGGCTCTGTATCTTGCGATGCTAGCTGCCCCTTCTCCTGCAGATCTTGGCTTATATGGCACCTCTTCAGAAAGACTCTCCCTGACCTTTAACTACCAGTTTGGACTTGGTGACATTTCCGCTCTTTCCATGATAAAAATCTCTGGTTTATTTGAGATTAGGCCCACTTGAGGCAGGCGTCCTTCCCCTCCTCTTCACCAGTGTTTTTCCTTGTCTCCTATGCCATCACCCTGGTGGGATGAGTGGAAAGAGCTTTGACTTGGAACTCTGGAGGCCTGTGTTCATGACCCCAGCATCACCACATAGGAGCTCTGAGACCCTGGGCAAACAGATCCAGCTCTTCTCTGGTTCCCAGTTTCTTTACCTGAAAAATAGGCCTGGTAACTTGTCAAGCAGGACTGCTGGAGAGACAGCTGCACTCCCGTGTGCTGTAGTGGACAGCACTGCGCTGGCCAGGCATGGATGCTCCACTCACGTTGCTTATCTTCCTTCTCTCTTCCTTTTCTCAAGAGGAAGAGGGGGAGGAGGGGCTACCCTAAACCTTGCCTTAATCAGGCCTTTGTGTGCTCAAACCCTTCATGCAGTGACTGTGCCAAGGAGTAACTGCAGAGTTGCGGACGGGGGCTTAGACACTCCCCTAACCTTCTCCCCAGTGTCCATCACCCCTGCATCCTTTGATGTGGACGCATGGAGCTTTCCCCATCTTACACGAAGCCCCAAGCAAATGCAACCCAAACTAAGTCCCCTAGGCCCTCTGCCTCCCTCCAGGTTTCTACCTGCCAGTACGCCCTGCATAAAAACTGTAGATTCTTGCTGGCCTCATGACTGGGAGGATAGGCCAATCCAAAGAGGTGGTTTTCAACACTCACCCTTAGTGTCAGGGAGGCAGGAGGAAGTGGTAGGTACCGCGGTGACCCGGGGCAGACGCACCCTTCTAACGAGGCAGCTGGATTCAGGTCTAGGTTAGATTCTGCATCCAGCCTGGGTTCTGGGCCCAGCCAGAAACGTGAGCTTTCACTGAGATATCCCAATTTTTCAATGTGACTGAAGAATTTTTAAAAAATTAAAAACATGTGAGTGAGCCAAACAGAATGCCTCTGAGAGCCATATTCAGCCTTTGGGGTTCCACTTTTTAACCCCTGCAGCGTAGAACCTTCAATGGCTAGAAATGGCAGGGGAGATCGCTTCTTGCCTCTGAGACCCTCCCATCTGGAAGGGAGTGGGGTGAGCGGGATAGAGTTTGAATGGCAGAAGCAACAGTTCCCCTCTCCTTACTCCTGGCATCAAGGACAACACAGGGTGGCAAGTGTCTGTTGAATGAATGACTGTCCCACACAGATGGAACTTGGCTCCAAAACTCGAGGCAGCCCATTCCTGGTGAATGCCAACACATGTCAGGGAAATCCATGGGTTGTCCTAAACTGACTAGCTAATAGGATCCTAGGTCCCTCTCCCCAGTCTCCAAAGAGAGCAGGAAGAAAAATCTGCTGAAGTGATTAGTAAAGCACTGAATATTGAATCAGCAAGCCAACTTGACTCTGAGCCTCAGGTTCCTCATCTGTAAAATGGGAATAGTAAATTCCTGGGTTGGTCCAGAGGATAGAATGATATATAGCGTGTGAAGTACTCAGCAAAATACAACAAATAATTGTTAGCTAGAGTACATCATGAGAAATGCTGGGCTGGAGGAAGCACAAGCTGGAATCAAGATTGCCAGAAGAAATATCAATAACCTCAGATATGCAGATGACACCACCCTTAATGGCAGAAAGTGAAGAACTAAAGAGCTTCTTGATGAAAGCGAAAGAGGAGAGTGAAAAAGTTGGCTTTAAGCTCAACATTCAGAAAACAAAGATCATGGCATCTGGTCCCATCACTTCATGGCAAATAGATGGGGAAACAGTGGACACAGTGGCTGACTTTATTTTTTGGGGCTCCAAAATCACTGCAGATGGTGATTGCAGCCATGAAATTAAAAGACACTTACTCCTTGGAAGGAAAGTTATGACCAACCTAGACAGCATATTAAAAAGCAGAGACATTACTTTGCCAACAAAGGTCTGTCTAGTCAAGGCTATGGTTTTTCCATTGGTCATGTATGGATGTGAGAGTTGGACTATAAAGAAAGCTGAGGGCCGAAGAATTGATGCTTTTGAACTGTGGTGTTGGAGAAGACTCTTGAGAATCCCTTGGACTGCAAGGAGATCCAACCAGTCCATTCTAAAGGAGATCAGTCCTGGGTGTTCATTGGAAGGACTGATGTTGAAGCTGAAACTCCAATACTTTGGCCGCCTGATGCGAAGAGCTGACTCATTTGAAAAGACCCTGATGCTGGGAAAGATTGAGGGCAGGAGGAGAAGGGGATGACGGAGGATGAGATGGTTGGATGGCATCACCAACTCGATGGACATGGGTTTGGGTGGACTCTGGGAGTTGGTGATGGACAGGGAGGCCTGGCGTTTTGAGGTTCATGGGGTCGCAAAGAGTCGGACACAGCTGAGCGACTGAACTGAATGATTATTCATATTCTTGTTTTCATCCTCTTCATATTATCCAAGCTGCTGACTTGTTTCTGGGGGCCGTGGGCCTGTGGGAGAGTTTATTGTGTAGAGTTCAACTTTAAATCCTTGTGGAGTCATGTTGGCTCTCCAAATTCAGGTGGGAAATCTTGAGATTTCAGAAATTCTTGGTGGAGACTAGGGTACCTGGGATTGGAATTCTGGTGTTCAGGGTTGGAATTCTGTCACTCAAGATCACTGCTGTGATTGATTGTTCGTTCTTGGAGCATCGCCATTCAAGGTCACTGCTCTGTGGTTCAAGGTCAGAATCCTCAGATTTGTCACTGTACCCAAAGAAGTACACAGCCAGAGTGATCAGTGAGGTTGAATTCCTGATGTTTCCAGTGGAATTCATGAATGGAGTTGGAATTCTGAGGTTCAAGGGCAGGGCACCTCAGTGGCCCTCGTGATTGGAATTCTGGCAGGCACATTTGGAACGCTGGTGTTTAGAGTTGGAACTCTTGTTTCCAATTTGTTATTTGTGGGTCTCATCCCTTGTATGTGACATTACCACTCATTATTCACCTTCCTGGCAGAGTTCCTGAAGAAATGCAAGCCACAGGAGGCCCCCAAACCTTGATTTAGCCAGCAGGGTTCTATTATAGCTCTTTCCATTTCTGACGCCCAGCCACTCAGGTGGTGCCATTAGAGGTGACGTGCCTCAGGAAGGCAGCCCAAGAGTGACTCCCCTGCCCCACCCTTGCCAAAGACCCTTCAGCCAGTTGTCAGCTCCACTTCTTCTTGCTCGTGGGCCTGGAGCAGGGCCAGAGGCACAGTCCTGCCAACCCCTTGGGGGGCACCTGGATGATCATACCACCCTGTTATTCAGAGAAAGACAAACGGTGTCAGGCAAGGTGAGAACAGAGTGCCAAGGGCTCATGGCTTCCCCACATGTGGCTGGCAGCAATACGGGGGGACGTGGAAGAGTTTGCTAGTCACTGTGGTCACCACAAATGCATTCTTGGTGCCAACAGGAGGGGAAGCTTCAATGATTGTGGGGTGGAGAGGTGCCAAAAAATCATCTTTAAACTCTGCTTCTTGTTGTTTTAGTCACTAAATCATGTCTGACTCTTTTGCAACCCCATGGAGCATAGCCCACCAGGCTCCTTCTGTCCATGAGATTTCCCAGGCAAGAATGGTGTGAATGCCGTTTCCTTCTTCAGGGGATCTTCCCGACCCAGGGTTCAAACCCATGTCTCCTGCATTGAAAGGCAGATTCTTTACCACTGAGCCACCAAGCAAGCCCCAAAACTCTGCTTTCAATGGTGCAAATAATGGACACTCAAGGGGCACTGAGTGGGGAGGGGTCTTGCAGGGACAGTTTGCTGGGTCGCATCCACTAGAAAATGGTTACAGAGCCCCCTCTCCCCACCTTCACACAGTGCATTCCTTTACCTTCCTTTGTGTTTTCTCGTAGCCCTTTCCACCACCTAGAATGCTATATGTTTATCTGGCTCTTGCCTGTCTCATTCCGCTGGATTATAAGCCCCATTAGACAGGAACTTGGTCAGGTTTTACTTCTATCTTCCCAGTGCTAAAGCTGTGCCTAGTACTTAGCAGTTCATAAATAAATGTTTGTTGAACAAGTGAATGAATGACTTCTGATGAATGGCCCCTTCTAATATAGTCTTTTTTAAAATATTTATTTTATTTTTTTGGCTGCACCAGGTCTGAGCTTTGGCATGTGGGATCTTCAGTCTTCACCGCAGCACATGGGGTCTAGTTCCCTGACCAGGGATTGAACCCGGGCCCCTTGCACTGGGAGCGTGGAGTCTTAGCCACTGGACCACATGGAAGTCCCTAATATAGTCTTAGAGAGTTTTCTAAGCTCTCAGATCATGAGCGCTCTCTCATGCAGAGCCCTCCTACAGCAGCATCCACTCCACCTGGACAGTCTTTAGATGGGGATAAGGGGGAGCAGCGACAGGAAGAGGCATCCACCCCTCCGTGGCTCGTCGCTGTCCTCAGGATAATTTCCAAAATCCTTATCTGGCCGCTAAGGGCTTGTAAGAGCTGCCACCCCACCTTCATTTTGCACACATGTCATATGGCTCCTTATCTCCTTTCTCAAATCTTCCAGACACCATCCCGGGTCTCATCTCAGGGCCTTTGCACATGCTGTGCTGATTAGAACAATCCAGTTGCTCCCACCCTGGCCTCTTGGCCTCCTTAACTCATCCTTTAAAACTCTACTTGAACACCCTTCCCTTGACTTCCCAAACTTTTGATTCTTCTTTACCCCCACCGCCCTTTAAAAAAAAAAAAAATTTTCCCCACACTTTTTATTTATTTATCTATTTTTTAGCCATGCTGCATGGCTTTTAGGAATCTTAGTTCCCCAACCAGGGATTGAACTCGAAACTGTCTGCAATGGAAGTGCAGAGTCCTAACCACTGGACTGCCAGGGAAGCCCCCTGACTTCCCAAACTTGATGTCATTCATCAAGCCGTCCAATGGGCCCTGATATTTCTTTCAAGGATTTGTCATTAGACCCTCCTCGGTCACTGCTTGTGGGTTCCCAAGTTCACAACTCAGAGATAATCCTCCCTGAACTGGAGGTTCCTTGGAGGAGGTGCCCAGAGTCCCTTCCCTTTCACTCAGAAAAATGCAGAACTTGGTTCCTTCTCCCAGATGTGAGGCATTCTCACTCCAGGGAGGAGGAGTTTTCATCTCCCAGGAAGACTTCTTAGCTGCCCTCCTGAGTCTGTCTCATACTAACCTGTCACTGTGGACCCTGTGTCCGCTCAGCACATCTCACCCACCAGCTGTCCAGGCCTCCCTGGGGACTCTGAGGACCTCAGAGGCACCACCCCGCCTATTTCTCTGACCACATCCACATAGCTGCACTCCTGCACCCATACAGATGTTAACTCAGACAGCCCTCATGTCCCCCTCTGAGGAAGAGACTGTGTTTTGTCATTTTAAAATATTTATTTCTTTATCTGCACTGGGCCTTAGCTGCAGCACGTGGGATCTTTCAGTTGTGTCTTGTGGGGTCTCATTCCCTGACCAAGATTGAACCTGGGCTCCCTGCATTGGGAGCATGGAGTCTCAGCCACTGGACCACTGGGGAAGCCCCGAAGGTACAACAGTTATCCCCATTTTACAGATGTGAAAACTGAGCCCTAGAGAGACGGAGTAATACACACAAGGATGCAACTAAGATGGGGCAGGGCAGCGTCTGACTCCGGCGATCACCTGCAGAGCCCAGACACTGGGCCAGCACCGGCTCTGTTCTCCTTCTCTCCACAGCTCTCCCTCATGTGCTTATTCCTTTCCTTCTTGGAATTCTTGCCTTTCTCTTGTGATTCTTCTCCCTTTTCTCCTTAAGTAGCTCAAACACCCTCCAAGTTTTAAAAAGAACCCCAATTATGTGGATGTTTTGCTGTATTTTTCAAATTCCAGAAAGCATCGAGCAGTCGGTGTTTTCCACCTTTGTGACGTAAAGTGGGTGGAGGGGAAAGGTGGTGGTTTCCAATTGCTCTGCTGGAGGAGAGGGTGGAAGGGGAGGCTAAATGTCCTCCTAGGGTTGTGCAAGGCCTCTCACCTCTCTGACTTCATCTCTGCCACAGTCTCCTGGCTCCCTGTGTCCAGCTACATTAATCTCATACTAAATTCCTTCCTGCCTCAGGCCTTTGCACATGCTTGCCCTCTGCCTGGAATTCTTTCCCCACTCTTCCTCACCCAGTTATTGCCTGTTCATCCTGAAGCTCCCAGATCAAATGTCACCTCCTCCAGGAAGCCTTCCAAATGGGTCAAACCTCCCAGTAATGGTTTTCAAAGTTCTGTGCACCTCTTTTGGATGGCCCTTGTTCCCACTGTAATTTCACATCCGTTTTGGTGACTATCTGATTACTCTGCCTTCCTTTGCACATGCAGATTGTGAACCGCCCAATGGCAGGACTTTGCTGTGCTCCCCTGTCTCTCCTACACCTAGCCCTGTGCCTACCTCCATGTAAGCACTCTGTAGGATTGTGTTGAATGAATTGATGAATGGAAAAATTTGGAGGTTAGTCACAATCGGCAGGAAGCAAATATCAAACTCTTTTGAGTGAGGAATGGGTGAAATCATTTGAAATGTCTGGCTGGAACTCCAACCAGAAGGCTCTTATCATCCAAAACTGAAAGGAACAAAGGTACCAGATTCTTTCCAAAGAGCCAGATATCTTCTCTGGTGCTCAGAATGTACTGATTGATATTTAGAGTCTTCTATCAGCTTTTTTAAAAGGTGC
This sequence comes from Ovis canadensis, assembly GCF_042477335.2. Classification (NCBI taxonomy): domain Eukaryota; kingdom Metazoa; phylum Chordata; class Mammalia; order Artiodactyla; family Bovidae; genus Ovis; species Ovis canadensis. Next base: position 92,905,001 of record NC_091257.1, on the reverse strand, counting down.
TTACTTGCGTTATCTTTTATAGGGTGCTATTGAGCTTTTCTAAAGCAAATGCCACATTGGAAGACTCTAAACCCAGGAAACAGAAGTTCTGAGGGAGGTTTCTAAATGAAAGATCCCAGAAGATTCACCAGAAATATGGTGCAGTTGGAAGTTAATGCTACCTTTGGGGGCAGATGGACTTGGTTCAAATCCCAGCTCCATCACAAGTGCCTGGAGCCTCCAACAGGTCACTTCCTCTCTCTCTGAGCTGACATTTTCTCTGAACCTCATCTTCTGAGACCAATGCCAGGAGAGAGACTCCCTTCCTCTTCCCTGGCTGTTTCCGCCAAGTCCCAAGGTTGGCTCTAATTGGCCACACTTGGATCACATGCTCATCTCTGAACCAATCCCTGTGGCCAGAGGAGGACATCATTGAGGGGACCCGCTTAGGTCAGAAACCACCGCTGAATGCAGGGGAAATACCCGAAACGTATTTATTAAAAAATATTTACTTAATATTCTTCTTTAAGTTCATTAATTTATTTTAATTCAATCAAATTATTTTAAGAGAGTTATCATGAAGAATTGGCACCATTCGCCATAAATCATGTTGTGATATTCTAGCCAGATGCTGGAGCCTGACCCTTGCTTTCTTTGGATTCAAAGGGGCCACGTTTGTGTGTTAGAGAGTTGTGACAGTCCTAGTAGCTTCCAACACGGACTTTCCCCTTGAGGGAGTCTGAAGGTTCAAAGGAGAATCGGAAAAGCCAGCACCATCTCACTTTGAATCAATAGGATTTGATGTCTTTCCCTAAACAGCTAAACCCATCTTGGCTGCCTATGAGAATCACCTGAAGATCTTTGAAAAATCCCAATGCCAGCACCCCTGACCCAGACCAATTAAATCAGATTCTCTGGGGGTAGGACCCAGGGACTGGTATTTTGCCAAGCTCCTAGGTGATTCCAGTGTGCATCCTGATTGACAAATCAGATTTCAATGTGTCTGGTACTGGCGGTGTGTGTTCTACACTGGCACGCACAGAGGTTCAGCAACCCCACTGGGCTGCAGGTAGGGGCTCACTGAGAAGCTAGGGTGCCCTGGGCTGGTCAGAGTGGTCCAAAGGCAGGTTCCCTTTTCCTAAGAAATTAAGTGAGCAGGCATCCAGGGAGGATCATTTAACACACTCAAAATGGAAGGAAACACTCATCTATCTCCCAATTCAGCAGGATAAGATTCCTGGAAAGAAATTCAACTCTCACCCTGACCCTACCGTCTGATATCTGAGGTCTGACTGCTTGCTATCTGAACCAGCTGCTACCTTTTCATCCATCTGTCAGCCATCCCAGACCCAGCTCTGGGGCAGGCTAGCTGTGCGGCCCCAGGCAAGCCACTCAGCCCCTCCGGTCTTCAGGTTCCTCGTCTGCACCCTGGGGACACGTTGCTGGGCTGTGTGATCCTTAAGGGCATTTCTACCCTGGGGATCCATGGATCTTCATCAGGGAGGCAGCCACAGGCTCCTCAACCGCCCACCCAAACCCTAGGTCAGGGATTGTCAAACTCCAGCAGAATACAGATTCCCAGGTCCAGGCTCCAGACTACAGAATCAATGTCTCTAGAGGCAGTCTGGGATCTGCATTCTGAACAAGGATCTCAGTTGATTCTGATGCTGGTGGTCCTCGAAGTACACTTTTAAAACATAGTGTCTCTGCCTTGGGGCTCACCATAAAAACCTCTTCTTCAGCTCAGATGAGCCACACCCTTTTCCCAGTAGCTTCTTTTTTATACTAGAGTAGGAAATGGCAACCCAATCCAGTATTCTTGCCTGGAGAATCCCATGAACGGAGGAGCCTGGTGGGCTACAGTCCACGGGGTCGCCAAGAGTCGGACATGACTGAGCGACTTCACTTTCACTTTCCTTTTTATAGGTGGGGAAACTGAAGCTCAGAGAGGCCAAGTCCTTTGCCCAGAGCTCTGCCATGAGTACATGGCATAGCTGGGATTCAAACACTGAACCTGCCTAACTCCAAAGCTGGAGTTCTCTCTGCATGCATTTTTAATTTTTCCCCGCGCACTGGCATGCAGGAACTTAGTTTCCTAATCAGGGATCAAACTCATGCCTCCTGCAGCGGAAGCACAGAGTTCCTAACTGCTGGGCCGCCAGGGAAGGCCTCACCATCCATTTCTAAATGGCACCTTCTGCTCCTGCACTCTTTCAGCCTTCCCTGTTTTGTTGTCATTTTCTTCCATAGCAACTGTCCCCTTCTGGCCCACCTAACTCCCAGCCTACTTGCATATATGCTCCATGTGAGCAGGGCTTTCTGTTTTGTTTATTAAAGTGTCCCTAACACCTGAACTAGGGCCAGACACCCAGCAGGTATTTAATCAACACATGTAATGGACTGCAAGGAGATCCAACCAGTCCATCCTAAAGGAGATAAGTCCTGGGTGTTCGTTGGGAGGACTGATGTTGAAGCTGAAACTCCAATACTTTGGCCACCTGATGCAAAGAGCTGACTCATTTGAAAAGACCCTGATGCTGGGAAAGATTGAAGGCAGGAGAAGGGGATGACAGAGGATGAGATGGCATCACCGACTCGATGGACATGGGTTTGGGTGGATTCCGGGAGTTAGTGATGGACAGGGAGGCCTGGCGTGCTGTAGTTCGTGGGGTCATAAAGAGTCAGACACGACTGAGCGACTGAACTGAACTGCTAATGAATGAAGTCACCATACCTCTCTAAGCCTCAGTTTCCCCATGCATAGACTTTGACTCCGGCTTCCCAGGTGGTGCTAGTGATAAAGAACCCATCAGCCAGTGCAGGAGACATAAGAGACATGGGTTTGATCCCTGGGTCAGGAAGATTCCTTGGAGGAGGGCATGGCAACACACTCCAGTATTCTTGCCTGGAAAATTCCATGGACAGAATTCCTGGCAGGCTACATATACAGTCCATGGGGTCACAGAGGGTCGGACATGACTGAAGCAACTTAGCATGCATGCACGCATGCAGAAGTTTAACTTACCCACTTCAAAATTCTGAGCTAATGGGTGTTTTGCTCACTGTAGACTGCTGTTCCCAGGGAAGGGGGTTTGAACTTGGCATGAGTGAAGGGGAGATGTGGGCCGGCTCAGTGCCGAAGGGTCTGGTGCCTTAGCAGCCGGGGTGGGGGCAGGCCAGGCCCTCACCTCCCCAGGACCCTCTGCCTCACCTCTCCTGCTCCACCATGCCCCCTTCTCACAGGATCAGATCCCACCATCCTCCCATGGCCTGTTCTGGGGCCTTCCCCGAGGCCCAGCCAGGCCGCTTTGTCTTTCTTCACCTTGTAACTTCTTTCACACTGCCTGTTCCTCCAGTCTGGCCCCCATACCGACCTCCTTGGGTGAGGCCTCCCCAGTGAGCAAATTAGCTCAGAGCATCTGATAGCAATGATTCCGACGTGCCACCCTGAGTGCCTCGCAGATTCTAGAATCCTACAAACAGGATAATTCTAACTTGTACTCTGTGGACCCAGATATGCAAAGTGCTGTTTCGTTTTTAATTTCTCATTTTTTCAAATACTAGATTCCTTGGCCTGCCATGCAGGGAGGATGGTGGAAACTGAGCCTCAGCTCACTCCAGTCTTTTCCTCATTTTCTTCCAAGGGTCAAGCCCTGATCAGGGAGGTTTAGGGCTTGATGAGTTAACACAGTAAGTCTACAGGCTGGGTGCTGTAGGAACCTCATCTACATCCCTTTCCGGGCCTCCCTCACTCACTGTCTCCTAAAGTTCTTCCTCAGGGAAGCTTGGGCTTCAGGCTCTCAGTGTCTGCTTCTAGGGACACCCACCTAATGGTCATCAGGGGAAGTGATTGTGTTGACGTTGTTAAAGATAATTGTATTTATTTACTTAGCTTTAGTGTGGGCTGTGCTGGGTCTTCACCGCTGCCCCGGCTTCTCTCTCGTCGTGGGGGGCACGGGCTACTCCCGTCGCGGTGCACAGGCTTCTCGTTGCGGCGGCTGCTCTTGGAGCAGAGCACAGGCTCTCGGGCACATGCATGTCAGTCGTTGCAGTTCCTGGAGCTCAGGCTCATTAGTTATGACGCAGGAGCTTAGCTGCTCCTCGGCATGTGGGAGCTTCCAGGATTAGGGATTGAACCCAGGTCTCCTGCACTGGCAGGCGGATTCTTTACCACCGAGGCATCCGGGAAGTCCCCATGGTTCAGACAGTGGTAAAGCATCTGCCTGCAATGCAGGAGACCTGAGTTCGATCCCTGGGTTGGGAAGATCCCCTGGAGGAGGGAATGCCAACCCATCCCAATATTCTTGCAGAGCCTGGTGGGCTATAGTTCACGGGGTCACAAAGAATCGGACATGACTGGGCAACTAACACACACAAGTACTAGGGACTGACAACTAAAAGCGATCCTCCATCTAGGGCAGTCCACCCCGTCCCCAGCATTCCTGCCCTCCTCCTATCTCCCTTCCATCTTCAGGGTGACCCCAGACCACTCCCCATTGTCCTGCGGGGCTGAAAGCTTTAGCGTCTTCTGCTGACTCGGTGGGGACAATAGCCAGAGTGGGCTGCAGCTCAAGCCTTCGTGTGCAACAGGCTTTGAAAGGCTGGCCTGGCCCTCCTTCCCCACCCTCTCTGCCAGGAACACCTCCCCTCCCCAGTAGAAAGCGCTGGCAAGCTGGGCCTCGTTTCCCTTTGGCCTGGGTGTTTTCTAAGGTTTGGTTTGGCAGCCTCCGAACCGACCTTGGACTGCGCAATGAATTTGGGAGAGGCTGTGTGCCAGGTCCCATTAACATGGCCCTTGAGGGTGTCTCAGGGGCTCCCGAAAGATTTTGGCCTGTTCAGGTCAGGAAGTAGAGAGGGTGAGCCAGGCAGGAAGAAAATGATAGATTCAATGGTCCTAAGGCCCTGTTTGACCTTGGACAAATCACACCCCCTTGCTGGGTCCCTGATCCCCCAACTCTAAAGGAGGGCATTGGGCTGGGTGATTCCTCCCAGCTCCCTGATGCACCCATTCATTGGAAAAACATTTACGATGTGCTGAGTATATGCCAGGCACTCTTCTAGGTTTTGGGACTGGTGGTAGTAGTGTTAGTCGCTAGCCGTTAGTCATGTCCAACTCTTTGCAGACTGTAGCCCACCAGGCTCTTCTGTCTGTCAATAAATGAAACAAAGTCCCTTCCTTGTGGGATAGCATAGCCCTACTTGGGAGAATAGAAAGAATGTGAATTTTGAATCAGAAGACCTGGATTTTTTTTTTTTTTTTGCCACTGACTTCTCCAAGCCTCAGTCTCTTCATCTGTAAAGGAGGGTTGCGCTGGGACATCACTGAGATAGGGAATGCAAATGTTCTTGGTAGTAGCCATCTAACATTTATTAAGAGCCTACTATTTTTCAGGGCATGCTGCTGCTGCTGCTAAGTTGCTCCAGTCGTGTCCGACTCTGTGCGACCCCACAGACGGCAGCTCACCAGGCTCCCCCGTCCCTGGGGTTCTCCAGGCAAGAACACTGGAGTGGGTGGCCATTTCCTTCTTCAATGCATGAAAGTGAAAAGTGAAAGTGAAAGAGAAGTCGTGTCCCATTCTTAGCGACCCCATGGACTGCAGCCTACCAGGCTGCTCCGTCCATGGGATTTTCGAGGCAAGATGTAGATAATACTTTGGCCACCTGATGCAAAGAACCAACTCACTGGAAAAGACCCTGATGCTGGGAAAGGTTGAGGGCAAGAGGAGAAGGGGACGACAGAGGATGAGATGGTTGGGTGGCATCACCAACTCAATGGACATGAGTTTAAGCAAATTCAGAGAGATAGTAAAGGACAGGGAAGCCTGGTGTGCTGCAGTCTGTGGGGTTGCAAAGGGTGGGACACAACTGAGCAACTGAACAACAGCTGTGGAGATAGTAACCCTCATAGTCTCTCCATGAGGAGGGGTCCTCTAAGGATGGTGAATGAAGGCTCTGCTTGTACATGGTACATCCATGCATGTATGTGCAAGTAAGATGGTTGGATGGCATCTTACTTGAATGTGTCTGAATATGTCAATAGTCATCATCTCTATATGAGCTTCAGGAACAGGCAAAATGAAATTTGTTGAAAGAAATCAGAACAGTGGTTGCCTCTGGGAATGTTGACTGGAAGTTGGCCCCGAGGGAACTTTCTGGGTGATGGAAATATGTGTACCTTAATTGGGATGGTAGTCACGCAGGTATATCCGTTTATCAAAAGATATTGTGCTGAAACACTTAAAACTTGTGCATTTTATATGCATAAATTATATTTCAATAAATAAAAGCATTTCGGAGGAAAATGATCAGGATGCGATCTCGTTCACTGAGGGTGAACTAACCACATGCCAGGCACTGTTCTGGGCGCCGTACTGGTGTCTACCACTTACTCCTCACAGCAGCCCCACATAGCATGCCTGTGTGTGCAGTCAGGTACACGGATCTGTGTGTACCTTGTCTGCAGCTCTTTCTGTGCAGACGTAGGAGTGGGTCACCGAGCACACACATCCACTCATTCATTCCCAAACTTGAGGGCCTCAGCAGGCAGGCACGAGGGTGCACACGTGTCCACAGAGACACGCACAGGAATAGATGTCTACCAGCACCTGTGTGCTATATGCAAGAGCATCACTGGACCGTAGCCAGATGCTAATGGCGTGCCAGGCCCTGATCTGTGTAGACAAATCAAACGCTCTTTCAGACAATAGTGGCAAGAGACCGACAGCCCGCCGCCTGTGCCAGGGAGGGGTGGGGACTCATGGGCACCAGGCAATTAGCATCTCTAAAGGGCATCTTGGCTGACTGGTGGCTAATTTGCAGACATGTCCCATCAGCCAAGCACAGTAGGGGGGTGATGGGCCTCCACCAACTTGTGAGCCACTCTTGGCTGTTCCTGGAAGGAACCCACACTTCTAAAAGTATGAACAGAGCCTGTCTACTCACGCCAGCCCAGCCTCTGTCCTTTCTACCACCTTGTGAGTTAGGGAGGACATGGAATCTCAGAGAGGCTTAGCAACTTGTGCAGGGTCAAACAGCTAGCAGGCCAGGCACCCAGGACCCAGAGCCTTGCAGTCATGCGTGTCTCTCACCACCATCAGGCACTCACATGCAGTTTTCAATTTTTTTTTTTTTTGCCTTTTCCTTTTACTAAAGCTGCTATTGTTTTCTTAGTATTTTTCCCATAAATGGTTCACTTAAAATTTTTAAATAAGTTTATTTTCAAAGGACTCTATCATGAATGGAAAATGAGGATCAGATACCCATAAACTGAAGGAGGGTGACCAACCTTCCCTGTCCCCTGGGACCGAGGCAGTTCTCTGGACATGGAAATTTTCAGTTTTAAAATTGGGATGGTCCTAGCAAATGGGGTTGAGTTGCTTACCCTGAATGGAAGGCAAGTTTAAAACAGAAAACTGTGTAAATGAGCCAGATTATTATACTGTGGCCTGCCACAGGCTGGCAGCCTGGAGTTTGGGACTTGGAGAACCTCTTTCCTGCCATCTCCTCAAAAGTCCCAGGGTCCATTCTGATTGGCTTGGCTTGGTCATGTGCTCCAACTGAGCCAATCCTTGTTGCCAGGGGAATGCACAGTTCTGATTGGTGAGCTCAGCTCAATGAGCCTCACGGCTCCAGAGCCAAGGGATAGTTCCTCCAAAGAGGGAGTGGGGAGTCCAGTGGTTAAGATTTCACCTCCCAGTCAGAGGACCCAGGTTTCGATCCCTGTTTGGGAAACAAAGATCCCATGTGCTTGACACAGCCAAAAATTAAAAACTAATTTTTTTTTGAGATGAGGGCATTTTTTACCAGGAGGAAGCCCCCCAGGCAGACACGAAACAGCAGTTGACACCCCAGTTCTCATAGGAACAATCTCCACTTACTCTCCCAGGCCTTGGTTCCCAACCTGCTTCTTGCTTCCTGTGCCCCTTCCCTTCTCTGCATCGACAAAATGGAGGGTTGAGGGAGGTTGACTTGAATGATCTCTAAGAATCTTCCAGGCTTTGACATTGTGAGATTTGTCTTCCCTGGAACAATTATTAGGTGGAATATAGTGGTTGTTACTGTTTTTCTCCCTTTCAGTTGCTCAAAGATAGATGAGAAAAGGGGAGGTCAAATAGCATGAATAAAGGAGCACAGACCTTTCCAGACTCAAATCCCAGAGGTCACTCTTCCTGGCTCTGTGATTTTGAACAAGTTACTTCATTCTCTGAGCCTGTTTCCTCATCTCTAAAATGTAAAAAAGATAGAACCTATTTAGAAAGGTCACAATGAGGATTAAAAATGGCAGAAAGTCTTTCTAAAGGGAATATGTCTGCAAGGAGGCATTTGGGGGCAAGAAACAGAAAAGCAAGTCAAACTGGCAAATGCAATGAAGGGCATTTATTGGATGGTGTAACAGAAAAGTCTCAGCGAGTTTTGATCCAGGGATGAAAGAGGAGTCACGTGTCTTTTTAGTGTCTATGGCTCATTCTGCTTTGCCCTTCTCTGTGAGTCAGTTTTGCTTTTGGGCTGGTTCCCCTCATGAGAGCCCTAAAGGTAATTCTAGACTTCACATTTGCATACAATGTCATCCAGAAGAAAAGAGAACTCCCAGCATTCCAGCAAAAGTCTCAGAAGTCAATCTCATTGGACTAGTTTAAGTCACATGTCACACTCTGAGCAATCTCAGTGGTTAGAGGATGCAGTATGCTGATTGGCTTATCCCTGGGGCAGGAGTGGAGTCAGCTTCTTGAGGACCAAATGGATCTCTAGCTGACCAAGAAGAGGCTGGGAAGGGAAAAATGCATGCTGGGAATGATGCGATAAGAGGCTGAAGATTACCAGAGACTCTAGTGGTGACAAGGATGAAAGAATTCTCAGGGACATTTCTTGTCCTTCACTATCGTTTACACAAGGGGAAACAGGCTCAGGGAAAAGAGGTACCAGGTGGGTGTCACCTAGAAAATATGAGCTGAGATCTGCCTTTGGTGGGTTGCTGTTAGATCACATTGAGATAATAATAATGCTTTAGGAAGGAAAAGAAGGATTAAAACGCATTGTATACCTACTCCACGCTAGGCTTTCTACCCTCATCACGGCATTTAATCCTTGTATTCATTCTGTAGGTTCTGTCATTGCTCCCACTATACAGATGTGAAATGTGACATTGAACAACTCAAAGTGACCTGCCCAGAGTCACACATGCTAGGAGATGGTGCAACTGGGTTACTAAGCTGGTTGTATATGAATTCCCATCAGAAGGACACTTGCATCTCATGGGACTTCCCTGGTGGTCCAGTGGCTAAGACTCTGAGCTCCCAATAGAGAGGGCCTGGGTTCAATTTCTGGCCAGGGACCTAGATCCCACTTACTGCAACTAGAGCCCCCCCATGCCCCAAGGAAGATCGAAGCTCCCACATGCTGCAACTAAGACCCAGTTCAGCCAAATAAAAAATTTAGAAAAAAGGCCGCTTGCATTCCCTATGGACCGCCTGTGTGCCAGATGCTTCCCTGGACACCATCTCTTGCTTGAGGACTCAGTGGGCCTGTCCCCATTTTGCCAAAAACCCGGTCTGTCTGTGTGCTGTTATGTGCTAAGTTGTTTCAGTTGCCTCCAACTCTTTGTGACCCTGTGGTCTGTAGCCTGCCAGGCTTCTCTATCCATGGAATTTTCCAGGCAAGACTACTGGAGTGGGTTGTCATTTCCTCCTCCAGGGGATCTTCCCAACCCAAGGACTGAACCCACGTCTCCTGTGCCTTCTGCATTGCAGGCGGATTCTTTACCAGCTAAGCCATAGAGTAGCCCCTGTGGAATGGGGCTTGTTCTCCAGAGATATCAGAAAACCCTTGTTGGCTTCCAGAAACGGTCTGTTTTTCAAGTTGTATTTGCTAGCGGGGACCTTGTGACTTCTCTCTTCCTCTTTCTTTATCCTGCTCCTCATACCCTGCCCCCAACCTTTTCTGGCCTGGCAGTGCCCCATTGGGAGGTTCTGAATCTCTCAGCCTCCTGATACTCAGCCCTGGGGCTGGCCGAGGAAATTTTTCTGGACTCCCCAGCCTTTGTCTCCCTGGGCTCCAGGGCTCAGCCCCGCCCCCAGTTGCCCCCTCCTGGGCCCCTCCCCAACACTGGTTTGGGGCCAATGTTTGGGCTGCTCTGGCCCTGGCCAGGCTCGAAAAAGGAATTATTTCTGTCTCCTTGCATAGTTCTCAGACCAATTCCCAAAATGGGAAGTGGCCTGGGAGGTGGGGAGGGCCTCCCCACCCCCAGCTCCGGTGAAGGAGGGAGGAAAGGGAGAACTTGGCAGAGCTGTGAGAAAGGAGGGGGCCCAGCCAAGGACTCCACGCACCACCCCCAAACACACACACACTACAGCCCTTCTCCAGCCCGGCAGCCTGTAAAAAATAGGAAGGCTGTAGGGTGGTCCCAGGCCCTTGGCTACTTCATATGAAGAAAGGGCTCCAGGGATGGAACAGGGCATGGTGAAAATAGAGACACTGAGGAACGTGTGTGGACCCCATGCCCAGTACAATTAGGGGACTGAGGCTAAGGAAAGAGGAGACACAAGCTGGAAAATCGCCTCCAATCCTGGCTGAGGGATGGGCAGCTAGCCCACCCGGAATGCTGTGCTCCCGCCTGTTGAGCCTGGTCTTCCCCGCTCCTCTTCTGGGAAGTCTTCCCTGACTGTGCAGGTGTTTGTATCAGGGTCCTGCAAGGGGTGTTCAGACCCCCAGATGGTTATTCCGTGACCACCTGTTTCCCGACATCCTTCACGGGGTCCGGTTACTACTCTGCCCAGCCTGTATCATTATGATGACCAGCTGGGTCACTGGCAGGGGTCGGGGGCAGGTTGGGTCGGACTGGCTGGATTGTTGACCAAACCACTGACTAGAGGAGGAGTGCCTGAGTGATTCGCTTGGCGGTTGCCTGTCTTCCTGATGACCTGTTCATCTAACAAACCGGTCACACGCCCAGGTCACTGTTGGTCTGCCTGTCTTCCTGCCTGGGTGTCTGGTTGACTGGACGGTTAACTGACTGGATAAACAGTTGTCTGACTGTGTCTTTCTGTCCAGCGAGGTGTCTGCCTGACTCACCTGTGCTGACTGAGCGGGTGACGGACTCTTTTTCTGTCTCCAGGCTGGCTGAGCGGTTGCAAAACTGAATGGCTCCCTGTCTGACAACATTGGCAGAGCTCTGACTAAAAGGATGACTGACCGACTGAGTGTTGTATCTCACTAACTGATTGCATAACAGGTTGTCCGTCTCCTTGTTTAAACACCTTTGTGAGCGTCTGACAGACTGGCCGTCTGTCTGCCTGGGTGTCTGACCCCAGTGGCTTAGTGACCGCCTGATGATCTGCCTGCCTCCGTGTCTCTCTGACTGGCTGACAGTCTGTTGGGCTATCAGTTTTCCAGGGTGTTTGGCTGTAATTAGATGTATGACCAAATGTATTTCTTCATCTCCTGGCCTGCCTGCCTGCCTGCCTGCCTGGCTGTCTCCCTGTCTCCATGTCTGACTGGCAAGAGGGTTGACAGCCTGTTTGTCTGTCTGTCTGCTGGGTGTCTGTTGTATCTGACTAATAGATGATGACAAAGTGTCTGTCTGTCTGTCTGACTGACTGACAGTGTGCCTGCTCAGATGGCTGAATGACTGGCTTGTATTTGCCTGTCTCTGTGTCCAACTGACAAGATGGCTGACAGGATGACTGGCTGTTTTCTCACCTCCACGTGACTCCCCAGCTAGGACACAGCTCACAGGCTGTCCCAGCTAGTGACAGGGCTTGAAGGACGCCCGGCTGGAACATCCCCAGCCCACCTCAGCAACCATGCTTCCCGCCATCTCTCCACGCACCGCCCCCATTTACCCCCCGGCTTAGCCCCCGCCACCCACAGGAGCTAAAGTCCTTTCCCCTCCAAAGGAGGGAAGGGAACTGGGTGGGAAACAGCATCTGCTCGTCTCCACGATTTCAAACTGTCTGCACTCTGGGCAGGGGGAGGAAGTCGTGATGAACGTGTGTCCCTCACCCCATCCCTCGGCCCTGTTTTCGGGGAACCCCAGAGGCCTTACAGAGGAAACGTGCTTCAGGGAGATCACAGGGTCGTGCTCGCAGAGTGCTGAGTACCGCCCCGGCCCCGGCCCTGCCGCCCTTGGAAGAGGGGGATCCTTTTCAGTCTTTACACTCGCGTTGTTCACACACGACGGCTGGATTCCCAGGCCGGCCGTCTGAGGGGCAGGCAGCTGCTGCCTGCCCGGGGAGACAGATTCCTTCTGCCAGCAGCCCTCCTCCTCCCACAGGGAGCTCCGCGGCCCCTCAGAACAGAGCCAGGCTCTGGGGAGTGGGTCAAGCTCAGCGGAGAAAGAGGAGGGCCCTGTCCTTTCCCACTGGCGGAGCTTCCTCCTGATGACAGAACTCTCCCAGCTGCAGGGCGGCTGTCTGACCTCCCTTCCTTAAAGACAGAATCCTGCCAATGGATTTTATTTCAGGGTAATTACTGTGCATGACTATGGGAGGAGATGGGCAGGGAGAAAAAGGAGGGGTTTGAGAGCCTTTGGATGGAAAGGGGCCTCCCAAGAATCCAGCTCCATCTAAATCATGGCTTCCTTAGCTTCTTCAGGGCTCCCCATGTCTCACCAGGCTGCCCCCCTGCCTCCCAGAGGCGGCAGCCTGGACGATGCTCATGCAGGTGAAGGGATGGATTGGTCCAAGCTCAGGGAACTGTGGGACGAGGGCATTCTGGAAGCTCTCCAGACCACTGGACGGTAGACTGCAGCAGCTGGGGATGGGGCTCTGTAGCTGAGGTCAAGGTAAAGCTCAGCGTGTGCCCAGGAGCAGGGCTCTCTGCCTGTGACCAAGGTCACGGCTCACCCTAGGGCCAAGTCAGGGTTAGCTCTGTGGCCAGAATTCGGGATCTGTCAGGGACGAGTTTCCGGGCTCAAGTAATGAGCAAGATCAGGATTGAGAGTGTGACTGGGACCAGGACTCAGGGTGATGCAGGTCAGGGCTAATTCTTGACAAGGATCAGAGCTAAATCGGAGACTGAGGTCAGTGTGTGACCTGGATCATTGTTCTTAGCGTAACACTAGGTCTGTGACCAGAACCAGGGCTCAGACTGCGACCGAATTGAGAGCTCTGTTGTAAGCAGGGTCAGGGCTTAGACTGGGATCAGGGTCATGAAGGAATCTGTGGCCAGAATCAGGATTCAGTGTGACCAGGATTAGAACTTAGTTTGTGACCCAGGGCAGGGCTCATGTAGGGACCGGAACTAGATTTAGTCTGCATCCTTGGGCTCTAAGAGCCAACTCAGGTCCTTATCCTAAAGGACAGGCAGGCAGAGGCACTGTGAATTCCTGGTGGTTCCTGCCCATCCTGCTCCCTCCTGCCCCTGGGCTCCGAGGGCAAAGCCAAGGTGCCACGTGCACCTTGGGGTCAAGTGAGCTACAGAGGGGTGCTCCCTCGCCCTTGTGTGTTCTGCTGGAGGTGGGACCAGAGAGCCATCCTCAGGTCTGGAGGAGGGTGAAGAGGCAGAGGAGTGCCCCTGATGAACAGGGAAGAGGAAGAAAAAGAGAAGAAAGTCATGAAAGGAAGTATTTACAAGCCCAGGTTTCAGTTCTGGTTCTGCCACTTACCAGCTGTGTGACCTTGGGCAAGTTACTTATCCTCTCTGTGCCTTTGCTTTCTTATCTACAACATGGGGATACAAATCCTATTGACTTCATGAAAGTGAAAATGTTAGTCGCTCAGTCGTGTCCACCTGTTTGCAACCCCATGGACTGCAGCCCGTCACGCTCCTCTGTCCATGGGATTCTCCAGGCAAGAATACTGGAGTGGGTAGCCACACCCTCCTGCAGGGGATCTTCCCAACCCAGGGATCGAACCCAGGTCTCCTGCATTGCAGGCAGATTCTTTACCATCTGAGCCACACTTTAAGTCCATTTACTTCATAGGGTTAGTTGTGTCTGACTCTTTGTGACCCCATGAACTGCAGCACGCCAGGCTTCCCTGTCCTCCCCTATCTCCCAGAGTTTGCTCAGACTCATGTCCATTGAGTCTGTGATGCCATCCAACCATCTCATCCTCTGTCGCTCCATTGTCCTCCTTCCCACAAAGTGCCTGGTAGGTTGTAAGTTCTGGGTTTTAATTGTCTTAGTTCCAAAGCCACATGGGGCCACACTCTGTGAACAGCCTAGGAGGGAAGTCCTATCAGGGGAGAGAGGGCTTGAGCCTAGGCTCCTGACCCCTGGTCAACTCCTCAGATCTGTAAGCCCTCTCTCTGTTAAGTTCCAATGCCTCTGTAATCTCCTGGACACCATCATTGTATCACGAATAATGCTGGTAGTTACTTCTCCAGTGGATCTGTGCTCCCAACTATAGTATCCACCCCTTGAGGGCTGGTTTCTCATCTTTCCTGCTTAACACTGTATTCTTAGCACCCAGTGTAGCAGCTGCACACAGTAGGTGCTCAAGAAACAGTAACTGAATATGTGATCATAATAAAGGTATCCAGGCACTGTGCTTTGCCTCTGATTTTTTGATCCAATCTTAAAACCTGATCATTAAAATGAATTCACCTACCCAGTGAAGACTAATTCAAATGATACCAAAGGGTATAAATGGAAAGATAGCGATCTTACCCCCACATCTCCAGGCTCAGGAAAAAAAAATTTTTTTTCTTATACTTCTTTTAAAAATCTTTTTCATGTGTTTGTTATCTTCATACTCAAACATTTCACAAGCACTGCAGAAATAAGGATTTTTGTCTGTTTTGTCCACTGCTATATTCCCACTGCTTAAAACAGAGCCTGGCAAGGAGCAGGTTTTCAATAAGGGCATGTTAAAAATTCAATTTTTTCCTAAATACCAATAGAATTATGTCATACATCCTGCTCTGTACCTTGCTTTTTAACTATTAATAAATTAATAAACCTTAGAGCTCTTTCCACATCAGCAAAAACACATTTACCTCATTTGTTTTTAATGGCTACATCATCTTCCAGGCCATGGATGAACCATAATTTATTTAAGTAGACCCTCCATTGAGGTAGTTTCTGTTTTTTTCATTTTTCTCTTAATTTAATGTAATTAATTTATTTATTTTTGACTGAGCTGAATCTTTATTGCTGCATGAGGGCTTTCTCTAGTTAAGACAAGCAGGGGCTACTCTCTAGCTGCGGTGTGCAGGCTTCTCACTGAGGTAGCTTCTCTTATTGCAGAACATGGGCTCTAGGGCTATCGAGCTTTAGTAGTTGGGGCTCACAGGCTTAGCTGCCCCGGGCCATGTGGAATCTTCCCAGACCAGGAATCAAACCTGTGACCCCTGCATTGACTGGCAGATTCTTAACCAGTGGACCACCAGGGAAGTCCTGGCTTCCATTTTTGTGATACCATACATTGACTCTGCAAGCAGTTGTCTCTGATTCTGACTGAAACAACATCTCAGACAGGTTGTCACTTGCCCTAGCTCACCCAGCACACCTCCAGACCCACTCCACCACCACACTGAGGCCCACCACTGAGTTTTTCCATCACCAATCTCAGAGAAAGCTGCCCTGCAACACTTTGATCTCCTGTACAGGGTATGGACCTTCAACAAGGGTCTCTCAGACTTTGCAATGTTTCCCGAGAGCCTAATGCAGGCTCAGGAGAGTAAGAGCCCCTAGATGGACCTGGGATCCATTCCTCCAGAGCTATGGTTAAGGCAACAGTTCTCACTGAGGGGTGTTTTGGCACCCAGGGGACACTTGACAATGCATGGAACACTTTTGGTTATCCCACCCAGGACAATGGGTGCTATTGGCATCTAGTGGGTAGAGGACAGGGATGGTGCTAAACATCCTCCAGTTCACGGCTCTCTAAACAAGAAAGATCCAGCCCCATGGTGCCTTGGTGGAGAAACCCTGTGTGAAGGGCATGGACTCTGGCCCAGACTTCCTGGAACCAAAGGAAGTTTATCAGCTGGGCGATCTTAGGCAAGCTGTTTAACCTCTCTGTGCCTGTTTCCTTATCTGTAAAATGGGGTAAGAATAGGCACTCTCGGGACTTCTCTGATGGTCTGGTGGCTAAGAGTCCAAGCTCCCAATGCAGGGGCCTGGGTTTGATCCCTGGTCAGGGAACTAGATTCCCACACGCCGCAGCTAAAGACCGTGCGTGCCCACACTGAAGATTCCATGGGCTGCGACTAAGACCGGGCATGGCCAAATAATAAATAAATAAATGAGCAAATAAAAGAAGATGCCCTTTCTTCCAAATTTATACGTATTAGGTTTGTACAGCACTTTGGCAAGAGCTCACCTATGGTAAGCTCTCAGTACATGAGACCATAATTGGAATCCTTGCCCTGAGAATCTAGGTGTCAGAGTGAGCTGGAGGAAGATGTGCTCTGTAGCGAAAACAGGGCAGCCAGGCCGTTCCCTGCTCCGCAGCCCAGCCTCCCTCAGGGAGTGTGACTATAGTCCACAGATAGAAATAGAAGCCCCTGGATGCTACTGACCTCTGATCGGTCAGGAATGGAGAAAAAACTGCTCAGAAGACCGTTTCCATTTTGGGGGCTGAAAAAGCAGCTCCCGGGGGACCCTCAGATGTCGGGGATTTTCCAGAAGCTGAGCATGGAAAGGTCTTAGAGACCAACAACCCCAAGCTATTAATTTTACAGATGGGGAAACTGAGGCCCAGAGAGGGGGTAAGACTTGTTCATACAGCAAGGCAGCGGCAGATCTGAGCAGCTCCACCCAAAGGCCCTTCTCAGGCACAGACCGGTATCCAGGTTATAGTCATTCTCCCCTCTTTGAAGAGAGCCTCTGGAGTCCAGCCTGCCTGGAAAGCAATGTCATATAAGTGTTCACAAGCACAGCTTTGACCTCAGACGGACCTTGGTTCAAATCCTAGTTCTACCAGTTACCTGCCATGACCTTGAGTAGGCCACGTACAATTCTCTGAGCCTCAGTAAAAAGGGCATTAGAATTTTTTGTCATTGAAAGGGTTAAGGCAATGCCTAGGGGCTCTAGCACATTGCTGGTGGAACGCAAATTGGCCAAATTTCTTTGCAGGATGATCTGACATTTGGGAACACTTAAAAGGCATCTGGGGATGTCCCTGGTGGTCCAGTGATTAAGACTCCATGCTCCTAATGCATGGGGCCCAGGTTCCATCCCTGGCCAGGGAACTAGATTCTGTATGCCAAAACAAAGAGCCTGAGTGCTGCCACTAAGACCCAGCTCAGCCAAATAAGTAAATAAAAAGAAATATTTAAATTAAAAAATGACATCTGCCATTTCTACTCCTGGATCTCCTGGAAGGCATGGCAACCCACTCCAATATTCTTGCCTGGAGAATCCCACGAACAGAGAAGCCTGGCAGGCTACAGTCCATGGGATTGCAAAGACTCAGACATGACTGACTAAACACACACACACACACGGAACACACACATGTACATAGCTATGCCCTCACATGTGGGAAATATATGCACCTGGATAATCTTTGCAAGGTTGAGAAATGTGGCCTAAGAGGGGGCTGGTTGAAGGACTTATGGGACATGAATACAAAGTCTTTGACACAATAATTTAATTAACTTTGAGACCTTTTGTGTACTGATCTGTAGCAACTTCCAAGACATATCATTAAGTGAATAAGTAAGATCCTGAAGAGTAGGTATAAAGAGTGCTACCTTTTCGTGGGGAAAAAAGAATACGAAGTGAAGTGAAGTTGCTCAGTGGCGTCCGACTCTTTGCGACCCCTTAGACTATGGCCTACCAGGTTTCTCCATCCATGGGATTTTCCAGGCAAGAATACTCGAGTGGGTTGCCATTTCCTTCTCCAGGAGATCTTGCCAACCCAGGGGTTGAACCCAGGTCTCCCACATTGTAGGCAGACGCTTTACCGTCTGAGCCACCAGGGAAAATATAAATGCTATGTGTGAATGGTACATCAGCCGGAAAGGCATGCGGCTGCAAGGAACAGAACATTCAACAAACAATGAATGAACAAACACAACAAAAGTCCAGAGTTGGGTAAACCAGTGCCAACTCAAATTCCCAAGGATTCAAGCATCTTCCTTCTCCCTTCTTCCCCATTCAGAGTGTGTGGCTTTGATCCTTGTGGTTTCAAAATGGCTGCACTGCCTCCAGGTATCGAGTCCACATTCCAGGCAGGAAGGAAAACGAAGGTCAAAGAGCAAAAGGAAAATAAAAAGACAAGTCTTCTTTTCTAGGTGCTTTGTCTTTGGGGGCAAGTAGAAAGGGATGCTTTGCCCAGAGACTTTTGCCTACATTTCATTGCACAGAACTGAGGGCTGATCTTTGTTGGGATTCTGTCAGTAAGCTGGAGGATGGATATTGAGTTAGGGGGTCCACCATTCATAGCTCATCAGTGGGAGGATCCATAAGAAACTAGGAACAGTGCTTGGTTCCAGGGAGGGCAGCTGAACCACAAGGAATGGGGACAGAGGGAGTCCCCCCTTTAGCTGTATGTATATCTTCTTGTACAGTTTTGATTTTCAAATGATATACATGTATTACCTTCTCAAAAAATATTATTTATGTAAAAATGTAATTTAGAAAATAGGCAATGTCTACAAAATGCCTGGAATATAATAGGCTCTCAGTAAAGCTGACCTTCTATTTAAGCACTTGTTTTAGCATCAGCTGTGGATTAGATGGCCAGGTCTGCCACGTCTAAGCTTTGTGATCTAGGGCATGTATCTTCATCTTTCTGTGCTTCCATTTCCTTGAACAAGATACAGAAAAACACATTCTTTGAGCGGCTGGCAGAGAATTCCTCCCAGAAGCCCAGTGCTGTTGCGGAGACCTCTTTAAATAAGTGAGCTTCTGGAGGCAGTAGGGGTGCAGCCAATGCTTCCCAGGAAGGGAGTGAAATTATGCTTCATGAGATAAACAGAAGAATTGCTGGTGGGAATAGGGCATTGTTGTTCAGTCGCTCAGTCGTGTCCAACTCTTTGCAACTCCATGGACTGCAGCACACCAGGCTTCCCTGTCCTTCACTATCTCCCAGAGTTTGCTCAAACTCATGTCCATTAAGTTTGTGATGCCATCCAACCATCTCATCCTCTGTTGCCCGCTTCTCCTCCTGCCTTCAACCTTTCCCAGCTTCAGGGTCTTTTCCAATGAGTAGGTTCTTTGCATCAGGTGGCCAAAGTATTGGAGTTTCAGCTTCAGCATCAGTCCTTCCAATGAATATTCAGGATAGGTTTCCTTTAGGATTGACTGGTTTGATCTCTTGCTGTCCAAGAATCTCCAGAATCACAATTTGAAAGCCTCAGTTCTTCCGTGCTCAGCCTTCTTTATGGTCCAACTCTCACATCCCTACATGACTACTGGAAAAACCACAACTTTGACTATATGGACCTTTGTTGGCAAAGTGATGTCTCTGCTTTTTAATACACTGTCTAGGCTTTTCATAGCTTTTTTTGAGTGCCAACCATGTGCCAGGCACTGTTCCGAGTGCTCTTACATCCATTGGCTCACTTAACCCAGACAACAGTCATTCAAGGGGTCAATTATTATTACCACTTTATAGATGAAGAAACTAAGCCTGGGGACTTCCCCAGGTAGTCCAGCGATTAAGACTCTCAGTTTTGAATGCAAGGGGCGCATGTTCCATCCCTGGTGGGGAAACCAGGCTCCTGCATGCCATGTGGTCTGGCAAAAAAGAAAAAAGAAACTGAGTCTACACTTAAGTCTGCCAGAATGGCAGCCCTGGATGGAGTTGGGTTTCTCATGGAAATTGGTAGTGGAGGCTGAGCCAGGGCCCAGGCAGGGACAGGGACACTTGGTCACAGGAGAGGGACGCAGCAAGGATCCTGAGTCTGTGCTTTCACAGGAGATTTCAGGGTTCTGGGTAGGGTCTGTGGATTTGGTGTTGACCTTGGACAGTGCGAGGAATTCAGACTGTTCATTAGGTAGGAAGCCCCCTCTCTAAAAGTCCCTGCAAATGTCAGGGCTGTAGGGAGGTGCAGGCAAGTCCAGGGATGGGACAGTGCACTCCACACCAGCCCCTGAGCACTTCCCACACCTCCTCTTTCAGCCTCCAGGCCAGGCCCCCATCATCTCTCGCCTTGGTCTGTCATGGTAGCCTCCTCCCTGGTTTCCCAGCTTCCCTCCTGCCGACTTCCACCCCCGAGTCCTTCCCTCCTGCCGACTTCCACCCCCGAGTCCATTCTCCATCCCCAGCCAAAGGGCGTCCAAACACCTGAGTCAGAACCCATCCCCCCTCTACTCTCAACTGCCTCACGCTCCCACCTCGCTCAGAATAAAGCTACCATTCTCAGCACGGCCTACCAGCCCCTCCATGATCCAGCCCCCATCAATTCTCTGGTGTCACTTCTTGCTACCCTCCCCCTGACTCCTTACATTCCAGCCCCACTGGATTTTTTTTTAAACTTCTTTTTGGTGAGGGGAGAGGGGAGCTGCATGTGATCTTTAGTTGCAGCATGTGGGATCTAGTTCCCTGACCAGGAATTGAACCCAGACCTCCTGCATTGGGAGTGTGGAGTCTTAGCCACTGGGCCACCAGGGAAGTCCCCAGCCCCACTGGATTATTGCTCCTGCCTCAGTGCCTTTGCACTTGCTGTTTCTCCAGGTGCTGTCGCACCAGATATCAGTGACTCCCTCCATCTCTTTACTCAGGTTCAAAAGTCACCTCCTCAGAGTGGTCTCCCTGAACCTCAGTGCCTCACCCCTGCCACCTATCCCTGTCTTCCCTTCCTGCTTTATTTTTCTTATCTCCACAAGTCAAATGACACTTTTGCTTGTTCCCTTGTCTCCTCTTGTTAGCTTCCTGAGAGGCCAGGCACTTTGTTTTGCTCACTCAGCTCATAAATATCTCTATCTGTCTGCATACACGTCCACATACATATAACAGCTCTGTTGAGATATTGAGATGTGCCATTCACCCATTTAAAATGTACAATTCAATCATTTTTAGTATATACAGAGCCATCACCATAATCAATTTTAAAGCATTTAAAAAATAGTTTTGTTTGATAAGAAGAGAACCTTGCTCACATAAATGCTCTATCATTTTATTTTTTTGGCCGAACCACACAGCATGTGGGATCTTAGTTCCCTGACCAGGGATCGAACCCAAACCCCCTGCAGTGGGAGCACGGAGTCTTAACCACTGGAACAGCTATTCACTAAATCACTAAATCACTCTCTATTTCCCCCTTCCAGTCCTCGGTGACCACTGATCTACTTCCTGTCTCTGTGGCTTGCTTCTTCTGGACATTTCACACAAGTGGGGTCATGCAACATGCAGCCTTCTGTGTCTGGCTTCTTTCAGGTGCATAATGTTCTCAAAGTTCTTTCACGTAACATATATCAGTAGCTCATTCATTTCTATGGCTGAGTAACATTCCGTTGTATGGAAGATGCCGCATTTTGCTTATCCTTCAACAGCTGATGGATATTCAGGTTGTTTCTTCCTTTGGCTAAATAATGGCTATGATAAATAATGCTGCTGTGAACATTTGTAAACAAGTTCTTACGTGGACATAGGTTGTCATTTCTCTTGGGTATATGCTCAGGAGTGGGATTGCCGGATCATTTGGTAACTCTATGTTTAACCTTCTGAGGAGCTGCCAGACTGTTTCCCAAAGTGGCTGTGCCTTCTTGCATCCCCACCAGCAATATCTGAGAGTTCCAGTTCCTCTACACTTGTTCAGATCAGTTCAGTTCAGTCGCTCAGTCATGTCCGACTCTTTGCGACCCCATGAACCGCAGCACACCAGGCCTCCCTGTCCATCACCAACTCCCAGAGTCCACCCAATCCCATGTCCATCGAGTCGGTGATGTCATCCAACCATCTCATCCTCTGTCATCCCCTCCTCTGCTTGCTTTCAATCTTTCCCAGCATCAGGGTATTTTCAAATGAGTCAGCTCTTCTCATCAGGTGGCCAAAGAATTGGAGTTTCAGCTTCAATATCAGTCCCTCCGATGAACACCCAGGACTGATCACCTTAAGAATGGACTGGTTGGATCTCCTTGCAGTCCAAGGGATTCTCAAGAGTCTTCTCCAACACCACAGTTCAAAAGCATCAATTCTTCAGCACTCAGCTTTCTTTATAGTCCAACTCTCACATCCATACATGACCACTGGAAAAACCATAGCCTTGACTAGATGGACCTTTGTTGGCAAAGTAATGTCTCTGCTTTTTAATATGCTGTCTAGGTTGGTCAAAACTTTCCTTCCAAGGAGCAAGTGTCTTTTAATTTCATGGCTGCAGTCACCATCTGCAGTGATTTTGGAGCCCAGAAAAATAAAGTCAGCCACTGTGTCCACTGTTTCCCCATCTATTTCCCATGAAGTGATGGGACCGGATGCCATGATCTTCGTTTTCTGAATGTTGAGCTTTAGGCCAACTGTTTCACTCTCCTCTTTCACTTTCATCAAGAGGCTCTTTAGTTCTTCTTCACTTTCTGCCATAAGGGTGGTGTCATCTGCATATCTGAGGTTATTGATGTTTTTCCTGGCAACCTTGATTCCAGCTTGTGCTTCCTCCAGCCCAGCGTTTCTCATGATGTACTCTGCATAGAAGTTAAGTAAGCAGGGTGACAGTATACAGCCTTGACGTACTCCTTTTCCTATTTGGAACCAGTCTGTTGTTCCAGGTCCACTTCTAACTGTTGCTTCCTGACCTGCATATAGGTTTCTCAAGAGGCAGGTCAGGTGGTCTGGTATTCCCATCTCCTTCAGAATTTTCCACAGTTTATTGTGATCCACACAGTCAAAGGCTTTAGCATAGTCAATAAAGCAGAAATAGATGTTTCTCTGGAACTCTCTTGCTTTTTCCATGATCTAGCGGATGTTGGCAATTTGATCTCTGGTTCCTCTGCCTTTTCTCAAACCAGCTTGAACATCTGGAAGTTCACGGTTCACGTATTGCTGAAGCCTGGCTTGGAGAATTTTGAGCATTACTTTACTAGCATGTGAGATGAATGCAATTGTGTGGTAGTTTGAGCATTCTTTGGCATTGCCTTTCTTTGGGATTGGAATGAAAACGGACCTTTTCCAGTCCTGTGGCCACTGCTGAGTTTTCCAAATTTGCTGGCATATTGATTGCAGCACTTTCACAGCATCATCTTTCAGGATTTGAAAGAGCTCAACTGGACTTCCATCACCTCCGCTAGCTTTGTTCGTAGTGATGCTTTCTAAGGCCTACTTGACTTCACATTCCAGGATGTCCGGCTCTAGGTGAGTGAGTACACCATCTTGATCTACACGTCTTACTGTCTGTTTTGTGTGTGTGTGTGTGTGTGTTTTAATTCTAGCCATCCTAATGGGCATGAAGTGGAATTTCCCATTGGTTTTTTTATATAATTTAAAAAATTTTTTTTATTTGACTGCTCTGGGTCTTAGTTGCAGCATGCAAACCCTTAACTGCAGAATGTGAGATCTAGTTCCCTGACCAGGGACTGAACCCAAGCCCCCTGCATTGGGAGTGTGGAGTTTTAGCCATGGGATCACCAGGGAAGTCCCTTCCCAGTGTTTCTGATTTGCCTTTCCCTGATGGCTAATCATGAACATTACTTGAAAGAGTGAATTCAATGACAAAATCTACATGGCTCAGCCAACTCAACTGCTCTCCAGATTAGGGCAGGGCTGAAGCCTGATGCTGAGAGGACTGCCCCACCCCTGCAACACACACACAAACACACACTTCATGGGCATTGACTTTAAGCCAGAAAAAATAAGGAGCCATGTGAATTGCAGCATGAGGGCACTCCAGAAGTGAAAGCAGCAAGTACAAATGTCCTGGGGTGGAAATGCATTTAGTAGTTTCTAGGACTAGTAGGGAGGCCAGTGTGCAGGTGTGGAAGGGAAGGGAGGGAGCAGGAGGTGAGGTCAGCAGCTTGAGAGGAGGTGCAGATCAGGGTAAGTGACCTCGCAGGGAGACCTCTAGAGAGAACCCAGATTTGAACCTGGCTCTCAGGACCTGTAGCTCAGGGCTCTCTCGGGGGCCACACACTCTTCTCTGTCACACTTGCTCTCTTCTCCACTCCCAAGAGAAGGCATCTCGTGGGCGTCTGTAGCTCTCCTGCCCAGTGGCTGGGAGGACACAACGTGACCCTCTTCTCCCAGCCCTGTTGGGGCCCAGCATCAGCCTTCACTGGAGCCCAGGTCCGCCACTTCCCGACTGCGTGGCCTTGGCCAAGGGACCTGACCTTTCTGGGCCTCAGGTTCCTCCTCTGCCAAATGGAGATCTCACCTCAGAAGGTCTGTGTGAGAATTAACACAGGCTGAGATCGCAACTTCCCTGGAGGTCCAGTGGTTAAGAAGCCACCTAGCAGTGCAGGGGATGCGGGTTCGATCCCAGGTCGGGGAACTCAGATGTCACATGCCACGACGCAACTGCTGAGCCCTCGAGCTCTGGAGCCGAAGCACCACAACTGGAGAGTCCATGCACTGCAACAAAAAGACCCCCCATGACGCAGGGAAGATTCCGAGTGCCGCAACGAAGACCCGATGCAGCCAAATACATACATGTATTTAAAAAAAAAAACACATTCAAGTGAAGCTTTAAAAAAGTAGGGTGAGATAGACCCAGTGCTTAGACTGGCACCTTGTAAATGCTTAACAAATCTGGCTTTTATTATTTCAACTGCTTTTTCATTTTTTTTTTTTACTCCTGCCCTATACTGTGTGTGATGGGCAGGGGTGGGGGTGCTTCTGGTCGGCATAACTTGGAGCCAGGGATCTGGGGCAGAGGGAGGAGGGGGAGGGTCCAGGGCACAGACCCCCAGGAGGGGTCTCACCTGACATTGTAGGCCCAGTGCTAAGAGGATAAGTGAGTGATCTGTGAGTCAGGAAGAACTCTCAAGGGCACTCCCCTGGTGGTCCAGTGGTTAAGACATCCCCTTCCAATGTGGGGGTTGCAGGTTTGATCCCTGGTCGGGGGAGTTAAAAGTTTACTTGCCTCATGACCAAAAAAATTAAAATAAAACAGAAACAATACTGTAAAAAATTAAATACAGATTTTTAAAAATGTAGTCCACATAAAAAGAAATTTTTTTAAAGAAGTTTGCAGGGTACCTATGATGTGCCAGGCCTGTGGCTAGGCATAAGTGGAGTGGGGATGTAGAACCAGAGTTAGCATCACTGCGGACACCTCCCCCTCCCACTGCCACCCCCATCCTCAGGCCAGCAGCTCCAAACCGACCACAGGCACTGTCTCGAGCTCCCAACTCCTGCAGTAGCGCTGGGCTCCACGCTTGGAAGGGCCCCACACTTTGTTTATGCTCTGCTGTCACTGTCTGGAAAATCATAATAATTTCTGAACAAGGGGCCCTGCATTTTCACTTGGCACTGGGTTCTGTATATCAGGCATCCAGCCCTGGCTGACACGGAGCTGAGCTAGAAGGCCCCCCTTTCCTTGCCAGAGCCAGCCAAATGGATGCTTGCTTTCCGTTGGGACCTGGAGACATTATTTGATCTCTCTCATCAAGCGGCTTGTGAGTTTCCTCTAAAAGACAAACCAGAGAGCCCAGGAAACAGGGAGAGAGAGGGCCGCTCAATGCTCTAATAGGGAGGAGGTGGGGGCTGCAAAGAGTTGGATATGACTTAGCGACTAAACAACAGCAACAAAAAAAGATGGGGGCGGGGTGCTGATTATCAGGGACTTTGTCCCCTGAGGTTTTTCTATAAATCACACCTCTGACTCCCAGGACCCCAGAACCTCCTGGAAGGAAAGGGAAACACCACTTGTCAGCACCACCTTGTGCCCAGAGCTTTGCCTATTGTTATTTCACCGAACCATCATCATTGTTATTATTATAAGTCCGTTTTGCACAGGATGAAGCTGAGACTCCACAAGGCAATGCTGTTGCTTAAGATCCCCTGGCTCGTGGGAGCAGGGGAGGCAGATGGAGCAGCGGGGCGTGGCAGAAAGCAGGACCATGTTACCCATTTCACAGGCCCTGAGAACTTTGGCCTTGCTCCCCGAAAACTACTAAACGTTACAGTTGATGGCTGCATTGATACAAAGGTGAACAGAGTAAGATTACATATGAAAACACCTTCTGCAGTCTAAAAGTCCGTCGTCTTCCGGGGATTTCCCTGGTGGTTCGGCAGTTAGGACTCCTTGCTTTTCACTGCCAAGGGCCTAGGTCTGATCCCTGGTCGGTGACCTAAGATCCCTCAAGCCATGCAGCACAACCAAAAAAATTAAAAATTCATGGTCTTCCTTCTAGTTATAACGTAGTGAGAACACTGGGGAGAGGTCCCTAGAATCCACGTGAGCCCCACGCTCTGTCCCTCTGGCGTTTCATAGAGAAGTTGGCGCTGGCAGGTGTAAAGACAGAGAAAAAAGAGAAGAGAGGAGCAGGGAGAAGGCAGAGGAAGAAGAAACACCGCAACTGCAAAGAAACAGGACTGGCGGCAGCCAGAATCTCTGCTCTCTGCCGGAGCATTTGCACCCTGGGACTCGCTTCCCCTGATACTCCCCCTCTCCCTGACCACATGGACTCACCTCCTCTGGAAACTCTCTTTTTTTTTCTTTAATTTATTTATTTATATTATCACACTGCATTAGATGTGGGATCTTCATTCCCAGACTGGGGATCAAGCCCACGTTCCCTGCAGTGGAAGGGCAGGGTCTTAACCACTAGACCACCAGGGAAGTCCCATCTCTGGAAGCGTTATCTTCCCAGCCTGCACCTGTTGAAGCTACATCTAGATCAGCCCTGTCCCAGGACCCCCAGCCCACCTGTTCTAGAAGCCACTACCCCGCTTCCCAGACTGGACCTGGGTCTTCTGATTTATGTCATCACCTTGGCGGGCCAACCAGTCACACAGCCAACAGCACTGTCACCTTTTGCTGCCATCAACACGGCTCTTTACTCTCGGGAAAATTTATCAGGCATTATGACTAATACCAGATGGTTACGGCCATTAATATGTATGGTTTTCAGTCCCAGGAGGGGATTTGGGCGCTAACTGGCACTCTTCCCTTTCCTTTTTTTCTCAATGCGGCTGCCGATTTCCAGTGTTCTGGGTTTCAGCTTCTTCGTTTCAAAGGGAAATATCGCGTGAGGCATTTTCTTATTTCTGGATGGTTCTCTCATTCCATTCCCTCATTTCCTTCTGATCCTGTAAGCAGTCTAGAAACACGCCGGATGCACTGGGGGCTCCGGGATACTGACGAAGGGCTGAGGTCGCGGCTGAGCGGAAGATGGCTGCGCTGAGCTGCCAGGAGAGGCAATGCTTCTGCCCGGAGGAAGGGGAGAGGGAGGGAGACAGCAGGGAACGTGTACATTTGCCCAGAAACAGAGCCCCGTCTCAGACACCCACGCCTTCCTCTATCTCTAATCAAACACTTTCTGGTTTTTTTATATAAGGTGGAATCTAATCAACCCCTCCCAACACCCCATCTCTGGGTTGGTTGGACAAATGGGGGTGTTTGGGGGCTCAGATTGGAGAGGACAGATCACACTCCTCCTCTGGCTCTCAGATTTGGGGGGTACTGGGAGCTGATGTTGCCGGCGCTAAGAGGGGGGTCCTTTCATTTCTCCGTTGCGAATGGAAGATACGTTGCAATTGGCAGCCTGTTGCCATGGTGACTAAGGCGCTTCCTTCTGAGGGAGGGTGGGGAGTGGCCTGCCTGGGGGTCCCCGGACGGCCTCGCCCTCTCCCGTATGGGTTCCCTCTGCTGGGGCTGGACTCATCTCAGAACGCCTTTCTGGAGCTGCAGGCGAGTGAGGTGCCCCTGAGCTGGGATGGAGCGCTGGTATCCCGACTGAGGCCACAGTCGAGCTCCGGAAAATGGCAACCGTGCCAGAAAATGGGCACAAAGTACTGCCAAACCTCCCGATTATCTAAATGAGAAGCTTGGTTTATAGGCTCACTCTCCCAATTACTTTTATTGTTGGCAAAGATGGCACATCGTAAAAATTTTAAGAACAGCGCGGGCCAAACAAAACACGTGCGTGGGCCAGCCATTTTGTCTGGCCAGTTCCGCGACCAGAGCGGAGCAGCATCATCCGCGCTTTTGGGGTCGCGAGGTCAGTGAATCCAGGATAACCGCTTTGTGAGGAGACACTGGCAGGCAGATTCTTGGCCACTGCTCTACCGGGCGAGTCCCTGTTGGTGTTGAACCTGGGCTCACAGAGGGGCGCGTGGCCTGCGTCTGCCCCCAGCTTGCCGAGTGCATTTGAACGCTCCGCCCTGCCAGGGTCTCCCCATCCATCTGTACCACGATGGGGCTGGATCATTTCGGAGGGTCTGGCTACTGCTCACGGACTGCCCCTGCTATGCTCATGTACTCTGTGTGACATGATGTCCACTCTGAGTGATGCCCAGAAATTTCCAGAGATTCCACAGTCAAAAGACTGTTGCCTCCGTCTGTTCACATCCTCATTACCAGTGACCTGTCGAACAGCCTCTGTGACCCTGGCTTTACTGGGAATGGGGATGGAGCGCTGAGGAGGATAGGCAAGATCCCTGCCCACATGAGCTCAGCTCCTGCTGGTAGAGGCAGGGAAAATGGAAGGGTCATCTGCATTTCTGCTCAGACACTGGTGAGATGCTAGCCTCAGACTCATTACCTGGATTGGTTTGGACAATGTCCTGCCTTTTCAGACTCAGCTGAGCTCTTACAGCCTCCAGGAAACCTTCCCTCACCAATTTCCCCACTCCTCTTCCACCTGCCGCCCCATGAGTCCCCAGGATTTGCCTCTGATTTTTCAACTTCTGCACTGTTGACATCTGGATAATTCTGTAGTGGGGACTGTCCTGTACACTATAGTATGTTTAATAGTATCACATACCTCTACCTACTAGATGCCAGTAGCATCCCGGATATGCCCTCACACACACACACACACACACACACACACACACACACACACAATTATTGCACCAAAAATGTCCTGTGGAGGGGAAAAAATCACCTTGGGTAAAAACTGCTGGTTTGAGACCATTACAGTGGCCCCATTCCTTTTGCCAGTGATGGCTTAGATGTGGATGTGATGCCACCCATCAGATCAGCTGGGACATTTCTGGAAGGGTTGTCATCTATTTCAGAAAATTATAGGAGGATGAGAAGGACTTTTTTCCTGTTCTTGGTAGTGGTCATGTCTTCACATGATGGTCAAATGATGGCAGCCACTTTGGGTCCATGAGGTGAGTGAGCCTGGGAAAAGAGCCAATCCTCTGAGGCTGGTAGAGCAGATGGTAGAGAACTTGGATCTCTGATAATATTGTTGTGAACCTCAGTGATGGCGTAAGTCTGTCTCGGGACATTTTGTTATGTGAAGCTATAAATCTGCTGCTTGTTTGACCCTTTCTTAGTCAGAATTTTCTATTTCATGAACCAAGAGCATTTCTCACTGATAAATCATGCTTTAGACCTTATCTCACATGTCAACTTCCTCACAGAGATCTCCTTTGCTCCCTGGTAGAAATTAGGTTGCCCTTATTATTCTGAACTTTCCTCTGGTGGCTTTCATCCAGTTTGTGTTAATATTTCGTGCATCTGTTAAGACTTATCTTCCTCTACTAGTCTGTGAGCTCCATGAGGACAAAGAACCTGTTTTATCTTTTCTTTCCACCATACCCAGTGACTAACACAGTGCCTGACACGTAGGAGACCCTCGATATATTTTTGTTGAAATAATGAATGGGGAAATGGGTGGGCATATGGATAGAGATATGAAAAGGTGTGTGTTTGAAGCTGTGCCTGTACACTTTGGTGGGGAAGTCTTCTGAGGTCTGCAAACCCCACAGCTGAACCTAGAACTTCAAAAGTAAAGGGAGGGCCCCTGAAAAGCATCTCATTCAGCTCCAAAGAAAGCACGCCTGTGAAATCACATTATGCAAATGCTTCACAAGACAACAACCTTGTCTTCCTTGAACCTAGACATCAGGGTTATTTGAGAAGTGGCTACAGAGGCCGCCACAGTGCAGAGCAGCTTGCCAGGCAGTGGAAGGACACAGTCGAGAAAAACAGCACAGATTTAGCCTAAAATCCCTGGGTGGGTGGAGGTCTGAGGAAAGCTGGCTTTGTTCAAGTGAAATCTGATGAAATGTGGAGAATCATTCTATCAGAGGTAGTGAGGAGTGTTCTAGCTGAATCACCCACCTGGACAGTGAAGGGGGCAGTGAGCTGGGATTTTGTGGAACTTGACTGGCATTCCCCAGCAAGTGGCCCCAAGTCACCTGGCTAGTTGCTTGTATTGTGCTATAGCTGAAAGCATCACACCCTGTGTGACCTTGGGTAAGTCATTCCCTTTCTCTGAGCTTCCATCTCTTTGCCGGGATAATCGGGGTGGCGAGGTTCTCTCAAACTAAGCAAGGTGGGTGGCTTCAGCAAGGCATCAAGAAACAAGCCCACAGGTGAAACGTTGGGGCTTGGGATTGGAATTCTGTCTTGAAAGCCTTCTTGAGACATCCAGAAAGACAGCATAGGGCTGCCTGAACTGGGGATATTTTCTTATTTGTATGTTTCCCTTTCTAACTAAAACTCTGTTGTCATGGAAATGCTTCTCTTGGTAATTTTTTTTTTAACGGTTTGGTTGGGATGTAATTCATGGCATAAAATTTACCCATTTAAAAAGTATAGCTCAGGGGTTTCCCTGGCAGTCCAGTGGTTAAGATGTGAGCTGCCACTGCAAGGGGCATTGGTTTAATCCTTGGTCAGGGAACTAAGATCCCACATGCCTCAAAGTGCGGCCAAAAAATACATAAATAAAATAAAACCCTGTGAACCTATATATTTTTTAAAAGGTATGACTCAGTAGTTTTTAGTGTATTTGCAGAGTTTGCGCAGCCATCACCTCAGTCTAATTCTAGAACATTTACATCATCCCCCAAAGAAACCCCATACCCATGAGCAGTCACGCTCCATTCATGGGTTCCCCCTGCCCCTGGCAACCAGTAACCTGCTCTCTGTCCATCTAGAATTGCCTCTTCTGGACACTCCCTATAAATGGATCCTACACCGGTGGCCTTTTGCGTCTGGCTCCTTTCACTTAGCATCGTGTGTTCAAGGCTCATCCCTGTTGTAGCAGGTATCAGCGCTCCATTCCTTTTTATGGATGAATAATATCCCATCGTACGGATATGCCACATTTGGCGCATCCTTCGTCAGTTTAGGCATTTGGGTTTTTTCTGCCTCCTGGCTTTTATGACTAAGGCTGCTATGAACATTCGTGTACATGCTTTCGTGTGGAAAGAGGTTTTCGGTTCTCTTGGATCTATACCCAGGAGTGGAACTGCTGGCCCGTAGGGCACCTCCGTTTAACAGCTTGAGGAACTGCTCTCTGGGTCTCTCTCCCCGCAGACTGTGGAGCAGAATTCAGGTCAGAGCTGCTCTTGTGGGCCAAGGCTTTCACCTCGTAGTTGGATGTTACCAAGCTTTCTTCCTCTACTTGAACATTCTAAAGGGATCCCACAGTAAGACATTTGGGATTCAGGTCTGCTTCTTCAAGGTTGTGCGATCTCGGGTAGGTGACTAAACCTCTCTAACCTCCATTTCCTTCCCTGCAAAATAAGGAAAGATGCCATTCCTAGCTTGAGAGATAATTATGACAGTCAAAATGAGGACACGTGTGAAAGAAGTATTTGTAAAAGCTAAAGACAGCTGTGTGTTACTGTGCAGCTGCTATGCCGTGTCCAACTCTTTGCGACCACATGGACTACAGCACACTAGCAGAGATGTTATTTATTCATTCAACAGATATTTATCAAGAGCCTATTATTTGCCAGATACTATGTTATGTGATGGATATGGACCTGTGACCAAGGCAAATAAAATGCACGCCTTCTGAGATTTTACATTCTGGTCTTGTGGCCAGCCATTCTATAATCTTGAGCAAACCATGCTTCCTTTTCAGGCCTCAGTTTTACCACCTGTTAAAGGGGTGTGCTGGATACATCCAGGTGCAGTCCATCAGTAAATGAACCATACTGGGCACAAATGAACCATACTGCACGGACACAAACTCCCAAACTGCAGGGATCATCTTTAGGAAAAAGGAGAGTGGGCTCTTCCTAGACATTCAGAATAGTTTAAGATGGTCCATCCAGGAAAGGTGTGTGGACTAGAACAAGCTTCCTTCCCCCTCTCTTCTGCATCTTGGGGACTTGGTGACACCACTATCCCCAGGCAGCTCCCAGCCGAACAGGCATGATTCTGCTACATCTGCTGGCTCTTTCCTGTAGTGGAACCCAGCCTGGTGGTCCAGACCTGCTTGCTGGCCACAACTGAGAAAGGGGCCCTCTGGGAGTGTGTGTTCCTCACAAAGAACAGAGATGTAGGCAGCAGTCTAAAATAGATGCGGAAAAACACTGCTTTTTGTTTTCTCTCTG
Source organism: Ovis canadensis (assembly GCF_042477335.2). NCBI lineage: Eukaryota > Metazoa > Chordata > Mammalia > Artiodactyla > Bovidae > Ovis > Ovis canadensis. The sequence goes on along the minus strand of NC_091257.1, from coordinate 92,872,731 downwards.
GAAGGGTGGCTGAGCGAGCCACGGCAGGGAACCCAGAACGTCTGTACTGAAAACACTGTTATTATAAGACAGGGAGAGAAAGCAGCCAGGAGGGGCTGTTGGAAGACACCCCCCTAATCACCCCTGTATGCTCTCCAGACTGGAGTTTGGCCCCAAGAGAACGCTGAGCCAGACTTGATACCAAGGGTGATTCTCACTCCTGCTTCCCCACACCCCTGCTGGCTCTGACCGTGTCCCTTGCCTTGCTCCACAATCTTCTGTGGCTCCCCACTACCCTCAGGAGAAGCTGCAGGGCTTAACAAGGCATTCAGGGCCCTCCAGGTTCTTGTCCCAAGTGACTTTGCTGGCCTCTTCCCACTCCAGGCCACTTCTTGGCAGTCCTAGAACTTGCCCTACATTTTCATGCCTTTGCTTACCCACCTGGAACCCCTAGATTAGTCCATCAACTCAATTCTATCTAATAAAAGCAAAAAAAAAGTCTATGTTCCACTCCCTCCCTCCCAAACCAAGCTTAGTGACCTCAGCCTAGAGACCTGGCTTGAGAGTATAAAACTCCCCAGAGACAGCATGTGGTCAGGTAAATGAATGAAGGTGACCAAGTGGGGTGCCCAGCAGACAGAAATTCTCAAGCTCAGTGTAACGGAGTGGATGCTTCTCAGACCTCCCCAGTTGCTGAGATGCAGGAACATGTAGCTTGATCCTCCAGTTTTGCAAGAGAAGGTGAAAATTGGGGTTATAAAATGAAATCTCCTCAATTTTATGAATGTTAGCAACTAATTCAATGTTTTGGAAACACTGTTTAGACCAAACAAAATGTATCTATGGGCCAGATCCAATTTACAGGCCACCAATTGTCAATTTCCCTTTCCTTGTTACAAACAGAAGAAGCTAAGTCACAGTGTGTTATATGTCAACAGTCTCCAACCTTTTAGGCACCAGGGGCTGGTTTTGTGAAAGACAATTTTTCCACGGACGAGGGGAATGGGGAGATGGTTTGGGGATGATTCAAGTGCATTACGTTTATTATGCACTTTATTTCTGTTATTATTACGTAAGCTCCACCTCAGATCATCAGGCATTCAATTCCAGAGGTTGGGGACCCCTGTTATAAGTGATACAGACATATTTGGCCTTATCCTTGAGGCTGGGTTGGGTGCTCTCTCCTAGGGTGGTCTTGACAGTATCTCTCTGAGGAGATGAGATTTGTGCAAAGACCTAAAGGGAGTGAGGGAGTCAGGTTGTGGTTAATCTGGAGGAAGAACTTTCCAGGAAGTCAGAACTGCAAACGCAGAGGCCCTGAGACAGGAAAGAGCCTGGTGTGTCTGAGGCATAGCAGCAAGACTGTAGGCTGGGGCAGAGTAGAACAGGAGGCGAGGGGAAGGGGATGAGGAGTAATAACCAGGTCCACATCTATACAGGGCCCGTGGGAGCCTGAATTTAATTCAGAATGAACAGTGAAGACAACGAATGGATGAGTGGATGAATGAATGGGTTCCAAACTGCTCACCGGAATATCCATATTTGCTGTGGGAGTGTGGGTGTGGCTGCTTTGTCTTAGGGTCTGAAGTCTTCAGAATTATGCTGGAAGATGTTGGTCTGTGGTTAACATCGCCAGGTTGCCATCAGTCTGGAGGTGTTTTAATGGTGCTTGATTAGAAGCCTCAGATGGAGAGGGGTCTTCATGAGGGTGGGTATGTATGAGAAAGACAGACAAATGGAGAGGAACCAGGCAGAAAGAGATGGGGCTCACCAGAGTGCCCGTCTAGCACCCTCATCCCAGCAGGCCAGGGACACCCGGCCTCCACTGGGGGACTCTGAGCTCCCCAGCGTGCCCATGAGACTTCTGATCACCAAGTCCTCAGGACTCATGCAGCCACCCCTGGTTAACCCACTGGTGATAGCATGTGGCAGACCAGCTCCTGTCCTTGGCCGCACTCGGCCTATGAGACTATTTTCTGCCTTGACTCAGGCACTGGCGTCCCAGCTGCTGGCAAGCGAGTCTGGTGGGGTTGCCATGGCGACCCTCGGGCATGGATTCCCAGAGATGCTCCCTGCATCCTCCCCGAGCCTGCCACTGCTGATTGCTGGGGGAGAGCGTGACTCACCGTTAAATATATCGAGGCCGTCCCAAATTGGCAGCTTAGCCCTGGCAGCCGGATGTGGGGACAGGCAGCATCTGGGGGCGTGTAGGGTTGGGAGGCTGAGAGGCACGACCTCCTGAGCGTCTTCAGAGACTTCGGCTCCTGTCTCTCCTGGGCGGTACCTTTACCAATCCCCTGTCCAGATCTCCTGCCTTTCCCAGTCTGTCTGGGTTTCAGTCCCAACTCCATTCACTTGCTAGCCGGGTGACCTTGGACAAGCTTTCCTTCTCTGGGTCTCAAAGTCCTTATCTGTAAAATGGGGGTGATGTGAACACCGATGGTCAAGAACTGTGGAGGGTCTGAGCTTTCACTTGGCTTGCAAGCTAACAAGTGAGCCTGCCACAGTTGAGTGGATACTGGCAGGAGACATCAGCTGGCTGTGTCGGAGACAAAGGACTATTACAGCCCAGCAGGCAGCATGAACTTCATGTTCCCATCAGCCCTCTTTGCCCCCAGGTTCCGTGGGAGCCCTGCAAGGTGTCCCACATGGCTGCTGCACCACCTGGACTTGTCACAGCTGAGGATCCCTGGTCTTAGGAAACCCCCAATTTTATAAGAAAGCTGCTGGCAAAGCGGCTCAGCCTTTGCCCTGGTAGGAGACCTCATCTTTATTATACTGATGGGGAAACAACTCTCACTGTACTATTTCTATCTTCCAAGGCTGCTGGCTAGACAGCCTTGAGAAGAGAGTCCAGAACAAGGCTCTCATTGTCTCTTGCTCAGAAGACAGGCAGACATGGAGTGACCCATGGAGAATCGTCTCCTGCATCAGTCTGTAGGGCTGTTGGGAGAGCAAAAGAGTTCATACATGTAAACTGCTTCACTCAACCACCTGGCAAAGAATAAGCACTTAATAATGTCAGCAGTTACCATATGACTCTCAGCTTTTGCTGTTGTTTAGTCACTAGGTCGTGTCTGACTCTTTTGTGACCCCATGGACTGTAGCCCAGCAGGTTCCTCTGTCCATGAGATTTTCCAGGCAAGAACGCTTGCCTGGACTGCAAGGAGTTGCCATTTCCTTCTCCAGCGGATCTTCCTGACCCAGGGATCAAATCCACATCTCCTAAATTGGCAGACGGATTCTTTACCCCTCAACCACCAGGGAACTCCCTTCATAATATAATCTCTCTTTAGTAGGAAGTCAGAGGCCTTCTGCTCTGTGGTTTCCCAGTTAGGTGACTAAGAAAATCCCAGCTTCTATCCTTTCTCACTAGGACATACCCACCTATCTCCTGGGCTCCTCAAAGCTTTAACAGCCCCTAGTCCACACCCCGGCTCCTCCCTCTGACTTCTCTGGGTTCTTTGTTTTTAATGGCTTTCTTGGAGAAATAATGTATATACCATAACATTCCTTCATTCTAAAGAGTACAATGCAATAGTTTTTAGTAAATGTACAGAGCTGTGCTATGACCCGATTTCAGAACATTTCCCCAAGAAAAAACTTCCCGCCTACTTGCATTCACTCCCCATTCCCACCCACAGGCCCAGGAAACCACACATCTGCTTTCTGTCTCTCTGGATCTGCCCCTTTTGGACATTTCATAGAAACAGACTCACACAATATGTGGCCTTTTGCGTCTGGCTTCTTCTGTTGAACATAGTGTTTTAGAGGTTTGTCTGCAGCGTCGCATGCATCAGCACTTCATTCCTTTTTCATAGCTGAGTAGTGTTACATTCTTTGTCCAGTCCACACTTTGTATCCAATAACCTTCCCTAGGTTCCTGATGAGAGCTTTTGGGATGCTGCCATTTCCAGCACGGGCATTGACTGTCCCAGCTGGGATCCTGCTGTTGGCACTCCTTAGGCCTTATCCTGTCATCTCGGCCCTTTGGGGAGTCCTGGCGAGCTGAAAATAAGAGAGGAGCAGTTTGGCAGATGGAGTTTTAGAGACTTTTAAAACCACATGGCACATCTACTTCCATGAAAAGCAAGCAAACCCACTTCCATGGAGCCAGTCCAAGCCCTGGAGAAAGAGGCATTCATGAAGATTTTACAGGCCAAATTCCCCTACCTCTTCCCAGCTCCATCTCCACGGCAGTCCCACACGATCGTCCAAAGGGAAGAGCAGGAGAGGTTTCTGGTGCTTTCCTATCCAATGGCCTTATCTCCTTAGACATTCCAAACAGGACAAGAACTCCCAGATAATTTCATGTTCCTTGAAAAATATGTGCAATGCGGAATTAAAGGAAAACAGCTGTTCTCCACCTCTGCCACCTTCACCCCTGACTATGGAGGCTCTGGGGGTGTGTTTGGTTAATAAAGGATTCTGTCTCAAAAAAGGAAGAGTCCACGACTATTCTTAGCTATTCTAGTTGATGAGCTGGAGAGAGACGGGGGAAAAGTCAGCAGGTGAAGTTTTCTGGCCTGATTTATTGACCTTCCTTCAAATAACCAGGAATCAGGATTCCCTGATGGCTCAGACAGTAAAGAGTCTGCCTGCAATGTGGGAGACTTGGGGTCGATCCCTGGGTCGGGAAGATCCCCCGGAGGAGGAAGTGGCAATGCACTCCAGTACGCTTGTCTGGAGAATCCCATGGATGGAGGAGCCTGGCAGGCTACAGTCCACGGGGTCTCGAAGAGTCGGACACGACTGAGCGACTTCACTTCCTCCTTTCCTCAAATAGCCAGGCTTCTCCGTTGTTATTCACATCCTACATCTGGATTTAGGGTTCCTGCAAGATGTAGGAAATGCCTTCCAAGTTGGGGAGTGTGTTGGGGAGGTGTTCTGGTTACCTATTGCTGTGTAACAAGCCACCCCCAAGACTTAGTGGCTTGAAACAAAATCATTGACTTGTTCATGAATCTGCAATGGGTACAGGGATGGGTGGGGCTAGTTCATTTCTACAGGGCACGCGATGCCCACTGTGACACCTCAGCCGGGGCTCCCTCACACAGCCCAGCCTAGGAGTCCTTCCTCTGCATGGAGCATCTCCTCACAGCACGTAACTGGGCTCCAAGCGTGATCACACCAAGAAACTGGAAGTGATAGGTGGCCGTTTCTCACGGCTTGGGTCCTGAAACTGCCAGCACATCATTTCAACCACACTCTATTGAACAAGCGATTGCAGAGCCCAAATTCAGGAGGAAGGAACATCAGCCGCCCCTCGTGACAAATGAGAGGCAAAGATTGTGATGGCAGTGTTTTGTTTTGGCCGTGCTGTGCAGCGTGTGGGATCTTAGTTTCCAGACCAGGAATTAAACCCACCCCCCCTGCCACTGGATCACCAGGGAAGGCCCTGAACGTGAAGTTTTAAGACTCACATGGCTAGCAAGTTCATGGCACGTCAGTAGGTCAGGGGGTTTTGGAGGAAGTTGTGATGGGACAATCAAACCTAGAACAAGACCCCCCAACTGCCTCGTGTTGGCCAACATGGCATACCTGCTCAATCACTCAGTTGTGTCTGACTCTTTGTGACCCCTTGGAATGTAGCCCCCCAGGCTCTGCTGTCCATGGGATTTTCCAGGCAAGAGTACTAGAGTGGGTTGCCATTTCCTTCTCCAGGGGATTTTCCCAACTCAAAGATCAAACCTGCGTCTCCTGCATTAGCAGGTAAATTATTTACCACTGAGCCACCTGGAAAGCCCCTGGCCAAAGTTGGTTTCAGCCAAATTTCATTTTGTCCCATGGGCCAAACGTAAAGCAGGACCCCACCCTGCCAGTTCTACTCGCCCAGATCAGTGTCTTGCCTTTGGAAATCCAGGCCTTCTTGCTCAGTCTTGGCCCACAACATCCTCTCACAAGTAGGGAAACCCAGGGAATTTCCTGGCAGTCCAGTGGTTAAGCCTTCCAATGCAGAGCATGTGGGTCCCATCTCTGGTCAGGGAACTAAAATCCCACATGCTTCCTGGCCAAAAAACAGAAATGATGTTGTAACAACTTCAATAAAGACTTTAAAAATGGTCCATAGCAAAAAAAAAAAAAAATCTTTAAAAAGAAAAAAAAAAAGAATGGGGAGACCCACTAGTGAGTTGGTCTGGCAACACACAGGTGCCTGCGCCAGGTCCCTAAGCCCCTGCTTTAATGGAATCCAGAAAAACCTCTCCAGACACACCTTTCATCAGAGCTTTTAGGGAAAATAGCTAGAGCTCTCCAGCTTCTCCCGGGAACACGTCAGCAGTGAAGCGTAACCCCCCTGAACTCAGGGTACCACATGATTAGACACCCTTGTCATCTGGATTTTCTAGAATCCTTTTTCTTCAGACACTGGGCAGCAGGCCTGTGCTTACCTGCATGGCTGTCTGAGCAGCAAACTGCTAACACCAGTGTGCTTAGAGGATCTCTTCTTGGATAGGAGGGGACAAGACCAGGTTTTGGATGCTGTCTTCCACTGTTAGTGGCTGTGGGTCATCAGGCAAGTGACTTCACTTCTCTGAGTCTCCGTTTCCTTTTCTGGTAGGCAGAAATACCATTCCCAGATAGTGTGAGAATGAAGTAGACAGTGTACCTATTATACTCCATACAGTGCTTTGCCCCATAATAGCTGCTCAGTTAATCGTAACTATCGTTATGATGAATGATCATTTTCTGCCTAATAATGGTCTTTTGGAAAGGGGAGCCAATTCCAAGAAAAGCCAGTTTTGCGTAAGATCTCATTTGCTGGGACTTCCCTGGGGGTCTAGTGGTTAAGACTCTACTTTCCAAAGCAGGGGGCCCCGGGTTCAAACCCTGGTTGGGGAACTAGAGTCCACATGCCACAATGAAGATCAAAGATCCCGAGTATCACAGCTAAGACCCAGTACAGCCAACTAAAGAAATAAATAATATTTTATTTTAAAAAATATTTCATTTGTTGTTTACAAAGGAACATTTCCTAGTTCCTTAGTAGCCATGCATTTGGAGTAGTATGTTACTATACAAATATTACCTTGAGCCCAAAAAAGTTCTCATTGTGTTTCTTGACTAGCTTGCTTTGCCTCCAATCAAACACACACAACAGGTATTGTTACTGCAGTGATGTGGGCAGGTGGCCAGCAGAAAAACTGGCAACCCCAATGGGAACTCAGATCTGCATTTCTTGGAAGGAAAAATCCACAGGGCATTTCAGAGCTCCTTCGTCCAGTTGGAGTACTAAGAAGTCTGGATTCCCTTGTTTGTTCTCCAACAAATCTCTCTGTAGTGTCTACTGTACACCAGCCTCTTGCTAGTCTCCGAGCCTACAGTGATGAAGGAAAAGAGCCAAGGCCCCAGAGCTCATGAAGCTTACAGTCTAGAAGGGAGAGAGGAACAAAAAACAGGACACCATGGAATATATAATATCTGTCCACAGATGCACTTCCCTGGAGGCTCAGTGGTAAAGAATCCACCTGCCAATGCAGGAGACACAGGTTTGATCTCTGGGTCAGGAAGATTCTCTGGAGGAGGAAATGGCAACCCACTCCAGTGTTCCGGCCTGGAAAATCCCATGGGCAGAGGAACCCAGTGGGCTATAGTCCATAGGGTCACAAAAGAGTTGGCCATGACTTAGCAACTAAACAACAATAAATCCACAGATGTAATAAGGAAGCACACAGATTTTGAGGGAAAGTTGGTGGCATTTGAAGGAGGTCAGGGTAAGCCGTTCTGGGGATGTGACATTTAAGCAGAGATGCGAAATAAGTGAAGAGACGAGTGTTGGGGTGGGGAGCAGGGGGTGGAGTGTTGTAGGCAGAGGGAGTAGCTAGTGCAAAGGCCCTGAGGCTGGAAGTGCCTGGTGTGCTCCAGGAGCAGCAACAAGGCCAGTGTGGCGGAGCAGAGTGAGCAAGGGGAGGAGCGGAGAGAGGCAGGCCAGAGAGGGAAGAAGGGCCCACCACGCAGGGCCTTGCAGGCCTCGTAAGGACGTCAGCCTTTGTTCTGAGTGCACTGGGAGACAGTAGGGTTTTGAGCCAAGAAGAGAGAAATGAGCCAGCTTAGGTTCTGGGACCCCTCAAATGAATGTGGAAAATTTTAGGCACAAGGACAGAAGCAGAAAGATAGTGAGGAGGCACCTGCCACAGACCAAGCAGAAGAGGATAGTGGCCTGGCCCAGGGCATCAGTGAGGGCAGGGGAAGGCGGGTACATTCAGGATACCTCTTTTTATTTTTTGGTCCACACTGTGAGACATGGGATCTTTGTTCCCCGACTAGGGATCGAACCCACGCCCCCTTCTGTGGAAGCCCAGAATCTTAACCACTAGACCGCCAGGGAAATTCCCCCCAAACCCCTTGAAAGTAGATGTGACAGGTCTTGCTGATGCATTAGCTCTTCTGAGATTCCCTGTCACTGGTGCCTCCACCTGCTCCCCCATCAGCAGACTCAGCAGCACAATCCAGACCGGCTCAGCTGGGCTCTGCCCACCTGGGGAGACGGCAGCCTTGTCCACCCATGCCCTGGGGACCCAGGCACTGGGCAAGGGCCTCCCTGGCTTCTCCCAGGTGGTGTCTCAGAAAGAGTTCTGGACTGAAGAGCCTTACCTTACCATGGGTGACACCCCACCACTGCGTGACCTTAGACAAGTCCCCTTCCCCATGCTGAACCTCAGCTTGCCTATCTGTGAAGTGGGAATTTTGAAACCAACCCTACTTCCTCCTGGGGTGGCCGTGCGAAGTCAGATGCAGGCTGGGCATGAGTTCCGAGGACAATAAAGGGCCATGTTCACAAAGGGGTTAAACTCAACCACGTTATCAGTAGTGATGTTTGGTCATTTCTGCTGTCCTGCGGGCTGCTGGGGAACTTTGACCTTGGTTCAGGTCAGGCCACAGCTATGCTAAATGAACACATCTCACTTTTTTATTGAAGTATAGTTTATTTGCAATATTAGTTTCAGGTGTACAACCTAGTGGTTCTATATTCTCACAGATGACACTCCATTTAAAGTTATCAGAAAAGACTGTCTATATTCCCTGTAGCGTTGGTGTGTGTGTTAGTCGCTCAGTCGTGTCCGTCTCTTTGCGACCCCATGAACTGTAGCCCACCAGGCTCCTCTATCCATGGGATTCTCCAGGCAAGAATACTGGAGTGGATTGCCATCACCTTCTCCAGAGGATCTTTCTGACCCAGGGATCGAACCAAGGTCTCCTGCATAGCAGGCAGATTCCTTACCATCTGAGCTACCCTGTGCTGCATATTAAATCTTTGTATCTTATTTATTTTATACCTAGTAATTTATCTCTCTTAATCTGCTACTCGATCTTGCCTCTCTCCCCACTGCTAGCCCTGAGTCCATTCTCTGTATCTGTGAGTCTGTTTCTATTTTATTATATTGATTCATTTATTTCATTTTCTTAGATTTATAAGTGAAAATAAATACATCTTTTACTTCAATGTTGTGGCTAAACAGCCTGGGCTGCATGTGGGGTCGGACAGAACTGGGTGGAGCTTCTAACTCAGTTTCTGGAAAGTCAGCTAAAAAAACCCCAACGATCCCCTCAGTTCATAGGCAGACCAGCCTTCCAGCCTGGTATTCCCTCATGCCCTCTCTCACTCAAGGTTCCCAGAGGGGAGCCAGGCCCCGCGGCTGCATCCTGGTGAATTTGTCACTGTCCCCTGGGAGTGGCTAAATGTGGATCGTGGGCTTACTGTTCCTCTTCTCTAAGCTTCCCTGGTCTCTCCCTTAGAACTGGGTCCTTTGGGCCAAGAGAAACCTCAATCCAGTTCAGTCGCTCAGTTGTGTCTGACTCTTTGCAACCCCATGGACTGCAGCACGCCAGGCTTCCTTGTCCATTACCAACTCCCAGAGCTTACTCAAACTCATGTCCATCGACTCAGTGATGCCATCCAACCATCTCATCTTCTGTCATCCCCTTCTCCTCCTGCCTTCAATCTTTCCTAGCATCAGGATCTTTTCCAATGAGTTAGCTCTTCGCCCCAGGTAGCCAAAGTATCGAAGACTTTAAGACTTCTATTTTTTGAGATTCCTGGAATATGAATTTATTTTCTTAAACCCCCCAAATGAAGACCTCCCAAAATTTGCATAACATTTAAAATATTAAATTGAACAAATTCCTGCTTTTGACCTACCTGCACAAAATTACAACACAGTGTATGTGTGAGGTTCACAAGAAAACCACAGGATTTGTTTTATGTGCTTACATATTTATATTTTAAATTCATGCTGTTCTCGTACCCTGAGCCAGCAATGGGATGCAAGAGTGGTGAGGTCTGGCGAAAGAAGTCTTTTCTCATCATCATCACTTGTGTCCCTGTTTGGGTATGTTACCCATTTAGAGTTAAGGTCAAAATTCTAAAAATATTGGGACGTCAGTATTTTAAATAGGTGATATATTTTCTTGATGTGAAAGTTAGTGTTAAAAAAAGGCACACAGTGAAAAGTCCTTCTCCCACCCCTGTCCCCAGCCCTCCTCCCCAGAGGCAGCCACAATTACTAATTTCTTCTGATTCCTTCCAAAAACAATTTAACCATATACAAGCTCATCCTAATTCACGTGTGCACAGATCCTTTTTCTTTGCTTTATTGAAATGGGGCTGGCTACACACATTGTTCTCATCTTGCTCTGTTTGCTAACATTATTCCTCAGGGATTATTCTCTGCACATATTGAGCCATCCTGCCCCTTCTTTACAGCTGCATAGTATTCCATTGCATGGCTGACTCATTGTTGATTTAACTTGCATTGTTGATGGACACTGAGGTTGTTTCAGAACTTTCTAAACTAATAAACAACAATGCAGTAACTTTATGCTTACATCATGAAAACTTGTTGAAGACCCTTAGGGATTATGAGGTCTGGGAGGAATGGCTCCTTTTTTACATACCTTCAACCCCTTCCTGGAAGCTGAAGCTTGATTAAGGACAGCATCACAAAATGGACGGAGAACATTTCAGGCAGAGGGGACTGCAATCCAAAGGCCCTTGTGCAGAAATGAGCTCAATTTATTCAGAAATGGCAAACAGGCCATTGTGGGTGGTGTGGAACCTGTGAGGGGGAGAGGTTAGAGAGGACTTCAGCGGGTAATTGAGCCATGGTGAGGTGAGGCAGGAGGGAGCTGATGAATGAATGAAGCCATTCACTGACATTCATTCAGTGACAACCGAAGACATCACATTCCAAGAGACAGGCATGGCCCTCCCCTGACCTCTGGGAAGATTGGTGGCCGCCCGCCTTGGGTCCGCTAGAGCTTTCCCCAAGGTCACCCACAGAGAGGAAGGAGCCCAGTGACCCGCCACGGGGCTGGAACCCGCTATGTCTTCAGTCAGCTGGGTTCTGGCCTCTCCCAGTGCCAAACTGGCATGGGGCAAGCACTTTTGTTCATTATTTTTATTGTTATTTTATTTATTTTTTGGCTGTGTTGCGTGGCATGGGGCAAGCACTTTTGTTCATTATTTTTATTGTTATTTTATTTATTTTTTGGCTGTGTTGCGTGGCATGGGGCAAGCACTTTTGTTCATTATTTTTATTGTTATTTTATTTATTTTTTGGCTGTGTTACGTGGCATGTGGGATCTTGGTTCTGCACCAGGAGTCAAACCCATGCCCCTGGCATTGGAAGCACAGAGTCTTAACCACCAAAACCAGGGAAGTTAACCACCAGGGAAATCTCACAGGTTTTTTAAATGATGGGAACTCATGGGTGCTAAAGTGGGCAGAGCCCAGAATATCCCACTGCTTCGGCCCCCCTAAAACACTCTCATCCATCTTTGCATGGCCAGCCCATCTCTCTCTGAGCAGCTCACCTTCTTAGGCCACAAATGATCCATTACCTCCCTCCCCCGGTCCCCACCCACCTACCCAGCTTGCTCCCATCTCCTCACCGGTTTGGAGCCACGGAGAAGCCTGGTGGTTTCACAGCCCCACTCTCCCCAGACAAGCTGTGAGCAGCCTGGTTTCACTGCTCATAGGGTTGAAGGCAGTACTGGCCCCCACCTTTCAGGGCTGGAGCGAGATGCTACAAATGCCCATAAAGTATTCTGAGCAGGGTCTGGCACAGAGAGTGCTCAGAAGGTCAGGCATTGCTTTTCCACCCAGGGCCTTAAATCTCATCTCCTTTCATTCATTGAATGTGTGTCATCGGGCTCCTGTTCTGAACCGTGAGCTCAGGAAGGGTTCAGCCCTTGAACCCAGGTGGTATTTAAAGAGACCTTGGAGGAGAAGTCTAGAGTTATCTGGGGCAGGAAGGGTGGGGGGAGAGCAGAGCCCGTGTGTGGACCCTGGAGGCAGCCCAGTGGGGAAAGGGGAGGGGGGCCACGGGCTGTGGGGCAGTGAGGAGAGACATGCTGACCAGAGGGGGAGGGGGGCAGGAGCCAGACCCTGCAGGGCCTTGAGAGCCACAGCTCTGGGGTCTGAGTTCATTCCCAAGGTACCGGGGAGCCATAGGAAGTTCCAAAGCAGAGGGGTGAGGGTTCAGATCCCGCAGACAAGTCTGATCTTGGGGTTCTCCGGGAGGAGGGGTTAGAGGAGGCAAGAGAGTGGGCAGCGCCGACTCAAACCATGACTGCCTTCTCGGGTGTGTCTGTCCGTCTGTCCCGCTCCTCTGTCCCCCTTCCCCCTCTTTTTATTCTCTGTCTCTCCCACTCCTCCCTTCCCTGTTTCCTCCTTGTCTCTTCTCTCCTACCATCGTGTCTCTCTCGTACTCACTCACCTTCCCCTCTCCCGCCGGCTTCATCTCTCCCTCCCTCCCGCCGCTTCCCTGAACAGAACTCTAATTCATCTTCCCCACGCTGGCTGGCCCTGGCGCCCTTCCTTTGGCAGAGCTCATTATTTTAATTAAACTCTGGGATCTGTTTTACTAGCCTGACATCTTGCTTAGGGAAACCAAAAGAGGATCTGCCCGGGGCCAGGACTGGGAAGCCGCCGGGCATTGTGGGAAGGTTTCCAACGCCCGGTCCCGGGAAGGGGCCCGGCTCTTAAAGGGGCAGCTGGGCGTGGCGGCTAGGGATTGAGGTCTGGCTTGGCCTCAAAGCCCCATCACTTCCTCGGGCAAGCTCCCTCCTGGGCTATAAAATGAGGTATTAATAATTCTTCTTTCATAGGGTTTTGAAAGGTTTAATTGAGTTAACACAGTACTTTTCAACCTGAGGGTCATAAAATCAATTTAGTGGGTCACAACCACCACTGAAAACCCAAGAACATCAACAACAAACAAACAAAAATGCCAGAATATGTCATCACTAAGAATCCATGTTGTGTGAGGAGCCTTTATTTCAGAGCAGGAATGCTCTCTGGTTTGTTTTGAAAATGTCTCTCTTCCTCAGGCGGCCCTTCTAGAAGGCTTGAAAGTACAATTAAAATACTCAACAAAGTTCATACAGTAGACACTCAAACTGTGGTGGCTGATGTTTTCTTGTGGGTAGCAAGAAAAGACTTCCTGTTTTCTTCTCTACAGTAGCAGTAGTTTCACCCCACCTTACACACAGGAAAACTGAGTCTCAGAGAAAGAAGAGGCTGTCTCATGGCAGCGGACCAAGCAGAGCTGCAAACCCTGGCCTGACCAGGCCTGAGTACTGCCTACCCTCCCCCATCTAGGTCTGCAGGCACGCATGCGTGCTAAGTCATTTCAGTCATGTCCGACTCTTTGTGACCCCATGGACTGTAGCCTACCGGGCTCCTATGTCCGTATGATTCTCCAGGCAAGAGTATTGGAGTGGATTGCCATACCCTCCTCCAGGGATCAAATCTGTATCTCTAAAGTCTCCTGCATTGGCAGGTGGGTACTTTACCACCAGCTCCACCTGGGAAGCCCCAGATCTGCAGGAGGTGGAGGGGTAATCCTCTGACTGCTAATGAGAACTCCGGCCTGGCAGGACTCGGTCTGTCTGGGCAGGGGCTTCTGGGGCTGGGGCTACCCTTGGCTGTGACCCCAGAGGCAGCACAAACCCCAATCCAGTTATCTTGCCTCTCTAGTACCCCACCCCCATGTCAGAGGGGAGAAGGCTGTCGTTTTTCTGCTTCTTTCTGGACTTTCCAAAAGCCAGCAAGTCTAGGGGAAATTCCCAAGGGGAGCAAAGGAAGACGCAGTGGCTTGTGCAGGGCTGTGAGGAGGGGCAGCCAGTCTGGCAGGGTCTGCAGGCTGTGGAAAGGCAGGGGTGGGGGGTGGGAGGGGAGGGGAGAGGAAGGGAGAGAAGGGAGGAGGGGAGGGGTCCACTATGAGGTCACAACAGAAAACAGGCCCTCAGCTGAGAGGCGGGAAACCTGGGTCCCAGGCGTAATTCTTCCCCAGCAGGGTTGTGCGCCTGAGGGCCAGTTCCTTCCCCTCTCTGGGCCTCAGATTCCACACCTGTACAATGGGCATGTTGGCTCGCAGGCCCTTTAGGAAACTCACCACTCAGATGTCTCAAAAACCCTCCCATGAGCCTGCAATTCTGATTCTGAGAAATCTCCTCAACTTCCCCAGTGGGGAAGGCCTCGTGTAGTTATTCATCCAACAAACATTTGCTGAGCACCTCCTGTGTACAGGGAGCTGGGGACACATGGGGGATCAAGGCAGACCCAGTCCCTGCCCCTCATTCTAGTGCATGAGACAACAAGCCAAGAAAGAAATGACCGAGTGCTTTCAAATCCCTGGAAGAGGGTCTTGGGATAACAAGTGAGGGTCAGGGCAGGCTGCTTTACCAAGACGGTCAGGAAGCTTCTCTGTGGAGGTAACATCTGAGCTGAAACCTGAAGGGGGAGGAGGAAAGAGACCTAGGGAGACCTCAGGATAGTGGACCGCAAGTGCCAAGGCCCTGAGGCTGAAGGGCCAAGAGGCCAGGGTGAGGAAGAGATGGGTGAGATGGGAGAGGCAGCCAAAGCCAGATCAGGCAGGGCCTTGAGGCCTTTGATCAGCTTTTGTTCCCAGTGCACCGGGGCACCCTAGGGGCTTTTGAGCAGGGCAGTCACAGAATCATCGTGTTTTTAAAAGATGCTTCTGAGTGGAGAATGGGTTGCAGGGGTGAGGGGGGACACCAATAAGGGGACCACTAACGTTGTCCTTGCAGGACTCAGGAACGTGGAGCAGGGTGGTGGTGGGGGATGCGGGGACAAGCGGTCAGACTCTGGGTCCATTTTGAAGGTGGAGAGAGCAGTCAGGGAGGGCTCCCAGGTTGGTGGCCTGAGGCTCTGGGAAGACGGGAATGCCCTCTGCCACAACAGGGGAGAGCCAGTACAGAGCAAGTAGGGGCTTGGCTTGGCTTCATGAAGTTGGAGACACCAGTGGGACATCTAAGTGTCAAAGCCAACCTCCTGCCACCCAGCCCGGCCCTGCCTGCCCAGATGGCATGTGGAGGGGAGCCCGCCTTGCGGCAGAGATTAATTCCCATGACCCAGTTCTGTCTGCCGGTGGCTATGTGGGTCACCTGGACTGCAGGGCCTTGCCCGCAGAGCTTGTCCCACACCTACCCTCCCCTCTCTGGCGTTCTCAGTTCTCTGGACCCTGCAGCCCCAGGATCACTGATGGAGGGAACCCAGAGCGTTGCGGTTCCCCTGGCCCATCTGTGAGACCTGGATCCCCCTGTCTCTGCTCTTGTTGTACCCTCTGCCTAAAATCTCCTTTCCCCTCCTTTTCTTCTTCTTCTTCTTCTTCTTCTTCTTCTTTTTTTTAATTTTTGGCCACACCCCACAGCATGTGGGACCTTGGTTCCCCAGCCAGGGATGGAACCGGTGCCCGCTGCACTGGAAGGTGGAGTCTTAACTCCTGGGCCTCCGGGGAAGTCCCTCCACCCTACTTCCCCTCTCAGCTCTCACATATTCTCTCCATCCCTTTATGTCAAGCCCAGAAGCCGCCAAGAAACCTTCCTGGCTTTCCACTTAGAATAATAGGTACCATATTTTAAATGCCTATTAAGTGCCAGGCTCTGTAAAAAGTAATTTATCTTGCTGGTCTCATCTAATCTTTGGAGATAGAGATGACTGCTTCTGTTTTACTGATGAGCAGGTTAGGGCTGAAGGAGGTGAAGTCACGATCTTGAGGTCATGTGAGGAAAGCGGCAGGGGTGGCAGAAATTCAAACTACACTGTCATGTTTTCCAGAGCAGCTTAGGTACTTCTGTGCCTAAGGGACTCTGGGCTCCTCAAGGGCATAGATTGAGTTTATTTAGTTTTTGCATCCCCAGAATCTGGCACAAGCCCTCCATACATGCTGGCTGGCTGGCTGGCTGGCTGGCTGGATAGATAGGTGGATACGTAGGAAGATAGATGGATGGATACCTAGTAGATGGGTGGGTGGATTTGTGGATGGGTGGGTAGATGAATTATAGATGGACAAGTGGCTAAATGATGGATGGATGGTGGATAAGCACATAGATGGGTAGATGGAAGGAAGGAAGGACGGGTGAGGTGGATGGCGTAGAAAAAGACAAGAAAGGTGTGAGAGAGAGACAATTTCCACATGAGAAAGCTGTTCTTACACATTAAGTCATTGGTGATGCTCCCTTCTGACCTCAAGGATCAAGCAGTTCAGAGGCCAACTCTTTTCAAAGAAGATAGGAAACAGATCCGCCATGTATTCAGCACCCATTATGGATCAGGCACCATCCTAAGAATCTTATGTGCATTAATCAATCCTCACAAAAGCCCTATGAAGAGAGTACTATTCTTATTTCTCAGATGAGAAATCAAACCACTTATCACAGGAGAGAGACCCCTATGGATGATCATAGCACTGTCTGCTGGTGGGATGTGAATCGGAAGCTACAGTAATTCCAAGGTGGCACAGAGGTAAAGAATCTGCCTGCCAATGCTGGGGACATGGGTTCGATATCTGGGTTGGAAAGATCCCCTGGAGTAGGAAATGGCAACCCACTCCAGAATTCTTGCCTGGAAAATCCCACAGACAGAGGAGCCTGGCGGGCTACAGTCCATGGGGTGGCAGAGTCAAACAGAACTGAGCATGCAAGCATCATCTCAGCTCTGAAAGGTTTTCTGACCCCAGGGCCTTTGTACTTACTGCTCTTTCTCACAGTCAGATCTTAGCTCAAACATTTCCTCTTAGAAAGGCCGTTATCAGCCACCTTGCTCAGCAGCCCCCCAACTATTCTAAGAATTACTTTGGGACAATACAGATTTGGCTGCTGTGGTAGAGACCCAAATAGACGTGACTTATGCAATATCAAATATGTTTCTTCTCTTTCTCAGTAAGGAGAGGTCACTGGTTCTTGAAATGCAGTATATACATCTGAGGTGTGTGAGGCCCCCACAAAGCGGGCAGGTGCAGTGGTTGAGAGAGGGCTCTGAACCCAGCTCTGCCTGAATCCAAATCTCACCACCACCTCCCACGACTGAGGTCAGGTGGACCTGGCACAAGGATCTTAGCCTCTCTGAGCTTGCATTTCCGATCTGAAAATTCAGTTGTTAATAACATCCTATTTCATAACGATCCCAGGAATGGATACACACAAAATGTCCAGAGCAGGGGTCAGCAAGCCAAGGCCTACTGGCCAAGTCTAGCCCACCACCTGTTTTTGTATGGCCTGCAAACTACAAGTGGTTCTTACATGTTTCACTCACTGAAAAATATCAAAGAAGAAATCTCAATTCAGAGAATATGAAAATTATATGAAATTCAAACTGTACTGTCCCATAAAGTTTTATTGGAACACAGCTCATTTGTTTCTGGCTGCCCTCATGCAAAAGACGCTGCTTCCCTGGGGGCTCAGATGGTAAAGAATCTGCCTGCAATGCAGGAGACCTACCTGGGTTTGGTCCCTGGGTTGGAAGGATCCCCTGGAGAAGGAAATGGCAACCCACTCCAGTGTTCTTGCCTGGGAAATCCCATGGATGGAGGAGCCTGGGGGGGCTACAGTCCACGGGGTCGCAAAGAGTCAGACACGACGAGCGATTAACACTTTCACTTGTGCCAAGTGCAGAGTGCAGTGATTGTGACAGATTGTGTGACCCACAATGTCTGGCCCTTTACAGAGAAAGTCTGCCGAAGCCTCGTCTAGAGAGCGTTGCCTGGTACACAGCAAACCTCAGATGGTGTTACTCACTGAGGCCCTTGGGAAGCTGCTATGGTGCAGGGGCCAGATTGGGTTTCAATTGTGGGCTGCGCCCTGGGCTAGAAACATTATGTGGACAAATCTCATCTCAGCACTTGGAGTTAGGTGTGACTATGTCCATTTTATAGATGAAGAAACTGAGGCTCAAAGAGGTGTTGGCGCTTGCCCGAGATCACCCAGCTGGGTGAGTAGCAGAGCTGAGATTTAAACACAGTGTCTTCCGGTTCCACTGACTGCCCCCTTCCCTTCCCCTCCATGTACACACCCACTGCCTGAGATGGCTCTGCAAAAATGCCAGCCACTGTGTCTCCAAGGCCTGGCAATGGAATCATCTGGAAGAGTTTGCTGAAAATGCAAGTTCCTGGGATTTCCCTGCTGGTCCAGTGGCCAAGACTCCGCACTCTCAAGGCAGAAGGTCTGGGTTTGATCCCACCTGCTGCAACTAAGACCTGATACAGCCAAATAAATCCTTTTAAAAAAAAAAAAAAAACAAAGGCAATCCCTGAGTCCTACTGCAGACCTCCTGAATCCGCCTCTGTGGGGAGGACCCGGGATGCTCCGTCAGCAAGAGTCCCCAGAGGATTTCAGGGGTGGTCGGCCGGAGGAGTCCCCACAGGCTGCAGCTGGTGGGGGTGGGGAGCTTCCTGAGGAAGGGTGAGCTGAGGAGGAGTTGGACAGGTGAGCGGAAAGCAAGGGGTGACCCAGGCAGGGAAGCCTGCCTGCGTGGAATCGAGGAGGCAGTATTGAGGCTGGTCTCTGCGAGCCCTGGAACTCCGGGGAGAAAGGCAGCTCTCCTACCCGGGAAGATCTTCCTTTCCTCTGGGATTTTAAGAAGAAACTGGAAGCACCTCACTCCAGCCTCCAAAACCCCGCGCGATCTGCTTCCCGCCTGCCTTTCTGTCATCACCTCTGACCTTCCTTTCCTCGCTTCTTTCACCCTGGTCTCCTCTCTGGTCCCGAAATATACCTCCTTCCTGCCTCAGGACCTTTGTACTTTCTGCTTCTTCCATCTTGCTCATCCTCAGACTTCAGCTCAACAGCCACCTCCCAGGGGCCTTTACTGACCAGCTGCCTTCTCCCTCACAGATCTCTCTCCCCACAACCGCATCCCTGCTGTTATGTATCTGTTTATTGGCTCCTCCTCTCTCCTAGGGCTTCCCAGACAGTTCAGTGGTGAAGAATCTGACTGCCAATGCAGGAGAGGCGGGTTCGATCCCCAGGTCAGGAAGTTCCCCTGGAGGATAAAAATGGCAACCCACTCCAGTATTCTTGCCAGAAGAATCCCATGGACAGAGGAGCCTGCGGGCTATGGTCCGTGGGTTCACAGAGTCAGACACAACTGAGCGACTGAGTACACTCGCACCTCTCTCCTGAAAAATGACTTCCTGCTTCCTTCACGGCTGTGCCCCCCAGAGCCCAGCACAGTGCCTAGAACTCAGAAATTATTCAGTACCTGGTGACTGAATGAACGAAAAATGTGGAACATGCCCCAAAGAAGGGCTGAGCCAAACTTCTAAGCTCTTCTCCTGGCAAAGTATTCAGCACCCAGGGGGCGGCCGGCTAAGGTTTGAGATGAGACCTCTGTGGCATGAAAGTGGGTGGAGAGGGCCTTCCCTGGTGGTCCAGTGGCTAAGATTCCACACTCCCAATGCCGGGGCCCAGGTTCCATCCCCTATCGGGGAACTGGATCTCTCATGCCGCAACTGAGACCCAGTGAGGCCAGATAAACATTAAAAGAAAAAAAAAAAAGTTGGGGAGAATTCCTGAAAGAGAAAACAAGGCAGCTGAAAGAGCCTTTTCCTTCCTCTTATCCCCTGGAGAGGAAGACATGCTGTTGCCTTCTGGAATTCTCCAGTCATCTTCCTGCCTCCACAAACCCGGGAGCTACCCCAGCTCCCTTTACCGAACAAGCCCTGGACCAGCCCTCCACAGGCACGCTCCCGTCAGATCCTCACCACTCAACAAGTGACGAAGGATCCCTGCGCCCATTTCACAGATGGAGAAACAGATTTGGAGAGGGAAAGGAATTTGTCCTGGGTCCAGGGTGAAACGCAAACACTGGAACTCAGCCCTCTCTCTAAAGCCTCTCTTCTCGGCCCCTGTGTTGCCTGCCACTCAACCCCACCATCCATGCCACTTCTGCATACTCCCCTACGTGCCACTGTCAGAAAGTCCCTCTGCAATCTAACTCAAAGCCAGGAGAGAGGCAGCTTTCTGTTTCACATGCAAATTTCGGGCTCAGTTTTCCCCAGAAAGGCAAAGAGAGGTGAAATATTTATTTGGCTGCGGTGCGTCTTAGTTGCAGCATGAGAACTCTTAGTTGCTGCCTGTGGGATCTAGTTCCCTGACCAGGGATCAAACCTGGGCCCTCTGAATTGAAAGTACAGAGTCTTAGCCACTGACCTCTGCCTCAGGGTTTGAACCAGAGAAGTCAAGGAGTGAGCAGGAGAGGCAGGCCACGCTCCCAGTTTTATTCCCAGTCACAAAATTAGGCTGACTCTGAAGGTCATTCATTGTACATATGGGGAGGGTGAGGCCCAAAGATGGGGAAAGACTTGCTGAGGTCACACATGGCAGAGCTGGACCTAGAACCAGACTCAGTTTCCCCAGCCATAAAATGGGTTAGACTGGATGGGATGGGGGGCCTGGCAACTGTTCTCTCCCAGGCCTCAAGTGGTGCCTCCTGTAGGAAGTCTTCCCTCCTGCTCCCAGATGGACTCGGTTTCTCCCAGGCAGTGGGCTCTCCCCTTCTCCCCTGGACCCTCTCACTCTGCTTTGCAATAAGTTGTGTCTGCCCCTCTGCTACTAGACAGGAAGGAGGGTTGGGTCTTACTTGCTCTTGCAGACCTGGTGTCTGGCCCAGAGTTGATCTCCTTTAGTTAAAATGTATGCATTTTTATTTAGGTGTATATGCAGTATACCAGGCCTTCATTCATTCAACGGGCGACCCCCGCGCATCAGGCACCACAGTGCTAGGAGCTGCAGGTTTGGCGATGGACACAATGAACACGGTAGACTGGGCTCCACTGCACAGTGCTCCTCGCAGAGCGGTGGAGATGCGCATTGCACCTCATCCTGCAAACATTCCAACTCACGTTGGCGTGGCCAGGAAGAGAGAGAGGCGCCCAGGGTGTAAAATTTAAGATGTTCACTCTTGAGGTGGTACAGTGCATGCCCCCTCCTCAGCCTGGCCCTGAAAGCATGAGCAGAGAGACGTGCCCTTATCAGGGAGGCAGGAGAGGGTCATGGAAGGCAGCCCTGAGAAGGGAAGATGTATAAACACACACATCACTCAGGGTAATGGTTCTCCACTCCCTAACCAATCCAAGCCCCTTTTATATGACAAATATTCTGTGAACGCCTCACCACTAAATGAAAGTCATAGATAATATACTTGACTTGGTCAGGAAGATCCCTTGGAGAAGGAAATGGCAACCCATTCCAGTATTCTTGCCTGGAAAATCCCCTGGACTGAGGAGCCTGGCAGGCTACAGTACCTGGGGTCAAAGAGTCGAACATGACTGAGTGACTGAGCAACTTCACTTTTCCCTGGCAGTCCAGTGGTTAAGACTCCGCATTTCCATTGCAGGGGGCACTCCCAAGGGTTTGATCTTTGGTTGGGGAACTAAGATCCCACACGCTGCACAGTCAAAAGAAAGAAAAGAGGTAGATAATAGACTTTGCCTATTCATCCCCCAGCCAAATCAATACACGTAATGCCCTAAATTTAGCAGAAAGAATTACAAGGAAAATAATTTATATGAAACTTCTATGCATTTCAATATACAAATGCCTGGTCACGACAGTGACTCCAGAAAACACGATGAAGCGTCAGGTGCGTACCCTATACATAGAAGCGCTGCAAGTGTGACGGAGTGGAAAACAGAGCCACAGGTGTGTTGGCAGCCCAGATACCATGAGTGGCACTGCCATCAGTCACGTGGTTTTTCCAATGTGGTGAGTAACTCTCAGTAAAGTTCTGAACAGATGAAAGTACAGTTCTACAGCTGTTTCAGTCAGTGGTTGCATTTCTGGAAAATTCGGGATATGTTAAACCTTGGCACTGGTGGAAGATATTTGATGTGTTTAGATGTAAAATGGAGTCAGAGTCTAGGTTCGAGAAATCGTAAGCAGCCCTGTTTTGTGCGGTTCAGGTCGCCCAGCATACCAGCCTCTGCCCGCTGGGTGCCCGAGTGTCCCCCCCTATCCTCGGGACAGCCTCACACTTTTCCAGGCCTTCTGGGCAGAATCACTGGAGACAGCCTCCAGCTCACACCCAGTGTCCAAACAGAAGGCCACTCTGTTATCTGTTGGTCCTTCTATTCTCAACCTAATGGCTTGTTTACGCTTTATTTACATTATCAGGGGCCTGGCACGCTGCCGACAGTAGCCTTTTTTTTTTTCCAATCTGTGCACGTCCTAGGCAATTAGCCTTCTAAGTAAAGGAGACAATATCAGCAGAAATTTCCTCCTGACCGATCTGAACCAGCCTTGTTCCCAAGAAGTCAGCAGCCCCTGGCTGACTCCACTGTGAATTCTCAGCTGCTCCAGACCAGCCCTGTGGACATTAACCAGCTCCACTGTGTGCTCACAAGCAGAAATGGCAGCTCATGAGGTCTGGTATCCCTGCAGTTGTTTTTTAGAACCAGAACCATAGTGAGTGCTTCTATGAGCTAAAGCCTTTTTTTAAAAAAATAATTTTGTTGATTTTTTTTTTTGGCTGTGCTGGGTCTTAGCTGTGGTATGTGAGATTTTCAGTCTTCATTGAAGCATGTGGGATCTCTCGTTGCGGCAGGTGGGATCTAGCTAGCTCATCAGGGATCGAGCCCTGCATTGGGAGTGCTGAGTCATAGCCACCGGACCACCGGGGAAGTCCTTATGAGCCAAAGACTTAACTCAACAGACTTCCTTACCCAAGCAGCCAATGCATAGCTGGCTTTCTCTCCCTTGAGAAGGAAGAGACAGGAAAAGAAAATTTCTTTTATTTCCTCCTTCATCCTTTCACCTTTCCCTAACAAGCCCCGCCACCCACCACAATTAGACATGCACCTCCTGGTCTCCAAGAGGGCGATCTTTTCCGAAATAAAGTACTTCTCTTCTTGCCTTTAGAATGTCCAGATTTTAAGTCCTCCCGATTGAAAGCTAGGAATCTTTTAAGAGTAAAGGATGATGATTCATGATTCATCTTATATAATTATCCTTGGAACCAAACCCATGAGGCATGCAGACCTACTGTGCGTTATTCTACTCATCCTCACCACCTCCAGGATAGACCTTTCTCATCCCCATGTTGCTGATGAGGAAACAGAAGTTCAGAGAGGGCTGTGACTCACCCAGGGTCACACAACAGGTCCACTGCAAAGCCGGAGTTCACCCCAGATCCACTGTTCTCAGAGCCCACCCTTGTTACAGTCACCCCGCTGCAGAGTCCTTTTCCTTCTCCCAGGGTAGAAATAGCTGTTTACCCTATTTTCTATGAACAGGTTTCCATGAGGCCTCCAGAATGTGTGTGATCAAGCCAGGGAATTCAAAAATACAGCTCTTATTACGGAACTTAGTATTAACCAGCCACCCACCCGCCTGGCTCTAATTAAAGGCCTGTCTGTCTTCGGCTTACAAATCTCGGCTTTCTGGGGCCTATAATTTAACCAGTTGCAATCAAGCCCCAGAGAGTTGCGAGTAGAAGACTGGCCTCTCTACTCCCTGTCTTACTGAGGCTAGTGATAGAGAGACAGGTTACCATTAATATTGCCTTGGGTTCAAACCCTGACTAGGCTGCTCAGGGGTGGGGCTCAGGTGAGGCCGGCAAGGTACAAAAGTCCAGAATCAATATTATTGATTTTTCCTTTTCTTTCAGACTCCAAGATGGCTCAACATGGCAGATCCTGTCTTTATATAAGATATAGATATTTTGTTCGTCATGCTTTTTTTTTGCATTAAGTATGATTTTCTAAAATAGTGCCCTAAAATATTATGTATCTTGATTTCTGAGTTTTGGGAGACTTCAGTTTTGCACCCTTAAATTTTTTCACTCTAGTCTTGGCCCTGGTGCCACTCCATATAACCTTTGTCAAGTTACCACCCACTCACCTCCAAGCTGCAGTTTTCCCACCTATAAAGTGGTGTTACTAATAGGACCTACCTCACTGTGTGGCTGGATCTCAATCCCTGGCATACAGCTGGCACACAATAATAGCTGCCAGTGTGGGGGAAGAGAGAAACTGGCATTGGCATTGGGGGTGGGATGAGACTTCAACGCAAGACTGTGCATCACAGGGCTTCTCCTGTCCCTTGCTCCCACCCACTGAATACCAACCCCACATGTGACAATCAGAAATGCCTGCCCACCTGCAGTTTTCCCAATGCCTCCCAGAGGACAGTGCCACCACCACTAGGCTAGGTTACTGTCTTGGAGTCACACAGACCTGGGCTCAAATCCAGGTTGTCATTTAGCTATGTGACCTTGGGCAAATTCCTTAACCTCTCTGAGCCTCTCGTTGTTTTTTTTTTTTTCCCTTCATTTGCAAAATGACACCAGTATCTCATAGGGGTGATTTGAGTGTTTGACTATCCAATTTGTGGTAGTTGCTGCTGTTATGATTATGTCATTTGTATTCAAAGCAGTAAGCTCTTTTTGGAGCAAAGCTCTCTTGTGGCAGTTTGTGGGGGAGGAAGGAACCAGCTACCAGATGAAGTTGTGAAGGAAGAAGCATATCTAGCCTGCTAATGTGTATTGTTTGAATTGAACTGTATTTACATATTTTAATTAGCTGCCAGCATTAACAATTTGGAAGATTTCATGGGGAAAAACTAGACTTGTTTTTTTGTTTGCTTCTCTTAAGAAGTCGGAAAATGAGGCTGCCTTTGGACCACCTCTTTTCCCTCCAGGAGCTGGTGAGAGGGGCCTGAGCATCCCTTCCCACTCTGGGAATTTTACATCCAGCCGGCTGGCTGGAGCTGTTTGCACTTCCTGCCTGGGTCTCGGTGGCCACCCCGTTTGCAACCCCTGGCTGGCTGTGAGGGAGGGGGAGTGATGGAGCACTCCTTAGGAAACTGGAAGGAAGGGTTCTAAGAGAAGCGAGGGAGAGGGTTGTCAGGGAAGATAAGAAGCCCTGGCGGAATTCGGAGTGCCTCAAAAGTGGCTGAGAGAATCAGGTTTTATTTGCTCAATCTTGCAAGCTCATCGCAAATTGCTAAGAGCCAGGAAAATGTTAACATTCTAGGGATGGAGGCTGAGAAGAGGCATAGCGAGAGCAAAAACCTGGATGCTGGAATCTTCCTAAATTGCCCAAGGAAAGTGGGCAGAGGCTGGGACCAATCAGATAGGGATGGAGCACCAGGTCAGGAGACCCCTGATTTAGTCCTGCCCTGCAGCCAATTGGCCTGGAGACCTTGGTCAGTCACTCCCCTCTTTGGGCTGATCTTAGACTCTTACTTTAGAATGAGTAAAAGGGAAGCATTGAACCAAGGAGGGGCCTTCAGGCTCTGAAATTTGAGGTCATCTTCTTCATTACACTCATCATCATCCCAGTACACAGTAGGTGCTTAAGCAGCATTGGACTGTTTTTCCACACAGGTGCATGGAGCTGTGTGGCAATTTGGCCCCATTCAGGGCTGTATTCTCTGAAGGCAGGACTTAACAGCTCTAGGAACAGCCGGAGAAAGTAGCTGTGTTTATAATCTCTGCCTGGGCTGTGGGCTGGAACTCTAGGGAAGATTCCAAACACAGGCAAGACCAAAAAAAAAAAAATGTTAGATGAGAGCTGGGGTCCTTGGAGGGCTGAGGGCTCAGGAGACAGACTGTAGGGACGGGGTAAGGGAGCCTGGTCCTGAGCAACCACTGATCCGGCTCAACTGTGATCTCTCTGAGGAGGGAATCGAGTGGTGAGTACCTTACCCATGGCAGCTGCCACAGGGCCTGACATGCTCGAGAGATGCG
The DNA here is from genome assembly GCF_042477335.2 of Ovis canadensis. Taxonomy (NCBI): domain Eukaryota; kingdom Metazoa; phylum Chordata; class Mammalia; order Artiodactyla; family Bovidae; genus Ovis; species Ovis canadensis. The sequence continues at coordinate 92,846,765 of NC_091257.1, read as the reverse complement.
TGAATAACTGATGAAAAGAAAGATGGAGACAAAGACGAAGATAGGGAATGAGAGAGGAAAGGATGGATGGATGGATGGATGGTAGAAGACTAAAGGATATTGGATGCTGCATAAGTGGATAGAAGATGGATGAATTTTAAAACGCAGAATGAGTGGAAGGTGGAAAGAATGAAGGGAGGGAGGGAAGATAAGGAAGACAGAAGAGGAAAGTAGAACTGCCAGGTGGAAAACTGGGTGGATGAATGAACAGGTAGGCAGTAGGGCAGTGAGAGGGAGGAAGATGGACCGTATCTAGCTGGATGGATGGATGGATAGAGGAGTGGACCCATAAATGTAAACTGGCAAGTGGCTGGCTGGCTGGCTGAATGTAAGGATGGAGAGTAGGTGAAAGGAAGGAACTGATGGACGGTAGATGAATGAATGGGTAGAAAATTGAGTGGATAGATGAAAGGATGGAAGAAAGGAGGCTGAGGTCTGCCTCTGAAAAACAATCCACTGATAAGCATTTATTGAGCCCCCACTGTGTGCCTAGCCCCATTCTAGGCACTGTACAGACAGAGAAATAAAGTCAGGCTCCTTCCCCACCTCACTTCTGTATTTCAGAACCCTCTCTCCCACACACAAGGAATTCACCGTCCAGTTGGGGAGAAATATTCAGAGGCTAGGTCCGTTGGCTAAGACGGCTCAGATAACAGCTACAATCCACAGCAGTCCATCAAGTCAGCCTGCAAACCGGGCTCCTCCACTGCAGTCTCAGAACCCTGAGTAGGAATGGAAGATCCTGGCCAGGCTTCTTGTGTGGGCTGCGAGGAAGCTTGCTGAAATGTCTCCCTGACTGGCAGCTTGGTGAGGGCAGGAACCACGTCTGTGCTCACCGCTGCACCCTGGCATCTAGTGGAGCCCATCCTCACAGAGAACGCAGTCAACGGCGTTTCTTCCATAAATGAATGAGTAGGTGAGGGAATGAATGAATGGAAGCCTAGCAGTCCTATGGCAGGAGGCAGACTCCATCACCTTTGCAAACCTCAGTGCCCTTGCCCCTGCCATGGATTATGAAAGAGCTTTGTGGGATTTCCCTGGTGGGCCAGTGGGTAAGACTCCAAGCTCCCCAGTGCAGGGGGTCTGGGTTCGATCCCTGGTCAGGGAACTAGATCCCACATGCAGCAACTAAGAGTTCACATGCTGGGAGGAAGGTCAAAGATCCTGTGAACTGCAACTGAGATCCGATGCAGCCATATAAATGAATAAATAAATATTTTTAGAAGGAAAATGCTTTGTAAACTAGGGAGAGGTTTATAGATGGAAAGTGTGACATTAATAGAGGCAATAGTAGTAACATTAGCACCTATCATGGGAGCAATAATGGCCCCAGAAGTGATTACGTTGGTGGTGGTGATGATGGTGTTATTACTGGCGGTGGTAATAGAAGTGTTAATGAAAGCAGCGATTTTATTGATGATAACAGTGATGGTTATTTTCTTGGTGATAGGAAGAACAAAACTATCAGTAGCTGGGGAAACGGGAAGGGAGGACGTTCTAGGAGGAAAAAAAATATTCTGAGTTCAGTTGCAAGTGACAGAAATCCAATTCAAACTGGCTTATGCTCGAAAAGAAAGGGAGGGATGATTTATTGGCTCAAGCAACTGGAAAATCCAGAAGTAGCTCTGGCTTCTAGCCCAGATAAACAGGCCCTCGAACCATATTGTGAGGACTTGTCACTGCAACTTAGTCTCTCTCCATCTTTGGTCTCTGCCTTCCCCTGGGTAAGCTTCATTCTCAGGCAAGCTCTCTGGGTTTCCTGGCCTCCCATCTCCCAGCTAGACATTCCCCTTTGAAAGAAAGCTGCTCCTCTCCAGTCCCAGGATGCACCCAAAGTCCCAGAGTTTGTTCTCATTGGCCCATTTTCTATCACATGTCCATCACGCAGCCAATCACTGTGTCTAGGAGGGTCAGAATATGCTGACTGCATCAGCCCAGGTCGTATGGCCACTCCTAGAACTGGAGGTGGATAGGTGACAACAGGGAAGGAGGAGAGAGATGTACATGGCAGGAAACCAGTGGGTGGCCTTCAGAGGCAGGGCCGGCAGGTGCCAGAGGTCAAAGGGCCTGGTGCTTGGTAGGTGCTCAGCAATTAACTTTTATCCTCCCTGTACTCCGGGGATAGGGAACAACTCTTAAGTTGGATGACAGAGCAGAGCTGGGTTCACATCCTGGCTCTGCTATATGCTAGCTGTGTGACCTTGGGCAAAGTACTTAACTTCTCTGTGGCTCAATTTTCTCATCCATAAAATGAGATGACAAAAATGAGTTACTTTGAGCGTTAAACAACTTATTGCTTAGAGCAGGGCCTGGCACATAGTAAGTACTGAATAAATAGAAGTAATGTTGCCAATTTATATAACTTATGGGGGTTAAAATCTCTTCTCTCTGACTGGACACTTGTCTCCTAGATCTTCCTACAGCTGTATCCTTCTCCTTCAGGTCTCAGTTCAGATGTCACCTCCTTCAGGAAGCCCTCCCTGACCACCACAGCTAATAATACCCTCCCCACACCCGGTCACTCTCTATTCCATTCACCCGTTTTCTTTGTAGTATCTGAAGCGACCTTGTTAATTTATGTTTTCTCATTTAATATCTGTTCCCCACACCCAACTGTCAGAGACTTGAAGACAAAGTCTGTGTTGGTCACTGCTGTGTCCTGAGAATCTCAAACAGGGCCAGGCACATAGCTTTGGCTCCATAAATGTTTGCTGAGGGGACTTCCCTGGTGGTCCAGTGGTTGAGACTTCGCCTGCCAGTGCAGAGGGTGTGGGTTCAGTCCCTGGTCGGGGAGCTAAGATTCCCCCATGCCTCTCAGCCAAAAAAATCAAACCATAAAACAGAAACAATATTGTATCAAATTCAATAAAGACTTTAAAAATGGCCCACATCAAAAAAAGAAAGAAAAAATCTAAAAAAAACATTTGCTGGATGAATGAATGGATTCCTCTTTTTCCCCCCTGACACAATGTCTTTGTACGGTGCCTCCCACATCAGGAAGGACTCTGGGATAGAGATGCGGGCATGGGCGAGAGGTGCAGAGCCTCACTCCCCACAATGGCAGGGGTGGAGCGGTGGCCGGGGGGATGGGGGGGGGGGCCTGGATGAGCCTGTCACCCTCTGCTTGGCTGTGTGCAGGGTCGCAGCTCTGGGGGGCCTCGTCGGGCCAGGGTGTCCACCTTGACTTGGGTCAGCCCAGCCAAGGTCAGGCTAAAGCCGGGAGGCTAGAACGCTCGGATTACACATCCTTACATGTCCGGCTGCTTAGCGGGGATTAGTGCAGACACCATGCCTACCTGTCCTGTCCAGGACCGAGACAGGGGCCCAGGAGGGTGGGTCATAGGCTACCTCTGTGTCCCCACCTTTCAGGCCCATCCTGTCTGACCCAGCAGACACTGGGCAGGGGCTGGCAGACAGCATGCCTGTATTTTCCGAGCATCTTCATTGCCATTTGCTAAACATCTCCTATGTTCCAGACCTGAACCCAGCACTTGATGGTTTCTCATTTGGTCCTTCGAGATGGCAGACTGGGTGGGGGAACTTCCCTGGTGATCCCATGGTTAGGAATTCTCGCTTCCATTCCAGGGGGCACGGGTTCAATCCCTGGTCAGAGAAGTAAGATCCTACATGCCATGCAGCCAAAAAATGAATTTTTTTAAAAAAAAAGATGGCTTTAAAAAAAAATGTGGTTCCTCAATAGTCATGGAACACCTACTGTGTGCCTGGTACAGGTCTTGGCACTGGGGACACAGAAGTGAGAAAGGTGGTTGCTATATTCTTGGAGCTTTTAGAAGGCAGGACAGACAGTCAGTGAGGAAATGAAGATTGTTTTTAAATGCACTTCAGCTCCTAAAGCAGGGGATGGAGGAGGGGAAGGGAAGCCATGGGTCAGCGGGTGAGACCTCCCTTATCCTTGCTCTGGTCTCAGGAAGGTGATTTGTGCCCCGAAATCCTTTGTTGGTTGGGAGGAGCATCGTTGTCTGGAAGAGAGTTAAATGTGCCCCTCTGCCTGTGGAATTCTCCAGGCAAGAATCCCGGAGTGGGTTGCCCACTCCTTCCTGCAAGGGATCTTCCCGACCCAGGGATCGGACCCGAGTCTCCTGCATTGCAGGCAGATTCTTTACCGTCTGAGCCACCAGGGAAGCCTGAATGTGGATCATTGTCCCATAAACGTTGGCTGAATGACTGAGTGACTATTCTGCTGTTGCTCAAAAGCCCTCCATGGCTCCCCGTTGCCTGCAGCGTCCCCTGCAGGCCCCGCAGCCAGTCTTCACGGCCCCCGGTCCTCCTCTGGCCTCACCGGCGTGTTCCTCCCTGTTCTCGCCATCTCAGAAGTGGCTGCCACCGGCCTGCTGGTGGCTCAGGACAGAACCCAGATTCCTCCTTGACTCTTCTTTCCCTCACCTCACGCATCTGAGCCGTAGGCAGTTTGGTTCGTTTCACCTTCAAAATATGCCTTGAATCTCTTTTCTGGATTCTCAACAGCCACCGCTGTCTCTCACTCGGACACCTGCCAGGTCCTGTCACTTAGATCCTTGCTCCCGTGTCAGTCTCCCCACAGGCCGTTTACCAAATGCAGCTGGAGGGTCTTAAAGCCCTGCGTGACGCCGTGCCACTAGTCTGCTGAGAAGCCCTCTGCGGCTTATGTGGTTCTCAGAATCTAAACATCCTATCAAGTCTTCAAGGCTTTCTTCACTTCTCTCTAGGACCTCATCTCCGACACCCCTTGTCTTCCTCCCAGCTCTGGGTGCATAGCTCGCCTTTCTCTTCCTCTTAAAATCTGTTCCCTGCCTCAGGGCCTTTGCACTTCCTGTTATCTCTCCCTGGGACACCTTGTCTGCACGTCTTCCCATGCCCGGCTCCTTTGCATCCCTCAGATCTGCCCCCAAATGTCAGCCCCTCAGAGAGGTCCTCCCTGGCCACTCGTACTAAAGTAGTCACTCCTCCCCTCCCTATTTTTTTTAAATCCCATTACTTTGTTCTATTGGCAGGATGAGGAGTGGAGAATGGTGGTGGGGAGGGCTTCAGGGAGGTCTGGAAATGGAAGAAAATGCAAAGATGGGTCTAAGGGCAGGAGGAGAAGGGGGCAACATAGGATGAGATGGTTGGATGGCATCATCGACTCAATGGACATGAGTTTGAGCAAACTCCAGGAGATAATGAAGGACAAGGAAGCCTGGCGTGCTGCAGTCCACGGGGTCACAAAGAGTCAGACACGCCTGAGCGACTGAACAACTGAGGAAGGCACAGCACAACCAGGAAGAGCAGGCCGTAGCACAGAGCGGTGGGGGGCTAGACCGGGGAGGACTCCAGCCCCACACCCCTGATCCGGAGTGCCCTATGGGCCCAGCTGCAGACCCAGCGTCCTTAAGGGGCCCGTGACTGCTTCCTTGGCACTGCTTGATCCTTTCCCTCATTGCTGGCCACACTTCTAATGATTTATTCCTAGGCTCACAGACCGAGATCCTGCAGAGGCCAAGCAGGCCTCATAAACAGCTTGCGTGGGCCGCCTGTAAGACTTTAAAAGCTCAGGCTTGGACGAGCTGGCGCTCAGCCCCAGCCTGGGGTTCACAGAGGAACATGGGCCCAGAGGAGCCAGAGCGTCATTTTTTTTTTTTTTTAGAAGTTGGAAAGCTGGGTTCATAGCGAAATAAATGTTGGCAGATAATTACTGTGTGGGCTCAAATTACCCATCCATAGGCAGGTGGAGCCCTCCAGTTGGAGGGTGGTCTCAGTTCGTACTTGGCATGGCCACTCACCCTTCACCGGTACCAAGTGGCAGTCTGGGGTGTGCATGCTTCCCCCATGGTTTCATCCCTGCCTCCCAAACACCCGTGTGGTGGCGACTATCCTGAACCCCACGTTACAGATGAGAAAAGTGAGGTTCAGAGAGAGGTGTGATTGTCCATGCCAGGGCTCAGCCTCTACATGGCACTCACTCATGTGGCCCCGATGCTAAAGAGATTCTAAACTCTGAACTAAAAGGTTTCGCCCAATTTGCCTGATTTCTTCCTCCATTCCTGTCCCCTTCATACAACAGGAAACTGAGGCTCAGAGAGGTGTCCCAGAGGTCACCCGGCTGGCAAGAGCCAGGATTACAGCCCAACTTCTGCCCAGTGTCAGAGCCTGCAGATTAAACCCTTTATTATCTGTCCCGCTCCAAAGAAAAGCAGCTCTGAAAAGAGCCACAGAATCAAACGGCCACAGAATCCTTGACAATGCTGAAACCGTCACCTGTGTACACATCTAGTAAGAGTTAAGTTTCTAAGTGCTAGGACCCTGGGCCCTTCCCTGGAAACCCTGGGTTGCAGCCAGGACCCTCAGATGGCATTTTTTGGAGGGACTGGAAATCTCAGGAGTTTTGTTGAAACACTGACATCCTGGCAGCTGATTCATTTTATTTGCCAACTCCTAAGCCTTGGTTCCCACTCCTACCAGACCCCAACACAGTTTGGAGGTTTCCAGATGGAATCTGGAACCTGAACAGCAGCTTGGAGCTCCGCATGGTGTGTCTCTTCCAGTCCTCCATCCACCACCCTGTGGTTTGTGGGGGAAGGGAACTGGCATTTACTGAGGACTTACTGGATGCCAGACAGCTTCTGTGTCGTATCTCAGTGTGGCTCTGTCACTTTCTGGCTGTGTGTCCCTGGGCGAGTCACTTTTCCTCCATGAATCTTAATTTTCTTGCAGGTTAAATGAAGAGAAAAATTTTGTTAGCCAGGTCACTGTTTATTTGAAAGAATCAGAAACCCAAATCAAAAAAAGGGCACTGATGCATTCATATTATTTCAAAGTCCAGGAAGTGATTTCAGGAATGGCTGTATCCAGCTGCTCAGCTAGTGTCATCAGAAACCTGCCTTTGTCTCTTAGCATGGACTCCCTCTACACTGGCTGTATTCTTGGGCAGATTCTTTCCAGAGGGCCAAAAATTACTCTCTGGCCCCCATAGGTAGATATCCTGTCAACTCAGCAGTCTCTGATGAAATTGTTTCCCAATATTTTCAGAAGCAATCCCAGAACAAAACTTGATTAGCCAGTCTGAGACAGGCCCACACTGCTAAACCAATCATTGTGTCCAGGGGGAATAGATGAACTGTGGCGTTGGAGAAGACTCTTGAGAGTCCCTTGGACAAGCAAAGAGATCCAATCAGTCAATCCTAAAGGAAATCAACCCTGAATATTCATTGGAAGGACTGATGCTGAAACTGAAGCTCCAATACTTTGGCCACTCACTGGAAGAGTCGACTCATTGGAAAAGACCCTGATGCTGGGAAAGATTGAAGGCAGGAGAAGAAGAGGATGGTAGAAGATGAGATGGTTGGACGGCATCACCGCCTCAACTGGACATGAGTTTGCACAAGCTCTGAGAGATGGTGAAGGACAGGGAATCCTAGTGTGCTACAGTCCACCGGGTCACAAAGAGACGGACGCGACTGAGCAACTGAACAACAACAACAGCTGGTAAACTTGGATCTCGTTCCTACCCTCCCTGGGACTGAGGACTACAGTCACCTTCACTCAATCAAAAGAGTGGAGGAGGGTTGATTTCCTCCCTAAACGCTGAAGTCTTAAACATCAAAAATGACATGGGACCTCCCCGAAGGTGCAGTAGTCAGGACTCAGCGCTCTCACTGCCAAGGGCCTGGATTCAATCCCTGGGTGGGGAACTAAAATCCCACAAGCTGTCTGTGCAGTGCAGAGAAAAAAAAAAAAAACGAAAGTTTCTACCTCCTAGGTACTTGTGAGAATTAGAAGAGATAATATGCTGGGCTTGGCTCTTAGTACCTGCTCGGTTAATAACTTGCCTTTGTCTTCTCTTTCCTGAACCCCTGACTATACCCTTGACTCAGCATGCCCACCCTAGAGTTAGGCAAGGCTGGGTTCAAGTTCAATCCTAATTCTCCTGTGTGAATTTGGGCACGTTATTTAGCTGCTCCAAGCCTCAGATTGGTCCTCTGAAAAGTGGAAGTGATAAAACTTACCTCCTGGGATGGTTGTGAGTAAAAGCCTAGAGTGAGTAAACGGTATGCAGTAGGTGTTCAACAGGTGGCCGCTTCCACTCTTCCAGCCTTCCCTCTCTGTACACACCTGCCCCAGCCAGACTGGACTGACTCTCAATCCCTACCTCCAAACCTTTGTACCTGCGGTAACCTCCACCTGAAACACCTCCTCCTTCCTTCTCTACCTGCTGGAATCCATCTCAAGTCCTTAAGTTCAGATGAGTCCTCCTGATAAGGAGGGCTTCCCTCTCTGTGCCTTGGTTTTTCCCAACTGCAAAATCAGAATGAGAGTGTTTTCATCTTAGGGTTGACTTAAGGAGTTAATAAGATGGAACTGCCGGTGGAAAGCAGTTGGCACTCTACCTAGCATGAGTAATCAATAAACACTAGCTGTTATTATTATATCATTGTTATTAGATGTTTAGCTGCTAATTCCAGCTTGTGTTTCCCCATAATGCCTCACGCAGGGTGATGACTCAATAAACTTGCTGCTTTTGGGTGGTCTAGTTGGGGCCACCGTTTCTGAACCCACCCACTCATCCATCCATCCAACAACCATCCACTCATCTGTCCATTCATTTGTTCATTTATTGCACCAATATTTTTGAGCGTTACAAACTCCTTACCAAGCTCTGTGATGGGCAATAGAGATCCAGCCTGGCGAGAGAGACACAGTTGCTGCCCTCACAGTGCTAATCTGGGTGGGTGGGCAAGGAAAAATAAATGAGTGGGCAAACGAATAAACAAGATAACTGCAGACTTTGGCTCATCCCCAACAAAGTGAAAGAGTGTGTGGTGAGACTGAGTGAGTAGGGAGGAGTTTACTCTGGATCAGGTTGTCAGCGGCACCCTCTCTGAGGAAGAAATGTGAGGAATAAGAAGGAGCCAGCCACAGAGAAATCTGGAGCGAGGGCATTCGAGGGAGAGCAAATAGCAAGTGCAAAGGTCCTGAGGCAGGAATGATCCTGGTATGTTAAGGGGCAGCTGGACGCCAGTATGATAGGAGAGAGGGATCGTGTGGGAGAAAGCAGAGGAGAAGAAATCTGAGAGGCCCACGTGGATCAGATCAGGCAGGGTCTTGTAAGCCCCACAAGAGACAGGACCTTATTTTGAATGCAATAGGAAGCCGCTGGGGGGTGGGGTGGAGGGGGCAGCTATAAGAAGGGGAAGGACAAGGCCTAACCTTAAAAAGGCTGCTATGACAGGGACAGTAAGAGTTGAGCCACACATCAGAAGGGCATTTAATTCAGTCCGGGGAAAGTTGAAAATGCTTTTTTGAGGAAGTGACATTTCAGCTGGGTCCTGAAAGAAGTCAGGAAGCAAAGCTGTGTGAGGGAGAGGGAGGGGGAAAGGGCGCTCCAGCCCAGGGGCAGCAAATGAGAACATGCCGAGGGGTCCGCTGACCCCTTTAAGACAGGAAAATGAGAGGCTGCTGGGATCCAGAGGAGGAAGGCGTCAAAGAAAAAAATCAATGACACTTGTTAAGACGGGGAAGCCGACTTTATTCGGGACCCCTGAGACCAGCGTGGGGACCACTGTAATGGATGGGGTTTTACAGAAGGAGAGAGACGGGGGTCAGCTCGGGGCACGGCCAGAGCCAGTGGGAGTTATAGCCAACAAGCAGGGTGGGCTCAGTGGACGGAAGATCACTAAGAGGAAATACCAGCGGAAAAGGGGGACTCTGCGGACTTCCCTCGTGGTCCAGAGGCTAGGACCCCACACTCCCAGTGCAGGGGGACTGAGTTCAATCCCTGGTCAGGGAACTAGGTCCCACAGCTGCAACTTTAAAAAAAAAAAAAAAGATCCCTCGGCTGTAACTAAGACACAGCACAGCCAAATAAATTAAAAGATAAATAAAAATAGATGTTTTTTGTAAAAGGGGGGATTCTAGCCAAACTGACCTGACAGGATCCTTGGCTGAATATCTGAGGGACTCCTTTCCAAAGCAGATCCTTGGTGGGGCAGGAAGAAGCGAGTCAGAGTAAAATTCCTGCTACTAATACTAAATGCTAATCACGATCTGTCCTGCCCTTAGTGTGTGAGGCCCAGAGATCCTTTCCCATCTGCCTTCATGACCTCTCTCACCTAGTCTCCTCTCCCTCTCCCTTTCACTCACCCTGCTTCAACCACACTGGCCAACACATTCCCACCTCAGGGCCTTTGCACACGCTGTTCCCTCTGCCTGGAATGCTCTTCCTGCTGATGGTCACATGGCACCTCCTCCTTATCATTCAAGTCTCCGCTCCAATGTCACCTCCCCACAGAGGCCCTCCCTGACCCCTGCAGCTGCAGTAAACTCATCTCATGGGCATCTTCTTTCCCAATAACCTGCTCCATTTTTCCCTAGCAACTGTCACCACCCAAAATTATCCTGTTGGCTTGCTACTGTTCACTGCATGTCCCTTCCCTCTACAAGATGATCAGCTCTGCACAAGCTGGGATTTTTGCCCGGTTTGTTCACTGCTATATCCCTAGAGGTTAAAATGGTACCTGGCATCATTGAACAAATGAATGAGGTCAATCTTAAAAACCTCACCATGTTGATATTATTATTCCCTTTTTACAGATGGGGAAACTGAGCCTCAGAGAGGTGAAGTTCCTTGTGTAAGTTTTCACAGCTGTGTGAGGGATACAAACTCTTTGGCCTCCCTCCAATGAACAACAGCAATAGCTAACTGTAACAGTCCCACCTTAGAATAGTTTTATGTTGGGATTTCCCTGGTGGTCCAGTGGTTAAGACTATGCTTCCACTGCAGGGACCCCAAGTTCAGTCCCAAGCTGGGGAACTAAGATCCTGCATGTACATGGGGTAGCGAAAAAAAGAATACTCTTATATTGAGCTGAAGTCTTCCTCTCAGTTGTTTTTTTTTAATGAGCCACTAACGTTCACTGAACCCTTACTGTGTGCCAGTCATTATCTCAGTGAATCTTCAGTGAAGTAGGAACTGCTTATCCCCATTGCAGAGATGAAGAAATTGTGAGGCTCCGAGAGGTTAAGAAACTTGTCCAAGACCTCACAGCTGGAAAAATCAAGAAGCTGGGATTAAAATGCAGGTCTAGTTCTTAACCAGTACATTCTAGTACCTCCATCTCACTGGACCTAGTTCATTCATTCACTGTTTTTAAACTCACTTACCCCACTTTCTGCTTATATGCGACGAATGAATGAAGCCAGGCTCACTGGTAAAGAAAGTGGATGAAAATCCATATTACAGAGTCTCCTCGACAATGACGACCTGCCAAGATCATCATTGTTTTTAACCTCACAGTACTATTGAAAGACTCACAGCTGGAGGAGAAGCATCAGTTTAGCGTTTGTCTTGCTGATCACCTGAGCTTGCATTATTAATACTATCTCCAAGCGGTTGTTTCTTTGCGAGGATCTTTGTAAGCCATTCATCTTTGTCTGTGGTCTTCCCTGGTGGCTCAGCTGGTAAACAATCCACCTGCAATGCGGGAGACCTGGGTTCTATCTCTGGGTTGGGAAGATCCCCTGGAGAAGGGAAAGCCTACCCACTCCAGTATTCTTGCCTGGAGAATCCCATGGGGTTGCAAAGAGCCAGACACGACTGAGCTACTTTCATTTTCACTCTTATCTTTGTCTTCAAGGAATAGTTTGGTTAACACCAGAGTATAGAGAGGACTTCCCAGGTGGTGCTAGTGGTAAAGAACCCGTCTGCCAATGCAGGTAGACGTAAGAGAAGAGGATTCGGTCCCTGGGTGGGGAAGACCCCCTGGAGGAGGGCAGGGCAACCCACTCCAGTATTCTGGCCTGGAGAATCCCACGGACAGAGGAGCCTGGCGGGCTGGAGCGACTAAGCACACAGGGCACAGAGTAAAGAATCTGCAGTTCAGCTCCACCAGGTGGACTCGGATACCCGAGATTATGCTGCAGCGCACACACACACACACACACACACACACACACACACAGTCTCATGACTCTCCGTCAAAGTTTATTCCTGACTTGTGCCATTTCCACCAATGAACCAGTAACAATCCCGCACAGCTCTCTTCTGAGTGACTTGGGAACCCAGTAGCTCCATCCTCTCCACATGAGACCTCCGTTTCTGCAGCAACAGATCCTCAGTGGATATTGTGTGAGACAGATCAGAAATGTGAAGACACTTCACTTGAGAATGCCTGTGCTAAGTCGCTTCAGTCCTGTCCGCCTCTTTGCAACCCCAGGGACCGTAGCCCGCCAGGCTCCTCTGTCCACGGGATTCTCCAGGCAAGAATACTGGAGAGGGTTGCCATTCCCTTCTCCAGGGGATCTTCCCGACCCAGGGATTGAACCTGCGTCTGTTAAGTGTGCTGCATTGGCAGGCGGGTTCTTTAGCACCAGCGCCACCCGGGAAGCCCTAAGAATGCCCAGCCAGAATTAAAAGTAGGCCTCTCGACCATCCACACATCCATTTTACTTCAATGTGAATCTCTAGAAAGACTAAAACGCTACATGAAAAGGAGCTATTGACAAGCCGCCCAAATGCCCCTTTCTAGATGTGTATTAGAGGAACTCCCTGGCAGTCTAGTGGTTAAGACTCCATGCTTTCGCTGCCCAGGGTCCAGATTCAGTTCCTGGTTGGGAAGCTGAGATGCCACAAGCCATGCAGCACAGCCAAAAAAAAAAAAAAAAAAGAGTAAAAGAAAAAATACATTGGCCATTAACCAGCAAACCTGGCTATTGTCAAGAATGACCACTATGGACCATCATTCTGACATTAGCCAGAGTAGTACCCAAAATCTCAGCTTCCAGACTGACATATTTAGCTTTTTCTAGCAACCCAGCCACCTCGGCCAAGCTCTCAGACATGATCCTTCCCACCCCAATCCTGCCAGACTCAGCGAGCAAGGGGACAGGTTTGGGGCTCAGCAGAGCCTGTGGACACTGTCCTGGTTTAACATCTCGTACGCGCCTTTTTTTTTCATTCCAAACACTGCTCTCTGCAGCAGAGATAGACTGATGCCATTCATCACTGTTAAGACTGACAGTCCCTTCTTCAGCTCCTCCTCCCTCAGCAGATATCAGGACTTGGCGATCACTCAGGCAGGAAGGACATTGCCCCGCATTTTTACCCATCACCTCCTCCTCCTACCAGGATCCGAGTCAAGTTGCCTCCCCCATCTGAGGCATTGTCCTCAGATGGGCAGGACGTTGTAACATCACCAGCTTCTAGAATTCCTGCTTTGGCAAAGCTCGTGGGAACTTAGATGACATGTTAGGAAGACTCAACCCAGAGCTTGTTGGGAAGAGAGAGGTCATCTAGGGGAGATGGTTTAAGTGAGGGCATGTATTTAAAAACATAACCCAGACCGCATGATGGTAGCATAAGATGGTAGGAGTGGTCCTTGGTTTCTAAAGAAAAGGGGGGACGCTTCAAAGTCTAGTAAATGTTTAACCTGCCTCTGCCCCTTTCCTGTCACTTTGGATACTGTCTTTCTAAGCCTCAGTTTTCCCAACTGTAAAATGGAGAGAGGGGTCACAGCACACCCTGCAGGTTGTTTGGGGGGTGAAAATGACATCCTTTATTTCATAATGTATTGAGCACCTATGGTGTACTCTGAAGATTCAAGTTTGAGAAAAATCAGACGCAAGCCCTGTCCTCCGGTTGCTTACATACTACAGAGGAGAACGTTATTGTAAGATTGCCACTTGGACAGCATCATGAGAAGGACGTGGTACTATAAGAGCTGGTGATGAGGGATTTGACTTGGTCTGGGATGGCTTCCCTGAGGAGGTGGTGCCTGAGCTAAGAAAGAGGATGTGGAGTTAACCAGGCAGAGAGGAGGGAAAAACATTCCAGGCAGAAGGAACAGCGAGGGCAAAGTCCTCATAGTAAGAAGGATCACGGAGACTACGAGAGACCAAAGAAAGGGTAATGTGTCTGAGATGAGAAACCAAAGGGGAACATGGAACAAGCCGAGGCTGGAGAGTTAGGCAGGGTACAGGCTAAGCGACTGTAACTATGAGACCCAAAAGCACAGTGGCTTCAACAAGATGGATGTTAGCAGGAGTTAGCAAACTTTTCCAGTAAAGGGCCGTTCTATGGCTGGAATTAGCTTCCATCTCAGATCCAAGATAGCTGCTCCAGCTCTGCCCATCACATCTGCCTCCCCTCCAGCAAGAAGGAGGAGGAGAGAGGGCAAGCATCATTTTTGCTCACATTCCACAGGACAAGCTTAGTCATATGGCCGTTTCTAACTACAGGGGAAGCTGGGAAATGTAGTCTTCATTCTGGGTAGCCTTTTGTCCTGCTAAAACTCTTACAGTGAATGAAGGGAAAGATAGCTATTGAGGATATCTAGTGGTCTTTGCCACAGTGGGCCAGAGTGGCTTTGGGGACACCAGAAAGAGGTCTGTTTGCAGTGGTCCAATGGGAGGTGATGCTGACTTGGGACAAGGTCATGGCTTAGCAGGTGGGGAGAATGGAACAGATCTAAGATGTTTGTGAGCCCAAATGAACACTTGACGGTGGTTTGGATATGGAGGCAAAGGATAGAGTTGGATGAGGCAAATGTGACCCCTAAGTCCCTGGTTTGTGCAATTAGATGCAGGTCTTGTCTGGAAAGTTCTTTGTATATGGTAGCAGGTCAGCTAAGTGTCACTGTCTTCAGTGAGACCAGGATGGCAAACCCAACACCTAGCAGAGACCTGACAAAATAATGAAACAGGTAGAGGGGCCTGTGGACCCTGGGGAGCACGTGCCCTGTCTAAAGGGGCACTTGCTCCTTAGCGCCAGCAAGTGGCTGCCATAGGGAAGGCAGGCTGAGTGTGGAGGCTCAGCATCCGATGTTCCAAGGGCAGTCTGAACATCTAGAGATTTATGTGAAGCCTCCGAATTTGGACACTTGGGCAAATAAGTAAAAACAAATTTCTCAGCCCCAAGGCCTCTGGCTTATGATGCCTGGGACACCCCCCAGCAATGCCACTGCACCCTGCTTACACCTTTGTGACTTGGTTGCCTTCTCACGGTGAAGCCCTCTGTTGCCTGGCTCAGCCTCAGGCTCTCATCCTCTCCCATCCCCACATTCCTGTCTCTTGTGCCCATGAGCGCCTCCTGCAGGCTCCTGACTCCATTTTCCCACCAGACCCCCACCAGAGGCCCCTACCTCTAGAGAAGACAGTCAAAACCATCAGCCTGCTCCCAATCCCCTTAATCGGATCTTCGCCAGTGACCCTTCTGATTAAAACTCCCCATCTGTAAATCCCCTTTTAAAGCTGGGGAAGCGGAAACACCATAATAGGAGAGCAAGGCTCGATGGTCCGGAAACTGCTACCTCCTACGTCCTTGAAAATGTCTTGGGGAGAAACACAGACCTGAGCTGGGAGTCCCAGATCTAATCTTTGCAAGCTGTGTGGCCCTAGAAAAGTCACTTCATTCTCTGAATCTCCTTTTCATTCATTTGCTTGTTCATTTCCTTAACTATTTAGCGAGCACCTGCTCTGTGCCCGGCACCATTTCAGTAACTGGAAATACAACAGTACCAGACAAGCCTGGGCCCTCTTGCAGCTGACATTCTATTTCAGGACACAAAGGGGAAAATCCCAGCACAGCAAGATCAATGCTGTGAAAGGAGAAATTCAGGGGCTGTGAGAGTCCCGAGGGCAGATATTCTCAACCTACACATCAGGGTCAGAGAAGGTTCACTGGGGTTTCAATGGGCAGTAGAATCAGCCAGGAGAAGTGGAGGAGAGGGACTTCCATGTTGGTCCAGTGGTTAAGAATTCATCTTCCAATGCAGTGGATACAGGTTCGATGCCTAGTCGGGGAACTAAGATCCCATATGCCTCGGAGAAACTAAACCCTCGTGACATAACTAAGACATGAAGCAGCCAAGTAAATAAATAAATGTAACTAATTAAATATTTTTTAAAAAGAGTAGGGGAGAGAAAGGGTACTCCAGGCAGAGGCAAGTATCTGGAGGTGTGAGCAACCATGGCAGAGCGGCTTGAGACTTGAGAATTGTACGAGGTTTTGCTGGGATTCATTATGGAATATGCAATGGGAAATGAAGAAAATGGTCTGGAGAGAGAAGGAAGGTGGTCTTAAGACAAAATCCAGATCTCCTATTGCGCCTCCTGCCTCTCTGACCTCATCTGCTCCCACCCTCCACCTAGCTCATGCAGCCCCACCCACGCTACTTTCTGTTGCTTGGTATGCCAAGCTCATTCCCACCCCAGGGCCTTTGCACATGCTGTGCTCCTACCTGGAATGTTCAGATTTTTGAATGACACACTCCTCACCTTCAAGTCTCAGAACCAGGACATCTCCCATGAAAGGCCTGCCCTGACCACCCAACCTCATGTGGACGCCACTAGTGCTTCTCTGCTTCTTGGTTAGTTTTTCTCAGTAACATGTAGCGCATAATACTATCTGACATCATTTTGCTCCTTTATTGGTTTATGGGTTTTTTGGCCTGCCTTTACCTACCAGTTATTTAAGGCCAGGGAAATTGTCTTTCTTATCCACGCTGCATCTCCAGCAAAGAGCATAGCACTTAGTAAGTGCTCGGTAAATACATGCCTAATAAATGCCAGAGATAGGAACTTAACAGGGAGCTGTTGCAGGGTTGACAGCAGGGCTGTGGCTCGCTCCGATTTCTGCTTCTCTCCTGTAACCCATCAATGTGATCGTGAGGATTAGAAGCAATGGGACAGTCTTTATGGAAAGCAGCCTTTTATTTAACTTATTTGAGGCTTATTTTACATAGCACAGAATTCACCCTTTTCCAGTAAGCAATTCAATGACTTTTCAGTAAATTTGCCAAGTTGTACAACCATCATCCTCAATCAGTTTTAGAATGTGTTCATCATCCCAATGAGATCCTTCATGCCCATTGACTGTTACCCCTTGTCCCTACCCCAGCAACAGCTAACCTGCCTTCTGTCTCTATAGATGCACTTTTTCTGGGCAATTCATATACATGGAATCATACACTATGTGGCCTTTTGTGTCTGACTTCTACTCAGCATAATGTTCTCAAGACTTATCCATATTTTATCATGTATCAGTATTCCATTGTATAGAGAGATCACAGTTTGTTTCTCCATCAGCTGATGGACATTTTGATTGATTTCCTTTTTTGCCTCTTACAAATAATGCTCCCGTGAAGGTGGAGGTATATGAAAACAGTTTGCAGGACCTGAACACTCGGTACAGCCCTCAGCCCTTCAGAGTTTCTTGTGTCACTGTACAGACTTGACCCCAATGAGCTGTGTGACCATCAGCTAGTCCCCTCCCCTCTGCTTGAGTCCCTTCATCTTCCCAGAGAGGAGCCTGGGCCCTTTTTTGCACAGACATTCTGTGCTTTGTCCATATTCATGGAAGACCAGGGGAGTGTTCAAAGCAAACAATAAACAGCCTGTTTATTGCTGGAGCCAAAGGTAGTCATCCCATGGTCAACCACCAGAGGCAAAAAGAAATTCTTTTTAGGATGCCAGAGGCCTGGGTCCAACACCTCTGAGTCCCTCCCTGGGCGCTCTGACCTGCTAATCTCTTCTCTCAGAGGACCAAAGCTCCCTGCCACATTTGGTGCAGACAGGTGGGCTGCAGGATTCAGAATCTCTTCGCAGGGAGGGAATTTGGGGACAGTCTGCAAATTCTGGTCCTGGTTCCTGCCTCCCTGCTCCCTGGGTTCCTGGAGTCCTGCCCAAACCTGATTGGGCTCAGATCCCAGGAAAGCAAGGCTGGAGATGCAGAGGCCTGGTCAGGAGTTTGAGCTGGGGTCAGAAGGACTGGGCACAAGCTGCTCTCCAGTCCCTGGGGCCCATCCCAGAGATCAGATCAGCACTGTCCATTGGGGAACTTTCCTGCTGGTCCAGTGGTTTAGAATCCATGCTTCCAATGCAGGGGACACAGGTTTGATCCCTGGTCAGGGAACTAAGATCCTACATGTCATTCAGTACAGCCAAAAAATAAAACAGAATCACACAGCTTGAAAAAAATTAAAAGCAAAAAGAACGACTGAGAACTGAGGGAAAAAAAAAACAGCTTAAAAAAATAAAAACAAACAACAATAACAACAACAACAAAAAACAAACAAACAAACGCTGTTCATCTGGGTTTAAGACTGTTTAGAGGATGCTTGTTGCCTTAGCCAGGCACTGGGGTCCACATACCTAGTCCTGGACTTTCAGAAGCCCCCAGTCCAGAGGCTGGGAGAAGGGGGGACAATAAATTACCCAAATAATAATTTAATAACATAAAACATATATTAAGTGACTGTTTTGTGGTTCAGTTCAGTTTAGTTGCTCAGTCATGTCTGACTATGCGACCCCATAGACTGCAACTCTCCAGACTTCCCTGTCCATCGCCAATTACCAGAGCTTGTGGTAGGTGGTTAATTACTTTCTTCTCCACTTTAGAGATAAAGAAATGGAGTCTCAGAGAGGGGGAGTGACTTGTCCAAGGCCACACAGCCAGTGGGGAATAACACTAGTGCTCAAAGCCAAGTTCAACCAGCTTATAAAGAAGATGCTGTGAAATGATAAAAGCAATCAAAGTTGAGCCAAAGGCCTAATGAATTCATTGCATTCTCTTTGCCACCTTGCAGTGGCCACCCTCCCATTCTTACAGATGAGGAAACCGAGGCGCAGAGGGTTCAACTTACATTGAAAAGCTCCCCAGTCAGGAAGTCTAACCCTGACCCTAAGGGTTTCAGCAGGTCTGGAAGAGAAAGCAGTCTCGTGGGCAAGCCGAGGAGAGTGGGTCTTACTGTGTTAGCACTCAGGATACTTGATGCATGCGTGCACCAAGGCAGGAGGCGGGGCATGCTCTGACCCTCCCAACCCAAGCCTCAGCCCCTCTCCAGGATGGGGTGAGCCTCTGCCCTAAGCATCTCAGGCTGAGAGGAGGGGAGCGAAGAGCACATTCTTAGGTACAAAGTAGGGGGAGCCGCCCTGGAACAACAGCGCCAAGGACTGTACAATAGGTGGGTGCATAATTCATGCAACTGTCAGCCGACATCAATTATGTGGGCCTCCCCTGGAGTTGTCTGGGGGTTAGAAACTGGAGCAGGCTTCCCTTGCCAGCCTCTGGGGGAAACCAGACCTCTCAGTTCTTAAAGCGGCAGACTCTCCAGGAATCTGCTCCGTCCCCTGCAGCCGCCCTCGGCCCTTGGGGCCAGAAGTCAGAGACAGCAGTGCCTCCCCGTGGAGGGAGGACTCAGCCCAAGGTCCCCGGCAGGCCACCCTGGAAGGTCGGACCCTCTATGCCCAGCTCTGGGTTAACAAGTCTTTTCCCTCATTCTCTGGCTTCTGAGAAGCTGACTGCTGTATATCCCAGAGTTTCTCAACCTCGGGACTATTAACATCTGGGACCTGATCGTTCTCTGTGGCGGGGGCTGTTCCGTGCATTATAGGATATTTAACAGCATCCTTGTTTCCACCCACCAGCTGCCAGTAACACTCCTCCTCCAAGTCGTGACAACCAAAAATTTCTGCAGAATTTGCCAAATGTCTCCCAGGATGGGGCTGGGGCATACCTAGTTAAGAACCACTGGAAGACCCTCATTTTACAAAGAAGAAAACTGAAGCAAGAAAAGTTGCACTGTCCAAGGCCTCTTGACCAAAAAATGGCAGAGCTGAATTCCAACTCCAGGGCCCACATCTTTTTCGTGTTTTTTTTTTTTTTTGACCACACTGCCTGGCTTGCAGAATCTCAGTTCCCCGACCAGGGATTGAACCCAAGCCCCGGGCCTGAGGACACCTAACCAGGGGACTGCCAAGGACTTCCCCCAGGTCCACATTGCTAACCTCAATGCGAGAGTTCCACATGCTTATTCCAATGATCACCTATATATTTTAATTAATATTTAATACGTATATCCTTAGCTATGCAAAATCAGCAGTTTTGCAGATTATTTCTTAGGACAAGGCTAAAATAAAACCAAGTAAGTAGTGTTTGTTGTTTTTTATTCTTAAGGGAAGTGTAGTACAACTGGTGGTGGCTTCCCAGGTAGCACTAGTGGTAAAGAACCTGCCTGCCAGTGCAGGAGATGTAAGAGATATGGGTTCAATCCCTGGGTCCCACACCAGTATTCTTGCCTGAAAAATACCATGGACTGGAGCCTGGTTCAAAGCGCTGCAACGAGTCAGACATGACGGAGCGACTAAGCGAGCAAGCAGATAGCACAGAGAGCTCTATTTAATGCTCTGTGGTGACCTGAATGGGAAGGAAGTCCAAAACAGAGGGAATATGTGTTTATGTGTGACTGACTCATTTTGAAGTACAGTAAAAACTAACCCAACATTGTAAAGCAGCTAGACGCCAATAAAAAATCAATGAAAAAGTAATAATTTGTTTAGGGATACATACATTTGTATTAAAAACTATACAGAAAAGGGACTTGGATAAAAGTTCTGATTATCTCAGGCTTGGAGAAGGACACACCCGAAGTGTCAGTGTTATTGCTCCTTGCCCTGTGTTTTGGGTGTTGGTTTGAATACGGTTCATAAAAGTACATAAATTAGGTCTACTTTTGTATGTGTCAGATATGTCACTTTAGAAGGTTACTACAGAATTTTATTTTTTTTAATTTATTTTTATTGAAATATAGCTGATTTACAATGTCATTCCAGTATACAGCAAAGTGATTCAATTATGCATGTATAATTTTACTTTTTCAGTGAGTGCTAATCAAGAAATTAAAACACAAAAGTTTTCTTTTTACGATACGGAACATGTCAGACAGCTATGCATGAGTGCTAAGTCACTTCAGTCGTGTCCAGCTTTGTGCAACCCTATGGGCTGTAGCCGGCCAGGCTCCTCTGTCCATGAGATTCTCCAGGCAAGAATACTGGAGTGGGTTGCCATGGCCTCCTCCAGGCAGCTAAAGCAAAAGAAACCAAAAACCCAAAACAAGAAGGTGGTGGAATAACAGGCTGTGGAAGTTCTGCGTGGCACGACATGCCCTTTCATCTTCTGAGCTGGCCTGGAAAGACGCTAGAGCCCTCCTGCTACCTGTGGTACCCCCAGCGCCTTTCAACACGCCTCAGTCGTCGAAGATGGTTAACAAACAGTAGACCAAATTGAAAACTGACTCTGATCCTGACCTTTCCATGGGTGCTCCGAGAACTTGAGCCCCAGCCAAGAAACACCATGGGAACCAGCTGTCCTAGGCGCTGGGGGTGTAGAGATGAATCTCAGAACCCATCCCTGTCCCCTCCAAAGCTCACAGGTTCTGGGCGGTAGTGTGCACACACACACACACACACACACACACACCCGTCATAGGCTGTGTGTGCTAAGTGCCCCCAAGCCTTGGCAAAATGATGAGGGGGCCCCCATGGATGGAGTGGTTGGCCCCTCTAGGGACAACCCCTGCAGGGAGAGGCCATGTGGGCTGGATTTTAAAAGATAGATTGGAATTCACTGGACAGAGAGGAAGAGGCACAAACCTGCAGAACTGACCAACAATAGTGTGGTACCTGTGGTAGGAGAGACCAAAGAGAGGAGTCAGAGTTCAATCTAGAGGGACTTGCCAACCACGCGTCCTGATGGCAGTCACTGCAGGGGCCTGAACCCACTCATGCTCACCCAAACAGCACTGGTGTTTCCTTTCAGGATACGGCAGGCAGTTTCAGGTCAAGGGTGAGAAGCAAAGCCTAGCCAGTGGCTCAGATGCCGGGTGGTCTGGGCTGACAGGGTGGCCTGTGCTGAGCTATTTCCCCTGTAATGACAGCTGGCATTTATTAGACATTCACTAGGTGTTGCTGGAAGCTGTCCTGAGTGCTCTGTGTGTGCTAACCCATATAGTTTCACAGCAGCACTCTGAGGTAGATACTGTTATTATCATCTCATTTTGCAGATGAAGAAACTGAGGCTTAGAGAGGTTACATGCCTGGCTCAAGGTAAGAAAGTGGAAGCTCTGAGCCGTGAACCCGAAACAGCCTGACAGCAGAGCCCAAGCTCTTAACTGCAGCCCTCTCCACCCTTTTTCAAATCCTCTGTGTCCTCTCTGCCCCTTTTTCTCTGCCTCTTCCCTTTAACCCCTGGCTTCTCTCAAAGGTTCAGCTTTCCCTGATTCTTTTTTTAAAATGTCTTTTCTGATCCCCTACAACTTGGGAATAAGTTGCTTGGGGCTTTGGCTTACCATGAAGCTCGTTCAGGCCTAGGTGGTACTCGACCATTTAATTCAGAGGCTCACCATCCCTGTAACCTACCCTCACCTGGATCCCTGAACTCAAATCTCCCATGGTGGACTGGTTCGGCCCAGCCTGGATTTTCTATCCACCCCTGAGTCATTCAGCGGTAGTCAGGATCGACTAATACAGGCTTGGAGCCCTCACCCGCACCCCCAGCTCTTCAGCAGAGGCAGAAGAAAGAGAGGGGCAAGCCTATGAGAAGAGGACAGTTTGGGGGAGAAGTGAGGAGGGCTGATAGATAAGTTTAGAAGTTTCGACTTTCTCCTGAAGAGGCCTGGAAATTTATTAAGCAGGAGAGTGATGTGATTGGATTTGTATTTTTGAAGAAAAAAAAAAAAGACCCTAGAGCAATGTATTACATCTGCTTGCATTTCTGCCTAAGCTGTGGTCTAGCCTAGGTTCTATTAATTTCGATAAACATCCAGTGAGCCCAAATATCTAGAGTAGACCCTTTTCTCTTTTTTTAAAAAAAAATTATTTATTCCTTTTATTTTTGGCTGTGCTGGGTCTTGGTTGTTGTGCAGACTCTTCTCTGGTTGCAGAGGGCAGAGCCTGCTCTCTAGTTGTGGTATGCTGGCTTCTCATTGCAGAGGCTTCTCTTATTGCAGAGCATGGGCTCCAGAGCTCTCAAGCCTCAACAGTTGCAGCGAGTGGGCTCATCAGTTGGGGTTCCTGGACTCCAGAGCGCTCCAGCCCAGCTTCTCTGCATCATGTGGGATCCTCCTGGACCAAGGATCAAACCCATGTCTTCACTATCGGCAGGCAGACTCTCTACCACTGAGCCACCAGGGAAGCCCCCAGATCCTCTTCTTGATTCCAGGAACTCAAAAGTAGTTAAACTGTGATCCTTAGCCTCAAAAACTCATAGTCATACTCTGGAATTACTAACATGAGACCAGGATGTCTATGCCTCCCTGAAAATCACCTGCAAAATCTTGAGTGTTTAGCAAAAAGGTCTGTAGTTTTTATCTCATTTCTAACATAACCTTAAGAGCTCATGTACTGGGGGCAGACAAACCCAGGTAAATACCCTGGCTCTGAAGCTGACTAGCTTTGGAAGCCTAGGTTTCCTCATCTCTTCTCTGGAGGTACAATACGATAATGGGATTGTTGTAAGAGTGAAATAAGGGGACTTCCCTGGTGGTCCCAAAGCAGGGGATCCAGGTTTGATCCCTGGTCAGGGAACTAGGTCCTACATGCCACAACAAAGGCCTGGAACAGCCAACTAAATAAATATTCTTTTAAAAAGGGAATGAAATTAGGAGCTTCTTGGAAAGTGATTAGCACAGTGCCTAGCATACAATGAACACTCAGTAAAGGGTAACTTATTATCATTAGTATCATGTCAGGAAAGCGGTACCCCACTCCATAATATTATGAACCACTGGTATAGATCACAAGACAACAAATTATAACTTGCAGGTTAAATTCAATCCACTGCCAGTTTTATTGAAACAACTATGTTCATTAATTTTCGTGCTACAGCTGCAGAGTTAAGTGGTGGTAACCAAGAATTCATGGGCTTCAAGGTTTTAAATATTTACTATCTTGCCCTTGACCCTTGGGCTTGATGATTAGCTTTAAACCATTTCAATTATCTGGACATCAGTTTCCAAGTCTAGGGCTTCCCTGGTGGCTCAGAGGTTAAAGCATCTGCCTGCAATGCGGGAGACCTGGGTTTGATCCCTGGGTCGGGAAGATTCCCTGGAGAAGGAAATGGCAACCCACTCTAGTATTCTTGGCTGGAGAATCCCATGGATGGAGGAGCCTGGTGGGCTACAGTCCATGGGGTCACAAAGAGTCGGACACAACTGAGTGACTTCACTTCACTTCCAAGTCTATCTGATAAATGGATTTAAATAAATATTTTTATCTCAAACATCCAGCCATTAGCTAATTCACGAGATATGAAAATGCTCTTGAGAGTTCAGGAATGTCCTGCAGAGCCAGAGTATTAGGATGACCATCCCATTGCTGGTTGTTAACTAAATCCCACTCTCTTCTCCTCACAGATCCTTGCCATAATTTCCATCATGTTCATCGTCCTCTCCACCATTGCCCTGTCTCTCAACACCCTGCCCGAGCTGCAGAGCCTTGACGAGTTCGGCCAGACCACAGACAACCCCCAGCTGGCCCACGTGGAGGCCGTGTGCATCGCATGGTTCACCATGGAGTACCTATTGAGGTTCCTCTCCTCCCCAAAAAAGTGGAAGTTCTTCAAGGGCCCACTCAACGCCATTGACTTACTGGCCATTCTGCCATATTACGTCACCATCTTCCTCACTGAATCCAACAAGAGCGTGCTGCAGTTCCAGAACGTCCGCCGCGTGGTCCAGATCTTTCGGATCATGCGTATTCTCCGCATCCTTAAGTTGGCACGTCACTCCACTGGCCTCCAGTCCTTGGGCTTCACCCTGCGGAGGAGCTACAATGAGCTGGGCTTGCTCATCCTCTTCCTCGCCATGGGCATCATGATCTTCTCCAGCCTTGTCTTCTTTGCCGAGAAGGATGAGGATGACACCAAGTTCAAAAGCATCCCGGCCTCTTTCTGGTGGGCCACCATCACCATGACGACCGTTGGGTATGGAGACATCTACCCCAAGACTCTCCTGGGGAAAATTGTGGGGGGTCTCTGCTGCATCGCAGGGGTCCTGGTGATTGCTCTTCCCATCCCCATCATTGTCAATAACTTCTCCGAGTTTTACAAAGAGCAAAAGAGGCAGGAGAAAGCCATCAAGCGGAGAGAGGCTCTGGAGAGAGCCAAGAGGAACGGCAGCATCGTATCCATGAATATGAAGGATGCATTCCCCCGGAGCATCGAGATGATGGACATTGTGGTTGAGAAAAATGGAGAGAATGTGGGTCAGAAAGACAAAGTGCAAGATAATCACTTGTCTCCCAGCAAATGGAAATGGACCAAGAGGACACTGTCTGAAACCAGCTCAAGCAAATCCTTTGAAACCAAGGAGCAGGGATCCCCTGAGAAAGCCAGATCATCTTCTAGTCCTCAGCACCTGAACGTCCAGCAGTTGGAAGACATGTACAACAAGATGGCCAAGACCCAATCTCAACCCATTCTCAATACTAAGGAGTCAGCCACCCAGAGCAAACCAAAAGAAGAACTTGAAATGGAGAGCATCCCCAGCCCCGTGGCCCCTCTGCCTACTCGTACAGAAGGGGTCATTGACATGCGAAGCATGTCAAGCATTGATAGCTTCATTAGCTGTGCCACAGACTTCCCTGAAGCCACCAGATTCTCCCACAGCCCTTTGGCATCACTTCCCAGCAAAACTGGAGGTGGCATGGCTCCAGAGGTTGGCTGGCGGGGAGCTCTGGGTGCCACTGGTGGTAGGTTTGTGGAGGCCAACTCCACCCCTGATGCCAGCCATCACTCCACTTTCTTCATTGAGAGCCCCAAGAGTTCCATGAAGACCACCAACCCCTTGAAGCTTCGAGCTCTTAAAGTCAACTTCATGGAGGGTGATCCCAGTCCATTAGTCCCCATTCTGGGGATGTACCATGACCCTCTTAGGAACCGGGGGGGTGCTGCAGCAGCTGTGGCGGGACTGGAGTGTGCCACCCTCTTGGACAGGCCTGTGCTGAGTCCAGAGTCCTCCATCTACACCACGGCAAGTGCTCGGACACCCCCCCGGTCGCCCGAGAAACACACAGCAATAGCATTCAACTTCGAAGCAGGTATCCACCAGTACATTGACGCGGACACAGATGATGAAGGGCAAGTCCTCTACAGTGTGGACTCCAGCCCTCCCAAAAGCCTCCCTGGGAACACGAGTCCCAAGTTCAGTGTCGGGACGAGGTCAGAGAAGAACCACTTTGAAAGCTCCCCCTTACCCACCTCCCCTAAGTTCTTAAGGCAGAACTGTATTTACTCTACAGAAGCATTGACTGGAAAAGCTCCCAGTGGTCCGGAAAAGTGCAAACTTGAGAACCACATCTCCCCGGACGTCCGCGTGTTGCCGGGGGGCGGAGCCCACGGAAGCTCACGGGATCAGAGCATCTGAACCACCCCTACACTGAGAAGAGACTTCTGGCAGGGTCCAAAGAGGGGTGCTGTTCAGCTTACCTGCCGCGGAGGTTTTCTGCATGAACTCTGAAACAGAAAGGCTCTGCAAAATCCCCAGAAAGAAGAGAGACTCCAGAGGACACTCCCTTAAAACCTTGAGAGCTGTTAACGGGTCCATCAGAAGCAAAGTCGGCCAAGCCATGGGGTATGGCGCCTCCTTGTAACAACTCTACTGCCCTCTTTGGAAGATGACAAGAACAGAACTCGCAGCCGCCACTACCACGTTCCAGACGCCACCGAGGCCACCTACTCCTCATTCTGTTCTCATGGCTCTCCATCACAGCCTCCGAGGGCAACATCTTCATCCCTCCTGGCTTCTGCTGAAGAAGGATGCTGGAACAGGTGGCCGGTGTTTGAAGAGTGGGTTGACCATTTTGTTTTGGGGCGTTGCCTGGCCACCTCTAGGAACTTCTGTCCGTCACCTGCTGGATGGATCCCACTGTTAGAAGGCTACCGGGCATGCTCATATCCTGGGGAAAGCTGCACCGTAAGCCAGGATCCCAGCGCAAAACCCTTCCTCAAATGTCTTCATTGACTTCAGTATTCCATAGTACCTGAGATTTTATTTTGAGATATCATCAGGGTGAGTTGCACCACTTGTACTCAATTCTAATTGCCCCCTGGCAATCTGGAAAGGGTTCAGAAGGCGGGTGCTCAGGCAACAGTATGAACTCTGAGCATTGCTTTAGGGTGGAGAAGGAAAATGCTTTCTGTACATCGCTAGGGTAGACTCAAAAGATATGCAAGTGTCAAATATGCAAAAGAATAGCTTCTTCAAAGTGACTGTATGTTACTGAAGAACAGAATAAAATCTGGTTTTTTTTTTTTAATCTGAAAAAAACAAAAGGAAAAAAAAAAAATCCCCAGTCGAAATGCCCAGTTCAGACTTTTGAATCCTTCCTGCTGAGGCAGGGAAAGTACTTATTATAATAGAATTTCTTTTTTGTTTCCTGTGGTATTTAAGTTTTAAGAAAAAAGTTAAAATAAAAAACACTTTATGTTTTACAAAAAAAAAAAAATAGGTTTTACCAGGGACAGTGTCAACATCTCGCACTTTAAAACGAGCATGATTTCCCGTGGGCCACTTCATTGGGACTACAGCTGAGTTTTTGCTCCAGGCGTATGTCTGGCCACAGTGGGTGATACTGTGCTGGTATTGCTGTCAAAGTCTGTGGGCTCCTTCCTTGTCCCCCTCAAGCTTCCCCTTAACCCTCTTGCATCAGAAAGGGTACTTGGCCCTTGTGTGGGGTCCTGTGCTTAAGTCATGTGTACAGGAAACACGAGCATCTCAGAATAAGGATGTAGATGGTTGGGCATTGGGTGTTGTAGTCTGTTCTCTTTCTTGTCCACCAGGTGTGGGTGTGTTTTCAGTGTCACTGTCTGTACTAACAGCTCAGCTCTCCTTTCTGCAGCCATCAGTGCAGCCAGTACAGACAAAAGCAATAAGTATTTGTGTGCATTGTGAGCAGTTCTGGTCGCTCTCTCTCGGTGTTGGTCTTCCTGTCTTAGTTTGATAACCTGGCGTTGACCTGCCTGATTTTAGCTCGACAGCGTGGTGGTGCTGGCCATTCCCCAGTTCAGGAACACTGGGTGGAGCCACTGGTTAGCACGATGCCATGCTGTTGGCCCATCTGTTAGTGAAAATGACACGTTATTGATCTCCTTGTCTTCAGTACAATGGGGCAATGTCGTTCTCCTAACACAATGTTGATGGATGGTGTCCCAAGTACAATAGTGTAGCCCTGCCGATCCTCAATATAGTGCCAGGCATTCGTCTTCCTGATGGAACAAAATGTGGTTTGCCTGTCCTTCATAGAATCTGTTGCTGATCTGCCTGTTAGTACAATGGCACAATCCACCTGTCAGTACACAAGCATCACAGAATCGTTCTGTCTGCCCTCTGCACAGTGGCATGAGATTGGGCCGACTGTCGCAGGTATGATGACACGGGGTCATTCCACTGCCCTTGAAAATGTTGTATCCTCTGCTGCATACGCACCCGGTTCGTACTGCTTCTCAGCATCTCCAAGGACTGTAGATCCCTCCAAGAGGGCGCAGTCCTGTTTTCTGCTGCGTTAACACAGTGTCTTGACTCCGGAAGTACCAGAGTACTCTTGCATCAAATCCTAAGGGATTTAAGGGGCAGGGAGTACAAGGTTATCCTGGGCTGGTGGCTCACCGGAAAGAGGAAGCGCAGGGCCCCCCAGGTGCTTTGCTGAGCACACAGTACAGGCTGGGGGCCGGTGGAGGAGTGGCTGCAAGACCGTCTTCCCAGGGCCATCTCTCGCGTCTCTTTGTTTCTGTCACCATTCACATCTGCCATCAGCACAAACGTGAAAATTCAGGGAAAACAAACAAATGCTTTTTGATAAAAGTAAATAGTTGTGATTTCCGATTCAGATATTTTTAGAGCTGATGCTATCTGTAAAAATTAATAATAATAATAATATAGTCTATTTTACATATCAGGAAAGTGAACATGTTTAAATATAGCCATATATAGTGAGAAGGAACTTATCACCCCTTCTTCAAATCGAGGCATTTCATTTGCTGGTTGAAGCAGTCGAGAAGTGTACAGATTAGAAATGATTTCTTTTTTCTTTTTTTTTTAAAAAAAACTAATAACCAATTGGTGCAACTCTCCTTGTAACCAAAGGCCCTATCTGCCTTGCGTGGTCATGCAGGACCTATCCCTTTCCTTCCTCATGTATTTTGTCTGAACTTAAAGTAGCATTTTATTGAGTCACTTTTGAAGGATGAATTCAGAAGTATCATGAAGAACCTACCTGTTCAGGCTTAATAGCCAGAGTCCTATAGAGTTCTTATAGAAACAGAATAACTGAAACTCAGCATATACTATGCTTAGAAAGTATTGCATTTTGTTTTGGGTTTTCCTTTTACGTGTGGATGTTATCGTAGGAATATAGTTTTTACCCTGTGCCGATTCAAAATAGAGTATTTTAAGGTTTCCCAGGCCCCCACCCGCCAAAAAGAAACATGCCCAGATTTTTAAAGATGTGTACACCATACTTGTACATGTACTGTGTACGTGCACTGGGAAATCTACCTAAGAGTCTCCACTGAGAAGCTAACCTTGACAGACTGGTATTGATGGAGGAGAGAAAAGCAATGGTTTGGAGGCAAATACTGCTTTAACCTGGTGGTCCCACCCATTCCTGAACCAATGAAAGTGGGAGAAAAAAAAAATAAACAAACAAGAAATGTTATTTCATCCCAAAGAAATGAATCTAGGGGCTGGAGGTGGACGGATGCCTGGCCCCTTCGGCACATTCAGTAAAACTCATCAAGAACCCCAGCAAACTTCCACCATTATCAAAAAGGGCTAGGGACCAGGTCCGGACACAGCTGAGTGTGTGTTTCAAGACACAGGCTACATGGGACAACAAAAACAAGGGACCAGGTAGCTGTGCACCCTGATCACCCAGGGGGCCGTCGCCGACCAGCAGAGAGAGGTGGGCAAGCTCTGGAGGAGTCCATTTACTCACCTTTTTATCTTGGGGTAAAGAAAACAATAGGACTTCCGTGCAGTAGATTTCTCAGTGCCTTCTTTAGGAGTTTTATCTTAAGCACACTCAATGGGGAGAGAAAAAAGAGGAAAGAACATTCATTCCCAGAAAGCCCCTTTCTCTCAAGGCATCGGGGATCGAGAAGGAAGAATGTGACGTTGGTGAAACAGCAAAATCCTGAGGAGGCCATTTCCTTTCAACCCACCTGGCTCGCCCCTGAGAATTGCTGGTGACACAGACTTTTTCAGACTGATTACCCAGCCTCTCCTCCACCGTGTCTTGGTATCTGTAAGCCTCATCCTTGCCCTTTCTCCTAATAAGACCCACATTTCTAACGAGAAAAAAAAACAGAACAGTATTCTCTTCTGTAAAACTGTAATGTATTGTTGATGTTTGTAACTATTGTATATTTCTGTCTTGCTCCAAGTCTTGGCTGGAGTGTGTAGTCCATGGGCACGGGGGGAATTTAAAATTTACCAGACAAGGCTCACTAAAGCCTGGTCTCTCTCTCTCTCCCTCTCTCCTTTCCTCATTTCTCTGCCAACTAACTAGTCTCAAGTAACATGACCCCAAGCCTCAGCCTCCAGTCAAGTAACTTTGAATCCTCTGCGAGGGAGGCGAAAAGCCTCTAGCACATGATCCTTTGAGAAAGGACTTTTTCTACCACCATGAAGTTGGCAGGACTTGAAAGAGTCCTCCCGTGACTCCCCCAGCAGGACAGTGGAGAACCTCCAGCCCTGAGCTGAAATTTCCTCACCTCCCACTGCTTACATGACAGCATCCAAATGCTTTTACTCAACCCCGGGCGACCCAAACCAGCGCTGGCTACATCCAGAAATAAGAGTTACCTCTGCGTTTTCTGTTGCCATTTTTCTGGCTCTAGAAATATCTGATGCGTGACTACATCATAGGATGTCCACGCATCTCAGAGTAGTCTATTTTTCTGTTCAAATAAAATATATATAATATATATATATATATGTATTTTTAGCAAATTTATAATTGGGCCATTGAGTCTACTTTCTTCTTTTGTAATACACAGTAACAGCTTGGGAGTTCTATTGTTGGTCATTATTGCAGCTGATGTCTTCTGATCTCTTTCATTTCCTCCCATTGTTCCTTGGACTGTTTTTTTTTTTCTTCTTCTTTTTTATTCTGATTTTCTGGAGGTGGGGAAAGACTTTGGGGTTCTGACTGCCTCATGCAGGCATTTTCTAACACAAGGCCTAGAATCTGTTGACCTGTTACTTTCCTCATTCTGTCTGTTCTTGTTTATTGTTCTCAAGAATCCAGAGCACAGATACAAGAGTGAGACCAGGGGGAGCAGGATGGGATGTGGGCAGGTTTAGCTCATCCCCCACACCCTTCTGGGGTTTTAAAGGGACTGAGTTTTCTTCTTCCCAGAGATCTTGGAGTCTAAAATCTCATGCAAGAAAGCCTCCCTCTGGCATTTCTGAGATTCAGAGGACACCGAAACCCCTCCTGGCTGGCCTGTCACTGCATCTGGCACCCTGCTGCCTGTGACATCGATTGGGTCTGAAGATCAGAGCACTTTCAGGTTCTCAAAACCCAGAGAAAATCCTGGGCCTCAGATATCATCCACTTTTAATCAGTTCTGCATTTCAACCCGCGTCCAACAGCCTCACCACCACCCTCGGCCAGACAAGCTTGCAGCCAAATCCTGAGAAGGGACTGTCCCCAGAATCTGCCATCTCATCTCCCCTTCCCCCTCCAGCTACCTGACTCCACAGAGCCAGAGATTCATGGCAAGGATGGTAGTGTTTTTCCAGCTTCCACCTATCAGGCAGTGTCTGGACTGTACGGATAATTCATTCCACCAGGCGGTTTCCAGGCCTCGGGTAGGCTGGCAACATCTTGTGAAGCAGCATCTTCACCAGAAGATAATTCTCCATCCGTCAGTTCGTGCGAGAAGAGAAAGAAAGCCCAGATCATCTCCAGCGGGCATCTGTAGACTGTCATATCCCACCTGCCTTGCTGGGCAGAGCTCTGGCCTCTGCCCAGGTCAGAGATCTGAGCCAAGTCAGGACCCCCTAGATGGCAGTGAACCATCGCCCACTGAGTCATCAACCCCAAGGGGAAGCCGACAGAACAACGAACGTATCATTCTGGTGTGTGTGTTCATCACTCAGACGTGTCCAACTCTTTGCAACCCAAAGAACTGTAGCCTGCCAGGCTACTCTGTCCATGAGATTCTCCAGGCAAGATTACTGGAGTGGATTGCCATTCCTTCCACCAGAGGATCTTCCTGACCCAGGGATCGAACCCTGATTCTTTACCATTTGAACTACATTCTGGGCTAAGGCTCTAATCAGAGTTTTCCCACCTCCCCAATTCCCAGTAATCTGGTTTGAAACAAAGCCAAATAAAATAGACAAGATTAAAAAAAAAGAAAAAGAAAAAATTCTTTTGCACAAGAACAACAACAAAACTGTCTCCCAGCAGTTTGCTAGGCTTGATGGTCAGAAAAGCAAACACCCTTGCCTGTGGGTGTCTGTGGGTGGTTCATCTAGGAAAACGTTGTGTCTCTGGGGTTTCCATCCACTGCCCCTGATATTGTCTGAACCTGGAATTTCTCCTGAACTCCCCCAAATGCCAGCTTGAAGAAATGGATGTGGAAGGGAGTCTGTTTGTCAAGTAGCCCCTCATCTTCGCTGCTAACTCTTAACTCTCCATTCCTTCTTGAGGGGATCCTGGAAATATCTAAAGGCTGGAGGGGGATGGGATGGAGTGGGACCATTCACCTGAAGAAGGGACCACCTAACCACAGGATGGCTCTGCAAGTTTCTCCTGTATGAAAGGGACCTGGCAGTCAATTTCAGCTCAGATTAAGAAAGTCCTTCTACTAAGCAGGGCTGCCTCCCCATGGAACTTGGTGCCATGTTGGGTCATGAGATCTCTGACATCACAGGTGTTTTAAAAGAGGCTATTTGATGTACGAAATGGATGTTGCTGAGGGCGCCTAGTACTGCATACCAACTGCATACCGGACTGAATATCCAGGGAAAGTCTCTCTCTACCACCCCCTCCCCACCCCCTTCCAGTGTATGCCTGTGTGCGCACGTGTGTGTGTGTGTCTGTGGTCTGAACATCTGAGCACAGGCTTAAGCCACGGGGGCAAAGGCAGAGGGCGCAGTTAGCAGAAGCTCAGATTCTAGAGTGTGGAGCTTTCTGAGAGGGTATCAGGGAGGGAAGCGGCAGCAGGACACCCCGATCTTCTCTGCTCCCTGTCTTGGACGATTATTGTGGCACCGCTGGTTGCCTGTCCATCCCCAGTGCCCTGACAGGGACCACACTGTGTTGGGATGAGGCTCCTGCTCCCCTCCCACAGGCCAGCCACGGAGTGAACCCCCCCTTCTCTGGCTGGCCTGCTCACGGTGCTTCAGCCTTCTGCCCAGGTCCTGCACCCTCGTGGGCCTCAGGCTTTCTGTACAAGAGACACAGTTAACTTTTACCCACTCGCCAGCTGCCTAAGGAACCGACTGGCCAGGCAATGGCAAACGGCATCATCCCCAAAGGGCTTTTTTTTTTTTTCAACAAATAAAACAAGAAATCCCATTCCAGACCCTTGAAAGTCCCCACCCAATGAAGGAAGTCCAGAAGGGCCAAAAGAGAGAGACAGCTGCAATCTAGTTTTACTACAAAACGAGGCTTTGGCTACGGCGGCCTGCAGGTGGAACGTCCACATCCAAGGACAGCATTTGACAAAAGAGGTTTTAAATTTCCTCCTAATTGTGGATGGTGGGCCTGGAGGAGCAGGGACTTCGTCCTCAGGGTGACCCCACATCCAGGAAGTCTCAGGTTGCTTCATCATAGGATGAGACAGAGGTTTGGCTGGATAGTCTGAGCAACTGCCTTCCTCCCAAACCAAAATTAAACAAAAGCCCAGTTTCCAAGACCCCCCTTGAGGCCCTGTCCTGCAGAAGCAGTGCAAGTGGCTGGCTCCCATGACATGAGCGTTCTGGAAAATGAAGAGAACTCCCAATTCTGTCCCACTGGGATGCCCTCCGGAGTCCTGCATGGATTGCCACCCACTTCCTGCCTCCCTAAGCTCATCCAGGCTTGGAAAACAAGGAAAGAAGCATGGGAGAAGATGCCCACAGGATCTGGACTTCTCAGTGTGGCTCAGGCCCCCTCGTCTTCACTAGGACTTTGGGGGTCTCTCTCCGATGAGCTTGACATCTGAGCTCAGAGTGCCTGGGGGTGGGGATGAGGAAGACCAGCAGGGGTCAGGCTGTATGGCCCCTTTGCTGTCCTGGCTTCAATCCAAGGTCAAGGAACTCAGGGTTAGCCCCTAACATATGACTTTGGCATCCAACCTGTAGGTTTTGGTTTTGTTTTGGTGTTTTTTTTTTTTGAATGAGTGAGTAAATGTGAAAATGATTGACTTCCCAGTGAATGAATGGATGAGTAAATGGGTGAGTGGAGAGTGGAGTTCATTCTGGGAAAGAGGGAGAAATGGGGAACCCCTCCCATTGAAGCCTGTAACCCCCAGCATTGCCATGTGTTCTTTGACTCAACTGGGGGCCAAGATGACAGTCAAATTTTCTGCCCTGAGGGTCTTCTCAGAGCTACACTTCCAGGGGCCCATGAGGGCAGCCCCAGTCTCTTTTTGGCTCTCCTGCCCTGCATTTTCACCCTCAGACCCTACTTTAGCTCACCCTAGCCCATAGCACAAGGTGGTTTTCCAGTAGGCTAAGCCAAGGGTCCGAGGTCACGGCTTCCCCTGGGCTGGGACTTGCTGGGGGCAGCAATGTGGGAGCTGATATCTGGAAACTGGACTGCATTCCCTGAGCCATGGCAGTTGAGCTGGAAAGCAAGGCCAACCTGTTCTCCAGTTTTCAGAGCCAAGGGTCTTCCTTTTTTTCTGAGCCCAGTGCCCCCCATGGTAGCATGCTTCCTGATCCTGCCAGCTATGACCCTCTGTCTCTCCCAGGAACCATGGGGTGAGGTTGAGGCTTTTCTGCCAGCAAAGCCATTCTGATCGCCCCGCCCATAACAGGGGCCAAGCCAATCACATTAGCCATAAACGACCAATGTCCTTAGCCACTCTTTTCTTGGAGTCACGTTCATGGGTTCTGTTCATCTCTGGTCAGTTGCTGTCTCTAGTCCTTCCTGTAAAGGTGAAAAACAAGCATCACACACACACACACACACACACACACACACACACACACACACACACGGAAACCAAACAACAAAAAACCCAGTGTCTTTTTATGCATGTGATGAGATGAAATTGTGACCTCCAGCTGCTGTCCTGTCTTGTAAAATACGTCCAAATGTTTAAGAATTTCTAAGCAAATGGTCCCTTAATGAGTCTGCAGAATTCAATAAAAAGGTATGGAGAAAATAGGCGTGGTGGTTTATTTTCTGGAGGGGACAGGGGCGTGAGGATGTGAAGATCCGTAAGGGAGGCTGAATTGGAGAGCCTGGGGACCTAGAGGAGCAGCGCTAACTGTTACTCTTCATCCGAAAGAGAAGAAGCATGAGAATCTAGCTGACTTGCCATCCCAATATGCAAGCAGTGGTAACCCAACCCATGCTGTGTCCATGGAACTCCTGTTCTGGTCATTTGACACTCCTGTCAACCATGCCTGGGTATTCCTGATCTTGATACCTCATAAAAATTCTCCTAGTACAAGTTACAAGCTCAAATGCCCATAGGAGTCAAGCAGGTAACATAAATGAGTAAAGCGACCCAGGTAAGAGACATAAGGGAATGGTGGTGAGTGTGGCAAACGGAAAATCACATTTCCTGTCTAAAAGGGTGAACTTGGGACTTCCCTGGAGGCCCAGTGGTTCAAACTTTCTGTGCTTCTAATGCAGGGGACTCGAGTTCAATCCCTGATCAGGGAAACTAAGATCCCACATGTTATGCAGTGCCGCAAAAATAAATAAATAATTTTTTAAAATAAATAAAAGGGTGTACTCTATTCATCTGCAGCTGGTTGTCACCAAATAGAAATGCAGGCCCAGCAATGCCAGATCTTCAGACCTTTTCAGAGAAGTGAGAAATCTTGATTTTTATGGGAAATATCTCACCTTTTTAGTGTTAACAACTAATTCTATTTTTTACCTTTGATCCTGTATTAGCCGAATGAAAATAGGTGTAGGCAGGCCACCCCGGCTCACATGTTGCCCTTCTGTGATCTCCACCTTGATTGACAGGATTTGATGATTTCTATATTAGTTATCTACTGCTGTGTAACAAATTACCCCCAAGTTTATTATCTCACCCAGACATTTATTATTCTCACTCCCAAATGTTTTTCTGGGTTAGGAGTTCAAGAGGGTCTTTAGCTGGATAGTTCTTGCTGGGGTGGGGGCAGTATATATCATGAGGTTCAAACAAGATACCAGCTGCAGTCATCTGGAGGCTTGACTGAGGCTGGAAGATCTGATTCTGATGTAGTTCAGGAGGCCTTGGGTCCCTGCTGGCTGTTGGGAGGAGGTCTCATTTCCTCACCACATGGACCACTCCATAGGACTTCGTCAACGTTTTGACAGTGTGGACAGCTGGCTTCCCCCAGAGTAAGTGATCCAAGAAAGAAAAAGCAAGGAGGAAGTGCAAGGCCTTTTGTGACCTAGTCGCAGAAATCAGACAGCATCATTTCTACCAAGTTCTATTCGTTAGCTCATACTCAAGAGGAATGGCAAAAAAAGAAAAGAGGGATTGCACCTCATACATAGAGATATATCAAGGAATTTGTGAACATATTTTAAAGCCACTAAATTTCATTTACTGGAAAGAGTAGTTTCCAACTTTAGAATTTCATAGGCCAATATAATTGCCTGTTCAGTTTGGGAAAGTACAAAAGCCTTGCCAGCACTCTATTTTGTCAAGTAAAGATGTTGAAAAGTAACGACCGTGTACTATCACTATTTCCTAGTGAAACGAAAGATTTCATGTCTTCCTCCAAAAATATAATCTCAGAATAAAAGACTATCTTTAAAAAAAACAATGTTTGTTTTCTTCCATAGGTCAGGGTTTCCCGGCCTCAGCCCTACTGACGTCCGGGGCTGGATTATTCTTTGAGGTGGGGGCTGCCCTGCACACCACAGGATACTTAGCAGCGTCCCTGGCCTCCACCCACTAGATTCCAAGGACACCCTCTCCTCAGCTGTGACAGCCAAAAGATGTCTCTAGACATGGCCAGATGTCTCCTGAGGGACAAAATCCCCTCAGTTGAGCACCCCTGGAGGAGGTACCAAGTTCAAAGTCCAAAAGGTACCGTGAAAAGTGAAATTTCCCTCACACCTCTAGACCCCAGGCTCCCTGTCCCCAGAGGCAATTACTGCTACCAGGTCTTTATGTATCTTTCCACCGACATTCTTAACAAACACACACGTACAAGTGTGTGTGTGTACAGGTGTGTGTGCTTTGTTTTGTTTTGTTCCCCCCACCCCACCCCCACAAACAGTAACATTTGCACTTTGCTTTTTTCATTTAAAGTATCTTGAAAGTCATTCTGTGTGAAAACACAAAAAGCTTCCTCATTCTTTTGCAAGCCTGTGTCCTGTTCTATTGTGCACAGTAATTGTTAGTCTCCCAGAGCTGAGCATTGAGGACGCTTCCAAACTTTTGCTGTAACAAACAGTGCTGAAATGAACGGCCTGTCAGCAGAGTGGTTCCTGTGGGCTCTGCCTTCAAAATAGATCAGGAATCTGCACTTCTCACCCCTCCGCTGCTACAGCTCCAGGCCACCTCATCACTGTCTGCGGCCTAACGATTGCAGCAACCTCCAGATCAGGCTCCCTGGCTCTGCCCTTGGTCCCTTTCAGGCTCTTCTCAACACAGTGGCCAGAGGGATCCTGTCAAACTGTCAGTCTGATCACATCACTTCGCTGTCAAAACCTTCCAAAGGCTCCCCATCACGTTTTGAATAGAATCCAAAGTCCTTGGCATAGGCTACAAGGCCATACGTCCCCCAGTCGCTGCCTGCCACTCTGAGTTCGTCTCTGTCTGCTGCTCTGAGTTCGTCTCTGTCTGCTCTCCCCGGATGGCGTCCTGCTCCATCGTCACTGGCCTCCCTGCTGCCCCTCAAACATGCCCACCACTGGCTCACCCAGTGATGCAGCTCCTTTCTAGCCCCCTCCCAGATCCTTCCACCCTCTGATCTCCTTTCTTATTTCTTCCTCCTTCACCACCCACCTCACAGACATTAGGCCCCAGCCAACTTTCCAAGACGTCAAGCACACTTCCACCCTAGGGCCTTTGCCCTGGCTCCCCGCCCCCCTCTCCCACCAGGAACATCTTCTCCAGGCGAGTCATGTGGCTCACTTCCTATTTATAGCAGCAATACCCCACACCACCTCCCTCACAAGCATACATCTCCCAGTCCATCCCCTTCTCTGCTTTATTATTCTCCATAGTCGATTACCATCTTCTGACATACTATATTTTATTTGTTTATTTTATTGTTTACTCCTTCCAGTGGAACGTAAATTCCTTCCCTCCAGCAGAGCAGAAACTCAAAAGCAGAAAAGCAAAGAGAACAAAGACTGAAAAGAAGAGAATATACGAGGACAGACTCAGTGGGCTTGAGTCTGAGCAAACTCCAGGAAATAGTGAAGGGAAAGGGAAGTGTGACGTGCTGCAGTCCATGGGATGACAGAGAGTTGGACAGAACAAGGAACAACAAAATTCAAGGATGGTGGGGTAACTACAAAAGGTTTGACATGTGTGTAATGGGAGAAAGGGACAAAAGACATATTAGAAAAAAAATACATTGATTGAAAATTTCTGTATAAGTAATGTCAGACACCAAACCACAGATCCAGAAAGCTCAGCGAACACCAAGTAGGATAAATGCAAACAAACAAAAACCTACACCCAGGCAGGACATCTAGCAGCTGCTGTCTCACTGCGGGAAGGGCGAGATTGCCATGGTTCACTTCTTGCACCGGGCCTTTCACCTCTGGACCCTCAGAAGGATGTCCTGGGCTGCAGTGGGTGCAGATGAACACCAGTGTCCATGATAGTAAAGTCTGAAGAGGCTGAACCCCTGCCAGTCTCTATATTCACCAGGAAGTGCGTGTGGTAGGAGTTTCCCTGCCCTGGGGCATCTCAACCTCAGCCAAGGGGGTTGACTTTGTGCAGCTGAGAGGAGGCGCAGCAGGGTGAGGCCCGCCTCCCACGGGACCTTGGGCAAGTCCCTTTCTCAGGTCTCAGGTCTCACCTGTGCCTGCCAGGGTGGCGGCTGTTTTGCAGGGTGATGTTGGTTTAGATGCAAATGCTAGACATGGCATTAGGCTCTGCTATTATCCCGATGAACCCAAATGCCCCCAAGCCCTCACTGTACCCCACGTGCATTGGGGACATTTTACTCCCCATGGTCATTAACAGGAAAACTTCTGAACCCGGCTGGAGGAGCTGACACCACTACCCCCCACACTCCAAGACAAATTCCTTAAATTCCATGTATTCCTTCACCCATTTTCTGCCTCAGAATGCCTGTTAAACTGAACTTAGCAACATGCCCCCCCCCAAAAAAAATCCTAAAAGAAGCCTAAGGAAAAAATCATCTCATCTCTGGAGGAACAAAGAGAAGGATTACATCTGACCAGCAAGAAGAGACTGGAATGCAAAATTTAAAGTATTGAAAAAAAGCAAACACTACCAGCCTAGAATTCTGGACCATGCAAAATTATTCTTCAGGAGGGGAGAAATTGTGATTTTTTTTCTCAGACAAACAAAAACTGAAGGAATTTGTTGCCTGTAGCCCTGTCTTGCATGAAATGTTTTCTAAAAGTTATTTAGAGTGATGGAAAAAGATAGAACTTATAAACTCAGAACTTCATAACGATGTGGGAGTTCCCTGGTGGCCAAGTGGTTAAGATTCCAGCTTTCACTGCCGTGGTTCAGGTTCAATCCCTGGTCGGGGAGCTGAGATCCTGAAAACCTCAGGGTGGAAAAAAAAAGAAAAGAAAAAGAAAGAAAGATACCTGTTGCCATTGGGGAAACTGAGATCCCACAAGCCCCAAAGTGCCCAAAAAAAGAAAAACAGAAAGATATCTGTTTGTATAAGGAACAATCATCAAAGATATAAGCGAAGACAAAATAAAACTTTAATTTTCTTATTATCAGTTCAGTTCAGTTCAGTCACTCAGTTGTGTCCGACTCTTTGCGACCCCATGGACTGCAGCAAGTGAGGCTTCCCTGTCCATCACCAACTCCCAGAGCTTGCTCAAACTCACATCCATTGAGTCGGTGATGCCATCCAACCATTTCATCCTCCATTGTCCCCTTCACCTCCCACCTTCAATCTTTCCCAGAATCAGGGTCTTTTTCAAATGAGTCAATTCTTCGCACCAGGTGGCCAAAGTATTAGAGCTTCAGCATCAGTCCTTCCAATGAATATTCAGGACTGATTTCCTTTAGGATGGATTGGTTGGATCTCCTTGCAGTCCAAGGGACTCTCAAGAGTCTTCTCCAACAACACAGCTCAAAAGCATCAATTCTCTGGAGCTCAGCTTTGTTATAGTCCAACTCTCACATCCATACATGACTACTGGAAAAACCATAACTTTGACTAGACAGACCTTTGTTGGCAAAGTAATGTCTCTGCTTTTTAATATACTGTCTAGCTTGGTCATAGCTTTTTTTCCATGGAGCAAGTGTCTTTTAATTTCATGGCTGCAGTCACCATCTTTCACTCTCTTTTTCACTTTCTGCCATAAGGGTAGTGTCATCTGCATACCTGAGGTTCTTGATGTTTTTCCCAGCAATGTTGATTCCAGCTTGCACTTCATCCAGCCTGGCATTTTGCATGATGTACTCTGCATATAACAGAAAATAATATTAACTTCTTATTATTAATTGATCTAATAAATAACAAAGATGGGCCCACTCAAGACAGAAATGGTATGGACCTAATAGAAGCAAAAGATATTAAGAAGAGGTGGCCCAGAGGGATGGGGAGGAGGGTTCAGGATGGGGGAACACATGTACACCCGTGGCTGATTCATGCCAATGTATGGCAAAAACCACCACAATATTGTAAAGTAATTAGCCTCCATTAAAATTAAGAAATTAATTTAAAAGAAAAAAAAGAAGAGGTGGCAAGAATACACAGAACTATACAAAAAAAGATCTTAATGATCCAGGTAACCACAATGATGTGATCACTCACTTAACAGCCAGACATCTCAGAGTGTAAGTGGGCCTTAGGCAGCATTACCAAACAAAGCTAATGGAGGTGTCGGAATTCCAGCTGAGCTATTTCAAATCTAAAAGATGATGCTGTTAAAGTGCTTCCCTTGAAATACCAGTGAGTTTGGAAAACTCAGCAGGGGCCCAAGAACTGGAAAAGGTCAGTTTTCATTCCAATCCCAAAGAAGGGCAATGCCAAAGAATGTTCAAACTACCGCACAATTGAACTCATTTCATATGCTAGCAAGGTAATGCTCAAAATCCTTCAAGCTAGGCTTCAATAGTATGTGAACCAAGAACTTTCAGACATACAAATTGAATTTAGAAAAGGCAGAGGAACCAAAGATCAAATTGCCAACATCTGTTGGATCATAGCGAAAGCTAGAGAATTTCAGAAAAAAAATTCTCCTTCTGTTTCACTGACTGTACTAAAACCTTTGACTGTGTGGATCACAACAAAGTGGAAAATTCCTAAAGTGGGGGAGTACCAGACCACCTTATCTGCCTCCTGCGAAACCTGTATACAGGTCAAGAAGAAACAGTTAGAACTGGACATGGAACAATGGACTGGTTCCAAATTGGGAAAGGAGTACATCAAGGCTGCATGCTGTCACCCTGCTTATTTAACTTCTATGTAGAGTACATCACGTGAAATGCCAGGATGGATAAAGTACAAGCTGGAATCAAAATTGCTGAGAGAAATATCAATAACTTCAGATACGCAGATGACACCACCCTAACACAGAAAGCAAAATGGAATTAAAGAGCTTCTTGATGAAAATGAAAGAGGAGAGTGTAAAAGCTGGCTTAAAACTCAACATTCAAAAAACTATGATCATGTCACCCGGCCCCATCACTTCATGGCAAGTAGATGGGGAAACAATGAAAACAGTGACAGACTTAATTTTCTTGGGCTCCAAAATCACTGCGGACAGTGACTGCAGCCATGAAATTAAAAGACACTTGCTCCTTGGAAGAAAAGCTATGACAAACCTAGACAGAGTATTAAAAAGTAGAGACATAACTTTGTTGACAGAGGTCTGTATAGTCAAAGCTCTGGTTTTTCCGGTAGTCACATACGGAACTGGACAATAAAAAAGACTGAGAAGCAAAGAATTGCTGCTTTTGAACTATGGTGCTGGAGAAGACTCTCGAGAGTCCCTCGGACTGCAAGGAGATCCAACCAGTCCATCCTAAAGGAAATCAACCTTGAATATTCACTGGAAGGGCTGATGCTGAAGCTGAAGTTCCAATATTTTGGCCACCTGATGCGAAAGCCAATTCATTGAAAAAAGACACTGATGCTGAGAAAGATTGAGGGCAGGAGAAGGGGACAACAGAGGATGAGATGGTTGGATGGCATCACTGACTCAATGGACTTTAGTTTGAGCAAACTCTGGGAAATAGTAAAGGGCAAGGAAGCCTGGCATGCTGCAGTCCATGCGGTCACAAAGAGTTGGACACAACTGAGCAACTGAACAACAGCAATAATGTATTCCATTAGTATGCTTATATATGTACACACATATAAAAATACAGGAGACGTAAGAGAGGCAGATTTGATCCCTGAGTTGGGAAGATCTCCTGGAGAAGGGCATGACAACCCATTCCAGTACTCTTGCCTGGAGAATCTCATGGACAGAGGAGCCCAGCAGGCTACAGTGCATAAGGTGGCAAAGAGTCGGACACAACTGAAGAGACTTAGCACACACAAGCACACATGTGTATACAGGTACATGTATATATATACACACTTCAATATATATATGTGAATTGAATAACAGTAATGATACAAGAGACAGGAAGGAGAAATTTGGATTAGTTACTATAAGGTACTCAAACTATGTGCCAAGTTTTACAGTGTTATTTGAAAGTGAATTTGTATTAGTTGTAAATGTATATTGCAAGTTCCAGGGAAACCACTAAAAAAGCTTTGCTTGTTTTTTTTTTTTAAGTATAATAGGACTTCTCTGTTTTTAGAATAGGACTTCACTTACATATAGTGAAATGTATATACGTACATATACCTGTATACATATGTGTGCTTGTGTGTGCTAAGACTCTTCAGTCGTGCCCGACTCTTTGCCACCTTATGGACTGTAGCCTGCTGGGCTCCTCTGTCCATGAGATTCTCCAGAGCCTAAGAGTCTGTGCTCTCAATGCAAGGGGCCCGGGTCAATCCCTGATCAGGGAACTAGATCCCACATACTGAAACTAAGAGTTCACATGCTGGAAGTAAAAGATCTCATAGGCCGCAACTTAAAAAAAGATTCCACGACCACAACTAAGACCCAGTGCAGCCAAATACACAAGTAAATAAAAATAAAATATAAAAAAAGAAAGGATGGGAAAGATATCCCATGCACATGAAACCAAAAGAGAGCAAAGATAACTGTACTTATAAAAGACAAGACAGACTTTAAGACAAACACTGTAAGAGACAAAGGCTTTATATAATGATAAAAGGGTCAGCTCATCAGGGAGCTATGACAGTGGTAAATATATAGGCACCTAACATGTATTAAATAAATACCAACAGAGCTGAAGGGAGAAATAGATAGCAATACAGTCGTAGTGGGAAATCTAAGTAGGGATTTGAGTGGATTAAAGTGCCGCTTTCAACTATGGATAGGTCACCCAGATAGAAAATCGATGCAGAAACGCTAGACTTGAACGATACTTTACACCAAATGGCCCTCACAGACATATATAGAACATTCCATCCCAAAACCCCCAAACTCACCAAGAACAACGTCCAGGATAGATCATGGATGCACGCTCAGTCATGCAGTCTTACCCGACCCTTTGCGGCCCCATGGACTGTAGCCCGCCAGGCTCCTTTGTCTGCAGGATTTTCCAGGCAAGAGTAATGGAGTGGGTTGCCATTTCCTCCTCCAAAGATAGATTATATTAGGTCACAAAATACGTTTTAACACATATAAGAAAATTTCTACCTTAGCAAATATCTTTTCTGAACACAGTGCTATGAAACTAGAAACCAATAACAAGAAAAATGGAAAATTTTTGTGTGAAAATGAAATAACACCTTCCTGAACAACCATTGAGTCAAAGAGGAAATCGAAAAGTATCTTGAAAGAAGCAATAATGGAAATGCAATATTCTAAAACTTACGGAATACAGCAAAAACAGTTCTAAGAGGGAAGTTTATAGCTATAAACCTGTACATCAGCAAAAAAAAAAAAAAAGTCTTAAA
Source organism: Ovis canadensis (assembly GCF_042477335.2). NCBI lineage: Eukaryota > Metazoa > Chordata > Mammalia > Artiodactyla > Bovidae > Ovis > Ovis canadensis. The sequence goes on along the minus strand of NC_091257.1, from coordinate 92,802,582 downwards.
AAACAACCTAACTTTACACCTCAAGAAACCAGAAAAAAGAAGACAAAACTAAGCCCAGCGTCAGCAAAAGGAAGAAAATGAAGATGATCAGAAAAGAAGTAAATGAAATCAAGACCAGAAAAGCAACATTAAAATCAAGAACTATTTTTTTAAAGATAAAACTGACAAACCTTCAGCTAGGCTAAGGGGGAGAAAAAGAGATAAGACTTGAATAAATAAGTAAAAGGTGTACATGTTAGGAAGGAAGACATGAAACTGGTTTCGTTCACAGATGACATGATTATCTAAGTAGAAAATCCAAAAGAACTGACATAAAAAAATTCCTGAACTAACAAATGACCATAGCAAAGTCAGAGAATACAAGTTCAGTATGCAAAAGTCAATCACTTTCCTGCAAACCAGCAATAAACAAGTAGAATCTGAAATTTAAAAAACACAATACCATTTACAGTATCAACCAAAAAACTGAAACAGGTATAAATCCAACAGATATGTATAAGATCCAAATTTTAAAAAAGAACAAAGGATGTGCACAATAAAGGACAAAAACGGTAAGGACCTAACAGAAGCAGAAGAGACTAAGAAGAGGTGGCAAGAATACACAGCAGACATGTACAAAAAAGGTCTTAATGGCCCTAGTGTCCACAATGGTGCAGTCACTTACCTAGAGCAGGACATCCTGGAGTGTGAAATCAAGTGGGCCTTAAGAAGTATTACTAAGAACAAAGCAAGTGGTGGTGACGGAATTCCAGTTGAGCTATTTAAAATCCTAAAAGATGATGCTGTTAAAGTGCTGCACACAATATGCCAGCAAATTTGGAAAACTCAGCCGTGGCCACAGGACTGGAAAAGGTGAAGGGGGCCTCGAAGAAATCACACATACACACACATAGATCACGGGTGCCTGCAAGAAATGTGCTGTGACCCAAGATCTCCTGTGTTCCAGGAGCTTTGCTGACCCCTTTCCATGTGCCATCTCCCCCAGTCCTCATGAAACACTACTAGGAAAACATCATTATCTGCATTTGGCAGCCAAGGAGGCTGAAGCAAAACACAGTAAGGTGACTTGTCCAAGGTCGTCTAGCTACGAACAGGCACAACCAAGATTTTAAGCCAAGCCTGTCCAATTTTACTAGGTTGTGTGCACGCTAAGTCGCTTAAGTCATGTCTGACACTTTGTAACCCTATGGACTATAGCCCGCCAGGCTCCTCTGTCCATGGGATTTCCCAGTCAAGAATACTGGAGATTGTTGCCGTTTCCTCCTCCAGGGTATCTTTCCGACCTAGGGATCATGCCTGCATCTCTGAAGTCTCCTGTGTTGGTAAGTGGATTCTTTATTTTACCACTAGCGCCACCTGGGAAGCCCCTTTACGAGGCTGTTGTTCAGTCGTGTCTGACACTTTGCGACCCCATGAACTGCAGCACCCCAGGCTTCCGTGTCCTTCACTACCTCCTGGAGTTTGCTCAAATTCATATCCACTGAGTTGGTGATGCCATCCAGCTCTCATCCTCTGTTGCCCCCTTCTCCTCCTGCCTTCAATCTTTTCCAGCATCAAGGTCTTTTACAGTGAGTCGCTTTTTGTATCAGGTCCCCAAAGTATTGGAACTTCAGCTCAGCATCAGTCCTTCCAATGAATATTCAGGGTTGATTTCCTTTAAGACTGACTGGTTTGATCTCCTTGCAGTCCAAGGGACTCTCGAGAGTCTTCTCCAGTACCACAATTACCTGGTAAAAGAATCGAACATAATAATTTAGTAGATGAAACTGTGCGGTTTGTGACAGGTCTGGTCTGGAGCCAGACTCAATTCAGTCGTTCAGTTGTTCCCAACTCTTTGTGACCCCATGGACTGCAGCACGGCAGGCGGCAGCTGGACTGCCCGGGTTCAAAATCCTGACTCCTCCACTTAGTGGTTATATGGCATCAGGGGGTTCTCTACCTGCTTTGTCTCAGAGTTTCCATCTATAGAAAAAGGCTTGTTTCCTTAAGCAACAGTTATATATTAAACCCCTCGGGGCCAAGAATAGGATGAGGTGACCGAGGCAGAATTGTACCAGTGAAGAGTTGGATTCTGTCATTATCTGAAATGTTGATATTTTGTTCATCATAGCTTTTTGGCATTAATTTTTTAATATGTTTTACCTAGATTGCCAAGTTTGGGACACACCCTTAAATCTCTTGAGAAATGAGTGCCTCACTTGAGAAATTTCACCTCATCTTGGTCCCATCCCTGCCCTTGGGGGACTCTGCTGCTGCTACTGCTAAGTCACTTCAGTTGTGTCCGACTCTGTGTGACCCCATAGACAGCAGCCCACCAGGCTCCCCCATCCCTGGGATTCTCCAGGCAAGAACACTGGAGTGGGTTGCCATTTCCTTCTCCAGTGCATGATAGGGAAAAGTCAAAATGAAGTCACTCAGTCGTGTCTGACTCTTAGCGACCCCATGGACTGCAGCCTACCAGGGTCCTCCATCCATGGGATTTTCCAGGCAAGAGTACTGGAGTGGGGTGCCATTGCCTTCTCTGACTCAGCCTTGAGCAAAGCAAATTCCTACCTTAAAGAGATGCACATCCTAGAGGGGAAGGCTGCCAATCAACGGAGTTTAAATGTATGGCGTATCTGAAGCTAAGAAGAAAAACAAAGTTGGGGAAAGAGAGAGGCATGAGGCAAAAAAAATAGAACCCATCTCACAAGGTTGGTATAGAGATTAAAATAAATAATTCATATAAAGCACCTAGTATAAAGGTGGGCACCTGCTAAAGTGCTCTGCAGACACTGGCCATTAATGTGACTTCAGTGTTGGCTCTGGGGGCACATTACAGAGACTGCAGGGCTCTGCTCTCCTGCAGCTTGCTGGGGCAGTGTTTGTTTCATAAACTGGGAGCTGAGCTCCACTGGTGCCAGGATTCTTAACCTTTTTGTGGACCCTCAGGCAGTCCAGTGAAGCCCACACACCCCTCCTCAGATAATAATTTTAAGTGCATAAAATAAAATACATAGGTTTACAGAAGAAATCTGTTGACACGGAATTATCAAAATATTTTAAAATACATAGTATAGTAATACATGGGCTTCTTAGCAAATTAAATAACACGACCTAGCAGTGGGTTTGAGGCAGGAGGTAGATGACGCCTCCCACTCCCCCGGGGTAAAGCAATTGGAGATTCATTCCCTGTGGACTGAAACTCCAAGAGAATAGCTGTACAATCAAGGAAGGCAGCTGGGCACGGCTCTGACCACATATTTCTCATTCTCCAAGTTAGGAGATCTCCCTGATCACACATGTGCAGAAAGCCTCCTTGGAGGTCAGAAGGAGGTTGATGCCAAGGGATGTTCTACCCATACGCCTTTTCGGTAAAATCCATCTTGGCTAAGAGATGCATGCACACACATGGGAGGACCCCGATATATGCCAAAGGTGCACTGTGAACCAGGCAAATCAAAATGATTGGCCAAAGGAAGCCCAAAAGAAATGCCCCGTATAAATAATTCAAACTACCATGAGGGACTCTCCTTCTGAGTCTATCCACACACACTGTATCTTTTCCTCCTGATAAATGCTTGCTTCAGCACTTTCTGTCTTTCTGGAAGTTCTTTTCTGCAAAGCCAAGGATCCAGGACCCTTGTCATTGGCCATGGTCTAGTGGCTAGGATCTGCAGCCCTCACCGCCATGACCCAGCCTCAATCTCCAGCTGGGAACCCAAGCCCCACTCCAAACCATTCCAGGCAGAGGCCACCTGAGATCAGGTCTAGTAACTACCATAATTTCAAGGAAGTAAAGCATTTCTTTTCTTTCCAGGAAGTAAAGCATTTCTTGGGCTTCCTTGGTGCCTCAGATGGTAAAGAATCTGTCTGTAATGCAGGAGTCCAGGGTTCAATCCCCTGGGTCAGAAAGATCTGATGCAGACGGGAATGGCAACCCACCCACTCCAATATTCTTGCCAGGAGAATTCCATGGACAGAGGAGCCTGGTGGGCTACAGTCCATGGAGTCACAAAGAGTCAGACACAACTGAGCGACTAACACACACAAAGCATTTCTGGGCTGCTTCAAGGCGTCTGCAACAGCATAATGGAGATGCAAGTCATATAGTGTTTGTTAGTGACAATGTCACAAACACTGCTTATATTACTAAGATTTTCTGCCTCTATAACTGAAGGAAGTGCTACATTTCAGCTAGAGGTCAGTGAAAATAAAACTATCGAGTATTGTCCCATTAAAGTTCATGGACCCAGCTTACAAATCCCTGCATTAAGGGGCCTTTGAAATCTATTTCATGGGTCATAACTAGCACTTTTTTGATGAAATACTAATATAGACCAGACCAGATTATAATAGAATATAATAACAGGATATAATAGATCGGCATGCATTGCTCACAATAAAATGAATTCAGATTCATGAAACTTTCATTTTACTTGTGTGTGGTGGTGGTGGTGGTGGTGGTGGGGTGTGTGTGTGTGTGTGTGTGTGTGTGTGTGTGTGTGTGACAGTTCACAATGTGAAAATACTTCTTGGGCTTCCGTGGTGGTGCAGTGGTTAAGAATCTGCCTTGCAATGCAGATGGGTTCAATGCATGGGTTCAACTCCTAGTTCAGAAAGATCCCACGTGCCGTGGGGCGACGAAGGGCAAGTGCAGCAGCTACTGAGCCTGCATGCCCTAGATCCCGCGCTCCGAAACAGGAGAAGCCACTGCAAAGAGAAACCTGAGCACTGCAACTAGAGAATAGCCACTCTCACCACGACTAGAGGAAGACCACACGCAGCAGCGAAGACCCAGCACAGCCAAAAACGAAATTAATTAACGGTCAGAAATATCTGAGAAGCAGTGGCTCGAGGGAGGGCAGATCCATCATGGCCGTGGCCCCACTGCAGGGCCAAACTTCCTTGTCCCCCGCTCCGGGCCCCCACTGGCCTTGGCTTGGTCCTTGTCTGCCCTTGTGCCTACACACAAGACCCAAGCTCAGAAAACGCTCTGCTGTCAGTGGCTACACAGCTGTTTCCCCCATCCTCAGGGAGAGGAGCAGGTGTGGCGATGCCCATGTCCTGAGCTCATCGCCTGTCTGGGGACATGCCCCTCCTGATGGCTACATGCACATATTAGGCAAATATTAGGCAAGCTGTTTGTGAAGAGCCAGCTGGCAGCATGTCTGGAAGTGCCGGGCTCCAAAGGTTTAGGGCCAATTAAACAGCCTCTGATGAGCCGCTATAGGGAGCGAAGGCTGGGCAGATACTTAGGTGCTTTTTCCTGAATGTGTGTGTGTTCTTTTTTGCCCAACCTCAGTAGCAAAGGTGAAAGTCTGGGGACTTCCCTGGGGGTCCAGTGGCTAAGATTCCATGCTCCCAGTGCAGGGGACCTGGGTTCAATCCCTGGACAGGAAACTTGCTCCCACATGCCACAACTAAGACCTGGAGCAGTCAGTAAGTTTTCTTTAAAAAGGTGAGAGCCTGGGAGAGGATATTGGAATCGGAAAAACAAAACTTCTAAGGGAATCGACTCTCTGGTTTCCCAAGGGGAAGGGGGTCTGACTCTCAGCAGATGGGAGCTGAGGAAACAAATTATTCACTTGTCAGATGTGCTGGCAATTAACCCTGTGCTAATAAACAGGAAATAGCTAAAGGGGAAAGATGGGCTTTGTCGGGCGGAGGTGGAAGGAGGGGGGATTTAAAGCTGCAGCTCGATCTAGTGGTTCAGAAGGGAAACGCTGGAGTCTGAAGCATCATACTTTGGCCACCTCATGCAAAGAGTTGACTCATTGGAAAAGACCCTGACCCTGGGAGGGATTGGGGGCAGGAGGAGAAGGGGACGACAGAGGATGAGATGGCTGGATGGCATCACCGACTCGATGGACATGAGTTTGGGTAGACTCCAGGAGTTGGTGATGGACAGGGAGGCCTGGAGTGCTGTGATTCCTGGGGTCGCAAAAAGTCAGACACGACTAAGCGACTGAACTGAACTAAACTGAACTGAAGCATCTGAGTTCAAATTCTGCCTACACTGTTGTTTTGCTGTGTGACCTATGTATGGCAAGTAGTTTTCCCTCTGTGGATCCTTATTTTTTCAGTCTATAAAATGGGAAAATAACAGTGTTTACTTTGAAAGACTACTGGAAAGCTTTAACAAAAAGATGTTAAATGCTTAGCCCTAGGCTTGGCATGCATAAGTACTCAATAATAGCCAGCTCTCTTTGTTACCATAAATGTTATTTGTCCCATAGCCTGGGGCCTATATCTGTTCCTTAGTGGAGATCTGTTGTTCAGGCTGAGCTCCTCACAATGCCAGAAATCACGGAGAACATAAAATCCTGCTAGTTAAGATTTATTGAGCATTTACTGTATGCCAGGCACGGTTCTGAGCACTTCACATGCATTTATTTGCTAATTAATTCTTAGCAATGACTCTAAAAATCAACCTATGAAATTATCATCATGAGTATTATAAAATTATCATCAACAACAATTCCGTGAAACTATCATCACCCTCATTTTACAAATGAGGAACTGGGTTAGTTACCAACTGCTGTATAACAAATTACCCCAACACTTAGCAGCTTAGAACAACAGTAAACACTTATTATCTCACGATTTCTGTGGCTCAGGGATTTGGGGACTGCTTAGCTGTGTGGCTCCAGGGCAGATGCTCTGATGAGGCTGTGGTCAAGATGTTGGCCAGGGCTGTAGTTCTCTGAAAGCCTGGCTAGGCTGGAGGACCCACTTCCAAGATAGCTCCCGCAGGCGCCTGACAAGTTGGTGTTGGGGCTTTGGCGGAAGGCCTCAACCGCAGAAGGTCCTTCACCACACAAGTCTCTCCATAAGGTGTTTTCAGTATCCTTACAATATGGCTGAGGGCTTCTCCCAGAGTGAGTGATCCAAGAGAAAGGGAGAAGCTGGAATTTCTTTTTGCTCTAATTTTTTTTATTGTGAAAAAGAACACATGTAACATAAACTTTATAAACTCTAGCCATTTTGAAGTATACAATTCTCAGTGATATCAAGTACATTCATATTGTTGTACAGCCATCACCACCATCCATCTCCAGCAGGTTTTTATCTTGCAAAACCGCAGCTCCGTACCCGGTAAAAAATACCTCCCCATTTCTCCTTCCTCAGTCCCTCTTGAAGCTGAGGAGCCTGGGTCTCACCTGCCATTGAGACATGGAAGAGGAAGGGTTGGGGCAGGTCCTTCTAGCTATTGATTATCCAGCTGCCTTGGTGAGTTTGGAGATGCCCACTTGCCTCATGCAGGGAGAGCCCTTGGAGCCAAGGGGAGGAGCTGGGATTTGAACCCGGCTCTGGATCCTGAATTCTTAAGTCCTTCATCCCTCCACTAAGTTCAGGGAGTCAGTCCTTGTGACATTCGGGAGAGTATCAAAATTGCAAGCATACACCTGCCCAATACAACTCAACAACAATGATGAGCAGCACTGCCTCTCACAGGAATAACATGCATTACTTAAAATTTTAACTGTGGACAGTGTAGAGATATTAAAACTTCTTAAGCTATAAAGTTAAAAAGAAAGAAATTCTAGACACAGCTAAGGCACTGCATCTCCTAGCGAAGGCAGCATAGGACATTTTTTTCTGGGCTCCTGCAGCCTCCCAAGCCTGCCCCATCACAGTCTTTATGACACCAGGCTCTAACTTCCTCTGACTTCACTGAGCTCGTTAACCCAGCAAATGTGAAAGCCAGGGAGTCCGGGTTCAAATCCTAGCTCCTTTCCTTTCTAGTTGTGTGACCTCGGGCAATTTATTTTGCCTCTCTGTGCTTTATGAACTTGCACCAGCAGCTAGTTTCCAGGGCGATGATGAGGACCGAGCATGTTGTCTCTTGTAATGTGCTTGTCACAATCAATAAATGTTAGTTACTGCGGCTCAGCCCTCTCTGCACCAGACTGCAAACCCCATGCAGGCAAAGATCTTGTCTTATCTCTGTTCCAAGCACCAGCACAGAGCCTGGCACAGGGAAGGCACTCAAAAGAAGTTTGCTAAATGAATCCAGGTATTCAGTCCATAAGTATTCATTGACCCCTTCTCTGCACCAAGTCCTAGGGAAACAAAGGCCAATGACATGGATGTGGTCTGTGTTCTCATGGGGTTTACATTCTCATAGAGGAGATGGCCAATAAATCAATAGGCAAATTAGTAAACAAGAAGATACAAAGTATTGCTCAGCGCTATGGAGAAAACGAAGCAGGAGGTGATCTAGGGTGACTGGGCAGTCAGGGAAGACCACACAGAGGTGGTGATTGTGAGACAAGATCTAATCGACAGAAGCAGCTAGCCACCAGGAGAGCTATTAGGAGAGCTTTTCAGACAGAAAGCACAGAAAGTGCAAAGGCACGGAGGTAGGAACACTCTCAGGAGACCAGCTTGGCTGGAGCGGGATGATTAAGAATGATAGGTAGGATGTGAGAGAGGTCAACAGGGCTCCATCACACAGCACCTTGTTAAGCAGGGTCACTCTCAGAGCAGCCATGGGGACGTTTAAGGCAGGGACCAACACAGTCCTGGCATCTAGGTGATGGTGGTAGTTTAGTCACTAAGTCGTGTCCGAATCTTGTGATCCCATGGACTATAGACCACCAGGTTCCTCTGTCCATGGGATTTCCAGGCAAGAATACTGGAGTGGGTTACCATTTCCTTCTCCAGGGGATCTTCCTGACCCAGGGATCAAATTTGGGTCTCGTGCATTGCAGGGAGACTTTTCACCGTCTGAGCCATCAGGGAAGCTTGCATCCAGGAGCATCTCACATAATGAAGACAGTCCCAGATGAACCTAGAAGAATCTGCTCCTCCAAGGCAGTGTCCAAGAGCTCAGCCTGGAGCAGCTCAGCCTGGAGCAGCGCAGCCAGAGTCACTACCATCCATCCTCGTCTCAGCCTCGCTGCAAGCCAGGCTAGCATCCCCATTAATATAAATGAGGTCTTTGCTGACTTTGATTTCCAAATGAGCCCAGCCGTTCAAGATCTCTATTCCAGGAAATGAGAAATTTATGTAATGAAAATTAAAAGAGAAACTGGGGAAGCGGCTCTTTAAGTGCCTACTTCCTGGGTAAGTGAGTCAGATCTGGCAGGAGATGGATGAAGATGCCACCCTAGGTCTCCTGGGAACCTGCGACCAGCAGGGAGGCAGGGAGCATCCTGGCTATAGGCAAAGATGAAGCCCCCAGACCCCCTTCTTTTGCTCCAAAAAGCAGCCATGATAATAATAGCTCATGTTCACTGCTCCTGTTCACCTGCCCAGCCCTGTTCTAAACACTTTACTTACATGGGTTATTTCGTTCAACCTTCATGACAAAGAGATGGTATAGGCACCACTATGTTCCCCATTTTACAGATGGGAAAACTGAGGCTCAGGTTGTGACCTGATCAAGGACACAGAGCAAAACAGTGGCACAAATGGGACTCGAGTCTTTTGTCTATCATCTCCACAGTTCCTCTAGTCCAGAGCTCAGACAATGTGGAATGGAAGGAAGGCTCAGGAGGCAGAGAGATTCGGATTCGAATCCAAGCTTCAACTACTGACCTGCTATATGACCTTGAACAAGCTGCTTACTTTCCAGCAACTCAGTTCCTTTATAATTTTTGCCCCTTCCCCATTGAGTTCATCCCTGAATTAAAGAAGATAATGTATAAAGATGGCAACACAGGATTTCAGATGCCTTCTCAAACTAATTTTAAAAACCAATGGCAAACTCTTAGAACTGAAAAGTCTTTGGGCAATAGCTTCAGGTACAGTTGGATCCAGGGGCTCTAAGGATGCCAAGGGCACAGTTTTTTCTTTTTCTCCGTGTAGTGGGCCCTCCCTAGGAGCTCCAAGATTACATCAGATTTCTTACAGCTAGAAATCTTGGTTGAAAGAGAGTTTTTTTCAAACAGCGCAGCAGAAGTCCTGGTATTAACTCTGATTGGACCAAGTTGGGTCACATGATCATCCCATCACCAATCTTTATGGCCAGAGAGATGGACAATGCTGATTGGGCCACCCAGGCCACACACTCCTGGAGCTACGGGGAGGGGTGCAGAAAACCAGGGCTGAGCCATTTGGACTGTGAGGGGGAGAGGCTAGCCTCCTCCCAAAAACCTGGGTGCTCTTACCAGAAAAATAAAGAATATATGCTGGGCCAGCAGGAATACCAGATGGTGATCCTGGCACATAGTAGGCCATAAATAAATACATGTGCAATTGAACAAAAAAATTTCTACCCCTGAGGTTGGTTGTAAGGATAAAGTGAAATAATGTATATGACTCCCTGGCACATATCAGCACTCCATAAATCTTGTCTTAGAGAAATAAGAGGTGCTCAGATTGAGTTTAGATTCTGGTCACATGCTGATGAGCACAGATGCTGGAAAAAAACTGGAAGAAAATGCCTCCCTCACCTCAGCCAGGAAAGTGAAAGTGAAGTCGCTCAGTCGTGCCCCCCGTCGTGCCCGACTCTTTGCGACCCCATGGACGGTAGCCTGCCCCAAGCTCCTCTGCCCATGGGATTTTCAAGGCAAGAGTACTGGAGTGGGTTGCCATTTCCTTCTCCAGAGAATCTTCCCAACCCAGGGATCAAACCCAGCTCTCTCACATTGTAGACAGAGGCTTTACCCTCTGAGCCACCAGGGAAGTCCTCCCCCAAATTCATTTTACATCCTGCAGACAGAACAGGACCAGGACTCAGGTAAAGAAAGTGAGGCTCTTGCTGCGGCGTAAAATGTAAGGGGACAGGGGCTTCCCTGGTTGTCCAATGGTTAGGGCTTCACCTTCCAATGCAGGGGGTGGGGGTTCGATCCCTGGTTGGGGAGCTAAGATTCCACATGCCTCACAACCAAAAAGGCAAAACATAAAACAGAAACAATATTGTAACAAATTCAAAAAAGACTTAAAACATGGTCCACATCAAAAAAAAATCTTTTAAAATTGTATTTAGAAAAATGTAATTAGAAAAAAAAATGTATTTCAGGGACACTGAAAAAGCAATAATATTTTAAAAAATCGATAGTACAAAAATCCATGATATTCAAAATATTAACATTTTAAATAGACATATCCATATGTACACATTTACATATCACTTCTGTGCAAATATCCAGACATATGCACATATGGACATTTTCACAGACATATCTTTGTGTATTTCCTCATAAAATCTGCACAGGGCCACTGCATGGCACAACCCCAAGGGGTCCCATTCCATTGTAATCTGCATAGATGGCATCCCCTGCGCTGTGCAGGAACAGCACCTCTGGCTGAACACAGCAGTCCTGTGTGTGAACAAACGGGTAAGCGCATCTCCATCCATGAGAAAGCTCACAGCCACCCATCCAGCACTAAGTGGTGCCACGTAACATGCCAAACATGGAACTGCACGATTTGGTTTCACGTGTGCTGACTTTCTTGCCCCAGGGCTTCTGCACTTGCTGTTTGCTCTACCTGGGATGTTCTTGCCATATAACCATGTAGCTCCCTCTCTTGCCTCCTACATCCTCGAAGGTGACTTTGTCAGGAGGGCTCTAACACCTCCACAACCTACCATTGTCTAAAATTGCAAACCCTCACCCACAGTCCATATCCCCTCAAAACTTGCTTTATTTTTCTCCTTAACATTTAAGACCATCTGACATAATATGTGGCTCCCCAGGTGGCTCAGTGGTAAAGAATCTGCCTGCCAGTGCAAGAGATGTAGCTTCAACCCCTTGGTCAGGAAGATTCCCTGGAGGAAGAAATGGCAACCCACTCCAGTATTCTTGCCCGGAAAACCCCATGGAGAGATGAGCCTGGCGGGCTGCAGTCCATGGGATCACAAAGAGTAGGACACAGCTTATCAACTGATCACACACATACATAACGTATTTTCCTTTCTATCCTATTGACTGTCTACCCTGCTAAAATTGTCAGGGATTCTCTGGTGGCTCAGACAGCAAAGAATCTACCTGCAATGCAGGAGACCTAGTTTTGATCCCTTGGTTGAGAAGATCCCCTAGAGAAAGGAATGGCTACCCGCTCCAGTACTCTTGCCTGGAGAATTCCATGGACAGAGGAGCCTGGTAGGCCACTGTCCACGGAATCACAAAGAGCTGAACACGACTGAGAAACTAACACTCTCACCACTAAAATATCAGCTCTACAAAGGCAAGGATTTTTGTCTGCTTTGTTCACTGCCACGTTTCCCATCTTTAGAGCGTTGCCTCACACAGAGTAGGTGCTCAATAAGTATTAGTTAAATGAATGAAAAAAGCCAAGAAAGAGGGGATCCCTGAGCATGACTTAGACCAAATTTCCCATTATCTCAGCAGAAAGGCAATCAAAAGTCAGATGAAAGTTGGGTTCTAGAACTTAGTAGCAATGTAAGATACATGCTAAGTGATGTGAGCGTATTATCTCCTTTAATCATCACAGCAGCCCTGTTAGGCTGGGGTTCCCAGTGTCCAGCATCTAATGCCTGATGATATGAGGTGGAGCTGATGTAATAATAATGGAAATTAAGTGCTCAATAAATGCAATACACTTGAATCATCCCAAAACCATCCCCCTCCCTGACCTCTGTCCATGGAAAAGCTGACCCCCATGAAACCGGTCCCCAGCACCAAGAAGGTTGGGAACCATGTGTAAGGTACCATTGTCTATCCCCAGTTTACCTGGAGGGAATCAAGGCACTGAGCGGTTAAATCACTTAGACAAGACGTGTGGAAATGGTAAAGCTGAGATTCAAACCCAGCATCTTGGCTCCACCCAGTCCACACTCCTACACACACACACACACACACACACACACACACACACTCTATAGTGTCACCTGGTCCTTTCAGTTTTTAGGCAACTCTCAGAAAAGAAACCTCCTTCCCCCAGACTGGGTGTCTGGAGTCCCCACCCCTCACTGCCCTCATTGCACCCCAGCCAAATGCAAATCTGCATCCCTGGCGTCCTTGCTGTTGCTGCGGGAAGCTGTAAGCTGTCCAGTTGTCATGGCGATGGTCTCCAGCTCTTATCAACAGTCCCGCCTCCTGGCTGCCGGGCTGGCTCACTCTTACCGAGCTTAGAGGCTGTTCCGTGGCCTTGCTCCGTACCTGACCCCTTCTGGGTAGCTGGGTGCGCCCAAAGCTTCGCTTGTCTCTCCTGTTCCCACCTGGGGGCAGGAGGATCAGAAGCAAGGCACCTGGTCCCCGCCTACCTTCCTGGCCTCCTTGGCTATGTGACCTTGAGCTATCACATCTCCTCCTAACCCTGCTTTACAGATGGCCACGAAGAGTTAATGAGTTCAGTGGTTCATTCATTCCACAAATTATTACTGAGCTCCTGCCATGTGCCAGGCAATGGTCTAGGTGCTGGGGATACAGCAATGACTAAGACAGACCAGGTTGTCTGGGAGACAGACAACAAACAAGTTCTGGGAAGGAGATAATGTAACTGAATGCAAATGAGTGGAGGGATCAGGGCAGACACTACTTAGGGTGGTCGAGGAATGGCTTTCTCACTTGAGCTAAACCAGAATAAGCAGAGAGCCATGCAAATATACAGGGAAAGAGTATTCCAGAAAGAAACTGCAGCATTTACAAAGGCCCTGAGGCAGGGATGAACTGGTCTGTTTAAGGAACAGAAGGCCCTTCCCTCAAAATGATGCTTATAACTTTCGGAGGGCAGCTTCCAAGTACAAACTAGACTCTGAAGGCACAGAGAAAGTGAGCCTTGACAAGGCTGCTCAAGCTGGCAGGAGGAAAGTGACATCATAGCCAGCTGCTGGGCATGCAGCTTCCAGCTCCTGGGGGCACCCCTCAGACTCAACGTCTGAGCCTCTGCAGCAGGTAAAAGAGCAGCGATACTAATACAACATGTTCTAGAAGCTTTCCATGTGTTAATTAGTCTATGCTTCACATCCCTAAGGGAGAATTTATTGTTCTCATTATCTCCATTTTACAGACGGAAAGCTAAGGCAAAGAGCTGCTTGCCCAAGGTCAACGGCTGTTGACTAGCAAAGCTGAAAACATACTTGGCTGCAAAGCCCATGGCCCCAGCCACCATCCCAGATGCTCTGTAAATGAACAAAGGGACTCGGTTCAAAGCCTCCAAAAGAGGTGCGGACATTGGCGAACTGAAGCCCGTGACCTTTGCAGAGGGCACCACCGCCCATGACCAGCCCATCTTTGGAGGCATGTGGGCATATCGACTCTCTGTGGCAAGAGTTTCCAATCTTCCAAAATACAGCACGTTCTTATGTGAACTCTCCAAATGCTAAAATGCGGACCGGGTTCTTTCTTTTCAATATCGAGCAGCCCAATAAAACGAGTTGTTTAGACATCCAGGTGGGACCAGCGGGGACCAGTGCAAAGTGATAGTGCAGCATCTCTTGTTCAGAAATGATTCGGAAAAACACAGCAAGGACAGAGCAGTAATCCCTGGGGGGCCCTCCCTTTGGAGCACAGGCCTTTGAATAATCGCCCGAGTTGCACATCTGTGAAGCCAGCCCGGCCTCTCAGGTAGGCACTTCCTCAATACTTACTGAATCAAATGGAAGGCAGAGGAAGGGCTTCCCTGGTGGTTTTGGGGTAAAGAATCTGCCTGCCAAAGCAGGAGACACAGGTTCAATCCCTGATCCAGGAAAATCCCACACGCTGCCCACGGAACAACTCAGGCCGTGTGCCACGACTACTGAGCCTGTGCTCTAGGAGCCCCGGAGCTGCAATTTCGGAGCCAGTGTGCTCCTGCTACCAAAGCCTAAGTACCCTAGAACCCGTGCTCTTCAACAAGAGAGGCCACTGCAATGAGAAGCCCCAGCACAACAGCGAGTAGATCCCGCTCACTGTAGCCAGAGAAAGCGCGCAGCAACGAAGACCCAGTGAAGCCAAACAAAGAAATTAATTGACTTATTTTTTTAAAAAAAAGGAAGTCAGAGGGAAAGGAAGGAAAACAGACAGGCATCTGGTCCCTCAATGTATCAGTGTATGTGCGCGCTCAGTCACTTCAGTTGCGTCCAACCCTTTGCAACCCTATGGACTGAAGCCCACCAGGCTTCTCTGTCCATGGGATTCTCCAGGCAAGAATACTGGAGAGGGTTGCCATGCCCTCCTCCAGGGGATCTTCCCGACCCAGGGATTGAACCTGTGTCTCCTGCATCTCCTGCATTGCAGACGGATTCTTTACCATGGAGCCACCAAAGAACCCCCCAGTGTATCAGACGCAGCTCCATGTAATACCTCACAAGAACTCACCATGTGCCAAGCACTGTGTGTATCAATGCATTTAAACCTCACAGTAGCTATTCTCGCTTTCAGATGAGGAAACTGGAGCTTAGACAGGTGAAATATTTTGGTTACCGTTAATACTTGACAGAATTGATCAGACTGGCAGGGGCGAGGAAGAACAAAGATGGGGGCAGGAAAAGCAAGAGAGAGACAGGAAGAGAAGACACCAAGGGCCTGTCTCCCAAGCTGGGCTGCTCTCAGGTCTCTGCCAAGACCGCCTGGAATTTGGGGAGGCCGTCGCACCCCAGATCACAGTGCCATCCGCCCCAGCTTGGCTTCTCTCCGGCGATCCAATTACTAAATCCAGCCGCATTCTTTAAAAATGTCTTTCCTCTTATGTAATGCAATAGTGACAAACACCAAACAGATGGTGCTATGACAAGCTTTTTAAAAGTTGATCGGGAGCTCATCTTTCACAATTAATGTATGGGCATTTAAACGAGCTGCAGCCAGCCACAAAATTCCATCAAGAATCCATACATGACAACCGGCTTGACTGCGTGGCCATGCTCAACCTCCTGAAGGGCCAGGGGTAGATGGAACAAGTGATCACGTTGACTCGTGAGCCACAGTCAGAAGGTACATAGTTTGGACAGAATGAAGAACTGCCTCAGGCCTCGCAAAGCCCAGAGAGCTGGAGCCTTCCTCCATCTATTACCAAGACTGTTGTATTTTTGTTTTTTGTTTTCTTTTCCCCAAACTTTTATGTCGTCTTCAAGACAGCGGACTCGCTTTCTCTCTCTCTTTCTCTCTCTCTCTCACAAACGATTGAGTTACAAACAGTGTCAGATGCTGCCAGGGAGTTCTTTTCCCCACCCCCACCCCCACCCATCTTCCTCAGTGTTCAGGGATGAGATCATTTCATTCGGAGCCAATTATAGAAGGAGAACACTGGGGATGTACAAAGAAGCCTCCTCCCACTAACACAGGCTGTACCCTGCCGGCATGAGCAGGAACAGGAGGCTGGATGTCCGGTTCCAAGTTCAACCTCAGGGTGTGCGAAGGCCAAGCATTCCTAAGCCGCAGCTTGGATCTGTCAAGCTAGGATGCTGGGCTTCTGGCTAAATGAAATCTTTCGGTCAGAAGTTCAGAGCTGGGTGAGTTCGAGGAGATCATCGCTATAAAAGATGGGCAAACTGGGGCTCAGAAAAGGGGAACCGGGACTTCCCCGGTGGTCCAGTGACTAAGACTCTGAGCTTCCCCTGCAGGGGGCGTGGGTTCAATCCCTGGCCAAGGAACTAAAATCCCACATGCCCACGCAGCCAAAATATATTTTTTAAAAACTAAGGGGGAGAGCGGGGGTGGGATGCGTCACCTCAAGTTCACATAGCTAGTAGGCAGTGAAGCCAGATAGCTGGATGGTGTCTTCCACCACTCCCCATGAGGAAGAAGTCTATTGACTTGGACCTGTCCAGTCCCCTTCCTGCTGCTTCTTATAACAGCATCCTGAGTTTTCCTAGGGGAACTATCCTTTTCCCCCTTGGTCCATGTGGTTCAATTAGGACTGATCCCTCTCTAGCCCTAGGATGCACCTATTGGCCAGTCCCAGCCAATCAGAGCCCACTGCCCTACCAGTTCAGGGATGGGCATGTAAGACGAGCCAGGTCCATAAGCAAGTGACGCCAGGAGTTTAGCCGGAGCTACGGCTACTGGAAATGAGAAGTTCTCTTCCACTCGGCAATACTAAACTGGAAGGAAGAAACCCAAGAGATGATGGTATCCATCTCCCACCCCAAGGTGCCTGCCTAAGGAAAGAGCCGAACAGAGGAGAGGAGGGCCAAAGGGTAGCGATCAGACAGCTCCAACCTCGCAGGCCCTGGATCTAGCCACACCTGAAGGGAAATCTATCCTGAATATTTTAATTACATGTGTAGATAAATTTCCATTTTTGCCAAAGTTGACTGAGTTCTGTCACTCATCAACCCACCCCCCACCCCCACCCCCCGCCACACACACACACAAAGGGCCTTGACTCAAAGTGCTTAGGTGTAGGGCAAGGCTCCATGAACATCACACTACAGGCTTCCCACCTTCATCTCCAAATCATTTCTGATTTTTTAAGCTTTTTTTCTCTTATTGGCATAGCCACATGGCATGTAGGATCTTAGTTCCCCAACCAGGAATCAAAACCATGCCCCCTGCCCTGGAAGTGCAGAGTCTTAACCACTGGACCACAAGGGAAGTCCTTTTATTTTATTCTTAATTTTTTTGGTATTGGTTGGATGGAGATACTTCCCCCTCCTCTGGCAGAGTCCCTGACTCTGTACAAACTCCTGCTGAAACTAGGGGTAATGAGTCAAATCCATTTCATCTGCCTTCACTGATCAAGGCTTTGCGTGCCCTCCAAGCAGCAAGCAGCCTAAGACATAAGAAGCTGGACTCCATTGTTTTCCAGGAACTTGGAGTCAGCTGTGTCTAGCTCACGCTGAGCCTCTTAAGACGGAACAAGATGGGACCACCGACCCTCCAACTGGACATGTGTGAGTGTTCCCTTGGTGACCCTTTGATTCTAGAGGGTCAAAAACTCCACCCTCAGATGGTGCTAAGCAGCTTCATCTTTCAGCATACAGAGGCCCGGAGCTTGGCTGCACCTGCACAGAACAATGATGGCACCTTTTTCCAATCTCCCTTCCCCACCCTCCCCATGCTCAGAGCCCCCTCCCACTTTATTCTTTATCCCATAAATACTCCAAAGCTCCTGGCCTTGCAGGAGGCAGATCTGAGGCTGGCGTCGTCTTTGTGCTTCGTGCACGCTTAGATGTCTCAGCATCGTGGCCTGCTGTGTGTGGGCAAAACGAAGCTAGTTCAGTGACATGGGCACCTACTCCAAAGGTGTGCCCAAGGGAAACATCCCCTTTCACAGCACCTGTCCCCCAGTGTCCCCACCACAGCCTCTAACTTCTTGTTCAGTCAAGAGCACAGGCTTTGGCATCCAGTTCAAACTCCAGCTCCAACTTTTCCTAACAATGAGGCCTTGTACAGGTCACCTGACTTTCCTGAGCCTCAGTTTCCCCTTCTATAAAAGGAAGAAAGACCATCCACCTCCCAGAATCCCAGAAAGTTAAAAGAGGTATCACTACTTAAGGGTTGGTTTTTCAGCAGTATCTATGAAGGACTCCAGAACATTTATACTACGGAGCCCAGGCATCTCAGACACTGAGCCTGCTCAGGAAGACAGCAGCTAAACACTGCAGCCACGAAATTAAAAGACGCTCCTTGGAAGAAAAGCTATGACAAACCTACACAGCATATTAAAAAGCAGAGACATTACTTTGCCAACAAATGTCCATATAGGCAAAGCTCTGGTTTTTCCAGAAGTCATGTATGGATGTGAGAGTTGAACTATAAAGAAGGCTGAGGGCCAAAGAATTGATGATTTCGAACTGTGGTGCTGGAGAAGACTCCTGAGAGTCCCTTGGACTGCAAGGGGATCAAACGAGTCAATTTCAAAGGAAATCAACTCTGAATATTCATGGGAAGGACTGATGCTAAAGCTGAAGCTTCAATACTTTGGTCACCTGATACAAAGAGCCAACTAATTGGAAAGGACCCTGATGCTGGGAAAGACTGAGGGCAGGAGAAGGGGACAACAGAGGATGAAATGGCTGGATGGCATCACCAACTGGATGGACATGAGTTTGAGCAAACTCTGGGAGATGATGAAGGCCAGGGAGGCCTGGCGTGCTGCAGTCCATGGGGTCGAATGAGCGGCTGAACAACAACAAACACACAAAAGATAATTTCCAAATAAAACGACCTCCCGTGGCCCAAACAAGCGTAGGGGCAGAGGCAGAGAAAGCCTGCTATTAGGGAACCTGACCTCAGTGTGAACTGCCTGACCGGTCAGCATCTCTTTCCCCTCCATCACCCTGGCTCCTCACCCCAGACGGACACACACAGGTGCTGCTGAAATGCTTGTCAGTGACTCACTGACACTCCCAGAGCTGGTGGGGGCAGACAGTGATTCCCAGGAGTGCCCAGAGTCCTGATTTAGGAAAGAGGGTTGAGTAGCAGGAACATGTGGGCCAGTCCCTGCCCAGACCAGAGGGCAGTGGAAAGATACACCCCTCCCCCAACTCCATCCTCGGAGCTCCTGGGTCTAAACGCTGGGAGAACCAAGCCAGCACCCTTGCTAGAGGAGGAGCAGGAGGCCAGGACTCATCCACAGTTCTTTATGCACCTGAAGTAAGGGATTCGTCAGAGATGGTTTTACACAAACGCAGGACAGGGCAGGAAATAATTGACTAGAAGATGGATGAACTTTGAAAACATTCTGCTATGTGAAAGAAGCCGGCCACGAAAGGCCATTTGTATGATTCCATTTATATGAAATGTCCAGAACAGGCAAATCCACGGAAATAGAAAGTAGACTCGTGGTTGCTTAGGGCTGGAGGGCCTGATGAATGAAGGGTAACTGATGATGGGTATGAGGCTTCTGTGGGGATGAAAAGGGTTCTACAATTAGATCAAGTTAGACGATTGTCTGAATATACGACAAAGACTGAATTATACACTTTGAGTGAATGGCATAATGTGAATTCTAGCTCAGCAAAGGTGTTAAAGGACATATTAATAACAATTGACTCCCAAGGGGAGAAAAACTGCTCCCTTTCAAGTCCCTTGTGATTCCTCTAATGGAGACTAGGCAAGGACCTCGTCTCCACTGGAACGCATGGCCCCCTCACTTCCTCTCACACACATGCTAGTGTCTCGTTTGGACAAGGAGACAGCAGGCTTCCCGTTCGGCTCCTGGAAGAGCAGTGCCTCGCCAGACTTGTTTGCTTTCCGTTGTGTTTGTTTTTCTGATTGCCTTCTAATTATGGCAGCTGATTGTTCACCTGTTCATTTATTCGGTAAACATGGATTAAGCGTTATGGTGTGACAGACGCTATTCTAGCCACAGCGGACACAGCAGGGGAGAAGACCAAAACCCTTGCCCTCGTGGAGCTGATGTCCTGCTAGGGCAGAAAATCTGAGCAGCTGGTGTAGCTCATGGGTTTCAAATCCCCGCTCTGCCATTCATTGGCTGTGTGTCCTGGGGCAAGTAACTTAACCTCTCTGTGCCTCAGTTCCCCCACATGCAAAATGGGGGTAATAACTGCATCTAACTCAGGATACAATGAGTTAGTATGTGTAAAAGGCCGGGACAGTGCGTGGGATACTGTAGGTACTTAATAAATGTTTGCAATTATTATCTATTTTCATTTCTAGTTGCAATTTTTAAAAAAAATTCCTCTTTATACACAGTATGTAAGTATAGGGCCTCCCTGGTGGCTCAGAGTAAAGAGCCTGCCTGCAGTGCAAGAGGTCCAGATTCACCCCTGAGTCGGGAAGATCCCCTGGAAAAGGGAATGGCAACCCACTCTAGTATTCTTGCCTGGAGAATCTCATGGACAGAGGAGCCCAGCGGGCTACAGTCCACACAGTCACTTAGTGTCAGACACGACTGAATAACACACGCATGTAAGTATAAGCTTCCTTTTAAAATAAATTTATTTAAGTAAAGAAAGAGATGAAATGGAGAGTCAAAAAAAATGGGGGGTATGGGTAAGGAAAATAGGGCAACCTTGAGAAGAGCGTATTTAGGAGAAGAAGTTTGGGAACCCCTGAACCAGAGAGAGATGGCAGTAAGGCTGTGACTCAGCGGGCACCCACTGGAAACACAAAGCTATTTTCAGTGTCAGCGTAAGGACAAGGCTTGTTCCTGCAGTCTCAGATGTGCTGATTTCTCCCCACTCCTTCGTCCTATCGCCTCCCAAGCCCTGAGGGTTTCCCTGCCACCCAAGGAGGCTTTGGAAAGAGGGGCTTGGACAGATGGGGTCACGGCTGCTAGATGAAGACAAAGCCGTGAACCTCGGGGGAGGAACAGTCTTGGAACTGCCCGTGTCTCTCCCAGCTCTCTTGGCAGCTGGGGTTGCCGGCCGCTTGCCACAGCAACAGCTGGTGCCTGCAAGACAGGGGGCTGTTTCAGTGGCGACATGACTCTCCTGGGCACCGGGGATATTGGCTTTCAGGGACCCCTTCTCCATGCAAAAATACTTCAAATCAAAATCTACAACTGCATTGTATAATGATAAATAGAATCCGCCTGGATTCCATATCAGACCTTCATTTTTATTACATTTTATGTCTTCTGACTTTAACAGGTTAAAATTAAAGCATTTTTGTGGTGCCTAAAAGTATATGGGCCCTGGGTCCTATGCGTATTCTTTGCCTGATGGAGAAGTTGGCCTCAGACTGGCCGAAGAACGGCTGATCCTAGAGGCTACCCTGGGCAATCCAGACTGGACTCTTAGAGTCTGACAAGGTGATCCCCTCATATCCTTAGCCTCCCTGTGCCCCCTTCCCCTCCTGTTGGAAGGCAACAGAGTGGAGGAATTAAGAACAAAGGTTCCGGCATGTGAGTGGGGGTAGCTCGTGACCCAGCTACTAGGAGCTTCTGGCTCTTTGGTGAGTAGCAGACGTAATCGTAGTGCTTCCCTCGTGGCTCAGATGGTAAAGAGACTTCCTGCAATGCAGGAGACCTGGGTTTGATCCCTAGGTCAAGAAGAGACTCCAGTATTCTTAGTGGATACTGGAGAATTCCATAGACAGAGGAGCCGAGCCAGCTAGAGTCCATGGGGTCGCAAAGAGTCAAACACGACTGAGCAACTAACACACACAGAACCGTAATCTCTGCCCCTCTGAAGTGTTGGGAGGGTATGATGAGATGCAAAGTGAAAAAGCAATCATGACAATAATAACGAACCATTTCAGCCACAAGAACGAACAACCCAAGGCAACAAGGCCGTCACTCAGATAGACCTTGCAAGCCACATTCTGAGCAAAAGAAACTGAATTCTAAAAGGTACTTCCTGTATCATTTCATTTATGTGACTTGGGGGCAGGGGATTAAACTCTTATGTTTAGGGATCTGCACCAGGTTGACTAAAGCTATAAAGAAAACTGTACAACGGACCACCATAAAATCAGGATGATGGTCTTCTCTACGGGGAGGGAGGGACTGTGGTTGGGGGGTTCTGGGGAGACTGGGGGGCTAGCCAAATTCTATCCCATGCCTCGGTGCTGACTACCCAGATGTGTCCTCTTTGCAAACATTTATGAAACTGGCTCATATATATTTTAGCCAATTCTCTGTAGGTATGAAAAGTGAAAGGTTTAGTTGCTCAGTCATGTCTGACTTTGCGGCCTCATGGACTGTAGCCCGCCGGGCTCCTCTGTCCATGTAATTCTCCAGGCAAGAACAATGGAGTGGGTTGCCATTTTCTTCTCCGAGGGATCTTTTCAACCCAGGGATTGAACCTGGGTCTCCTGCATTGCAGGCAGATTCTTTACTGTCTGAGCCACCAGGGAAGCCTCTGTAGGTATAATTCACATCTTTAAAAATGCAAAAGAATAACAGTAATAGCATAGGGAAATTGTGTTCTGTGCGAGGCACTGTTCTAAGCTTCTAAGCACAGTGCCTGGCACTTCATAGACACTTCACAAAGGACAGCACTTGACGTTACCATTATTATTGCTATGCTCAGAATATAAGCTAGAACTAATGTCCCTTGTCGCCAAAGGGCTTGTGAGGCTTGAATAAGAGCTCACAGACAAAGCGCCCTGTTGGCACACAGCGCACAGTGGGTGCAAGACCATGCTGGGTGCCCTTCTGCTTGTCCCAAACTCAGAGACCCTTCTCCTGCTGAATAAACCTTCCTGAACTCCCCCACCAGCAGGCTCACCCTCCCCAGGCCCCAGCCCTCTGCATGCCCACCCTCGCCAGCTGCCCATGGAAAGAATCTGGCTGGCAGTCCATCCCCATCCTCACTTTGCTCCTCCTTCTCTGCTGAGTCCTGCCTGGTGAGCTCACGCCCCAGTCAGACCTTCCGCCACCTGTTCTGTGGGCCTGGCCTGGCTGGGGTGGGGGCAGGCAGACATGCCCGTATCTGGAACAGCCCTGGCTCTGGTCTCCATCCCAGCCCATGATGCCTGGTGGAGGCAGGGGTTCCTAGGACCCTCATCTCAGCCTCACCAAAGTGCCATGTTCCTGGAGTATGTGCTTCCAAAAAGAGAGGTTTGGCATTAATCAGAGTTTCAGGGCTAGCAATGCTTATTCAAAGATGGATAGGTAAATTGAGGCTCTAATAAGTAAGTATCTAGCCCCCAAAATGAATCTCTAATGGTAGAATCTCAGGTCTAGGATGAGTAAGTGGTGGTGGGTAGAGACTGGAGTAAGGTTGGTCGAGAGGACATCCCTATTGTCTGCCATTTATTTACTTGACACCTACTATGTGCCAAGTTTTCCACATTTATTATATTTCATTTTCACAAAGTACATATTATTATACCCATTCTATAGGTTAAACATGACAATAGCAGCTTCCACTAGTAAGCATCTATGAGGAGCCAGGTGCTGTGCAAAGATCTCAGGATCTTTCCTGCAGTACAAGTGATGGGGACTGTCAGGACCAGAAGTGGGGTTTGCACCTGGATCTGTGCAGTCCCAATGCCTCTTGTTCAGATACATCTGTCCCTAACACCCCATCTGGCATCAGCCTCCCCTGCTCTAGGTTTACAACGAGCAGGGCTGCTCAGTTTCAAAAGGCAGGAAACTAACATCCTTAGAAACGGGAGAAGAGCTCCCTGGACAGACCCCAGAGTGGGCTCTGCTTCCTGCAGGATGATAATCCCTGCACTAGAAAAGCACGCTAGTGGAAAACAGTCTAGACTTGTCTTCAGTACTTGGCCCAGGAGACTGGGCAATAGGTTCAAAGCCTGATTCTGCCTCTTGGCAGGTGTGTGACCTCAGGCACGTCTCTGTGAATCAGTCTCCTCTTCCAGAGAAAGAGGATCCTGCAAGTGTTCACTCTGGGCTCTCCCCACTCCCCCTTGCTCATTCCACACCAGCCTCAATGGTGGCATGCTCCCACCTCAGGGCCTTTGCACCTGCTGTTCCTTCAGCCTAAATACCCTTCCCCCATACGTCCCCATGGCTCCATCCCTCACTGCCTTCAGGTCTCTGTTCAAATGTGTCACCTTCCTTTAAAAACTAATAATGATAAATATCCCCAGAATTTCCCCAATTGTGCTTTCTTTCCCTGACACTTGTCTCCTATCTGACAAATTACAGACTTACTTGCCTCATGTCTGCCTCCTCACAGCAGAATCTGTCTCCGTGAGAGAAGGGATCACAGCTGTTTTGCTCACTGAATTTCCCCAGTGCCCAAAACACTGCCTGACACATGCTTAATAGTAAGTGCTCAACAAATACTTGTTGAATGAATGAATGGATGAATACAGAATAATGCTTGGCACATATAAGCGCTCAATAAATGTTAGCTACTATTGTAATTCTAAATACTTTCCAAGACATCTGCCCTTGTGGGAGGAGCTTGGGAGAGAGTAACAGCCAAATCCTGTGTGACCTTGACTAAGTCACAATGCCTCTTTGAGCCTCGGTTTCCCCACCTATAACATGAGGGGAACGAAACATAGTGTTTAAGGGAATTCTGACGAGTCAGCCATCAAACCAGCTCCCTTTCCTAGATGCCAAGAGCTATGCTAAATCTTCAGCTTGCACAATCTCATTTCACTTTCATCATTGCCCCATGGGGAGGTCCTCTGATTATCTGTATTTTCAGACAAGGAAATTGAAGTCCAGAGAGGTCATGCAATTGCCCAAGGTCACACAGCTGGGAATGGCAGGAGCTGCTTCTCCTCAGACACTGGGATCAGGACCCTCTTGGGCCCGCCTGCCCTGGCCAGAAAACAGGATCCCACCCCCTCCCACCTTCACTTCTCAGGCAGCAGAGAGGCCCCGGGCTCTAGAGTCACACTTGCCCAGGCCCAAGTCCCCCTGCTTACCCACCAGGCTCAGCGCCAACCCCGTAGCAGTGCCCACTCCTGGTGTCCTAGGCAGGCCACTCACACTTCACACAGATTATGTGGCCCTGGGTCAGATACCTCACCCACTGGGCACGGGGGGCTCCTTCACCTGCTGGCAGCTGTCCAGAACGGGCCCCAGCTGGAACTGAACACAGCACCTGCAGCCACACAGGAAGACACCACCTCAAACACCTGCGAGCATTTCTGGAGCACCTGCTGTGTACCTCACCTTATGTAGGCTCAGGCTGGGACAATTTCTCCCTGCTACAGAAACCTTTGGGGCAACTCAGCCTGCATCAACAGGTAACATACAAGTGAGGGCTTCCATGAGCCAGTTCTTCAAGCACTGCATCCAAAGGAACATATAACCTATTTCTCATCTGTCTCCCCCGGGAACAGCAGCTGCACAGTGGCAGGAATTTTGATCCATCCCGTTCACTGTTGTGTCCAAGGCCTAGATCAGGATCTGATGTGCTAAAAAGTTGAGAAATGAATCATTCGGTCCCATGGAGGAGGGAGACCATGCCAGGCAGATGCTGGCCCCCGTTTACAGAATAGGAAACTGAGGACGAACAAAATAACCTGCCCAGAGTCAGACAGATAATAAATGGTAGGACCGAAAATGGAACGACCTCATTCCAAAAGCCTCAATAAGCACTCCAAAGCGCTTTGCAAAATATATCACTTTATAGAAAAGATTCACCGTGAGAATTATTTAAATAATTCTCCCATTCTGGAGTATCTGGGGGGAAAAAAGTCCTTCAGTTGTGTCCAACTCTTTGGGACCCCAAGGACTATACATGCAGTCCATGGAATTCTCCAGGTCAGAATACTACAGTGGGTAACCTTTCCCTTCTCCAGGGGATCTTCCCAACCCAGGGATCGAACCCAGGTCTCCTGCATTGCAGGCGGATTCTACACCAGCTGAGCCACAAGGGGAGAGGGTCTGAGTTAAGATCCAATTTGCCAAAATTTTACTTAGACCCAACTTTTTGCCCAAGCAGCAGTAAATGGCGCCCCCTGCTGGAGGAGATGCAGCTTGTCAAGAACCCGGGGGTGACTGTGTGGGCCTGCTGCCCTCTGCTGGCACGAGGTGCCCCCTGCTGCAGCCTCTGGAAGGATAAAGGATTGGACAGTTTTCTTCTCTGAACAGCCCAAAGCCAGCCCAGAGCACTTTCCTCTCAGCTGCCCCCCAGAACTCCTTAGGAATCTGTCTCTTACCAGTGAAATGAAAGTTTCTCAGTCATATCCGACTCTTTGTGACCCCATGGACAGCTGCACACCAGACTCCTCTGTCCATGGGATTCTCCAGGCAAGAATTCTGGAGTGGGCAGCCTTTCCCTTCTCCAGGGGATCTTCCCAACTCAAAGATCAAACCCAGGTCTCCCACATTGCAGCTGGATTCTTTACTGTCTGAGCCACCAGGGAAGTCCAAGAATACTGGAGTGGGTAGCCTATCCCTTCTCCAGGGGATCTTCCTGACCCAGAAATCAAATTGTGGTCTCCTGCATTGCAGGTGGATTCTTTACCAGCTGAGCTACCAGGGAAGCCCCGATTGTACCAGGAGCCTGTGATAATTGCAACTTTCATCTTCCCAACACGCTTTCTCTCACCTTTTGGTGGTTTATTTGGGGGAACCCTTGCTCTCACCTTACGTGGTCTTGGAGGGGCAATCCTTGTCCTGGCTCCCCACACCTCCCCTAGCATGGACATATGATTGAAGTTGACAAATCAGAGGTCCCGTCCCCTGGGCCATGGTGATTGATTGATTCACGGAGGGGTCTGGGATCCAAGCAGGACCCAGCACCCCCCTCCAGAAATGATGCTGAGATGGGGAAACAGGACTCCTCCAGCTGGGATTGCTAAGCTGGGAGGATGTGCGGATGTTGGTGGGGGCAGCTTGGCGGCTCCAGGGAGAGGGGCTGCTTGAGAATGAAGCCAATATATGAAGGGGGAAAAGTGGGGAGATGGAGTCTCGATAATATTTGACCTCTTGGCTTGAAATATCATTTCAAAACTTCCCTCTCAGTTATATAGATAATAATTCTCCTTTTCCATTGAGCCAGTTTGAGCTGAGTTTCTGTCCCTTGAAAGGAAAGGAATCCTAACTAACAGGCTGCTCTTACCATCACCCTTAGCACTGCCTTTGTTCAGACCTTACTCTTTCAATTGATACTTGTTGAATAGTTACCGTGTGTATGAGGTGCAGTCCTAGAAGCCTGGCCTCTTCACCACCATCCGCAGCACACTGCTTGACCCCATCCCTGAAATCCACCCTTCAAAGGTGCAGGGCTTCCACCCTGGTCTAACCATCTTCATTTCTCATGTGGACAATATATTGCAGTAGCCTCTGCACTGGTCTCCCTAATTCCCACCTTGCCTTTCTGAGATCAGTTCTCCAAATAGCAGCCAAGGGATCCTGTGAAAACCTAAGTCAGAGTCCGTCATTCCTCAGCCCCAAACCCTCCCACGCCTCCCATCTTATGCAGAGAAAGTTCCCACCACGGCCTACAGCCCCTGTACGATCTGACCACCCACCAGTATATCATATTTCCCACTCTCTCTCACTCTCCCTGAACTCCAGCCTCCTTGAACACCCCAGGCCTGCCCTGCCTCAGGACTTCACACTTGCTGGTCCATCGTCCAGCCACACTTTTCCCCCAGGTAACCTCTCCAATAGCTTGGTTCAGATATCACCTTCTCAGTAAAGATGTCTCTAACACACAACCGTCTTCCTGTTTTATTTTTCTCCGTGGCACTTAGCACCATTTGACAGGCTATCTATTTTTTTCTTGTCTGCCTCCTCCAAGGCCAACTCCATGAAAATGAGTATTTTTGTCCTTTTATGTTCCTTGCTGTAGCCCCAAGGCCTAAACCCAGTACCTGTCATATAAATAATAAACATTGAGTGAATGAGTGAATGAATGAAGTTGAACAGAGACCAATTATTAGGGACTCCACAAATGCAACGGGACATGAAATGGGGAGTTGTTAAAGCTCCCAAAGTAAGACAGAGACAGGGTGAAAGTCTAATCCAGGGGAAGATGGTCACAAAGTTGAAGCTGACTTGGGGTTCGTTTGCTTCCGCCTGCCCTATTAACTCCTGATTCTTGGTGATATTTCGCTTTTCTCGCTCTTTCCCATAGCTGCCTGTGGTTTTCAGAGCAGGGACTGTGGGCCCAGGAGGAAACAGGTTAAGAAGCCCCGCTTATCCAGGTGCCCCCAGACAAAGGCTGTGACACCACAGGAAGAATTAGGTACTTCTAGTGCCTGAGTCGTGTCTATGGCAGCCCTAAGGAGCCTGTGGAGTCGCGTAAGTGGGTAGATGGTCCCCTTATGCAACGATGGAGGCAAGATTACATTTATCTCTGAGACTCACAGCCTCGCACAGTGGGTGGCACAGTGGGTCTCAACAAAAAGTTCTTCAAATGAATGATCTTGATGAATAAGTGAGTGAGTGGAAAAAGAGATGCGCTAATAACTGAGTGGGTGGATGGGTGACTGAAATGATACAGAAAAGGAAGAATGGTTGGGTGATGAGCGCATGGGAAGGTGGGAGGGTGGGGAAAGGAGGGAGACGAGATGGTGAATGGGAAGAAGGATGGATGGAGAGGTGAAAGGTGGATGGATAGATGGAGGGGTGAAAGAGCCAGACGACAGAGGAATGAAAGGGTGGGAAGACAGAAGGATGGAGGAAAGGGGGACAGAGGTATGGGTGGATGAATAAATTAATTAAAGTAACTAATTGTTGAGCCAACTTCCAAACACCTTCCTTCCTAGAGCGCAGGAGAACACAGAGAAGAATTGAGTCAGTCCAGGAGTGGATATCGATTCTTTATGGAAAAAAAAAGCCAAAGGAAGTTCCTACCCCTCCCCAGTCCCTGAGTGATGGAACTGAATCAAAGATATGGTGTTGAACTAATTACTGCTTGTCATCTAGAGAAGATGGTACACCTAACACACAGCTTCTCTTCTCTATCTGCTTTTCGTGTAGCCTAGAGCATGAAGGAGAGTCCCAGAGAAGCCCGGGTTCCGGTGCCAGCTCTCCCTCTTATAGATGAGTGATCTTGGTCCACTCTGAGACTCAGTCTCCTCATCAGCAAAATGGGTATAATGCTAGAACCTATACCATACACTGATTGTCTGAGTTGAATAAAATGATACAGGATGAACCACGTATCTCAGGCAAGTTTTGTGCCTGCCTGAGCCTTGGTATCCCCTTCAGAAAATGCAGAGTAACATTGGCCTCACAGAGTCAAGAAATGGGGCAAAGTACACGGTAGACCGTAGAGGCAGTCAGGAAATCTTCCTGGAGAAAACTGTCATCTGTGCAGGAAACGAAGAACCAGGCAAGTTAGACGTGGGTGGCAGAGGGGCAGGAGGGTTTCAGGCAGAGGAAATGATGCTCCTTCGTTCCTCTCCCCGTTGCCACCATCCTGGTCCAGACAGCATCCTCTCCTGCCCGCATCGCTGCAGGGGGCCTCCCCACTGCCCTCTGACCCCTTTCCATCTGCTGTCCCCCACAGGGGTCAGAATCATCCTTTTAAAACAGAAAGAAGGAGGGAGGAGAGGAGGCCACAAGAGGTAACTTGAGCTTGTAGACCGCAAAGGAGTTTGGATTTCACCCTGAGGTCACTGAGTACCTACTGGCGAGTTTCAGGAAGGAGGGGGACACCAGGGTAAGACGTGTGCTATGCATCCTGCCAGGCTGTGGCATGGGAAGAGATCGGGAGGCGACAGTTTAGCCTGCACTTCCACCCCTTCGGGAAAACCTCTGAAGGTTTCACTCTCTCGGTCAGTCTCTCCAGGTGTAAAATGAGCCTCACCTATTTTTTTGGTATTGAGATAAAAGCATTTTATCGGTACATGCAGGGGGGCCAACATCTGTTGCTTTGCCTCCCCTGTGTCCATTCCTCCCAGTTTTCCTTTGGAGAACACCCCTCCCCTACTCTCGTTCAGACGGGGCTGAGCCACCCTTCAGCTTCACCCTGCAGCTCGGGCTTCAGTAGTTGCGGCTCTCAGGCCTTACAAGGTGGGCTCAGCAGTTGTGGTGTGCAGGCTTAGTTGTTCCAAGGCATGTGGAATCTTCCCAGGACAGGGGTCGAACCCAAGTCCCCTGCATTGGCAGGCAGATTCTTATCCACTGGACCACAAGCGAAGTCCAGCAGTGGCTTTTCTTCACGCTTAGAATAAAATCCAAATTCCTTACAACAGCCATCAAGGCTCTGTAGCTATCATGCCCGCCTCTCTCTCTGACATTATTTTCTGCCACTTTCCTTCCTGATTTTTACGCTCTCGCCATGCTGGGCTCCTCACTGTCCCTCCAGCATCCAACCTGGACCCTGCCTCAGGGCCTTTGCACTGCCTGTTCTCTCAGCAATCTGTCCCCTCAGACACCTACACAGCTTCCTCCCTCGCCCCCTCAGATGCCCTTTGTCACGGAGGCCCTCCTTGACCCCTGTATCTGAAATAGGTTCTTACCACCCTATATCCCCACCACTCTTATTCTGCTTTGGGTTTTCTCAGAGCAGGGATCGCTAGTTGAAATTACATCGTATCTTGTATTGTTTCTTTCCCTTTTTGGCTGTACCACGTGGTTTGCAGGATTTAAGCTCCCCAACCAGGGATCAGCCTGTGCCCCTGACAGTGGAACCGCGGAGTCCTCACCACTGGCCCTCGGGGGAGTCTCTGTGTTGTTTCTTGTCTGTTTCCCCCACTGAACGTCAGCTTCTCCAGGGCAGGAGCTTTTTCCGCTTTGCCCCTCTGTCAGTGCTTGGCACTTAGGAGGCCCTTAAAAGTTGTTGAACAAATGCAGAGTCCTCTGTCATACTGAGCATTTACTGTCTTCCCAGGGCTTCACACCCGTCGTCGCAGGAATCCTGTGAGCCTGCAGTTGGAATCCAAACTTGAGAGACTCCAGCGTCTTGGCTCAACTCAGATATTCAATCTCCTTCAGCCCTACTTGCCTGTTCTGGGAGATGGATTCGACAATAGTGCAAAACGTGCATATACGTAGGAGTTAGGGTTCTGGCGAGCGACAGATGGCACACCCAGAAGAGTTGAATGGAACAGAATTTGACAAGGGCTCCGTTCGTGATGGTGGGGGCAGGGGAGCAGGAGGAGAGGGGGATACAGGAGCCCAGCGAGGGCGGGACCCATGGCTGTGTGTCTCCCCCAAGCAGGAGTGAGGGTGAGCCAGGTGTGGGGGCAATAAGCACCGGGGCGGCTCGGTCCTCCCTGCGGGTGCCCCTCATTGACAGCAGCCAGGGGGCCTAGGAGCCTCTGGGATGCACAGGTTTCCCTGGGGGGCAGAGGGCCCAAAGAAGGATCCTAAGGCTGTTGTGAAGATTACATGGAGTCTGGGCTGTGATTTGCCTGGTCCAGCAGCGGTGACGTAATTGATGCCGTTATTAGGTGGGTGTTGGAAGCAATAGATGACTGTTAGGCTGCGATACATGATTTCCTTCCTCCGTGCCCCGTTCCCTCCCTCCTTGCCAAGCATTTCAGCTCTGCTAAGCGCTGAGATCCACGCAATGAGTATGCGACTTCTAAGGTGCCAGAAGCAACGCCGATTTTATAACACAGTCACCTCAGTCCCTCAGTTCAGGGGTGCACACTTTTGTTTTTTCTTCACGTTTTCAAGCTGCTGAAGTAGCACATGTGCCCTTGTGGTGAGTGTTGTTCACGAGGACAGACCTGGTCTTTCCTGTTCCCTGTGGTGTCTCCAGCACCCAGGACAGTGCCTGACTCCTGGGAGATGCTGGGGAAATACTTGGGGGAGGAGGGATCTAACTCTGACATTTGCAGTGCCCTGTGTGTGCACGTGTGTGTTCACACGTGTGTGTTCACGTGTGTGTGTGCATGCATGAGTGTGCGATGTATGTCGTGTGAGTGACTGTTGAGGCGTCTCAAGAAAGGCTTGACAATTTCTTGTCAAAAAATTTTCTCCCTGAGCAATGTCTGAAGATCTTGCGTTTTGGCCAAACGGCCTCCCCCATCGGGTTTGGCCCAGTCCCGCCCTGGGGCTGTGAACTCCAATGAAGAAGCTGAAGGTCTCGAAGGCCGAATCATCAGATGTGAGTGGTTAGGCTTGTGGGAAAAGGGGGTAGGACCTGGGCACTGCCCAGATGCCACAGGAGTTGCCCTTGGAGACGCCACCTTGTCTCCCAGCCGTCCCGCGCATCGGGGCAGAGTGGGGCAGCTGGAGTCTCTGTGTCAAGCCCTGCCTGCCAGCTGTCTTACCGCGTCCGAAAGAGGCAGGTCCTGCAGCAGCCAAGGAATAGCAGTGCTCCCTGCCCCTGCTTGGAGGAGCCGGCTGGCTGCATGGAGGGCGGGAACCACAGGGACTGGAGTGGGACAGCCCCTAGGGCAGCTGTCCGAGGGAACGGCCTGGCTGAACTGCAGGACCCTCCACAAGTTCGCGTATGGGGGCTGAGTTTAGGGTGGGACTTTGTCTTCCCGTGCCCTGATCCCCCTCCTCACCCTGTGAATGAAGTAAGAAGTTCTGACTTTCTCTAAGCATCTCGATTTCTTCTTTCTACTCATCCCCCAGTGTGAATCAGTTACGGTTTTGTTTAAATGAAGATGATAGGAAATCCACCCTAAACTGACCTGAGCGAAAGAATGGGTGACTCAGGTCTGCATTCAAGCATGGCTGGGTCCAGGAGTTCAATGTTGTCGGGACCCACTCTCCATCTCTCAGTTCTGTTTTCCTCTGAGTTGGCCTCATTTTCAAACAAGCATTCTCCTTGTAAGTCTTTGATAGCTCCAGACTTCCCTGCAACCACTCTAGCAGATGGAAGAAAAAGCCTTTCTCCTTAGTTTCAGCAAACGTCCTAGGATGAAGTCTCATTGGCTTGACCTGGGTCCTGTGTCTGCTGCTGAACCAATCAGTAGGGCCAGAGTGATCCAATACTCCGATTGGCTGCGCTGGGGACACGTGCTCCCTTTGAAGATGAAGGTTTTAATTATTTTTTTAAAAAGCCATTGCCGAGTTCGGAGCAGAGGAGTGACAAGATCACATTTGAGGTTTTAACGGGCGGTCTCTAGCTGCCGGGTGGGGGTCAGGCTACTGCCGTTGTCCGAGAGACTATAATCTACAGTAGAGAAACCTACCAGAAAAAAAAAAAAAAAAAGAGTTTCACGTCACTGAAGTGTTCAAAGAGTGACTGGACGACCTGGCAGGGAGACTGCAGGCCACATTCAGGCACTGGCTGGGCGGCTGGACCAAGGGGATCCCCAGCCTTCCGCAAGGAATGTGAGAGATTTTGCAGCAAGTTAGGCAGACACCACTCTGCTCATGTTCTTTCCAAGTTGCCGACATCTGTGATGTCAGCAAGCAGCTGACACCCCCAGAGAACTGTCACCACGCGTGGTCTAGACCCAGGGTCACAACCTCAGTACCGTCGTGTGATTTTTCGTACCTTGCCAGCCTCCTCAACTAGAACGTCAGCTCCGTGGAGGCAGGAATTCCCCTGCTCAATTCCAGAACCAAACACAGTGTCTGACATACAGGGACCCAGTAAGTAACACGTCACTGAATTCTGAATGAGCTCCTGGAGCCATAGCCTCAACAAAGGAAATATGACCACAAGGTGGTGTTGCAAAAAGGTGCCGCCAGATGGCGGTGTTTCTCAAACCCTATCCCATGTTTTTCTGAGTAAGGAGAAATTCTAGCTTATCAGTGCAGCTGAAAAAGGAGGTTTTAAGGTTGCTCTTCCAGCCCTAGGGACCCAGATAACATCATGTCAGCCGAGCCTGCTGGAGCCAGACTGAATTTCCCACAGTCCCTTGGATCCCTCTGCCCCATCTCCAACAGACCCAGGCTCATCAGGAAATGTTTTTCTGGACAATTCTAACCCCAGCTTCTTCTCTGAACCTCACTGCCCTGCCTTCTGGCCATCCATCCTCCTCATTGTCTACCAAAAAGCTTTTTCTGGAATGCAGTTCTGGCCTGTCACCTGAAATCCTTTAGTGGTTCTCATTTCCTATTACCTCAATAGGTTTCACAAAAGGTCTTTTGTGATAGTAAATCACAGAGACCCCCAAGACTAATGGTTGAAAATCTAAGGGTTCTTGCAATACATCTACAGTCAACTCCATGCGTCCTCCTTCTGTTTGATGTCTCAGCGCACTTTACTTTGGGGCTTCCCTGGTGGCTCAGATGGTAAAGAATCTACCTGCAATGTGAGAGACCTGGGTTCCATCGCTGGGTTGGGAAGATCCTCTGGAGAAGGGAATGGCAACCCACTTGGGTATTCTTGCCTGAAAAATCCCATGGACAGAGGAGCCTGGTGGGCTACAGTCCATGGAGTCCCAAAAGTGAAAGTGAAGTTGCTCAGTCGTGTCCGACTCTTGGCAACCCTGTGGACTGTAGCCTACCAGGCTCCTCAGTCCATGGAATTTTCCAGGCAAGAGTACTGGAGTGGGTTGTCATTTCCTTCTCCAGGGGATCTTCCCAACCCAGGGATCAAACCCGGGTCTCCCTCATCGCAGGCAGATGCTTTACCGTCTGAGCCACCAGGGAAGCCCCACGGGGTCCCAAAGAGTCAGATACAAGTGAATGACTAACACTTTCACTTTCCCTGAAATGCAGGGGCCCCCACAGCTCAGATGTGCGCAGCTGGCATTGCCCTCCCAGCCTCCCCACCCCCGTCTTCTTGTAACACGACCTTGGCTTCCTTTTGAAGAACCACCCTCCCCACCTTCAGTCCACATACTTTGGATAAGGCTGACCTCACGTTCCCATTGCTGGGACTGAGTATGTGACCCAGACATGACTAATTGACATCTTCCTTTGCCCGAGGCTGTGATTTATTGGATCATGAATCAGCTTGCAACCCAAACTGGGCCTATGAGAAACACCCCTGGGGGTTTGACTCGGATAACTAGGAAAGGGACCTCCCTTTCCACTAGGGACACCAGTTTGGAGTTGCAGAGGACTCTCTTTGTCAACACTTGGGGACAGCGTGCCTGAGATTCAAGCTAACATAGCAGAGCTAGAAGGTGGAGAGTCCTGCTGACCTTGCAGTCACCTTGGAGTCCCTGGGTCCAGCCTTGCCTGAAGCCAGAATGCACGGATGGGTTTTCAGTGACCTGCACCAATACTTTCCCTTCTTAGCTGAGGTATATGAGTTGTATCACAACCCTGAGAGTCCTCAAACTAGTACAATGAAAACATAAGTGTATAAATGGGGACTTTGAGCCTTTCAGGATTGAAATGAGAATGAAGGAGCCTAAAGTAAGTGAAATATTCAGTAGGGAACTTGAAAACTGCGAGGTCATGGCCTATCCTTTCAGGCTTTATTAGCCGCTCCGCCCCACCCTCTCTCCCTGCCTCCACCCTGCTCTCACCAGCCATTTCCAAGCCTCATTTTGCTCTGACTTAAATTGTTTATTTCTTCCACAGCTACCCTCTCTCCCCAGAAACAGACTATAAGCTTGAGGGGGGCCAGAGTCCCATCTTTCTGACCCCCACTGCTCCCAGCTGAGCTGGGCACACAGCAGGTGGCCAGCAATGTAACTGAAGTGAAGGTGGGCGACGCCAAGGGTTCCCATTTCACCTGTGGGCTCAATTTCCCTCCTGCAGCAGGTTGAAGTCCCTCCCATCCTCATCCTACCAGATGGAATCGTGATCTGGAGTCAGACCGAAAAGGGGAAAAGGAGTTAGCTACTCAGTCATGTTAGCTACTCAGTCGTGTCCGACTCTGCAACCCCATGAACTGTAGCCTGCCAGGCTCCTCTGCCCATGTTTCCAGGCAAGAATACTGGAGTGGGTAGCCACTCCCCTCTCCAGGGAATCTTTCTGACCCAAGGATCAAACCTGGGTCTCGTGCATTACAGGCAGATTTTTTATCGTCT
This sequence comes from Ovis canadensis, assembly GCF_042477335.2. NCBI lineage: Eukaryota > Metazoa > Chordata > Mammalia > Artiodactyla > Bovidae > Ovis > Ovis canadensis. The sequence goes on along the minus strand of NC_091257.1, from coordinate 92,766,625 downwards.
GAGCCACCGAAGACTGCTGGGGTTTAAATCCTAGATCTATTGCTCAATAGCTGAGCAAGTCAGAAGTAGGTCACCACCTCTCCATGTCTGTGTGCCTTATCTATAAAACAGACACGATAACACTATTCCATCGGGCTGTTATGAGGCTTAAAGGAGATAATTTATTTAAAGCATTTTAAATAAATTTTTAAACAATATTTTTTAAGTACCTAAAACAGTACCTTCTGATATGTGATAAGTACTCAGTAAATGTTAGTGGGTTTTTTTTTTTTTTAGGCCATCCTCAATACCTCTCTTTACCACAAACAATTCTTGAAGTCAGTCAACTCTACTGTCTAAATCACTCATGAAAAATACAAATCTTACCTCCTAACTGGTCCCCATGTCTCCTTTCTGCCCTTCTCCCCTCCCTCCACCCAAAGGTGGAAAACTGACTTTTTCCTCTGTCTGTTCAAAAGACCTCAGCTCCACCCAGCCTAGACAAAGGAGCAGATCCTAGACCTATTGCGTTTTTGATGCCTTCCCAGGGGAGCAAAACAAAGAAGCGTGCAAAGCTTTGACGCTGCTGGGTCCACCAGCCTGAGCTGTTTATACAACAGCAGCCGCTGGGGAGCTGATAACACGATGTGATTCTGTGCACTCAGGTCAGACTGTGGGAAAGTGTCACAGATCACCCTGCCTGGTCCCCTTCCTGGGCCCCCACTCCTGCCCTGTGATGGGGGCCCTGTGGGTGCAGCTACACCAAGCACCTCAGCGCCACACTCTGAATGACCCTATGACTACCAGTGCCCTCTGCACCGAAATCAGATGAATACAGAAGCATTCCTAAGACAGTCCTTCTCCAAGTTTAATCTGGGGGAGTCTCATTTGCTCCAAAGTCTCATTGCACAGAAGAATTGATGCCTTCGAACTGTGGTGCTGGAGGACTTCTTTTTTTAGAAAAATTTATTTATTTAATTGTAGGCTAATTACAATATTGTAGTGGTTTTGGCCATACATTGACATGAATCAGCCATGGGTGTACTGTGTTCCCCATCCTGAACCCCCCACCCACCTCCCTCCCCATCCCATCCCTCAGGGTCATCCCAGTGCACCAGCCCTGAGCACCCTGTCTCATGCATCGAACCTGGACTGGCAATCTGTTTCACATATGGTAATATACATGTTTCAATACTATTCTCTCAAATCATCCCACCCTCGCCTTCTCCCAGAGTCCAAAAGACTGTTCTATACATCTGTGTCTCTTTTGCTGTCTCGCATATAGGGTCATCGTTACCATCTTTCTAAATTCCATATATATGATTAGTATACTGTATTGGTGTTTTTCTTTCTGACTTACTTCACTCTGTATAATAGGCTCCAGTTTCATCCATCTCATTAGAACTGATTCAAATGTATTCTTTTTAATGGCTGAGTAATATTCCATCATGTATATGTACCACAGCTTTCTCATGCATTCATCTGCTGATGGACATCTAGGTTGCTTCCATGTCCTGGCTATTGTAAACAGTGCTGCGATGAACATTGGGGTACACGTGTCTCTTTCAATTCTGGTTTCCTCAGTGTGTATGCCCAGCAGTGGGATTACTAGGTCGTATGGCAGTTCTATTTCCAGTTTTTTAAGAGAGTCCCTGGGACAGGAAGGAGATCAAACCGATCCATCTGAAGGGAAATTAACCCTGAATACTCCTTGGAAGGACTGATACTGAAGCTAAAACTCCAGTATTTTGGGCATCTGCTGAGAACAGCTGACTCATTGGAAAAGTCCCTGTTGCTGGGAAAGATTGAGGGCAGGAGGAGAAGAGGGTGACAGAGATGAGATGGTTGGATGGCATCACCGATGCAATGGACATGAACTTGGGCAAACTTCGGGAGATGCTGAGGGAGAGAGAGGCCTGGTGTACTGCAGTCTTGGGGTCTCAAAGGGTCGGGCACAACTGGGAGACTGAACAACAACTACTCATTCGCTATGATTTGGGAAGAAACCACATCCAAAAATACTTTCTCCTCTCTGCTACCTAAATTTCCACCATTCACCACTGCAAGTTGTGGGGAGCAGCAAGGAGCTAGAAGCAAGTGGATAGCCCAGCTCCAAATCCTGCTGGGTCGCCTTGGCTGGCCAAAGCCCGCACCTGTCTGAGCCTTGCTCTTCCCAGAGGCTGAGCAGGGACCTTATTATAGGCCAGAGCCCCAGAATGCCATGAGACAGGAACCAGGTTGGATGAGACACCCAGCTCACAGAGTACGCTGGTGGTCAGTAAATGTTGTTTGAGCAGTCAGTCGTGTCCAACTGTTGGTGACCCCATGGACTGTAGCCCGCCAGGCTCCTCTGTCCATGGATTTCCCAGGCAAGAATACTGGAGCAGGTTGCCATTTCCTTCTCCAGGGGATCTTCCTGACCCTGGAGGGGATTAAACTCTCGTCTCCTGCCCTGCAGGCGGATTCTTGACTACCAAGTCAGCAGGGAAAACCTAGTAAATGTTAGGTCCCTTCCACTTTGAATTTTTTAGAGCTGTTCTCTTTGAAATATATAAGTTTCTGAAGGAAGCTCCCCTGAGGCTCCAGGTAGAGGGGTCCAATCAGTCACCCTTCTCAGGACTTCCCAGCTGGTCAGGAGGTAAAGAATCTTCTTTACAATGCAGGAGATGTGGGTTCAACCCCTGGTTGGGGAACTAATGATCCCATACGTCCAGCAACAACTAACCACCACACCACAACTAGAGAGCCTGGCTCCACCCCCCAAGGATCTGCCCACTCTGAAATGTCCCACAAGAGACAGGAAGACTCCACCTCCAGCGCCTGAGAGCTGTGTGTGTTCTCAGTCTCTCAGCCATGGCTGACTCTGTGCGACCCCACGGACTGTAGCCCCCAGGCTCCCCTGTCCATGGATTTCCCAGGCAAGACTACTGGAGTGGGGTTGCCGTTGCCTTCTCCAGGGACTCTTCCTGCCCCAGGGATTGAACCCACGTCCCTTGCATTGGCTGGCAGATTCTTGACCACTGTGCCACCTGAGACCTGCGGCAGCCAAATAATTTTGTTTAAAAATCACTGTTCTCCCTGACAAAGGAGATTTAGATCATATCCACTTGACAAGGTGACAAAATTTAGATTTTTTTGTCTCCAGTGGGAGACAACCCTGCATATTAATAATCAACCTTGAATATTCATTGGAAGGACTGATACTGAAGCTGAAGTTCCAATACTTTGCCTGCCTGATGTGAAGAGCCAACACATTGGAAAAGACCCTGATGCTGGGAAAGACTGAGGGCAGGAGGAGAAGGGGACGACAGAGGATGAGATGGTCAGATAGCATCATTGACTCAATGGACGTGAATTTCAGCGAACTCCAGGAAATAGTGAAGGACAGTGAAGCCTGGCAGGTTACAGTCCATAACGTAGTAAAGAGTTGGACACGTAGGGACTCAACAACAATAACAACTCCAGTGGGTGTGAAAAGGTTATTCCTAGAATTTAAAAAGGATGGGGAGGGGGGTGTTCCCTGGTGGTCCAGTGGTTAAGAATCCACCTCCCAAGGCAGGGGGCATGGGTTCCATCCCTGCTCAGGGCACCTAAGCCCTTGCACCCCCACTGCTGAGCCTCCGCTCTCGCGTTCCTGAATGGGCTACAACGACTGAAGACCCTGCGCCCTGGAGCTTGTGCTCCGCAGCAAGGGAAGCCCCAGCAATGAGAAGCCTGCTGGCCGCCATGAAGGCCCAGCGAAGCCAAAAATAAACAAGTAAATCTTTTTAAAATAAAAATAAAAATGGAGTCCTCCCCACTAAGCTAAGTTGCTTCCCTTGTGTCCGACTCTTTGCGACCCCATGGACTGTCGCTAGGCTCCTCTGTCCATGGAATTCTCTGAGCGAGAATACTGGAGTGGGTTGCCATTCCCTTCTCCAGGGGTTCTTCGCCACCCTCGTATCCAACCTATTTCTCTGATGTCTCCTGCACTGGCAGGCGGGTTCTTGACACCACGCTGGCGGGGGAGGGGCGGTGGGGCTGGGAGTAGGGGGTGTCTCGCTATGAAGTATGCCCTAGACCCTGGTACCCACGGCCACACCTCCCACTGAGCCCACAGTGGCACCTGCCTACCGTCAGGAACTCCCACCCTCGCAGTCCCCCCTTCGCCCAAGTTTTAGCCTGTTCCCCCCCACCCCTCACACCCAGTTCCTCCACCCCTCCGGGACCACCCTGCCGGTTTCCCCTCTCTGCTCCGTGTCCGTCCACTCCAAGCCCTCTCCAGGCTTCAGCCCTTCCTTCTGCTTCTCAACACCGCCTCCATCTGCCTGCTGAACCCCCCTTGCCAGCGACGGTCGCCCGCCCTCCCGCTCCCACCTCGAACCCCTCCAAGCCCCAAGCAGCTAGAGCTGCCAGATAAAATTACAGGATGCCCAGTTAGATTTTAATTTCAGAAGAAGAATCCCTTTTTGGCCTAGTTTTTAATTTCAGACGACTAATCAATAATTTTTAATATAAGTATTTCAGTTTCAATTCAGTCGCTCAGTCGTGTCCGACTCTGCGAGTACGGCCCGCGCAGTACTCAGGACACACGTATACTCCATAAGTGCGGGTTATTCATCTGAAATGAGAGTTTAACGGGGCGTCTTGCGTTTTAACCCACTAAATCTGGCGCCCTACCCCACGCCTACCCCGCCGACGGCCGGCCTCCCGCTCTCACCTGGTGTGGCCGCGTGCGCCCCGCTCCGCTCGTGCGCCCCTCCTCTCTCGCGCGGTTCCTGCTGGGTCCCCTGCCTCGCGCCCCGGAGTGCCTGGCTCGCGCGCCTCTTCCCCGAGCGCTCCATCCTCGGACCGCCCTCCCAGGCCCCGCGCACGGTGAGGACTCTTGCGCCTTCTCTTCCCAAACGCTCATCGACTCTTCTCGCATCCGTGTCGGTTCGGTTCCCCAGCCCACAGACTTGCGCAGCGGGGTCGGGGGCTCGCGGGCCTCTTTCTCCGCGCGCCCCTCCCCAGCCCCACTCTTGCCCTGGCGTCCCGCGCGACTCCGTCCCCCTTGCTCGTGCTCCCCTCCAAGTCCAGAACCGACCCCCCCCCCGACCCAACCAGGCTGGCTGTCTTTCTTCCTTGCGATGGCACGCTGGTACCCGGCTCCCCTAGGCCCTGAGAGCTCCGCCCCCGCCCCGTGCTCCGGGGGAGCGCACCTCTGCGGACTCGCGTGTAGTTGGGGCCGCAGTCTCCCACCTTGCCGCACTCCTCATCGCAGAAGCAGCGCGGGGGCCCGCGGGCGGCGCAGGGCAGGTCACGACCCGAGCAACAGCGGCCCAGCACTGCGCAGCTCTGCCGGCCCGGAGCGCGCTCGACTTGCCCTGTGCCCAGGACACCGCGGCCACCGCGGTCAGAGCGAGCGCCAGGGGCAGGATCGGCGCCCCGCCACGTGGGACCGAAGCCGGAGTACTACTGGGAACCGGAGGCGGGCAGGCACCGACCCTAAACAGCCCTCCTCGCCCGGCGGAGGCTCCTGGCCCGACCCCTCCCCTATCTGTCACGGAGCTATTTTTATTATTCACCCGTATTCATCCTATCCGGGCTTCCCTGGTGGCTCAGTGGTAAAGAATCCGCCTGCAATACAGGAGACACGGGTTCCATCCCTGGGTCGGGAAAATCCCCTGGAGAAGGCAATGGCAACCCACTCCAGTATTATTGGAGTGGGAAGAATACTTGGGAAATCCCACGGACAGAGGAGCCTGGAGGGCTGCAGTCCACGGGGTCCTAAAGGGCTGGAAACGACTTTGCAATTAAACAACATTCTATCCAAACTTTGCACAGCTTATGGGCAGTGAAATATTAAGATAATAGTGGTAACAACCACAGGGTTCAACTAGTAACAACAAAGTAACAACGACTATTTCAACAAAGTTGCTCACATAGTACCAGCTTTGCAGGGTTCCCATTGCCCCCAGGGACAGGGGAGCCTGGTGGGCTGCCCTCTATGGGGTCGCATAGAGTCGGACACGACCGAAGCGACTTAGCAGCAGCAGCAGCAGCATTGCCCCCAGGTTCCAGGGAGGTACAAGTGATACTGAGGTTCATCAAAACAATGCATTGTCATAAATAACAGTGGTGTATTGTTACAGCAGTAATAACAGTAATAGCCACTATGCCATAAGAATAGTAGCAAGAAGATTAAAAATAGCTGCCCATATTATTTAAATAATAATAATAGGCTTAATAATTGCCAGGTAAAGGGGCTTTGGAGCCAGACTGTGTAGCAGGCTCTTTGTGTGTCATCCGTAATGCCCAAATCTGAGTCCCTTGAATACAGCTTCATTTTTTGCTATACTCTTACCATTTTGACTATCATTTCCTGAACATTTCTCTTTAAATTGACTCATTTTTTAAAATTTTCAGTGATTTCTTTGTTACAAAGCTGTATCACTCAAGAAGATGAGAAGACAAGCCACAGACTGGGAGAAAATATTTGCAAAAGACATATCTGATAATGAATTATTATCCAAAACATACAAAGAACTCTTAAAACTCAACAAGAAAACAAACAATTGGATTTAAAAATGAGCCAAAGAAGAACTACAGATGGCAGATAGCATATGAAGAGATACTCCGCATCATGTCATTAAGGAAATGCAAATTAAAACAATGAGCTACGACTACACCTCTGAATATTCATCAGAACAACTGATACGGAAGCTGAAGCACCAATACTTTGGCCACCTGATGCGAAGAACTGACTCACTGGAAAAGACCCTGATTCTGAGAAAGACTGAGGACAGGAGAAGGGGGCAACAGAGAATGAAATGGTTGGATGGCATCATCGACTCAATGGACATAAGTTTGAGCAAACTCCAGGAGATAGTGAAGAACAGGAAACCCCGGCATGCTGCAGTCCATGGGGTCGCAAAGAGTCAGACACGACTGAGCAACGGAACAATAAGACTGTGACCTGCCAGGCTCCTCTGTCCATGGGATCACCCAGGCAAGAATACTGGAGTGGGTTGCATCTGCTCCTCCAGGCAATCTTCGGGACCCAGGGATCAAACCACATCTCCTGCATTACAGGTGGATTCTTTACCTCTGAGCCGTTGGGGAATCCCAGGCAGGAGAAGGGAACGACCCAGGATGAGATGGTTGGAGGACATCACTGACTCAATGGACATGAGTCTGGGTAAACTCCAGGAGTTGGTGATGGACAGGGAAGCCTGGCCTGCTGCAGTCCATGGGATTGCAAAGAGCCAGACATGACTGAGTGACTGAACTGAACTGATGTGTCATTATACATTTGTCCAAACCCATAGAACTTAAATACCAGAAGTGAACAGTAATATAAGCCATGGACTTTGGGTGATAACAGTGTGTTGACGTAGGTTCCATTACTGTAACAGATGGCCCACTACAGTTAGGAATGTGGCCAGGGGAGGGGCTGAGTAGGGGTAGGGGTCGGGGAGTTTATGAGAACTCTCTGTACTTTCTGCTGAATTTTACTGTGAGTCTAAAACTGCTCTAAAAAACAAAGTCTATTTTAAAAGAGAACATATCACTACCATAAGTGGAAAGCCAGGAATATTCTTTTCATAGATGAAACAAGAAGGAAAGAATGTTGGAAAGAGAGAAGACATATAAGAGAGAGGATACTGAGAGTTAAATCCACACGTATTGGAGCAAAACTCAGTAGATAATGTTTCTAAAGCTGATAAGTCAACAAATGTCCACCTGAATACATGATTTAACTCTATGGAAATAACAATTAGAAGAAATAGCTACAAAGGCTAGATATAGTTGCCATGCGAAGTGAGGATAGTCAAACCTCCTGATAAGACAGTTCAAATGTAAAAAGTACAAAGATACCATGTCTTACCAATTAGTGAAAATCAGAAAGGTTGATTTTCATTTGAATGGAATTGAGGAGGGTATGGAGAGAGGCAGGACTTCCCCAGCTCAGAGGTATATATATATATATATATGCCTGCAATGCAGGAGCATCAGGAGATATGAGTTCAATCCCTGGGTCAGGAAGATCCCCTGGAGGAGGAAATGGCAACCTGCTCCAGTATTCTTGCCTGGAGAATTCCATGGATAGAACATGGGGTAACAAAGAGTCAGACACAACTGAGCAGCTAACACTTTTCACTTTCGTATATATGTAACAATATTTTATATATATATATAAAATTGTTGTTGTTTAGTCCCTCGGTTATGTCTGACTCTTTTTGACCCCATGGACTGTAGCCTGCGAGGCTCCTCTGTCGTTGGGATTTTTCAGGCAAGAATACTGGAATGGGTTGCCATTTCCTTCTCCAGGGAATCTTTCCAACCCAAGGATCAAACCCACATCTCCTGCACTGGCAGTCAGACTCTTTAATGCTGAGCCACCAGGTTACATATATACATATATACAATATTCACTTGCAAATGTTTTAACTACCAGAAGAAAGAAAGGAAACAAGGAGATAGAAACAGAGAGACGTGGTCCCTATTGAGGTAAAGGTCAGGGGGGAGCAGGCACCCACTGCTGGCCCTGCCCTGTCCCCAAGGCAAGAACCAGCAGCTTCCTGTAGCTTCCAGCCTCCAAAGAGAAGCTTATTCTCTTCTTCGCAGGGAGGGGCCCATCAGAATGCCGGAGAACCTTCCAGCTGAGGTGGAGCACCTCTCTCTCCATGGTTCTGGGCCACAAGGTACTGGGCTTTGGTTGGGGCAGGGAGGCTGATCCATCTCCTTTCACTGCTCATGTCTGTCTCAGTTATCTGCTGCTGCGTAACAAAGTATCCCAGAACTTAGAGGCTTAAAACAACCATTTATTATTATCCATCAGAGTCCTGTGGGTGGGTTGGGTGGTTCGCTTAGGGTCTGTCATGCAGTTACAGTCAGAAAGCTGTTGCTGCTGGGACTCCCAGGGAACTTCTACCACAGAGGGCCCAGGTTCAGTCCCTGGTCAGGGAACTCAGATCCTGCAAGCTGGGAGGTGGGGGAACACAGCTGCTGCTGAAGTCTTGTCAAGTCTTGATGGGGCCAGACATCCGAAACAGCTTCTCCACTCACCTGTCTGCCACCTCAGTTGAGATGGAAGAATCAGGGAGTAGCTGACCATCGTCTCCTCTTCATATAGTCTTGGCACGTGGCTAGCTTGGGCTTCCCCGCATCGTGGCAGTCTCAGAGTCAGATTTCTTAAATGGCAACTAATTTATCCCAGAGCATTGTCCCAAAGGGGCTTCCCAGGTGGTGCAATGGTAAAGAATCCGCCTGCCAGTGCAGGAGATGCACGAGACACAAGTTCAATCCCCAGGTTAGGAATGTCCCCTGGAGGAGCAGATGGCAACCCACTCCAGCATTCTTGCCTGGCAAATCCCATGGACAGAGGAGCCTGGCGGGCTGCAGGCCAGGGGGTCGCAAAGGGTCCACATGACTGAGCACACGTGCACACAGTGTCCCAAATCAAGGGTGGAAGCCACAGGGCTTCTTACAGCTCCCGAAGCATGGCCTCAGAGCTCCATTCTGTTGCTCTCACAGGCCCAGCCCGGAATGAAGGTGGGAGACAAGGGCTTGCAGGGCAGAGTGCGCTTCCCGATGGGCCATCTTTGGAGCCCAGTCACTGCCATCTATGGGGTCGTGCCGAGTCGGATACGACCGAAGCGACTCAGCAGCTGGAGCAGCGCTGCTGTGTTGCTGCCATAAGCACTCTCTTCTCTTCCTCCGCCTCTAAACTCACCAGCGCTCCTTCTTAGAGTCTTCAGTGGTTTTTCCTCATCTTCTGGCTTCAGGTTACTTGATTGCCTGCAGATCCAGACCTGGCCTCTCCTCTACATGCCCTCCCTTAGTGATCTCCTCTGGCCTCAGGCCTCTAAACAATGACAACTCCGGAATTTACATTGCCAGCCTGGACCTTCCCTGTGAAGTCTAGCCTCTAGTCTCCAGCTGCCTACTTGACATCTGCACGCGGGTATCACACGGGGGCCTCAATGCTAGCCCCTCTAAAAACACCTGCCGCCCCCTGCTCCCAGACACTTCATAAAGAGTGTGTGTCAATAGCCAGTAGTCGCACATAAAAAGATGTTCAATCCCATTAGTCATTAGGGAAATGAAAATTAAAATCACAATGAGACACCACTACACATCCATTAGAATGTTGAAAATTACCAAGACCACTCGTAAGAAGTGTTGGTGAGGACAGGAAGCATATGGAGCTCTCATACGCTGCTGGGGGAATGAAAAATGTGCTAAACCATTTTAGAAAACAGTTGGGTAGTTTCTTGAAAAGTTAAACATGTCCCCGCCATAAGATCCCATCCAGCCATTCCACTCCTAGGCGTTTCTCCAAGAGAAGCGAAAACATTCGTCTCCACGAAGACTTCTGCTTTAATGTTCAGAGCAACTTCATGTGTAATCACCAAAAGCTGGAAACAATTGAAGAAGTTTGTTAACAGATGAATGAATAAACAAATCATGGAACACCCAAACAATGGGATACTTCTCAATAGTAAAAGAAAAAAAAAAAAAAGGAATGATTTATTGGTACCTATGATGTCTCAAAATCATCATACTGAATAAAAGAAATCAACCGCCACCACGTAACAATGAGTACGTACTTTATTATGTCACTTACATAAATTCTGGAAAATGCAAACTAATTTACAGTGACAGAAGTCAGTAAGTGGTGGTGGGGGGAGGAAGGGAGGATTGCAAGAGGGCCCAAGAATGGATGACAGGTTTGGGAGGCAAAGGATATGTTCATTATCTTAACTGAAGTTTTCATGGATTTGACCTATAGCAACACCAATCACAGTATACACTTTAAATATGGCCATGTAGTGTATTTCAATTATACCTCAATAAAGTCGAATCAAAGAAAAAGAAAGAGGTGTGTTTGGATGAGCGTGTGTGCTAAGTTGCTTCAGCCGTGTCTGAATCTTTGCAACCCTACAGACCCCAGCCCGCCAGGCCCCTCTGTCCATGGGATTCTCCAGGCAAGAATACTGGAGTGGGTTGCCATGCCGTCCATCCTACAGGGGATCTTCCCGACCAAGGGATCAAACCCAAGTCTCTTACTTCTCTTGCATTGGCAGGAGAGTTCTTTACTGCTAGCATCACTTGAGAAGCCCGAGTTTGGATGAATACACACCAGAAGTTAATCATCGTTACCTTGAGGAAAGGGCATGGGGCAAGAACTATCACTTGTTACCTTACACGCATGCAGCTTCCCAGTTTAAATTTCCTACGACACGCACGTATGACGTGTGTTTAGGAAAAAGGGCAATACATTTTTTCATCCCAAGTCTCAGCCCAGCGTTCAGGAGGCCCTGTGTCACATGCCCCCAGTGGACCAGGTTGTTCCACTAAACAAACTCACCTCCTGGAGTTGAGCCGAGGGTTTCTGGGCCAAATTCCCATCTAGAGACAATGAAAAATGTGCTCCCTCAGAACAGGGACTTTATTTACACCTTATATCTACATTCTGGACAGAGGCCCATGTGGGATGATTGCCCAGGAAGATAATGGAGTCATTAATCTCTGCCCCAGACCGACTCCCCCAGCCAACTTCCCACTGGGGTAATTAAACCACCTGGCAGCCTGGTGTCCGTCTCCATGGGGTCTGCGGGGCAGAGGGACCAGGCCTCTCTGGAGGCTGCACTTGGCTTCTCCAGAGGGCCAGGTTGCTGACTGACTTCAGGACAAGCAAGCTGAACCCAGGCTGGGGTCCATGGTCGTGACTTGGCTAAACCCAAGACTCAGGCAGACATGGACTTCTCGGCATGGCAGGGGCTTGGGAACAGCTGCACGAGCTTCTGCTTTTGTGAGGTTGCCCATGTGTGGACTTCCACTCTTCCTAACCTCACACCGGTTCCATCGATGGGCCCAGGAGCGGGCTAGTCCACCTCTCCCCTGACTTTCTCCCTTCCTCAATAATAGCATCAAGACCTTTCAAAGGAGGACCGCCTCCCCCTGCCCTCAGACCCAGAAGGTACATCTTGATTTGGCTTGGCCCTCACTATTCAGAACTGGGTCCAGCACCCGCAATCGCCTCGGAGCTTGTTGGAAATGCAGAATCTCAGTCTCCACCCCAGACCTGCTGACCTCAAATCTTCCTTTGTAAAATATTTACTTATTTGTCTGTGCTAGGTCTTAGTTGCAGCCTGTGGTTTCTTGTTAGCTGCAGCCTGCAGGATCTTTGGGCTTCCTAGGGGGCGCTAGTGGTAAAGAACCCACCTGCCAATGCAGAATACAGAGGAGATATGGGCTCAATCCCTGGGTCGGGAAGATCCCTTGGAGAAGGAAATGGCAACCCACTCCAGTACTCTTGCCTGGAGAATCCCATGGAGAGAGGGACCTGGTGTGCTACAGTCATGGGGTCGCAAAGAGTTGGACACAACTGAAGCGACTTAGCACAAGTGAGATGTTTAGCTGTGGCATGCGAACTCTTGAACCCTGATGCCCTGAGGTCCAACATGGTGATCTAGCCACTTCCTCAAGGGGCCTTCCTCTTGCCCTCTGTGTGTGTTTATATCTTAGATAACATATTTTTTTTAAGGATAGAGCTAACTCAGTAGACAATATTTAACTATGTGATTTCCTGAATGGCTAGTCACACCCAGAAATAAAAAATGGATGCCTGATAAACCTGGAATTTTCCCAGCTGATTTTGGACACCACCCAAGTCAAAATGCATACGGCACCCCCAGACACCAGGAAAGCATTATCTTCACTATTTCCTGCCAAATGCCTAGCTGGCTCCACTGGTAAATGATGAGGTTCAGGGTGTAGCCAGGTGCATGACCCTCTCTGGATGGATAACTTTCCAACTAAGTCCATGGGTCGCAACAAAGAAAGCCAACGCAATGAGAAGCCCACCCACTACAACTAGAGTAGCCCCCGCTCACTGACTAGAGAGAGCTTACGTGCAGCAATGAAGACCCAGTGTCGCCAGAGATAAATAATGAACAAATAAAAGAAACATCACTGACTAGAGAGAGCTCACTTGCAGCAAGGAAGACCCAACATCGCCAGAGATAAATAATGAATCAATAAAAGAAATATCTGGGGTTTTCCATTTTTACCCCACATTCACATGAGTCCAGGTCTGATAAGTATTTAACCGGTGTTAGTTCTACGTGTCTAAGACCCAAGTTCCTTCTGCGGACAGGTTGTTCAGAAGCTGAAGCAGAATGTTCAGCACAATTCTGTGCATTCTCATTGGACAGAATTTGCACTCCCTGTTTCTTTTCCCAGGATGCTTTCTCTTTCAGATTTTCTCCTGCCCAGCTCCTGTTCACCCTTTGGGTCTATCACCTCCTCAGAGAGACCCTCCCTGAATATTGTAACCAAAACAACCCTCTATTCATCTTCTCTTCTATCCCATTTTATTTCCTTTATAGCATTTCCTGCTGTCCGACACTATCTTCTCCCTGTGTTTGCTTACCTGCTTATTGACTGTGTCCTCAGCTAAAGTGAAAACTTTATGGGATCAGAAACCACATCTTTCTCCCTTTCTTGGCAGTCCAGTGGTTAAGTCTCTGCACTTTCACTGCAGGGGGCCCGGGTTCGATCCCTGGTCAGGGAACTAAAATCACATATATCACACCGTGAGGCCAAAAAAAAAGATAAATAAATAAATACCTTAAAACACACACATCTTTCCTATCTCCACCTGCTAAGGGGCCTAGCAGCAAGGAGCATACCTGGTGCCTAAATCAGAGTTCCTTGGATAAATGACTGTTTCCAAAGTTCAGCAGGTAAAGAATCCGCCTGCAACACAGGGAACGCAGGAGACACAGGTTTGATCCCTGGGTTGGGAAGATCCCCGGAGGAGGAAAATGGCAACCCACACCAGTTTGCTTGTCTGAAAAGTCCCATGGAAAGAGGAACCTGGCAGGCTACAGTCGATGGGGTCACAAAGAGTCAGACCTGACCGAGCGACTAATGCCATACAAAATAAGAGCAAGAATAAGGAGCATGCAAATTATCTAGTTAACATCAGCATTTACGGGACAAACGGACATCACACGCCTCCTGTTAGGACTTCCCTGGCGGCTTAGATGGTAAAGCATCTGCCTACAGTGGGGGAGACCTGGATTCGATCCCTGGGTTGGGAAGATCTCCTGGAGAAGGAAATGGCAACCCACTTCAAAATTCTATATGAAGAAGGGCACAACAATACTTCTGTGTATTCTTGCTCAAAGGTGTAGAACCTGAATGCTTTCATAAGGAAACTCCAAACTACATGGAGGAACATTTTACAGAATAACTGGTCAGTACTCTTTACAAGTGTCAGGGTCAGGAAAGACAGAGTGAGGAACTGTTCCAGATGAAAAAGAGTCGAAGAAGAAGGAAAAAAGAGTCTAAGGAGACGGGACAACTAAAGGCACCATGGGATCCTCGATTGACTCTTGGACCAGAAAAAAAGCTATTAGGAGGGAAACTGGAATAATCTGAATAATAGTCAGAATAGACTGGTAGCTCTTAAAGTGTTGCTGCTTAGGACATGTCTGCAAGGTCTCCTAATGGCAGTAAGATGTTACTTACCTTTTTCACAGTGTTGACGGTCACACTAACATTATGAACACAATGACGGGAAAACCTGCAGTCTCCTCCGCATGAATCAACACAGTGGCACCAAACTCTGCTGGAAATCACTCCTACACACTCACCGTTAAAAACAGAAGAAAAAAGAGAAAGCCAGTTTCCCCTAGGAATATCCGTAACAAGGCAGTAAAAATTACTGATTTCATTAGATTTCAACCTTGGAGTAGATCTTTTTGATCATGTAGAAAAAGCTTAGCAATAAAAATGATAGATTATTTTGTGATCACTTGCTATGTACTAACCATCTTTTTAGTGATTCACATCCATCAACTGACTTTACACTCACAGTAACTCTGGTCTGTCTAGATCGTCAGGCACTGCTACTTAGAGATTCAGGGTAAAAAGTCATGTAAATAACCCAGTGCACCTGTAGGGATGTTTTCCTTTTCTTTTCCTTCTTTTTTATTATTGATTCTTCTCTTTATTTATTTACTTTTGGTTGCTCTAGGTCTTTGTTGCTGCACCCGGGCTTCTTCATGGTAGCTTTTCTCATGGTGGAGCACAGGCTCTAGGCGCACCGACTTCAGTAGCTGCCACATGCAGGCTCAGGAGTTGTGGTATGAAGGCTCTAGAGCTTGGGCTCAGCAGTTGTGGCGCACAAGCTTAGTTGCTCCACAGCATGTGGAACATTCCCAGACCAGGGATTGAACTCCCATCCCCTGCAGGCGGATTCTTATCTGCTGTACCACCAGGGAAGGCCCAGGCATGGATATCACGAGAATCTTATTTGGGGTAAGCGCATCTCACCCAGAATCTGATTGTTCTGCTTCAGGAATGCTTTTAAGAGCTTAACATCATGCAGGACTTTGGCATCAGAAAAATTTATTGCTCGGGAAAATAATCTCAAGCTGAGTACTTTCCTCTAACCACCAACTGACCAGCTTCTCCAGTGATCATCAGCAATTTAGGAGAGTTTTCACTAGAGAGAACACGTCAACCTAGGACTGTATTTGCTTATTTAGGGAGTCAGCATATTGAAAGAGACAATTAAGGGGGAAGGGAGAAAAGAAAAGAAAACCCATGATTGATTTAAGTGGATCTAAAAAAGAGAGAGAGGGAGAGAACTCAATTGTTTTCACTTTTTCCAGAATAATGCCCTCCTGGGCAACACCCCAAGGTTAAATTCAATGGCACGCCATTAAGTTGCCTGTGCCATTCACTCTCTTATTCTACTAATATCTCTGGGGTGGGCATTAAGAGTTTTTCCAGGACTTCCCTGGCAGTGCAATGGATAAGAATCTGCCTGGCAATGCAGAGGACACATGTTGGATCCCTAGTCCAAGATTTCACATTTCCTGAAGCAACAAAGCCCCAGAGACATAACTACTGAGCCCTCATGCTGCAGCTACTAAAGCCCTCATGCCCTAGGGCCTGGGCTCTCAGCAAGAGAAGCCACCGAGAGGAGAAGTCCGAGCACCACAATTGGAGAAAGCCCGCACGGCAACAAAGACCCAGTGCAAGCAAAATACATTTAATTCATTAATTTTTAAAAAAGAGTTTGTCCCTTTCACAGATCTTTGCTGAGCTCCTTTACTGATTTCACACTAGACATTTTCTATTCTTCATTATTGCCCCAACCCAGGGAAGCATCATTATGAGGCCCATTTTACAGGTAAGAAAACTGAGGCAGAGAAAGAGTACATGATTTTTGAAAGTCTCACACCTGGGAAGTGATGTATCCCAGAGCGCCAATCTTGTGGGATTTGCATACAGAGTGGGGGTAGGAGAGGCAAGGATTCAGACACACACAAATATGCTTTCCCTTCATAACAAAAGTCTGTCTCCCGTGGGAGCCATGCATATCCTGTGACTTTTTCTAGCTGGAAAATCTGAATAGAGATGTGCTTTGTATTTTAATATTGTTTTCTTTTCTAAATTTTTAGTATTTTTCATAAGAGCCGTGTATTTTTATATTCAGAAACATTTAATAGTTTTATGTCCTGCGGAGGAGTCTGGTAGGCTGCAGTCCATGGGGTCGCTAAGAGTTTTACAAGACTGAGCGACTTCACTTTCACTTTTCACTTTCATGCATTGGAGAAGGAAATGGCAACCCACTCCAGTGTTCTTGCCTGGAGAATCCCAGGGACGCGGGAGCCTGGTGGGCTGCCGTCTACGGGGTCACACAGAGTCGGACACGACTGACGTGACTTAGCAGCAGCAGACTGGGTGCAAAAGCATCTTTCTTTTTTTTTCTTAAGATGATACAGAAATTTTTATTTCTCTCTGAAATTTTTCTTTAAAGTCATTTTATCTTAAAATAAAAGCTTCCCTTTTCTTTAAATTCACGATGCTCTTTTATTTTTATATTTTAATGAAATTTTTATTGAAGTACAGTTGATTTACAACGTTGGGTTAGTTTTTGCTACACAGCAAATTGACTCAGCCGTACATATGTATACATTTTTAGTATTCTTTTCCATTATGGTCTATCACAGAATATTGAATGTAGTTCCCTGTGCTATACAGTAGAATGTTGTTTATCCATTCTATACATAATTTTTGGCATCTTATAACCTCAAACTCCTAATCCATCCCTCCACCACCCCAGCTCCCTTAGCAACCGCAAGTCTGTTCTCCATGTTAGCCAATTTCTGCTTAGCTGGATAGGTTCGTTTGTGTTGCATTTTAGACTCCACATACAAGTGATATCATATGGTACTTGTTGTTCTCTTTCTGAGTCACTTGACTTAGTGTGATCTTCTCTAAGTCTGTCCATGTTACTGCAAGTAGCATCCATTCTCTTTATGGCTGCCTAGCATTCCAGTGTGTATGTGCACCCCATCCTCTTTACGCATTCATCTGCTGAAGGACGTTTAGGTGGTGTCCGTGTCTTGGCTATTGCGAATAGTGCTGCTATGAACATAGCTGTGCATGTATCTTTTTGTGTCATAATTTTGTCCAGATACATGGCCAAGAGTGGGAGTGCTGGGTCATACAGCAACTCTATTTTTAGTTTTTTGAGGACCCTCCATACTGTGGCTGGATCAACTTACATTCCCACCATTGGGAGGGTTCCCCTTTCTTCACACTCTCTCCAGTATTTGTTATCTGTAAACATTTTAACGACAGCCATTCTGACTGGTGTGAGGTGGTACCTCACTGTAGTTTTGATTTGTATTTTCCCAGAGGATGAGATGGCTGGATGGCATCACCGACTTGATGGACCTGAGTTTGAGTGAACCCCGGGAGTTGGTGATGGACAGGGAGGCCTGGTGTGCTGTGATTCATGGGGTCGCAGAGTCAGACACGCCTGAGCAACTGAACTGAACTGAACTGAATGATTAGTAATGTTGGGCATCTCTTTGTGTACTTTTGGCCACTCGTGTATCTTCTTTGAAGAAATGTCTATTCAAGTCCTTTACCTATTTTTAATCAGGTTATTTTGTTGTTGTTGAGTTATACGAGTTCTTTATATACTCTGGCTGTTAACCTCTTATCAGATATATGATTTGCAAATATTTTCTCCTATTCTATAGCTTACCTTTTCTTTCTGTAGGTTGTGTCCTTTGAACAGGGTTCTTAACTTTGACGTAGTCAAGTGTATCTATTTTTACTTCTGTTGCCTAAGAATCATCTTTTATGCCATCTTTTAAATTATGTAACACAACATTGAAGAAAGAAAATACAGATTCATACAGTTGACTAACAGGTTTATTAAGAGATCTTCTACATCATAGGTCATCAGGATATGTGAAAATTAAAATAACAATGAGATACCACTTCACACCTATTAGAATGGTCAAAATCTGAAATACTGACAACACCAAATTCCAGCAAGGTACCGCCATACATTGTTGGTGGACGTGAAAAATGGTAAGGCACTTTGCAAGTTTCTTACAAAACTAAATACACTCTGACCATATGATTATTCTCCCAAAGAGCTGAAAGCTTTTGTTCACACAAAAAAATCTGCACAAAGATAGCAATAGCAGTTTTATTCATAATTGCCAAAACTAGGAAGCAACCAAGATGTCTTTCATTAGAAAAATGGATAAATAAAATATGGTACATTCCAACAAGGGAGCACTCTACAGAGCTATAAAGAAATTAACTACCAGGTCATGAAAAGACATGGAGGAACTTTAAATGCATATTACTGTCGCCAAGTAGTGAAAGAAACCAGTCTTCTACTACTAGAAAGAGTTACTGTACGATACTAACTGTATGTATGCAACATACTGTGTGATTCTGGCTATATGCTATTCTGGAACAGGCAAAAACATGGAGATAATAAAAAGATCAGTGGTTGCCAGGGGTAAGGAGGGACATAAACAGGCAAAGCACAGAAGATTTTTAGTGAAAATAATCTTTATTATGTTATATATAATGATTGATATATGTCATGAGGGGCTTTCCTGGTAGCTCAGCTGGCAAAGAATCTGCCTGCAATGCAGGAAACCCTGGTTCGATTCCTGGGTTGGGAAGATCCCCTGGCGAAGGGATAGGCTATCCACTCCAGTAATCTTGGGCTTCCCTGGTGACTCAGCTGGTAAAGAATCTGCCCGCAATGTGGGAGACCCTGGTTCAATCCCTCGGTTGGGAAAATCCCCTGGAGAAGGAAATGGCAACCCACTCCAGTATTCTTGCCTGGAGAATCCCATGGACAGAGCAGCCCCGTAGGCCAGAGTCCATGGGGTCGAAAAGAGCTGGACACGACTGAGCACGTATGCACACATGTTGACAATGAGGGAGAATTTACACATGCAGGGGCAGGGAGATATGTGGGAAAATGTCTGTGCTTTGCTTTCAATTTTGTTGTAAAGCTAAAACTACTCTTAAATAATTGCATTTTAAAAAACAGATTCCTCCAAAATACATACACTATTTATAAACACATAGAAAAAGATCTAGAAAGATATACAATAAGGCTTAACAGTGTAGTCAAATTTATGTGAATATCATGTTTATTTTTGTTCTATATTTGACTTTCTACAATGCGCTTATTTTGTGCTGGTAACAATGAAATGTTTTAATTTTTTATATTGAAATTTAGACTCATAGGAAGCAGAAACATAATGCCCAAACTATCATGTATCCTTCACCCACCTTCCCTTAAGAATGACATCCTATATAATGCAATGCAACATAAAATCCAGGGAATTGACTTTAATGCAATATTATTAATTAGACTGAGGCTTCCCAGATGGCTCAGTGGTAAGGAATCCGCCTGCCAGTGCAGAAGATGCCAGCTCCATCCCTGAGTCAGAAACATCCCCTGGAGAAGGAAATGGCAACCCATTCCAGTATTCTTGCCTGGGAAATCCCATGGACAGAGGAGCCTGGTGGGCTACAGTCCATGGGGTTGAAAAAAGTTGGACACAACTTAATGACTAAACAGCGACAATTAACTAGATTAAACTCCTTCTGTCGTCACCATTTTTTTACACATTTATTTGTGCCTGTATACACAGGCATATATAATTCTATGTAATTTTATCCCATGTATAGATTCATATGTTTGTGTAAACACCATCACAATCAAGATACAGAACACAGACATTTTTCTGGCTGTCCAGTGGTTAAGACTCCATCTTACAATGCAGGGGTTGTGGGTTCGATCCCTAGTTGGGGAACCAAGATCCCACATGCCACATGGCTAAATTTAAAAAAGAGACAGAGATATAAAACACAAAGGAATTACCTGACACTATCCATTTATGTTTGCACGCTTCTCCCCAATCCCTCTACATAGGCAACCACTAATCTATTCTCCTATTCTATAATTTGGTCATTTCAAGAATATTATATCCACAATCGCACATGTGTAACCTTTTGAAATTGACTTTTGTCAGTAAATATAATGCCCTTAAGATGAATCTAGGTTGTTTTATGTTATCAATAGCTAATTCTGCATAGTAAAAGTTTTATTTTTAATCAGAATATATTTGAGTGTATATCCCACCTGAATTTAAAATTTAAATTTAAAAAACATCTGTGTGCCCCTGTTTCCAAATGTGAGGCTAGAGTCTGGAAACCACAGGTAGAGGAGCTTGTTCTCAACCCCTATAAAATTCTAGCCTGAAAAATTAATCAGGTATTTGGTGGCATGGCTGTGAATTGTTTTAGGGCAGAGACTAAGGGACAGTTATCCTTCTTGCCACTCCTTTAGCCCCACTCAATGCTTTTCCACTTAGGGAATGTTCAGGAAGCACTGCTTAAAATGATTCTCATTAAGCACTTGGGGGTAGGCTGAGGGTGAAGGTGCAAGTCTTCGCTAAGAACAAGTCATGTCAAGCCAGCGTTGTTTTTGATTTATTTTTAATGGGCCCATACACTAGCATGTGGCTTCCCAGGTGGCGCTAGTGGTTAAGAACCTGCCTGCCAGTGCAGAAGACATAAGAGACATGGGTTTTAGCCCTGGGTTGGGAAGATCCCCTGGAGGAGGGCATGGCAACCCTCTCCAGTAGTTTTGCCTGGAGAATCCCCATGGACCGAGGAGCCTCATGGGCTACAGTCCATAGGGTCGCAAAGAGTCAGACACAACTGAAGTGATTTAGCATGCACACCCATACACTAACAGGCTTCCCAGGTAGCTCAGTGGTAGAGAACCCGCCTGCCAATGCAGGAGATGCAACAAAAATCCCTGGGTCAGGAAGGTCCCTTGGAGTAGGAAATGGAAACCCACTCCAAGACTCTAGCCTGGAAAACCCCAAGGACCGAAGAGCCTGGTGGGCTACAGTCCACAGCATTGCAAAGAGCTGAATGTGACTGAGCACTCAGGCGTACAGTAGCAGGCACAGAAAAGGCACTTTACAACATCTCCTATAATTGTTGGAGAAAAGGAATAGGCATGAGACTAGGTCGTGATCCAAGCCTGAATGAAAACCCCATGCCTGCTAGGAGCAAGGAGCAAGCAGTTCTAGGAGGCCATGAGCAAAGAGGTTATTTTGGAGTCCTTGTGTTCGGATCCCAGCTCTGCTGCTCTACTGGTTCTGGCCCTTTGGAAAGAGAATAACTTTCAGCAGAGTGTAATTCAAGAACACAGTGATGTTCATAGGATATAAGGCAACCACAGAAGCTAGTGCAAAACCTTGGGGCTGGAATAGAGGGGTTCCCACTATCTGAGAGGGCCAGGGAAGATGCATCAGAGCCCAGAGGGAGAGTCAGGTCGAAGAACATCTGGAGAGGTGCCCCGACAGCGGGGAGCCAGGGGAACGCACAACTCAGGTTGACTCTGCAAACCCATCCCGTCTCCTGCGGAGGACCACGGGGCTCCGAGCTGATGCTGATGAGTCCCTGCTCCAGGTACACTGAGGAAGGCAGACTAGGGTGAGGGGGGACCTGGATGAGCAAGGAAAGGCACCGGCAGAACCATTTACTAACTGTGTGACTTAGGGAGGTCACTTGCCCTCTCTGAACCTCGGTTTCCTAATCTGTAGAGTCAGGATAGTAATATTATTGCCCCTGAAGAATAAAAAAATTTTTTTAATGAATAAGTTATTTCAAATATGGAAAGGACATAGCAAGGAGGCTTGTAAGAAATTTCAACAAATGCCATTGCAATTATTGTGCTATTACTGTTATGATTCAAGTAGGGAAACATGGGAGACTTCCTTGGTGGCTCAGACAGTAAAGAATCCGCCCGCTATGCAGAGAGAAATGGAGCTTAGAGAGGAAGGTTTGGATTTGACCAAACAGTGGGGCAGTGAAATATTTGAGGCAGCCTAGCATGTTTGATGATAAATACCACCACACTCAGTAGGTAGCTCCTCTAGCTGTAAAAATGGGCAGCGGCCAAAGTGATGACGAAATCCCAGGCTGCACATGCCACCATTTTAACACGAGAAAGAGAAAAATGCTCTTACCCACCAGGACCACCCTCATCCCAAATCCTCCCACCTGCAAACTGGCTCCACGGTGCCAGTCTGTTTTAGCAAAAGGACCATTTGTTTAAATGAGCCTGCCAAGTGAGAGGATCCAGATGTCTCCTTTTCTCTCTTTTTGAAAAAGCCACAGACAAAAATAAGTCCAAGATGGCCTGTTTCTGCCATGACTTACAGATAAAAGAAAAGACAGTTGCCTTCTAAACAGACCTGCAATTAATCAACATTGGGACCTCAGGAGAAATGGATCAGGAATCAGCTTAGGGGACCGTAGGACCTGCCAATTCTACCCATCCAGGCATTGAAGGTAAATTATAAACTATCGGGAGATTCCATAAGCCTCCATTTCCCCGCAAATAACCCGGGAGGAAAGTTCAAGTCGGCAGAGATACAAAAGTTACTCAGAAGGTACGAAGTCCATCTAAGGTTCCTTAAAGAACAGATATATCATCCCAGGCCAGATGCTCTCTACAACAAGGTTGCCAGATTTAGCAAATAAAAATAAAAAACACCCAAGTACACACTGGAAGTTCAGATAAGTAACAATTTTTTAGTGTGTGTCCCAGGCAATATTTAGGACATTGTTAAAATTATTTGTTACCAGAAATTCAAATGCAACTGGGCATTGTGTGTTTTTCTGGCCCAGGAACGACAGGGATGGTGCTGAAAGGGTCACAGCTCAAATTCCAGAAGTCTCACACTGGTGGCCTCCAGGCTCTATGAGGCTCACGAATGTGAATTGTTCAGTCTCCACCGTTGATAAAATTGGAATCAGTAGCCAACATTTTAAGGATTTCTGGCTTTCTATAAAAACTGGAAGCTCTGGCCATGCTGATAGCATCTTCCCCACTATAGTAACATAAAGAGAACAGAAGGGATTGTAGAAGAGTGAAAATTAATTACCGATAATGTTAGATTGAAAGGATCATGGGCAAATTTGGTTTTAGTTGGTTTGTTACACAATGAGTGGTGGTCACAAGATCAGTAGCCCGAGCTTTAGGCCTGGGGAGCTCGATTTTTCTCAGGTTCCCCACAGTGCTGGCTGCAGAATCTGAAAAGCTGGCCCAACCACCTGACTCTCCTGAGCCATCTTCCCTCCTCCTAACCGAGGCTTCGCGCTCATGTTGGAGAAATGTGTGCGCACAGCGCCCCCTGCAGACACAGGCTGGAGCTGCAAGTTCTAGAAGGGATAAAATCAGTTCAGTTCAGTCACTCAGTCGTGTCCAACTCTTTGCTACCCCATGGACTGCAGGACGCCAGGCCTCCCTGTCCATCACCAACTCCTGGAACTTGCTCAAACTCATGTCCATCGAATCGATGATGCCATCCAATCATCTCATTCTCTGTCGTCCCCTTCTCCTCCTGCCTTCAATCGTCCCCAGCATCGGGATCTTTTCCAGTGAGTCGGTTCTTCACATCAGGTGGCCAAAATATTGGAGTTTCAGCTTCAGCATCAGCCCTTCCAATGAATATTCAGGACTGATTTCCTTTAGGATGGACTGTTTGGATCTCCTTGCTGTCCCAGGGACTCTCAAGAGTCTTCAACACCACAGTTCAAAAGCATCAATTCTTCGGCGCTCAGCTTTCTTTATAGTCCAACTCTCACATACATACATGACCACTGGAAAAACAATAGCTTTGACTAGATGGACCTTTGATGGCAAAGTGATGTCTCTTTAGGTTGGTCATAGCTTTTCTTCCAAGGAGCAAGCATCTTTTAATTTCATGGCTGCAGTCACCATCTGCAATGATCTTGGAGCCCCCCAAAACAAAGTCTGTCACTGTTTCCATTGTTTCCCCATCTATTTGCCATGAAGTGATGGGACCGGATGCCATGATCTTCGTTTTCGGAATGTTGAGTTTTAAGCCAACTTTTTCACTCTCCTCTTTCACTTTTATTAAGAGGTTCTTTAGTTCTTTGCTTTCTGCCATAAGGGTGGTGTCATCTGTGTATCTGAGGTTATTGATATTTCTCCTGGCAATCTTGATTCCAGCTTGTGCTTCATCCAGCCTGGCATTTCACATGATGTACTCTGCGTATAAGTTAAATAAGCAGGGTTGACAATATACAGCCTTAGTGAACTCCTTTCCTGATAGGGAACCAGTCTGTTGTTCCATGTCCAGTTCTAACTGTTGCTTCTTGACCTGCATACAGATTTCTCAAGAGGCAGGTCAGGTGGTCTGGTATTCCCATCATAAAATTCTTAAAGAACTTTCCACAGTTTATTGTGATCCATATAGTCAAAGGCTTTGGCATAGTCAATAAAGCAGAAAGAGATGTTTTTCTGGAACTCTCTTGCTTTTTCCATGATCCAGCAGATGGCAATTTGATCTCTGTTCCCTATGCCTTTTCTAAATCCAGCTTGAACATCCGGAAGCTCACAGTTCATGTACTATTGAAGCCTGGCTTGGA
Organism: Ovis canadensis; assembly: GCF_042477335.2. Classification (NCBI taxonomy): domain Eukaryota; kingdom Metazoa; phylum Chordata; class Mammalia; order Artiodactyla; family Bovidae; genus Ovis; species Ovis canadensis. The sequence goes on along the minus strand of NC_091257.1, from coordinate 92,741,845 downwards.
AAATTTTGAGCATTACTTTGCTAGTGTGTGAGATGAGTGCAATTGTGCAGTAGCTTGGATGTTCTTTGGCATTGCCTTTCTTTGGGATTGGAATGAAAACGGACCTTTTCCAGTCCTGTGGCCACTGCTTAGTTTTCCAAATTTGCTGGCATATTGAGTGCAGCACTTTCACAGCATCATCTTTCAGGATTTGAGATAGCTCTACTGGAATTCCATCACCTCCACTAGCTTTGTTCGTAGTGATGCTTTCTAAGGCCCACTTGACTTCACATTCCAGTGTGAAGTCTGGCTCTAAGTGAGTGATCACACCATCGTGATTATCTTGGTCATGAAGATCTTTTTTGTACAGTTCTGTGTATTCTTGCCACCTCTACTTAATATCTTCTGCTTCTGTTAGGTCCATACAATTTCTGTCTTTTATTGTACCCATCTTTGCAAGCAATGTTTCCTTGGTATCTCTGATTATCTTGGAGAGATCTCTAGTCTTTCCCATTCTATTGTTTTCCTCTATTTCTTTGCATTGATCACTGAGGAAGGCTTTCTTATCTCTCCTTGCTATTCTTTGGAACTCTGCATTCAAATGGGTATATCTCTCCTTTTCTCCATTGCCTTTAGCTTTTCTTTTCTCGCTATTTGTAAGGCCTCCTCAGACAACCATTTTGCCTTTTTGCATTTCTTTTCCATGGGGATGGTCTTGATGCCTGCCTCCTGTACCATGTCATGAACTTCCATCCATAGTTCTTCAGGCACTCTGTCTATGAAATCTAATCCCTTGAATCTCTTTCTCACTTCCAGTGTATAATCATAAGGGATTTGATTTAGGTCATACCTGAATGGTCTAGTGGTTTTCCCTACTTTCTTCAATTTCAGTCTGAATTTGGCAATAAGGAGCTCATGATCTGAGCCACAGTCAGCTCCTGGTCTTGTTTTTGCTGACTGTATAGAGCTTCTCCATCTTTGACAGCAAAGAATATAATCAATCTGATTTCGGTGTTGACCATCTGGTGATGTCCATGTGTAGAGTCTTCTCTTGTGTTGTTGGAAGAGAGTGTTTGCTATGACTAGTGAGTTCTCTTGGCAAAACTCTATTAGCCTTTGCCCTGCTTCACTCCACATTCCAAGGCCAAATTTGCCTGTTACTCCAGGTGTCTCCTGACTTCCTACTTTTGCATTCCAGTCCCCTATAATGAAAAGGACATTTTTTTTGAGTGTTAGTTCTAAAAGGTCTTGTAGGTCTTCATAGAACCATTCAATTTCAGCTTTTTCAGCATTACTGGTTGGGCCATAGACTTAAATTACTGTGATATTGAATGATTTGCCTTGAAATGAACAGAGATCATTCTATTGTTTTTGAGATTGCATCCAAGTACTGCATTTCAGACTCTTTTGTTGACCATGAGGGCTACACCATTTCTTTTAAGGGATTCCTGCCCACAGTAGTAGATATAATGGTCATCTGAGTTAAATTCACCCATTCCAATCCATTTTAGTTCACTGATTCCTAAAATATCGACGTTCACTCTTGCCATCTCCTGTTTGACCACTTCCAATTTGCCTTGATTCATGGACCTAACATTCCAGGTTCCTATGCAATGTTGCTCTTTACAGCATTGGACCTTACTTCCATCACCAGTCACATCCACAATTGGGCATTGTTTTTGCTTTGGCTTCATCTCTTCATTCTTTCTGGAGTTATTTCTCCACTGATCTCCAGTAGCATATTGGGCACCTACCGACCTGGGGAGTTCATCTTTCATTATCCTATCTTTCTGCTTCTTCATACTGCTCATGGGGTTCTCAAGGCAAGAATACTGAAATGGTTTGCCATTCCCTTCTCCAGTGGACCATGTTTTGCCAGAACTCTCCACCATGACCCGTCCATCTTGGGTGGCCCTACACGGTATGGCTCATAATTTCTTTGTTAGACAAGGCTGTGGTCCATGTGATGTGTTTAATTAGTTTTCTGTGATTGTGGTTTGCTTTCTGTCTGCCCTCTGATGGGTAAGGAGAAGAGGCTTATGGAAGCTTCCTGATGGGAGAGACTGACTCCAGTGGGGGAAACTGGGTCTTGTTCTGATGAGTGGGGCCATGCTCAGTGTATCTTTAATTTTTTGTTGATGGGCAGGGCTGTGTTCCCTCCCTGTTGTTTGGCCTGAGGCCAAACCATGGTGGAGGTAATGAAGATAATGGTGACCTCCTTCAAAAGGTCCCATGATGCACTGTTGCACTCAGTGTCCCCAACCCTGCAGCAGGCCACCACCGACCCACGCCCCTGCTGGAGACTCCTGGACACTCCCAGGCAAGTCTAAGTCAGTCTCTTGTGGGGTCACTGCTCCTTTCTCTTGGGTCCTGATGCACACAAGGTTTTGTTTGTGCCCTGCAACAGTCTGTTTCCCCAGACCTGTGTAAGTTCTGGCAGCTCTATGGTGGGTTAATGGTGACCTCCTCCAAGAAGGCTTATGCCATACCCAGGTCTGCTGCACCCAGAGCCCCTGCCCCTGTGGCTGGCCACTGTTGGCCCACACCTCTGCAGGAGACGCTCAACACTCAAAGGCAGGTCTGGCTCAGTGTGGGGTTTCCTGGTGTGCACAAGGTTTTGTTTGAGCCCTCTGAGCATCTCTGGTGGATATGAGGTTTGATTCTAAGTGCAATTTCGCCCCCTTACCATCTTGCTGGGGCTTCTCCTTTGTCCTTAGACGTGGGGTATCTTTTTTTGGTGGGATCCAACATTCTCCTGTGGATGGTTTTCAGCAGCAAGTTGTAATTTCGGAGTTCTTGCAGAAGATGAGTGCACATCCTTCTACTCCGCCATCTTGTAGGTGTTTCAGGGATAAAACAGGATGGTAGTAAACCAGGGTGGGGTATGGATTAAAGAGAAAATAATTAACACAATGTCACACATGGTAAGCACTCAATGAGCTCACTTCTTCCATCTCTCGAACATAGATCTTCTTCCATCTCAATGTGGCAGGAAGATTTTATTCACTAGATATGAATTATGTTTCGGGACTTCCCTGACAGCTCAGTGGTTAAGGCTTTGTCTGTCCGAGGCCAGGGGCGGCGGCCGGGAGGAGCAACCTCATGTCCAAGGAGCGATGGCTGCGTGGGCACAGGAGGGCCTAGAGGAGCCATCCCATGTTGAAGGTCAGGAAGGGCAGTGGTGAGGAGATACCCCTCATCCAAGGTAAGGAGCAGTGGCTGCACTTTGCTGGAGCAGCCATGAAGAGATACCCCATGCCCAAGATAAAAGAAACCCAAGTAAGATGGTAGGTGTGGCAAGAGGGCATCAGAGGGCAGACACACTGAAACCATACTCACAGAAAACTAGTCAATATAATCACACTAGGACCACAGCCTTGTCTAACTCAATGAAACTAAGCCATGCCCGCAGGGCAACCCAAGATGGGCGGGTCATGGTGGAGAGGTCTGACAGAATGTGGTCCACTGGAGAAGGGAATGGCAAACTACTTCAGTATTCTTGCCTTGAGAACCCCATGAACAGTATGAAAAGGCAAAATTATAGGATACTGAAAGAGGAACTCCCCAGTTCAGTAGGTACCCAATATGCTACTGGAGAGCAGTGGAGAAATAACTCCAGAAAGAATGAAGGGATGGAACCAAAGCAAAAACAATACCCAGTTGTGGATGTGACTGGTGATAGAAGCAAGGTCTGATGCTATAAAGAGCAGTATTGCATAGGAACCTGGAATGTCAGGTCCATGAATCAAGGCAAATTGGAAGTGGTCAAACAAGAGATGGCGAGAGTAAACATTGACATTCTAGGAATCAGCAAACTAAAATGGACTGGAATAGGTGGATTTAACTCAGACGACCATTTTATCTACTACTGTGGGCAGGAATCCCTCAGAAGAAATGGAGTAGCCATCATGGTCAACAAAAGAGTCTGAAATGCAGTACTTGGATGCAATCTCAAAAGCGACAGAATGATCTCTGTTCATTTCCAAGGCAAACCATTCAATATCATGGTAATCCAAGTCTATGCCCCAACCAGTAACGCTGAAGAATCTGAAGTTAAATGGTTCTATGAAGACCTACAAGACCTTTTAGAACTAATACCCCAAAATGATGTCCTTTTCATTATAGGGGACTGGAATGCAAAAGTAGGAAGTCAAGAGATACCTGGAGTAACAGGAAAATTTGGCCTTGGAATGCAGAATGAAGCAGGGCAAAGGCTAATAGAGTTTTGCCAAGAGAACTCACTAGTCATAGCAAACACTGTCTTCCAACAACACAAGAGAAGACTCTACACATGGACATCACCAGATGGTCAACACCAAAATCAGATTGATTATATTCTTTGCAGCCAAAGATGGAGAAGCTCTATACAGTCAACAAAAACAAGATATGCTGACTGTGGCTCTGATCATGAACTCCTTATTACCAAATTCAGACTTAAATTGAAGAAAGTAGGGAAAACCACTAGACCATTCAGGTATGACCTAAATCAAATCCCTTATGATTATACAGTGGAAGTGAGAAAGAGATTTAAGGGCCTAGATCTGATAGATAGAGTGCCTGATCTCCTATGGAATGAGGTTCCTGACATTGTACAGGAGACAGGGATCAAGACCATCCCCATAGAAAAGAAATGCAAAAAGGCAAAATGGCTGTCTGGGGAGGCCTTACAAATAGCTTTGAAAAGAAGAGAGGTGAAAAGCAAAGGAGAAAAGGAAAGATATAAGCATCTGAATTCAGAGTTCCAAAGAATAACAAGAAGAGATAAGAAAACCTTCTTTTGTGATCAATGCAAAGAAATAGAGGAAAAGAACAGAATGGGAAAGACTAGAGATCTCTTCAAGAAAATTAGAGATACCAAGGGAACACTTCATGCAAAGATGGGCTTGATAAAGGACAGAAATGGTATGGACCTAACAGTAGCAGAAGATATTAAGAAGAGGTGGCAAGAATACACAGAAGAACTGTACAGAAAAGATCTTCATGACCCAGATAATCACGATGGTGTAATCACTCACTTAGAGCCAGACTTCACACTGGAATGTGAATCAAGTGGGCCTTAGAAAGCATCACTACGAACAAAGCTAGTGGAGGTGATGGAATTCCAGTTGAGCTCTTTCAAATCCTGAAAGATGATGCTGTGAAAGTGCTGCACTCAATATGCCAGCAAATTTGGAAAACTCAGCAGTGGCCACAGGACTGGAAAAGGTCCGTTTTCATTCCAATCCCAAAGAAAGGCAATGCCAAAGAATGCTCAAACTATTGCACAATTGCACTCATCTCACATGCTAGTAAAGTAATTCTCAAAATTCTCCAAGTCAGGCTTCAGCAATATGTGAACCGTGAACTTCCTGATGTTCAAGCTGGTTTTAGAAAAGGCAGAGGAACCAGAGATCAAATTGCCAACATCCACTGGATCATGGAAAAGGCAAGAGTTCCAGAAACACATCTATTTCTGCTTTATTGACTATGCCAAAGCTTTGACTATGTGGATCACAATAAACTGTGGAAAATTCTTCAAGAGATGGGAACACCAGACCACCTTCCCTGCCTCTTGAGAAATCTGTATGCAGGTCAGGAAGCAACAGTTAGAACTGGACATGGAACAACAGACTGGTTCCAAATAGGAAAAGGAGTACATTAAGGCTGTATATTGCCAACCCTGCTTATTTAACTTATATGCAGAGTACATCATAAGAAACTCTGGGCTGGAAGAAACACAAGCTGGAATCAAGATTGCCGGGAGAAATACCAATAACCTCAGATATGCAGATTACACCACCCTTATGGCAGAAAGTGAAGAGGAACTAAAAAGCCTCTTGATGAAAGTGAAAGAGGAGAGTGAAAAGGTTGACTTAAAGCTCAACATTCAGAAAACGAAGATCATGGCATCCGGTCCCATCACTTCATGGGAAATAGATGGGGAAACAGTGGAAACAGTGTCAGACTTTATGTTTTGGGCTCCCAAATCACTGCAGATGGTGACTGCAGTCATGAAATTAAAAGATGCTTCCTCCTTGGAAGAAAAGTTATGACCAACCTAGATAGCGTATTCAAAAGCAGAGACATTACTTTGCCGACTAAGGTCCGTCTAGTCAAGGCTATGGTTTTTCCAGTAGTCATGTATGGATGTGAGAGTTGGACTGTGAAGAAGGCTGAGTGCCGAAGAATTGATGCTTTTGAATTGTAGTGTTGGAGAAGACTCTTGAGAGTCCCTTGGACTGCAAGGAGATCCAACAAGTCCATTCTGAAGGAGATCAACCCTAGGATTTCTTTGGAAGGAATGATGCTAAAGCTGAAACTCCAGTACTCTGACCACCGCATGTGAAGAGTTGACTCATTGGAAAAGACTCTGATGCTGGGAGGGATTGGGGGCAGGAGGATAAGGGGACGACCGAGGATGAGATGGCCGGATGGCATTACTGACTCGATGGACATGAATCTTAGTGAACTCCGTGAGTTGGTGATGGACAGGGAGGCCTGGCGTGCTGCGATTCATGGGGTCACAAAGAGTCGGACACGATTGAGCGACTAAACTGAACTGAACTGAAGAGAGTATGGGTTTGATCCCTGGTCAGGGAACTACGATCCCAGATATTTCCAGTCAAAAAGCCAAAACAGAAAACAGAAACAATATTGCCACAAATTCAACCAAGATTTTAAAAGTGGTCCACATTAAAAAAAAAAAAGAAAAAAGAAAAAAAAAGGAACGGGGGGTTGTGAGCAACAGCATTAAAAAAAAAAAAGAATTTTGTCTCTATTATGTGCCAGGCCTGGGGTAAGTGCTTTACAGACCTGATTTTATTGATGCTTACAACTCTCTGAAGCAGGTATTGTTATGAATCCCATTTCACAGATGAGGAAACTGAGGCTTATGGAAGTAAAGAAGGTGCCCAAGGTCCCTCAGCTAAGAGGACAAAGAGGTAGGATGAGTCTGGAGCATCAAATGTTTAGTGAGACTGAAGCTGGGGAGACAAGATGCAGAGAGTTTGAGCAGCTAAACCCTAACATTGCCTGCAGAGTTCAAAGAAGCAGTAATAGCAAAGGAGAGAGATTCAAGCTGCGTGGAAGCTCTCAAGCGAATGTCTCCAACCCTGGCTGGTAGGCATTCGGGGCCACTTCTGACCTCAGAGGTGTTTCACCAAGGAAGTCAGAAGAATTTGAACTTGTAAGAACTGGAAATTGGCTCCTACCTATAAGACTGCATTTCAGTAAGAGGCTGCCATTAAGTCAAGGGTTATAGACTCAAGAGCCAGACCGACTGGGTTTGAATCCTGGCTCTATTACTTACAGGCTGTGTAACTTTAGACAAGATGTTTTCTCTCTCTGAGACTGATTCTTCAACTGACATATTTAATAATACAATCTGCCTCATACAGTTGTTGGAAGAATAATGTTTTATTACACGTGAAGAACTTAATTAACACACAGTAAGAGCTCAATAAATGTTAGCCATTTGCTGTTTAGTTGCTAAGTGGTGTCCAGCTCTTTTCAATCCCATGGACTGTAGCCTGCCTGATCCCCCTGTCTGTGGGATTCCCACATCCCCTATTACTACAAGGGCAAGTATGTTAAAGAGGGAACTACACCAATGTGGGGAAACAGAAAGTGCATGACCTTAAAAACATACATACAGGGACTTCCCTAGTGGTCCACTTGCTACGGCTCCACGCTTCCAATGCAGGGGCACAGGCTCAATCCCTGCTCCGCGAGATCCCACACACCCACATGCCATGGGACAACTAAGCCCGGGCACAATTACCTTGTGCCTAAAACCCGTGTTCCCTGACAAAGAAATCACTGCAGTGAGAATCGTGTGCACCCCTAGAGCAGCCCTGTTCACCTCAACTAGAGAAAGCCTGCTCACAGCAACGAACACCCAGCGCAACCAAAAATAAATGAGCTAAAATAAAAACATACCTACACGTGTTACTCAGCCACAGCCAATTATCAGGTAAGAAAATGGGCCCACTCTGACCAGATCTTCCAAATTTTCCATGAGAAGCCACAGTGGCCTCCTTTCTAACAAGCAGGTTTTCACCTCAAAGCTTTTGCACTGGGTCTGTTCTATCCCACTGATAAACCACTCACTCCCTGATCTTGTTCAGCTCTGTACTCAGATGTGCAACTTTACATTTCTATTCCTTTTCCTCACTTTAGTTTTCTCCATTGCACTTATTAAATATCATAACACAGAGCATTATTTTTTACGGTTCCTCCCTCTACTAGCAATGTCATGTCCCATGCAGGCAAGTATTTTTTTTTTCCACTACTGTATCTGTAGCACCTAGAACAGAGCCCGACACGTGGTAGATACCTGATGAATAGTTACAGAATGGATCACGTGAGTGCATTTTAAGAAGCATTCTGTGGACTCAATATGTCTTCAGGTTTCCGGGTTAAGTGATGCTTCAAGGAATCATTTAATCAGTTTTGCCTCACTGAGCACCTACTATGTGCAAGAAGCAGCTTTAGAAACTGTAGGGGATGCGAAAAACAGGAAATACTTGTTATGGTAAAAGGCAATAAGTTATAGACAGAAAAGGAGTCAAATGTTAAGTCAGGGTGTGTGAACTGATTCTGTCTCACACAGATTTGGGGAGCTCTCTGAGCCTGTTTCCTCATCTATGCAATTAGACTGGGGATCATGGTAGTTCTCTCCTCACAAGGCTGCTGTAATGAGTAACAAGTGTGCAGGTCAAGGGCCTTAGCAGTCCCACAAGGCACTCGTTTAACATTTAGAGTGACCTACCTTGGGCCAGGCACTGCAACATGCCATGGAGGGGCCACAGAGTGGAAGTTGCTTTCTACGTGGTCATGGTCTAATGCAGGGAGACAGATGATGTATGTGCTACATATAATGTATGCATACTGTATATGCATTGGCACTATTTGTTACACAGTAAAAAAACGTAAGGGAATAGAAAGTGGCGGGGATTTACTACAGGTCCCCATAGGTGGTGTTTGAGTAAACGGAGGGAAACATGCAGGGGTTAGGGCTGGTCATTCCAGATTGGAGTGAACCTGAAGGACAGTTAGGAGATCTCATATGGCTGAAAAAGAAGGAAAAGAGATGAGGTCAGAGGTTACAGTGAGGAAGATAGCCCAGGCCATTGACTCCACCAGTTACCATGTAAGGTGGGGAGAGGACAGATGGGAAGAGTACTCACAGCATACAGAGAATAGATGGTGGCTCCAATAGTAAAGAATCTGCCTGCGATGTGGGAGACCTAGATTATCCTTGGGGCAGGAAGTCACCCGGGATAAGGATATGACCACCCATTAGACTATCCGTCTAATCAATATGGTTTTTTCAGCAGTCATGTATGGATGTGAGTTGACTATAAAGCTGAGCACCAAACTGATGCTTTTGAAATGTGGTGTTGGAGAAGACTCTCATTCCCTTGGACTGCAAGATCAAACCAGTCAACCCTAAAGGAAATCAACCCTGAATATTCATTGAAGAACTGATGCTGAAGCAAAACTCCAATACTTTAGCTACTTGATGCTCATTGGAAAAGACACTGATGCTGGGAGATTGAAGGCAGAAGGGAGCAACAGAGCATGAGAGGATCTGATGGCATCACCCAACTCAATGGACCTGAGTTTGAGCAAGCTCCAGGAGTTGGTGATGGACAGGGAAGCTAGGCATGCTGGGGTCAGAGTCCAGACATGACTGAGCAACTGAACTGACAGTATTTCTGTCTAAAGCATTTCATGGACAGAGCCTGCTGGGGGCTGTGTCCAACACTTTCTGTGCTTCAAAAAAAAAAAAAACTGTTTCTGCTGCAGCTGTTCTAAGTGGCAACTACGATCCCACAGGCAGTGCAGTACAGATTAAAAAACCAAGACTAAAATCTTTGTTCAGCAGCACACAAGGATGCTGTCCATGGAATTCTCCAGTCAAGGATACCAGAGTAGGTTGTCATTCTTCTCCAGATCTCCCCAACCTAGGGATTGAAATCAGGTCTCCTGAACTGCAGTCTTCACTGCCTGAGCCATCAGGCAGCCCTTATTCCCTTATTGGCTCGAGGTCTCTTAATTTTTGCTAGCTTGTTTCATCAAGGTTAGGAGGTTAAGAGAGGAAGGGAACTATCAGAGGATGTCAACAAGTCATGTAGAGTGTGGGATCCACCTTTTTTAACTCAGTATCATTTGGTTCAAGGTCTAATGACTCAAGAGAACAGCATTTTCATTTAAAGGATTTTATTTCTCCAGACAGGAAGGCTACAAAGTTAAAACCTTAATAACCAAAACTTAATATAACACTACATTTTTCACAACAGCCACAAGATTTTTACCTCTGGACACTCAGGTTAAACAACAACCTAAATCTTCATGCTTTCTCAGAAGTAAATGTACATCTTTCTCAAGAGGCCTTGCATTCTGACTCCACAGCTGAAATTCCTTAAAAAGAAAGATACATCACAATCAGTACTTCATTAGGATGCAAATGGCTGTTTGGGATGTTGGAGTATCTAGACTTCAGGAACTAGGATGATGCACAGTTAGTTACCAGACCAAGGAGGGAGGCTTCCAGTCTAGGGTCTGCCCATCAAAGTCAATATTGTTCCTGATATGCCAAATATTGATTCTACTCAACATTCTGCATGAAATAAATGCAAAGGATACTTTAGGGACAAATGGAGGCATCTGAAGGTAAAGGGGATAAGCAGGCATACAAAGTGTTATGTTTAAGAAGAGAGGCAGAAGGTAAAAAAACTGTCTCGATTTGCTCACTGTGATGATGCAAGGCAGTAGTTAGTTTTAAAATATTTATTTCTATTGACTTGGCTGTACCAGGCCTTAGCTGATGCACATAGGACCTAGTTCTCTGACCAGGGGATCAAACCCAGACTCCTTTGCCACTGGACAGAGGAGTCTGTCCGCCATGTTTAAGAGGCACATGGAGTAATGTATTGAGGTTGGCATCCAACTAAGTGTTAAGAATTCAGTCTTTCATAATGAATTATAAGCCATCTGGAACTCAAAAGGTAACTTGGAACCCAACTTGCAACTGGTCCCCAAGTCACTCCCAAGTGGGCAAACCCAACACTTCTCTACCTGCAACACATTCAGTTATCATTTTACCAAGGGGTTAACACCTAGCGGACAAAAATTTACAAAAATCTTACCTATTACAGAACTGAACCAAACTGAAATCAGGCAGCCATCAACCTATGTAGGCCCTGATGTACACAGGGCTCTGGTCCTGTAGGAAAGTAACAGGAAGCAAAGATAAATGATTTGAATGATGTCCAATTCCCACTAAAAAAAAAAAAAAACCATACAGAAAGTCAGTGGTAAACAGAAAACAAATAGGAGTTATCTTTGAGGCCAACGCATCAGACAAAACTGGCTAATAGTTCAGCTGGATCAACAGGGTCGATCTGATGGGGAAAAAAGTCAAGTCATCAGCTGCAATGGCCATACTTGAGTCACAGAAAAGTAGAACATAGGGGGATAACCCCTTCAAAAGAAAAGCAGTTAAACAGATATGACTTACAAATTCTCTCCCAGTCCTGGATCCATCACGGTCCATTCAATGCCTGTTTGCTGCCAACAGTGAGCCTGAGATGAAAACATTTGAAACATGACCTGTTAAGTCAGCTAGATGCAAAAGCAGTGAGGGGACAGAAGAGCTGCTCAAGTTGGCATATCAGACAGAAACTGGCTTAGAGAAGTTAGATCAACATGGTCGATCTGTCGGGTAAAAAAGTTCAGTCATCATTATTGCCAGCAGGAAGCTCTTGGACTCTACAAGGCAAACACCCGGCTTTCTGTAGTTAATATTTGATAGAGACCAGCGTGGCTGGCAAGAGCTGTGGGAAAATGGTTGGCTTTTACTTAAGTGACTGCAGCGTTTTGACTGTCAGGATATCATCATACTTGAACGCAACATGTCATCACTTCTAACACAGCCAGGTGTAAGGAAAACTTCATTTCAGAGCATTCATCCCAGCATTAGGGTGGCATTTTGAAATTAGACTAACATGGTCAAAAGAAACATTTGGCCTTCCTTAGAAAAGCAATGTATCACAGTATGCACCCATTTGGAAATTTAAGTACAAAAAGCTGTTTATTACTAAAAAAGGGAAGGAATGGGCATCTGAGTATGTGGCATAAGGAGCATTTAAAAATTAACACCGATTCACTTATCCTAGTTTGAAATGTGTCTAATACATATGTTTTTGTGAATTATAATAAAACGAATTCAGAATACCTCAAGAAAACCGAGTAACTAAAATATGCTTATTAGTTACCCTTAGTCTCTTTTGTTCCCCTGCAAGGCGGCCTAGCAAACCAAGAGGTTCCTCAGAGCACAAATTCCTGCAACAGGCCAAAAAAAAGAAAAACGTGCTTACTCCAGACGTCAGGAAGCTGAAGGTTCTGCCTGTCGACACGTGGTTCCCTTGGAGCCCCGGCAGGGACCCCTCCGCCAAGATTCATTCTGTAGCGTCTGATCACGCAAATCTGCAAACCAACAAAGAAAGGTCGTCAGTCGCCATCTTTCCAGTCAGAAGAGAACAGGGCACCGCCTTTTGAGGCCGGTGTTATCAGAATTAACTGGCAAGTATTCAAAGACATCAACATGGTCGATCTGATGGGGAAAAAAGTGAGTTCATCATTTACACCGGCCGAGGAACCCTAGGTTTCTTCAGCTCTCATTCATCTCCCCAACGACGCTTAGACCTATTCAGTCAAAGGAGAGGGGACCACCAGGAGAGCCGACGGCACAAAGAGGGAAAAGGAGGCGCAAAGATGCAGAAGCGAGGTTTCTACTCACCACGTACAGTAGCAAATTCTGATTCCAGGGTTGATACGACATCGGATGAGGAACAGACAGCACACCACAAGGAAGAGAGAGCGCCGCAGACGCGAAAGGAAGAACAGCGAGCGAGCCTCCCTTAAGTAGCCAGCGGGGACTCTCACGCCTGCGCACTGGCTCCGAGGCGCTTCCTTTTCCCCGCCCCCGCCAAGCCCGCGCCGCGCGAGGCCCTCTGGGAAATGTAGTCTCCGCGCCGCCCAGACGTAAGAGGTCTTAATGGTCGTCCAGGCCGCTTTAGCCTCGCCCGTTCTCAGTACCTACTAGGCCTCCGGGTGCCGTCGGCCTTGTCGCCATGTTGCGCTTCACAGGCACCGAGCCTTGCGCCGGGTCCCCGCTCCTTTGGGGACGGCTGAAGCCTACAACGGCCTTGGGTGCTGTTAACCCGCCCCCCGCAGTCCCCTCCCTTCAGCGGCGCCCGCCCGAGCCCTCCGGCCCAGGCGCCTGGGGTAGCTGAGGCGACGCCCGCGCATCCGCCCGCCCCTGACGGGCCTCAGGGCGGGGGGTGCCGGCTGTGCCAGGGCCTGGCCCCTCGCTCGGCGCCCTGGCCACCTCCACCCCCACCCCCTCCTCCTCCTCCCCCCGTCTTCCTGCCGGCCGGCCCCTCGCCCCGCCCCGTGTCTGAGGAGCCGGGAAACCGAAAGTGCGCGGCGCCGGGCGGGGCCGCTAACCTGCCTGGGCCCAAGTCCGAGTGCCAGTCGGCGGCGGCGGCGGCGGCGGCGGCGGAGAGAGGACGCACCGGAGCCCGGTGAGCGACCCCCTGCCCCGCGCCCCTGTCCCACACTTGGTCCCGCCCGCTGCCACTCGGCGCCCGGGCCGCCCTTACCCTGCCCCGCCACCCCCTCAGCCCCCGCGTCCCCATCACCCGCCTCAGCCCCCCTATCACTCTCTGAGGACCTCCATCACCCATCTCCGCGCTCGTCACCCCCTCAGCGCCCCCATCATCCATCTGAGCCCCTGTCCCCTCTTCCCAGCGTCCCTCTCACCCTCCTCAGCGTCTCCATCACCTCCTCCGCCTACATCCTCATCATCTAGTTCCCCTCTGTCCCCCACATCCCCGTCCTCACTTTCTCCCACAGCCCCTCGTTCATCCTCACCTTCCATCTCCTCACTCATCCCCCTTCTTCTAGAAGCACCCTCCGCACCTAGACTCCCCATCCCTATTTCCAGGCGCCCCCCTCCCTGCCCCCGGCGCTTCAGCAGGCAACCCCCAGCTGAGCTCAGTTCCGCCCTCCTCTTGAGAACCCCAAACCTCTTGCAGTCTCCCCAACCTCTCCAGCCGCTCCAGGCTTCAGCCTTGCCAGGGCACCTTCTTCGTGGCCCCACCCAGCCCTGGCTGTCCCTTGACCCTATAATAGCTCCATCAGGACCTGCTGAGGCCCTGGGTGTCAGGGACTTCTCCATCCTTTCTTCTACTCTCTCAGGAGCCTGGAGACTTCCTCTAACATTTTTCATTCCACTCTGGTAAATTACATTCTTCTCTGATTTAACTCTTCCATTGGCTTGAACGTCACTGATTTTCTTCTTCCTGTCCTTTGAGGCTTTGATTCCCAAAGAAACCCACTCTAGTTTGCTTTTTTGGTAGCATTTCCTGTTCCTCCCTGCTTCTCCTTTTCCTTGCCTTTCTGCTTTCTTTTCTTCTGTATCTTTTATCCCAGAAATTTGTGAGTTTCTATTTTAGTATTTTTTTTGCAACAAGAGAAGGAATTGTTCCCTGAGAAGTTTTTATAGTTAAACAGAAAAACTAAATGTTGAACTTGTGCCTTGAGAACTGGGTTTGATAAAATGAGAGATGAGATTCAAAAAATATTCCCAGCAGGAAGGAAGGGGACTCCTTTTTCCCATGAAGATAAAAACTACTCCTCATATAATGCCAGATCTGTTCACAGTTTCCAAGTATGAATGTGTTAAAACTTAATGAGAGGGACAGTTGGAAAAGGTCCCTTTGCTGTGAACTCTCAATTACCCACTCTTTCCCCAGCCCACATGATGTGTATGAGTAGGATGGAGAAGTTTCCTTTACAGGGATTTCCTCTTACTCCTGTAGGACTACCTTTGCAAATCAAGATAGAAGAAAGAAGGAAGGAACTGCAGATTTCTGTTTATAGTTGGTCCTGAGAAAACAGTATCCAGTAGATGTTAAGCCTCCTGGTTTTTGAAACATATTATTTCTTTATTCTTGCTCCTGTGGAGGGGAGGGCTTAATCAGTTTGGCTCTGTTCCAGAGAGTAGTATAGGGATATCTGCTCACTAATTATTTACAAACTATAGAGTACTGCAAGCTATAGAGTATTATATAATAGAAGTGTTGGGTGGAGTGGCGAATACATGATTTTGGGGTTAATAAAAGTGTACTTTTTTCTGTCCTGGCAACAATATTTGTTTGCTTTATAGGAGAGGAAAATGAAACCTAGCAACTGATTAAGTAACTTGGCTAAAGGTATAAACCAAACAGGAGTTTTGAATGGGAAATGATGACACTCACTTAACCTCAAGAAAATACAAGGATGCAGGGAAGGGGGAATTTGATCCTTTGGAATTTGATCCTAAATTGTGAATTTCCCATTTTGTATCATAATTGGGCATTCACAGAGTTGAACACTTGTACACATGATTAAAATCTGTGTTTCAGTCTTAGTTAACAAAGCATTAAGATATAGAGGTAGAAGGATTAGCCTGATATTATTTGGGTGTTTGTTTTTTTCTTTTTCTGCTAGATGCTGTGTTTCAAAGGCACTGAAAACTGTCAAACCGTGCAGACTTTCAGACAACTGAAATAACGTGACCGTGGAGGAGATCAGGTGACTCAGACATGGAGGACCGAAGACCTTGTCCAGAGGTGGGACCCAGGAATCCTCGTATTAACCACAGAGGTGAGCAAGATTTTCTACTCTCAGATGATCCCAGATTGATGTTGGTTCCACTTATGATTTTTGACTTTACAAGATAGTCCAAAAGCCATATGCATTGAGTAGAAGCTGTGCTTCACACTTGAATTTTGAACTTTTCCTGGGCTAGCAATACGTGTGTGGTAAGATGCTCTCTCGTGATGCTGGGCAGCAGCAGTGAGCTTCTGCTCCCAGTCAGCCTTGCTGTTCGAAGAGCAAGCAATTAATACACTCAAAACCACTTGTATCCAGACAACCATTTTATTCTTTCAGTACATTATTCAGTAAATTACATGAAATATTCAACACTTTGTTATAAAATAGGCATTGTGTTAGATGAGTTTGCCCAGCTGTAGGCTATTGTTCATGTTCTGAGCACATTAAAGGTAGGCTTGGCTAAGCTATGATGTTTGATAGATTAGGTGTATTTAGTGCCTTTTTAACAATGTTTTGAACTTATAGTGGGCTTATCAGAAAATAACCTAACATAAGTTGAAGAAAATCTATAATGGGAAGGAAATCAAGTTCCTTATGGATGAGCAGGCCCACCAAAATTGACTGCATCTCTCAAGTAAAGAATGGTTTATTCTTGAGAATTCCCTGGAGGTCCAGTGGTTAAGACTTGGTGAAGTGAAGTGAAGTCGCTCAGTCGTGTCCGACTCTTTGCAAACCCATGGACTGTAGCCCACCAGGCTCCTCCATCCGTGGGATTCTCCAGGCAAGAATACTGGAGTGGGTTGCCATTTTCTTCTCCAGGACTTGGTACTTTCCTGCAATGGCCAGGGTTAGTCCCTGGTTGTGGAACTAAGATCTTGCAGGCCGAGCAGCAAAGTCAAAAAAAAACTGAGAATGATTTATTCCTTAGTTACAGCATGAGTGACTTTGAGACGAGACAGCCCTCCCCTTTCCTTAAGAGAGCTTCTAAAATGGTACAGTTCACTTTAGCAAAAGTAGAGATGAGGTATTAGAAATGGCAATAACTGGTTTAGAGCAGCATTATCCAGTAGAAACATAATGCAAGCCAAAAACATAATTTTTGATGTTCTAGTAGCATCATTAAAAACAAAAAACAGGTGACATGAAATTTTAAAACTTAATACTAAATAATCATTTAATAAAATTTGATATTTGTCTTATTTAAGCCGGTATATCCAAATAATATCATTTGATTATAATTGAATATATTTTATTATTATAGTTCTTTTCTTGGAGTTTTTTCCTTCTAGTTTTATGGAAATATAATTGACATATAGCACTGTGTAAGTTTAAGGTATATAGCATAATAATTTGACTTAAATATATATCATGAAATGATTACCAGAATAAGTTTAGTGAACATCCATCATCTCATATAGAGACAAAACCAAAGAAACAGAAAAAAGTTTTTTCCTTGTGATAAAGGAAAAAATTAGGATTTTTAGGGTAAATCTTAGGATTTACTCTCTTAAAAACTTTAATATATAATATATAGCAGTGTTAACTACATTTATTGTGTTGTACATTATTTCTCTACTATTTATTAATCTTATAACTGGGGGTTTGTACCTCTTAATCTGCCTCACCTACTTCTCTTCTTCCCCTACTTCCCTCCCCGGTGGTAATCACCTGTTTATTCTCTGTATCTATAATTTTGTTTCTTTTTGTGTGTGTTTGTTCATTTCTTTTGTTTTTTTAAAGTTCCACATATAAGTAAAGTCATAGAGTATTTGTCTTTCTCTGCCTTATTTCATTTACCGTAATACCCTCTAGGTCCACCCTTGTTGTTAAAAACTGTAAGATTTAGTTCTTTTTATAGCTGAGTTATAGTCCATTGTGTGTGTGTGTGTGTGTATACCCCACATCTTCTTTCTTAATTTACTCAGGCTGCTTCCATATCTTGGCTATTGTAAATAATGCTGTGAAGAATATAAGTGTGCACCTGCCTTTTCTAATTAGTGTTCATAGTACTTCAGCAATTTCAATTTTGTGTTTATTCCCTGGAAGTATTCAGTATTATCATTTTCAGATGTTACCAATATAAAAAATTTTAATGAGGTTTTTAACTTTTTTTCTGTTAAGGCTTCAAAATTCCATGTGTCAGTTTACACATCTTAATTCAGACTAGTCACATTTAAGATGCTTAATAGCTACACATAGCTAGTAGCTATGTGTTTGATGGTATGTGTATAGAGTCCTAGTCACCAAAGCAAAGTTAGTTCCAAAAACATCACTCAATTGCAATGATTATTCTGTTTGCTCAGAACTAAAACAAAACTGAATGGAGCCTTGCCTTTTCCTAAGTTTGCAATATATCCTCCAAATTTCAGTTGTGGAACAGATGAGGAAGAACTGTAGACTATTATTTTATGAGCTATGTGAATGTTGAAAGGTTGAGAAATAATACAATTTTCCATTCTTCCAAAACATTGTCTTCTAATCAGACCAGCATTAAAAGTAGGACTTTTTACCAGTATTAAAAGTAGGACTAAATTTAATGATATCTTGGGAGTCTGAAAAGTAAATGTAAAAGCAACAGTTACAAGGAAATATGTACATTAGTAGATTTTTTTTGGATCTGACGACATGAAATGGCACAGTCGTCTTGAATATGATATTCATTTGAAACTTTCATAACATTTGTTATCATCAAATCATTGCATACAGTCTTATTTTGTTTATTTGTTTTTAAACTCTCCAAGTCATTCTGCTAAGTTGGGTCAGCTCCAGACTCAGTTTTAGAGGAAAGGAAAGTGAAAGAAAATGGGCTTGGGTAGATTGGCCAAGGTCACTTATGAAATGTGTGGCAGATCAAGAAAGACACGTTCAGCCTCATCCACAGGATGGCGTTAGCTTTCCTTTGTCTGCTGGGCACCTCTGCTCTTCTGCAGACCTCCTTGTCTGAGGATTGGGAATAAAGAAGTACTATGTAGACGAACTCGTGCTGCAGAAAGGAGGAAGAGTTAAGTTTCATTTTTCAGTTTCCTGAATCAAAGTTTGAGTTTCATTTTTCAGACCTGAAACAGAACTTGAGTTTCGTTTTTCGGTTTCCTTCACAATCTATTATTTGGCTCAAAAACATCTTGGGAAAGGAAGTCCTACCTTCCCCTTTGCCATCTGATACTGAGCAAAGTTCAAATATATATTTCCCTGTATACTTTTACCCCACTTGATGCCTCTGTTGCCTGTGACCTAATTGTTTAGAGACAGAAACTATGGCCCTAGAAATCAATAGAGTTTTCCCAATAAAAAATGATTAGTATTTCTGCTAGTAATAACTAACATTTAATGAGAGCTCTTTATATGTCAGATAGTATACTAAGCATCTTATAAACATTTAATGTTTACAGCAACCCAGATAGTGAGGCTTAGAGAAATTATACAACTTAGCCAAGGTTGTACAGTAGGGAAGTCCCTAGACCAAGATTTGAATCAGGTCTGTTTGACTATGAAACTCATGCTTTCACTATTATTTGGTATTGGCAAGAGGCTGAGAAAATAAGATGATCTCTTTGAGCCCCTGAAATAATCCCAGCTTATGAAGATTAAATGAGTAATTATTTCTGTCATGTATGAGGTACTCAACAAATGTTTATTCCCTTTTTCCTTTTTGTACCCTCTGAAAAAACAGTATTTTCATAATGTATACAGCAAACATAGTAATCTATTTTATATTTATTACATGACTCGGTAGGAAACCTTTTTTCTCTCCAAATAAAACCTAAGCTTCTCAGTTGTTTTGGAAAATAAAAGTATGTTCATATTGTTGTACTATTGGATTTTCTTGCATCTTGATTTTTATGTTTGCCCCAAATTCCCACTGTGTTTAGGACCTATGGATGGAGAATTACCACCAAGAGCTAGAAATCAGGCCAATAACCCACCAGCCAATAATCTCAGAGGAGGAGCCAGCCAGCCCGGAAGGCATCCCAGGGCCAACAACCATCCTTTTCCTCATCGGCAAAGAGAAGAGAGGTTTGGGGCCATGGGCAGGAACCCACATCAGGGAAGGAGGAATCAGGAAGGGCATACCAATGACGAGCCTAGAGGCCAAAGACATGGTCAGGAAAATGATAACAGGAGGAGAAATGGCAACCAGGAGGGAAGGAACCGCAGACCCCCACCACGATCTGATGAAAACTTCCAGCAGTGGCGGACCCCCCAGCAAAAACCTGCAGAACAGCCGCAGCAGGTGAAGAAACTGGGCTACAAGTTCCTGGAAAGTCTTCTGCAGAAAGACTCCTCTGAGGTGGTCATCACCCTTGCCACATGTTCGGGACTGAAGGAACTCTTGTCTCATTCTTTTATGAAGTCCAACTTGCTTGAGCTCATCTGCCAGGTTGTTCGGAAGGCTTGCAGTTCCAGAATGGACCGCCACAGTGTTCTTCATGTCCTGGGCATGTTGAAGAATTCCAAATTCCTCAAAGTCTGCTTGCCAGCTTATGTGGTAGGGATGATCACTGAACCCCTCCCTGAAGTTCGAAACCAGTATCCAGAACACATTAGCAATATCATCTCCCTCCTCCAGGACCTTGTAAGTGTCTTCCCTGCCAGCTCTGTGCAGGAAACTTCCATGCTCATTTCTCTCTTGCCAGCTTCTCTTAATGCTTTGAGGGCCTCTGGTGTTAACATAAAAGAGGAGACAGAGAAGAATCTGGAAAAGGTCCAGACCATCATTGAACATCTGCAGGAAAAGAGGCGAGAGGGCACTTTAAGAGTGGACACCTACACTCTTGTGCAGCCCAAGGCAGAAGACCATGTTGAGAGCTACCGGACCATGCCCATTTACCCCACTTACAATGAAGTGCACTTGGATGAGAGGCCATTCCTTCGCCCCAACATTATTTCTGGAAAATATGACAGCACTGCTGTCTATCTAGATACCCACTTCAGACTCCTACGAGAGGATTTTGTCAGACCCCTACGAGAGGGCATTTTGGAACTTCTCCAAAGCTTTGAAGACCAAGGCCTGAGGAAGAGAAAGTTTGATGACATCCGAATCTACTTTGATACCAGGATTATCACCCCCATGTGTTCATCGACAGGTATTGTCTACAAGGTGCAATTTGACACAAAACCACTGAAGTTTGTCCGCTGGCAGAACTCCAAGCGATTGCTCTATGGGTCCTTAGTGTGCATGTCCAAGGACAACTTTGAGACGTTTCTTTTTGCTACTGTGTCTAACCGGGAGCAGGAAGATCTCTGCCGAGGAATTGTCCAGCTCTCTTTCAATGAGCAGAGCCAACAGCTGCTCGCAGACGTCCAGCCCTCTGACTCTTTCCTCATGGTGGAGACAACCGCCTACTTTGAGGCCTATAGGCACGTCCTGGAAGGACTCCAGGAAGTCCAAGAGGAAGATGTCCCCTTCCAGAGGAACATCGTGGAGTGTAACTCTGATGTGAGGGAGCCAAGGTACTTGCTCATGGGGGGCAGATATGATTTCACTCCGTTAATAAAGAATCCCTCAGCCACTTGGGAATCTCTGAGGAACGCCGAGGGCTTGAGATGTCCCAGCGTTAATGTCTTAGACCCCTGCCAGTGGCCCTCAAAAGAAGCCCTGAGGCTGGATGACTCCCAGATGGAAGCCTTGCGGTTTGCTCTCACAAGAGAACTGGCTATTATTCAAGGACCTCCTGGAACAGGTAAGATAAAATTTTTCACAGCACATATCTGCCCTATGAGATAGGCAAGAGTGGCTTTGACTCTAGGTTTCTAGAATGTCTCAATTTAAGACATTCCCCTGAAATGGGCATCAAACTTGTTTAAAAAGTAGCTTCTCAAAAAATAAATAGGTGAAAATTTTTAAAAATTAAAAAAAAGCAACTACTCATAGTGATTTTCCAGTGAGGACTCATTGGTATACATGGTAATAGATCAAAATCACAAGGTTAGAAAAGACTTCTAAGGGGTCAGACTTAGGGAGATGCCTGACTTCTGTCTGCTTCATCAAAGGCTGTATTGATTTGCTTGATTTTATGTAAATTTAAATTAAATAGTATCAACTATAAATACCCTGTGTACCAAATACTATCTTATATTTTTTGCATATGTTAACTCATTGCAAGGCTGTGAGGTAGAAGCCATTCCATGCAATAGATGAAAAAACTAAGGCAAAAAGGAGTTGAATGATGTGTTGATGCTCACACAGATGGCAGTTGACAGACCTGAGACTCAGGCAGTTTAGAAGCCAGCTCCTGGCTCTGTCATCTACCTCATTGTACTTGTTTCTCTTGGAAATACACCTACCTACCTCCTCCCTGACCCTGTGTGCCATTCTAACCCTTCTCTGGAATGATAGCTACTATTAGCAGTTTGACGTACATCATTCCAGATGTTTTCCAAAATTAAAACTGATACATCTTTGTGTCTCTGAGTGTGTTTATATGTTTGCATACATACATGCATAGTTTTCCTATTTTTTATATAACAAAAATGAGATTATGCTATATTTATATATATATATATGCTGCTAAGTCACTTCAGTCGTCTGTGTGACCCCATAGACGGCAGCACACCAGGCTCCCCCGTCCCTGGGATTCTCCAGGCAAGAACACTGGAGTGGGTTGCCATTTCCTTCTCCAATGCATGAAAGTGAAAAGTGAAAGTGAAGTCGCTCAGTTGTGTCCAACCCTGAGCGACCCCATGGACTGCAGCCTTCCAGGCTCCTCCATCAATGGGATTTTCCAGGCATGGGTCTACAATTTACATATGTATGTATATAACTACATGTTAGGGATATTTTTACATTCTTTACAGTACAATCACATTTAGAAAAGTACCTCACTCTTTTTACAACATGCCTGTATTCATGGCGTAAATATACCATGTTGTGTTTTTTGTTTGTTTTTTAGTTTCACAGACAGTGCTTATTAAGTATTCATATATCTAGTTCTGTGTGTGTTTATCTTTGAGTACTCTGCTAATTACTTCTGTAGTGTTTTTCCTTAAGGTGGGAATTCACATTAATAGTTAGTAGGTACTGCTATATTACCCTCTCAAAAGAATATTAAAAAAACAATGGGAAGAGGTCCTTAAAAAATACCAATAAAATAATGGCAGCTCATGATAAGAAATTAATGTAACAAAATGCAAAGCTCTTACTGATGAGACACTCATATGATGGGAAAACATGCATAATTAAAATGATGCTTTCAGGGCTTTAGAAGAAGAAAAGGATATACCAGTTTGTACTGCCACCAAGAATGAATTAGTGTTCCTATTTCCTTATATACTTTCCATCATTGTTGTATGTTATCAATCTTACTTTCTCATTAGCAGTTTTCCCTGATCTATGAGATTATAATTTTTGACTCATTTTAATTTTAGTTTTATGTTCAAATTTTTTTTTTAATCCATGTCTTTCTCCCCTCACCATCCCACTTGGTTCTTTTATCTAAAGCAAACGATGTTATTGTCGTCCTATTTATCCTTCCTGAGATAGTCTATGTATATTCAAGCAAATACATACTTATATTTATTTCCCCTACTTTTTTTTTAACTCACTGTGCTAGAAAACAGTTTGCATATTGCTTTGCTAACTTATAAACTATCTTGGTGATCCTTTCATATTGGTGTACAAGTGGCATCCTGTTTATGAGTATGTAATATACCCTTGTATAGTTAGTTTATAATCTCTTTAACCAGTTCTCTATAGAAAGATTTACTAAAACAAACGATGTCAGTAAATAACCTTGTTTGTGAGTCATTTCACACAGAAGCAGAATATGTCCAGGGGAGAAATCTCTAACTGAATCAAATAATATTTGTATTTGTAATTTTAATAGGTAGTGCCAAATTGCCCTCTAGAAATGTATATCACAGTGGTTAATTTGTATTTCTCTAATCAACAGTGACATTAAATATCCTTTCTTTTCTTTATTAGCTACTTATATTACTGCTTCTATGGATTGACTTTTTATATTTGACATATTTCTATTGGATGGTTTCCCTTTCTTACTGATTTGTAGGAGCTGTTAGTATATTTAAAAAATGTTGTGTTCCAAATAAGTTCCCCTAATATTATCATTTGAATTGGGATTCTTTAGCTCCAAGTATAGTAATAATTTAGTAATTTCACACTAGCTTTACACACATACACACACGCACGCAGCTACTAAAAAAGAGGCTACCTGTGAATTTGAGGGGAGGTGATAGAGGGGTCATCTTGGAGGTAGAAATCCCAAAAAGTATCCATTCTAAGGGGAAGGAAGCAGTGGGAGAGAAGGGGCAAATATTGAATTATAAAGATTTTCTTTCCTCTGGAGGTCTCCTTATCCATCCAAGACTCCAAATTAAAAACATGGGAGTTACTCTTTTCTGTTCCCCAGCCCAGCCAAACCATTATCCTGTTGCAATGAAGTTTACCTCTGAAACTGCTCCCCAGTCTGTCTCCTTATCTCAGCTGTTGGAGCCAGGCCTTATCCTCTGTCACTCCCTGAAAGATGGCAGGAACCTCCCAGCCAGTCCATTTCTATTCTCTCTTACCCAGCCTTACTCAGTTACCATTTTCCCAGAAGTGATAGATAAGAAGCCTCTTCTAGTCTCATTGAGTAAGACCAAAATCCCAGTTGTTTTCTTGTTACCTTGTATTTCTCATTTCCCACATTTGTGATTTTTACATTTGTTTGTGTGATTATCTTTCTCTTCTGCAAGTCTGTAAGTTCCAGGAAGATAAGAACCATGGCTGTTTTGCTCACCATTGTATTTCTTGTACTTAACCCCATATCTAACACCTATTTGGCACTTGAAACATACTATTTGAAGAAAAAGAAGCAAGAAATTGTCATTTATTTATCTATACTGAAAAGTATTCCGCTATACTGAAATTTTTTATTTGCTTGTATTACTGAGTATTGAGTACTTTTGAGGACAGTGGCTACCTTCTTAGCCTGACACAATGTAAGAATTTAGCATTTACTAATGAGCCCATAACACTAACTCCAATGTTGATTTCTGCGACTTTTCCCCTCCTATCACAAAGGCAAGTCTACTATGGTATATTAAAAGCATTTCTAAATAATTCACCATGTGAGATTGGAAACAATGTATTAATATATATCTGTCAGTAGAAAACTAGCTGAAAACAATGCCTTCCAGCTGTGAAAAACAAAGGATTCTTTTTCTGTATTGACAGAACTACCTCCAATTTTAGTAAGTGAAAAAAACAAGATATAGAGCAGTGAAAATAGTCTGCTACTATTTGTATTTTAGAAAGGAAGGGGGAAGCTAGAAAAAGACTGTTTATTCATTTTTCTTTGTGTATGCATAGAATGACTGTCTCTGAAAAGTTACGCAATAAACTAGTAATGTTGGTTGTTTCCAAGAGAGGAACTAGGTAGCTGGAGACATAAGAACAAGGAGAACATAATAGAAAACCATTTGTGCTTCTAGGATTTTAAACCATCTCAATGTATTGCCTTAAAATTTTAAATAATAATTTGCTATAAGTAATTAATTACTCCTTTTAGAAAGTCTCTTTAAGTTTTTTTAACTCCTTTTTCCTTGTTTTTTAGGCAAAACCTATGTGGGTCTAAAAATTGTTCAGGCCCTTCTAACCAACGAGCCTGTTTGGCAAATTAGCGTCCAGAAGTTCCCCATCTTGGTTGTGTGTTACACTAATCATGCTTTGGACCAGTTTCTGGAAGGTAATATCTATAGGCAAAATTGTTCTCTGTTGAGAGTTCTCTGGTGGTCTATGGTTAGAATTATGGGCTTCACTGCCGTGGCGCAGGTTCATTCCCTGGTCAGGGAACTGAAATTCCACAAACCACGCAGCACAGCTGAAAAAATAAACTTCTCTATTAAGACATATGTAGTTGAACCATGAGCAATTGCACTTTGAAGAAAGTCCGCAGTCCGTCCTTACCATGACAGGAAAGGCTGTGTGTCATCTGTGTGCTTGCGCTTAGTCGCTCAGTTGTGCCTCACTCTTTGTGACCCCATGGGCTGTAGCTCACCAGGCTCCCCTGTTCCTGGAGAGTCTTCAGGCAAGAACACTGGAGTGGGTTGCATGCCCTCCTCTGTGTGTTGTCTGCTCCACCCTAAGTCTGACGCTCTTGTCCTACCTCTTCCCTTGTTCTAATTCCAGCCACACTGATTGTCTACAATTTCTTGTCTTCCTCCAGCTTCTTCTTGGCCCATGCTGTCTCCTCTGCCTAGCATGTACTTTTTCTTTTCTTCTCTCTCTCAGTCTTGATGCATCCAGCCCAGATGGTTCCAGCTCATTCCTTAGGTCTCACTCATATGGACTTTCCTTCTTGCCCCAAGTCCTGTTGTATTTTTTTTTCTAAGACTTAATTGGCACTATGTAACTATTTATGTAACTATTTATTTATATATGTCTCTACCCTGAACTATAAATGCTAAGAACTTTGGTCCTATTTCTGTCTATAGTCACAGATCCTGACACATTCTCGACACTCAAAAAATATTAATTGCATTAATGAATGAATAAGTATTTATTTTTTCTTTGGAAAATAATGCTTAGACTATTATTTTCCACTCTTTTATATCCTTCTTTCATCTGCATTAAATCTTCAGTATTCCTGGAGTCTCAGTTTAAATTAGATCCTCAAAAATTAGATCCATACCCCACCCAACTAGTTAAGGTCCCCTGTTACACACTTTTAGCGTGTATTTGTAGTATTAAATTTTATTAAGTTAAAATGTTTATATGTCTTCTCTGGTAGACTGTGAGTCATGAGAACAAATGAGGAACTGAGCCTGCATTTTGACTATTTTAGCTTCCTAACCTAGCCTGGCACATAATAAGCAATCGGCAAATATCTATAGAGTGAGTAATAGAGAGCATTTACTAATGCTTACTTTGGGCCAGGCCCCCCCAGAAGCTAGAAAGATACTCTCTCGTTTATCCAGACCATAGCCCTATAGGGAAAGTATTACTGTCTTCAAGTCACAGACAAAGAAACTGAGGCTCAAGTTAAGTGACCTGCCCCAGGTTACATAGCAGTAAGTGGTAAAGACAAGGCTTGGGTCCCCAGGTGTCTGAGTCTAAAGCCTTTGCACTGAAACATCACACTTTACTGCTCTGCAGATCATGTCATCTCTTGGGCCTTCTTGTTCACTGGTAGGGTAGATTTCCTGTAAATACCAGTTTGTACCCTAAGGGACCAGCTGCATCAACACCCCAGACACATGCAGCTCTTACCCAAGAGAATCCAGCATAGCTCCTCTTAACTCTGCCCCTGCTCCACTTTGCTCCTTAGGCATCTACAAGTGTCAAAAGACCAGCATTGTGCGTGTAGGTGGAAGAAGCAACAGTGAAATCCTGAAGCAGTTCACCCTGAGGGAGCTGCGGAACAAGCGGGAATTCCGCCACAACCTCCCTATGCACCTCCGAAGAGCCTACATGAGTGTAAGTCCCAGCTTCGGAGATCTGAGGTTGCTCAAGGGAGAACCAACCAAGACAGCAGTGGCTTTGTGGGTGGGCAGGCCAGGGGAGATAGGGAAGCACCCCAAACCTGGAAACGACCCAGGTGCCTTCCAGCATTCCATCCTGCTAATCCTATGGTGGGATCTTTGCCCTCATAGTCCAAGATGGATAAAGGACAGAAAAGGGCACACCACCCCTCCCAGCCCCTGCCAGGACCTTAAAGCTATTTCTCCCAAACCACCCATAACACTTCTTCCAGCCTGTTGGCCAGGTAAATATCATCTTCTAGCTGGGCAGTGTTGTGCCCAATCAAAACTCTGAATTCTTCCTACTAAGGGAAAGAGAAGTCTCCACCATGGTATACTTGGTCTATTTTCCTGTTGTATTATTTGTTTCCTTTCCTTACTAGTGGTAGGAGGCTTTTAGACATTTTAGATACTAATCCTCTGGTTTTAAGACTAGCTGTTCCTATGTTACCTTTGTTTTCCCTCAAGGTAGAGACTGAGTTCTGCTGAGCATGATGACATACTTCCTCAGCCGCTTATTTCCCTCTGCTCTTGGTAGATCATGACAGAAATGAAGGAGTCAGAGCAAGAACTGCATGAAGGGGCCCAGACTCTGGAGTGTACCATGCGTGGGGTACTACAGGAACAGCATCTGGAGAAGTTTATCTCTCCCCAGCACTGGAAAAGCCTGATGAATGGACCAAACCAGGTAGAGGGGTCGTCCTGTGGGGCACAGGCCTCTCTCGCCCAGGACCGGGAGGGAGCCTCTGGCAGAAGCAGCAGTCGAAGTATTAGCTGCAGTCTGCTGTGATACTGCTGTGACGTGAAAGTTCCTGCTCGGGAGAAAAGTCACCTGAATGTACTAGTCAAAAATAAGACTCTAGAGCCAGTCTGCTGGATATGAATCTTGATTTTGCTCTAGGCGAGTTACTTTTTTTTGTTCCTGTTACCTCTTTTATAAAGGGGGATAGGGACTTCCCCTGGTGGTCCAGTGGTTCAGACTCTGAGCTTCCACTTCAAGGGGCATGGGTTTGATCCCTGGTCAGGGAACTAAGATCCCACATGCCATGAGGCACAGAAAAAAACAAAAAATACACGCACATGGGGATCATATTCAGTTGAACTATGTGAAATTGCCAATATTTGTAAATTTAACTTGCAAAAAGGCAGTCTTTTACAGATCAACCTAATTCTTATAGGATTGTTATTGGATAAGCAAGTTAATATCTGTAAATCTCTTAACTATAATAAGTGTGCTCGAAGTATTTATTAAATGAAACCGAATCATAGCAAGGCAACTTAGCATGTATAGAGGGCCTGGGACTTGACAGACCTGTCACACAGACTGACTGTGTGACTTGAGCCAGTGTGATCCTCAGGTCCCTCAGCAGTCAACAAGAATAATAATAATGCCTGCATTCAGAGGATATTACAAGAAGTATCTGATGTACTCTGGATTTTTTTTTTCTCATTTGGCTGTGCCACGCAGCATACAGGGATCTTAGTTCCCCAACCAGGGATTTATCTAGTCCTTCCTCAAGTTGAAGTGTGGAGTATTAACCACCAGACTACCAGGGCAGTCCATGATGCAATCTCTATAAAGTGGGTGGCTAGGAATCCAGTGAAATGGTAGCTCTACTATCAGTGGGTTGGCATTTCCAGGGTTTGTAACCCAAAAACTTAAAAAAGGGTCAGTCAGGTCGTGTGACTGACTAAAGCCGGCTAGTTAACTGTGTTGTTAAGTAGTGAGGACTGAGACAAGCCGGAAAAGGCGTGGCAACAGCGCTCTTCAGCCATTTGTTGCCTTTCAGGAACACAGGCTCATTGCCCCCATAGCTCCTGATTTTGTCAAAAGAAGCAGGAAAATTTTGTTTTTAAAATTCTATACAAGTTCTATTAACAGACCCAGTTGCCCAAACATTGCATTTTTAAGAGAGTTCTAGGGGAATTACCTTTTGATCCCTTGAGAAGACCTTTCCTTCGTACTGAGTTGTCATAGAATTTTCATTGACTAATAATTCTTCTTTCCTCAGGATAGTGAATGGGTTTGCTTCCAGCGTCGGAAGCATTCCATGATGTTGGAGTTTCTCGGTCTGGGTGTTGGTTCTTTCACCCAAAGTGTTGCTTCAGCAGCACCTGAAAATACAGGTAAGAAGTGTATTGGTGGAATGTGGTTAAGACTAGAAGAGCAAGACTTTAAAGTAATGCCCAGAATTTATAAAGAGCTATAATCAATCAAAAAAGACAAATAAAAGCTTAATAGGAAAACAAATCAAAGACTTTTAAAGAAGCATATCACAAAATCTTCATGGTCAATAAACATGAAAAGTGCTCGCTAGAAACGAGAGGAATTTAAACTACAATAATATACTATTACACACCTACTAGACTGGCAAAAATTAAAATGTTTGATGTAATCCCACACTGATAAGAATGTCAACAGTGGGAACTCTGATATGATACTAGTGGAGATATTGATTGGCAGAACCACATAAGGAACTCAAATGTCCATCCATGATGGATCAGTTACCGTCTATTCAGATAATGGATACAGCTGTAAAAAGGAATGAATTAGAGCATATACAGCAGTATGATGACTCAGAAACATGATGCAAGAAGCACGTTACAGGAAAATATAGTCAGTGTGATTTCATTTATTTAGAGCTCAGAAAAGTCAAAGCTAGATGCATTATTTGAAGATGTATATACATTATATCCTAGAGAAGGGAATGGCAACCCACTCCAGTATTCTTGCCTGGAGAATTCCATGGACAGAAGAGCAGTGGAGTTGAAGAGTCGGACACAACTGAGCAACTAACACAAGTACACACATACATTATACATGTGGTATCATCGACTCAGTGGACATGAGTTTGAGAAAACTCTGGGACATAGTGAAGGACAGGGGTATCTGGTGTGCTGCAGTCCATGGGGTCACAGAGAGTCGGACACATTTGAGTGACTGAACAACAACATGTATATGGTAGTGCACATTTCATTGTCTTTTTTCTTTATGTCAAGAGAAAAGATATTTCTGATGTGCTAAATAAACCTTTGGAGGTAAATTAGCAGCATGACTTAATTTAGCCATTGCTGTCAGTCACCTTCATACAAGAGTCAATAGCTTCCTGTTACATTTTGTATTTCTTTGCATAGTGTGGTGATTTTGTCTGTGAAGAAAATGAAAAAGTATCACAAGTGTTTTAGTATTTATTGTAGAGAAAATGTAACTCTTTTAATGAAATTAAAAAATAATTAAAAAAAAAAAAAAAAAAAACATGTATATGGTAAAGTTAAAAGGGGGGAAAAAGTAACAAAAAATTCAAGTTAGTACAGCCCACAAATATCTTCAAAGAAATTGGTAACTTTCTGCTTCTTAAGTTGGGTGGAAGATACCTGGGTGTTATATATTTTTATTATCATTTAAATTGCATGTTTACGTTGTACACTTTCCTTTGTATATATATTGACATAAGTAAAATCTCCCTTAAAAAGGCATACATTCATGTGATTTTCTACATGTAACAAAAATGTGGGTAAGGAAACATGTCTTTCTCCCCTTCATTCCTCCTGTGTTTCTCTCAGCGGAGGTGACCATTTAAACCTTGGGAATGTCTCCATGCATCTAAGGTCTCGTAGGTACCCTTGTTTACACTTTGACGTTAAGACTCTCCATCCCTGTCCTGCCTGCTCTCCTCTCTTAGCCCAAGCAGAAAGGGAAGAGGAGGAGGAGGAAGGGGAAGAAGACAGTTCACTGATTGAGATCGCAGAGGAGGCCGACCTGATCCAAGCAGACCGGATGATTGAGGAGGAAGAGGTGGTTCGGCCCCGGCGGCGGAAGAAGGAAGAGAATGGGGCAGTCCAGGAGCTGGAGAAAGTACTTCTGGCCATGAGGCTAGACAACTATGGCCCCGGGACGGCAGCCGGGCAGGAGCAAGCTGCAGGAGAGTGGGAGGTAACTCACTTCCTCACAGCCCTCGAAAGCCCTAACAGAGTGGGAAAGGGGAATTCAGTTATTACCGCCAGGGGATTGTGGGTTAAACTCTCCCGAAACAGACCTGAGACCATCTGTCCTGACCTGATTTTCACCTTCTTCTGTTGCACTACATTCACTTCATCCTCATAATTAGCTTAATTTACCCTTTTACAGGGCTTCCCTTATGATTCAGCTGATAAAGAATCCACCTGCAATGCAGGAGACCTGGGTTTGATCCCAGGGTTGAGAAGATCCCCTGGAGAAGGGAAAGGCTACCCAACTCTAGTATTCTGGCCTGGAGAATTCCAGGGACTATATAGTCCAGTGGGTCACAAAGAGTCAGATACAAAGGAGTGATTTTCACTTTTCATTTACCTCTCTTACAACCTAATCCTTGTATAAGATAGGTCCAGTTTTCAAGGGTATAGAAATTATGGCCTTTTAGAGGGGTCCTGCCAATAAATGCTAACTTAGAAAAACAGGAAGCAGGTAGCCGAGGACTTCTCTTGAATTTTTAGAGAAATGTAGCACATATGAGTCAGATCAGACACTGATGGCCTTAGTGCTTGGTGCTTTTATAGATATTCTCAATAGCAAACCAGCCCGGGCATTAGGATTTTAGAGGATTCAAGTAAAACAGAATGAAGTAAGCTGTATAGACTGAATGGAGTGTTTCTCCTTCATTCACTTTAAAATTGGTTATTTCTTTTAGAGCCAGAATAGTATAAATGCCCAGACTTTCTGTCTTCTCCTTCCTTTGATAGAACCCTGGGGTCCTCAGAATTTACTGTGTGTTACTATGACAGTAGAACACTGAACCCTATTGATGATCTAAGGGACTTTGAGGGCAGGTTTTTACTGAATGCAGCTTTCTCCAGTCTGCTGGCTTTGAGCCTGATCTCCTAGTTCAGTTCAACATCTCTATACGTGAGGGACAGAATCACGATCACAATACTTAGAAGCATGGATTGGGCATCTCTCTGCTGTGGCCTTAGGAGGAGTTGAATTGTTTGGTTTTGAAGCAAAGGAGTGTCCATAGTATTGTGACATCCATCTGGCATGCTAGTCCTTCTAAAGGCTCATGGCCTCAGATTCTGACAGAGCCAAGGAAGAGTACTTTCTCCTAAATGGTGCTTTTCACCCACATGTTTAAGATACTAACTTGATATAATGGCATTAAGACCATCTTAGCAGGATTTGTATACCATTTAATGAGAGTACCTCCGCTATTGTCATGACATATGTTTTAGGAATAAGAAGCAGACTGTGGTCAAAAGACAGTCAGTAATAACTAGTTTGCCAGCACTCTTCTAAAGTGCTTTCCATGTATTTTACTGCTTCAGTCAATCCAGCAACTCTGTGAAGAGGTACTGTTATTATTCCCATTTTATAGAAGGGAAGGCTGAGGCACATAGCGGTTCAGTAAGTTACTGTAGGTCCCACAACTAATAAGTAGTAGATGGGACTTAGAACCAAGACATACTGGCTCCAGAGCACTGATTTAGCGATGAAATATCTCTGGGGAGAGTGTGGAACATTTAAGAGATGTCCATCAGAGATGACAGTTCCATTTTTCAGTGTGCTCTGGCCCCCATCTTAGAACCAGACCCATCTCTCCTCAGTGACTGACTGGTATTGATATCTGCAGACCCAGCGCAGCC
Source organism: Ovis canadensis (assembly GCF_042477335.2). NCBI lineage: Eukaryota > Metazoa > Chordata > Mammalia > Artiodactyla > Bovidae > Ovis > Ovis canadensis. The sequence goes on along the minus strand of NC_091257.1, from coordinate 92,709,145 downwards.
AGAAAAAGAGAATGAAGAAGAAAGTGAAGGTTGAGCTTCGTAAGCTGAACACCATGACTGAGGCTGAGGCCAGTAAAATCCAGGATGTTTGGCAACTGGACCTGAATTCTCGCTGGCAGCTTTATAGGTACAGTGCCTGTCCCCATCCTCACCCCCACCCCCAGCCAGTCCATGTAAAATCCCTAGGGTGTCCCTTTCCTGTTTCTAGAATATAAGCCCTTCAAATCCTCAACATTAGTGCTAACTGATGATGGATCGAGCACTCCCGATGAGCTGAGTGCTAGATGCAGCCATGGGATAGAAGAGGCACACTTGGCTGTACCCTGTGGGGTTTAGAGTCTAACCAGGGAGACAAATTTTGTTCCACAAATAAAAAGTTACAAGTAGGCATCACCACTAAGAAAGAAAGAACCAAGGAGCTAAGAATATTAGAACCAAGGAGCTGAGCTGGTCTGAGCTATCCAGGAAAGTGACACTGGAGGCAAGATCTGAAAGATGAGTAGGCCTTATTAAGGCCAGTTGGGAAGGGGAGCAGATGAGCTTGTGAGGACCACATGCATAAAGGCCTCCAGATGGGAGGGAGCATGTTTGTTTGAGAACCTGAAAGAAGGCAACCACCATGGCTGTGGCTCAGACAAATGGAAAGTGAGGCCAGAGAGGGAGGCAGTGGGCAGATTGTGCAGGCCCTGTTAGGGCTGAAGAGGACTGTTGGAAGGTTTTATAGCAAGAGTGCTGACATAATCTGTTATACTTACGGAGAATTGGGGGAGGAGGGGGAGGGGGCTTGGCAGGAATGGATTAGAGACAATTTGTGAGAAATGCTTCTTGAAGCTTTTAAAAGTTCCTTACTCTTGTCCAGTAATTAGCATCTGTTCTTTATCTCCCTCCTTCCTTAGTTCCTGACCACTTACATACATCTCTCTGCACATCTTTTTTGTTGGGCATTTTTTGTTGTACAGGACTCTCAGGTCCCTGCACATCTGGGTCTTGTCTTCTTTTTCTGTGGCATGTAACCTCCTCTAGGGTATAGGTTCCACTTATGCATAGGGCACACTGAAGGGAGTTAAACCACTTCTCAAAGAGCACGTGGCTTCCTCTCCCTCATTCTTCACATTCTTCAGGCTGTGGCTCCAGATGTACCAGGCTGACACCCGCCGAAAGATCCTCAACTATGAACGCCAGTACCGCACATCAGCAGAGAGAATGGCTGAGCTGAGACTCCAGGAAGACCTGCACATCCTGAAAGATGCCCAGATTGTAGGAATGACAACCACAGGTAAGAAAGCATGGAGTTCACGGTTCGTGCCAGATGCCTGTCAGATTATCTGGGACAGGTAAAGAGAAGCTTCTTTAGTAGGTTAGAGGAAAATACTATGAAGAGCTCTGGAGAGCAAGCTCTGTTTTGGATTCTCTTGGTGAAATTCACCCTCCTGCTTCCATTGCATTTGGAACTTCAGCAGCTAATGATCCCAGTGCCGAGGTTCCAAACGCAGTGAGAGCGAGTGCTCAGCAGTGACGGCATGGGGACGCTGCTGCTCTGGAGACTGTCCAGCAGCATTCATTCTTGTCCAGTGGTCCCCAGAGCCCTGGGTGGACGGGAGGACTCAGCTGGAACAGACCCAGGCTCAGGGTGCACCAGTCCTGAAGCCAGTGACACAGGGAGTCCAGTACATCCACTCAGAGGAGTCTTCTCTTCACTCAAGGTGCTGCCAAATACCGCCAGATCCTACAGAAGGTGGAGCCCCGGATCGTCATTGTGGAAGAGGCTGCAGAGGTCCTTGAGGCCCACACCATTGCCACACTGAGCAAAGCTTGCCAGCACCTCATTCTGATTGGGGACCACCAGCAGGTAGGCCTGGGCCCTCTAGAAGATGAACTGACTCTCTGCAGGGGGCGGATCAGACAGGAAGACCCTGGCCTCTGCTTCCTTCCTCCATCGTCAGGCTTGTTGGTGGCTTTCTGTGATTCCTCTTTTCCTTACCTCCCATGTCCAGTGTCAGAGCAGGTCCTCTTAGATTTGGGGCGTATTTTAGAAGTAGCGTCATCTATTCCATCTGGCCTCTTTGCTGTTTTTAATTTACCTTGGCATTTTAAGTGGACTGTTAAAACAGCATGCTCCTCATCCTACTGCTTCCTTTTTTTGCCATGCTGTAATCCATTCCTCATAAAAGAACCAAAGCGAATTTTTAAAAAAAACTCAAATCAGGTCATGTTACTCCCCAGCTTAAAACCCTTCAGTGGTTACCCATTGAACTTAATATAAAAATCAAGCATCTTAAAGTGGCCTACAAAGACCTATATTCTCAGGGTACAGCCTGTTTCTTTGACCTTACCTCACACCACCATCTATCTCATTTGCTCACTGTGTTCCCAACTCCTGTCCTTTCTGTTTTCTCTTATGGCTTCCTTTTTGAATGACTAGCAACTTCCTCCATGCTGGTGTCAACTCAGATGTCACTCTTCAGGGAGACCTATGTAAAGAACCTCCACCCCCAGGCATTCTGTCACTTCACCTTTATTTCTTGGCTTCATGGTCTTTGTCACTCTTTACCCTTAGCCTGTTAACATCTAAAGCCGAGCCTGAAGCCCAGAAGTCACTTGAAAAACATTTGATAGGTGGGTGGATGGGTGGATGGTTAACATACATTTTCAGTGGACAATCCTCAGCCATGTTTTTCTTTTCAGCTGCGCCCCAGCGCCAATGTGTATGACCTGGCCAAGAATTTCAACCTGGAGGTGTCCCTCTTTGAACGGCTAGTGAAAGTAAACATTCCTTTTGTCCGTCTGAATTACCAGGTGAGAAGCTAGATCTTCATTATTACCAAATGTCCAGGTGAAGGCTCCTGGCAGCCTGCCAGCTGCCAACAAGAAAGGGTTCATAAAATAAAGCTAGTTTAGTAATAAAATGACTCTGGCTGATCTTGTTTTCTGTTTTAAAATAACACAAGACCAGCCGTGGTGAGTTTGTGTCAGATGAAGAAGCTGTTTCTCTTCTGCTCTTTTCTCCCTGTTCTTTTCAAATGTCATCTCTCCAGATTTTCCACTAGCAACTTAGTCTTTAAAACTGTCCATTTATTCTCTGCCCATGTGTTTAATGACATACATGTCTTATTTCAGCACCGCATGCGTCCTGAAATTGCCCGGCTTTTGACCCCTCACATTTACCAGGATCTGGAAAACCATCCTTCTGTTCTCAAATATGAGAAGATTAAGGTGAATCTCTTTACCTGATCTTTCTCTGATGCTGTCAGCAACCTAGGAAGTTATCTTTTTCCTTAGAATGAAAAGGGGCTTTCAGAAGGGTATACAGCCAGCTTTCTAAAAAGCTAGCTATTGGGAATTCCCTGGCAGTTCAGTGGTTAGGACTTAGTGCTTTCACTGCCAGGGCCCAGATTCTATCCCTGATCAGGGTACCAAGATCCCACAAGCCGAGCAGTGGCAAAAACAAAGCAAAGCAAACAAACCAAAAACCCCAAACAGTAAAAGCTAGTTATTAAGAAAAGGAGTGGTATAGAGGTTGAGAACACAAACCTGGGGTTTTGAATCCAAGCTCTGCCATTTAGTAGCTGTGTAGCCTTTACCAAATTATATACCAGTTCTAAGGGTAAGGGTCTTCTGTACAATGAGAATAATGGTTGCTGCCTGATTGCATTACCGTATTGCAGGAGATAATGTATATAAAGCACTCAGCACAGCAGATGCTCATAAATTAAAGATTGTGGTACGGAGTATACAGAAGCCTTCTAAGGTTCCTCCCCAGAACAGGGCCAGTGGCCAGCACACATGAAGCTAGAAAAAGCTGCCATGAATAAACCTAATGTATCTTCTTTTTCTTTCCAGGGGGTCTCTTCCAACCTTTTCTTTGTAGAACACACCTTTCCTGAACAGGAAATCCAAGAAGGCAAAAGCCACCAGAACCAGCACGAGGCTCGATTTGTGGTAGAGCTGTGCAAGTACTTCCTGTGCCAGGAGTACCTGCCCTCCCAGATCACCATCCTCACCACCTACACTGGGCAGCTCTTCTGCCTGCGCAAACTCATGCCTGCCAAGACCTTTGCTGGTGTCAAGGTCCACGTGGTGGACAAATACCAAGGGGAGGAGAATGACATCATCCTCCTCTCGCTAGTACGCAGCAATCAGGAAGGCAAGGTGGGTTTTCTCCAGATATCCAACCGCATCTGCGTGGCCTTGTCCCGCGCCAAGAAGGGCATGTACTGCATTGGGAACATGCAGATGCTGGCCAAGGTGCCCCTGTGGAGCAAGATCATCCACACCCTTCGAGAGAATGATCAAATCGGCTGTGCCCTCCGGCTCTGCTGCCAGAACCACCCCGATACCCACACTTTAGTATCCAAAGCTTCTGATTTCCAAAAAGTGCCCGAAGGAGGCTGCAGCCTACCCTGTGAATTCCGGCTAGGCTGCGGGCATGTCTGCACTCGTGCCTGCCACCCCTATGACTCCTCACATAAGGAGTTCCAGTGCATGAAGCCATGCCAGAAGGTGATCTGCCAAGATGGGCATCGGTGTCCTCTTGTCTGCTTCCAGGAGTGTCAGCCTTGTCAGGTGAAGGTGCCCAAAACCATTCTCCGGTGCGGCCATATACAAATGGTCCCATGTTCTGTGCCTGAGTCAGATTTCTGCTGTCAAGAGCCTTGCCCCAAGGTCCTAAAATGTGGGCACAGGTGCAGCCACCCATGTGGTGAAGACTGTGTATGGCTGTGCTCAGAAATGGTCACTGTGGAGCTCAGGTGTGGGCACAGACAACAGATGGAGTGTGGTCACACGGGGGGCCTCAGGCACGGCCTGACTGGGCAGTGCGCCTCCAAGTGTGGCAGCACCCTGGACTGTGGGCATCCGTGTCCCGGCTCCTGCCACAGCTGCTTTGAAGGGCGCTTCCACGAGCGCTGTCAGCAGCCCTGCAAGCGCCTGCTCATCTGTTCACACCAGTGCCAGGAACCCTGCACTGGCGAATGTCCACCCTGCCAGCGGCCCTGTCAGAACCGCTGCGTCCACAGCCAGTGCAAGAAGAAGTGTGGGGAACTGTGCACTCCCTGCATGGAACCCTGCATCTGGCGCTGCCGGCACTACCAGTGCACCAGACTCTGCTCTGAGCCCTGTAACCGACCGCCATGCTACGTGCCTTGTACTAAGCTGCTGGCTTGTGGCCACCCGTGCATTGGTTTGTGTGGGGAACCATGCCCCAAGAAGTGCCGTGTCTGCCACCAGGAAGAAGTCACCCAGATCTTCTTTGGCTCTGAGGATGAGCCAGATGCTCGCTTTGTACAGCTGGAAGACTGCAGCCACATCTTTGAAGTGCAAGCCCTAGACCGCTACATGAACGAGCAAGGTGACGAAGTTGCCATCAAGTTGAAGGTCTGCCCTATCTGCCAGGTACCCATCCGCAAAAATCTGAGATATGGAACCAGCCTCAAACAGTGCCTGGAAGAGATTGAAGTCGTTAAGGAAAAGATCTTGGGCTCAGCAGGGGAGATTGCAGTCAGCCAGGAGCGACTTATGGCCCTACTAGAGGGGAAGAACCTCCTCTGCCAGCTGCTCCCGGAAGATTTCCTGAAGTTGAAAGAGAAGCTGGCCCAGAAAAATCTGTCAGTGAAGGACCTGGGCCTTGTTGAGAATTATATCAGCTTCTATGACCACCTGGCTGGCCTGTATGATTCCCTGAAAAAAGTGGATGTCTTAGAGCAAAAGAAAGTGAGGACTCGATTAGACCAGGTTCACAAATGGCTCGCCAAGAAACGTTTGAGCTTCAGCAGCCAGGAGTTGGATGACCTCCAAAGTGAAATCCAGAGGCTCAGATACCTGGTGAACCTCCTGACCCGCTGCAAGATGGCCGAGGGGAAGGTGAGAGGCAGCGTCGCTGAGGAGATCCGCACTGTCCGGAACATCCTTGAGAGAACGTGTAAGTTCACCCAGAAGGATGCACAGCTTGTGCAGAGAAAGATGGAAGCTCTGAAAGCCATTCTCCCCTGCTCTGGCCTGGGCATCTCAGAGGAAGAGCGAGTGCAGATCGTCAAAGCCATGGGTTACCCTCGTGGCCACTGGTTCAAGTGCCCCAATGGCCACATCTATGTGATTGGCGACTGTGGGGGAGCCATGCAGAGGGCCACGTGCCCTGAGTGTCAGGAGGTGATCGGAGGGGCAAACCACACACTGGAAAGAAGCAATCGGCTTGCTTCCGAGATGGATGGAGCCCGGCACCCTGCCTGGTCTGACACGGCCAACAACCTGATGAACTATGAGGAGCTCCAGAGGATGATGTAGGGAGGTGGCAGCCCACCCACTGCCTTTTGCCCTGGCCACCGCAGGGCTGGGCCAGCTCCCTGCCGAAGGAACTGAAGGTTGTTTTTTATTATTGTCTTTTAGTCTTAGCACCTATTTAAGGAGCCACTTTTAGGGCTTGCCCACATTTGTTTCTAGATTTACCCCTGCGCTAGAGTAAGCACTTTACCTCCAGAACTGAGAGCAAAGTTAACAGATTTCTCTTCTTTTTCTCTCCTACAAGTTAGTGGACAGATTGCCTGGAGCATGTTTGGGCTTCCACCCAGGGCTGCCTGTAGTGTCTCTAGGTCCTGACTCAGTCAGATGTTCTTTCTCTGCAGTGCCCCAGAGGCAGATAAGAGCTCAGTGAAGCAGACTCATTTTAAATTGCCAGGCCCTAACTTGCAGGCTGACTTCTGCTCTAATAAACAGAGACCCAGAATTGTTGTTTGTGAATTATCATTTCAAGGAGCACAAGAACCCCTCCTCTTCTCCTTGGGCACCTTCGTTCCAGGAGAGGGAGGCATGTGATGAGACAGAGACTTTGTGGACCAATCATGACCCAATTACATATTCACTGAGAGTGGGGGAAGGTGTGACCCCCCAGCTGGGGGCCTGTGCAGCAGGCCTAGGCTAAGGAGTGACTCCCGTACCCTTCCTGTGACTTGCACTTTGGGATGGTGGAGGTTACGTTCCCTGTAGTAGGGGAGGTGCAGTAGCTGTGCTGGTTCCCCAGGGCCTTGAGTGGAACTAGACTCTCATTTGGTAGCAGAAGCACCTATCCAAAGTGTGACCCTTTGTCCCGACACCCTCTATTGCAGCTTTTACCTGGGCCGGGTTAGCATGCTAGTGGCTTCTGCAGGTCCCAGGTCCACACCAGAAGCCAGCCCCCAGGTCTTCCTGCGTACATACTCCCTCAGTCCAGTGTTCCCTATAATTGACACTTAGGCATCTCAGGTCTTTCTAATGTTGGCAAGAAAACATCCCTTTGCTATGTATACATTTCCTTTTTTGTCTTTACTATGCACTTTAGCCTATAAAGCCAATAAAAACAATGATTGAGAAAACCAGTGGTCTGTGTTTGTCCTCAGCTGTTAGCAGCTCAGGCAGCTTGAGACGGTAAGGATGGGGATGGATGCACTGCCTACAAGGAAGCCCTTCATCTTCTCGGAAGGGAGAGGTTTTGTGTTTTTTGTTGTTGTTGCTGTTTTTGGCTGATAAGTCATTTTTACTCTTGGTAAAAAGAAAAATTTTCAACTTGTACAAAAAGGCATACTTGAAGTTTCCTTCCCCAGCGGCAATCCTAACAGCTTCATGAGCCTTCCCAGAGATAATCATACCATACATTTGTAATATCTAAGCCTTTAAATAGATATTCTCCTGGAATGTGAAGTCAAGTGGGCCTTAGAAAGCATCACTACGAACAAAGCTAGTGGAGGTGATGGAATTCCAGTTGAGCTCTTTCAAAATCCTGAAAGATGATGCTGTGAAAGTACCACACTCAATATGCCAGCAAATTTGGAAAACGTGGCAGTGACCACAGGACTGGAAAGGGTCAGTTTTCATTCCAATCCCAAAGAAAGGCAATGCCAAAGAATGCTCAAACTACCAAATTGCACTCTTCTCACACGCTAGTAAAGTGATGCTCAAAATTCTCCAAGCCAGGCTTCAGCACTACATAAACTGTGAACTTCCAGATGTTCAGGCTGGTTTTAGAGAAGACAGAAGAACCAGAGATCAAATTGCCAACATCCGCTGGATCATGGAAAAAGCAAGAGTTCCAGAAAAACATCTATGCCAGGAGCCAGTGTGAGGAATTCCATCTGTGACAAGGTCATGTGGCAAAAGCTCTGATGGCAAGGCTAATCAGACCTCAGGTTTTCCCCCTGGAATTTCCTGAGCATCCACCACTCCCCCCCCCCCCCCCCAAAATAAGAATCTGCCTGCTTTTCCACTCTTCTGATATTCTCTGGAAAAAGTCAAATCAGGGCTTTAGTCTTCTGCATTTGAAAGGGATGTTTCAGTTAAAACCCCTCTGATAGCTCTCTAGCTTGCCTAACAGGTTCCCCAGACCTCTTACAGCTTGTGAATTGCTTAGACCCCCAACCGCGAGAGCCGCAAAGCTTGAAAGCAATCTTAAAGATACAGAGCCTTTTCTAAAGAGTTTAAAATTATATTGGTAGAGGGTTTTCACTGTTGACTCAATGACTGCTGCCAGGCCTCCATATTCTTTATCTTTTAGGCACCTGGAAGGATGTTACTCAATGTAAGCAGGATGTAGAAAAAGATACATAGTAGTTTTGATGTTAGCAACACTAGGATTTTGAGTTAATTGCTTCTCTTTTGCTGTACATCACTGTACTCCCTCTACTTGTTATAAGTTGCTGTATCTTTGCTGTGTAAGAATGTAACTTTATTTAGTGCTTTCTGAGAGTGGCACCAGACCTTGGGAAGATCAACACAAATAAGTCTTCTGGTTGACAAACCCTTATCAGAAAAAAGGCTGTAAAATGTTAATTGGCCCTTTTGACTGGAAGATGATGTAAATTACCTAAGACTTGTGTATACAATTAGGTATGCAGAGAGAAAAGCCTGGTTTTGATAAGAGTCTGGACTGCTAACGCTGCATAACTTTGTGTTACCCATTGATCTCCATGTTTTATCAAAAGTATAAAAGGCCTGAACAATAGAGGACAGAGCCAGTCGCTGGACTGGTTTCCCCCATGTCTCTCTCTTTTTCCTCTCTACTTCAGGCTGAATTCCCGTCTGGGGCACAGAGGCTCACCAAGTCTACTTACTTGCCCTGGCTGTTAAGACCCACGCGAAAGGGAGCCTAAGGCAAGGCACTCTTAGATATTCAAGCGAGCACCGGTGGCTCCACGTAGATGATGCAAATTCCTTGTCTGGAATTTTATTGGTCTTCCATGTAATCCAAGTTATTCAGCCCTCTTTCTCCACTTAATTTTCCTACTACACTGTTGTTTCTTAATCTAATCTTTTATCAATAAATAAACAAGTCTTTCCTCGCCAACGCCATCCACCCTTCGAATTCCCTGGATCCACCGGGGCTGGACCCCGGCACATCTATTTCTGCTTTATTGACTATGCCAAAGCCTTTGACTGTGTGGATCACAATAAACTATGGAAAATTCTGAAAGAGATGGGAATACCAGACCACCTGACCTGCCTCTTGAGAAACCTGTGTGCAGGTCAGGAAGCAACAGTTAGAACTGGACATGGAACAGACTGGTCCCAAATAGGAAAAGGAGTATGTCAAGGCTGTATATTGTCACCCTGCTTATTTAACTTATATGCCAAGTGCATCATGAGAAAGGCTGGGCTGAAAGAAACACAAGCTGGAATCAAGATTGCCGGGAGAAATATGAGTAACCTCAAATATACAGATGACACTACCCTTATGGCAGAAAGTGAAGAGGAACTAAAAAGCCTCTTGAAAGTGAAAGAGGAGAGTGAAAAAGTTGGCTTAAAGTTCAACATTCAGAAAACGAAGATCATGGCATCTGGTCCCATCACTTCATGGGAAACAGATGTGGGGACAGTGTCAGACTTCATTTTGGGGGGCTCCAAAGTCACTGCAGATGGTGACTGCAGCCATGAAATTAAGATGCTTACTCCTTGGAAGGAAAGTTAAGACCAACCTAGATAGATATTCAAAAGCAGAGACATTACTTTGCCAACAAAGGTCCGTCTAGTCAAGGCTATGGTTTTTCTAGTGGTCATGTATGGATGTGAGTTGGACTGTGACGAAAGCTGAGCACCGAAGAATTGATGCTTTTGAACTGTGGTGTTGGAGAACTCTTGAGAGTCCCTTGGACTGCAAGATCAATCGTTGGTGTTCTTTGGAAGGACTGATGCTAAAGCTGAAACTCTAGTACTTCAGCCATCTCATGGGAAGAGTTGACTCATTGGAAAAGACTCTGGTGCTGGGAGGGATTGGGGGCAGGAGGAGAAGGGGATGACAGAGGATGAGATGGCTGGATGGCATCACCGACTCGATGGACCTGAGTCTGAGTGAACTCCGGGAGTTGGTGATGGACAGGGAGGCCTGGCGTGCTGCAATTCATGGTGTCACAGAGTCGGACACGACTGAGCAACTGAACTGAACAAGCCTTTAAAACGTGCACATTCCTAACAATCTAACTTGGGGTTCTTTCTGTAAGCATGTGAAAACGGTGAGTCTGGGATTTTCCTGGTGGTCCAGTGTTTAAGACTGCGCTTCCACTCCTTGGGGTCTGGGTTCAATACCTGGTCTCCATCTTGTGTGGTGACCATTATTTACTGAACTGAAACCCTCTGTTGGCAACCTTTAAGTGAAGCCTAAATGAACAGCACTGATCATAATCTACTACTGAGGGTATGTGCTACTGGATAACTAATTATAACTTGAAATTATATATGACAAACTACAATCACAATTTTCCCCTGGCTTCATCTAATTGTCAAAGGGAACTGTGATTCAGAAAAGGAAAAGAACCGTCATTCTACAGGGTACAGGCTGTTTCTTACAACAGAGTTAACTTATCTAGTATTCTTTCTGTTCCCTTGAAGGGTTCATCTCTCCAGTACCATTTTCCACATCATTGTAAAGAGTCGGGATATAGGTCCAGATACACCCTAATTTCAAAAACCTGAAATCTCAGCTGGACAATTTTGGGAAGATACTCCATCTTTCTAACCCTCCATTTCTTTATCTACAAAATGGGGATTACAGTACCTGCCTCATAGGAGTGTAGTGAGTTGAATGAGACAGTGCTCTCAGTACACAGAATGCCTGGTGCACAGTTGGGGCTCAATAAATGACATATTTTCATTCTAGGACATTGAAAGAGAACCTCTAGTAAGAGTTTCTCTACTCCACATCCAGCTCCTCTCCAAGCACTGAGATACGTTTAAGTATATATGGCAGTGCCAAGCTAGTAGGTGACATAGACTGTGCTACTGAGGGAAGAAACAGAAAGATGTACAATTAGACTGGTCTCAACGCTTCCCAAAATACTTCCTCCATTTGGTACTTTCTTTATGGAAAGCTAATGAAGAAGGGAGCTGTAAAAAAAAAAAGGGAACCTTGGCTAACAAGGACGCTTAGACCCCCAGCTTTTCCCTTCTTTAATGTACAAATGACAAAGTTTTAAAGAATGTTTTTTACAAAGAGAAGAGAGACCAAGCCAGGATGACTTCCCAGAAGGAAGAGATCTAAGAGCTGCCCGATGAACTTCCTCAGCTCACCACGGCTACTTCCTCCTCTTGTACCTATGAAGAAAATGAGCAGGGTAAATAAATACCAACCCACAAGTCCAGACAGGAAGGAGAAGCTCCTTTCCCAGAAAAGCTTTATTCTCTAACCCCACTTGTAGCCTCCAGCCCTCCAAAACTGTAAACATTACCTGGATTTAGATTTAAAGTTTCCTCCTCGTCTCTCGTGGGGCAAGCCCAATTTTTTTCTTTCTTCAAAGGAGGGGCTGGGAATGAGAAGACAGCAGGATGGTGGACAAGCGGGCAGTGTCTCACCATCCCCCACCACCAGCTCCCACATGGAGCAGCGGCACAACGCAGATACGTCTTTAGGGTCCGAGGTTCTAAGTTTGTTTTTCCACCTGATGGTATGTGTTTATCAAAGACAGGACCCAGCTCTAAAGCAAGACTGGAAGAGGCCCTTCCTTCCTGTGTATATAAAAAACTGCTTGCATAACTTAGTCTACCCAGCTGCCAAGCCCAGCCCAGAGGATGTGGGGAGGAACAAAACATTCCAGAGCACACCACAGTCCTCTATTACTCCCCTGAGAGAAGCTATACGTCCAAACCATAATGTGCTATTTTACCTCCAAGGCAGGAGGGCCTTCACACTTCCCTTACTCTCACCCTGGGACACACAGATGAGCTCGGGGACGGGGCAGATGGGAGCCCTTGAAATTATATATAGGCAGATACTGTGGGTTAGGATTTTTTTTTTTTTTGGTTTCCCAGTGCATGTAACAGTTAACGTCTATACTATACAAGAATCTATTTAAACTGTGCAATAACATTATGTCTAAAAAACAATGCCCATATCTTAATTTAAAAATACTCTATTGCTGGGAATACCCTAGTGGTCCAGTAATTAGGCCGTGTTGCTTTCACTGCTGGGATCCAGCTTCGATCCTTAGTCAGGGATCTGAGATCCTGCAAGCCATGTGGTGCGGCCAAAAAAACACATAAAAACTAAATAAAAATAAGAAAACTCTATTGCTAAAAAATAAAAAAACGCTAGCCTTCATCTGACGACACAGGGTTGCTACACTAAGTACAATAAAATGAGGTATGCCTATATTATTAATCTGTAGGTATATGAGAATTAAGAGTGGGGAACAAGGGAGAAGATTCATAGCTTTCATCAGAAAACCAAGAGCTCCATGATGACTTAAAACCCTACCCAGCTCGATACTGTTTCAGGGCCTTCTTGCTCGTGTTGGTGAGTTCTTCATCAAATACTGATTTCTTCACCTGCTTCTGCTTCTTTGCTGCACACAGAGAGAATGGGTTAGATAAGGCTTCTTTGTCCCAAGCTCCTAAATCCCCTAATGCTCAAGCTTCGCACTTTAGTGGATGCTCTGGCTTGATGTTTTATTGACATGGAAGTGACACACCAGATCCCAGCAGAAAAGGGAAAAGGAATCAAAATTACCAGGTGTGTGTGGGGGGCGGGGTGGGGGCAGGATGCTTAACGACTCCAAAGGTGGAATGGACCACCTAAACATAAAAGTGTCTCCACATCATTCTACCCTGAGCCACTCCTCCAACAGCAGCTTGCGGAGATCTAGGCTCCAGAAACAAAAATGTTAGTTGGTCAGTAACGTCCAACTGTTTGCAGCCCCATGGACTGTAGCCCACCAGGCTCCTCTGTCCATGGGATTCTCCAGGCAAGAATACTAGAGTGGGCTGCCATTCCCTTCTTCAGGGAATCTACCCAGCCCAGGGATCAAACCCGGGTCTCCTGCATTGCAGGTGGATTCTTTACCATCTGAGCCACCGGGGAAGCCCAAGAATAAGAAAGAGTGGGGTTCAAATCCTAGCTGTCCCCACTAACCATGGGGTCACTTCACCACTTGGAGCCAATGAAGGACAGCTGTACATGCAGGCATCTACTCAGTACTCAAAAGATGTGGGCCCTTGTCATCGTCACCCCTCCTGTTTCCTCCCTGACCACAAGCACAGGTTTCAGAGAGATCCCTCCTACCAGCTCCTTCAAGGCTCCCCGCCTACCTACCAGGCGCCCTCACTGGCTCCTCTTCAGGCATTGCTCGGGCCCGCTTGGCTCTGCGGTTCCTCTTGGCCAGCCGCTCTGCAAACATCTGTGCCTTGAGGATTTCAAACTGGGATCTCTCCTCTGCCTGGGGAGAAAGATGACATGTATGTATGGAACAGACGAGGCAGCCCTGACCCAGGTCCCCAGGCAGGGATCCACCTCCAAAAGGGAGGCCACTCACTGTCATCTCCCCCTTTTTTTTGGCTTCCTTCATAAACTTCTTCCTTTTCTTCTTTCCTCTTAAGGCTAAGTCAAACTCCTGCAGAGCCTTGGCAACTAGGATGACAAGAAAGCATGAAATTTCAGGTATTGTTTTATAAAATGTTTTTTTTTTAAACTCACAGTAAGTAAACATATTTTAAAGTGATACCTTTGAGGGCTTAAAATGAGAAGAACCAACCACTTCTTCTGGTGGTTACCTCCATCTCACTAAATAACATGTTTATTCCACTATTTCTTAATTAATCCACTTGAGACATTCATTATCTATCTGCCTCTTATTATGAAAGACATACACCCCATACCTTCCCACAATACAGTTTTAACCCTATTTATAACAGAGACTTAACATACATACAGACACCTTAATGTTTGGTCCAATCACATAAAGGCAGTGTTTCTTAAATTCCTGGCACAACCTCTTTGGAGGGTAATTGTGCAACCCCTAACAAAATAATAAATACACATACCCTCGGACATACAATTTCACTTCCTAGAACTTACCTTGCAAATCAAATATGCTTGCTTAATTGTGAAATGACATCTCAATAGCTATTCACTTGTTTATAATAGCAAAAGATAGGAAACAATCTCAGTGTCCCTCAGTGGAAAAGTAATAAACTATAACCCACCCATATGATGGAGAAGACCACAGTCATTAAAAAAAGAAAAGGCGGCTCTGTATGTGCCTATGTAAAATGATCTCTAAACGACAAAATAAGTGGAAAAAACCAAGGTGTAGAACAACGTGAATTCATCTGTTTTTAAAAGGGAGAGAGAAAGGAATATATATATATATATATATATATCTAAATATCCAACTTTTTTTTTAATTGGGGCAAAATATATATAAACTTTGCCATTTTACCATTCCTTAACGTACAATTCAGTAGGATTAATGACACAATATTGTACAACCATTGCCATCATCTGTTTTTAAAACTTTCATCATCCCAAACGGAACATTAAGGAGCAACTCCTTGCCCACAATGTCTAGTAAGTTCTAGAAAGTTCTGTGCCTCTAGGTACCTCACATAAATGGCATCATAAAGATTTGTCCTTTCACGTCTGGACCACTTCACGTAGCATGTTTTCAAGGTTCATCCTTGCAGCGTGTGCCAGAACTTCATGCCGGCTGAGTAACACCCCACTGTACGCATATACCGCATTTTGTGTCCCCACACATCTGCTGATGGACACGGCTGTTTCCACCCTTTGGCCACTGTGAGTAATGCTTCAGTGAACACTGGCACACAGGCATCTGTGTGAGCCCCTGTTTTCAGTTATTTAGGGCGTAGGCCTAGGAGTGGAACCACGGGGCCTGATGGCAACGCCATGTCTGGCTTTTGGAGGAACCTTCCCAACATACTTTTTTCCTTCTTCCTCTCTTCCTTGGTCTGGAACCAGCTCCTCTCAGGCTCAGGGTTTGGGGCCTCCTTCCCTTTCTCCAGGAGCCGCTGAGCTGTGTTGATCTGTGGGGACAGCAGAAGAATGAAACCCACATCTGATAACACAGAACACGGCGACTGCAAGAAGCCACGGCCTGCAAACGCCTGGGGCTGTTGGTACGTTTGGCAGACACAGCCCATAGGAAGGCAGACCAGCAGGGGCCTGTGTGGTCTGCTCACTGAGCAGCCTCACCTGGGCTTCTGACTTTTGCATCTCTTTCTCCTCAGCCTCTAACTGCAGAACTGCATACACATCTTTCTCCATTTTCTCAATCTTATCCCGGAATTTGAGGATGACATCTCAAGGGAAAAGAACAAAAAAGATTTTAAAATAAAGATGAATATGGTGTAACTGATTAAAACAATGCAGGGTGGGTATTTAGTGACAAAACTGTGTGACTTCTCTGCCTAATACCTCCCCAAAGGCTTTCTGACGCTCCTGGAATAAAATCTGAATTCCTCAGCGTGGCCCTTCCTACCTCTCTGACTTCTGTCTACTGCTTGCTCACACGCTCTGGCCCTCTGGCCCTCCTCTTCCACTCACACACCAAGTGTGTCCCTGTCTCTGAGTCTTTGCCCTGGATTTCTCTGCTTGGCACACGCTGTCCCCAGACCACCCCCACCTCATTCTTATCATCCAGGACTCAGCTCAAATGCCATCTGTTCAGAGTCCTTTCCCAACAGCTTTTCAAAAATAGTCACTTCTCCTGATGTTGTCAATCACATCTACTATTGGCTTATTTACTGTGCCTCTTTCTCATCAATGTCAGCTGCTTTGTTACTGCTGTATCCCCAATACCTAGAATAAAGAGCAATAGACTGAATGAATCAAGTGAAAAAAATTTTAAATGAAAGGGAAAAAAAAAGGACCCATGAATGGGAAAAAAGGTCTGAAAAGATGTACATCAAATGCTACAAGCGGTAAGCTCTTTCATATGCAATTACATTTTTTAAGACATTTTTTTTTTGATGTGGACTATTTTTAAGGTCTATTGAATCTGCTACAATCTTGCTTCTGTTTTATATTTTGGCTTTTGGCTGCAATGCATGTGGGATGTTAGCTCCCTGACCAGGGATCAAACTCACACCCCCTACCTTGGAAGGCAGAGTCCTAAGAACTGAACCACTGGGGTGTGTGCGTGTTCAGTCACTTCAGGCATGTCTGACTCTTTGTGATCCATGGACTGCAGCCTGCCAGGCTCCCCTGTCTGTGGAATTCTCCAGTCAAGAATGCTGGAGTGGGTAGCTGTGCCCTCCTCCAGGGGATCTTCCTGACACAAGGATGGAACCTGCGTCTCCTGCATCGCAGGCAGATTCTTTACCACTAAGCCACCTAGGAAGCCTGGACTGCTGGGGAAGTTCCTACAATCACATTTTTACTCTTATTTGATTTACTTTTTTCCAACACTGAATGCATATTATTTTTGTAACTTAAAAAAAAAATTTGTAAGGATGTACTTTATATGACCCTTACGGATGAGAACAACAAAAAGAATGTTAACTATCCAAAAAGAATGAGTACTGACTTCCTCCTCACTCTCTGGAAGAAGAAGGGACAAAGGGTTAATGGGGGTGGCACCTTAAGAAGAAGCCTTCTCTTCCCAAAGGCTGACAAATGCTGTGAGTAAGCACTTGGGGCACAAGCCTTTCCTCACTCCCTCTCACACACAGAGAGGTGAGCGGAGACCTGCCCAGGACTCCTCAACAACGAAGTGGTGGAGCTAGGATACCGATCTGGCTCCTAACAGCAAAGCACCTGCTCTTACCCATCACCTTCTGTCCCCTGCCACGCCCTCCTGGGTCTGATTGAGGACCCTGCCCGTCCCACGCCCCACCCTAAGGCATCCTGGGCTGCTGCACCAATGCCTGCTCACCCTGGGGCAGAATGCGGGCCTTCACGGGGGCCTTGGCGGCCTTGACAATTTCCTTCAGCATCTTCCGCTCCTCTTCCCCTACCAGAGAGACCGAGCGCCCGGCCCGGCCAGCACGAGCTGTGCGCCCCACCCGGTGGACGTAATGCTTAATGGTGTTGGGCATGGTGAAGTTGATTACCTGGAAGGCCAAAGCTGAGCATCAGTCAGGTCTGGGAGCTGGCAGGGAGAAGAGGGCACAAGGAGGTAGGAGGATCCCCACTGGAAGCTCAAGGAAAGGGAAGCCTGCTCACCGTTTTGACCCCCTCGATGTCCAGTCCACGGGCTGCTACGTCGGTGGCCACAAGGATGTCAATCTGTTCGTCTTTAAAGCGCCTGGAAACAGCCACAAACATTCCTCTGAATACTCGACCCCAAAGCTCTGCAGGAGCCTGAACCCACAGCGAGAACACAAACCCTTCTGGAGTCAAGCAGCAAAGTACAGACCGTCACGGTGGGGACAGGTCCTAAATGTCAGCCTAACAACACTTATGTGCCCCCCAAACATCCCACAACATACAGCAAACATAGTTTCGTGGATACCACTTTAAACAGAAATTCCTATGAATATGGAAGCTCGGGAACCACAGAGCTAGACTGTAAAAAGTAGCACACGCAATGTCTCAGCATTCAAAGCAGCCTTTAAGAAACAACTCTGGGGCTTCCCTTGTGGTCCGATCGCTAAGACTCTGAGCTCCCAGTGCAGGGGTCCCAGGTTCAATCCCTGGTCAGGGAACTAGATCCCACATGCTGCAATTAAACATAACTGCTGCTGGTAAGTCACTTCAGTCATGTCTGACTCTGTGCAACCCCACAGACGGCAGCCCACCAGGCTCCCCCATCCCTGGGATTCTCCAAGCAAGAACACTGGAGTGGGTTGCCATTTCCTTCTCCAATGCATGAAAGTGGAAAGTGAAAGTGAAGTCGCTCAGTCATGTCCGACTCTTAGTGACCCTATGGACTGCAGCCTACCAGGCTTCTTCACCCATGGGATTTTCCAGGCAAGAGTACTGGAGTGGGGTGCCATTGCCTTCTCTGTAAACATAACTAAGCACAGCCAACTAAGTAAATTAATTTAAAAAAAAAAAAGAAAAACAACTCTCAACTGCCTATCATAATGAATAGGGACAGGTGGAGTGTTCTAAAGGATACCTCCTTGCCTACCAAGCTGATCCCATTCTGTGGGAATTAAGTAAGAAATCACATGGAAAAGCACAGGGCCTGGCAAAGTAAATGCTCAAGAAATAGCGAATGGATTCGATTCAGGACTTCGCTCTAGCAGACCCAGGGACATCCAGCGCTTTGGAAAGGCTGCAGAGGTCAGAACCTGCTTCTTCCTGAGTCGGAATTTCCTGTGACCCCACTCAGCAGCTCCTAGTTTCTAAGCACTGGGACAAGGGTATCATTTTCTACAAAGTCAAAAGTTCTGATTGTATCTGACACATGACCCTACAATGGTTAGGCTAGAATGTGGGGAACTCTGCTGTTTGCCCTGCCATTACGGTACCATGACCTCTGGGAGTAGTCCCCGTCTCTGGAATGAAGACAGCCCTCTCTGAAGGATGGGTGGGAGCCTCAGCCCCGGAGACTTTACCGGAGGGCCTCCAGCCGCTGGGTCTGAGACAGGTTGCCGTGGAGCTCGCCCACCTGCAGCCCCATCAGCCCCAGAAGGATGTGCATGCGGTGGGCCTGCTTCTTGGTCTGGGTGAACAGCATCACATGGTCGGTGAAGGTTCTCATCAACAGAGCTGCCAGGGAGACAAGAGTGAGCCAGCAGCCACCCCAAGCATGTCCTGCTCCTCGCCCGCAGTGTGGCTGCTGTGCCTGGGGCCACAAAAGCAAGTGAGGGCCCTGCTGTGTGGAGCTTCAACTGCAGGACAGAAGCAGGGAAGCCAGTGCCGATTCAGGGCTGGCCTCTCTGAAGAGGTGACGTTAGGCTGAAGGACGGAACAGGGTCATCTACGAGAAGATCTGGGGGAGGATTCCAGGCAGAGGATCAAGAGCAAATGTAAAGGTTCAGTCAAACACAAAGCTCAGTGGGTTTGTGAAAGCAAAAGCAAGAGGGTATGGCTAGAAAACCATGAGCTAAGGCTCTAAGGCCAGGCAAGCAGGGGCAGGTCCAGAGGATCTTAGAGGACTCGCCAGGGAACGTGGATTTCAGATTAAGAGCGATGGGAGACAGCAGAGGGGTTCAAAAGCGAAGGAACTGGGTGAATGCTTGTTAATGATCCCCTTTAATGGTCTGCAGTGTGGAGAAGAGACAGCGTGGAAGCAGACAGCCAGGTAAGAGGCTGCTGCAACAAGCGAGGTGACGTAGTGGCCTGGGCGAAGAGCCAGAGGGACCGCTGGAGGAGGTGTCCAGGAGTTCAGCAGGACATAAGGAAGGCTGGATGGCCGAAGGGAGGTGAAGGGATGAAAGAGAGAGGGGAAGCACGCCTGGTTAAAGTATGGAGCGGACGGCAGGCCCAGGCACAGGACTCGGGGAGACTGGATGGAGGAGGGGGTGCCACGGGAGAAACCAACCCTTCGGTGTGAAGCTCAGGGGAGCTGAGCACCCCACCCTCCCCGGTCCCACCCCAGGCTTTCACCTGCCACGATGGCTTCCCGGTCCCCTTCCCGGTTAGGCCGGATCCGGATGAACTCCTGCCGCAGGAAGGGGGCCACATCCGTGTTGCTATTCACAAATATCCGGACGGGATTCTTCAAGGAGACAGAGGCCAGATCTTTCACCTGCCAGCCACAAAGACAGGGAGGCTGACTGGTCTGCCGGAGGCGGGAGGGAGACGCTGCCCCAGCCCAGCCCAGGGGCCTCTGTGCTGTCTCTCCATTCCCCACAGCCCACCTCGTCCGTCATTGTGGCTGAGAAAAGCATGGTCTGGCGGTGGTGGGAGCACATTCTGATGATCTCCTTCATCTGCTCCTCAAAGTACTCGTCCAGCATCCTGGCCAACAGGGGAGGTAAGAGGTCAACAAAAATGGGCTGGGCTTGCATCTGTATCGACGAAGCACAGAAAACATAAGACAAGTGATGTTTGCCTATCATTACTAGTTACGTTTCAGGCTCACGTATTTCATTTTATGAGTGTTACTTTATCCTTTTACGAAGATTCACCAAGAATTACCATCTGGCCACATTTGCCTAATCTTTTTTCTTTTGCAGAATCATTTGCTTTTCAGTGGCAGGTATCACAACACTTGACCCCTAAATATTTCAGCACATGTTCCCTAAGGACAAGGATTCTCTCCTACACAGACACAATGAGGCTGCTGGCTGAATCCTCACCAGGCACATGGCACTTTACTGGAGTTACTCCTTGAATCCTCAACACCATGAGGTTGGGTACTTAATCCCCACTTACAAACAAAAAGGATTTGCTTTGAGAATCTAAATAATTGCTTCCCAATCTCAGGAAGTGACAGAACCAGAATCTGACCAGCCTTCCCTCTTAACCATCATGTTACAGAGAGAGAAAGAGAGCCGGATAATCTGGGCGAAGATGGAGAAAGGCACGAACATGAACAGCTGAACTGGCGAGAGCCACGTAGGACCACGTGGAGTGCATGTCCCCATCCAGGGTTGGGGCCCTGGAGACCCCAGCATTTCAGGCGTACCTGTCAGCCTCATCCAAGATGAGCACCTCAATGCTGCTCAGATGGAAGGAAGGACAGTTGTGGAGGTGATCGATGAGCCGACCTGGCGTGGCGATGAGGATGTCAGGCGCTGCCCGAAGCGCTGCTTCCTGAGACTTCACGTCCAGGCCACCTGCAGAGAGCAGAGCCCACCAGGTGGGCAGCTGAGTCATTACCATAAGGACTCGCTACCTGGAAGGACTGAGCCTTGCCACCCGCCGGGTCTCACGGCAGATGCAGAGCAAAAGGCAGGGAACAAGGCCAGCGGAGGCCCCACCTGCATGGATTTTACAGTACACTGGGAGAGATGGGTTATTTAGCTCCAACTGTACTAAATGCAAAAATCAGAAAAAGAGGATGACACAAAGGCACTTCAGAATAAAAGGAACCACAGAATAGAACGAGTCAACCATCCAAGGACTGAGATATGCAGCTGTGACACCGTCATCTTTCTAAATCACCTGTGACTTCCTACCGCATAAAGAGGGTAAAATGCAGGCTGAGTGACTATCATATAACGTCATCAGAAAAAACCTGCTCCAATTAATATTTGATTCATTATTCATGTAAGACAAAAATTATATCCCAAATTTGTTGAGTACCAAGAAAAAAAGTGTTCTCAGTATTCTGAAGTTCCATTTTGCAAGGTTCCTCCCTCCGCATCCCCCTCTCTCTACTGTGGCAACGTCAGCAGCCCCATGAAGGTTTTCCTGCACCTGTCACCCTCGGACGGTGGCGCACATCCATTCTTCCCGTGTCAGCCTTCCAGGGGAAAACGGCCCTCAGCCAGACACTCACCCACAGCCAGGCAGGTGGTGATGCTGCAGAACTGGGCCAGCTGCTTAGTGACGGAGTGCACCTGGATGCCCAGTTCTCGGGTGGGAACCAGCACCAGCACGCGGGTCACTGGAGCCTGGCGGGGTTTGTAGATCAGACGCTCCAAGACCGGCAAGGCAAAAGCTGCCGTTTTACCTGGAGAGAAAGGCAGCAGGAACGCAATGAGCAGAAAGATGTGAAACACCTCACAGGTCCAGGTGCTCACCTACGTACAGAGAGCCTACACATCTGCTCAGAGGGAAGTGAAAGAACTTAGTTTTTATAAAACTTTCTCTCTGGTTTTAAAATCACATGGTCAATGTAAAACATCTGGGAAATACAAAAAAAAATTTTTTTTAATCATCCACAGTTCAGCCAACCAGAGGTAAGCACTAACAAAACAGTATCTATATTACCAATCTTTTTTTAAATTAATGGACAGAAATATATATAAAAATATATACTTTAATGCAATAATACTATATATTGTTTAGTAACTTCCCTTTATACATATATTTTCCCATTTCTTTATGTACTCTACTTTTAAATGAGTACATCGTACTCTATTACACAATTATTTCTCCTCTATTCTATGACATGACTATATAATTAACTGCACTAGTCCACAATGTTGTAATAAACATCCCTTTTATAAAATCTTTACTCCGATGACAGGGGCCTATCATGGGAGTGCCAGGAGGTCATGGTCACAGAGACACCCTGCTAGGTTCAAATAAAAATGTCCTTCACCAGAGCCCCTAAAACCTATCACCTGTGACTACCCTATTTGAAAAAAGTAGAGTATTTAAAGAAAGAAAAGATATATATAAGCATTGTTTAGAAGGGAAGTTACTATACAGAATATATAGTGTTGTTGTGTTAAAATGTGTGTCTGCATATTTAGCAAAGTGGCCTTGTGGGCAGCCAGCCCCGAGCCTCTTCTCCGCCATGCGTCCTCCTCCTGCCGTCCCCCCGCCGCCACCCCAGCTCCCTGCCCTCAGTACCTGTCCCCGTGGCTGCACAGGCACAGATGTCCTTCCCCAGTAGCCCCACAGGTATGCACGCCTTCTGGATGGGGGTGGGCTGCTTGAAGCCCATGGCTGTGATGGCCTGAAGAAAGAAGGCGGGGCCGGACAGGAGGGGGAGGGGGTCTCAGCGTCAAAACAACAAGGCAGGTTTCCAGCGGGTTTCAGTCCCTTCCAGCCATTCAGTCCATCGTGCGTGTGTGTGTGTGGGGGGGGGGGGGGGGGGGCTGTGGGTGGGTGGGTGGATGGGTGGATGGGTGGGTGTGGGGGTGTGGGTGGATGGGTGGGTGTGGGTGAGTGGGTGGGTGGATGGCTGTGGGGGTGTGGGGGGGTGGGTGGGTGGGTGTGCGTGAGTGTGTGCGTGTGCATGCGTGTGTCTGTGTGTGTGTGTGGCTGTGTCTGTCTATGTGCGTGTGTGTGCGTGTCTCTGTGTGTGTGTGTTTCTGTGTGTCAATATTCCAGGCACTGAGCACAGAGCAGGCAACAAAAGAAACAACCCTGCCCTTAGGAATCTTAGTCTGTGAGAAAAAAACAGGCCAAAACCAAACAGCTGTGATATGAAGAGAAATGCTGTGGGGAAAGCCACAGTGGTCGAGCAGGCCAGGGAGGGCGGCAGGGAAGGGGTGAGAGTGATTTCCAGGAAGGCAGCCAGGGACGGTCTCACTGAGCAGGGTATACTGAGGAGAACCCTGAGAGAAGCGAAGAGCAGCCCAACCAGGTTTTTGGAACCATCTTCCAGGCAGTGGGAACAGCAAGTGCAAAGGCCTTGAGGAAGAAGACGCCTGACCTGTGTGAGGGTCAGTGAGGAGGCCAGCATGGCCAGAGCAGAACGGCTGCTGGGAAACATCATCAGAGGGGACCAGAAGGGGCAGGGCCGTACGTACAGGCCAGCAGGGGAACCTTTGCATAAGCGGGCTCTCCAGCAGCTGTGTGGACAAACAGAGTTCAGGGAGGCCACCGACCCAGCTTAGGGCAGAGAGCCCAGTTACGGGGCAACTGGGGAGGCCACTGACCCAGCTTAGGGCAGAGAGCCCAGTTACGGGGCAACCGCAAGAATCCCATGGTTGACGAAAGCAGCCATTACCTTCAGAAGAGGGCGGGAAAGGTTCATGTCCTGGAATGAGAGGTTTTCATCGTACTGAGATGCATCTTCAAAAAACCCTCCTGCTTCCTACACCAGAAAATCAAAAGACAAAGAGAATTCAGCAAAAGGGGCCTAAGAAAACTAAATGACCTGAAAATCCTTTCAGGTTGTAAAATAAGCTCCAAGCTTGTTTTCCAAGGGGTTGTCCAAGCCCATGCTCACCTGTCCTTTCTTCTTTTTCTTCTTCCGCTCCTTTACTTTGAGTGTATCTATGGAGAAAAAGAGAGCAAATAATCAGGGCTCACACCTACTGAACACTCAGTCAGCTAGATACTGTCCTAAGTACATTACCTGGACAGACACCTCACTGAAGCCACACAACGACCTGGGGGAGCCGCCATCACCAGCGTCACCTCACAGAAGAGGAGGCTGTGCGGCTGGGAAGGTAAGTCATTCAAATGAAGGAAGCTTACCACGTTCCAGAGACCAGACTCCCAGTCACTGTGCTGTGTAATAATGCTTTAGCTTTAGCACCCATTTCTGCAAGAAGTTATTCATGGAGCAGCCACTACGTGGGTGGACTCATCTGAGGTGGGAGACCCATCACCCCAAGTAAGTTTGAGTCACAGAAGTGCCAATAGCTGTGTGGGGCTGGAGATGAGGAAAAGAGTGAGCTTGGGACCTCCTTGGCAGCCCAGTGGTGAGAACTCATGCTTTCACTGGGGCCCAGGTTTTTCTCTGATCAGAGAACTAAGATCCTGCCAGCCATGTAGCATGGCCAAAAAAAAAAGAAAAAAAGATTTCCCTGGTGGTCCAGGAATTAAGACTTTGAGCTCTAACCCCCCCTAAAATAATTATTATTTTTTTTTTAAAAAAAAGATTGCACTTGCAATACAGAGGGCACAGCTTCCATCTCTGGTCAGGAAAGATCCCACACACCACATGGCATGAGCCAAGAGGGAAAAGGGAAAAGAGTAAGCTCAGTCTGTGAAGTAGAGCAGCCCTAATAAAATCCTAAGGAAAAAGAGAAGCTAAAAGAAAGGAGTTCAACATGGAGACATCCTAAATTTAACTGCGCAGAAGGGCACAAAATAATCTACAAAAGTCAAGGCGAACACTCCGATTTCCTGTCCCCGCTTCTGACAGCACCACCTACCTGCCTTGGTGAGGATGTTCTCATCACCTGATGAGTAGTCAGTCTCTGATTCTTCATCTTCTGAGGCTTCTTCATCTTTTCCTTCAAGGTCTTCCTCCTCCTCTGGTTCAGAGCCCTCCTTTGCTTCTTTCTCCTTCTCTGACTTTCCAGACTTGGCTTCTTTATCCTAGAAAAAGAAACTGTAATAAAGCAAGACGGACTACCCACTTTAGGAAAGCAAGAACCTATGAAGAACAAGGTTATGCTCGCCACCCTGGGAGAACACTATGTGGATTCTGAGTGAATATTAACCACAGACACGTGGAGAAAGCCTGCCTGGACCAGCTGCACTGTGACCTAGGCTCAGTGAGAAACAGGGGGGCTGCCCTGAGAGCAACGCTCAGGGCTGACCAGCAACGAGAAGTGATGCTTTGCTTACTCACCTCTGTTTTCCTTTTCTTTCGAACTTTCTCAATCTTCTCATCTAATGTTGTAGCAGCCCTCTACAAATAAAAATGAAGAGATAAAAAAGAAACATGCATATGGGAAAGAGACAAAGCAAGCATCTTCCGAGGGTTGGTTTTGAGATGTTCAGTATAAAAAAAGCTTGTCTGTCCTTGGACAGATTGATCAATCTAGATTATTCACAATAAGACAAGCAAACAAAGAAACATTAAATAAATGATCTGTTTGTTAAAAAAAAAAAAAAACCTTTAAATTACCTGGAACCAATAAAGACATCCACATTCTAGAAACTGTTGACTATTCAGAATGATACAATTACCAAGAGATGTCACATCGTATCTGAATGAAAGCTACTTGGAAAAAACTTTCCCCCTTGTCCAATGAACATAATTTAGCCTATCAAATAAAACGTTGAACTCTGAGCAAATTCAGGGAATGATGGATACTGCTAAAACTCTAGAAAGAGTAAGTAATGGCAGGCCCCCCTTTTGCATGCTCAAAGCACCTTAAACTGCTATGGCACTTACCACAACCACAATTAACTGTTCAATTATTTGTCTAGTTATTTTCTATCCTGCTAGAATGTAAGCTCTATAAGACTTAAGAATATAAGTCTTTAATTACATGAATTTCATATGAAAAGAAAAAAAAAATCCTTCCAAGATGACTTTGAAAAGGCAATGCTGTTTCATTTCAGTCAGAACAAGGACCAGCAGTTCAGTTCAGTTCAGTCACTCAGTCATGTCCGACTCTTTGCTACCCCGTGGACTGCAGCACACCAGGCCTCCCTGTCCATCACCAACTCCTGGGGTTTACTCAAACCTATGTCCATCCAGTGATGCCATCCAACCATTTCATCTCTGTTGTCCCCTTCTCTTCCCACCTTCAATCTTACCCAGGATCAGGGTCTTTTCCAGTCAGTTCTTCACATCAGGAGGCCAAGTATTGGAGTTTCAGCTTTAACATCAGCCCTTCCAATGAATATTCAGGACTGATTTCCTTTAGGATGGACTGGTTGGATCTCTTTTCAGTTCAAGGGACTCTCAAGAGTCTTCTCCAAAACCACAGTTCAAAAGCATCAATTCCTTGGCACTCAGCTTTCTTTATAGTCCAACTCTCACATCCATACATGACTACCGGAAAAACCATAGCTTTGACTAGACGGACCTTTGTTGGCAAAGTAGTGTCTCTGCTTTTTAATATGCTATCTAAGTTGGTTATAACTTTTCTTCCAAGAAGCGTCTTTTAATTTCATGGCTGCAGTCGCCATCTGCGGTGATTTTGGAGCCCCAAAAAATAAAGTCTGGCACTGTTTCCATTGTTTCCCCGTCTATTTCCCATGAAGTGATGGGACTGGATGCCACGATCTTAGTTTTCTGAATGTTGAGTTTTAAGCCAATTTTTTCCCTCTCCTCTTTCACTTTCAAGAGGCTCTTTAGTTCTTCTTCACTTTCTGCCACAACGGTGGTGTCATCTGCATATCTGAGGTTATTGATATTTCTCCTGACAGACCAGCAGAGTCTGGATTAAACTGCTCTGAGCAGGCAATAATTCTCTCTGAAGCACATGAAATGGGAAAGAACTTTCAAGCATCATCTAGCTTGTTAATAACCACATTCAAAGGAAAGCACAGGATTTTGGCAAATAAGCAGATGACAACAACATCTGTGGTGGTTTTGCCTGTGATGTGTGGGAACCAGAAATCCTAAACACTAAGGTCACCTGAGATCACCTGACAAGTGGCAGAAAGTAACAGTCTCTGTGGGACTGCATCAAGACTTCAAAAACCCCACTACCAAGGAAATCTGCTGGACTGTTCTTTGTAATAAACTGACATTAAAAAGGTTTCTTTCTAATACTCAAAACAAGAAATGAACATCTAGAAAAGAGACCATTTTAACACAGCTATGTCCATTTTTTAAGTCAATCAATTGATATGTGACATTTGGTATTCCTACAACACTGGACCCTGAAACCCAGTGTCCAACCTTAACTGTGTCAGATTCTCAGCCTGGAACTGCCTATCACTGTCAATCTCACCTTCTTCTTGAGCTGGCTTAGGACATCGGCCATGGCCCAGCTGCCATCGTAAATTCCCTCCTTCTCAGTGAAAACAAAGTCAGGGTTGAAATCAGCACTGCGGTTCTTCTGTAAGGCTTTCTGCTTTCTGCCCAACACAATGGGCCCCTGGGAAGAGGGAGAAGAAGGATGACTATGGGACTAAGATGAAAGAACACCAGAAAGAGAAGAAGGAAATGAGGGACTTCCTTGGTGGTCCAGTGGCTAAGACTCCACCCTCCCCATGCAAGGGACCCGGGTTCAATCCCTGGTCAGGGAACTAGATCCCAGATGCAGCAACTAAAAGATCCCTGTGCTATACAGAAGGACCTTGTTGCTTCTCCATCTTATATATATAATAGTTTGCATCTGCTAATCCCAAATTCCTAATCCGTCCTTCCCTGCCACAAGTCTGCTCTCTATATTTGTGTCATATTTTAGATTCCACATGTAAATGATAACTTTTCTCTGACAGTTTTCCATTCACGAAGTGAAAAGATCATTCTGGCTGCTAAGTGGAAAATACACTGTGGGGGAAGAGGGAGGCAAGAGAAACAGCTAGAGACCAGGTATATTAAGATTGTAGGTAACCAGGTACAAGATGGTAGTGGGCTGGACTAGGGTGGAAGCAGTGTGGACTGAGCCCGGAAGACACTGAAGAGAGATTTCCAAGGTAGCCTACAGAGCATTGGAGGGGAGAGAGGAGAAAGAAGTTGCATGACTGCAGGGTTTCTGGTGTGAGATGGAGCAGGTTGGCAGGGTGAGGGAGACCCAAGAGTTCAGCTTTGAAAAAACTGAACCCTTAGAGGCCAAGGGACCCCCAAACGGAGGTGTCAGTAGGCAGATGAAGCCGCAGAGGGGGAAATACTTGAGCTGGATCTTTAAAGGGTGAGCACCTTTCCAGGACACCTATGCCTTTTTAATCGCCATCCTGACTAAGTCTCTTAACTCCCCATCCATAAGCTTCAGGAGAGCAGTTTCCCTGTCTACCCTGTTCACCGCTACGCCCTGGATGCTCAACACTAGGTGTAGCGCACGTAAATCAGTTCAGTCAGTACTGACTTAATGAATGCATGGTAACACGGCTCCTTGAATTAGAACCAGGACTGACTCCGTCTCTGGATCTCTATGACACAGGCCTGGATTAAACTTCAGTTCAGTGAATGGGTACGAAGCTCATCAAGGCGACACGGAACGGCATGGGCACAGATGAGGAAAGGCTAGTGGCAACCACCGGGGGTCCAGGTGAGGCCCAGGGACACTTGGCAGCCGGGCAGAGGATGCCGAGGACCTGGGGACAGGGACCTGAGGCACGGCGGAGAAGGGAAGCAGTCAAGGACAGCAACTGCCTGCCGCCGCGCTGCCACCCTGATCGGCCCGTACCTCCTCCTCCTCGTCCTCAGAGTCTGTCTCCGGCTCCACCTGCACGTCCTCATCTTCACCTATGGTCCCGATGAAGCCCAGTTCCGAGAGCATGGTGCCTCGGCAACCACTTCCGGAAAGCAGCGCGGCGCGCCGGCCGATTCACACACTTCCGCCCCCCTCGGGTCGTCACTGCAAACGTGCTGACGTCACTTCCCCTCGGCGCCCTCCTCTGCCGGTGCCCGCCCAAACTCTGGGAGCGCGCATGCGTTCTTTGCTTGACGAAACGGAGACTCGTAAATTCTGTTTTGTTGGTGCTTGGAAAACGGTGGGGTGGTTAGAAGAGTGTGTGAGGAGGAAGTCTACAGAGATGCGTGGATAACCCCATATATTTCTGTACAAAGAATTGTGAAAGAAAAGTACAGTAAAACAGCTACTAGTGATTGTCTCTGGGTAGTAGAATTTATAGGTGATTTTTATTTTCGTCTTAGATTTTTTTTCCCCACAATAAGCATTTATTTTCATCAGTTCGGTCGCTCAGTCGTGTCCGACTCTTTGCGACCCCGTGGACTGCTGCACGCCAATCCTCCCTGTCCCTCACCAACTCCAGGAGCTTACTCAAACATGTCTTTTTATTTTCATAAAAAAGAAAAAATTAAGAATAGATCAAATTGCCAACATCCGCTGGATCATGGAAAAAGCAAGAAAGTTCCAGAAAAAATTCTATTTCTGCTTTATTGACTATGCCAAAGCCTTTGACCGTGTGGATCACAATAAACTGTGGAAAATTCTTCAAGAGATGGGAATACCAGACCACCTGACCTGCCTCTTGAGAAATCTGTATGCAGGTCAGGAAGCAGCAGTTAGAACTGGACATGGAACAACAGACTGGTTCCAAATAGGAAAAGGAGTATGTCAGGGCTGTATATTGTTACCCTGCTTATTTAACTTCTATGCAGAGTACATCATGAGAAACGCTGGACTGGAAGAAGCACAAGCTGGAATGAAGATTGCTGGGAGAAATATCAATAACCTCGGATATGCAGATTACACCACCTTATGGCAGAAAGTGAAGAGGAACTAAAAAGCCTCTTGATGAAAGTGAAAGTGGAGAGTGAAAAAGTTGGCTTAAAGCTCAACATTCAGAAAACGAAGATCATGGCATCCGGTCCCATCACTCCATGGGAAATAGATGGGGAAACAGTGGAAACAGTGTCAGACTTTATTTTGGGGGGCTCCAAAATCACTGCAGATGGTGACTGCAGCCATGAAATTAAAAGCTGCTTACTCCTTGGAAGAAAAGTTATGACCAACCTAGATAGTATATTCAAAAGCAGAGACATTACTTTGCCGACAAAGGTCTGTCTAGTCAAGGCTATGGTTTTTCCTGTGGTCATGTATGGATGTGAGAGTTGGACTGTGAAGAAGGCTGAGCACCGAAGAATTGATGCTTTTGAACTGTGGTGTTGGAGAAGACTCTTGAGAGTCCCCTGGACTGCAAGGAGATCCAACCAGTCCATTCTGAAGGAGATCAGCCCTGGGATTTCTTTGGAAGGAATGATGCTAAAGCTGAAACTCCAGTACTTTGGCCACCTCATGAGAAGAGTTGACTCATTGGAAAAGACTCTGATGCTGGGAGGGATTGGGGGCAGGGGAGAAGGGGACGACAGAGGATGAGATGGCTGGATGACATCACAGACTCGATGGCCGTGAGTCTGAGTGAACTCCGGGAGTTGGTGATGGACAGGGAGGCCTGGTGTGCTCTGATTCATGGGGTCGCAAAGAGTCAGACACGACTGAGCGACTGATCTGAACTGAACACCTATAACGTTTACTCTGTACCAAGTACCAATCTAAGCACTTTTACAGGTATCAACTAATCCTCACCACAGTCCTTGCAGAAGGTACAATTACTGTCGCTTTGCCATTTTACAGATGAAGAAACTGAAGGCTCAGAGAGGTTCTCCTCAAGGTCACAGAGCCAGTGAACTAGAGAGCCAGAACTAGAGGCAGGGCTCGAGGGTACTTAGGAAAGAAGATCTCACAATTTACCAAGAAGTTTTCATCTTCTCTGCTTGCGGGTATCTTACTGAATCTTAACTTTACTTAAATACACCTCCTGCATGAAGTCTTCCTGAACTACCCATCCTCCTTCATAGCTATTTGCTATTTCCATATTAACACTTTCTACTTGCAGCAGAGTAGTAGTTACGGTGTAGAAGTAGGTTCAGTTCTCTCTTTTTTTTTTTTTTACTTTTTTTTTTTGGCCACATCTTGTAGCTTGTCAGATCGTAGTTCCTCAACCCAGGATTGAACCCCAGGCCTTCCACCGTGAAAGCATAGGAGTGAACCCACTGGATCACTAGGGAAGTTGTAAGTCCTAAGATTTCCTTCTTTTTAATGGCTGAATAACATTTCATCATGTGTATATACCATGTTTTCTTTCTTCACTCATCCACTGATGGACACTTAGGCTGCTTTCATGTCTTGGCTGTTGTTAATAATGTTGCTATGAATATGGAGGTGCAGATATGGTTTTGAGTTAGTGTTTTCATTTCCTTTGGGTAAATAACTAGAAGTGGAATTGCTGGGTCATACAGTTCAGTTCGGTTCAGTCGCTCAGTCATGTCCGACTCTTCAACCCCATGAACTGCAGCAGTTCTGTTTTTAATATTTTGAAGAAACTTCATACTGTCTTCCATAGCAGTTGTACTAATTACATTACCACCAACAGTGAACAAGGATTCCTTATTTTCTCCACAGCTTCACCAACAGTTGTTATTTCTTGCCTTTTTGATGATAGCTATTCTAACAGGTGTGAGGTGATACCACCTTTTGGTTTTGATTTGTATTTTCTTGATGATTAATGATGTTGAACACCTTTTCATATATGTAACCATTGGCCATCTGTATGTCTTCAATGGAAAAAATGTCTATTCAGATCTTCTAACCATTTTAAAATCAGATTTTTGAGGGGTTTGCTATTGAGTTGTGTGAATTCCCTATATACTTTGGATATTAATTAGACTCTTACTGATATATGATTTGCAAATATTTTCTCCCATTTGGTATGTTGCTTTTTCATTTTGTTGATGGTTTTCTTTGCTGTGCAAAAACTTAAAAAAAAAAACAACTATTTACTTTTGGCTATACTGGGTCTTCATTGCTGCAAGAACGTTTCTCTAGTTTCTGAGAGCAGAGGCTTCTCTTTGTGGTGGTACATGGACTTCTCATCTTCCGGTGAGCTCTCTTATTATGGAGCATGGCCTCTAGGCATGTGGGCTTCAGTAGTTGCAGCCCTCAGCTCCCACACCTTAGAGCACAAGGTCGGTAGTTGTGGCACAGGGGCTTGGTTGCTCCCTGGCATGTGGGATCTTCCTAGACCAGGGACTGAACCCATTTCTCATGAGTTGGCAGGCGGATTATTTAACACTGACCCACCAGGGAAGGCCTGTGCAAATGCTTTTTAAGTTTGATATAGTCCCACATGTCTGTTTCTGCTTTTACTGTCAAATCTAAAAAATCATCACCAAGACTGATGTCAGGGAGCTTATGGCCTATGTTTTCTTCTATAGGTTTATGGTTTAGGGTCTTAGATTCAAGCCTTTAATCCATTCTGAGTTAATATTTTTGTGTAGTGTGAGACAGTAGTCCAGTTTCATTATTTTGCATATTGTTGTTCAGTTTTCTCAGTACTATTTATTGAAGAGACTGGCCCTTCCCCATTGTATATTCTTGGCTCCATTGTCATAAAACAATTAACCATATATATTTGTGGCTTTATTTCTGGGCTTTCTATTTGGTTCCATTGATCTATATGTCTTTGTTATATCAATACCATACTGGTTTGGTTACCATAGCTTTGTAATATAATTTTAAAACCAGGAAGCATGTATACTATCATGTGAATTGAATCGCCAGTCTATGTCTGACGCAGGATGCAGCATGCTTGGGGCTGGTGCATGGGGATGACCCATAAAGATGTTAGGGGGCGGGAGGTGGGAGGGGGGGTTCATGTTTGGGAATGCATGTAATAATTAAAGATTTTAAAATTTAAAAAATAAAAAACTAAAATAAAAAAATAAATAAAGATAAGAGAAAAAAAAAGAAACTTCAATATAAAAAAAAAATAAAAAAATAAAAAAAATAAAACCAGGAAGCATGATGCCTCCAACTTTGTTCTTCTTTCTCAAGATTTCTTTGGCTATTTGGGGGTCTTAAACAATTCTTTATGTTAAATTTTCTGTGTTAAAATAATTAGTATAGTTTCTGTCTTGTAACTGAACTTTGATACATAAGCCTATATATATATATAGACAAGTGTACACAATCATGTACATCAGAGTGCTATTTATAAAGGTAAAAACTTATACATGACCCTACTGTGTATCAGTGACAAAATAGTTCACTCAATTGTGGTACATTCTTGCTAAGGAAAACTATAGCCATTAAAAAATATGTCACTCCATTTATGCTAACATAGAATAATACCTAAGATACCATGAGAAAGCACGTTATAAAACAACATATGTGGTAAGATTCCACGATTAAACAGTTGGTATTTTGTGCTTTTTGCTGCTGTGGATTCACCAGAAGCAGTCAGTGAGATGTTAGGCCTATCAAAGAAGGTTAAATTGAGGAAACTAGAAGAGAAAGCAGCAGAGGTGTGTGGCTTCAAGCTTGTGAGAAGAGTATTGTCTAATGTTTATGTTGGGTTGTAGGTTTTCTAAAACTAGTAAGAGGTGGAAGCTCCTGCTTTGAGTTGAAAATGGACAGCTAATCCAATCCCAGAAAGTTGTTTATTGGTCAGTGAAATGATTAAATGTATGTGTCAACTTGAGTGGGCCACAAAATGTCCAGATATTTGATCAAACATTCTAGGTATTTCTGTGAGAGTGTTTTGGTGTGAGATTAACACTTTAATCACTTGATTGAATAAAGCAGATTATCCTCCATAAGGAACCTAATCCAGTCAGTTGAAGGCCTGAATAAAACAAAAGACTGACCCTTCCCTGTTTAAGGTGGAGCTAGTTAGTGGTAAGAACTGGAGATGTGGGTTCCATCCCTGGGTTGGGAAGATCCTCTGGAGTAGGAAATGGCAACCCCACTCCAGAATCCTTACCTGGAAAATTATACGGACAGAGGAGGGCTACAGTCCATGAGGCTACAAAGACATGACTGAACACCATACCACATCTTAGTGTAAGAGAGAATTCTTCCTGCCTCGGGGCATTTGTTGAACTAGAACTGGAATCCTCCTGATTCCAAAACAACTTCAGACTCAAACTAGGATATTGGCTCTACAGATTTTGGACTTACTACACATGATTACATGAACCAATTTCTGATAATCTCTATCTCTCTCCCAGTCTTCTTCTGTCTCTCTATACCTCTATAAAATATCTCTAGATAGATGGATGGATAGATGTATAGGAAGGAAGGAAAGGAAAATATCCTAACCCTTCATCACACCTCTGGAATGCTGCTTCCCTCCCATTGGCCAAAGTTCAGTCTGCTGGCATACCTACCTGCAAAGAGGCTGGGAAATACTGATTTTATCCTGAGCAACCACATGCCCAACTAAAATTCTGTGGAAGAAATGGACAAGAGTTATTGGGGACAACAGGAAATCTGTCACAGTCAAGAGGTACATACACCCCACTTTATCTCTGGAAGAAGGGTAAAATTACAGGTGAGTTTTAGTTCCTTACAGTTTTTTTGTAATACTTGATTTTTTAATAACTGAACATATATTTACAATTAGAGGAGGGGGGGAAGCATTGTCACTCTTTTCAGTCTGAGAGTCTGTATTTTATTCAAATACAGTTTGAATAAAAGAAATGGTAAAATGATACCAAGAGGGGCTTACCTAGTGCTCCAGTGGCTTAGACTCCATGTTCCCAATATAGGGGGCCCTGGGTTCCATCCCTGGTCAGGGAGCTAGACCCTGTATGCCGCTACTAAGACCCAGCACAGCCAAATAAATAAATGATACCAAGAGCTAAGGCAATCCTTAAAGAAACACATCTGCTTTCAGAAGGTCTTGAGCAGTGTTCCCAAGGCAGTAAAACTTCCCGGGAAATGCCACTTCCTTTAGCAACCCTGTTTGGCTCTCTGTACCTACAGATACTATCTGCATTGACATGTGTCTTCTTGCCTCAGTCCTGGAAGCATTGTCATCTACACAATCAGATGAGGAAGGCGTGACTCTGGCAGGAGAGAGACCTACCCAGAGTCACGTGGACAAGAAGGGGTGGAAAGTGGGTTTAAAACCAGGTTCTGCTGACTGCTCTCCCCACGCCCTCTGCTGCCTTCATAGAGCTGGAGGGGCTTTTAGAGACCTTCTTGTCCAGTGGTCTCAGCACTGGCAGCACAAGAGAGCCACCTGGAGAATTTAAAATGAAGACACCATTGGGCTCGTCCCTGGCCGGCTAGATGGAGTCTCTGGATGTGGATCTCAAAGTGGGCGGTGGGGGGGTGGGGGTTCTCCCCGGGGTGATTGTGCTATGCAGGTCTCGCTTGTGTCTCTGCACTGCGTATGGTGCCCCCAGGGGCGTAGGCCTCCCTAGATGTGTATTAGCCCAACCCAGGCTGCCTTCACATCTTAATCCCCTGAAATGATTTGCCATGGATAAGATCTGGGTAGATGTGGAAATCTTAACAACCTTGCCCAAGAACGAGCAAGTCCTCTGAAATCCTTGGAAATCAAAGATTGGCAGTTTGCTGTACTTGCCTGTAAAAATCCATCTTGACTCTCACTCCCAACTCTCCCCATCCACACTTAATTTCTTATCTGCTTTCCAAACCAAAGTCTAAGAAGAGCAGACTGGAAAAAGGAAAAAAATTGATTTCTTATTTTTCTCCCTGGGGCTCTAGCATTAGTCCCAGATCTTTCGGTGCATTTAGAAGAACCAAGTGTTTGCTGTCCAATTCAAAGCAGAGAGTTTCCTACCAATGTTATTCTCAGAGAGTTGAAGTGAATGTTCTCAACATTTAGTGTTAAGCAATATTCTACTTCTGAACTGTGGTACCAGCTCAAGATCGGTTTGTTAATGTCATGTTTTTATTAATTCCGCAAGTATTTATTGAGCTCCTGTTTTGCTCCAGCCTCGCTTCTACACACTGGGCACATTGCCCTCTCATTCCTCCTCTCTCCCTCTCATCAGAACCAGCCATTCTCATGAAGTTGAAGTGTAGCCTTCCTAATGGTGCTATCATATCCTCATTGTACAGGTAAAGAAACTGAGACACAGGGAGATGAAAGAAATTGCCCACGGTCACACCCTTGGTAGGTTGTAGAACCAGTTCAGTTCAGTTCAGTCGCTCTGTCCTGTCTGACTCTTTGCAACCCCATGGACTGCAGCATGCCAGGCCTCCCTGTCCATCACCAACTCCCAGAGTTTACTCAAACTCATGTCCACTGAGTTGGTGATGCATCCAACCATCTCATCCTCTGTTGTCCCCTTCTCCTTCTGCCTTCAATCTTTCCCAGCAGCAGGGTCTTTTCAAATGAGTCAGCTTTTTGCATCAGGTGGTCGAAGTATTGGAGTTTCAGCTTCAACATCAGTCCTTCCAATGAACATTCAGGACTGACTTCCTTTAGGACGGACTGGTTGGATCGCCTTGCAGTCCAAGGGACTCTCAAGAGTCTTCTCCAACACCACAGTTCAAAAGCATCAATTCTTCAGCACTCAGCTTTCTTTATATTCCAGTAAAAACAGGTAATAGTAAGATGAAGAAACCAAGGGAGTTTGATAAGGGGACTGTTCCAAAGCATAGAACTGAAGGTGAAGAAAGGCACCAAAAGAAGCTTTATTGGAAATCCTCCCCACACACCCCAGCCCTAGGCACCCACTAATCTACTCTCTGTCTCTATGAATTTGCCTCTTCTGGAAAATTCATGTAATTGTATAATATTTTGACTGGCTTTTTTCATTAGTTTTTTTTTTTCCCCAGGTTCATCCATGTTGTGGCATGTATCATTACTTCATTCTTTTATACACAGCTCAATAATCCATTGTATAGATATGCCAGGTTTCATTTATTATCTGTTTTTGTAGGGTGATTTTAATGGTATGTGAATTACATCTCAGTTAAAAATAAAGCAATAGATTATAACCTGTTCAATATAAGAGAAAAATAAATTGAAAGTCTGTATCTGTACAAACTACTGTGCATGAAATAAATAAGGTACAAGGATATATTGTACAGCACGGGCTGTAGCCAATATTTTGTAATAACTGTAAATGGAATATAATCTTTAAAAATTCTGAAACACTGTGTTTTACACCTGAAACATGAAATATTGTACATCAACTCTACCTCAATGAAAAAAATTTTTTTAAAAAAGAAAAGTCCGACGAGGAATACAACATTTACCTAACTTCAAAGTGCCTCTCTACAAAATACATGATAAAAAGGAAAAAAAGAGCAACTCTACAGATGTGAAGCCCAGCAGATGCTACCTGAATCAAGCGTGCAGAGTGAACACCGTCAGCGAGGCGGCAAATCACAGTGCCATGTCCCCTGGCCAGATGTCGGTGAGAACATTCCATTATTGGTGTTTGATTTTCCTGCCAAAAACCTAGATAGAATCATGAGGAAACCTCAACTAAACCCAGATGGAGGAACATGTCGCAAAACAGTTCCCCTGCAATCTTCAAATGCGTCAAGGACAAGAAAGTTGAGGAAAGACTGAAGAACTGTCCCACACTGAAAGAAACAGAACAATCCGAATGCAAAGATCTTCTAGCTGGAAGTTACATTATTTGGCATATCGGCAAACCTGAAGGGGGTCTGAGGATTAGATGATAGTTCTGTATCATATTAATTTTATTCGGATGTGTGTATCACATAGCAGAAAGTCCTTGTTGTAGCAAATATGCACTAAAGTGTTTGGGGATGATGAGGTATCAAGTTATCTTTTACCCTCAGATGGTTCGGGATGAAATATCTGAACCATATTTGCAACTTTTTCTCTGCAAATCATTGTTTTTAAAAATCCATACACCAGTTTCCACTGACCCTACGTGCCATGACTACTGAAGCCCGGGCACCTAGAGCCCATGTGCCGCAAGCAGAGAAAAGCCCCTGCAGCAGCAAAGACCCAGCGCAGAAAAAGGAAAGGCAAAAAGAAATAGATTTTTTAAAAAAGAAGAAAGAAAATCATCCAACCTTACTGTTAAAAAAAATCCGTACACCATTTTCCAATGTGGTTTCATACTCTCTCAATTATTTTAACATTAATCTTCATTTTATAATCTTATATCTCATTGGATATTAATAATATCTACCATTTATGCAGCATTAAATGCTTTATACATGTGTGACAACACGCATGAAAAACCCTATGATTTATCATATCACATAGAGTTCAGAAACCTGCTCTAACTTAAATAAGAAAAGGAATTGACTGGAAGGATGTGAGATATATGGCAGGCTCTGTTGGAAATAGCTCCTCCACTTAATAAAAGTTTGTTGATCCTGGGCAAGTGACTTAACTACTCTGTGCCTCAGTTTCAGCATCCATAAAATGGAAGAAATTATAGTACCTACCTCATAAGATTGTTGTCGGGAGTTAATTAGGACATGTAAAGCACTTAAAAGAGTGCCTGACACATAGTGTTCCTCCATAAATATTATTTATTATCATTAGCTGACTTGTCCAAAGAAACCAGTGAATGGCCAGTGCAGGATTTGAACTGAAGTCCATTGGAAACCAAAACCTGAACTTACCAGCGACACTTTGTCCCAACATTAACCGAGCTATGATTCCCTCCTCTTCTCCTAAACCTTGATGCAAACTGAAGGATGTTCCTTCTCCCACCCCAGGAGCAGTTACTTCCTTTTGCATTCTCCTAAGCACCTGGAGTAACAGGCAAATTTGGCCTTGGAATGCGGAATGAAGCAGGGCAAAGACTAATAGAGTTTTGCCAAGAAAATTCACTGGTCATAGCAAACACCTTCTTCCAACAACACAAGAGAAGACTCTACACATGGACATCACCAGATGGTCAACACCGAAATCAGATTGATTATATTCTTTGCAGCCAAAGATGGAGAAGCTCTATACAGTCAACAAAAACAAGACCAGGAGTGGACTGTGGCTCAGATCATGAACTCCTTATTACCAAATTCAGACTCAAATTGAAGAAAGTAGGGAAAACCACTAGACCATTCAGGTATGACCTAAATCAAATCCCTTATTATACAGTGGAAGTGAGAAATAGATTTAAGGGCCTAGATCTGATAGAGTGCCTGATGAACTATAGAATGAGGTTCGTGACATTGTACAGGAGACAGGGATCAAGACCATTCCCATGGAAAACAAATGCAAAAAGGCAAAATGGCTGTCTGAGGAGGCCTTACAAATAGCTGTGAAAAGAAGAGAGGCGAAAGACAAAGGAGATAAGGAAAGATATAAGCACCTGAATGCAGAGTTCCAAAGAACAGCAAGAAGAGATAAGAAAGCCTTCTTCAGCGATCAGTGCAAAGAAATAGAGGAAAACAACAGAATGGGAAAGACTAGAGATCTCTTCAAGAAAATTAGAGATCCCAAGGGAACATTTCATGCAAAGAATGGGCTCAATAAAGGACAGAAATGGTCTGGACCTAACAGAAGCAGAAGATATTAAGAAGAGGTGGCAAGAATACACAGAAGAACTGTACAAAAAAGATCTTCACGACCCGGATAATCACGGTGGTGTGATCACTCATCTAGAGCCAGACATCTTGGAATGTGAAGTCAAGTGGGCCTTAGAAAGCATCACTATGAACAAAGCTAGTGGAGGTGATGGAATTCCAGTTGAGCTCTTTCAAATCCTGAAAGAGGATGCTGTGAAAGTGCTGCACTCAATAGGCCAGCAAATTTGGAAAACTCAGCAGTGGCCACAGGACTGGAAAAAGTCTGTTTTCATTCCAATCCCAAAGAAAGGCAATGCCAAAGAATGCTCAAACTATCACACAATTGCACTCATCTCACATGCTAGTAAAGTATTGTTCAAAATTCTCCAAGCCAGGCTTCAGCAATACGTGAACTATGAACTTCCTGATGTTCAAGTTGGTTTTAGAAAAGGCAGAGGAACCAGAGATCAAATTGCCAACATCCACTGGATCATGGAAAAAGCAAGAGAGTTCCAGAAAAACATCTATTTCTGCTTTATTGACTATGCCAAAGCCTTTGACCGTGTGGATCACAATAAACTGTGGAAAATTCTTCAAGAGATGGGAATACCAGACCACCTGACCTGCCTCTTGAGAAATCTGTATGCAGGTCAGGAAGCAGCAGTTAGAACTGGACATGGAACAACAGACTGGTCCCAAATAGGAAAAGGAGTATGTCAGGGCTGTATATTGTTACCCTGCTTATTTAACTTATATGCAGAGTACATCATGAGAAACGCTGGGCTGGAAGAAGCACAAGCTGGAATGAAGATTGCCGGGAGAAATATCAATAACCTCGGATATGCAGATTACACCACCCTTATGGCAGAAAGTGAAGAGGAACTAAAAAGCCTCTTGATGAAAGTGAAAGTGGAGAGTGAAAAAGTTGGCTTAAAGCTCAACATTCAGAAAACGAAGATCATGGCATCCGGTCCCATCACTCCATGGGAAATAGATGGGGAAACAGTGGAAACAGTGTCAGACTTTATTTTGGGGGGCTCCAAAATCACTGCAGATGGTGACTGCAGCCATGAAATTAAAAGTTGCTTACTCCTTGGAAGAAAAGTTATGACCAACCTAGATAGTATATTCAAAAGCAGAGACATTACTTTGCCGACTAAGGTCTGTCTAGTCAAGGCTATGGTTTTTCCTGTGGTCATGTATGGATGTGAGAGTTGGACTGTGAAGAAGGCTGAGCACTGAAGAATTGATGCTTTTGAACTGTGGTGTTGGAGAAGACTCTTGAGAGTCCCCTGAACTGCAAGGAGATCCAACCAGTCCATTCTGAAGGAGATCAACCCTGGGATTTCTTTGGAAGGAATGATGCTAAAGCTGAAACTCCAGTACTTTGGCCACCTCATGAGAAGAGCTGACTCATTGGAAAAGATTCTGGTGCTGGGAGGGATTAGGGGCAGGAGGAGAAGGGGACGACAGAGGATGAGATGGCTGGATGACATCACAGACTCGATGAACGTGAGTCTGAGTGAACTTCGGGAGTTGGTGATGGACAGGGAGGCCTGGCGTGGTGCAATTCATGGTGTTGCAGAGTCGGACAGGACTGAGCGACAGAACTGAACTGAACTGAAGCACTGATAAACAAAAACTTGTCAAGTCAGCTCCACCCTTTCAGAAGCTCTGTCTGTGTCCACACCCTCCAAAAACCTTTGCTTCACTGGTACACTTTGTTTGCCTTGAAAGTGAAAGTGAAGTCATTCTGTCAGGTCCGACTCTGTGACCCCGTGGACTGCAGCCTACCAGGCTCCTCTGTCCATGGGATTCTCCTGGCAAGAATACTGGAGTGGGTTTCCTTCTACAGGGGATCTTCCCGATCCAGGGATCAAACCCAGGTCTCCTGCATTGCAGGCAGATGCTTTAACCTCTGAGGCACCAGGGAAGCCTTTGTTTGCCTTGGGTAATGTTATTCTTTTAAGTATGGGGGACATTTAATCTAAGTAATACTGTTCACGATCTTTGATCTAGGCCTGCAACAGTGCAGTGATGAGTAACAAACTTGCTTCATGCAATGTCTATCTATTACTCTTCCTTCTCATGGGTGTGTGCTAAGTCGCTCCAGTCATGTCTGACTGTCCGCAACCCTGTGGACTGTAGCCCACCAGTCTCCTCTGTCCATGGGATTCTCCAAGCAAGAATACTGGAGAGGGTTGCCATTTTCTCCTCCAGGGAATCTTCCTGATCCAGGGACCAAACCCACAGCCCTTATGTCACCTGAATTTGCAGGTGGGTTTTTTTTTACCACTAGCACCACCCGGGAAGCCCCTTCCTGGAAGGTGTAGTATTGATCATGTTTTAAATTTTCTGTATTTTTCTGATGGTTTTATGTCTTAAAAACACGACTTCCTCATGATCCAGGGGTTAACAATCTGCCTGCCAATGTGGGGACATGCAATCCCTGATCCAGGAAGATCCCATATGGCACAGAGCAACTAAGTCTATGTGCCACAGCTACGGAGCCTGTACTCTAGAGCCTGCGAACGGCAACAGCTGAGTCCATGTGCTGCAGCCAATGAAGCCCTTGAGCCTAGAGCCTGTGCTCTGCAATGAGAGGCCCACGCCCTGCAACAGAGTAGCCCCCCACTCACCACAACTAGACAAAGCCTGCACACAGTGAGGAAGACCCAGCATAGCACCCTGCCCCCTCCAAAACAACAACAACAACAACTTGTTGATAGGGAAGAGACTGCTGCTCCCACGGCTACTCAATCCTTAGAGATAGCAAAGGTCTCAGCTCAGAGCACATCTTCCATACACAAGCCAATGAACCTCTAGTCTATAACTCTAATCACCTCCTTATCTAACTGGCTTATCAAGTCAATACACTCATCAAACCAATATTTCCCCTACCCTACATCATCCCAAGGCTAGGTGTAATATTAGGAATGATAGAGAAGTCAATTTTCAAGATCTTTTAATTGACAAAAGCAGTTAGCCAGCCAAAGTGCCTTTCATCTACATGATATATGTGTGGTCTTGCTATAGCAGTAGTTCAAACACAACAGAAGGTGTAAGAACCAAAATTTCTCTGCTTTGTAAATACAATTCTATGATAGGAAAACAATTGTGTGCTTTCTGATAGCTCTAGAGTTTGAGAGCCTGACAATATAGAATTTTTCCCCACCACCAATAGCAAGAAGAAGAAAGAGGAGGAGGAGGAGACAAAGAAAGAGAGAGAAAGGGAAGAAGTAAGAGAAAAGTTGGTTCCCCATCTAAGTGTAAGGTTCTAAAGAACAGATTTCCACTCCCCACATCCCCTCTGCCAGAATAAGATAGAAAAATTCTGTGTTCTGAAGGGATAGTGTTTTCTAACCTAAAGTTCTATACCCAGCCAAATTATCCATGAACTGTGAGGATAGAATGAAGACATTTCCAGACATGTAATCTCTCAAAATCTTCTCTTTCTCAGAAAGTGAATGGAGCATGAGGGAGAGAGCCATGAAAAAAAGGAACTTAGAGAATCCTGGAAACAGGAGATCTAGCTCAGGAAAGAGGCAAAAGGAAGGGCTAGCGCTGCCACTTCTAGCAGGCTAGAGAGGAATCAGTCCCAATCAGAGCAAGAGAACAGAGAAGCATGGGGGAAGTCTCCAAGACAAAGAAAAAGAAAAATATTAATAGGCTATCTTATGTATTTTAATCTATTGAGAGGTTTCTATTCCTGTCAGAGACTTTGTGGGTCGACTGGTGATAAGCACATAGAAAACGAAGTGTATCCAAGTTGTGGAACAGATGGGACCTATGAGGTGTAGGCAGAAAAGAAGTTTATTCTTGGATGCAAAGTTTATTCTTCGCATCTTCAGATTGTCTCTGGGAAGACAGTTCTTCCCTCATACCCATTTGATGAAGTCTAGGGCAAACCTCACTCTGAGGTAATAAAACTCTCTTCATTACTTAAAACCCCCAAACAGTCTCAGTTCAGTAATTATAATGTCCCCTCTTATGCATTCTGCTGAATCACATGAAATTGTCATTCTTGTGACCATAGGTGGTTGAATACTGGCAGTTTCACTTGATTCACTCTAATGAGTCAAAACTTTCAAATTTATTTAAAATAAAATCATCTCCCCTTCTGTCTCTTTGGACTGGTCACCTGAGGTAAGAAGGGTCAGCCTGGTGGGCTCCTCTGTTTCCCCACCCAGGCCTTCCACCAGCCCCCTCCACTCAGGAGTCAGCCTGTGGTGCTTCCAGGAATGAAGCGGGCTGTGGAGGCAAAAGAGAAGTGATGTGGCTGCTCTGTGACCTTGGCAGGTATTCACAAGGAACTCTACCTCTTCCATCTGTGAGGCTCCAGAGACACTCCTCCACCCCACCCACCTACCAGCCTGCACTCTACTCCATGGGTGGGGCCTTGGTCAACGTGAAGACCCCTCGATTTGATGACTGCTTACAATTCTGCCTTTAGCCCCCAGGCATCCAACCTCTTTTGATGGGGTCACCTCACACCACAGGGCAAACCTCTCAAAAAAGATACAAGCTGGTGTTTCCTCAGCACAGCCAAATCTGGTCCTCAGGACACTGTCCTGCATCCTTG
This sequence comes from Ovis canadensis, assembly GCF_042477335.2. Lineage (NCBI taxonomy): Eukaryota > Metazoa > Chordata > Mammalia > Artiodactyla > Bovidae > Ovis > Ovis canadensis. Next base: position 92,665,209 of record NC_091257.1, on the reverse strand, counting down.
AACACCACTTCCCCATGCCCTCTGCCTCCATCAGGGCAGTCAGCCAGCCTCAGTGCCTTTTGTCTACGCCTCACAGGCATGAGTCAGACAGCACTCAGTGTGTCACCTGGGCTTCCTGAGACTCATCAAGCTCTTCAAGAGGTCTTACTGAAATGCCTTTCTTTAGGCTCAAAGAAAAAACTTCTTTCTCCTTCCCTCCCCACAAACGAGCAAAAGTATTATCACATCTCATTCTCTCCAGACTTTTTTTAAAATAACCTCTGGAAATTTCATGCCTCAGTCCTTTCATGCTCTTGAATGGGTAAGGGACCAAAGATAAAAATCAGTTTTTTTTTTTAAATTTAGTAGGTTTAATTTATTACTTTTTAGAGCAGTTTTAGGTTCACAGTAACATTGATCAAAAGGTAGAGAAATATTCTGTGTATGCTCTGACTGAACAGATACACAGCTTCCTCCACTATCAACGTCCTGTACCAGGCTGGTACGTGTGTTACAATCATGAACCTACTTGGGGATTTCCCAGGCAGTCCAGTGGTTAGGACTCTACGCTTCCAATGTAGGAGGCATGGGTTCAATCCTAGTTGGGGAACTAAGATCCCTCATGCCACTTGTAGTGACCAAAAATTAACAACAACAAAAACCTACACAGACATTATTATCAAAGTCCATAATTTACATTAGGATTCACTCTTGGTGTTATATATTCTATATAACACCACATGGTATCACATGGTATCTATTTGAAAAGATATATAATGGCATGTACCCACCATTATGGGGCTTCCCTAGTGGCTCAGCTGTAAAGAATCTGCCTGCAATACAGGAGCTGCAGAAGATGTGAGTTCAATCCCTGGGAAGATCCCCTAGAGGAGGTAAAGCAATCCACTCCAGTGTTCTTGCCTGGAAAATCCCATAGACAGAAGAGCCTGGTGGGCTACAGTCCATAGGGTCACAAAGAGTCAGACATGGCTGAAGCAACTGAGCAATCGCATCCACCATTATTGTGTCGTGCAGAATAGTTTCACAGCCTGAAAAATCCTCTGTGCTCTTTTTATTCATCCCTCCTTCCCTCCAAGCCCCTGGCAACCATTAATCTTCTTCTAATAGTCTCCATAGTTTTGCATTTTCCAGAATGTCATACAGTTGAAATCTCATAGCATGTAGCTTTTCCAGGTTGGCTTTTTCTCAGTAATTAAGTTTTTGTCATGTCTTTTCATGGATTGATGCCTCATTTCTTGTTAGTGTAGAATAACAGTCCATTGTCTGAATGTACCATAGTTTATCTCTTCACTTACTGGAGGACATGCTTCCACATTTTGGCAATCATGGATAAAGCTGCTGTAACCAGTTTTTAATCACCTCTTTTACAAGTCCCGCCTGGGTGGATTTAACTTTGGAATGGGGAAGCATCAGTTGAAACTGAGACTGAAATAGTTCTCTATTACATCCTGTTACATGAGGAAGTGAAAAATCAAGGCAAATAATAACTTCAGGGAAGGAAATGTATGTAAGAAATGCAATTTAACCATAATACTCTATATAATCAGTGGTGAATACCATTACTTATACAGTCAATATAAATATTGAGTCAAGAATTATGATAGAAACACACTGGAAGGATGAGAAAAGGAGAAATTTGTGTTCTGGAGTGGGCTGGAATAGGACTAAGAAAACAAAATTCTTTATACCATAGTAAGCAAGCAACAGTAGAAGTCAAATTGAAGAATCAAGAACTCTCTGTATAGGCATGTCATTTAGAAATACAAAGGAAGAGACTTCCCCAGTGGTCCAGTGACTGACACCACGCTCCCAATGCAGGGGACCGAGATTTAATCCCTGGTTGGGAAACCAAATCCTACTTGCCTCAACTAAAAGTCCCGACCACAGCAATAAAAGATCCCAAGTGCCACAACTAAGATCTGGCCCAGCAAAATGAAAGAAAGAAAGAAAGACAAAAGAAGATACCAGAAGAGCTGAAAGAGTTCACAGTGAGTGGGTTGGGGTGTTGTTTCATGATAAGCTTCTTAAAACTATTTGACTCTCAAAACTATGAACATATTACATTGAGTAAGCGATTTAATTTTAAAAACTGTCTGGTAAAGAATCCGCCCGAGATGCGGGAGATCTAGGTTCGATCCCTGGGTTGGGAAGATCCCCTGGAGAAGGGAAAGGCTACCCACTCCAGTATTTTGGCCTGGAGAATTCAATGGACTACAGTCCATGGGGTTGCAAAGAGTCGGACACAACAGAGCGACTTTCGCTTTCCTTTCAAGTGATTTGATTTTTTTTTAATGGTAATAAAATACAAAAGCTCTCTAGAGACTATGTAATATTTGAGTATAACAAGAGCACTTGTGGGAATCCCCTGGTGGTCCAGTGGTTAAGATTTGGAGCTTTCACTGCCATGGGCCCAGAGTTCAATCCCTGGTCAGGGAAATAAGATCCCAGAAGTTGAGCATCACAGCCAAAAAGAAAAGTGCCCTTAATGAGAAATTATTTGCACAAAGCCAGAAGTTATTTTGCATGACCAGAAAGCTTTCTAGTGTTACAGAGAAAATTGCTCCCTGTAGCTTTCTGCTTGCAGGATAATATAAAAATACATCATCTTATTTCCAAATAACCTTGAGATAAGCAGTTATCCTACAGGATAACTGTAGGTTCTCCTACAGGATCAATTTAAACTTATATCGTGAGGATCTGTTTTTCCCTACTGGATTACTTAATAATAAATTTGAGAGATAAACAGGTTGGCTAAGGCAACAGGGGCTACCTCATTGCCCTAGAAGTAACTCATGATCACTACTTCTCACCTCACTTATCTTGGAGCCCATAACATCCCTATAATGAAACTCAAGCAAGATTTTTTAGGACAGGGACTTCCCTGGAAGTCCAATACTAAGACTCCATGCTCCCAATGCAGAGTTCAGTCCCTGGTCAGAGAATTAGACTCCACACGGTGCAACTAAAGACACTGCATGCAGCACAGTCAAATAAATAAAAATTTTTTAAAAGATTTTTTTGGACAACAGGCAAGAGAAAATGAACAAAAACTGAAAAAGAGAAGTATGTTCTTCATGTAACCTCCATGAGAATAGGGGTCTGTCTTGTTCATTCCAGTATTCTCAGTGTCTGGCCCATAGTTAATGCTCAGTAAATATCTAATTTTGTTTATTTATTTATTGAATAAACAAATCAATGAGTGACCCTACCTCCCCAATTTCCCCAAGGTCTAGGTGCATTGGAAGAAAGATATCTACCATAAATCTAGAAAAGTCAACAGGTAAGAGGCCTTAGATAAGGGTACCTCACTGGATGTTTTGTGAAACAGCCAATTACAAGTACTGGAAACGTAAAATCTACCAAGTGCATGAGGAGATACGTGAGGATGTTGACACCAGTATTAGTTATAACAGCAAGAAATGGCACTAACCTAAAAGTCCATCAAGAGAAGCCTGGGTAAATACAAGACCGTATACTCATTTGATGCCTACTCTATAGGAGTGACAATGAACAGACTAAAGCTATGTGTATAAATATAAATGAACCACTGAAAAATGTAATGCTGAAGGGAAAAAAAGCAACTCATAGGAGAATTCAAATAGTATGATGCCATTTATATAAGATTTTTAAATATACCCAACAATATTGTTTCCAAAGCCTTCATTTGCAGTGTAAGTATAAAAATGCATGGTGTTGTTGTTTAGTTGCTAAGTCATGTCCAACTCCTTTGTGACCCCATCGACTGTAGCCTGCCAGGCTCCTCTGCCCATGGGATTTCCCAGGCAAGAATACTAGAAAGGGTTGCCATTTCCTTCTCCAGAGGATCTTCCTGACCTAGGGATCAAACCCCTGTCTCCTGCATTGGCTGGAAGATTCATTACTTCTGAGCCACCATGGAAGCCCCCAAAATGCATGGATATAAGAAATACTAAATGTTGAATGAATGAACCTGTGCCCCCTGCTTTCAATTTTATTGATATCCGCTCTTATCTTTGTTATTTCTTTCCTTCTGCTTGCTTTGGGTTTAATTTTATCTTTTTCTACCTTAGGTAGAGACTTAAGAAAGTTTCTTAAGAGACTAGGATTGAGATTTTATGCTGTGCTGAGATAAGCATTCAACACTACAAATTTTCCTCTCAGTTCAGTTCAGTCACTCAGTTGTGTGCGACTCTTTGTGATCCCATGGCCTGCAGCATGCCAGGCTTCCCTGTCCATCAGCAACTCCCAGAGCCTACTCAAACTCATGTCCATCGAGTCAATGATGCCATCCAACCATCTCATCCTCTGCTGTCCCCTTCTCCTGCCATCAATCTTTCCCAGAATCAGGGTCTTTTCCAATGAGTCAGTTCTTCACATTAGGTGGCCAAGGTATTGGAGTTTCAGCTTCAGCATCAGTCCTTCCGAAGAATATTCAGGACTGATTTCCTTTAGGATGAACTAGTTTGATCTCCTTGCAGTCCAAGAGAACCTCAAGAGTCTTCTCCAACACCACAGTCGAAAGCATCAATTTCTTGGTGCTCAGCTTTCTTTAATAGTCCAACTCTCACATCCATACATGACTACTTTGACTAGATGGACCTTTGTCAGCAAAGTAATGTCGGTTTCTTAATACGCTGCCTAGGTTGGTCATAGCTATTCTTCCAAGGAGCAAGCGTCTTTTAATTTCAGGGCTTCAGTCACCATCTGCAGTGATTTTGGAGCTCAAAAAAACCAAGTCTGTCACTGTTTCCACTGTTTCCCCATCTATTTGCCATGAAGCGATGGACCAGATGCCACGATCTTAGTTTTCTGAATGCTGAGTTTTAAATCAACTTTTTCACTCTCCTCTTTCACTTTCATCAAGAGGCTCTTTAGTTCTTTGCTTTCTGCCATAAGGGTGGTCATCTGCATATCTGAAGTTATTGCTCTTTCTCCTGGCAGTCTTGATTCCAGCTTGTGCTTCATCCAGCCTGGCATTTCTCATGATGTACTCTGCATGTAAGTTAAATAAGCAGGGTGACAATATACAGCCTTGACGTACTCCTTTCCCAATTTAGAACCAGTCTGTTGTTCTACGTTCAGTTCTAACTTGCTTCTTGACCTGCATACAGATTTCTCAGGAGACAGGTCAGGTGGTCTGGTGTTCCCATCTCTTTCAGAATTTTTCATATTTTGTTGTGATTCACACAGATAGAGTGCCTGAAGAATTTTCCTCTAAGTATTGTTTTAATTGCATTTCCAAATTTTCTGATGTGTTACAACTGCATTTTCATTCAGTTCAAAATACTTTTAGATTTCTCAGTCCGATGAGAAACAAATTTACCAACTAGAACGAGTGTTTTTTCTTTTTAATTTTACTTTAAAGCAAGTGTTTTTATGCAGTTGTTTTTGCATTTAACTTTACAGTTACCAGTCCAAACGCCATTTTCCAATGTTTAGGTCAGCTGCTTTTTTATCTCACCCCATCCGTGAGATCCATTTGTTATAGTCTTCATTCCATCTTGGAATCTTTGTTGATTTTTAAACATTTCCATATGATAAAGTTCATTCTGTAATGGTTTTTGAAAATCCAGAGTCATCTATCCACCACTCCAGTAGCCTGCAGACGAGTTCAATCACTTAAACACCTAGAAGTTCTTTGTATGTAGCCTTTTGGTCAACTATGTCCCCTTCCCCCAACCCTGGAAACCATTGATCTGTTTTCTGTCCCTATAATTTTGCCTTTCTCGAAATGTCATATGACCGGAAGCAAACATCTGTAGGCTCTTGGGTTTTGTTTTTCTCATCTAAAGAGATACAATTACAATCTAGTTTCATCCTGTTATTTCACACACACGGCTCCTGTTCCTTGTTATTGCTGTGCAGTGTCCCACTGCATGGAGGGACTGCCGTTTGTTTGTCCATTCACCTGCTGAAGGACATCCTGGCTTTACCCAGGATTGACTGTTATGAATAAAGTTACAGTAAACGTTAGTGTAAGGTTTTAATGTCTTTTCAATTCACTTGTATCAATACCTAGAACTAGGATTGCTGGGTTGTATGATAAGTATGTTTAACTTTATAAGAAACTGCAAGCTGTCTTCCCAGTGGCTATACTGTTTTGCATTCCTGTCAGCAATGAATAAGCATTCCTGTTGCTCTGCATTCTTCTATTTGGTGGTGTTGTGTGTGTAATAGTATCTCATTGTGTGCGTGTTTTATTTGCATTTCCCTAATGACATATTTTCATGTGTTTATTTGTAGTTCACGTGTTTATATGTGTTCATGTGTCCCAGTTCTTTTGACCATTTTTTTCCGCTCGGGTTTATTTTCTTATCATTAAGAGTTCTTATGTATTCTACATACAAATCCTTTATTAGGTATGTGACTTGCAAATACTTTTTTCCATGTCTGTGCTATGTTTTCATTTTCTTTATGGTGTCTTTCATCATTCCTTTTTTAAAAAGAAACCCCTGATTATTATTCCATTGTATAAATTTGTCGTAATTCATTTAGCCAGTCTTTGGTTGATGGACATTGATATTATTTTCAAACTCTTTACATGTTATAAAATTTGCCACACTATGCTGCAACTTATGGGATCTCAGTTCCCCAAACAGGGATGGAATCCAAGCCCTTGGTGTTGAGAGTGCAGTCCTAACCACTGGACCACCAGGGAATTCCTGAAATTCGCCTTTTCTATAATTGAGATGCAGGTCTTCCTTCAGTTTGTCATTTGCCTTTTTACCTCACATGATTATGTTTTGTATCTTCTTGAAGTCAAATACATTGATCTTTCCCCCTCAGGCTTCTGAATTTTATGTTATCCTTAAAAGGATCTTCTCCACTTCAAGGTTATAAAAGAATTCTCCCAGGGATTCTGCTGGTATGCACATGGTTTCCTTCTTTTCATTTAAATCTTTGATCCTGGGGATCTCCCTGGTGGTCCAATGGTTAAGAATTAATCCTTCCGCTGTAGGGGGCATGGGTTCCATCCCTGGCCTGGGAACTAAGATCCCACATGGGCAAAAACAAAACAAAAATAAACTTTTATCCTTTCAGTGCCAGGTATAAGATGTGAAGTACGGACTTAGTTATTAATATACTCATTTATTTATTCAGCTGCACCGTGTCTTAGTTGTAGCACTCAAGATCTTCAGTTGTGGCATGTGGGATCCAGTCCCCCGTTGCTGTTGTTCAGTCACTAAGTCCTGTCTCTTTGTGACCCCTTAGACTGCAGTGTGCCAGGCTTCCCTATCTTCCACCATCTCCAGGAGTTTGCTCAAATTCATGTCCACTGAGTCAGTATTGCTATCTAACCATCTCATCCTCTGCCGCCTCCACTTCCTCCTGCCTTCAATCTTTCCCAGCATCAGAGTCTTTTCCAATGAGTCGGCTCGTCGCATCAAGTGGCCAAAGTATTGGAGCTTTAGCTTCAAGATCTGTCCTCCCAATGAGTATTCAGGGTTGATTTCTTTTAGGATTGACTAGTTTGATCTCCGTGCAGTCCAAGGGACTCTCAAGAGAGTCTTCTCCACTGTTATAATTTGAAAGAATCAATTCTTCAGCATTCAGCCCTCTTTAAAAAAAAAAATATTTTTTTTACTTTTTAATTGGAGGATAATTACTTTACAATACTGTGTTGGTTTCTGCCATACATCAACATGAATCAGCCATAGTATACATATGTCTCCCTCTTGAACCTCCCTCCCATCGGGCTTCTTTGTGGTTCAACTGTCACATTCATACATGACTACTGGAAAAACGTAGCTTTGACTATATGGACCTTGGCTGGCAAAGTGGTGTCTCTGCTTTTTAGTATGCTGTCTAGGTCTGTCATAACTTTCCTTCTAAGGAACAGGTGTCTTCTGATTTAATGTTTGCAGTCAACATCTACAGTGATTTTGAAGAAAATAAAATCTGTCACTGCTTCCACTTTTCCCCTTCTATTTGCCATGAAGTGATGGGACTGGATGCCATGGTCTTCATTTTTTAATGTTCAATTTCAAGCCAGCTTTTTTACTCTCCTCTTTCACTCTCATCAAGAGGTTCTTTAGTTCCTCTTCTCTTTCTGCCATTAGGGTTGTATCATCTGCATATCTGAGGTTGTTGATATTTCTCCTGGAAATCTTGATTCCAGCTTGTGATTCATCCAGCCTGGCATTTCTGATGATGTACTCTGCATATAAATTAAATAAGGAGGGTGATAATATACAGCCTTGACATACTCCTTTTCCAATTTTGAACCAGTCCCTTGTTCCATGTCCGGTTCTAATGGTTGCTTCTTGACCTGCTTATAGGAGACAGGTAAGGTTGTCTGGTATTCCCGTCTCTTTAAGAATTTTTCAGTTTGTTGTGATCCTCACAGTCAAAGGCTTTAGGATAGTTAATGAAGCAGATGTTTTTTTCTGGAATTCCCTTACTTTCTGCATGGTCCAGCGAATGTTGGTCATTTTATCTCTGGTTCCTCTGCCTTTCTAAACCTAGCTTGTACATCTATCTGAAAGTTCTCAGTTCACGTACTGCTGAAGCCTAACTTGGAGGATTTTGAGCATAACCTTATTAGTATGTGAAATAAGCACAATTGTATGGTAATTTGAACATTCTTTGGCATTACCCATCTTTGGGATTGGAATGAAAACTGACCTTTTCCAGTCCTGCGGCCACTGCTGAGTTTTCCAAAGTTGCTGACATATTGACTGCAGCACTTTAACAACATCATCTTTTAGGATTTGAAATAGCTCAGCTGGAATTCCATCACCTCCACTAACTTTGTTCATACTAATGCTTCCTAAGGCCTATTTGACTTCACAATCCAAGATGTCTGGTTCTAGGTGAATGACCACACCATTGTGGTTATCTGGGTCATTAAGACCTTTTTTGTATAGTTCTGTGTATTTTTGCCACCTCTTTTTAATTGCTTCTGCTTCTGTTAGGTCTTTATCATTCCTGTCCTTTACCCTGCCCATCCTTGCATGAGATGTTCCCTTTATATCTCCAGTTTTCTTGAAGAGATTGCTGGTCTTTCACATTCTATTGTTTTCCTCTATTTCTTTGCATTGTTCACATAAGAAGGCTTTCTTTTCTCTCCTTGCTGTTCTCTGGAACTCTGCGTTCAGTTGGGTATATCTTTCCCTTTCTCCTTTGCCTTTAGTTTCTCTTCTTTTCTCAGCTATTTGTAAAGCCTCCTCAGATAACACAGGTCAGGTTCCCCAAGTAGGGGTCTGGGTTCTGTCTCCTCACAGTGTGACCTGCCCTTAGCCACCTGACCACCAGGGAAGTCCCTGAAGTATGGATTTAACTCTTTATTTTTTTCTTGAAGACACTACATAGCAGTTTTCTCAAACCACTTATTGAATGAAATCCATCTTAGCCAGTTTGAAATACCACCTTTATTGAATATTAAACACCAACATGAGTTTGGGTCTATCTGGGAATTTCCTTTCTCTTCCACTGATTCATGGAACTTATTAGGTACTAGTACCTAATAGTCTTAATTATAATAATAAAGGCTTTATGATACATTCACTACGGGGTCAGGCATTTTCAGAAATGTTTTCTTGTTGATTTTTCCATAGGAATTTTAGACGTGGTTCATCTAGTTCTAAAACAAAATCCTGTTTGTGTTATTTTGGGGCTCTCATTAAATGTCTATATTATATCTCATTAACCCACTCCAGTGTTCTTGCCTGGAGAATCTCAGGAACGGGGGAGCCTCATGGGCTGCTGTCTATGGGGTCGCACAGAGTCGGACACAACTGAAGCAACTTAGCAACAGCAGCAGCAACCACCCTTAAGGGAGAAAGTGAAGAGGAACTAAAGAGCCTCTTGATGTAAGTGAAAGAGGAGAGTGAAAAAGTTGGCCTAAAGCTCAACATTCAGAAAACGAAGATCATGGCATCCGGTCCCATCACTCCACGGGAAATAGATGGGGAAACAGTGGAAACAGTGGCAGACTTTATTTTGGCGGGCTCCACAATCACTGCAGATGGTGATTGCAGCCATGAAATTAAAAGACACTTACTCCTTGGAAGAAAATTATGACCAACCTAGATAGCATATTCAAAAGCAGAGGCATTACTTTGCCAACAAAGGTCTATCTAGTCAAGGCTATGGTTTTTCCAGTGGTCATGTATGGATGTGAGAGTTGGACTGTGAAGAAAGCTGAGTGCTGAAGAATTGATGCTTTCGAACTGTGATGCTGGAGAAGACTCTTGAGAGTCCCTTGGACTGCAAGGAGATGCAACCAGTCCATTTTAAAGGAGATCAGTCCTGGGTATTCTTTGGAAGGACTGATGCTAAAGCTGAAACTCCAATACTTTGGCCACCTCATGCGAAGAGTTGACTCATTGGAAAAGACTCTGATGCTGGGAGGGATTGGGAGCAAGAGAAGGGGACGACAGAGGATGAGATGGCTGGATGGCATCAGCAACTCGACAGACATGATTTTGAGTAAACTCCGGGAGTTGGTGATGGACAAGGAGGCCTGGCATGCTGCGATTTATGGGGTCACAAAGAGTCGGACATGACTGAGCGACTGAACTGAACTGAACTATCTGATATCTTAATAATGTAGATTCTTGCTAGCCATGAACATAGCTTATATTTCTATTTGTTGAAGTTTTTCCTGGGTCAGTCTATTAAATTTTTTCCTCACGTAGGTTGTGAATTTTTATTGTAATGTTTATTCCTAGGAATTAAATAATTCTTGCTTTGGAAATGGGGTCTTTCATTATATCTTTTGTTGCATCCCTCAGCTGTCTGAAATAGCCCTAGAAAATCAGTCTACCATAAATAATCACTCTGACTAGCAAGTAGTTCTCAACCAGTTTCCCCTTGCAACATGTAGTATAGGTGACCTTGACATACGCCATTCAATCCTACAGGTGTTCCTTGTTTTTTAGAGACTCCAGCAGAGAAAGAAAGGCTCTGGTTCTTTAGCAGCTGATGGAAATTTGTATGTATCAGATATTGTGTTGACAGTCAGGGATACCATGGTGACCTAAGTCCCCGCCCTCATGAAAGCTGATCACATAGTCCTAGCCAAACAGAACAAACTCAGAAAATAATTGAATAATTATAAAGGTGCAAAGTTCTGCTAAGGGGTTGTAAGATTGGAGCAGTGATAATTGTCAGGTGTTAACATCAATTAACACCCACATTGAAGGCTTCAATTACCTCCCAAATACTGCTCACTCACCTGCTGTGTCTCCAATCCTGACTTTCCTTTAAACTCCATTTCCACTTCTACCTCAGGAGGCAGAGTCTAATTGTCCTAACCCAGTCTGGACTGGCTTGTGTTTTGCTTGTAGCCAATGAGTGCCGAGTGAGTGGGCCAATGAGTGGCCTAAAGCTCAACATTCAGAAAACTAAGATCATGGCATCCAGTCCCATCACTTCATGTCAAATAGATGGGGAAACAGTGGAGACAGTGGCTGACTTTATTTTTTGGGGCTCCAAAATCACTCCAGATGGTGATTGCAGCCATAAAATTAAAAGCCGCTTACTCCTTGGAAGGAAAGTTATGACCAACCTAGACAGCATATTAAAAAACAGAGACATTACTTTGTCCACAAAGATCCATCTAGTCAAGGCTATGGTTTTTCCAGTAGTCATGTATGAATGTGAGACTTGGACTATAAAGAAAGCTGAGTGCCGAAGAATTGATGCTTTTGAACTGTGATGTTGGAGAAGACTCTTGAGAGTCCCTTGGACTGCAAGGAGATCCAACCAGTCCATCCTAAAGGAGATTAGTCCTGGGTGATCATTGGAAGGACTGATGTTGAAGCTGAAACTCCAATACTTTGGCCACCTGATGTGAAGAGCTGACTCATTTGAAAAGACCCTGATGCTGGGAAAGATTGAGGGCAGGAGGAGAAGGGGTCAACAGAGGATGAGATGGCTGGATGGCATCACCAACTCAATGGACATGAGTGTGGGTAAATTCCGGGAGTTGGTGATGGACAGGGAGGCCTGGCGTGCTGCAGTTCACAGGGTCACAAACAGCTGGACACAACTAAGCGACTGAACTGAACTGAATGAGTGCTGAGGAATTGATGCTTTTGAACTGTGGTGCTGGAGAACTCTTGAGAGTTCCTTGGACAGTAAGGAGATCAAAGCAGTCAATCCTTAAGAAAACCAACCCTGAATATTCATTGGAAAGACTGATGCTGAAGCCGAAGCCCCTATATTTTGGCCACCTGATGTGAAGAGCCAACTGATTGGAAAAGACTCTGATGCTGGGAAAGATTGAAGGCAGGAGGAGAAGGCAACAACAGAAGATGAGATGGTTGGATGGCATCACTGACTCAGTAGCCATGAATCTGAACAAGCTCTGGGAGATGGTAAAAGACAGGGAAGCCTGGCTTGCTGCAGTCCATGGGGTTGTAAAGAGTCAGACAGGACTGAGCAACTGAACAACAACAAGTGAACTATAGTGGATGTGGCGCTGCGTGCTGTCCAAGGCTCAGCCAGATTAAGAGTGTAGGTCTGCCTTGTTGTTGTTCAGAGCTCTGCCTTGCTCTGTGGGATTCTCTCTCTTTAAGCCTTTAGCTGCCAAGTAAACAGTTTGATCGCCCTGAGGCTGCCATGCTGCGAGGAGCTCAAAGTAGCCCATTGAGAGATCACACGGATGGGCTTTCCAGAGGCCCAGCCGGCACCCAAGCACGGTATCCCCCAGTGGTCCATTCCACACTAGAGATCCCAAATTAGAAGATCCTTGTCAAGCTCCTTCCAAATTCCAGACCCACAGATCTACTAGAGATAATAAAATGATTGCTGTTCTTTCAAGCTACTAAATTTGGGATCGGTTTGTCTGGCAGCGTAGTAACGGGGCCTGGGCCACGTGTCCCAACACAGGGCTTTGCACATGCTTTCCCTCCTACTTGAAACACTTGCACTGCTTTTGCCTAGTTACCGCCTACGTGTCTCCTTGGATCTTGGTAAAGCTACAACGCTTCTGGAGGCTCCACTCCCCAAACCTTGAAACTGGGATTTCATAATGCCCTCATAACATCGGCACCTGTCGTACTTGTCACAGTTGTACTTAGAGATTCTTTCACTTGTCTTTCTGACAAGTCTTCAGCTCCATAGACCAGCATTCAGTCCATGCAGTTATAATGTCGGCCATGCATTGTAAACTCAAACATCAACAGGAACAGGGTAGTAAGAGAAAGGAGAGATGTGGGGAGGGGAGGGGTTGTGGTGAAATGAAAGTACTCATCTCCAGGACACAGTTGCCACTCAGCAGGCTCTGTGCAGCCAAAGCTGCCTCCTTTTTAAAAAATGTATTATTTATTTATTTGGCTGCACTGGGTCTTGGTTGTGACACTTGGAATCTTTAGTTGCAGCATGTAGGATCTAGTTCCTCCACCAGGGATGGAACTTGGGCCCCTGTATAGAGTGTGTGGAATTTTAGCCTACTGGACCACTAGGGAAGTCCCAAATCTGCCTCATTTTTAAAGAAATGACACAAACCCAGATTATTATGTGAATGTTACAATGACAGCTTCCCTGGTGGCTCAGATGGTAAAGCGTCTGCCTGCAATGTGGGAGACCTGAGTTTGATCCCTGGGTTGGGAAGATTCCCAGGAGAAGGAAATGGCAACCCACTCCAGTACTCTTGCCTGGAATATTCCACAGATGGAGGAGCCTGGTAGGCTACAGTCCACGGGGTTGCAAAGAGTCAGACAGAACTGATCGACTTCACAATGACAGCAACAAATTAAAACTAAAAACCCAGAAGAAAGAAAAGGAGAGAAAAGAAAAATAACAATCACCTGAAGATTTAATACTCCTTATTTTTTTAGAACAACTTTGAACTCTCACTTTGTATAACCAAGGAACTGTATTTAACTGAGGCACAGGTTAGCCGTGGGCTGGCTGGGGTTCAGGAGTAGGTCACTTGGATTTGTTATTCTCTATTTGTACCTAGAGACTGTCAGTCAAATTCTCTTCCAAGGGCCAGAAGACTTGACTCTTGCCTAATTACTAAAAAAAAAAATAAAATTATTTTTAGGAATTACTTATTTTTCTTTAGGAAGAAGATGGAAGTGAGGAATTGTGACCATTAAGTTACACTAAATCCTGTGTATTCCTTCCCAGAATTTACATTATATGTATTTGTAATAAGGAATGGGAACTCGCAGAGCTCGTGAAGGTCCTGTGAGAGGTTGATTTTTATCTAAAGATCATATCTATTATTTCACGTATTGGTTAGAAAAGAGAGAAATGAGCCATCAAGCCATGAAAAGATACAGCTTGATATCTTTTCAAGGAATCAAGGAGAATGGAATGCCTGGCCGTCCAGTGGTTATAACTCTGCTTTCACTGCAGTGCCCCAGGTTCAATCCCTGGCTAGGGAACTAAGATCTCGAAGTCACACAGCACAGCCAAAAAGAAACAAAGAGCAGTTAGTCACCTTCGCTGATCAGAGCAGCATACTTAATTCTTTACAACACTAAGGAGAGTCCTATGAGTCTTTAGATGGGGAAGCTGAGAAAGGGTGTCTTCAAACAACTAATTCTCATGACCCCTAGGTCAAACAGGAACTTGTTCCTATTTAACTAAGAGGAAAACTGAGGCCCAGCTGTATTGAGGCCCAAGGCATAGGATAACATCCAAGGATTGCGTTGGGGCTGGGGGATGGGGAAGAGAAATATCCCCCTCAATATATAGAAGGAGGGAAGAAAGCTGAGACTGGAAGTCATGGGCCCATCACCTGGGTCACCAGGGGTGACAGTAAAATGGGTCAAAACGCTACCTTCTACGTTTAAACCTTTGCAGAGATTGTCTGTGCAGAGACCTCAGCACTGGGTTTAGGAAACCTTTCTGTGCTCCTTTACCCAAGTGACCTATAGGATCCAGATTGCTTGAAAGTTAGCAAGAAAAAAAAAAAAAATTAACCTTCAGCAGAGGGCTGGACAATATCTCAGTGCTGCTTAGTACTGTCTTACATGGGTACTAAACAGACAGTGAAGTTCCTTTGACTGTTTTTGGTATCCTAAAATTCAGGTTCCTTGTATGTTTGTTTTTTTTTTAAGACTGCATAAAAGTGCCTTCTTATATTATTTTATATACAGTTTATAAGTAAGGAAAATAACGAGAGATGTCACTTTTTTAGATAAATGGGGAAAAACAATAAAACTTTTAACTCAATATTACTTTCTCATCAACAAGCTCTTATTGCAATTGTTTTTGAATCATTTTCTTTTTTTCCCCTAACTTTAAACTTTTTATTTTGTATTGAGGCATAGCTGATTTAACAATTTTGTGGTAGTTTCAGGCGAACAGCGAAGGGACTCAGCTATATATATACATGTATCCATTTGCCCCCAAACCCTGTCCTCATCCAGGCTGGCAAGTAACATTGAGTAGAATTCCATGTGCTATACATGGAATTCCATACGTAGGTCCTTCCTTGTATTTTATAAGGAGCAAAGTCAGGAGGCTTGCCCCATCCGGAAAAGGGAGTCCTCTATGCCTGGGGCAAGGTCCCAAAGCACTGTTTGGAGCAGCCCCATCAGCCACTTGATATCATGAACTCAGCAAATTCAACTATATTGCCTTGGCAAGAGAGATTGAGCAATAGTTGGATTGAGAGATACTGAGAGAGATAGAGAAACTATTTTTATTTTTTGAGAAACTATTTTTAAATAGTAAGGACGCAGTCCTAGAATAAGCAAGAGAGAACGTGCCTGGACATCAGCAGTCCCTTCCTTTACTGTTCCCTCAACCTCCAACAACGTGTGCGTGTGCGGTTCTTGACTGCGTCTGATTCAACGTTCCCCATGCGCAAACTTCAACCTCTTATATGTGGGCGGCAAAACACTACTTAGTTCATCTAAAACTCGGCGAAAGAACTAAAAACCCGGCCCTTCTTGCCTTTTAACTCACTATAAAAGTTGGGGCTTTTATTGTGTTTTACTCTCCCTAGAACGTAAGTCCCATGAGGGAAGGGGTTTTTGTCTGATCACCACTATATTCTCAGCCCTCGGAGCAGTGCTCTGCAGGTAGCCGGCGTTTCATAAACATTCACGAAACGAGGAATTGAGAGGCGAGAAAGGAGTAACGCAGGTCGGAGGAGACGAAGACGGAAAGGGGAAAAGGGAAGAACGAAGCGGAAGGAGGAAAGAAGGAAGGCCCAGCCTCCGCTCCGCTCCAGCGGACAACCCACGCCTCCCCCCGATCTCCAGAGGACTACAACTCCCAGCAAGGCCCCGGGAGCCTAGGGCCGGCCGAGGAGGCACAGGCGGGGCCAACCCGGCTCCAGACAGCCCGGCTCCCGTCGTGCCTCACGTGACGGCGGCCGCTGCAGCGCCCGCCGGGACCTGTAGTCTGGGCCGCGGGTGGGGGTGGGGCTGGGCACGGAGACGGGCGGGGGCCGGGAGGGCGGGCGCAGGCCCCTCCCCCGTCACTTCCTGCGGGGCTGCGGGCGCCGGGGCGGTTCTTCAGCGTTTGCGCCGGCGGCGGCCGCGTCTGGCTCGGCTCCCCGCCTCCCTCAGACCCCCCGGCCCGGCGGCGCCCGCCTCCTTCGCGGCCACTCCGCCTCTCCCAACCCGACGTCCCTTCCTCTGCCCCTTCCTCCTTCCCCTCCTCGCCGCCGCCCAGGACCGCCGGCCGGGGGACGAGCCCGGGGCAGCAGCCAGGTGAGACGGCCGGGCCTGACGGGGCCGCGGGGGCCGGTGGGCCGCGCGCCTGGGGCTTAGGCCGCGGCGGGCCCGCGCGCTCTCGGCCTTGTTCTCCCGCCTCCCCCCGCCCGGGCCTCTCTCTCCCGCCCGCGGGGCCTTCCCGGAGGAGGCGGGCTCTTCCGCGCCCCCCGGCCCCGGGGCGCCCCGCGCGGCCTGGACCCCGGGGCGCCCCCAGCCACTCCGTCCCGCGCTGGGGGGCCCAGAAAACAGGTGCCACGCCGCCTTGCCTCTTTGCTTTTCCTCGCGCGGCGTTGCTGAAGTTATTCTCGAGGCCGGGGCGGGAAGGGTGCGGGGGGCCGTCCCCCTGCTTCCAGTCCCTGGGGGTCCGGGGCACCCAGATCACCTCAGCCGGCTGTGGAGCGTGATGCGAGCGTGGCCCAGGTGTCCGACGCCGGGGGTGGGGGGCAGATCCCAGCACTGTCCCCCTCCCTTCGGCAAGTCGCTGGAAGTCTTTTGTGTTTTGGTTAGTTAAAAAAAGGGGACGAATGCCGTCCCTGCCCTCCGAAGGCTGGTAGGGTTCAGTGAAACGGGGCGTGGGAAGCGCTTATCAGGGTGCCAGACCCACAGCGTGTCGCCTGCATAGTTGATTAGCGTGATATTAGGGTCTAACTTAATGCGTAGAGATTGGACCAGAGTTGACCTACCTACCCGTTTTGGGTTTCCTTAGAGGCGGAAACGTTTCAGCTTCGTGCCCACCGCCAGCGCCGGGGCATTGTTTTGGGGTGGTCAACTTCTGAAAGGGGCGTCCGTTTCATGGGGACAGTCTGTGAGCCGGCAGCCTGTGAAAGACAAGTGTTGTTATTTCCTTCTCCTCCGCTGAGTCAACTGCAGGATTTTCACCAGTTCCCTCAAGTCTATGAGCAACCTGTCCTTTTTTTTTTTTTTCCCTCTGCCCATCATCCTGCTTCTTGTTGTCATTCCATTTCAGGGAAAGTTTCGTTGAGTTTAGCAAACCATTCTGGAGCACTTACTGTGTTTGTCAGGCTCTGGAGGGAGAGTGTCCGTGTCCGGAGCTGGAAAAATGTCTTGTCTTTTCTTGCCGCTGCATCTCTAACTTTTTTTTTCTTCTTACCGCAGCTTTGCTTTTAAGTCCCCTCCGTCCCCGCGGGCCGGCTTTGCTTTTAAGCCCTTGCCCCACCTCCGTGTTGCAGTGTTGCTTCTGTGGACGTTTTCTTCTGTTCGGGCGAAGATGTGTGCTTCCCTCTGTTCTTCCTCTGTTCTCTGGCTGTGGGGACGTTTTTAAGGTCACTCTTGCTCTTCGGCTTGTCGCTTTCATCGTTTAGAGGGTGGTGGAAAAAGAGACCAGATTTTTGGTTGATTTTGGACTTTTCAGGAAATCAGTGTGCTTACCAAAGGTAGATTGCACTGCAGCTTGTTGAAGTCAAAACTGAAAATACAGTGGGGTGGTGGAGGGAGCTTCAGTCATCCTGGTCACGGGTGGGATTTTTAGTTTTTAATTTTTATTTCTTTTGTTGGTGGTGATTGTTTAGTTGGAGCATAATTGCTTTCCAGCGGTTGTGTTAGTTTCTGCCGTACAACTTTGTGAATCAGCTGTGTGTGTGTATATATCCCTTCCCTCCTTAGCCTCCCTTCCAGCAAGTGGGATTTTTAAAACAGCAGCTTGATTTGAAGATACTGAGTTTCTTTTAATTCTGTTTTCAGTTGTACAGTTGTCCCCTTTATTAAGGAAACTCAGTTTATGGGAGTTCTAACTTACGGAAGAGTGAGGAAGGTCTGTTTGCTCTGCTGACTGGACCCTCCTATATCATAGGGTTGTTTTAGGTAGTACGTTTCCTTCTGAACTTAAACTCTTTTGATTTACACCCATCTCTCAGTAACACACTGGATGCAAAGTGGCCTCCCGGATTTTGACGTTTTCCTAGAATTTTCTGATAGTCTTACATCCAAGAAATCATTTAAAGTCTTCAGATGACTCTCTAGAAACAGCTATACAGGCAATACAAAGCATGCTTTCTGCCATATTCAAAATTGTAGTGTTAGGGAAATGACTTTAACCCTGCAGTTGATAATCTAATTAAAAAAACATTTTATTATGGAAAACATACAAAAGTCGAATAGTATAGAGGAGCCCCTGAATTGATCATTCACATTTGATAATTATTAACTCATAGCCAAGGTCAGTCTTGCTTCATGTAGTACCCCCTCCCCCAAACTAGGTTATTTTGAAATAAATCCTGAATATCATACAATTTTACCAGATTGCCCCAGACTGTTAATCTGTCACAAGGTTTACTTTTAGTGGAATCATAGTTCTCATTTTGTTTGTTGGGCTTCTTTATCTCTGTTTATACATGATTACTGAATATCAGGGGGGAAAAAAAACTTAACAACCCTCAAAGACCTATCAGAAATGCTGCCCTGCTTCTTTGTGTACAATAGCAACAGTTCTTGAGCTATTAATGACTGTAATTGAAAAGCAATCATAAATACATATATCCCTAATCTTGTTTTGATGGAGTCCTACCTGTTAAACCACTTTTAATGGAGAAAAGCTTTGTGTCAAAAGTTAAAGTACAGTTAATAATTCATTATGAAACCTCCAAAGTTTCTTTACAGTGGTTGTGTAAATATGCTGCTATCACCTTAGGTTAAGAATTAAGCAAAGGATATTTTATTTCAAAACTGTTGTGAATTATTTTTTAAAGATGGCCGGCCACTTCCCACAATCTGCTGTATTTACAAACCAATTTCGTAAGTAAGAATGAATTCACAGCATGGATATTCATGTTTTTCCTTCTCATCTAAAAAGAGATCTCTCTTAGACTGGAGGTTGACAGGAATATTGTGTTTGTTACTGTTTTGAAATTCTGGTTATGAACACTTTTCAACTTGTAGACCTGTCATATCATTATTTCAATTGTTCAGATTTACTTTTGAGCTTAATCAGGTAATTTACTTGTTAGTTACTACAACGTGGGAGATGAGCAGGAATATGCCTGCCTCTTAAAATTAGGGAGGGGGGGAAACCCAACCATTTTGCTATCTAAGAAAGGACACAAAATACAGTTTTAAAAAATGCATAGTGCTTCCCAGTAGGCGTTAAGTAAAACTTTTAAATATTTGGAATTGTTAGCGTTTGTTCAGACTAAAGTGCTCGCTTTTAAGATTCGGCCAGAAAGCCTATTTATATACAGATTATCTTAAGTTTAGAAATAAGCGTGACTCATGGAGCTTCCCCCTCTCTGATTCTGAAGTCTAAGCCATTAACAATCTGGATATGATTATTAAGCATGAGCTGTAGCATGCTGCTTTATCCAGAGTTTCTCCCAGTAAGACGATGATGGGCGGAGGCATAGAGTGGGTCTCAGCTTGTGGGGCAGTTTTCTTTGATGTGCTTTGACTGGGTGGAGGGAGAAAGAGTGAAATTCACCAGCAGAAAGATGAAACTTTTATGAAAAAGGTGTCTTTCTGTAGGATGTCGTATATCAATGCTAGAAGCCTAGTTTATGAATCTCCAAACTGGATCATATTTGATGTTCTACTTAGTAACAAAGAATTGCTCAATTTGGGGAAATATTAATTTCTCTCCCTCAAATGAGAGCTCTTGGAGTTGCTTTATTTCTCTCAGACTAGGATTTGGGGCCTTCGAAATTATTTAGAGAACTTCTGTTTCACTTATGTACGTGTATGTATTATATATGTGTGTTCATTGAATTGTTGTATAAAGTTATTTTTTCAATCAGAAAAGTTCACAAGCTACCGTTGTTATGTTGGTGCAGATTCACCTAAAAACAAGTTTAGAGAATTTTATAGCATATTTTTGTTTCACATTAGATCTATAACAGATTGTTTCAGATTAACTTCTTGTGACAGAGACCTTTGTAGTTAAAATGCTTTTGGTGAATTTTCTGTATGGGCTTTTCCTTAAATGCTTGGTTTTGACCAGGTTTTATTTATGCTCTTCCAAAAAATATATACATTTAACCATGAGAAGACATTTTAGTTGCTATGGTTATTTTTCCCTAACATTTTGTTGTGAAATTTTTCACACATATAACAGAGTTTGAAGAATTTTAGTGTACACCTCTATATTTACCACTTTCTGCCATTATTTTATTATATTTGCTTTATCACGTGCCATTTCTGTCTGTCCATCTCTTTTAATTCATTAATCTGCTTTATTTTCAGTACATTTCCAAGTAAATTATAATATCAGCACACGGCGTGATTATCTACCAGAGTTAATCTTAAATTGAGACAATTCTACAAGGTATTCCTTGATCCTGAAAGCCGAGAGCTTTGCTGACTTCTGTTTCCAACTTTTATTTTAGTTACAGAACTCTTCGCTTTATGTTTTTGGCTGCATCGTGCAGCATGTGCAACTTCCCTGACCAGGGATTGAACCCGTGCCCTCTGCAGTAGAAACCCAGAATCTTAACCTCTGGACCACCAGGAAGTCCCAGAACTTTGCTTTCTACAGGGAATTGTTCTAAGAACTTTTTGCATGAAGATGTGCTTATCCATGTATCAAGTATTATAAAGTTTGAGTAATGTTGATCAGATCCTTTTTTCTCACATAAGGAGATAATAAGATTATAAATATGCAGCTATATTGATCTTAACAAATACTGCCAGATGGATGGCTTGGATATATTTTGCTGACAGCTTCATGCTCTGAACTAAAAAATGCTCTGAACTATCAAAGATAATTATTTTAATAAAATGGTAGAATGAGGAAATTACTGCCAGTAGCTTGTTTGTTTTAAATATGTACATTTCCATAAAAGTGAATAAGGCTGATGTAAAGTGATTTGTGTCTCCAGATAAATGGAGGTAGAAGCAAACTCTTCAGACTTAATTATATTTTCTGAAATAACACATGTTCAATTGTTAAAGGAATATATTCAGGGGACTCCCTCAAAGTATATTTACTGAAAACAAAAGTAGGAAAATCTATCCAAGAATGTATTTGCTTTCAATTAAAAATTGGTCTTCTAAATATTAAATTTGTAGCCCATCTGCTTCTGTTTAAACTGGAATCTAATTTGGAAAAGTGTGATGACTTTGTGAGTTTTTAATGATAATGAAAGCAAAACAGAAAATTGTTTTATCATATAATAGAGGTCATAATTATCCTAGAGGCCTTTTGAAATGTCTGCTGAATTACAAAGTCTAAGAAAACTTATTTAAGTGCCCTGGGGTCTTTTCCCAAAATGAAAATGGTTGCTCATCAGATTGTTTGTCTACCTGAGGTATCGGTACAGTTGGTTACCCAGTCAGTGTGGGTTGATTTTAATCAGCATGTTCTCTACTTCCATTTAAATATTTTTTTTTTTTTACAAGTGGTATGTAACTGTAAGTTTATATTTATAGATGTTTTATGACTGAGGACAGGATCAGTGAATTTGCTGGATAATAATATTTGCTACTATTTATTGAGCTCTTACCATGTGCCAGGTTAGGATTACAGGGAGAGAGTTACTTGATGCAGCAAAGGAATCTGAAAGGTCAGATTGAATTTATTTAATAATATAAAAGCTGCTGTTCATTGAGCTCTTCTTTTGTGCTAGAAGTTGAAGTGGACATTTTATATTGTATTTCTGATCCTCCTGAGCTGTCTTTGCAGTGAAGGGTTGTAATAGCAGAGGTCTGTTCAGGAGGCCCAGTACTGGAGCGGGTCCTGAGCTCTTTCTACTGAGCAACACCGTCTCTAATTCTCAGGTGCTTTTTGTTGAGGATAATTGATTCTGCTGGTCAACAGTGCTGTCTTCCCAATTCTCCTACTCACGGCAGTTAGGATGAATTTTGTTCAGTAAGGCTTTAGACCAATTTGGGAAAAAGTCTGGCTCAGTAATACTCAGTCTTAAATGAATGTTGTGTCATTTCCTTGAAGTAGCTTGGATTTACAGTTTCCTTTTATTTGTTGTGATAGATTGCTCCAGTCAACTTATAAACGGTTAGGCTGATTCAAAGGTTGAGGGTAGGGCTTAGAAGTAAATGGGGAGGAGGAGGTTTCATTAGCCTTTCCCTAAATTATTGCTATAATCTCCCTTCATGAAGTTTATTATAAATGATTGATTAACTGTAGACAAGATTGTTGCTAAGAAAACTAGTTTCTTTAGAGTCATGTTATTCTGCTTTATTGGAAATGAGTTAACTAAGCCTCTAACTTTATAGGGCTGTTGCCCTCTTTGGTTCTCAGCCATTTCTAACATTCATTTCCTGGCTGACGGTACTCAGAATATTTAATGTAACTTTCTATTTGGTATTGGACTGCCTCTTAAACAGTTTCTTTTTCACTTTCTTTGAATTGATGATCCCCTGAACGAGAAGCCTCTTTGGTTCTCCAACTCTGCAGTCGTCATCTCTCACGGCTAGTCTTAAAAGGCTAGGTCGGTGAACCTAAGTGTGCCTTTGGTTTTGGGGTTTTAGTGAGATGGTGTTTCCATTCTGTGTTTAATCGCAACCAAGGTGTTGTAAGTGTGTCTCATTAATCAGGAAAAGGTGTTGGAAATAGGTCTTTTCTGGGAAGGGAGTGAGCAGATAATGGTTCTTAAGTGGTTACTGTATTAGCTCCTCTCAGGCAGGAGCTTTGGGATCTACCTAGATCTTGTCTAATTCTCATTATTTTCTTTTTTGAAGTCCATGCTTTCTATAGATTAAAATTAATTGAGGCATGAATTTTCTACCCTTGCAGATTCCATCCTGATACAAATAGGGCCACTGTCTGCCATTGCCATTGTGGATTTGGTACAAAATGCTAGGTGGTCCTTTCCTCTGTAGCAGAGAATTTATATGTAATAATAAGTCTGATTATTCTTGGAGGCTTATGTTCTTTGTTGTACAATTTAACCTGCTCATTGAAGCTCCATGACACTTTACCTAGATGACAGTCAAATATGGTCAGGTAAATGAGTTTCCTTTTGGTTTGCAGTAGAATGAACCTTTAGAGTCTGGAACAGTTAGAGGATGACTGCTTCAGGGAACTATTTTTCCCTGTTAACTCAGAATTTATTAAACACCAAACAAAAAAGAATAAAGTAAAAAAATATTTTTTGAAGGGGATGAGGTTGTTTTTAAGTTTGGTACAGTCTTTTTTTGCCCTGTTACAAGGGATGTGAGAGCTTAGTTCCCCAACCAGGGATCAAATCCATGCCCCCTGCAGTGAAAGTGTGGACTCTTAACCCCTGGACCCCCAGGAAAGTCCTATATATTTTTTTCTTTCTCAAATAATGTATCTTAAACATGATTTGTTAGTATTATAGTGTTGGTTACTATGTACCCTAAGAAAATGATGTTTAACAGCTGACTTTGGTTTGACATGTCATCGTTTACAAGCATTTCACCTACATTACCAGTTAATCTACCGAGGAATAATATGATTATGGTTTATTAATCATATGAAACTGGTGGTAGTAACCCTATCTAACATATTACAAGGTGGAGCCTACAGAGTAAGTTGCTCAGGGTGATTCAGCTGAGCACCAAAGTTGGGACCCAGACTCAGATCCCCAGTCAAGAGCTTTCTTGGCCACTCCTTCTAGGTTGGCCTGCCCTCAACGCCTTGAGGGTGCACTATCCTTTGTTTACCAAATAAAATTCTGAGCTGTAATCAAGCTGTTAAAAAAAAGTTTTCTGTACCTCACCCAAACAGCCCTGTAATAGCTAGTCCGCCCTTATCCTACAGCAGTGTCTTGCAGCCAAGGTGCCTTTTATGTTTTGTTGTGTCTTCTTTAGTGATGAGGTAATGTGTATTACAAATGATGTTACTACTAATTAAAATGCTACTGTAAATTATTTATTTAAATTTGTGTCAGGTTCAGGGTTGTTCCTATACGAATGTGGAGTCCGTGAGGACAGGAACTTGTGTACTCCTCTCTCCCTGGTGCCCAGAATAGTGCCTACAATGTAGTAGAGGTGTTCAGGAATGACTTGTTGAGTGAATACAACAGTGAGTTTAGTTCACTCTCTTGCATTCTAGTGTGTTTCTTGAGTGGGAAAGAAAGGGAGTTGGGCTTAACCTATAGTCTTCTCTGCTGCTTCTTGGCGTGAGTGCTATAAACATACACTGATAATAACCATGATGGCTTTGGAAATGGTTGGGGATTTAAAGAAAAAGTTTGCTCATGGAAATGTGAATGTGTCTGTGAATCTCAGCTATCACTTACATGTGTTGAGACATTTGAAATCCAAGTGGTTGTAGACTGCTCCCCCCACCCCCATTTTCCTTGCTGTTGAGTTGTTGGCAGTTGTTTCTCACTGTTTTCTGACTCTATTAATAGCAGGTGTTTTAGTCCATCTAAATTTTTTAAAAATTAATTAATTTATTTGGCTGTGCTAAATGTTAGTTGCAGCACGTGGGACCTTTCGTTGAAATGTGTGAATTCCTAGTGAAGGCATGTGGGATCTAGTTCTCCAACCGGGGATCAAACCCAGGGCTCCTGCATTGGGAGCATGGAGTCCCAGCCACTGGACCACCAGGGAAATCCCCCATTTTATTTTTTTAACTTCAGGTTTGGGCTGGAAAACCAAACCTACCAAAAGCATTCAGCATAGATTTAGATGGGCTTGGATCGAGGAAAGCCCCATTGATCAAAGGTGCAGGCTCTGTTAGGTGGCCTTAGACACCTGTTTGGGCTCTGCACAGGCCTTTTCAGTTTCCATTCATGCTCGTCTTTGAATGGGCAAGGTTGTG
Organism: Ovis canadensis; assembly: GCF_042477335.2. Taxonomy (NCBI): domain Eukaryota; kingdom Metazoa; phylum Chordata; class Mammalia; order Artiodactyla; family Bovidae; genus Ovis; species Ovis canadensis. The sequence goes on along the minus strand of NC_091257.1, from coordinate 92,639,907 downwards.
GAACAGTAGGGTTCTAGATTGGAAAATTGTTAGTCTAGTATACTATTTACAGAAAGAACTTGGGTTGTTAAAATACTGTAGAACATTAGAACTCATGATTGTATTTTTGAAATTAGTTGGACAGCAAAGCTACTTTTTATTGCTTATTAATCACAGTAGCAGTGTGAAATTGAAATGAGCAACATTAAAATTATTTTATTTTGTAAGCATGCAAAAAGCATCTCAAGGTAAGGAATTCTGTTTGTTACTGACTATTGGCCATTTAAAGAGGAGCCGCTAGGTAAATGAGACTTGGGAGTTTGAGAGTTAAACTCTTATGTTACCTGAAATCCAGTTCTAAAGAATGATTATGATTTTAGATTTACTAGAGGTAATGTGTTTTTTCATATTTTGCAGTTTAATATAAGAGTACTTGTGTACAGAGTGCCTTTTTGTAAATTTTTCCATGTAATTGCATTTGCATCATCAAGCATATGGTAAGGACATTTATGCCCTAAAGTATTTAACCAGTAGTTAAAAGGGGGGCTGCAAATTTAAAAATCAGACTTGTGTGGTTGGAAAATATTTTATGTCCAGATCCTTTTTTCCCTTTTCGGCCACACCATGCAGCTTGCAGGATCTTAGATCCCCGGTGAGCAATCGATTGAGCCCGTGCCCTGGGCACTGAAACAGTGGAGCCCCAACTGCCGGACCGCCAGGGAGTTCCCTTGAGTTTCTTTTAAAAAATTAATTTCCGAGGTATTCATAGTTCACTTAGCAGGAAGTAATTAAGACTTGAAAAGGAAATTTCTATTGTCTCTTATGTTTGTGTCTGCAAAGTGCTTTGTACCCAGTTAGTTCCCAGACAGTTGTGTCTCCTAGTAGATGCTACAGTGTGCTGCTGCAAGCCTTGACTTCATGCTTTCAGAAACTTCCCTTGTAAACTTTTAGTCTCCCCCAAACTTCAGCAGTATATATCTTTGTTTTCAAAAAAGATCGACTCTAGTAAAGTACCATGCTTTCTTATTTTCCAGGAGTTTCCTAACCACGTAACCTCTCAGAACTGAACCAAAACAACATTGTTGCTGAAGCACTTGTTTTTAAGGTATGCATAATTTGGCTGTATAATTTGAGGCTTGTTCATAATCTTTAATGTTTTTGAATTCTTCGGTGATTTATATGGCAAGTGGCTTTTACTTCTGGCTATAATATTAGAGAAACAGAAGAAACTTTATGCAGTTTGATTTCTTTTTACTCTTGGGATTTAATTCGAAAGTAAATACAGGGAAAATTGTTGAAATAATGTAAAACCTTCTAGCCAGCCCTACCATGTACTTTAAATGTAGAGACATGAAAACTGATCACTGAAGTGGTATTAAACTTAGCATCTTGGTCATAGAAACTTGAGTTTGCCTTTGATTTAAAGATTTATTTAGAGATTTGCCTTTGATTTTTGCTAAACTTGGTTTTCAAGCTGGTGGGAATAATTCTGCATCATTTTCTATTGTGAATGAAAACAAATTCCATTTCTCACTGGCTGCTTTTGATTGTCTCAACCAAAAAAGATTTACAGTAAGTGTGTTCAGGATTTTACAGTCCTTGATCAGTTCAGTCGCTCAGTCGTGTCCGACTCTTTGCGACCCCATGAATTGCAGCACGCCAGACCTCCCTGTCCATCGCCATCTCCCGGAGTTCACTCAGTCTCACGTCCATTGAGTCCGTGATGCCATCCACACATCTCATCCTCGGTCGTCCCCTTCTCCTGCCCCCAATCCCTCCCAGCATCAGAGTCTTTTCCAGTGAATCAACTCTTTGCATGAGGTGGCCAAAGTACTGGAGCTTCAGCTTTAGCATCATTCCTTCCAAAGAAATCCCAGGGCTGATCTCCTTCAGAATGGATTGGTTGGATCTCCTTGCAGGCCAAGGGACTCTCAAGAGTCTTCTCCAATACCACAGTTCAAAAGCATCAATTCTTCGGCACTCAGCCTTCTTCACAGTCCAACTCTCACATCCATATATGGCCACAGGAAAAGCCATAGCCTTGACTAGACGGACCTTAGTCGGCAAAGTAATGTCTCTGCTTTTGAATATAGTATCTAGGTTGGTCATAACTTTCCTTCCAAGGAGTAAGCATCTTTTAATTTTATGGCTGCAGTCACCATCTGCAGTGATTTTGGAGCCCCCCAAAATAAAGTCTGACACTGTTTCCCCATCTATTTCCCATGAAGTGATGGGACCAGATGCCATGATCTTCGTTTTCTGAATGTTGAGCTTTAAGCCAACTTTTTCGCTCTCCTCTTTCACTTTCATCAAGAGGCTTTTTAGCTCCTTTTCACTTTCTGCCATAAGGGTGGTGTCATCTGCATATCTGAGGTTATTGATATTTCTCCTGGCAATCTTGATTCCAGCTTGTGTTTCTTCCACTCCGGCGTTTCTCATGATGTACTCTGCATATAAGTTAAATAAGCAGGGTGACAATATACAACCTTGATGTACTCCTTTTCCTATTTGGAACCAGTCTGTTGTTCCATGTCCAGTTCTAACTGTTGCTTCCTGACCTGCATACAGATTTCTCAAGAGGCAGGTCAGGTGGTCTGGTATTCCCATCTCTTGAAGAATTTTCCGCAGTTTATTGTGATCCACACAGTCAAAGGCTTTGGCATAGTCAATAAAGCAGAAATAGATGTTTTTTCTGGAACTCTCTTGCTTTTTCCATGATCCAGTGGATGTTGGCAATTTGATCTCTGGTTCCTCTGCCTTTTCTAAAACCAGCTTGAACATTAGGAAGTTCACGGTTCATGTATTGCTGCAGCCTGGCTTGGAGAATTTTGAACATTACTAGCATGTGAGATGAGTGCAATTGTGCGATAGTTTGAGCATTCTTTGGCATTACCTTTCTTTGGGATTGGAATGAAAACGGACCTTTTCCTGTCCTGTGGCCACTGCTGAGTTTTCCAAATTTGCTGGCATATTGAGTGCAGCACTTTGACAGCATCGTCTTTCAGGATTTGAAAGAGCTCCACTGGAATGCCATCACCTCCACTAGCTTTGTTTGTAGTGATGGCTTTCTAAGGCCCACTTGACTTCACATTCCAAGATGTCTGGCTCTAGATGAGTGATCACATCATCATGCTTATCTGGGTCGTGAAGATCTTTTTTGTACAGTTCTTCTGTGTATTCTTGCTACCTCTTAATATCTTCTGCTTCTGTTAGGTCCATACCATTTCTGTCCTTTATTGAGCCCATCTTTGCATGAAATGTTCCCTTGGGATCTCTAATTTTCTTGAGATCTCTAGTCTTTCCCATCCTGTTCTTTTCCTCTATTTCTTTGCATTGATCGCTGAAGAAGGTTTTCTTATCTCTTCTTGGTATTCTTTGGAACTCTGCATTCAGATGCTTATATCCTTCCTTTTCTCCTTTGCTTTTCGCCTCTCTTCTTTTCACAGCTATTTGTAAGGCCTCCCCAGACAGCCATTTTGCTTTTTTGCATTTCTTTTCCATGGGGATGGTCTTGATCCCTGTCTCCTATACAATGTCAGGAACCTCATTCCGTAGTTCATCAGGCACTCTATCTATCAGATCTAGGCCCTTAAATCTATTTCTCACTTCCAGTGTATAATCATAAGGGATTTGATTTAGGTCACACCTGAATGGTCTAGCGGTTTTCCCTATTTTCTTCAATTTAAATCTGAATTTGGCAACAAGGAGTTCATGATCTGAGCCACAGTCAGCTCCTGGTCTTGTTTTTGTTGACTGTATAGACCTTCTCCATCTTTGATCCTTGATCAGGACACTGCAAAACACACTGCAAGCACCGACCCTGCTTGGTGCTCTGTAGCCGTCTCCCTGTAAGAACTGGAAGCCCATCCTCACACCCTCTCTCTGAGGTGGTGATTAGGAGACAAGTGAGCCCTTGCTTTCCTTGGGAATGGGGAAATTGATGCAAAAGAAACTAAGTTATACAAAGCCCAGGGAAAAGGATATATAGGCACTCATCACACTGAATTTGTAAAATGCTTTTCTTTTCAAAGAACTGAGTAACTGTTACAGTGCCTCAGGACTCCTTCAGGGTTGTAGCTTTCAGATCACTACAACTGAGGCTTTGTCAAAGAGCCTGTACGTGGTGCTTTGGGCAAACTGAGGCAAGCAAGCAATGGATTGCCAGGAGTTAGACATATAATTGCTGTCTGTAGAACTGAAAGCTACACCTCAAAAGTTTGATCTGATTTAACATTGTTGGTTGCTACTTAGCAGCAAAAGGCTTCCCAAGTGGCTCATTGGTAAAGAATCCACCTACCAATGCAGGTGACGTGGGTTCAATCCCTGGTTGGGAAGGTCCCCTGGAGAAGGAAATGGCAACCCACTCCAGTGTTCTTGCCTGGAAAATTACATGGTCAGAGAAGTCTGGTGGGCTGCAGTCTGTGAAGTTACAAAGAGTTGGACACAGATGAGCACACACTTAACAGCAAGGCTGGTTTCTTAGAAACGTCATGCTTGGCACTGGTCCGTTTTGCCTGAAGATGATGGTAAATGCTGTTGTGTTTCTAGGTAGATGGCACAGGGCTACAGTCTATAATTTCTCTTCTCTGAAAGGAAAAGCCAATTAACGGAGTTGAACCAGGCCCCTTCTTATTCAAGATATGGTACACAGTACTACTCTTAAAAGTCTCTGGCGAATCACAGATGGATATTCATTTTGATTTAAAAACATTTCCATTTTGGGAGTGCCCTGGTGGTCCAGTGGTTAGAATTCCTTGCTTTCACTACTGAGGGTCCAGTTCAGTTGCTGGTTGGTGAATTATAGAAGATCCCACAAGTTGCGCTGCATAGCCAAAAAAACATACCGACCTCTCAAACCCACTTCGTATTTACAAAAATAATGTATTTGTGTTATTTTTAAGAGTTTCTTCTAGAAGAAGGGAGATTGGTGGGGTGGGGAGCTCTTGATAAGGTTTCAAGCCTAGAAAAGAAAGATTTGCAACTTGCTAGGCTGCAGAACAGAGAAGGCAGTGGCACCCGACTCCAGTCCTCTTGCCTGGAAAATCCATGGACGGGGGAGCCTGGTGGGCTGCAGTCCATGGGGTCGCTAGGAGTCGGACACGACTGAGCGACTTCCCTTTCACTTTTCACTTTCATGCATTGGAGAAGGAAATGGCAACCCACTCCAGTGTTCTTGCCTGGAGAATCCCAGGGACAGGGGAAGCCTGGTGGGCTGCCGTCTATGGGGTCGCACAGAGTCGGACACGACTGAAGCGACTTAGCAGCAGTAGCAGCAGCAGGCTGCAGAGGGAAATCTTTTTTTTTTTTTCACTTTAGCATAGGATATGATGTGCTAGCTTTTCTGTGATAAACAGTTAATAATGAATTCTCTTTTAGGAAGTATTTGTTTAAGTGGACTACCCAATGGTTACATTTGTGTGGAAAGAAAGTTGTCCGTTGCCCACGTGGCATCGGGCCAACTGTGTGAGGGACTGCAGTCAGGCTCTTGTATTGGGTGCAGAGGTCTTGACTAGTCTGGGCTTCCAGGCGTTATTTTTGGCTCACTTTATTGTCTTGCAAGTGATTGTGCCTCAGCTTGGCTGTTTGTCCTGTGTCTCTCTCCTGGGCACCAAGTACATTGCCGTCTCTCTTTTTTTTCCCTCTTAAGTAGTTCAGTCATATTTCTTTTGAAGAACCTTTTATTGTTGTGTGATTTGATATATGGGCCTGCTGTTGAACATTATTTGCTTGACGTTGACATTGTCTTTTTGGAAATGATTATGTAGGATGATAATGATTGCCGTGTTTCTGTGCTTCTGGTGCTCTGCCTACGGGTGTTTGGATAACCTTTGGAGTCAGTGAAGTGCTGTCTTTGGGGGGTAGGGGGTGGAGGATGCTTGGGGGGGAGGTGAAGGTAGGGTGAAGTGGTGGTTGGGGGAGTGAGTTCACTTGCAGAAAACTGTATAACCTCATTATAGCTAGAAAGATGTCTGGGAGAAGGATCTTGGAAGTAACATGTTGGATGTAAGGGAATGATGTGGGTATATTAGGTATATTTCAAGACTTTTATAGGAAAAGTGGTTTGTTCCTTAACTTTTTGTTGTTGACAAAGTTTCTCTGAGAGTGAAGCCTCTCAGAAGCTGTGGAGAACAGATTAATAGATGTACAGTTGGTTGCTTAAAGAGCTCTTCTTGTGTCTTTGAGGAAAAGTTTAACAAGTAGTTTCTAGCATTTGAGAATGTACAGTCTGCCATAGAAGAGTTCACATGTAGTAGAGGCTTAATAGATTTTGTTGAATAGTGAATAAATGTATCAAAATTGCTGTTGGTGCTGCTAAAGTTCTGTTATGGTGAAGCACAGATCCTTCATATCTGTGTACCTGTACTGTGTAAGATTTATTAAGTTGGCACAGAAGTAATTGTGGTTTCAGATCATGAATTTCATCATAACTAGGCTCAAACACACCTTTATTACTCAAAGTAGGGACCATTACAGTCAACATATTTTTGTCAATGAGAAATAAGTTAGTTTATTCCTGTAGCATGAAAATCCTGGCTTCAGGATTCAACGAACTCATGGAAAGCATTTTGTGCCTCCTGCTGGTTGTGGAAGCATTTTTCCCTGCAAAAAGTTCTCAAGATGCTTGAAGTGGTGGTCGTTTGGTGAGAGGTCAGGTGAATATGATGGAGGAGGCAAAACTTTGTAGCCCAGTTCGTTCAACTTTTGAAGTGTTGTGCGACATGCGATTGGATGTTGTGGAAAAGAATTCGGCCCTTTGTGTTGACCAATACCAGCTGCGGGCATTGCAGTTTTTGGTGCATCTCATCAATTTGCTGAACATACTTCTCAGATGTAATGATTTTGCCAGGATTCAGAAAGCTATACTGGATCAGCCAGGCAGCAGACCACCAAACAGTGGCCATGACCTTTCTCTGGTGCAGCTTTGGCTTTGGGAAGTGATGTGGAGCTTCTTCTCAGTCTAGCCACTGAGCTGGTCTTTGCCAGTTGTCATATAAAATGACAACTTTTTTTTTTTTTTTTTGCCACCCTCCTCCCAAAATGACAACTTTTTTAATGACATTTTTCGTTGCATGTCACAATCTGATCGAGAAATGGTTTGTTGTTGGCGTAGAGCAAGAGAAGGTGACGCTTCAGAACGATGATTTTTTTGTGTGATTTCTGGTCAGCCCACAAGGCACCCACTTACTGAATTTTTTCACCCTTCCAATTTGTTTCAAATGCTCAGTGGCTGTAGATGGTAGGTGTTGAGTTCTTTGCAACCTCTTGTGTAGTTATAAGAGGATCAGCTTTGATGATTGCTCTCAGTTGGTCATTGTCAACTTCTGATGGCCATCCACTACACTCATCTTCAAGGCTCTCATCTCCGTGCAAAACTTCTTGAACTATCACTGCATTGTACGTTCATTAGCAATTCCTGTGCCAAATGCGTTGTTGATGTTGTGAGTTGTCTCCACTGCTTTACAACTCATTTTGAACTTGAATTAAAAACTTACTTGAATTTGTTGTTTAACATCATTTCCATAGTCTAAATATTAAATAAATAGCAAATAATGTCGTTAGCAAAAAAAAGTGAGAAATGTGCATTAAAATGATATATTAATACAACATAACCACATTTAAGGATGTATTTCCAGTATCAAATGGCAGAGTTCAACAGGGCAAAATTGCAGTTACGTTTGCACCAACTTAATAATAAAGGCAAGAAGGGGAAATACTTAGTTGCAGTGTTTTGGCTCTTAAAAGCTTGTCCAGAATTGGGATGACTTTTTTCTTTTCTTTTTCTTTCCTTCCTTCCTTTCTTTAAAAAACACATCTTGTTTGGAAACATCACTTACTACAAAGGGGAATGATGTGTTGATTGCACAAAAGTATGGACACTTTATGTTATGTGTTAATCCTGTTGGAAAATGGATATTAGTAATAGAAACGATGTTTTCCCATAATTGCTGAAGTAGGTGTTTCATACTGCAGCAACTTAGTAGTCTGTTAGTTGAAAGGGATTAGTACTAAGCAGTACTGTAGGTAGTTCTGTAAACTGTTTCTAGAAGGATCTGCCTTTTTGTGTATTGAGTCACTCAGGCTGTGCACTCAGTATGGCCCAGTTTTGGTAGATTCATTGCTGAGTTAGAGATGTGCATTTTGTGCCTGATCACTTTTTAGCACATCATGTGCAATTTTTCAAAATGCTTTTGTAATGTGCCCATATTCCCCTTACTGCAACCCATTAAAAAGTACTTGACACTTGTAAAGTGGAAATTGCCAGGTGAGACTGTTTTTTATGAGATTTTTATGTCGCCAGGCCCAAGTTAGGATCTGGGGGGACTTGGAATTAGGAATTTTTAAAAAGAGGTACCCATAACTCTTGTCATCTCACCACTCACAATGTTGTAGTCCTTTGTTTGTATTCCATAAATTTAGGATTTGAGAATAGGATGAAATGGTTTCTTGAGTTGGTATCTCAAGCTCCTCAATTAGGGGAAAAAATCAGGAGATGAATGATTCTCATCTGTGCTGGAGGCAGGAGGCAAGGAAACAGCACACCACAGGCTTCACAGTCAAGTGTTTCCAGCCTCAGGGAAAACTGGAGTCTTTGTGTTTTAAACTTTTCAACCTAATTTTCCTGTGTGTGAAATTCTGTTCTTTTGTAAGAAGACTCTAATAAAGCATTTAAAATCTCTTTTAAGTCCCTAATTTATTTGATGGAAAACAATGCTTAAAGACAAGTATAAAGGAAAATGTAAGTTTTCATTTAAGGATTTAATCTCAGGATGGTATAGTGTTGAGCAAAAGGTTCTTAATTTATGCAGAAATAATATCTCTGAAATTATGTGATTCCCCTGAATGCTTCCATGAACTATATAAATGGCAGTAGTGAAAAGCTTTATTTATAGCTGCCTGACTTTTCTTAGGGGAAGAGCATCTGTTTGGGTAAAATATTAGCATCAGTATTTCAGAGCCTTTTGAGATGAAAAGGGGGTTTTCTTTTCCTCTCTGAGAATATAAGCTCCCATACATTAGTAAGATTTTATTCTGTGAATGCACATATATATGCTAGAAATAGCACCCTTGCTCCTCTACCCACTGGATACCAGTAGGTTCTCCCATTTTCCAGATGCGATGGCCAAATGATGTCTCCAGATATTGTCAGGTGTCCTTGGGGAGCAAAATTGCCTGTTTAAAACTACTTCTTTAGATTATATTTTCAGGCTTAAAGATACATAGAAAAGTTAAATTAGTAAATGACTTAAAATGAGTACTGTGCTGTATTTTTATTGGTCATATTACAAACTAAAAAAATTTAAAATATAGAGCCTTATTGGGGTTTAAAATATTTTCCATCTGCAGTTTTGAACTACTTATTTCAACCAGTTGTTTGAAAGATATAACTCCTCCAGGTGTACCTGCGGTTAGCATTTTTGGGGCGGTCTTAATTAATATCCTGTTTGTTTCTTATCTCAACTTCTAGCAAACCTATGAATTTATGCCTGTCACTGGAAATGCTGGCAGTGGGCCTGCCTTAGAGAAGCTAGCCAACAAAGATCCCTTTGGGCCCCACCCTTTCTAAATTTAGTTCATTCGGTCTCAGACTCTCAGGAGCCACCCAGAGCAGAGTTGGGTTGCTTCCCTGGGTCGGGAAGATCCCCTGGAGAAGGAAATGGCACCCCACTCCATTATTCTTGCTTGGAGAATCCCATGGACAAAGGAGCCTGGTGGGCTGCAGTCCACGGGATCACAAAGAGTTGGACATGACTGAGCGACTTCACTTTCACTTTCTGGGATGCAGATAGACTCTGGAGCAAGCACTGTGCTTTTGGCTTATGTTTGGACCTGTGATCTCTGGTTGGTGTTGTGAAGTTGTGAGTACAACTCTCAGTGGTTTTTTTTTTTGCAGGGGAGGGTAGAAAAATGCCCTCAGGACAGAGTTGAGAGAGAGGGAGAGAATGAGTAAGAGCAGGAGGGGAAGATTAAAAGAGAAATATTTATATTTTGGCAGCTGATTGAACAATGAAAGGTCATAGCTGCCTTCTAAAAGGTTTTGGACTTGTTGCTTGACACTGGCAACTTGTCTACTAGGACCACTACCCAGATCTTCAGTGGATCTCCTCTGTTGTTTTGTTCTGATTTCAAAAGTAGATGGGGAACAACTGTAATGTTGGAGAATTTTGTCGTGTAAGGTAATATTTATACCTGTTACTAACCAAAGTCATAGTTTAGCCAGGGTGCTTTTGTTTCTGATTTTTGCCTTGTTGTGAGTTTTGTAGTCCTTTTTGCTCTCTGCAAAGGGCTTCCCTGGTGGCTTCGATGGTAAAGAGTCTGCCTGCAGTGTGGGAGACCAGGATTTGATCCCTGGGTCAGGAAGATCTCCTGGAGAAGGAAACGGCAACCCGCTCCAGTATTCTTGCCTGGAAAATCCCACGCACAGGAGCCTGGCAGGCTACAGTCCATGGGGTCATAAAGAGTCGGACATGACTTTTTCACTTTGCTCTCCACAAGGGAGGATGTTCCAAGACTTCAAGGAACTTATCTGGTCATTCATCTGTTTGTAGAAGTTTGGCTTTAATTAAAAATCATTTTGAGACTTAAAAAATGAAAGTAACAAATTACTTTATAGTAGAACTTCTAATTTGTTAGTTTGATGGTTTCTGCCTTGCTTGGCTTTTTCTGTTCTTTGTTGCTTAATGGTTATTTTTGAGTAGTTTTGATTTGCTTAAACATTTTCAGCTTTTTGAATGATGGCCATGAAAATGAGCAGAACTGTCCTTATTTTTGACTGGTGAAGAAATTTAAATGTATTTAGAATTAATACATTTGGAACTTACAAGATACAGTAAAAATCTTCTCTGCTCCCCCCACAAGCCATGCTAGTAAAATCGTCAGCCTGAAATCTGTTCCTCTCTTCTGCATCTTCTCCACTTTTGCTTTTAACAATAAACATACTATAGAATGTTCTTTGCTATGCTGAGGATACATGGCCATGGTTGTGGGTGCAACAGCTCTTGTTTGGAATCTGTAAGTAAAGGGGACTCTCTCAAACAAACCTTACCGGAGAACAAAGAGGCCTTGTGTCATCATTAGGAAAAAGAAATGGCAAGAGTGAGGAATTCTTCCCTTTCTTCAGTCAACTTAAAGGAGAGCTCCAAAGGCGCCATTCTGAGCACATGGCCAAAAAAACGGAAGCAGTGTTTACATTCACCAGTAATGGTGTTACAGACCCAGTTTACTTTCAGTTTCTTATCATTTTGAGCCCAGAAACCTTTACCATATCCCATATTCAGTGGAAAACCTCTTCATGTTTTTAATTTGATTTTTTAATGTAGGCTATAGTTTATAATTCTTAATATTCAACAATAAGTAGTATTATACCTTGCTGATTCTTTTTGTAAAATGAACATGCAGGGTATGTGGGTATTGTAAGTATTTTAAAACACTGTGGGGGAAAAAAAAACACTGAGAAATTCATAAAGCTAGTGAATCCTATTGTACATCACAGTTACAGACTAAACGGGCTGTTTTCATACTTGAGTAGGTGACACCAGTTTTTGACTGAATATTGGCAATTACATATCTCTTCTATAATTTATCTTTTTATTTTCTTTCCCTTACAACTTTCAGGTAGAACTTTAGACTTCATAGCACTGAATTAACCTGCACTGAAAGCTGTTTACCTGCAGTTGTTCACTTTTGTTGAAAGTGACCATGTCTCAAGTTCAAGTGCAAGTTCAGAACCCATCTGCTGCTCTCTCAGGGAGCCAAATACTGAACAAGAACCAGTCTCTTCTCTCACAGCCTTTGATGAGTATTCCTTCTACTGCTAGCTCTCTGCCCTCTGAAAATGCAGGTAGACCTATTCAAAACTCTGCTTTACCCTCTGCATCTATTACATCCACCAGTGCAGCTGCAGGTAAGCGTATGATCCAAGTGTCTTCTGTTTCAAATGTTTTCTTAGCCTGTTTTCTGACCTGATAAGTAGATTGCAGATACAGGGAGCTCTTGCACATTTACCTTCAAGAAGCAGGAGGAAGTATACCGCCCACACTTCTTTATTTATACCAGATATAAAATACACTTGATGATATACTGGCTTGAAAGAGACCTTTTACAGAGTATTTCAAAATGTAAGGAAGAAAATTAGAAACCAAACTATAAAGCCTACTCTGTTATAAACTGGTAGCTGGCAGAAAAAAAAATACCACTTTGGATATTCATTGTTATATGGGAAAATTCTGCTGTTAAAATGATTTCCCAGAACTGATTTGTAGGTGTAAGTACCCTTTTTGGAGGTCTGTAAGATTTATCCCAAGCAAGGGGACAGCCAGATTTTGGGACGCAAAAGAATGTGTTGGCATTTGCTAATTTTCATTTTGACTAAGTAAGTTTAAGTTGCCATCCAGAGGTAGTTGAGAAATCACAGTGAGGGCCAATGAGAAATTGAACCAAGCAGCAGAGATGTTTAAAAAGGAAGCCCTCAAATTTGAATATTAGGAAAACAAAAATGAAAAATATCCATGGATTAGAAAAGACTTGCAATCCCTGGGGTAATAACCCTTAAAAACAATATTCTGCTCCCCAGTTCTCCCGATCTCATCCCAAGTTGCAAAGCCAGTTAAAGGGGGTGTCAGCATAGGTGTCTCTGTACTGGAGTCACCTTGTAATAAATGCTTCTCAGCCCTTAGTGCCTGACATCTCCCTTGCATTTCCTCCTCTGTCCTCTCGTTTCCTTTACTTTGTATCTCTCTTCTTAGAGTTTTAGCTTGTCCCACTCTCAGCTGCGCAGACTCTTATCATGCTGCTACCTCTAGACTTCCTTGGACCAGCTCACCAGATGGCGTTCTTGACTTGTCATAGTCCCCTAGAGGTTCAGTGTTCCCCATATTTGCCATTTGAATACCATCTTAATAGGAAATGGCACGGACTAGTTCAGTCCTCTGGGATTTAATTGCGTTCTCTTCTAATGTGTTCTTATATCCACATTTTGTTGACTTTATAAAACTCCCATCCTCCAAGACCATTTTATTTTACTTAGATAATTATTAAAGATAGGTAAAGTCTGAGGATGGCAGCCTCTGGAGATAAGATGAGAAGATACCCCAGGAAGGAGAAGTTAGCTATTTGGAAAAAGACAGTCGTCGTTTGAGAAATGGTATTGGCATATTGCGTTTTGGGAAATAATGAACAGGGTACAGCTGACAACTGTTGTACTAACTAATGTGTGTATGTGTCTCTGCTCAAAAGACCTCCTTGTTATTTCCTTGGTTATAATAGCAGTCCTTCATCCGATTTCAAATCTTGCGTGCTTGCCATGGTTTAGTTATTCCTCTGACTTCTATTCTCTCTCTTTTGAAGACACACCCTTTCCTAGGTAACCTGACTTCAACTGGTTCAGAAAAGATCCCAGCTGTGTCTTCAGATATGTGCCCTCAGTGTGGTTTGCAGTTTTGCATCGCTGTTGCTCTAAATCATTAGATGTGGCGTTTGTTTTCCCTCTCTTCATAGCCCTGGAGAGCCGCCGTCTCTAACACTGCTAGTTGACGTCAACGCTCTCACATTATTTTTCAGTTCCTCCTAACATGGCACACCCTAAAGAGAAAACCCCAATGTGTCTTGTGAATGAGTTAGCCCGTTTCAACAAGATTCAGCCTGAGTATAAACTTTTGCGTGAGCAAGGTCCAGCTCACTGTAAGGTAAATATTGTCCATACTGCTTGTGCATTTATAACCCACTAGGAATGTTTTCTTTCTTTTCATACAGTTGCAAGTGGTGCGGTGATTCAAAACACATTTGAAACTGCTGAGGTTGTTTTAAAGAGATGCAGAAGTACAGATTTTGGGCGAGTCACTTCTTTTTTCCATCCTTGCAGAGTGGGTCAAACGAAAGAGATGCTTCTCTGGGGGATATTTGGCTTTTAAAACTTCAGTTAGCATGTGGTTGTTTAGGATTCTGAATCAAGACAAGTCCCAAGCACCTGTGAATGGTTTCCTGTGAGTTTTCTGGGCTCTGGGCCTCCTGGCTGCAGCCTCCGTCTGGCTCCTTTCCTTTTCGTTTGCACGTGCATAGATACCTTAGGTCTGGGCAGGGCAGGGAGAGGAGGTGAATGGGAAGTCAGTGTTGCTTCTTGTTCAGAATCAGATAGGGTTTGAATGTGAGAGGCAGAAATCAATCTCCCTGTGAGTACATGGAATTATCTCTGATTTTAGGTACCCTTGTCACTCTCATCTTAGAGGATGAAAGACTGACTGTAATTTGAATTTTTACTATTTGTTTTTCAGGAGTTCAGACTTTTAAGCTTGCTTGATATCTGTGCTAATGTGCTTGGACCCTAAATGTTTGTGTAATCTGGCTTTATCTTTTGCAACTACAGTATGAGAGATAAAGAATTAGGCCTATTTCTGATTCTAGCTTTGAAGTAAGATAATACAGTTTTATAAGGAAGAGTTGTTTGTCTCTTTGTGCCTCAGTTTTCCTGACATGCAAACCTCAAACCTTGAATGATATCAGGTTTCTCTTTTTTCTTGGACTAAAAGTAGCATTGACCACAATCACGAACAGGCCCCATAGGGGAGTGCATTTTGGTTAGTTGCTTTGGAGTCAGACAGATCTGGGTTTGAATCTTAGCTTCTTACTAACTTGGTGACCTTGTGTAGGTTACTACTTTTTTTGAAACTCCGTTTCCTCATCTGTAAAATGGAGATAATAGTACTTACCAAATAGGTCTATTGTGAGAGTATATGTCAAAGTATGGAGCGCAGTGTCTGGCATGTAGTAAATGCTTGAGAAATGGTAGCTATTACAATTAAGCAATTATACATTTAAGAAAAACAGGAATTTCCCACTCTCATGAAGGTAGTTTTAATATTATTCTAAAGCACAATTATATTTGAAATATTTCTTTACTTTTAGAAGGCAATTAGCCAATTCTCTGATAACTGTTCTGTTTCTTCTACAGGATTTTTTTTTGCAGATCTTAACTTTGGGATTCCCTTTATTAACTGTTTTTGGTATTTTTGGAAATATGTACTGTCTCACTTGAACTTTGGTACCTTTTAGGTAATTTGGCTGTGTGTTCAGTCTGTATCTTTTTTTTTTTTTTGCCTACAAGTTGTTCAAAGAGAAAAATTTATTCCCTCCTAGATGATTATTAGACTATTTAAAAGTCAGAGGTCTGGTGTACTTTTAATTCTGTCTGAACCGAGATCTAACCTCACCACTGCCCCTCCCCACAGAAGGCAGCATCGTGGCAGCAGCACCATCGGGACAGTCGTGGAGAAAGGCAAGACTGACCGTGAAATTAACTCTCTTCTGTCTTATAGCGTTTTCCCCCTTCGATGTCTTTTCATGAAAGGATCACAAAAATGACTGAGGGGTTGCACAGCGTTGCAGGCTGCTTCTGCTGTCTGACTTCTTGTGCTAGTCAGGGTTTTGCGTTCATGCTATCAGTGCTTTAATGAGTAACTTTATGAACTGCAACATAAATACAGGAGACCCCTAATATTTCAAGGGGGGTGAAGGATTCTTTAATTTTTCGCCCTTTAGTGGAAGTTGTGCACTGAGGGAATCCTGAAGTTAAGACCTACAAGAAAAATCAGCTCTAAAGGCAAGTTGGCCCCATCCCTTGAGGCACCAAATTTAAATGACCTGGACATACTCAAATCACCATTTCTCTTGTGAATTATTTGTAAGTGAAATAAAGTGATAGATTCCGTGATAAAGAAAATCAGAAGAATAAAAACTCCAAAGTAGTGAATCTCAACCATTGAAGTGCATCAGAATGACTTTGGGAGCTTATTAAAAATACACAGGCTCAGGCCTCCCCTCATGCTGTTCTTTTCAGTCAAAACTCCTGGCACGTGTATTTCACCAGGCTTCCTGGGTTATTCTTCAGATGTACACAAGTGTTAAAGAATCACTGCACTGTGGTGGGTCCTAGTGTTTTTTGGATGAATTGTTTGTCCAATTCTGATGGGATTAACATAACCTAACTTTACGAATAGAGCGTGCACACAAGTTCCCTTTATACTTAAAAAGGAAAAAAGAGGCTTGTCATTGTCCGCAGTTGTTAAGGGCAAAATTAGCTCTTTTGAATGCCTCCTTAGAATTGAGTTCAGAATGTTGTTAGATCTTTGCTTGCAGTGAATCTCATCTTCTGAAAGGGGGGGCAGTGTCTGAATAGTACAGTCTTAGGAAAGTAAAAGGTAGCATTGTAATAATGACATTCCCAAATTCATTTGAGGTTTTGGCCTAATGAGGTATTTTCAGACAAGAACCAGTGAACAAATTACAACAAATGCTGTCTTCATTTGTATGAGGTACTATTATGTGTCTAAATTAAGCTTGCTAAACTTCTTCCATGAGAAGAAATGGGAAGACAGTTTTTATTTGGATGGCTTCCAGATAATTAGCATTTAATATTTTAATATATAAGAGAACAGTTTTAAATTTCTGTACTTATACCCATCTTTCAAAAGATGTTTTTTCTTTTTTTTTTTTCAAAAGATGTTTTTTCATGGAGTGCTATGCAGTACAAGTCGACGATGTATGTATCTTCTCATCTTTCTAGAAACAGTGAAAAGGGGGATGAAGGGATAAATTACAGAGATAATGACCAGGCCTTTTAAACCATGACCGTAAATTATGTTCAAGGTCCAAGTGACATATTTTAGTCAACATCAGGTTTCCTGAATTGAGAGCTCACAATTTTCATTTGTAGGTGTTTACAGTACAGCTAACACTTGGAGATCAGCACTGGGAAGCTGAAGGAACTAGTATTAAAAAAGCCCAACACACAGCTGCTGCCAAAGCTTTGGAAGGAACAAAATTTCCTAAACCTATAGTCCGCCCTTTCCGTAGCGAAGGAAGAAATCCAGGTATTATGCGTGGGCCAAGACAGGTTCCTTTCAAAAGTGTGTCTAGAGATATCCGTTTAGTATGTATATGAATTCTTTCTTAACTGACTTGTTGATTTTGAGAGCACAGAGTCTGCACTACCAGTGGCAAATGCTTATCTTTTCGGAATCTTAGCCTTACTCTAAAGCAGTGGTTCCCAATCTACAGCCCCTTGATGCCTGATGATCTGGAGAGGTGGTCACGGGAGGCGGGGCATGTCACCAAACGATTTCGGAGACTTTCAGAAAAGCTTAATGAAAGGAATTTTTTTTTTTCTTTTGATAAGGGTTGTATAGATTGTGAGAATGTGGGTTTTATTTAAAATCACTTCAACTTTGTGTGGTAATATTGATTATAACCTGTTGATTGTAACCCCGATTATCAGTTTTACGTCTCTTGTTAACAAAAATGAGAAAATAGATATTTATTTCTTAAATTCAGATTAATAGATATCTCTTCAGGCAAGGGTCCCAGTTGGGGAGAATACTGTTAAAGAGGAGTGTCCTGTGAAAGCTTGGGGACCACCGACCTGGCAGCTGTAGGTAGTAGTGGCTGTTTAAGGAGAGTCACCTCTCAAGTGTATGAAGTCACCCGGGCCCTTTGCATGCAGGAACCATCTGGGAAGGCCTCGGCCACGCCTTTCTCTTCCTTTCGCTTTCTCTCTGGGATCTTTGCTTCACATTTATATTCTACTGCAGATAAATTTTATGGGTCAGAGCTGCTCTTACTTAAAACACAACTATTTGAATTGTGGAAAAAATATAGTTCATATATTAGCTAAGAAAGAAAAAAAAAGAGCCTAATTATTCATGTGACCCTCTTGACTTGCAGACTCAAAGGTGGTATTATAAGTTTGATTTATGCACTAGATTAGTGAAACCAGTTATGGTACAGAATCAAGGCATTTTTATTTTCTTCTACCTACATCCTAAAGAAGCATTTTCAAGTGGGTTTTTGTGTGCATTTCAATTGAACTTTGCCATTGCTAGTGTTGTTCTGTGTTTGATATGAAGCTGTTGATTGTAAATGTGATTGTGCACTGATGCTAATCTTTCCAGGTCCAATCTTTCCAGGTTGGTTTTCTTTTTAAATGATTTTTAAAGGTTTATGAATTGGATGAACTTAGAGGGGGAAAAAGAGAAGGATGAATGATGAGTATTTTCTAAAATTGATAATTTTGAGGTAACTTAAGATATACCCGTTCCTGTTGTATATGGAAACAGAACTCATTTTTTCTAACAAGTATTACCACAAATCAAATCCCATTATAAACATTAAGAAAGAAAACATCCAAGTATTTTGTGGGTCCCATCTGACTTCTCCAGATAGAATTCACAGTCTTCTCCTCGGCGATTCTGCACCTCCTTACAGCACACGCAGTGTTGTATCAGAGTTCTTGAAGTGTGTCTTGTGTTCTCTGGACTCCTCTGGGACAAGAATTGTGTTTCTCAAGCTCAGCACAGTGCTTTGCCTCCAGATAGTACTGAATAAATGCATTGTCCTATGAAATAATGTGTATGGATGTCCTTCTAAGTGTAAGCCAGTCAGTCAGTACAACCAGAGTTATATTGGTAGAGTATTGCCAAACAATGAAATGATTTGGACAGTCCTGTGGGATCTTTTAATCATGAAATTTGATGTGTATTGGAACCTATTTCTGACAACTGATTCTCACTGCTAACATCTTGTGTTACATTGCTGCTCGTCAATAGCCGTTACCGTATATTTTGTGCTGTTGTGTATTAATACCTACAAATCACAGCAGATTCTTGGATTTCCTGACCTGATGCCTAGCAGTGAAGTACTTAGAGCCGTTCATGAAATGCATCATGAGTCCATTAGTAGAAAGCATGCTATTCTTTTTGATTTTAGTGAGTGTCATTCTCATTTCAGGAAGAAAAGTTCTTTGTTTTGATTCTGTGTTGCAGAAAGCATAACCCCTACTGTAGAGCTAAATGCGCTGTGCATGAAACTTGGGAAGAAACCGATGTATAAGCCTGTCGACCCTTACTCTCGGGTGCAGTCCACCTATACCTACAACATGAGAGGAGGTGCTTATCCCCCAAGGTACGTGTCTGTTTTGTTTTAAATCCAGGTGAAAGTATAGTTGCTCTTTCATGTGGAATAGTAAGGTGTATAGATTGTAGAATGCATAATGGTCTGGTCCTCTTCGGCCTGCCAAAGGCCTCCGCCAGTCTGAATTGTCCTGGTGTCACTGGAACTGCATTTTGATGCTCTTCAAACTCCTGTCATTGGAAAGGTCTTGGGCGCATTCCTCACAAGCAGTACAGCTCGAGCCCCAAGCAATCTGGTTAAAGACCACCCATGTAACTGCTTTGTGCAACTGAGTCATATTTGAACATGATTCTTGCGACACCACAATTCTCAGCCCTCAGATTTATTGATTATTGTTTACTGGGTACTTTCTGACTTTTGAACTTACTTATGTGCTTTGTAAATAGCCTTGGTATACAGGTGCAGAGCAATATTAGTTGAAATCTGAAAGTGCCATGCATTTAAAACCTTCTGCTTGAGGTCTTAAGACACTAGTGGAGAGATTGATGATCAAACTGGAGGTCTTCATTTCCCTGCCCTACTTTGGGGTGGTAGTCAGGTGGAGGCCAAAGCCATTTTAAAAATAGAAAGCAGCCTCTGCCAGGCTCTAGGCTGTTGGGATTTCTAGAAATGTGGGTCCAGTCAATTAGTTTAAATATAAATGGATCCAATCGTCTAATTGAAAGACACAAGAGTGGACAACTGAATTTAAAGAAACAAAAGACCCAGCTATATGCAGTCTATAAGAGACTCTGCAGTTTCAGGAGCACACAAACTTTATTCCATACAAATGGAAACTGAAAGAAAGAAGAAATAGCTATAGTTATATCAGACAAAATAAAGACTAAAAGACTGGTTTAAAAAGTCCCATTCTTTTCTGGAGACATGGAAGTGTGCATTCCAGGTATGAGAAAGTAGAGCAAGTTAAATTTTCTTTCTTAACCAAAGTCTAATCCATTTTAGATTTTGTAAGTATGGGTTAGCTTTATACATTGAACCCATGTAATTTGTAAGCCAATTTATTTTGTGAAATGTAAACAGTGTTTGCTCATACTGTGTGGCAATTCTAATCGAGCATAAACACATGAAATCTCTGGATGTGCTGATGAGGACTCATTATTGGTGAGCAAACACTGCTGTAATTAGGACCTGTGATGAAGGAAATACCTGGAATTTGTCAGAGATGGTATGGTATCTGAGACTAATTTTCCTCATCCCCTTCTATTTTTAGGTACTTTTACCCATTTCCAGTCCCACCTTTAGTTTATCAAGTTGAACTTTCTGTGGGAGGACAGCAATTTAATGGGAAAGGAAAGACGAGACAGGCTGCCAAACACGATGCTGCTGCGAAAGCCCTGAGGATCCTGCAGAGCGAGCCCCCCCCCGAGAGGCTGGAGGTGAGGCGAAGGCTGAACCGGGGCCCCTGGAGCTTGGGGTGGAGCGGGAGGGTGGTAGGAAGACATCGTTTCAGGTTGGTTTTTCTAAGAGGATGCATGAGAGCTGTGCTTAATGTTTATTGTTAGATAGCATACAAGCTCTGGTACCCTGAGGGTTTCTTGCCTTTCTTGCCCCTCCACCCACCTGGGAAATTTTAGCAGGAAAGTCAGGTGCCTTCTTGTGCACTCAGTGGCGTGGTTCTGAACATGTTAGAAGGATTGTGACTCACCTGAGTGGTGAAGAGCATGCGATGAACTCTTCGATGCTGAACATTATTCTTGTCATAATCTGTGTTTTATGGTACCAGGTTAGGGGATTTTCTGAAGCCATTTTGACCAGATGTTTTCTTTATTATCTTGAAATGCCTGTTAACCATTTGTGCTTAACGAACTGTCCCAAGACTTCGTGGCTTAAATACCTCCAGGCCTTTATCCTGCTCTCAAGCCTGCGGTCCAGGGAGAGCGTGGCATGGAGACCTCATCTCTGCCGCGCAACGATGCGGCGCCGCAGTGCTGGAGGGTCTCTTCCAAGGCGGCACTCTCGCTGGTTGGCTGTGTGTCGTCTGCGATCAAGGAGGGGGCATTGGTCCTGCAACCTTGGTTCCCGTCCTCTGTGGCCTGAGCAGAGACTCTCTATACACTCTCATGGTGTGGTGGCTCAGTCCCAGGGGGGCACATTCTGGGAGACAGGAGTTGGAAGCTGCCACCAGTGTCTCAGGGCCCTGGCCTAGAATTCAGCCCAGCACCACTTCTGCCGTATCCTGTAGGTCAAACAGGCGGGGAGCCCAGACTCAAGAAGGGGCTACAGGAGCTCACTTTTATTTATTGATTTAATTTTGTGTTGAGATAAAATTCACATAATTTCATAGTTTTAACTTTTGTAAGTATACAGGTCAGTGACCATTGGTACGTTCACAATGTTGAGAACCCCACCTGTGGATGAGAGGAGTATCAAAGAATTGGGGACTTATTTTATTTTATTTTTTTGGTTACAGCGTGCAGCTTGTGGGATTGTTCCCCAACCAGGGATCCAGCCTAGGCCCTGGGCAGTGAGACTCCGGAGCCCCGCCCACTGGACCCCCAGGGGACTCCCCTGGGGGCTGTGTTTCAAAATGATCATGATAGGTATAGGATGTTGTGACTAAATAGAAATATATGTTTTAGAACATCACTAAGTCATCACTAAAATGACTCCATGCTATTGCATGGCCAAAGCATTAGTGGCTGGCTCTGATAAAGCAGTTGGATCACCAAAGGTCCAGGAGAGCCCACTGAGTAGAAAACGTTGTGATTTCATGGTTCTGTTTATCACAGCGTGAAATGCCTCCTGAACATATCCCTTGGAAGCATTTGACTTTTCTTGCTCAAGAAACAAGTTCTCAAACAATCAGAAGATCTTGCACAGAACGTTGGGCCAAATGCGTGATGATAGGTATGAAGCTGGGGGACCTTTCACAGGGTGCTTGCAGAGGTCTGTTGTGTCCACCTGTCCCCTAGGGTGACCCAGCTCAGGGCAGCACTCTGTGGCTTCATGGCTAGTTGCATGGGAAGGTTTTGTTTTCCTTTTGTTTTGGTGCATTTCCAGCTTGAGTGCAATCATACATTTTAGCAGAGATGTTCTATTTCCAGAGTTCACTGAGGACCAAATAGAAAGAAATGGACTATAACTTAGGAGGATTTACTGAAGTGAAAGGATGAGGTCCTTAGTGGTGAAATTTGTTAAAGTACTGAAGGTAGTGAAATCTGAGTCATTTTTGGAGGCATTGCATTTGTTGCGTTGACTTTGGTGCTAATCTAATTGGAATCAGATGGAGTAGGTATTTCTTGGTTCCTTCCAGCGAGCAGCTGTTAAATGATTACTGAACACTGGTATGTGGGCCGTCTGCTTCGGAATCACTTGAGAACTTAAAAAAAAAAAAATTCCTTGGCCTAACCCACACGATTCTAGATTCTAATGCAGTAGGCTAAGAGCCATGAATCTGGCTTTTTTTTTTTTTCCCCTGGCCATGCCTCGTGCATTTGGGATCTTAGTTCCCTAACCAGGAATTGAACCCATGCTGCCTGCATTGGGAGCACAGAGTCTTAACCACTAAACTGCCAGGAAAGTCTGACTTTTTATGTTTTTATTTTGTTTTTCTTTTCAATGAGCTCTTAGAGTAACTGAAACAGTCAGGGTTTGGGAATCACAGGTCCTAAATATTGTCAGTGCTTCCCAGGCAGTTTTCGGCCTTTGAATCCTCCTTGGAAGTTTGAATGCACTGTATTGCTACAAAGGGAAAGTGCCTGTCAGAGCCTTAGAGTGACCCATTGCCCACTGGAGCAGTTGGTTGCCTCAGGCCTGAGGGCAGAGGCTAGAGCTGCGGACACCCTTTCCTCAGCTCATCTGACTTCTGTAAGCAGCTTGGTTGGGAGTCATGGGCATCATTTGTCCCCTTGTTTCCTCCTCTTTGCCCCTTTTCTAGTTCTGTGTGATTTGAAGTAGAGACAGTTCCCTTAAGAAATGGTGCAAAGACTGGCCCAAACAGTGCTTCAGAAATGACATTTTCTTTGAAGTTGTAAGGGAAACACACTTGGCTTTCCACCTGACTGAGCTGTCGCTGGTCTACCAGGCCCTCCGGAGAGTGGGCAGCAGGGGAAGAAAGACAGTTTTAAAAGATAGCTTTAATTTTTTGTTCTTAACAAGGAATGCATGTGAACTATAACAATTTTTAACTTCAAAAAAAGAAAAAATAAATTCCCCACTTGAAGGTAGTCACTGTAAACATTTTTGTGGATATCAGGGCATATGTAAGTAAGCACACACATCTATCTGTTTCACAAAAATGGGATAATATTGTATGATAACCGCTTTTTCCACCCCCACTGAAGTGCTTATTATGATGTGTTGATGCTATTTACTTAAAATTCCATGGAGGACTCAAATTCAGCATGCCTCTAAGCCACCTTCAACGGCTGCAGAATGCTCCACTGTGTGAGCATACCAGTTTAGTTTTTCAGCAACAGAAGCTTGATTTTTGGGTTGTTTGCAGTTTTTCCTGTTACAAAATAGATAGTGAAGAACATTGTTGTCATGAAATCTTTGTGTATGTCTGTGGTTATTTTTGTGAGCCATAGTCCTCAACGTGGAATTGCCTGGTAGTGTATATGGCCAGGTTCCCCACCAGGAAGATGGTACCTCTTTAGGCCTCTGCTAACAGGGCCTGAGGAGCCTGTTTACCCATAGCCTGCCTGCATTGGAAGTTCTCATTGTAAATAAATTGTCTGTTTTGTTCTTGATAATTTTAGCACTTGTGATTGTGTGGTGAATCAGTTCATCTTCTCTAGAGCATAGCCAATAAAGCCAGCAGTTTCCATCTGTAAGACAGGTGTAGTCTGACCCCTTGACAACAGGCCCTGAGCTCTGCCAGCCCTGCAGGTAAACAGTGCAGTGCCCCTCCCCGTGTGGAGCTTGGTTGAATGGAATGTCATCAAAAAGTGCAGCAAATGCTTGGATGAAAGTAGCACGCATCATGAGAGCATAGAGTATCTTGTTTAGGTTGGAGTACTGATGGTGCCCTGAGGGGCGAGTCATTTAAGCTCAGGATGAAGATGAATAAGAGAACAGGACAAGTACATTCCCAGCAGAGGGAGCAGCTTGTGCAAAGGTCCTGAGTTGGGAAACCAGTTCTTTCTGTTCTATCTATTCTGTTCTTTTCTTTTCTTTTCTCTTCTATGGCTTGTACTAATAAAAGATGACTTACTCAATGTTGAGGTGTTAGGAGTAAGATCGACATAGCTACAGTGTCTATGGGATAGGGAAAAACAGGAGCTAGCCTCATATGGCCAGTCTTAGGGAAATGGCTAAATATAATAAATGAATACATTTATCCCAGGACTACCAGAGTGTGGTAGATCTGTTTACGTGGACCTGAAAGAAGGCTTATAATCCGTTGAATGAGCGGGGAAGCATGATGCAGAGCTGCTACTGCCAGTGTAGTGCTATTGTTTGAGTTAAGTAAAGGAAGGCGCCAGGTTGGGGGTGGGGTGGGGTGGGGTGGGGTGGGGTGGGGTGGGGTGTGTGTGTGTGTGTCCATTTGGATGTGCATAGGTTCTATCTTGAAGGTTATATCAAACTTTAAAATTAGTTTTCTCTTGGTGGTAGTGTTAGAAGGCACACTTCTTAAAATTGTACTGTTTGAAGTTTTCTTTTTTTAAATACTGTGCTGTGCTGTACTTAGTCACTCAGCTGTGTCTGACTCTTTGCCACCCCATGGACTGTCGCCCGCCAGGCTCCTCTGTCCATGGAATTCTCCAGGCAAGAATACTAGAGTGGGTGGTAAGCCCTCCTCCAGGGGATCTCCCCAACCCAGGTCTCCTGTGTTGCAGGCGGATTCTTTACTGTCTGAGCCACCAGGGAAGCCCAAGAATACTGGAGTGGGTAGCCTATCCCTTCTCCAGAGGAACTTCCTGACCCAGGAATCAAACTGGGGTCTCCTGCATTGCAGGCAGATTCTTTACCAACTGAGCTACCAGGGAAGCCCAGTTTTTAAATACTACTTCTGTAAAAATAAATAAATGCAGCTCTTCCTGTTCTTGAGTTCTTATCTTCACTTGAGCCAGGGATGTGTTTAAGTAGGACTAAACTAAAATTGGAGACCTTACTCTTCATTTTACTATCTATACTTCACTATACGCACAGGGTCCATTGAACCCAATTTTTACTTTTGAGCTTTTTTCTACTTCTGTAAGAATTGATACTACATGACTTTTATTCTTTTTCTAGAGTTTTAAAAGAACAAGGTAATAATATACTTAATTTTGAAAGTAGAATGATAATTTGTCCTACAATCATGAGGGTCCTTTGGACCCTTTTATAAGTCTTAACATTATGGACTCTTAATTTTCTTGTGTTTTGAAACATTTTGCTGCTTGTCATCCTACATACTATTTCAGCACTATCATATATTCCCAAATCTGTAACAAACAAGACTAAAATAATGAAGAAGTGGAAGAATGATGAAATCCCTCAGTGGATGACACAGGCGTGAACTAACCGTCACTGTTGCCTCGTCTTTAATGTGCCTATTGCATTGCCTAACGCAGCCGATTATTTTTCAAGAAAATGCAAAAGGAGACTGGAGACACCCGTCTGTGTACCCTGCTTTTAGCTTTTGTTGAACCCAGGTGAGAATTCAGAATTTTTCCATCCCTGCTGGCAAACAAAAGAAAACTGATGGAGGAAGACATTTTCCTTGTTAGACCAATCGGAAGATGAATGCAGAGAGACAGACAGCAGCACTCTGGACTCTCATGGGGACAGGGAGATTGAGTGTGGATGTGACTTGGACTGGGAGGCTTCAGCTGATACCTTAGATAAGTTTGCCCAGACTCAAGAGTCCGCAAGGGGACTGTGTTTCTGTGGTGTATGAAAAAGAGATGTGCATTCTCTCCTGGTCAGTCATTCAACAGGAGGGACTTTAACCACACAGTATTTTATAAGAACTGAACCATCCTGTTTTGACTTCCTAAAAATATTTGTATGACAGACTTCTTGCATATGATTTAGCCACCAGAATTTTCTTGCCACTTAACATCCACAAAATAACTGGATCATGCAGCAGGAGGTGTGTGTGTTGGAAGGAGATTGAAGATACAGTGACAAAAAGGTCATTGGGCTGATCCTTTGCTTGGGGTTTATAAACCTGGAAGTGGAAGCAGTTTGTAGTTACGGAGCAAAGGAGATGGCTGTTCTCCCTTCAACAGTCATGAGTCATTTTCAAAAGGAATATGTTTTGACAGTATGACTTCAAGAAGAATCAGAATCATGATAGGCTGGAACCCACGGGAGTGGGTTTGAAGTCTGGTGTCGTTACTGTGGGCTATGCTCTTAAGTTCAGGCGTGGCAGCTGGTGAGCTGTCATTTGTGTTTAGTGTCTTTGCCTGTTTTGGGTTTATTTGCCTTCATTCCTGACTACAAACCTGGAATAAAAAGTTTGTTATTTTAAATTTCTTACTAAAATCTATAATGGAATGATTTTTTTGTTGTCCTTTTATTCTGTATGTTATTTGTAAAATGACTTTATTTAAATATAGAAAAATCTAGAGGGTCCATTGGAGCCAGATGGTAAATGGTGATGATTGTCTTTCCCTGGCATGTTCAGGGTTAAGCATGGTTCAGAGTGTTTTTTGTTTTTTTTTTTCCTTAATGTTGCTTAGATTTTATTGCTGAGCCATACACTATGGGATTGACGTTAATAGTAATTCCCACTTCCTGAAGGTAAGGCTAAGGGCCCGCTACAGTTTCTTCATCTCACTGGGAATGGTATTTGTGGATTTTTTTTGAGTCATCTGCTGCTTTCCCCATTGCAACATTTTGTCCAATCCAGATAATATTAAAATTATTTATGTAAAAGAGCAATATAATCTCTCTTCCAGATATATGTATATCTTTGTTTTCTCTTTTGCATTTTTATTTTACTGGCTGCTTTGTCCAATGTGCAGTTCTGTTTGAAGCAGTAGCTTCGAGCTGTGAGTCTCAACTCTGGTCACTAGAGGACTTTAAAAAATATATATATATATATATATATATATATATATATATATATATATATATAGAACAGATATCCAGGCCCTACCTGCAGAAATTTGAGTTCACATATCTGGAGCGGGGCTCTGGCATCTGTATTTGTACAGCTCCCAAGTAATTCTGATGCTGCTATGCTTGAGAAACACTGGCTGAGAGTTTAGAATTCAGTAGTAGACTTAGGTAGTTCCCTATAGACTTAGGTGGAACCTCAATATGCTAAATAAAAAAGTAAGTTCATTAGTAGAACTTGTCAGTTTGAATTTTAGAGTATTTATAAAGCCAGTCAGTGAGAATGATTTATGTGAATTTTCACAACACCAAATTACCCTATATATTGTTTTTGTCCGTTAACAACAACAAAAAACCCACATGGCTGGGAAAGATCCGGTCCCATTTTAGAGTAGTGGTTAACTTTCCTGTGGGAAGGAGTGTGAGAAGGACTTCATTGTTTTCCTTATCAAAGGAAAAAAATAATGTCAGTGGTGTTTAGTGTTGCATTTGTTATATCCAGTAGAGTTATGGGTTACATTGTTATTTGTACTTTGCTGTATGAAACAGGTCATAACTAAAAGTAAAAATTAAAAGGAATTGAACTAGTACAATGAACAAACTCAAAATTCTCGAAGCCAGGCTTCAGCAATACGTGAACTATGAACTTCCAGATGTTCAAGCTGGTTTTAGAAAAGGCAGAAGAATCAGAGATCAAATTGCCAACATCCGCTGGATCATGGAAAAAGCAAGAGAGTTCCAGAAAAACATCTATTTCTGCTTTATTGACTATGCCAAAGCCTTTGACTGTGTGGATCACAATAAACTATGGAAAATTCTTCAAGAGATGGGAATACCAGACCACCTGACCTGCCTCTTGAGAAACCTGTATGCAGGTCGGGAAGCAACAGTTAGAAGTGGACATGGAACAACAGACTGGTCCCAAATAGGAAAAGGAGTACATCAAGGCTGTATATTGTCACCCTGCTTATTTAACTTATATGCAGAGTACATCATGAGAAATGTTGGGCTGGAAGAAGCACAAGCTGGAATCAAGATTGCCAGGAGAAATATCAATAACCTCGGATATGCAGATGACACCACCCTTATGGCAGAAAGTGAAGAGGAACTAAAAAGCCTCTTGATGAAAGTGAAAGTGGAGAGTTAAACAGTTGGGTTAATGCTCAACATTCAAAAAACGAAGATCATGGCATCCGGTCCCATCACTTCATGGGAAATAGATGAGGAAACAGTGGAAACAGTGTCAGACTTTATTTTGGGGGGGGCTCCAAAATCACTGCAGATGGTGACTGCAGCCATGAAATTAAAAGCTGCTTATTCCTTGGAAGAAAAGTTATGACCAACCTAGACAGCATGTTGAGAAGCAGAGACATTACTTTGCCAACAAAAGTCTGTTTAGTCAAGGCTATGGTTTTTCTAGTGGTCATGTATGGATGTGAGAGTTGGACTGTGAAGAAAACAGCGCTGAAGAATGCTTTTGAACTGTGGTGTTGGAGAAGACTCTTGAGAGTCCCTTGGACTGCAAGGAAATCCAGCCAGTCCATTCTGAAGATCAGCCCTGGGATTTGTTTGGAAGGACTGATGCTGAAGCTGAAACTCCAATACTTTGGCCACCTCATGTGAAGAGTTGACTCATTGGAAAAGATTCCGATGCTGGGAGGGATTGGGGGCAGGAGAAGGGAACAACAGAGGATGAGATGGCTGGATGGCATCACTGACTCGATGGACGTGAGTGAACTCCGGGAGTTGATGATGGACAGGGAGGTCTGGCGTGCTGCGGTTCATGGGGTCGCAAAGAGTCAGACACGACTGAGCGACTGAACTGAACTGAACTGAATGAACAAAAGCAAAAGGAAAATTGGGGTATGTCTTGTGTCAGCAGCACCTGGTTTATTTCCAGGTTTGGTTCTGGTTGCACCTGAGGAAAACATTCTCATTGACACAGTTATTTATCATGAGAGTATGTAAATAGCTCATGTTTTTTTTAAAAATAGCTCATGTATTGTAAAAGTCTCTGAACTTTTCAAATAAACAGCTGTCAACAGACGCGGTTGTGCACAAAGAGTTGCCTTAAATACATTCTCGGTGCTGTGCAGCCGTCACCACTGTCCATTTTCAAAACGCTTTCATCACGTCACACACACACTGCAGGAGTGATGGACACGTTCAGCAGTAACGCTGCCATTCCCACCCCGTCCCCACCCCCCACCCCCCGCCGCTGTCTCAGGCCATGGTAAGCCTGTCCTGCGTCTGTCTCTGTGCTTACTGTTGTAGATGCCTCGTGTAAGTGTACATTTGTCTTCTGTGTCTGATTTACTTCATTTATCATAATGTTTTCAAGGTTCCTCTGTGTTGTAGCTTGTTTTATAATTCCATTCTCCCCCCCCACACCCCATTCCTTTTTAAGACTGACCATTGTATCTGTATTTTTTTTGTCCATTCATCTGTTGGTGGATGTTTGTGTGGTTATCATCTTCTGGCTATTGTGAGTAATACTGCTGTGAACATTGATGTACAAGTATCTGAATGCCTGCTTTTAATTCTTTTGAGTATGGGTTTAGCAGTGAAATTGCTGGATCATATTGTAATCCTATGTTTAAATTTTTTAGAAACCCACCATACTATTCTCCACAGAGGCCATACCATCTTACATTTTCAATAGAAATGTGCAAAGATTGCAATTTCTGCACAACCTTGACAACACTTACCATTTTCTGTGGCTGTCCTTATGGGTGTGAGGTGTATCTTCTTGTGGTTTTGATTTGCATTTCTCTTTGAGTAGTGATGTTGTGTGTTTGCATATCTCCTTTGGAGAAATGTCTGTTCAAATCCTTTCTCTATTTTTGAATTGCATTATTTGTTGTTAAGTTGTTATAGTTCTTTATGTATTCTGGACATTAATTCTTTATGAAATATGTGATTTGTGAGTATTTTCTTCCATTCTACGGGTTGTCTTTGTTCTCTTGTGTCCTTTAATGTACCAGCGTTTTTTGGTAGTTTTTTTGTACTAGAGTTTTAAATTTTGATGAAGTCAGAATCTACGTATGCTTTTGGTGTTCTATCCAAGAAATCATTCCAAATTCAGTGCATGAAGCTTTGCCCCTGTGTTTTCTTCTCAAAGTTCTATACTTTTAGCCCTTACATTTAGGTCTTTGACCCATTTTGAGTTAATTTGTGAATGTGGCATGAGGCAAGAGTCCAAGTTCATTTTTTTGTGTGTGTAGATATCTGATTTTCCCAGCACTATTTGTTGAACAGGCTTACTTTTTAAAATGCTTTTTAATAGGTTTGTTTACATCTATTTAAAAAATAAATTTCAAACCAAACCTCTGGAAACCTAGAATTCTCAGATACTTTGCTTGGAGATTTACGGCTTTAAAGATTCACTCGTAAAACAGCAGGCCCTCTTTCTCTTTAGGATTTAAACAAGTGTAAAAATGTGTTCAGCTTACCTAAACCATCAGAAATTGCTATGTAAACAGTATATCACCAGGCAGCGAGTGAAATGAAACCGGATGGAAAGAAAATTTTATCACGAAAGGAGAGACAGAATTACATTGTCTGGTTAAATTTATGTTTATAGGATTCTATTCTTAATTCTTAATTTTTTTTTAAATTTAGAGCTTTATTTTATTTATAGCTTGAAATATGGATCCTAGGTTAGGGTTAGACTTTACCTTAGGAAACACACAACAGATCAAATCCGGGATTTTGCTACACATTGCCTGTTCAGTAATTTCATCCACAGGTTCCTGTCATAGAAATTCTGATCTTGAAACTAGGATTTTTACAAGTTCTTTGACTAAAGAATCTCCAGGAATAAGAAAACACGCGTGCATTGCCCTCTTTTGGGGTCACTGCTGATCTTGTTTTTCATATTATCACCCCTGCACAGTATAGAATCCATGTGGGCCACGTGCACAGAGATCTCTGCCCCTCTCAGTCCAGCCTCTGGAGGACTGTAAATCAACCTTATTACAGAGCTGGAGGCAGCTTTTGTTCAAGGCTAGTGGTACTAGTGGTAAAGAACCTGCCTGGCTGTGCAGGAGACATAAAAGTCCTGTGTTTGATCCCTAGGTTGGGAAGATCCCTGGAGGAGGACATGGCAACCCACTCTAGTATTCTTGCCTGGAGAACCCCATGGACAGAGGAGCCTGGGGGCTGTAGTCCATGGGGTTGCAAAGCGTTGCACACGACTGAAGCGACTGAGCCGGCAGGCAGTTTTGTTGGTTTTCATCTTGTATTTTCGCCAGCAGTAGTGAAGTGTGAGACCCATAGTGGTTTTATAACTGTTCCACTGCATCTTTTTGTTAAAGTGGTTTCCAGTGACTTTGTCCAAATAAGAAACACACATACCCAGGTGGAGAGACCTCCATTTGTCCTTGCTGTGGCCCACATAGACTGACTGTGCTTGTTTCCAGAGTGTGGCTTGCCTGTCCTCCAGGGGCGGGGGGACAAATCCAGGCGGCTTCAGGAGCCCTGCTCCCTGAGTGGCCATGGCTCTCACCATCAGGCTGACTATTTGTAGAGCCCTGTTATGTGTAGATTGTTTATGGTGGATTTATGAGGTACAAACTGACCAAAATTTGAGAGGACATTTTTAAACCTTTTAAATCTCACTGACACACGGTGCACATGTGGCTCTGCTCACGGGGTTAGTGCTCAGTCCATAGAGCCTGGGTTCAGTGCTTATAATTTTAAGGGTTAACATCGCAGCTGGGATCTTAACAGCTTTTTAACATGAGTTCACTCTAACCAGTTGTTCTTCCCTTAGGTAAATGGAAGAGAGTCAGAAGAAGAAAATCTCAATAAATCTGAAATAAGTCAAGTGTTTGAGATTGCACTTAAACGGAACTTGCCTGTGAATTTTGAGGTAAGCTTATTTTATGCGTCTGTTATACTCTTAGTGTTCATCATCAGAATAGTATTTTTCCTAAACAGTGTTGAAATGATGATCACATACATGCGAATCTTCACATCTAAGATTCAGACTTCATATTAGCAAAGCAGTATTTGGTCCTAAGGCAGCCATGAATCTCCAGACAGTCCATAGGTGGCCTCAGTATGTCTGTGAACCTCCTAAAATGGTCTGAAGGGGATCGTGTTTATGTTCCCATGCGTTTTCTTCTGGAGGGAGGGTCCATTGTCTTCATAAGAGTCTCAGAAGCATATGCTACCCCCCAAATATCATGACTCTGCTTAAGTGTCCAAGTAATTGTTAAAAGAACTTAGGTTTTGTCATTGTGCAGCGTGTGCCTCCCAGTTCACCCATTTAATAACCTCAATCTATTGTTGGAGACTTTGGTCTAAAAACAGTAATTAACAATTACTAGTTCAGAATGGAAAATAAGATCATTTAGTGTGTGTTTCCTTCAAAGACACAGTGAGTCCAGATAGATTAGGCAGGTTGGGAGAATGTTTTTTATTTTAGGTTGCCCTAGTTTTTGAAAATTCTTTGCAAATTCTTTCGTTTGAATTCTGTGCTTGGCTCTGCAAGGTTGTGTTTTAATAGTTCTTCAAATCAATTATTTGGTTTTTCAAAATTATAAAGCATATATATATTTAGTTTTCCAAAGAGCTTTAAGATCAACATATTAGTTACTTCAGACAAATGAAATTTGAGGTGGGGCATCTGCTTAAATGGAGAAGGAAATGTCAACCTACTCCAGTATTCTTGCCTGGGAAATCCTTTGGACAGAGAAGCCTGGTGGTCTACAAGTCTGGGGTCACAGAGTCAGACACAACTGAGCGACTAAACACAGCACGTACGCTTAAAACAATTTTAAGTGGTTCATAAGTTCTTTTGCCTATTTCTGTTTTAAAAAGCCTACCTGAAGTTTATTAGCCTGTAAAATACTTAGCTCTGTAGTTTTAGGTAATCCCCAGATTTCATGTTTGACTTGTATGACTTTTATAAGATATTTCCTATTATGTACTATGCCGTAAGCTGGCTCCTGAGTTCATTCCTTACTCTCATTCGAATAGATGATTTCTGACCTAGCTGGCCGTGCTCACCTGCTGCCATGAGGCCCAGATGGGGGTAGGGAGCTGCCCTTGGGTCACAGGGCCACCCTGCATCCCGTGGCAGTACCCCGCCCTGCCGCAGCAGGACCAGTGTCTTTTCCCCCTTCCAGAACACAGCATGCCAGATGGGGCTGGCATTCTTCCTCCCTGGCCCCGCATCCCTTCTAGCCTTTGTCTGTTCTGGGAGGGAGGCAGTGAGACAGGACATTCAGAATAACAGGGCTGTTGCTGGGTGGGAACCAGGTGTGCGCGCCACCTGAGGAAGCCACAAGGTCTCCCTGGGAACCTGTTGTGGAAAAGGGAAGAAACACTTTCCCCACACTAGTCCCTGCTGAAGAATTAGTGTGGCACACAAATGGGTGTTTAAAGACGGAGGGAGAGATGCGAAGACCATGGGGTGGAAGAGGCCTGCCTTCTTAGGTCACGGAAAGGTCACAGAGATGACTGCTGGCCAGGGCCCGAGATCCCGGTGATGCGTCTTGGACCTCAGTCAGGGATTGCCAATTTCTGTTTTTACTGTGGAATTTGGGGATGAGATTGCCTCTGCCCCACCGCTACTTGTGTTTAGGTTTTAGATTTGGCTTTCAGACTTTGCTGTTCAGGAATAAGTAACATACAGCAGGGAATTGTCAAGTAGTCACAAAAGAAATTGTGGGAATGCCCTCTGGTGGTGACTATCTCTTAAAGTAATTATTTTAAAACATGACAGTTTGTGTGTATATGTGGCATTGAGTTTGTTAATATGAGTGCTTTTATTAGTAATTAGCTCTCACGTATCAAATGTTCATGTTAACTTCCATTATTAGGTTGAGCAGAAGCTTCCATTTTTTTTTCCCACAGTTCTGTCTCTGGCACCTGGAAGATTAGTTGACATATATTGGATATTGGATGCTTAGGGAACAGTTACTGAGTAACTGAAAAGAATAGGTTTTTTTTTTTTTTTTTTTTAACAGCAAGATACGTCATGTTGGAAGTAATAGGAGAAGACAAGAACCATTCATATAATTTTTCGGAAAAGTATAGACCGCTTGCTTTTTGATAAAATTGTTGTAGTTAAAAGTATTGTGCTGATTGACAAGTCCCTGGGAGGCAGTCGTGACTTGAAGGGAAAGTCGCTCAGTCGTGTCCGACTCTTTGCGACCCCATGGACTGTAGCCTACCAGGCTTCTCAGTCCATGGGATTTTGCAGGCAAGAGTACTGGAGTGGGTTGCCATTTCCTTCTCCAGGGCATCTTCCCGACCCAGGGATCGAACCCAGGTCTCCTGCATTGCAGGCAGACGCTTTACCCACTGAGCCACCAGGGAAGCCCAGTCATGACTTGATCCCACTGAATTCAGATGGGCTCGGTGGCAGCCAGTGAGAGTGGAGGGCCCAGGATGGGCGTGGATTTGACTTGAGCATTGGGGTGGATACTCTTAATTCTCGAGTCTCGTCTGAGGACGTGGAGAGCCCTGCTCAGGGAGGTAGCGCTTGGCAGGTGGGCTGTCGGGGTAGAGGGGCAGCCTGCGGGCGCCCTGGGAGCAGAGCTGTTTGCTGCAGCCTTTTTCATAGGGCAGCGGGCTGCTCCCTGAGCTGAGGTCCCGGCTCTCACCTCGGGACCACAGCACATGTGGGCTCACACACTTTTCCTCGTCGTCTTTTCCACTTCTTACTTTGAAAGTTTCCAGGCCAGTAGAAAGTGGTAAGGATAGGACTGTGACTGTTGCCTTCACATAGGGCCACCAGCGCTTCACAGTTCAGCACCTTTGCTTTTCTGTTCTCTAAATGTACATGTTTTTCTGTATTTTATTTAGCTGAATCATTTGAGAGCAAGAAGCAGATATGTGCTTTGACTGCACATATTTCAGTATGTGAAGCTTAAGAGCAAGGACATTATCTTAAATAACTATAATTGTCCACACAGGAAGCGTAACACTGCTGGAATACTGTTACCTGATGTGCATCCTAGATTCACATACTGACATTGTCCCCATGGTGCTCCTTTATTTCCCTGCCTTGAGCCTGGTACAGGATCACACGCTGTGTTCAGCTGATGCATCTCTTTAGTCTCCTTTAATTTGTTACTCGGCTTTTGTTTGGTCTTTTATGACATTAGTATTTTGAAAAGTCAGTTTTATGTAATGGCCCTAAATTTGGGTTGGTTGGATTTTTTGCTTCATGATCAGTTTCAGTTTATGCTTTTTTTTTTTTTAAACAGGAACGCTGAAGAACTAATGTCAGTTCTTCTCAGCATTGGGTGGTATCATTAGTGACGCTAATTCCGTTGTCTACACCAGATGTGTGCCCCTCCAAGGAGACTTTCTTTCCCTTTATAGTTAACCCATAGCCTGTGGGGAGATGCTTGAAGGCTGTGTACGTCCTTACAGAGTTCCTCAGTGTTTCTAGCAGTCATTGACGGTTCTTCCCAGCACCAGATGTCACTGTGGTGGATGTGAAATGTTCATTTTCTGCGTGTCCAAAGAAAATCTCCTCCTGCCTTATGTTATTAATGTGCGTAGTCGCTCAGTCGTGTCTGACTCTTTGCGGCCCATGGACTGCAGCCCCCCAGGCTCCTCTGTCCATGGGGGTTTTCCAGGCAAGAATGCTGGAGTGGGTTGCCGTGCCCTCCTCCAAGGGATCCTCCCAACCCAGGGCTCGGACCCAGGTCTCCCACAGTGCAGGTGGATTCTTTACTGGCTGAGCCGCCAGGGAATGGGTTAATTTATATTAGCAGAGATTCATTCTACATGTCACTCCATTATTCTCGCTTGCCATTTTAATGTTCAGATTGCCCTTCCGACCAGCTCCGGTATGCTTTGGCATGCCTCTCTCAGGTTATTTTTGGGGGGTGAGGGGATGAGGGGTCAGAGTTCTTGAGTATCATTTGCATGAAGTAAAATTGGCCCTGTTTCTGTGTCTAATTGGATGGGTTTTGACAGTCAGTTGTGGAACTGCTGCCCACTGTGGTGAAGAACACCTTTCACGCACTCGGTCTCCCCAGTCCCCTAGCAGTCAGTCCCTTCCCTCCATCGTCACCCTTGGGCAGCCATCGATCTGATGTCTGTCCATGCGTTTTGCTTGTTTCTAAAATATTACATACATGGAATTATTGAATATACTGCGTGTTTTGGTCTTTTGGGGCTTTTCCTTTGTCTATTTATTGGAATGGGTAATAACATTTTGAGAAGCCTGGAAAGAGCACATAAAAATATAAAGCCATCTCAGAAAACACAACCCAGACATGACGTTTCCATAACTATATTATAAATCATAAGAAAGGCCATAGTCCCCGTTCTGTTCCTGCCCTCAGGCCTCTCACGTAACAGATGGCCCACCAGGTACAGTGTTGTCCCTTTAGAAAGTTATAATCCGAAAAGATTACAGATCTCCTGGCAAGAGTATCTAATCGCCTGTTATGTGGCTTCTTTAATGTAGTGTAGACTTTGAGTCTATATGTTTTATGTATCAGTAGTTTATTTCTTATTTCTGAGTAGTAGTGCATTGTCTGAATTCACCAGAACTTACTCATCCATTTCCCAGCTGAAGAACATCTTCATGGTTTTTAGTTTTTACTGATTATGATTAAAGCTATCACGTACATACATAATCTCATAATCACTAACAACTGAAAACCGTGAAGATGTTCTTCAGCAGGGATATGGATGAATTAAGTACAGTTCAGTCCCTCAGTCATGTCCTACTCTTTGCGACCCATGAATCGCAGCACGCCAGGCCTCCCTGTCCATCACCAACTCCCTGATTTCACTCAAACTCATGTCCAGCGAGTCAGTGATGCCATTGAGTCAGTGAAGCCATCCAGCCATCTCATCCTCTGTCATCCCCTTCTCCTCCTGCCCCCAATCCCTCCCAGTATCAGAGTCTTTTCCAGTGAGTCAACTCTTCACATGAGGTGGCCAAAGTATTGGAGTTTCAGCTTCAGCATCAGTTCTTCCAAAGAACACCCAGGACTGATCTCCTTTAGAATGGGCTGGTTGGATCTCCTTCCTTGCAGTCCAAGGGACTCTCAAGAGTCTTCTCCAATACCACAGTTCAAAAGCATCA
The DNA here is from genome assembly GCF_042477335.2 of Ovis canadensis. NCBI lineage: Eukaryota > Metazoa > Chordata > Mammalia > Artiodactyla > Bovidae > Ovis > Ovis canadensis. Next base: position 92,602,916 of record NC_091257.1, on the reverse strand, counting down.
ATTCTTTGGCGCTCAGCTTTCTTCACAGTCCAACTCTCACATCCATACATGACCACTGGAAAAACCATAGCCTTGACTACGTTGGCAAAGTAATGTCTCTGCTTTTGAATATCTATCTAGGTTGGTCTTAACTTTCCTTCCAAGGAGTAAGCGTCTTTTAATTTCATGGCTGCAGTCACCATCTGCAGTGATTTTGGAGCCCCCCAAAATAAAGTCTAACACTGTTTCCCCATCTGTTTCCCATGAAGTGATGGGACTGGATGCCATGATCTCAGTTTTCTGAATGTTGAGCTTTAGGCCAACTTTTTCACTCTCCACTTTCACTTTCATCAAGAGGCTCTTTAGTTCCTCTTCACTTTCTGCCATAAGGGTGGTGTCATCTGCATATCTGAGGTTATTGATATTTCTCCCGGCAATCTTGATTCCAGCTTGTGCTTCTTCCAGTCCAGCGTTTCTCATGATGTACTCTGCATATAAGTTAAATAAGCAGGGTGACAATATACAACCTTGATGTACACCTTTTCCTATTTGGGACCAGTCTGTTGTTCCATGTCCAGTTCTAACTGCTGCTTCCTGACCTGCATACAGATTTCTCAAGAGGCAGGTCAGGTGGTCTGGTATTCCCATCTCTTGAAGAATTTTCCATAGTTTATTGTGATCCACACAGTCAAAGGCTTTGGCATAGTCAATAAAGCAGAAATAGATGGAACTCTCTTGCTTTTTCCATGATCCAGTGGATGTTGGCAATTTGATCTCTGGTTCCTCTGCCTTTTCTAAAACCAGCTTGAACATCTGGAAGTTCATAGTTCATGTATTGCTGAAGCCTGGCTTGGAGAATTTTGAGTGTTACTTTACTAGCATGTGAAATGAATGCAATTGTGCGGTAGTTTGAGCATTCTTTGGCATTGCCTTTCTTTGGGATTGGAATGAAAACGGACCTTTTCCAGTCCTGTGGCCACCGCTGAGTTTTCCAAATTTGCTGGCATATTAAGTGCAGCACTTTGACAGCATCATCTTTCAGGATTTGAAATAGCTCAACTGGAATTCCATCACCTCCACTAGCTTTGTTCATAGTGATGCTTTCTAAGGCCCACTTGACTTCACATTCCAGGATGTCTGGCTCTAGGTGAGTCGTGAGTAATCAAACCATTGTGATTATCTGGGTTGTGAAGATCTTCTTTGTACAGTTCTTCTGTGTATTCTTGCCACCTCTTCTTAATATCTTCTGCTTCTGTTAGGTCCGTACCATTTCTGTCCTTTATCGAGCCCATCTTTGCATGAAATGTTCCCTTGGGATCTCTGATTTTCTTGAAGAGATCTCTAGTCTTTCCCATTCTGTTGTTTTCCTCTATTTCTTTGCATTGATTGCTGAGGAAGGCTTTCTTATCTCTCCTTGCTATTCTTTGGAACTCTGCATTCAAAAGGGTATATCTTTTCTTTTCTCCTTTGCTTTCGCCTCTCTTCTTTTCACAGCTATTTGAAGCCCTCCCCAGACAGCCATTTTGCTTTTTTGCATTTCTTTTCCTTGGGAGTGGTCTTGATCCTGTCTCCTGTACCATGTCACGAACCTCATTCCATAGTTCATCAGGCACTCTATCTATCAGATCTAGTCCCTTAAATCTATTTCTCACTTCCACTGTATAATCATAAGGAATTTGATTTAGGTCATACCTGAATGGTCTAGTGGTTTTCCCTACTTCAATTTAAGTCTGAATTTGGCAATAAGGAGTTCATGATCTGAGCCACAGTCAGCTCCCAGTCTTGTTTTTGCTGACTGTATAGAGCTTCTACATCTTTGGCTGCAAAGAATATACTCATTCTGATTTTGGTGTTGACTATCTGGTGATGTCCATGTGTAGAATCTTCTCTTGTGTCATTGGAAGAGGGTGTTTGCTATGACTAGTGTGTTCTCTTGGCAAAACGCTGTTAGCCTTTGCCCTCCTTCACTCCGCATTCCAGGGCCAAATTTGCCTGTTACTCCAGGTATCTCTTGACTTCCTACTTTTGCATTCCAGTCCCCTATAATGAAAAGGACAATTTTTGGGGGTGTTAGTTCTAAAAGGTCTTGTAAGTCTTCATAGAACCGTTCAACTTCAGTTTCTTCAGCATTACTGATTGGGGCAAATACTTGGATTACTGTGATATTGAATGGTTTGCCTTGGAAAGAGAGAGCATTCTATTGTTTTTGAGATTGCATCCAAGTCCTGCATTTCCGACTCTTGTTGACCATTATGGCTACTCCATTTCTTCTAAGGGATTTCTGCCCGCAGTAGTAGATATAATGGTCATCTGAGTTAAATTCACCCATTCCAGTCCATTGTAGTTTGCTGATTTCTAGAATGTCGACGTTCCCTCTTGCCATCTCCTGTTTGACCACTTCCAATTTGCCTTCATTCATGGACCTAACATTCCAGGTTCCTATGCAATATTGCTCTTTACAGCATCGGACCTTGCTTCTATCACCAGTCACATCCGCAGCTGGGTATTGTTTTTGCTTTGGCTCCATCCCTTCATTCTTTCTGGAATTATTTCTCCACTGATCTCCAGTAGCATATTGGGGACCTCCCGACCCGTGGAGTTCCCCTTTCAGTGTCCTATCATTTTGCCTTTTCATACTATTTATGGGGTTCTCAAGGCAAGAATACTGAAGTGGTTTGCTATTCCCTTCTCTAGTGGGCCACATTCTGTCAGACCTCTCCACCATGACCCTCCTGTTTTGGGTGGCCCCACACGGCATGGCTTGGTTTCATTGAGATAGACAAGGCTCTGGTCCGTGCGATGAGATTGACTAGGTTTCTGTGAGTATGGTTTCAGCGTCTGCCCTCTGATGCCGTCTTGCAGCACCTACCGTCTTACTTAGTTTTCTCTTACCTTGGATGTGCGGTATCTCTTCACGGCTGCTCCAGCAAAGTGCAGCCGCTGCTCCTTACCTTGGTCGAGGGGTATCTCCTCACGGCTGCCCCTTATGACCTTGAACGTGGAGTCAATAAGTTGTGGTGAATCCAGACAGTGGAATACTACTCAGAAATAAGATGAACTACTGATTCATACAACATATGGACTCAAAATCGGCACTACATTAAAGAAGCCACATAAAGGGCAACGAGATACTTGTATACATGGCCTTCCCTGACAGCCCAGTTGGTAAAGAATCCACCTGCAATGGAGGAGACTCCAGTTCGATTCCTGGGTCGGGAAGATCTGCTAGAAAAGAGATAGGCTACCCACTCCAGTGTTCTTGGGCTTCCCTTGTGGCTCATCTGGTAAAGAATCCACCTGCAATGCGCGTGACATGGGTTCAATCCCTGGGTCGGGAAGATTGTTTGGAGGAGGGTTTGGCAACTCATTCCAGTATTCTCGGCTGGAGAATCCCCGTGGATAGAGGAGCCTGGTGGGCTCCAGTCCATGGGGTCGCAAAGAGTCGGACACGACTGAGCTACTGGAAAGCACAGCACTAGCTGTGCTCGGGAGCTTCAGTTTTCTCTAGCACTTAGTGTGGTCGGCTTCTAGTTGGCGCGTAGTCGTAACTTTAGGTTTAGTTTGTGTCTCCGTGCATACTAGCAATGCTGAGCATGTTTCATACGCCTGTTTTCCATCTGTACATCTTCTTTGGAAAAGAGTCTGTTCTTCTCTTTTGTCAGGTTTTTGAGTTATTTTTATTATTGGAATTTATATGTTCTTTATACATTCTGAATACAGTTCTTTTCTCAGGTAGGTATTTTCCAAATATTTTCTCCCAGTCTGTGGCTTGTCTTTGCATTTTTAAACAATATTTTCCCAAAAAGCAAAAATAATTTAATTTTGGAGAGGTCTCCTTTGTTAGATTTTTCTTCTGTGGCTCATGGTGGTTGTGATCCATCTGAGATAATTTGCCAAATCTAAGGTCCTTCTCCCTTGTTTTCTTCTAGAAGAGTTGTCTCTTTAGATTAATGGTTCATTTTGACTTATAATTTTTATATGTACCGTGAGGTAATAGGCACGGGTTTTTTTTCTTCCGTGTTTTGTGTTTGGAGGTCTTAATGTCCCTGTGTCCTGGCTCTCAACTCCCCTTTTCCGACTTTGAGAGACCTTCCTTCCTCTGTGATACAACAGTGTTTTCGCCTTACTTGGAACTTTCCCTGTTCTAACTTTGGCCCTGGCAGAAACAGAAATTCTAATACAAATGGTCTCAAGTGTTCTTCCAAGGAGTTCTGGTTCCCTTTAACAGAGTGGCGTGTAGGGGCTGGGCTGAGTGGAGGTCGGCTTGCTGCTGCTGCAGGTCACTGCTTCCAGACCCTGTTAGCAGAAGACAGGTCCACTGTCTACAGAAACACGGGTTCATCCCTCTGATTTCAGTCCGTCATCACAGGCTCTCCCTCGGTTTCATTCCTTCATGTTGGGATCTTTTCCGCTCCCAACAACACCAGTATATTTATCCACACCTTCAACAGCAAGCGTCCTAAGTAAAGTCCAAGTTATCTCTGCACTTTTTTATCTGCACACTGAAGGTGTGTCTTCAGAGCATTGCTTTCATGACTTCTTGGATTATTCTTCCTCTATGCTAATAGTCATTACATAGTGAATATAGGTATCTTAAGTGCACAGCCCACTAAAGTTTAGTATGTGTAAAAAAAAAAAAAATTCACTACCCAGATCAAGATATGGAACTTTATCATAACCTCTGTAAGTCCCAGTGCTCCATTCCACACAGAAACAGCTGCTCTCTGCAGTCTCTGTAGATGTGTTCTCTGTGTTCTTAGACTTCACGTAAATACAGTGTGCTTTGTTTGTTGTTAAGTCCCATCCATATGTTTCAGTAGTTTAATGCTGAGTGGTATTCCACTGTATGAATGGAATGGAATGTATCCATTGTTCTATTGATGGACATGGATAGTTGGGAACTACTATAAATAAGGCTGCTAAGTCGTCTTGGGTGCATGTGCAGTCAGAGTTGCTAAGTCAGAGGGTAGGTGTTTATGTAAAAATTGTCTAAGTATTTCCCAAAGGGATACACTTCTACCACTTGCTCCCTATCCTTGCCAAGAGTGCTTGTTGAAGTATTTTTTTAATTGAGTTTTGTCTTTTTATTATTGACTTGTAGGATTTCTTTCGGTGTTCTGGGTGTAATTCTTTCGTTTGGTACATATATTGCAAATATTCTCTCCCATACTCCCTTAGTTCCCTTTTTTACCTCTTTTTTTTCCCCAGATTTTAAACTTTTTCTTTTGTATTGGGGTATGTAGGCAGTTAACACTGTTGTGGTTGTTTCAAGTAAACAGCAAAGGGACTCAGCCATACATATGCATGTATCCATTCTCCCCCAAACTCCCCCATTTTTACTTTTTAAATGTTATCTTTTGATGAGCAGTATTTTAATTTTGAGGAATTCTAATTTTACTTTATGGTTTGTGTTTTTTGTGTCCAAGAATTCTTTGCCAGCCTCATGGTCATGAAGTTTTCTCTTATGTTTTCTTCTGAAAGCTATTTTATAGTTTTAACTTTCATATTTGGGCCTGTTTTAGCTTAATTTTTGTTTTGGGTAGAATTTGAGATCTTGTTTGTCTAGGTGCTCCATTGGCATTAAAAAAAGAGAAGGACGTTGTTTTTGCTTTGATTTGTGTTTGCTGAACATCAAGAGGCTGTATATGTGCAGGTCTCTTTCTGCATTCTGTTTTATTGATCTATTGGTTTATCGCTAAATAATACCATGATGTCACAGATTCTGTAACTACAGGAAGTCTTGACATCTGGCATTGTAAGTCTGTTGACTCAGTTGTTCTTTTCAAGGGTATCTTTCCTAATGTAGGTTGGATCTGATTTTTATCTTCCTTCTGTGTGATTATATAATCACTTTAATATACAGTTAGTTTTCTGTTCATAATCCATTTTAGTATTTTCCCCCATTTCTCTTGACTTATATTTTTAATATGTGTAACAGTAAATGCTCCAAAGTGTCAAAACTACACAAAAAGATACTCAGAAGTGTCCTCTTGTTCCCCTACCTCAGTCCTTCCCCCCAACTACTGTAGGAAACTGTTTAATTCCATTGGTTTGTGCTTTATCCTTCCTGAGTTTCCTTTTACAAAAAAAGAAGCATATAAACACATACGTGTGTCTGTTTATGTATGTGTGTATGTATATATAGATTTAATACTCTGCACCGTTTTTTTTTTTACACTCTTTGCAGTTTGCTTTCTTTACTTACCAAGTGCTAGAAAATCACTTTACGTGTTTGGAGATTTTCTCATTCCTTTTTATAGCTCAGAGCAGCCAGTATTTAATAAGCTCGGTCTTGGCTGGCGGCTCAGAGCAAACATTAAACTTGAACTCTTGGTGCTGCATTTATTTCTGGGCTTTGCTGGGCCAGCTGCCTTGCTGCCGTTTGTAGGGGAGCATGCTAAACTCAGGACCGCCTGTGACCCTGGGTGGTGGGAGTAGAAAATGGTGCCCTGTTCCATGGCTCTTTTGGACTCATCAGACCTGAGAACTTTAACAAGTAGGGGGAAAAAGAAAAGAGGGGAAAAAAGCTTTCAGAACTGTCCACATTGACACTGCCTTCATTTAGTGAGTCTTGTCCTTAGTCGCCCTTTCCTGGGGTCTCACGCTGAGCAGTGTGCCTTGCAGCCGGTAATGCGTGTCTGTCACGCTTTCACTCAGTCTTTCCCTCCAAAACAGGTTGCCCGGGAGAGCGGCCCACCCCACATGAAGAGCTTTGTGACCAGGGTGTCGGTTGGGGAGTTTGTGGGGGAAGGTGAAGGGAAGAGCAAGAAGATTTCAAAGAAAAATGCTGCTATAGCTGTTCTCGAGGAGCTGAAGAAGTTACCACCCCTGCCTACAGTGGAGCGGGTGAAGCCTAGAATCAAAAAGAAAACAAAATCCATAGTCAGGGTAAGAACGTGCCTGAAAGAAGAGGGCATTTCCATTGCCTGAAGACAGCTGGGGGTTTGCAAGGCTGGTGAGAGAGGTGGGGCACCGGCCCGCACACGCCTGCCTCTCGAGTCCTTCTGGGCCGCCTGGTGCGGCTCCCGGGGGGGGGCCCTGGGTCGGGCAGCGCCGGGCTCGGCGGAGGCTCCGGGTACGGACCCTGCGAGGAGCTGTGGTCATCTGCGGGGAGAGGACACCCAGCTGCTTGTCTCGTGCCTGTTGCACGGTTCTGAGTGTGCGGGAGACTCTGGGCGGAGGGGGCCGGGGCGGGCCAGGAGGCAGACGTGTACACCTTCTGCTGGGTTTTTGAGTCATGCTCATGAACCATTCAAAAATTACACGGTCCCTCACCCTCCCAGAAAAGGGACAGGTTCCATTTTGGGACATTTATGAATGCCAGGATCTCTTTTGTTCTGATTGTCCATATAGTTTCATGTTGTGTCAGAATACAAGTTTTTCTCACATTCACCTTAGCATTCTCTGCGTAGGAACGTTAGCACACCGCGGCAGTTTCCTTTGTCTACTTGATATCTCCTCTGGTGGGTGTTACTGGTGAGCAGGTGAGGATTCCCTGGCATGGAAGGTGCCACCAGGAAGTCACTGTGGGAATTTTAGGTTCTTTCCACACGGCGTCAGCATTTCCGCATTTTATATATACATATATATCTATACATATATAAATACATATATATATGTATATCTATACATATATAAATACATATATATGCATATCTGTACACATATAAATACATGTATATGTATATATATGTATATGTGTATATATATACATATATAAATGATTTCTGGATTTTGAGTCATTGTTAAGAAACCTGGACACCCATCCTGATGGTGTAGGCTTTGGGGTAATTTTAGGAAGAGTCTGATAAATTTTTGTACCTCTTTATTATCATCCATTGACATTTATTGTTCAGGAGCACGTATTACAACGATGCTTGCCTGCTCATGATGAATGGTGATACTGGTTTGCTAAGAAGACCTAAAATCACCTCAGAGCAATCAAAATCATTGAGGCATCTTTCAATGAAAAAAAAAAACTTTAAAAAAGATGTGATTAATTCTGAGCCATTAGATCAGCATAGACGTATTCAGCGGTCGTGTCCCTGTCTCTGAATTGGCAAGGTCCTCTCTGTGACTAACTCAGCACATGGTTTCCACCCTGACTGTTCCTCAGCTACAGAGCGGCCCCGAGTATGGCCAGGGGATGAACCCGATCAGCAGACTGGCCCAGATCCAGCAGGCGAAGAAGGAGAAGGAGCCGGAGTACCTGCTGCTCGCCGAGCGGGGCCTTCCTCGACGCAGGGAGTTTGTCATGCAGGTGGGCCAGCCGGGCTGTGGGCGTCCTCCCGTCTCGGCCAGAGGCGTTCCAGGGCTGGGCCTCTCCCTCAGGAGGCCGAGCCCAGTGCATCGCCCTGCCACCAAATGTTACTAAGATCACATTGCTTGCCATAACTTGATGCCCTAACACATGCTGCTGTCTCAACAGGAAGGCGCCTGTTTCTTCTTTGTTACCCTCAGAGGTTTACGTTGTCTTATAAACTGTGTGAAGGATCTCTTCCCGTCCCTCCTGACCCTTCCGTAGGATCTGGGATCTGTGGACTGGGGTTGTGCTTCAGCTTGTGCAGAGGGAACAGTTACTGGTACAGCCAGCCGAATTTGTGATGGGAATTTCATAGTGTTTTCTGGTGAAAAACAGAAAACTCTGGGCAGCAGTTTGAGAGCTCAGAAAGCGCCAGCAGTTAGCCTGGTGCCTCACTCCGCCGTTAGAGGGCAGGAAGAGGGATGATACTGCAGCGTGTTGAGAGGCTCAGTGATTTGCCTAGAATCAGATGGCTGGTGGATGCCAGGTTGGGATTCAACCTCAGAGCTCTCTTCAGAGGCCAGGGTTTCCTTAACGTTTGTGACACGGGGCTTTTGGTTTTGGTCTGTCGTCAAGACCAGCTTCCCAGGTGGCCCAGTGGTAAAGAATCCGCCTGCCAATGCAGGAGACGTAGGTTCAATCCTTGGGTCGAGAAGATTCTCTGGAGAAGGAAATGGCAACCCACTCCACTAGTCTCAGCTAGAGAATCCCATGGAGAGGACCCCTGGCAGGCTACAGTCTGTGGGGTCACAGAGTCAGACATGACTGAGTGACTTAACACCCAGCAACAAGACCAGCCTGGAGGGGGTGGGGAGCTGTGGTGTTTAATGGCAGCTCTTAGGGGAGGCAGTGTGCTGGGAGGAAGGGTGTGTATGCACACGTCACACAGCCGTGTGTGTGTGTGTGTGTGTTTGTGAATTGTGCTGGTAGGAAGCATAGCACACGATTTACAGGTGCTGTGCAATACCCTGTTGTACATTTCATACATCTGTGGCTTCAGTGTGATGGTCAGCGTAGCAGTGTCACAGAATGAGAAGTCTTTATTGTTCTCCGGTCCAGCAAGGAGGTTTGCTCACGTCATTGTTGAATGACTGGTATTAGCGTGAGTCCTGATTGCTGTTTTTGTTTACATTAACAACAAAGACATATCAGAACTTAACTCATATAAACAATACGAACAGCTTCTTTGCTGTATCAGATAATTTTCCCAAGACTGGAAGTTTCAGTTTGTTGTGCTGGTTACGTAGTGGCTGCAGGCTTGATGACACTTGAAAGCTTAATCTGCGTTGTTAACCGTCACTTGCCTGTGGTGATAGTTACACAGCTCTGTAAATATACCAAAAATCATTGAATTGTGGAAGTAAAGGAAGTGAGTTGTATGGTATGTAGATTATAACGTGATAAAAAAAATTTTTTTTTAGATAGTTAAAAAAAAAAAGAATAGGTAAATCAGCAGAGTAACTTAATCCTTGAGAAGCAGAATTGCCGGAGTCTGTGCTGAGAGAGCTCCCTCTGAGCAGGAAGGAGTCGTGTCGCTGCATGTGGACAGCGAATGCACAGCAAGTACAGAGAGCCTCACAAGTGTAGATGATTGTAAACTGGAGTCCAGCTAGAAGTGGTGCAGTTTAGGTATTCATTACCTCTGTTGGTTAAAGTAATTTAATTACAAGCTTACATAGTTAGTTTACTAATAACTACCTTTAACCACCAGCTCTCCAACAAATTCCTCAGTATTTCATGGTGCGCTTTCGTGGACTGGTGCAAACCAGCTCCAGGGCAGCACTGTGAAGCCATCCAGGTTCTCATTGTTCTGGGTTCTCTTCCGTTCCTGGCGGGTCTTTATTCTGAAGGTTTGAGCACTGATCCGAGTCCTGCCTTCCGTACGCAGGTGAAGGTGGGGAACCACACGGCAGAAGGCTCAGGCACCAACAAGAAGGCAGCCAAACGCAACGCGGCCGAGAACATGCTGGAGATCCTCGGTTTCAAAGTCCCACAGGCCCAGCCCTCCAAACCTGCCCTCAAGTCGGAGGAGAAGGTGCACTCAGGCTCTGTGTCCTCTCTAACTGCAGGATGACCTGCTCATCTCCTCCAGGGGGACTCTGGCTCCTCCAGGGCACGGCTGCCTCCTCCTGGCAGTGAAGCAGCCCTGCTGAGCAGGCTCTTAGCCGTTGCACCTTCGCAGTGTGCTCGGGAGGTGCATGTCCACGGCTCTGGGCGTGGTGCTGGGTTTAAGTCGTTACTGCACCAGCATCTCTGTGGTGTGGGATGCTTTGCTGGAGGGCAGCTTGCTCCAAACCAGTGTGTGATTCTGTCATTTGTGCTCTTAGAATGAGGCCTCCATAAAAGACTCATCAACCTTAGGCTTTTGTTAGTTGTAGAACAGGCTTTGGTTTTCCTGGGACACGGGGATAGCGTGATGTTAGATCCAGAGCCGAACCATAGTCTCAGTTTGCAGTTTCTTTTTCATTATGAATTGAACTTTAGATAGAAATGATCCCATGTTGAAAATTGCACTTCTGCCGAGGTTGGTAAGCAGGACCCGCAACGAAAGCCGTGGCTGACCTTGTTTCCAGATACTAGATGGTCCTTTTGGGATAAACTTGAAAATACCAGGACTGATTCAGTTCTGTCGGCCAGTGCTGTCAGCAGAGACAGATGGTTGGCATCAGCTGTGGCCACATAGTTAATAGCTGGGACCCCAGGCACTCACCAGAGTCTGTAGAGGTCCTGGACTTTGCTTTGAGGGCTTTCATTCCAGAATCTTGCAGGGCCTCGCAGGCACCTTTATCTTCCCAGAAAGGAGACTGCTGTGTTTGGCATAATTTTTACTGTATAATGTTTTCCCCTCTATTTGTTGTCTTTGATTTGTCACCTTATCCTTTAGTTGGACATTTGCTTCAGGAAATAATCTTTATTTAATTGTTTAGCATCAACCTAAAAGCTTCATTGTTGGTCAGCTCTATCAGTCTGACGTATTCTGGCTCTTTCCCATTAAGCGTCCCCCTCTCCTCTCGCGAGCGCGGAGCAGAGGCCCCTCTGTTAGATGCTGTTCACGGACAGGCTGCCGTGGCTGCATGTGTGCCTGGGGAGGGGCGCTGCTGGGGGCACGTGGCACAGGCCTTCCTGCCTGTGCCCTCTTATTTAAAAGTTAATAAACCAAGAATTGTTGGTTGGAGTTTGTATAGTTTTGGACAGCAGGAACTAATTTTTGAATGGTTTCATTGATGCTCATGGCCTTTTTTTTTTTTTAAGACACCTGTAAAGAAACCAGGGGATGGAAGAAAAGTAACCTTTTTTGAACCTGGCTCTGGGGATGAAAATGGGACTAGTAAGTGTGATGTTAACACTGTCCTGATCTGATTGTGCCTCTGGCCTTTGTGTGGTTCCCGGTGGTAGCAGGTACCTGGTGAGCGGGCTACAGAGTTCCTTGTTTGGCTTCACATTGTCCCTGTGCTGTGCTGAGGGAGGGTCAGAGTGGGGCTGTGTAACATTTTTCCAGGCAGTTAATTTGATTTGTCCGTGTCCCTCCCCAGGCAATAAAGAAGATGAGTTTAGGATGCCTTATCTTAGTCATCAGCAGCTGCCTGCTGGAATCCTTCCCATGGTGCCCGAGGTTGCCCAGGCAGTAGGAGTCAGTCACGGACATCACACCAAAGATTTTGCCAGGGTAGCTCCGAATCCTGCCAAGGCCACGGTAACTGCCATGATAGCCCGAGAATTGTTGTATGGGGGCACCTCGCCTACAGCCGAGACCATTTTAAAGAGTAACATCTCTTCAGGCCACGCACCCCACGGACCTCTGACGAGACCCTCTGAGCAGCTGGACTATCTCTCCACAGTCCAGGGATTCCAGGTAACCGTTCGGACTGAGCTGTGCGGTCTGTACCTCAGTGCGGTCCTCTCTGGTTTCTCTGAGAATCAAGTACCTTGTTTTTTAAAGCAAGCTCTTTGTCTGGGTGGATGGTTGGGGGCTGCCTGGTGAAGGGTAATTCTGAGGAACGGAGGAGGCATGGGAAATGTTAGAACCCTGGACAGTAAGAGAATGTCCTCAACCTTTGGTGAATTTTAAAATTCCAGGGCAGCCATAGTAATGAAGCCGCTAACCCAGTGGTCGTCACAAATGTAGACTTCGGTGAGAACAGATGTGTTGTGCTGGCCCTTTCTAGGGCGAGGAAAGGACGCTGGTTCTTCCAGACCAGGGGTTTTGAGTAGATGTCTAGGTTCTTCGGAGATCCTGGAAGCTGAGGCTCTGGTATCATGCCTGCCCCTTCACAGCAGGCCCCACGGATGGCCTTTCGTGCCTGCAGGGCAGGAGCTGGGGTAGACACGCCAGGCTGAGACAGGGACACAGACCCAGAGCCATAGCCCTGCGCCCCCTCGACCTTGCCTCCTCTCCCCGTCCCTCGCCTCAGCTCTCTTTTCTCTTGTAGGTTGAATACAAAGACTTCCCCAAAAACAACAAGAATGAATTTGTATCTCTTATCAACTGTTCCTCTCAGCCGCCCCTGATCAGCCACGGTATCGGGAAGGATGTGGAGTCCTGCCACGACATGGTGCGTCCCCCACGCGGGCCCGGCCCCAGCTCGCCACTGGCCTCAGAGACAGGGAGAGGGGTTCTCCGCAGACTGTGGGGACAGTTGGCTGTTCTGCAGATTTCATATTTCTGAAGATTGCTCCTAGATTACTGGTGTGATGTCTCATTCTGTTTATCAGAACTCAGGGGCTTTGGCCAACCCTCTCCTGCCTTTCCTTGGTGACCTGAGGGGCACCCAGATCTTGAAAGGCTCCAGATACTGAATTTATTTCACCTCTGACCAGAACAAGGAATTGCAGCCCCATGTTCTAGCAGCTTAGAAAACCTCTCATTTTAATGTTCTGTTCAGATGAAATTGTTACTGTTAAGAAATACTAAAACCAAGAAAAGGAATTGATTAAATTAATAGACATAAACTATGGTATATTCATCTGATGGAATATAATGCATTCATTACATGTCACTGAGGGGAATGTATTCTAATGCTAACACAGAAACATAGGTTTTACATTAAAGTGGATATAAAATTTGTACTCTGACCACAGGATGAAAATATTGTAATGTGATACATAATAAAATTAACATAGAGGATGTGATTCAGTGAAGTAACCATGGATAACTTTTTAAATTTATATTTTTAATTAAAAATGCGAGCGTGAGAGGGTTATTTAGTGGGCCCGTATCTTTTGTTGGGCAGTAGAAGCCCTCGAGTCGCTGTTCAGTGTCGTGTACTGGAGTCCTGAGCGGTGGCTGTGGTTTGACTTTCACTTCTCATTCTCACTAGGCTGCACTGAACATTTTAAAGTTGCTGTCTGAGTTGGACCAACAGAATACGGAGATGCCAAGAACAGGAAATGGACCAATGTCTGTGTGAGTGAGCTGATTTACATGGAAAGGCAGTTCTCTTCCTCATTTGCATTAAATTCAAATTGTCTGCTCAACTTAGTAGTGAAATACTTGTTGACTTAGTCACTTTCTGTCCCTTTCCCCTGAAAGGTTTCCAAGTTTTGGGCAGAGAGTGCTACCTTAAAAAAAAAAAAAAAAAATCTTTGAATAGGTAATACATTCACATGGTGCAAGTCAAAATCATTTTAAAAGGTGCCCACAGTGATGGGTTGATGGGTCTTGCCCTCATGCAGTCCCCAGCTGAGCCGCTCTCTGCCCCACCCGGAGACTGCATCAGCGTAGGTTTATTGTGTACCTTTCCTGTATGTTTGTTTTTAATGCAAATACATTTCTTTCCTTATTTTCCTCCTTTTCCTCCTGGAGATAACATGCTATCTACCCGTTCTCTTCTTTGCTGTTTTCACTTGATTCTATGTGTTAGTTGCTCAGTCATATCCGATTCTTGGTGACCCCATGGATTATATAGCCCACCAGGCTCCTCCATCCATGGAATTCTCCTGGTCAGAATACTGGAGTGGGTAGCCTATCCTTTCTCCAGGGGACCTTCCCAACCCAGGAATCAAACCAGGGTCTCTTGCATTACAGGCAGATTCTTTACCAAAAGTTTATCAGGGAACCCCAAGAACACAGGAGTGGGTAGCCTATGCCTTCTCCAGGGGATCTCCCCAACCCAGGAATTGAACCCAGGTCTCTGGCATTGCAGGCAGATTCTTTACCAGCTGAGCTAGCTACCTCCAGCCCCCAGTGTGTATCAGTTATAAACTGGGGCCTGAATAGCAGGCTTCTTGATGTCTCCTAGTTCCATTTTTAACATGGCTTAATTCTCTTAAATTTTAAAACTTAGAGATCATTTTCATGTTTTTCTTCCTTAAAGGTGTGGGAGGTGCTGAACTTTATCTGGCCATGAATCATTGAAAAATCCCAACATATATACTGAAAATGCTGAAACTGCTTGGAACATTTGGAATTCCTGATACCTCCAGTGGGCTGAGAGACACGATGGGTAAAGGCCTGGAGATGGCAGTGGTGAAGACGGCGGGGCCCGAGGAGGCAGCGGTGTGGCTGCTGGCGCATGGCAGCGCCTGCTGGGGGCCGGGCAGTCTGCAGCCGCCCCTGGCTCCCTTGGGAAACCGCAGGCCTGTGCCCCAGGCACCCTAGTGTTGGTTTTGGTGGGGTTTTTTTGTTTGTTTGTTTTGGGTGTTTTTTTTCTTGCTGTGCGAAAGAAACAGAAAGCACCGCCCCTTCTCAAACTGGCTCACTCAGAACACTTTGGGACAAACCCTGGACACCCGCGCTGGAGAGAGAGGGCTGAAAGCCTCAGAGAAAATCACATATGCTTCCTGCTGGGCCGCAGCTGACCTTCTCGGCATGCTCTGGCCCACACCTCCCGCGGTACCCACACTGTCGCCACTGCTCTCTTCCAGGAGAGATACATATTCTTAGTTTCATTATTTTCTTTTGATTGAAATGACACTATATAAATTTTCATTTGAGAGTTTCTCAATTGTATCTAGTTACATAGCACAGTTTAGAAGCTTGTCTGAGACTGACTTTATCAGTAATCTAACCGGCAAAGATCATATCCATGTGTATGTGGTTATACATTTTTATTTCATTGGACTTAACCCAGGACCATTTCAGTGATGCAAATTGTGTGCCCTCTGGTTTAGCTGAAACAGTCCTGGCTTTGATGAAACCTTGATGAAGTCTCCCACAGTGGTATAAATTGGACAACTTAGGAATTTTAAACTTTAACTGATCATTTGGTTCCTTTTCTATTTTATTTTTTTGTTAATGCACCAGGATTTAAATGAACTTTGATCTTTGTTTTAAAGAAAATTGTGTGTATATAATACAACTCTTGAGGACACACAGCTCTCACTACACTACAGGATATGGTCTCCGTGTAGCACATATACAACTGCAGATTGATCTTCCGTGAGTGCTTTATACTGTTGATTACATCTCCATGAGGGCTGGAAAGAATGGCCCATGTTTATCTCTCCAACTGTTGCTTCTGAAGTCGTGTTGCTGTGCACAGAGATGTGTGCGGCGAGGTCCCGCATAACAGCCCACATGACAAGCACGGTAGCCTTGCGAGTTAAGTACTGCTTGGATTCGTTGTTTACGCTGGAATTTTTTCTCCCCATGGAATGTAAGTAAAACTTAGTGTTTGTCACCAATAAATGGTAATACTAAATTTTTTTTTTTGTTAATTTATTCTCAAATGCCACTACTGCTAGGTTGGTCCTTCCCAACCTGCCCCCAACCCCTTTTTTATTTTTAAGAGAAAAACTTTGTAATGCTTGTGATTTCATTTGGGCAAAATTCTGAAGATCTGAAATAACTTTATATCAAACCATTGATCAATAAACAGCTACTAATGAATGTGTCGTCCTGTCGAGCAGTAACTGAAGAAGTAAGGGAAGATGAGACGGCATGAAGTATGGTGCTGGGGGCAGAGCTGCCAGCGAGGGGGCGTGTGGAGCTTGCTGCTAGTGGGCTGTTGGGTTGAGGCCCCGTGGACAGCTAGGAAGAGCATCTGTCTATCTGTCTATATGTACACACACACCTGCCAAGCCATGTATCTGTTTAAAAGCCATGCGTTTGTACTGATGCCTTCAGCACCTCGGCATTCTTCAGCCTTCCCTGCTGTGTGTTTTTATTTATTTGGCTGCTTTGGGTCGTGCAGGATCTTTCACTGTGTCGTTTGGACTCTGGTGAGAGCTGTTGTGGGCTTAGTTGCTCCCGAGCCTGTGGGGTCTTAGTTCCCCAATCAGGGATTGAACCTGTGTCCCCTACATGGCAAGTTGGAGTCTTAACCACTACACTGCCAGGTAAGTCCCTTGGCTGATTTTTCAACTGTGTATTGCCTCCAGCTGCCAAAGTCTTGCGCAGGAAATGGCCTAAGGTTTTTTCTGTGCATGTCCCCCGGCCCAGGTCCTGTATGCCGAGCATATGCTCACTGGGTGGACTCAGAACGCGTACGTGAAAACGCTTCTCTGGATTGTAATCGTAATTTTGTCAACCGGCTCCTTGGATTCATGGACAAGGATAATGTAAACCAGGCTGAATCCAGCTAAGAAACCTGGGAATGCTCACTTTCCACAGCCCAGGGACCGTGACTTCCAGAATGGTGGATGGCTAAGGGGGGGTTAGGTCTAGACTGTGTTGGCAGCCAGTTAAGCGTGCCCGAGATCCCCAACGCCAGAGTGGGCCCAGATCCGGCCCGGTTCTCTCTGCAGTGGTTTGTCATCGCTCCCCTCAGCCAGGCAGCATCTTTCCGAGGCCCTGGTTGAGGGACAGCCCGGGAGATGGTGGTTCTGTGTGGCCGAGTCTTCTGTGCTGTGAAGAGTGCCTGTAACTAGATGACCTTGTGAAGGACCCAGATGTTTTAATGGGTGGACGCTGACCCGGAAGCAGCTCCCCAGTGTGCAGGGCTGGTACTGCTTAGTCAGCACCTTCCGCTGTTCCTGCAGCCCAGGCTCTGATGCTGTTTCGTGGAGTGCCCCCCTCTCCGGGGCCGAGGCATCGGCCGATTCCCTACTGGACTCCCAGAGCCTTCCTGCCACCTCCCAGGCGCTCCCTCATTCTGTCCTCCTGTCACGCGCTCACGGCTCTCCTCAGGGACGCAGACCCTTGTCTACTTCTGAGCCTCTCCCAAGAAACGGCCCTGAAAGCAATAGTTCCCGTCTGTCTCAGCTCAGTGGGAGGGGATGGGTGACTTCTGGAAGAGGCCCCGAGGCCTGCAGCTATGTCAGCCACAGCCACGGTGTCTGCTGCCCTTTATGCAAAACTGAAGCTGATCATTCCATGTCTTTGAGGTACGATCCCTTCTCCCTTTCGAGCCCATAAGACGTTGAGACTCTGACCGTGTTCACAGCTTTTGTCGTGCCCACTTGTCTCCAATTCACTTCTACTTTACTTCATCCAGTCCTTGTTCAGCTGCTTGAGCGTGAGCAGCCGCTCCCCGGGGAGACTGTTGCGAGGCTGCTGGGTGCCATTCTCAGAGGTTCTGTCGCAGTAGGAGGCCTGGGTTTGAGAAGCGTTTCTAATAAGGTGCTAGATAATGTACAGGTACTTCTGGAACTGGTGTCCTGAGCAGCAAGACCATGATGACCTTGCTAGTGATTTTTATCCTGATACAAAACACGACTCTAAACGATAGATGATTCTTGGATGGCACCCCCAAATGCCGCGAATTATGGCGAGACGTGGTACCTTTGACTAAAAGGACAGATGGCTTTGGCTTCACTGTTGTGGGCTCCGCAGGCCACTGCCCTGGCCCGTCTGTCCCTGGGACTGGAGGCAGTGTTCTCAGCTGCCTGTTGGGATGGGGGCTTGGAAGGCTCAGCCGGCAGCAGTTGGCTTCGTTTGTCCTCCGCAAGCCCTCACCCCTGGCTTCTTGTTGGGAAGGTTTCTCTGCAGGGACCTCTTCCAGCCTGAGACCTAGAGTCCTGACAGTGGGGTTGGCCTCAGCTCAGCCATGGCTCAGAGTGGGACTGTCGGCCTTCCAAGGACACCCTCCTCTGTTTTGAGTGGCGGGACCTGGTGGGAGCTAGGTTCCTCCCCGCTGCTCTGGGGACCCTTTAGGATCCTTAGGGGACATCTCCTGAGAAACCCAGTTTCCTGGAGCAGCATTTCCCTCTCTAGACTCCAAAAGGTTGACTCTCAACTGCTTCCCCACCTCTTCAGTCCTCCCTTTCGCCTCAGGTCTGGGCAGCTTTTCCCTGACCTGTCTAGTGGCTGCTCTGCTCCTCCTCCCATGTTATCACATTTTGCTCTCACATCATCCACTTTGAGGGAGAAAGTGGACTTTTCTAACTTTTAAAGAAGTCTCATATCACACAGCAACCCCCGAGAAGGGTGGCTGGATGAGGGCGGCAGCCTGCCCAGGGGCAGCGTGTCCGTCTGTTACCTCATTCTTAGCTCAGAGAGGATCCACAGGAAACTGCCTCGTACATTCCTTTCACTGGATTCCAATACTCCTACCAAGAATGCGCCAGGGGGGACCCAAAGCTGAATCTTGCCTTGTCGCACATGGAGGTCATGTTTCTGAACCAAGAAGCAGAGAGCAAGGAATAATCAACAACTGGGCTGCAGCACCAACACTCAGGTTTCTGAAATGGAGTAAAAGATCACAATCCAAGACTGGGGAGACCGCCAACAACATTCCTGGTGTTTGCCTTGCAGTCACACCCGTATTAACAGATTGCACGTGTGCTAAGAGGCTTCAGTCGTGTTACTCTTTGTGACCCCATGGATGTAGCCCACCAGGCTCCTCTGTCCATGGGATTCTGCAGGCAAGAATCCTGGGGTGGGTTGTCATGCCCGCCAGGGCATCTTCCCAACCCAGGTCTCCCACGCTGCAGGCAGATTCTTTACCAGCTGAGCCAGACGCCCTATTTATTATTAGACTTTTACAGCTAATATTATGTATATTTATGCAGCTAATATTCTGACTGAATGCCAGATTCATTGTGCCCCACAAATAACGAAGTAATGCCCAGTGTGGGTAGGGATATGTGACAGAAATTGGCACAACCTTTCCCACGGGATAACTGGCCCAGTAATTCCACCTTAAGGAAAAAGAGAGGAAGATTGGCCTAAAAGGTTGTCTACTGCAAGATTTATAAAAATTCTACATACCTAACAATGATTGTATAACTTGGTATTGATATATCCACATGATGAAACTATATAACCACTGAAAATTACATTTGCCAAGTAAATGTTTTAAATGGTAAAAGGTTTTTCTAAAAAGCATATAAAATTTTCTTTACAGAATGATCTAAACTTTGCTTAGAAAGAGAATAAAAATGCTTGAAGGTAAGAATGTGAATGATTTTTAATTGTTAAAATATTTTCCTGTATTTGCTACAAGGAAAACATTTATAAAAGAGAAAGATACAGTCAAGCAGCAGGGAGAATCAGTGGGTCCAGCAAGAGACTGACGAAGAACTCTGCAGCGGCAATGGCCCCTGTGTCTAGAACCGTCCTGAGAGAGGGCCCTGCCTAGGCCCCAAAGTATGACAGCCCTTCATACAGAGAGCTGGCCCCACCAAGGAACGGCCACTAAGACATCTTGAAAACACACCACAGCAACTCCCCTCCCGTCTTTTAACTCTATAAGATATAAAAACTGTCTTGGACGCAGTAGGAAATCTCAATTTTAAACATTAAAAAAAAAATTTTAACAAAATATTCATGAATTATGCTAGAGTAAAAGAATGCAAGTAACCAGCCTTCCTGTTCAGAAACTATTTTAAGAGGTGCAGTTACAAAGTGAAATGGTTTCTCATTCGTTTTAACCGAAGAAGGAAAAAATTCAGAACTTGAACTCAAAAGACTGATGAGGACGCTGAGACCAGGGTTCTCCAGAACAGTGCCTGCCTGCCCCCACTCAGCTGTTACCCAGCAGCTTTAGCGAGCTCAGAACCAGAGCTCCGCCAAGCGCCAAAGCAGCACCAACTCTGCCATTCCAGATGTTTCACCTGTATTAGGTCATGTTCATAGTTTAAAAAAGATCTCAGTGCTATCTCAATATTCATCTGCCAGTGACGACTTAAGCCACAGTAAATATGATTTAATGCTTCCATTACTATTCAAATCAAAAACAATCATTAGGTTGGTAGGTACAAGTACACTAGGTTAAACTGGAAACCTCTCAAGCAACAGAACAAAACCAACGTGAAGAAAATAAAGCATTCAAGTCAGGTGGGAAAAAAAACCCACATAATCTGTACAGAATCAGATTCTGGTCTCACTGCACTAAACAGACAGTCCCCACATCCTTTGTAAAAACTGCCTCCTCACGTCGATAGTCTGATTCTTTATTCTCTAAAGACAGAGGCCACGGAACCCTGGATTCGGTCCAGGGAAGAGCCGGGCTGGCAGCCTTTGCCAAGATGGATGCCAGGGTTCAAAAAGTTCCAAGGAGCCTCTGATCTGCAGAGAAGCCACTGGAACAGCAGCAAACAGCCGCAGCACCTAGCGCAGCCCCAACAGCCTGTGAAGCCAGGCTGGGCATGTCTTCCCAACTCAGAGGAAACCATTTCCCACAGTTCACGTTGCCACCCAGGAACTGGGCTGAGAGTTCTCACACACAAACCGCAAACCTGCAGTGATGGTTCCCTTTCCCTTATTAAAAAAAAGACTAGGTAATCTGAATTTGAATTGTTTAGAAATTAGGATTTTATGGAGTCCAGGAGAGGGAAAACGTAAAGAAAATTCATTATAAAAATATCAGCACCAAAAACCTGTCCTTAAGATGTTCTTAGATACATATTTTAGGGCTTTTTATTGCTCATTACAGATTTAAAACTATGAAATGTGCATTTCTTGGCAAGTTACACAAGTGATTTCTTTGCTTATTCACATTTCCAGTAAAAGCTTAAGGAAACGGACAAAAACACAGGACAGGGGAAATACAAATGGCAACAGCCTTGAAACAAAAGGACTTAGTAACAGAGGAAACGTCTCCACAGTCAATGTCCGTCAAAACAGTGCAAATGCTCGGATCAATGTCATACGCTAAGCTAATAGTAATACTTGTCTTTGTAGCTGCAAACTGAAAGTCACTCACTTATATGATCACACAAACTAATTTGCTCAAGGTTCAGCTTAAAACAACATTTAATAGACAAGTTCAAAAAGACACGTTTTGTTTTAATGCAGCTGTGCTCAGATGTCTACATGATGTCCTCAGAAACCATTCTGGACTAAGCCAATTCAAAAAAGGCAGTTCAAAGCAGCGTCACACTAGCCGCCTGAAGGTATCCCTGGAGATACTGGAGCGCTTCCGCGTTGAGGCTGGTGCTCACCATGGAGGGCACCTACAGATGGGAAACAGATGACAGATCTGAAATGTGGACCCACAGGAATCACTCTTTTACTGTTCAGTGTGATGGTGGTGTTATGGTTGCTTAAACCAAGTCCGTTGGTTACTGATGCCTAATGAAGTACTCATGGTGAAATACATGATGCCTAAGGCTTGCTCTCAAATTACTTAGTGAAGGTCTGTAATAAATGAGTATTTATTACAGTTTCTAAGTTATGTTCTAAATTTTCCACAATAAAACAATCAAAAATATAGATTTTCTGACAAAATTTGTAAGATTGTTTCTGGCTAATGCAATATAAAGCCATTATTAGATTTACTCTATGGTCTGTTATTTCTGAATAGGTTGCACTTAAAAACATTAATGCCTCCATTTTAAAAATGGAAGGGTTATTTCATTCTGGGAAATAAATACATTTCTAGTCAAGGGATTTATCCTCCACTTTGTCTTTACTCCGAAGTCATCTGCACATCATTATAAAGAAAACACAGAGCCTATCACTTAAGAGACCTGACTGCAAGTGCCTGCGGCTGACTGTGCTGGAAGGAAGACAGGTGCCTGAGCGGCTGCCCTCAGCGCCACCCCACGGGGGCCTGTGAACCGAGTAGAGCGATTCAGAGGTTAGAGTTGTCCAAGGTGACAAAGACACGCACCCTTCCTGGACAGGCAGTGGACAGCTTGTGCAGCGACTGTGCCAGGTGGATTTTGGGGTTGTTCACCATCTGACCGACAGGGTCGTGCTCCTTTTTCCCAGCAAATGCCAACTGTGAGAAGGCAGTCTGGTATCCTGGGGTATCTTCTATATCAATAAAATGTTCTTCATCAGGGATGGTATCATCCTCGGGTAACTCGAATAGGCCAATCAGAGACTGTAATAAAGGAGTCCTGGATTGGAAGATGACAAGATTTAAGTAACCTCTTGGAAGATTTAAGTTATTAATAAAGGAGCAATGTCTTCAGAGACATAAAACTATAGACTCGTGGTCTCAGGAGGAGGAAGGGATCCTTGCGATTAAGATGGACACCAGGGATTTTGTCTAACTGGAAAGCGTTCTTCAATTCTTTGGGCCACAGCATGCCGATGTGCTTTGCCCAGAACTCTCAGTGCTGGCTGTTGTGACCCAGGCTAGTTAGAAGGCCATGTGTGTGAAGTCAAATTGAGATTCAATGGTTTTAAGTTAGAAGAAATAAGCTTCAAGTTGTCAGATCATTTGATGGAAGAGGCTGCCTGACTGAAACCATAAGGGTGAGGCAAGAGGTCAAGAAAAGCTAGGTCGTCATGGAGCCAGACATCAAGCACGCATGTAAGATCTTCTGCCTCATCAGTTTCTCCTTTTAAAGACTTAAGCCAATTTAATGGAGTGAGTGTGTGAAAGCCTTAGAGGTCACCTGACCAGGGACTCTCAGCAGTCTCTCTAAGGGGTCCATGAATTTCCCCCCCAAACTTCCCTGGTGGTCCAGTGGTTAACTCTGTGCTTCCGCCGCAGGGGGCACAATTTTGATCGCTGGTTGGGGGAGCTAGGATCTTACATGCTGCTAAGCATGGCCAAAAGAAATAAAAATAATCAGGAAACAAAATCTTTCTAGGCCCAGAAGAATCCACAAGTCATGTCTTGGATTTGATGGTAGCTACAGAGGCAGCTGAGGTCAAAACCCAATTCTCTTGGCCCCCAAGAGAATAAGCTTTGTTAATTTTGTCATCATAGGGGAAGGAAACTGTAATTTCCCCAAACTTCAGAATGGAGTACTTACCACAGTTTGGTGTACTCTGTGTCCATCATTGGGGGACATTCTGTTAGTAATTTGGTTATCCCAACAGCACAAATCTTTTTCTCTACATTTCCAGATACTTTCTGAATTTCAGGAATAATGATTTTTTCCAAAACCATTCCAAACATTCTGTTATTCAAAGCAAAATAAATTCACTCAATATTTAATTACAGTAGTCTAACTTATTTACACTCAGTGACTCCTTAGGAATATAATAAAATACAAAAAAAGGCTCCTAATTTTGGTCAACAGAAAGGAAGAGACCTAAAAAAATCAAACCGCTACTCTGACCAACTGCCACCATCCTTTGTGAACACTGCACCGTAAGCTCAAGGGGATTCTCTAGGGCCATTTTTTGGTCTTGCATGTTTTTTTAATTACTCAAGAGATCTTTAAAAAACTAACAGAGCACAGATAAGAAAAGAGAATCACGATCACGTCACCATCCAGCAATAACCAGTTTTAACATTTTTGGATTATAAACTTTCCAACTTTCTATGCTTACATACCTCTAAGTATGTGAATGTTAAATGCTGTTGCAAACATCCTGGAATTAAAGTTTTCTGTAATTCTGCATGGTATACAATTCTTAAGTTTATACTTCTGTTATTAAGAATTTATCTTATTAAATTCTTTGAAGTGGAAATGGTAAATATCAAGGCACGTGGACATTCTGATCTCCGGACAAGTATTTTTTGCTCTGTGGAAAGACCATGCTAATTTAGGTGCCATGAGCACCGAGTCAAACTGCTCCTTTCTTCATGACTTCCTATAGCTAGAAAACATATTTTCTGGTACTTCTTAGGTTAATTCACTTTTCACATTTCAATCCATCAGGAATTATTTTTGATTTACTACAGATATCTGTAAGGTTTTTCTCTAAGAAGTTATTTTCTATCATTACTGCCTTCCTTTCCTAGTAAATGGGTAATGCTGCTTAACTGTATTCTTAATGCATATATACTAAGTCAAGAGCAAAATTTCACTGATCCAAACTATTCGCACTTGAAAAACCACTGTTGGCCTTAACAGAGAGAGGCCCTGGAGACATGCCAGACATCTGACACAACGTAGAGCCCTGGCTGCAAAGAACACGGCGGGTAGGGGCAGGGGCCTTTAGGAATTAGAAAAATGTTTGCAGGTATTTTCTTCTTTACAGCCCACCGGCCCCCCTGCAAGAATATTTTGGAAACCACAAAGATACTATCACTGCATCAAGAACTATACAGTCATCTATGAAACAGAGACTGAGAGGTCAGATGCTTCGTTTTTAAAAACAGGATGATAAATAATAAAAGCAGACTTACTTTGGTTGTATACCATCAAATATTTCCTGCAGTGCTAGCGCCCCGTATTTTATACAGTACAAATTAATGAAGACTAAGAAACCTGTCAAAAGGAGATACAGAGTATCAATACAGAGGACTGCATTAAATAAGCAATCCAGTCAAACAGTTTGGCATCATTCCTGGCCTTTTAATACAACTTCGCATTAGTTGCTCAGGCATGTCTGACTCTGTGCAACCCCATGGACTGTAGCCCACCAGGCTTCTCTGTCCATGGATTTCCCTGGCAAGAATACTGCTGTGGATTGCCATTTCCTTCTTCAGGGGATCTTCCTTATCCAGGGTTGAACCCACACCTCCTGCATTTGCAGGTGGATTCTTCACCATCTGAGCCACCAGGGACAAAAGGTTTACATATGGTCTCTCTCTGATTTATATTTCTTTATGATTTTTCTATTAAAAATATTTTGATGTTTAAACTTACAAACTAACTTTTGGAGCATAGTATATTGAAAATGACTTAGTTTAGAGAACAGAAGCATCTTAAAATATTTTATATATAAAATTTATAAATGATTAAAAAATTTCTGTAGGAAAACTCAAATGACTTTACTTACTCTTGATAAACTTTGTTGTTTTGGAATTCTGAAGTCTTTGGAATAGAAGAATGAAGATTTGCTTTCTGTATTGGTCAACTGACTCACTAAAGAATTGAAGAAAAAAGCAACAAAATAAATCCAGCATTTTTCTGAGTCCTGAACAGAATCTTCAATTAAATGTACAATGAAGCTGCATTCATACTCACGGGGGCATGTGCTCTATTATACTATTTAGAAGATAAAAACCTTGGTGGTCATTGGCTTTGGATGCAATCAGCTTCTGGAAGACACCTAGTAACCCAGGCTACAACAAATTAGATTAAATACTAATTAAAGAGGCAAGGATTAATTATTCTGAAAGTAAAACAGGTGATCTATTTTGGAAAAGAGTGCATACTGTAATCATCTAAATAGCATTTTCTCCGTTTGTCTTCTGAAGTGTGGGGCGGGGGGGGGGGGGGGGGGAATCCCGAATAATAAGCCCGCAATGTTAAGTTTCTAGCAGAGATAAGTAACTAAAGGATACCCAGTTCCAATAAAATGTAAGTTAACATTTTCTACTAATCAATTCCCTTTATAGTAAGTTCATTTTAAGATATTTTTAGAAAATTAAAAAGAATCTGCCATCTCTAGTTTCTCAGTTATCTTAAAAATTAGTTATATCAAAATAAATCTGACTCACAATTTTGTCAGCTGCAGCACTTGCTATTGTATTTGAACCTCGTTCTAAGAATGCCTGGAGAAGCCTCACTAGAGCAGGAATATTTCCTGTTCTTTCCCAAAGCACTGGCTGAAGGAGATGAGGAAATAAGGCCATGTAGGATGACGGGATGTCATTTTTGTGTGTTTCCAGAAGCAAAGACATCACTTGAAAGACATACGGAATAAATTCTGTTGATAGAAGTAAAAACAGAGCTTTCAGCTTCAGAATTAATGGCTCTGACACAAAAGATACATATCTCTTAGGCAAATTGCATTTTATAATCACTTGAACAATTTTTAATCAACCAGAAAGAAAATAACTTTCTTTACTTACCTTGTACATCATTTTGTAAAATTTCAGTAAACACCAGAAACAAAGCCTCCTCAAAATTTACAACAGCAGCAGGGTTAGATTTGCAAGTTATTCTTATGGATAAACATATTGCCTCAAACATATAGTGATTAAAGTGAGGTTTGCTTGGGTTCTGAAATTTAAAAAAGAAAAAGCTTATGTCTAATAATCTAATTCACTACCTAAAACACATTTAACCTTACTGAAAACACTATTAAGAAAAAAAACACCAATTATACGAAAAAGCCTAGATGTTCAAATTTTATAGTGACTTGAAAATTCAGAAAATGAAATAGTAATACTAATGCCGGTTTGGACTTTATTTTTAATGGGCAAACGTCTACTTATGAAAAATACTTCGGAGGCACCGGAAGGTGACTGCATGAACCTCAGCTCCCAGTGTTTATAAGGAGCTTTTTCACGCCTGAGTGCTCCCCAGAGCCGTCACTGTAACAGTGACAGAGGAGACGGACGTGTGGAGCCTCAGGCCAATCTCAACTTCTGCAGGCCTCACTATGCCTACACCTGCAGTAGCAATCCCTCAGACCAGCGGCTTTCAATTTTCTCTTTCAACCACAATCCTTTGAAGGGCACCATATAAAGTTGATGAGCTGAAGATGAGCGTGACAGGGCCAGGTCAAAGTGGAGAGACCTTATTCCTCTTTTCTTTCAATTCCCCAAAATCCAAGTAGGCCCTAGAGGCTTACCCGGGATTCAGTGGAAAAATGACCACTATTCTCAAAGTCTCCCTAATACTTCCTAGGACTTCATCTCCTTTTAATAGAATAATTAACAATAACACATGAATTTTATTGGCTTTAAACCAATTTTTCTTTTCTAAAACTTGGTATTAATATTTAAATATGGATCAAAATATCTGTAAAATTTTTCATCAAAGGAGTGAACTTTATTTTTGGGGAAATGAGTCAGAAAGAAGAGACAAAAAAGGACATTAATCTGAATAGCCTCTTTTGTGTCCATATGGGGCAAAGCCTACTTCTTCCATCTAAGATTATTTCAGATTGTTTGTACTTTCTCAATTCTCTTCAATGAACATGTTACTTTTTAAAGTGAGAATAAAACATTTTAAAGTTTCTGAGCTTACACTTAAAGGTGACTGCTGCAATGTCTCCAATCTATGTCACACCCCACACTTTCAGAATCATATATTAACTGCCGGTCAGGAAGAATTCATAGATCTTTCCCTGTCCGACTGATTGCCAAGGAGTTCTGAGGCTCAAACAGTTTGAAGCATTTAGGTTAAAAAGCAACCACACTTTCAACACTGGCTCTGTTACCTTACTAACAGCTAATAGCTTCTGTGTGAGCTGAGTGATGAGAGTAGGGATGTAGGGGATTATGGCTTCCTGTAGGAGGGAAAAGCTTCTCATGATAGCTGTAAAATACAAGAAGAGCAGAAACAAACAGTTTAGTTAAGCCTCAGAATAACACTTGTTAGGGGGAGAAAAAAGTCTTCTGATTCATAAAATAAAATATTAAGACTCTGAAACAACCCTCAGATAGCTCTCTACATTTAAAAATAATCTAAAATTTCCCTTCCTTTTAAAATCAGGCAACACAATTTATGTATTTATGTTATTTCCAGAAGGCTTAAGGAACAGTAAGAAATAATGAAGTGACTAAAGAGGCAGGTAAAGCAGAGGTGAGTGAAGCAGGAGATGGACACAGAGAGCAGCAGGGGAAGGGAGTTTCTTCCATCAGCAACCAGGGGCATGGAGTTTTGCCTAGAGTCTACTGGAAATATCACAGCCCACCACAAGCTGAAACATAAGGCCACCTGCCCATCTTCCCACAAGAGACTAGGAGCCTGAGAAAAATCCAGAAATACTCATCAAGCAATAGAGGGCCCATGTTGTGAAATTAACTGTTCATTAACAGACACCCAAAACACAATGGGCAGCGGAGATAAATACATTATTAGGCTAAAACTATATGGTGGCTGTTTCTACACAAATGGAATAGACATTTACTAAGCAGAGCATCTACGATATGCCAGGTGCACAGAACAGAAAGTTATCCTCTTTCCTCCTAAACTTTGCTGTGATGCCAAAGGCTCGCCCTCCAAGTAGCTAAGCACTCCCTATCCTGCAGCTCAGCTTAGACACCACTTGCTAGAAAGCCGAGGTTACAGGATGGGTCAGCGTCCCTCCACTGGGCTGCCACAGAATCCCTGCGTTCACTCATGCAACAGTCTTTACCGGGAAGCTGGTACATGCTACATACATGCTCCTGCACACCCTAGCAACACAGCAATGAAGACCACGGACCAGTCGGCTGCCTCAAAAAATGGCCATTAAACAACAGTAGTTACACATCACTGTAGGGAGAAATACAGTGCTGAAAACACAAATACACCTAGATACACACTTACAAACAGAAACACATGCACACCCACCCATGCATCCACCTAAGGGTTCTGACCGGCCAAGCCAGAGGCACTGGGAACAGTTTCTTTGACAAGCATTTCCTGCTGCTGCTGCTGCTCAGTTGCTTCAGTCCTGTCTAACTCTGTGTGACCCTAGGGACAGTAGCCCACCAGGCTCCTCTGTCCACGGGATTCCCTGGGCCAAGAATCCTGGAATGGGTTGCCATTTCCTTCTCCAAAGCATTTCCTATGTGTCATATAAACTGTGCTGGACCCTTGGAATGTCCCAGAACTGATGCCTACAGCTAGCTCCTACTTCCTCGGCAGTGGTGTCTATGAAGGCAGATCTGTGTGGGGTCCATAAGACACACCCAGGTTTCACACCCAGACCTAGCAGAGCATGCTGTCAATAAATGTAGTCCCAGCTCATCTCTGCCCTCGAGAATGTCAGTCAAGGAAAAGAAAAAAGGAGCTTGATACCTTTTCTTTAATAAGAGGAGTTCCGTATCAAGTTAGGGTAAAACTTTCTCTTCAAACATTGTTAATAGTATTTTTCATTTAAAAATATCTAAACCTATCAAATTCTCAATATAACCTGAACTACAACTCAGTGTTGACCACCCCTGCAGTCTACGAAATTAGATACTTAAAGAGTCTGTATACCAGGGAAATGGCCTACCTTTCATAATATATTCATTTTCTGAAGAGCCAGGAAGTGTGAGAGCTTTGAAAAGGTTTGTTAGCAGAATCTCAACAAACGGTGCGATTTCTGCAGCTGTAAAGCTATAGATGAAAAAAGAGCTTTCAGTCACCACCAACTCTTGAGTGTCACTCTGGAATACCCTTGGCAACTACTAAATCACACTTCTTGGCATAAAGCGAGCCATCTCCCACCACAGACAATTGGTACACAGCTTAGGAAAAGATTTCTTTTACATATGCTCACGTTAAGTTCCTCAGAAGCCATGTCTGAGACCAAACACGATTAAACAAACCCCAAACCAGGCAAACCCAACACTGTCTAAACTGCTGAGGTCGTAACTAGTTTACACCTGTCAAATAGTTCCTGTTGAGAATGGAACTTGGGCCCTCAATCATCTAGCTTTCCAGGAGGCGGAGGAAGTTCAGAACTCTTTTCTGCATAAATTCTGAGCCTGAAGACAGTACTGTCTTAACTCACCTCAAAGGATAACCTTTTAACCCTTAACTAGCCACTGAGTGTATCTGGACTTAAGTCCTTGAAGAAAAGAACCCAGAATGCTTTCCATCTCAGTTTTCAAGAAATAACACTGTTGAAGAAAGGCCTGAAAGGCATGCAGACCATCCACCCCCCCTTCTTTTTATCCTTGGAATAGGCCTCAAGAGCCACTACCTTGAACCCCAGAGAACTACTTTCACTCAGCTGTCTCTTGTCTCAGCACTAAGTAAGATGACAAGAACAGCCAGGTCAAAGGGCTACTACCCAGTATTCCCTCAACCAAGGCCTACTTCTGAGATGCCTTCTGAATAACCATTTTACTTTTCATCTCATCGACATCATGGACATTGTAACTTACCACATTTCTCTCTTTGCCTTGGCTGCTAGAGGATTCCACATAAAATTCCTGACTTTCTTTACTATACAGGATCCTAGAACAGACCTCTCTTTATTAGCCTCACACCCAGTTCTTCTCCTTTGCTCCAATCTCCTCCACTTACCTTCACTGTCATAACATAGCTACTCTGGCGTGCAGTCTCAAACCCTTTCCGAATGAGACACAGTATAAATGACATACTCACATTTACTTTTCTAACTTCTAATGAAATTACGACTACACTGAGCTATCTCTAACCAGTACCGATGGTCTACAGCCCAAGATGAAAAAACATACACATCAAATACTTACAGAGTGGCGCTGTTAGGCCCTCTCATAGTAAACAGTCTCTCAAGAGCATGTGCTGCGTAAGTATGAACAACAATGCTTTCGGCCTGAAGATGACTGATTAAGAGGGGAATAGAGACTAGCAGATGCTCTTTTGGTACCTGAAAAACACAACAACACATACGCCATAACTTACTGACCATCTCTGAGTAAAAGCCAACTGGAAGAGAGTGCTTTGCTGGCTCTAAAAAGTTAGAACCTAATTTTAGAGATTAGTTAGAATCTGATTCTAATTTCTAGCAACTATTATAATGGAGATGAGATGATATGATACGGGTGAGAAATCAAAACTTCTTCCTCCACACAATGGTTCAACTCACATTCACTTTTCCAACCAACTCTCTAGCTCTGAGCATGAAACTATGACCTTAGGGTGAAAAAAACTCATGGAGTAGCAGCCTGATTTACCTGCTCTTAGGAACTGTACTTCCCACTAGGAAGTTTCTTAGAAAAACCACTCAAGCTCTTTGTGCCTCACTTTCTCTTCTTTAAAAAACAAAGTGGAGCGGGGAGGCATAAACATAAGCATACTACTCTTCACTAAAAACTTCTAAAAGTTGAGAATATCTAAGATCCCACAAGCCATGTGGTGCAGCCAAAAAAGAAAAAATGGAGAAAAATGGTGTTCAGCATACTCTCTTCTGTGTAGGAGAGCGGGAAATATAGAAACAGATATAGGACAATTTTAGGTTATATTTTCAAAATTAAGTAATGGAAACATAAACCAAAATTCAGTGAAAAACAGTTACCTTCAGGAAGAGAGAAGGAACAGGGAGGAAAGCTAGACCTTTCTGAATGTACCTCGCCTGACTCTGGAGGCATGGACAGTAATCTTTCTCAGGCCTTCCGCCAAAAAACAAAACCCCACAAAGTAGGAAGCTAATTATTTATCAAGTTAGTGGCAAAAATGCAGAATAATTCCAAGTTGTTTTAAACAGTTATTTCTTGACTATCCATCCAATAGGATAATATGCTAAGGATATAAGATACACAAAGAGATCAAATGGCACTCAGCACTATTCCTTTGGTGATAATATCGGTTTTACTTATTTCCCAGCTCTCTTCATGAAAAAGCCTAGAATCAGTTTCCCCAGCATCTAGATTATGGTCTCTAAATAACATTTCCCACCTTTAAGGGCAGGAAACTCAGGTCTGGGACAGGAAATATACAAGATGAACCTGAAATATTGTCATATACGAAAGAAAAGAAGCTGCTAAAAAGTTACTAAATTTGTGTCAAGAAGACACAGGAAAGGACATATGTATACCTATGGGTGATTTATGTTGATGTACAGCAAAAACCAACACAATACTATAAAGCAATTATCCTCCAATTAAAAAAAAAAGAAGAAGAAGAAGAAACGAAACCCTACATAATGGGGCCCCTACTGGCCAAAGATGACACCAGAGAGCCAACAAATAAATTCCACTTGTCTTCTGGAGGCTGGTGAGGCACCAAACTCACCACTCTGAACTTATAAAGGGGAAAAACATGGGGAAGGAAATGGCAACCCACTCCAGTATCATTGCCTGGAAAATCTCATGGACAGAGGAACCTGGTGAGCTGCAGTTCATGGGGTCGCAAAGAGGTGGGCATGACTGAGCGACTAACACTTAGAGAACAAAGAAGATCAGCAATTTTGTGTGATTTGCCTTTAGCCTCCTAATGGCTTGGCTGGAATTTAAGATAAGAAAGTTGGATAACATTGAGCAGGGGCAAATTGTTCCTAGGGTTTTCTAAATAGATTTTGTAGTCTTTGTTACTTAAAAGGTGGGGAGGGGACACACAAACATGTATCCCGTTTTCCCCATTCAAATTGGTAATTAATCTATGAGGCAGTAATGTTGGTTGTGCAAAAGAATAAACATATTAAAAACCACACAAGTATACATTTAAAAATGGTGAATTCTATATTAAGATTACCCATATCTCAAAAAATGTGATCATCACTCTTAACCTCACATTAGAAATACAGGGAACAGAGAAACAAGGGTAAATTATACCACCGAGGATGCAATCAGCCAAAGGTAGAATGAGCAACTCTACAAGATAAATGACAGGTTTCTCAAAAAAAAAAAAAAGGGGGGGCGTCGCATAGGAAAGGGGACGAAGGACCCTCTGTTGTAGACTAAGGGGCATGAGACGTATCGACCGTAAGCAATGTGTGAACAGTATTTTTGAGAAACGGAGAAAAATTAATCACAAGGAGATATTGTTAATTTTGTTAGATGTGGAAATCAAATATGACTGCACAGTAGAAGGGAAGAGAAGCTGTTATAGAATAAAGCTCTTAAGAGAACAAGTGGCATGTAACATATAAATGAAAAGCTACTTACTTGATTTCTAAAAATCATAATGTATTTGATGCCATCAGCTTTAAGAACAGGAAATTCATTTACTATTGAAAGAAATAAAAAGTCACAGTTATTTAACTGTTACTCTCAAATCAGTCACAATATTATCAGATTTTAAAAACATGGTTCTGGTAAGCAAATGTCAAGTAATTAAAGCTTAGTTAGTTATATAATGATCTACCACACAACTATTAATTCTGGTAAGTTTATGAATAATTCTATTTTTTTCACCTTTACCTTTAATTTTCACTACAAAGGAACACATATTACTTATATAATTCAACAAAAATTATTTGGGCCACGGGAAATAATGACAGCATCTCTTCCCAGAACTGAAGCTATTCTGAATCAGGAGCAAGCCTCTCCAGATGAGCTTACACGAGCAGTGGGAAGCACGCTGACTAGTGAAAGGGACAGAATATCGGGTGGTTGTCAAAGCTCTTGAAGTGACAGTGACGAGGGAGTTCTCTATGTTATGCCCGCTGTGCAGTGACTGTAAGTCTCCACAACTTTACATCTGTCTGTCTGTCTTAACATACTTTCATAAACATATGAAAGTATCCTGAGCATCTATTAGTCTCAAGTGTTTTAAACTTACTTCCATTTTTATGAGTTCATTTTTTTTTAAGTTTAATTTTATTTTTGGCCATGTTGTGAGCTCTTAATTCCCTGACCAGGTATTGAACCCAGGACCTCAGCACTGAAGCACAGAGTACCAACCACTTGACCACCAGGAAATTCCCAAGAGTTCTTTTTTTTTTTTTAAATGAGAAGGAAAACAAAAACCAAAGTATGACTTCTAGTGTGAAATTATTAGGATAACAAAGCTGAGTGACAATTCAGTCTCACTTGTTCCTATTTTCCTTCTATATAAGCAACATTTTCTTTAGGGAAAGTTAATTTCACCTGGGCAAGATCAAAGGCAACTGTGTGAAATTTTATCCAACAGAAGTAACTGCAAGGATAGGAGCCACTGTTTTCAGTATCATGAATGATACAGAGCCAAGACAGCATTCATTTGGTAGTTTAAAATACCAGTGCACATAAGAATTACAGGTACACTGTAAGTTGTATTAAAAACATTTCACAAAACTCACCATTAGCTGATTTTAAATCAGGGAGAATGTGATTCACGAAGAATTCAGTCAGGTTTACAAGCTCATTTGCTTGTGTAATCCCATGCTAAAAAACAAATTCGTAACAGTAACATGAACTGCCTGTATAAATCCACCACAATGGAAATTTAGGCAGCTTTAGAAAACCAGGTTAAAGATGGAGATAAATACTTCAAAACATAAACTGCTTACATATAAAATAAGACTGGTTTAACAGATAATAGAGAAACTTCCCTAAATTAAAGAACAGCTAAATGTAAGCTTAGCAAGTCTCCTGTACTGAGTCTCACCTAAAGAAACAAGTGCACCATCTACACTGGGGTCTATGAGAAATGTGTAAGTAATACATCAATGTAAAGTCATTTCTGGAGACTATGAATTCTAATCAGAACATTACCTACCAGAGCAGGCTACATAACCAGAAATACATCCCTTCTTTTTGACTTCTGCGCTAAAGGACAACTATGTTTTGGAAACAAAAATAGACTGAAAAGAGTTACCTTCTGTGTTTGGGCTTTCGATGCCAAAGATGTCACCAGGTAAATGGCTGCGTCTTTGTGTTTCCAGTTGACAGATGGATTTTTGGCATATTCCTGCAGCATGGAATTAACATAACCAGAGAAGATTCCTGTCACGGGTCCCTCAAAAAACTTGCATAATCCTCGAACTAGATCACAAGCAGCCCTGCGTCTAGTATCAATATCTACAAAATCAAAGGGAAATACATCATGGGAGAAAGAAGCAACCACCAACCAACTGGTCAAGTTTTTAAGAAAACAAATTGCCATCTAATAGCTATAAGCAACAAAAAACAATGAAAAAAATTCTCTCCCCACAAACAAAAAATGATAATGAAACTAAAAGATCATAGTATGATAAATACGAATAAGTATATAAACAAAGAGAAGACAAATGATTTAACATCTGATACTTCGATATAGCTCATATAAGGGCTGCTTTTTACCACGCTCAAGTTAAAGAAGGAAAACAGTTCTCCAGAAAAAGACAGCTGAAATGACACTTACCCTGACTCCCTTACTTCCCCGTATCTATCAAAAAAGAGCAAGTTCAACACTGGTTCCTAAGAGACCAACAGATAAAAATCAACATACCAGATCCTTCCAGATCTCTTCTTATGTACTCCTCAGAATTATCTTCAAAGGCTTCTTCATCAGCAGCTGCAAAAGCAAGATGACATTCAGGTCACCTCTTATAAGACACGGCTAGCTTTAGTTGGGTATGCAGAAGAGCACGTGGAACCACCGTGTTTTATAGCAAAGTGTTCTTTCCCAACCAATGATTATTTCACATATTCTTATTAATCGTTCTTAGAGCAGTAAATGCTACCCTGAAAGCTTAGGTAACAGGTAATTTACACAACTGTGAGACAGGCTCACTGTTTTAATGTGAGCGTCCACGGAACTGCACTTTATCACCAACTTTCACAAGTGCTGGAGATCAATATAGGGAGGCCAGCTCTTTATTCTGACAAGTAAAGACATTAAACCACCACCTAACTACTACCATCACCATTATTTCAGAAAAGTCACTTCAACACTGAAACAAGTAGGACAGTATCAGATAAAGATCTGTCCTTTAAATACGGTTTTATGAAAAGGAAAGGAAATAGAACCCCATGTTACACTTTTATTTCCTCATTCTGTTCCAGACTGAATGATCTAATGACTGCTCTTCCTACTCATAAGAAAGACATTCTGTACAAACAGACTCTGAGGACTATTTTAAAGCACGAACTAGGTGGGCTTCAGTTCTGTGTTTAAAAGCTATCAATCACTTCTAGTTTCAAGCCAGCTACACAAAACCAGCTTTGGCCTCGGTTAAATACTAGATCCAATAGAACATAGACTGAATCTGTTACAAAAAGCAGCACAGAGAAGACTTCTTACATTCACACTAACATATTCTTTTTAAAAATGAGCTTTCAATTAATCTCCTGAAAAAGCTTTCCACAATTACCTCTAAATTCCATGTTAGGCACAATAACCTTTTCACAGATACTTGTCAGCGTGTTCTGGTCCTCAAAGAGATTCTTATAGTGAGGTCTCTCACAAACTGAAGCCAGAAACTGAATTGCATTACTTACCAACTGGAATAAAACACAAAAATGAACATATTTAAGAGCAAACTGAACCATTTACTTCATCGGGGAGGGAAGGGATGCCTTAACTGTCTCCACCATCATCTTACCAAGTCATATTTAACCTCTTGACCTGTTGTAACTAGTAAATTCCAGATGGCTGTGACAAAACGAGGCAGGTATCGCTGAAACTCTTCATCGTATTTTTGTGCGTAAAGTGCAGCATTATCACAAATCTGGGATTTTAAGAGCTCCAGTAAGCCTGCTTCCTCTTCATCCTCACATAAGAGAAAACAGAAAACTCAAACATACAACTTCAATGCTACCATAAACATGGAGAGCAGCCAAACTCTTCAAAAATCATAAATTCAAAGTGCTGTAAACACATCTATGCCATTGCAAATTTGTTCACCTGGTCTTTCAAGTAAATAAAATATGAAAATGCTTATTTATTCATCAATGAGAACAGTTATCAAAAGTTTTCAAGTTAAATAAAGCCCTTTCTTCTGGTTACTGAATTACAAAATATTTATGTATTAAACTGAAAATAATATATTCCTTAAAAAATCTGAGTAATAAACATCAATAATATCACACTCCCATTTCTAACATAGTCTTGCTATCTCTCAAAAGGTTCTCATTTTCAAATATATTAAAATGTGTTCTCTTCCCCATAAGTTAATACTATAACATTCTCACAAATAGTAGTTTGCTCCTCTGTCCAGGGGATTTCCCAGGCAAGAGTAATGGAATGGGTTTTCATTTCCTACTCCAGGGGATCATCTTCCTGACCCTGGGATCAAACCCAGGTCTCCTATATTGGCAGGCAGGTTCTTTACTACTGTGCCACCTGAAAGTGAAGTCGCTCAGTCGTGTCCGTCTCTTTGCGACCCCATGGACTGCAGCCTACCAGTCTCCTCAGTCCATGGAATTTTCCAGGCAAGAATACTGCAGTGGGTTCCCATTTCTTTCTCCAGGGGATCTTCCCGACCCAGGGATCAAACCTGGGTCTCCCGCATTGCAGGCAGACGCTCTACCGTCTGAGCCATCAGGGAAGCCCTGTAAAGGCGGAGGGCATGGCCACCCCCTCCAGCGTTCTTGCCTGGAGAATCCCACAGACACAGGAGCCAGGCGGGCTACAGTCCATGGGGTCGCAGAGAGTCGGACGTGACTGAGTGAATAATACTTTCACGTTTACTGTAAAATGTTAAACCACCAACTAAAGCAGGGGTCAATCTGCTGCCTAATTTCTGAAGTACAGTTTTATTAAAACCCAGCTACACTCATTCTTTGTTTTCATTTATACAACTTATAGTATTGCCCATGGCCGCTTTCAACTACAACTGCAGAGCTGAGCACATAGTCCAAAATACCTGGACCTTTATAGGAAAAGTCTGCCAGCCCCACTCACAACCATGACAGTGACTAACAGAATAATCCTTAAGATATATAGCAGCAATCCACAAATACTTTCTGAGCTATATTGTGTGCCAAAGAACTGAAACTGAAAAGAGATAAAAAGTACAGCTCCTCAAAGCATAAGTATCAGGGATGCTACACACAGATGACACACAGTTAAACAGGCAAACAATTCCCTTAAGAGTCCTATGTGAGAAACTTCCTTTAGACTTAAGTGTAAAGACAAGCTTGTTTTCTGAGGGAGTGGTTTCTCCCTAGTGGACTGAAGGAATTATTTTTTAGGAACCCTTTTCTTGGTTGCATCCTCTGCAAATCTCAGGTAAAACGTGCTGTATACCCACAGTAATATTCTCCCTCTGTACACCACTCCCCAAACAGATTTGCATCACCAACTGTAACTTTTATCTGGTGTTGAAGTATTCTTACTATATCACCTTTTACATTTTTTTTGTTTCTTGAGAAAGAGGTAAATCATAAATATAGTAACAAACAAGCAAATGAGTAACACAGAAGAAGTGTTATTATGTTGAAAAGCACTTATTACAAAACCCAGATCAGAAACTTACACCTATTACAAACTTTCAAGTACTCTCTTTCCCATACTGTAGATGACTTTTTCAAGAGAGGCTGTTATTACAAAGGTTTAAGTTTTCTTAGTATCTTCAATGACAAGTGATTTTCTATTTCATAAAATGCTCATAATGTGAATATTCTTGAAGACTTACTTTCAATAATGTAATAAAATGGCCTTACCTATAAATCGTGACTTAAGTCAGTATTACAAGAGTAGTTCTGCATATTATAAATAATCAAATGTGGGACACCCCATATAATCAAATTTTACTTGCATTCTTAGAATTTTTATCTATTAACAATGCAAGAGTAAATAAATTATAAGGAACCACAATGCTAAATGTTCTCAAATAACTTACATTTTTCTGAAGATTAATTAACTATCCTCCCTCCAATATTCTCACAGGTACTCAAATAATTCTTTTAACATTTAAAAATACTGAGATACAACTGACATTTAATATTGTATTTCAAATAACTCTTAGTTTAAAAAAGCCTACTTAGGAAATAAATAGTACTTACATCAGTTTGTAGAAGCTTATTATCTAATGTTAAGAGGGTATGAAAATTGTTCATCCAAGTTTCCATATTATCTTCAAAAAATTCAGGGAGATCCTAAAGAGTAAATGGTGACTTGAGACTTTGGGTTGAAATAATCATTGTATTTCAATAAGCTTTCCCCACGATGGCAAATGTTTTCCACGTGCCTACAGACTCCAGTCCACATTTCTCAGCTATATCAACCAATATCTGCTTTGGCAAGAGTTTGCTGCTCCAGCTGGGTCTGGCAGCTGAGTAAACCATTTTGACTGTCTCCGTAAGCTTTCAATCACAAATGATGCCGCCTGTTTCCTGTCCCAATGTAAAACTACTTATTCCTTTAAGGTCGAACTGGACATGGAACAACAGATTGGTTCCAAATATGAAAAGGAGTACGTCAAGGCTGTATATTGTCACCCTGTTTATTTAACTTATATGCAGAGTACATCATGAGAAACACTGGAGTGGAAGAAACACAGCTGGAATCAAGATTGCTGGGAGAAATATCAGTAACCTCAGATATGCAGATGATACCACCCTTATGGCAGAAAGTGAAGAGGAACTAAAAGCTTCTTCATGAAAGTGAAAGAGGAGAGTGAAAAAGTTGGCTTAAAGCTCAACATTCAGAAAACGAAGATCAAGGCGTCTGGTCCCATCACTTCATGGGAAATAGATGGGGAAACAGTGGAAGCAGTGTCAGACTTTATTTTTGGGGGCTCCAAAATCACTGCAGATGGTGACTGCAGCCATGAAATTAAAAGACGCTTACTCCTTGGAAGGAAAGTTATGACCAACCTAGACAGTATATTCAAAAGCAGAGACATTACTTTGCCGACTAAGGTCCGTCTAGTCAAGGCTGTGGTTTTTCCAGTGGTCATGTATGGATGTGAGAGTTGGACTGTGAAGAAAGCTGAGTGATGAAGAATTGATGCTTTTGAACTGTGGTGTTGGAGAAGACTCTTGAGAGTCCCTTGGACTGCAAGGAGATCCAGCCAGTCCATTCTGAAGGAGATCAGCCCTGGGATTTCTTTGGAAGGAATGATGCTAAAGCTGAAACTCCAGTACTTTGGCCACCTCATGCGAAGAGCTAACTCACTGGAAAAGACTCTGATGCTGGGAGGGATCGGGGGCAGGAGGAGAAGGGGACGACAGAGGATGAGATGGCTGGATGGCATCACGGACTCGATGGATGTGAGTCTGAGTGAACTCCGGGAGTTGGTGATGGACAGGGAGGCCTGGCGTGCTGCGATTCATGGGGTCACAAAGAGTCGGACGGGACTGAGCGACTGAACTGAACTGAAGGCTAAAGACTTTCCTTACACAACACAGTGCTTACCAATACATCTCTTTTCCTTTCTGAATTACTACAATTTTTTTTTAAGATGACAACCAAGTCAGGCTTACTGGCTGATACAGTTACTGATTTCCTATGGCACAGAACTGCCCTCTTAATGAGGAATAATCCCCCAAGGGTAAAGATTATGCCTCCTTCCTACTTAGGCTTACGTGACTAACAAATTATTAAGCACCTCATTCTACCTGACTTCTAAGAAGTAAAATTCAAAGGTGTTAAAAAAAAAAAAAAAACACCTAGTGATATCCTTTAAGAATTTCTCAAACTGCTGTCCAGCTGGACACGGATGAAGGTATGCCACCTTGGGCTATTTGTCTCCTATTCATTCTATCTATTCCTTTTAGGAATGCTGTCCCTACCACTGTGAGGGAGTACTGTTGGGAGGATTAAGCCT
The DNA here is from genome assembly GCF_042477335.2 of Ovis canadensis. NCBI lineage: Eukaryota > Metazoa > Chordata > Mammalia > Artiodactyla > Bovidae > Ovis > Ovis canadensis. Next base: position 92,562,489 of record NC_091257.1, on the reverse strand, counting down.
GGTACTTGGCTCTGGCTAAAGTTAACGAAAAGGCCACATCCTTCCTCTTAAATCTCAGTATAGGAATCTGTACCAGTAAGACTTCCATCTTGTCCTGAAGCCCCAGCTCTTATTTAAAGTAATGACTCAAGAACAGAAACAATGACTCGAGCCACTACCTCACCAGCCACAGAGTGACCAGGCATTTCCTACTGTAAGACTGTAGCTATGTTTCCTGCGAGACACAGAGGCTCCAGTTCTTACACTTTCCCAAGCCTGCTTCTTCACTGTTTTGTCTCCCAGATAAGCTTCCATTAAAAGCTATAAGCTTTTTTTGGTATTACCTAGCCAGAGGCCTCTAATCAAAACATGGTTCCCCCCAGCGTCAACACCCACTTAAATGAACAAGAGGAAGGCCTGGGATGTGCTATGTCTTCAATAAAATAGAATATAGGATGACACCCCAATAATCATTTAGGATGCGGGGTTTCCCTAACTTATCAGACTAAGAGAATGCTACTTTTCTCTGTGATACATCCACCCACTAGCATGTCTAGGAACTACTATAAAATAGAACATAATTTGTAGATAAAAAGTGGGGGGAATCAGAAACAAAACAACTAATACTTATTCTTTGGGCGGGGGGTGAAATCAGCACTAGCAAAGAAGTCTTTATCAAGTGAAAAACTTTACATTTGACATCAAAGAACAAGAACCAAAACCAAGAAATAAAACAAAACTTACCTGAAAGTTTAAACTGTAGAACAATTTTGAGATTAGGATCAGGGAAGAGAACAGAATCCTCAGAGCAGAAGCATCATTTGCATGGGTGCTGCAGAGTTCAATAGTGGCCTTGGGAAAGAATTTAGGAAGACGGCTTTAGCGTATCGTAAACCTTAGTGGAAAAGCCTTGTACTATGCTGAACCTTTTGGCCAACTCAATATTTATATATCTTCTCCAAAATTTGGCTTTTAAATAGTAGTGTGCACTCATTAATAAGATTTTTGAAAAATACTTTAAAGTATATATTTTTAAACTGTCCACAATAACACTACTGCAAAGTCCAATGCTAATATTTTGGACTAGATCCTTCTATTCTCCTCTGTGTATATATGTAACTATTAAACGTTAAGATAATTAAATGCCTTCATATGTGTTCATTAAATAATTTCCTGCAACCTGGCCTTTAGGTTGTTTGTAACTATTTGTCTTTCTAACTGCAATAAACAAGTTTATCTACAAATCTTTGTGCACACACTTCTAGTTTTCTGAGTTTGAGATTCTAGAACTATATTACCAGTACAGAATGGTATGCTGTGAGTAAGGGTTTTGGAAGCCAGACAGATCTAGATACAACCCAGACTCTTGCTCACAATGAGCATGACTCTGAGTTAAGTTATTTCAGAGCCCCCATCTCCTTATCTGTAATTAGGGCTAATACCTATCTAATATGTATCAAATGAGAAAATATACATAAAAGGTCTTGGTAATTCGTGCACATCTATTATGTAAAACACACACAACAAATGTTGCTAACTATATCCTTGAGTCAGGAAACACAAATATTATGGCTTTCTCACTGAAGTGTCAAACTCCAGAAAGCTAGTACCATTTACAATCCAACAGGGAGGACACGAGTGTTCATTTCAGCGCACTCTAGCTAAAAGACCCCCTCCACCAGTTCTACCTGTTCCTGGCTAAAACTTTTAACGTCACTGAAAAGAAATAAAAAAATCTCTGCCAATCCAACAGGTGAAAAAAATGATCACACTTATCCAATTTTATTTTTGAAAATAAGAAATGTACTATCAGTAAGATACTCTAACCATGAAAAATTCTGTGCATACTCTATAATTTAGAAGTTGTGACAATCACACAACCTTTCCTTTTTGAAAACAGGAAATGAGCAGCTTTTCTTGAGTTAGAAAAACTGTTGAGGCATGGTACTTTATATTGTTTGTGAAACCAAACTCTCCTCTTTCCTTATCAGGGGAACAAAAAGGTTGACATTACTTCTTCTTCAATCTTAAAGGATTCTCAGAAAGATGAAGAACATGTTTAGGGAAGTTGCTTATGTACTATACGATGGTGTATATAAATTAAATTCCATAAACAGTAAAATCAAAATATAGACCTATTCCTTTAGAGATACACAAATACTTGAGTGAAATACTATGATGCCTGGGATTTGCTTTTAACTATTTATACAAAATCAAAAAGATAAAACAAAGTAAAAAGAAACAAAATGCTAGTAACTTGTTAAACTTGTACAGTCAATACATGGGAATTCATTATACCATCTTCTCTATTTAGATATAGGTTTGAAAATTTTCAAAAGAAATGTTGCTCTAAATCATGACCTATCAAATAAGCTTTCAAAGCAATCTCTTAAATAAATGTATACAAATATTGAAGTGCTTTAAAATGTTAAGTAACTAAAAGATACCACCAAAATGTTATTGTATACCTTAAATAGATTCGTCAAAGGCAAAGCAAAGGCATCCAGAACAAGTTTAATTTCAGTCCATAACTCGTTTGACTTAAATTCATGGCGATATCTAAAAAATCAATATAAAATAGGTAAATTCAGAAATTTTTGTTAACTGACTTTAGGTCTTCAAGGCTAGATTAGACAAAAATCTACTGCTAGACAGCTTTCTGAAATAAAAAGGGAATTCAAGCACAGTTTATTAAGACCAGGTGTTTTGCAAGTAGTAGGGCAATATGAAATAAAAATCCTACACTTAATCAGAAATGAACATGATAATAAATTGAGAGGCTTATGTTCTTATTCTAGAATTATCATAAAAGAATGACAACAGTCACAAAAATACACAAGGAAAAACACCTGAAAAAAGTATTTTTAAAATATCAATTTACATATCAATACCTTTTAAATAAAGAATGTGCTGTACGAAGGACTCCGTTAATAACATGGAAATCTCCACTCTGAAAGCGATTCACCATTTCAGTCAACAAGTCAGGCCATTTCTGAGGGAAATCTTCTCTGCCAATAATGCTAATGGCATCACTTAACTGGGGGCAGGAGAGAGTCTAATTAGATGAAACCTCCACAAGCAAGGCCCCTGACAAGCAGGGCCTCACATACCTGCTTCTGAATTTGCTCTGGGCTGCTGAGCATCAAGTGCACGATGTTAGCTTTAATGGCTCCTCTGTCAGCTTCGCAAATTTTATTTGGTTCATCTTCAACCTGAAAGCAAAACATTAATGAGCAAGTAACTTAAATTCATATCCATGACTGTACGCATTTGTAGATAAAACAGAACCATTTCTCATTTCCTGGTATCCTAAGAAAAACACAGGAAAACAGGGCCTTTCTTCTCTGTGAATGGGTCACAGATTCCTTTAATAATCAGCCTCTCTGATGTCAATTGAGAATCTCAGTTCTATATGATAATTAATCAAAATGTGGTTAAAATCTTCATAAATATATGCTACTCAGCCCATATTCATCCTCAATTTGATCATTACCTTAAGCTAAAGAAAGGTCTTGTCAGTGAAAACTTCTTGACTATTACCAGTTCAAATGCAACCAGGACTACATCACCCAAAGGGATTCCGAGTCTCACTAGTTTTATAAATCAAGACGGTGGGGGGGGGGGGGGGGGGCTGAACATCTACAAGTAAATGCGTGGGTTTTTAAACATTCTAAAATTCACCAACTCATTTCTTCACCACATGTGAAAACACGTGACTACACAAGTTTAAGAACAGTATTTACTATTTTTAAATTCTTCTATGAAGAAAAAAGATTCTCAGTGAATAAGCAGATGTCAAGTTGATTTTTTAGAAAAACTGACCATTTCTGTCAACTTTAATACCTTCTAAATGTGATTACTATTACTACTAAAAACATTCCCTTTTTCTTTATCCTAACCCAGGGTTACCTCAGCCGTGCCATTACTGACATTTTGGGTCAGATAAATCTTGGTTGTGGGGGTCTTTCTTGTGCATTGTAGGATGGTTACCAGTATCCTTGGCTTCTTCCCACGAGTTGTCAGAAACACCCCCCATCCCCTGTGACAACCAAAAAAATCTCTAAATGTCCCCAGATGGGCAAAACCACCCCCAACTTTAGAACCTCTGTCAAGAGCTAAAAGGTGGGGAAAATATCCGTTTCTGTTTCTCAATGTATACTTTTATACTGATCATTAAACTTACAGCACAATAAGATTCACCTTGGAGTGGTGGTAGTTTAGTTGCTAAGTCATGTCTGACTCTTTGTGACCCCATGGATTGTAGCCAGCCAGGCTCCTGCCCATGGGATTTCCCAGGCAAGAATACTGCAGTGGGCTGCCATTTTCTTCTCCAGGGGATGTTTCTGATCCAGGAATCAAACCCACATCTCCTGCTCAGCAGGCAGATTCTTTACCACTGAGCCACTTGGAAAGCCCCCATTAAATTTGCAGCATATTAAGATTCACCTTGTAATTAGAAAATATTTCCATATTCAAGACATAGGACATATCCCATATCAAAAAATTCAAATGCATTATACACATTATATATATATATATATATTTAAAGTGTGGTTTTTCCAGCTTTATGTAATTTTTCCTTGTCCACAATAGAAACTGCTTCAATTATTCACTTAGACTGTGTAACTTTCCACATAATGTCTCTTCAGCAGAGAGCTGAAGTTAAATCTCAACCATGGGACTTTCCTCTCAGTCCAGTAGTTAAGACTCCATGCTCCCAATACAGGAAGTTTGATCCCTAAGATCCCACATGCCACAGGGCACGACCAAACCAAAAAACAAACCAAAACAACAGCAGAACACAAACTGGAGGTCAGACAAAGTCTCACTCTCTCAAGCAGCCCGGGTTATGAAGCCGACTTAATCAATATGAATTTAAATAAAACAGGAACTTTCTGTGAACAAAGACAGTTTTAAAAATATCTTTCTTCCCAAATGGCATACTCCTTTACCTACTGCATTATCAAGGACCTCCAACAAAATATTGCAAAGGAGTGGCGAGAGGGGACACCCTTGTTTTGCACCTGATCTTAGTGGGAAGGTTTCAAGTTTTTCACCATTATGTATATTAGTTATCGCTTTTTCACAGTCTTTATCATGCCAAGAAAGACCCCTCTATTTCAGATTTACTGAGTTTTTAACCACGAATAGATGTTGGACTTTGACATGGGCTTTTTCTGCACCTATTAAAATAATAATATGACTTACCTTTTCTCAGTCTACAGGTTTTTGAATGCTGAAACAGCCATGCGTATTTGGGGTAGATCTCGCTTGGTTATGGTCTTTTTATACTTTTTGTATGTTTTTGGGTTTGATTTTAATATTTGGTGAGGAGGGTCCTGTTTTTTATCTTTAATCTGTGTCTGAATCACTCAGGAACACTGCACATATAAATCTTTTAAACATGCAGGGTCTTAAACTAGGTACTCACAAAATACTTACAATTCTCCAATTTCTTTTAATATAGTTCTTGAATGTCACAGAGGCACACACTTTAATAACATTATCCTGGGACTTCTCTAGTAATGTTAACAGCAACAATGGGTAGTTCTGATTTCCTTCTACAGATTCAAGAAACTTTTCAGCTGGAAAACAATCCCCATGTTAGAAGATATGTTATTAAAACCAAATCTTAAGACTGTATGTATATGTGAACTATGTATATTTCTGACTGAAGCATCAACAAATGGAAAGATTAGGATTGTACATGATGTTACATTAAATTGATATAGTATCTCAGTTTTCACATCACTTTACCATCCATTAACTCACCATTAACTCATCTCACAAACCTATGAAGTGGCCTAATCAGATGATCACCTCATGTGAAGGAGAATCTGCTTTTCAGAGAGATTAAGTGACCTTAGGGCAAAAAAGTCATACGCCCTGTCTTGTTCCAGAAAGATTATTATTAGTACTATTAGTAATGGTAGTAACATTTCTTTTATAGGACTATGACTAAGATTAAATTTGTTGATTCATTTTAATATATATTATCATTAATCATGTGGGTCTGATGTTTGACTCACATATGTTAAGTTGTCACTACTACCCAGAGAAGTAGGTAGTATTACCCTCACTTTAAGGACAAGGCCACTGAGGTTAAGTAAGCTTGTCAAAGATCACACAGCTAGCGGATTTCATCAATGAAAAAGTTTTAGTCCAGTCCTTATTCTATCCTACTAGCCCTCAGTATTCTTTTCAAACTAAACACTTCTAATATCAGCAATAACCTTATACAAAGATTTTACTCATATATTTTAAACTCATACCACAGTTAGGGACAATAAATCTCCTGGGTTTACAGATCAGACCATGACGATTTATAGCACTTCCAATTTTTCCTATCTTAAGCTTCCTGAGGCAGCATCCAGTCCAAGGTTTCAATATTTACTGAAAAGGTGAGCAGTCAGCATCTATTATTCTACAATTTAGTATGATTTAACACCTTCTTTCCGAATTGAGTCCCAAGAGTTTAACTTCCACCCTCAAATCCTCCCTGCTTTGTGTCTACCATGTGTTTCTTGAAAGATAAAGAATGCTGAACTGAAAAAGAATTTTCAGGAGGGGACACACTATGGTTTATATGGTTTTATAGAAAGCTTTGGTTGTTCAATATTTGGTTGTTCAATATTTCATATCTGGCAATCCCTGTGAAATGTATGGTTGCAACTCTTATCAGAAACATCAATTTATTCCTACATTTTATCCTGGATTCATAAAACAACAGCACCTCCACCTTACAAAGACACAGTTATTAAAAATAATTTTCATTAAACAGTGTTGGCAGAGGATTTCTGGGGAAGTCTAAGACTGGAACCATTAATTTCCTTTTATCCAAGAACAAATTACTTCTTTAAGCACTAACAGGAAAATCACAATTTTCCCTCACAGAAATCACAAAGGCCTTTCTACACTAGGATGGATGCATTAACATGTAAATAATAAACAAATAATTCTATTTACTATAATATACAACACATATGTGCACACATTCATCTGCGTCTTCATGGAGTGCTTCCAAAATCCTCTTTATGAGAATGCACATCAGTAAATTCTGAAGATGCAGATTAAGAGCATTTCTGGCTAATATGGCTTACAACAAGGATCATCAGCTTACTGCCCACAAGACACACGTGGCCCCCAGAAGTTGTTTGTTTGGTTTTCGTGTTATTTCTAAAGTTTTTGATGTTAATCACTGTCATTTAAAAATGAGAATGCTTCATATAAATATCCTTATTTTTCAAGTAAAGCTGGAAATCTGATCTTGCAAGACTGGTTTGAATCCCCCTGAGTTAGATGGTTCCAAATATCAATTATATCTGCCCCTAAGCAAGGCAGTTAACCCCGCAGCCTGCCCTCCTCCCAACCCCAGCTTTTACCTTCCTGCGCAACTCCCTACAGTCATTTAAGTTGCAATTTTAAGCTTACACTAAATCGCTAATGACAACTGGTCAAATCTGGGAGGAGGAAAAGGGGAGGAACCCTAGGTCTTAAAATATTAATTAAAAAACCCTAGTTTCATTCACTTAATCACTTTTAAGGCAGTTAACTCTTAGCTCTATGCTCTGATTATTGTATCTCTAAAACAGGAAGGTGTAGGGATTTTCAGGAAGGTCAACGAACAAAGCATCCTAAACTTACTAGTCCTTTTTATCCCAAAAGGGATAAAAGTAATTTTACTCAAGAAACAAAAACACAACAAACAAAGAAGGATATGTTATAAATGAAAAATAAACTATGCCTAAGAATTCAAGTGTTAATCTCTTTTTAAAAATTTACAAACAGATTGCACAAAGGTTTCTCTCACCTGTCCTTTAAGAATAAATCAACCACAAGAGAGTACTTATTTACTTTACCTGGACGCCTGATGGCAGGATCAGGATCGAGAGTCTTCTTTAAATATTCTGTTAGTGTCTGCAAATTTGCATCACTGAGCTCCATTGCCATTGAGCCTAAAACAAAAATGAGGTTTGGGTAATTGAGCACATGAGGACACAGGGATGTACATAAGAGAATCATTTTACATCATGGATGTCCCCCTCTCTGAAAGTCATCTACTTGATATACTCTGGGTATCGCCTATAAAGCTTTATTCTTAGCCAAGACAAGGTTCCAGTAGATGGGCTTTTTTGAATCAGTGATGAGACAATTTTGAGAAACAGAAGAAAAAACATATCACAAACTAAAGGTTGAAAATATGAATTATTAGATTTTTTTTAAAAACCCACAATAAAAAACTAAAATTTTTAAGCAGTAAAATAAGGATCCCATTGACTTCTGAGATTAAAGAAACTAGAGTAAATTCTTTTGTGTACAACATGCAGCCATAGGTATTGACAACAAACTACATACTGAGCATGTGCACCTGGGACGATAATTTTGGGGTTCATAAGATGACAGCTGCAGTTGTAATTAAAAAGCAACTTTCCACACAAAAGCTAAGTCAAAGCAAAAATAAACAAGTGGAATGACATCAAACCAAAAATGTCTGCACAGCAAAGCAAACCATCAACAAAATGAAAAGGCAACATACTAAATAGGAGAAAATATTCACAAATTGTATCTGATAAATAATTAATATCCAAAACATAAAAAGTTAAAAAAGAAAAAGAAAAACTCATACGACTCAGGAAAAAAAGAGTCCAACTGAAAAATGGGCAGAGGAACTGAATAGACATTTTTCCAAAGAAAATATGAAAAGGTGCTCAAAATCACTAAACACAAGGGAACGCAAATCAAAACCACAATGAGATTATCACCCCACACCTGATAGAATGACTATAATAAAAAAGACAAGAAATAATAAGCATTTGGCGAGGATGGGGAGAAAAGGAAACCCTGGTACCCTGATGGTTGGGAATGTGCAGCCACTATGAAAGCAAGTACGGAGGTTCCTCAAAAAATTAAAAACAGAATTACCACATGCTCCAGCTATTCCACTTCTAGGTATTTATCTGAAGGATCTGTACTCCTGTTGACTGCTGTTCACTGCAGCATTATTAACAACAGTCAACACACGGAAGCAACCTAAGCATCCATTGATGGATAATCCAATGTAGTATACATACAAGAATACTATCCAGCGACACACAAAAAGGGAAACCCCTGCCATTTGTGACAACATGGATGGATCCTAAGGGCAGTATACTAAGTGAAATAAATGATACATAAATACCACAGACTAGAGATCTCGTCAAGAAAATTAGAGATACCAAGGGACCATTTCATGCAAAGATGGGCCCAATAAAAGACAGAAACGGCATGGACCTAACAGAAGCAGAAGGCATTAAGAGGTGACAAGAATACCCAAAAGAAGTGTACAGGAAAGATCTTCACGACTCAGATAATCACGATGGTGTGATCATTCACCTAGAGCCAGACATCCTGGAGGGGCTTTAGGAAGCAAAAATACTACGAACAAAACTAGTGGAGGCGATGGAATTCCAGTTGAGCTATTTCAAATCCTAAAAGATGATGCTGTAAAAGTGCTGCACTCAATATGCCAGCAAATTTGGAAAATTCAGCAGTGGCCACAGGACTGGAAAAGGTCAATTTTCACTTCAATCCCAAAGAAAGGCAATGCCAAAGAATGTTCAAACTACCACACAACTGCACTCATCTCACATGCTAGAAAAATAATGCTCAACATTCTCCAAGCCAGGCTTCAACAGTATATGAACCATCAACTTCCAGATGTTCAAGCTGGATTTAGAAAAGGCAGAGGGACCAGAGATCAAATTGCCACCATCTGCTGGATCATCGAAAAAGCAAGAGAGTTCCAGAAAAAATATCTACTTCTGCTTTATTAACTATGCCAAAGCCTTTGACTGAGTGGATCACAACAAACTGTGGAAAATTCTTAAAGAGATGGGAATACCAGACCACCTGACCTGCCTCTTGAGAAATCTGTATGCAGGTCAGGAAGCAAAGGTTAGAACTGGACATGGAACAACAGACTGGTTCCAAATCAGGAAAGGAGTATGTCAAGGCTGTATTATTGTCACCCTGCTTATTTAACTTATATGCAGAGTACATCATGAGAAACGCTGGACTGGATGAAGCACAGACTAAAATCAAGATTGCCAGAAGTATCAATAACCTCCAATACGCAGATGACACCACCCTTATGGCAGAAAGCAAAGAAGAACTAAAGAACCTCTTAATGAAAGTGAAAGAGGAGAGTGAAAAGCTGGCTTAAAACACAACATTCAGAAAACTAAGATCATGGCATCTGGTCCATCACTTCATGCCAAACAGATGGGGAAACAGTGGAAACAGTGACAAAATTTCTTTTTTGGGGCTAAATCACTGCAGCCATGAAATTAAAAGACACTTGCTCCTTGGAAGAAAAGCTATGACCAACCTAGACAGCATATTAAAAAGCAGAGACATTACCAACAAAGGTCTGTCGAGTCAAAGCTATGGTTTTTCCAGTGGTCAGGTATGGATGTGAGAGTTGGACTATTAAGAAAGCTGAACACTGAAGAACTGATGCTTTTGAACTGTGGTGTTGGAGAAGACTCTTGAGAGACCCTTGGACTGCAAGGAGATCCAACCAGTCCATCCTAAAGGAAATCAGTCCTGAATATCCACTGGAAGGATTGATGTTGAAGCTGAAACTCCAATACTTTGGCCACCTGATGCAAAGAACTGACTCACTGGAAAAGACCCTGATGGTAGCAAAGACTGAAGGCAGGAGAAGGGGACAGCAGAGGATGAGATGGTTGGATGGCATCACTGATGCGACAGACATGAGTTTGAGTAAGTTCCGGGAGTTAGTGATGGACAGGGAAGCCTGGCATGCTACAGTCCATGGGGTCACAAAGAGTTGGACAGGACTGAGTGACTGAACTTAAATACCACATGATCATGTTTCTATGTGGAATCTTAAAAACAAAAATTCATAGATAAAAAGAGCAGATTAGGGAACTTCCTCAGTGGTCCAATGACTAAGACTCTGCCTACCAATGCAGCGGGCATGGCTTCTGTCTGTCCCACATACTGTGGTGTGTGGCAGAACAACAACAAAAAAACAGATTGGTGGGGGCACGGCAAAACAACAAACAGATTGGTGGTTGACTGCGTGGCAGGGGCAAATGGATGAAGCTGGGCAAAAGGTACAAACCTCCAGCTGTGAAATAAATACATAAATCACAAGGATGCAATGTCCAACACAGAGACCCCAGTTAACAGCAGCGTGCTGTATATTTGAAAGTTACGAGGACAGTAAATCCTAAAAGTTCAGAACACAAAAGACATAAATTTGTAATTATGTGTGATGATGGACATTAATTAACTAGGTTTATTGTGATCATTTCACAATATATACACCATTATGTTGTACACCCGAAATTAACAATGTTACATCTTAATTGTCTCAATAAAAAGCAACTTTTCAAATATTTAAAGCTCAAAACTAAATATAAATCACAGAATATGCTATGACTGACCAAAAAAATGCACATCTAATATATTACAAATGATTAATAGGCTTTATAAAGGGCTACAGCTAATGCTGAGGTTGTGAAGAGTACTCCTTCACAGCCAGAAACCACAGCCTTCTAAGGAGACCAATTTTTGAAGCTATATGTATTCTCCTCAACACACTCGTTTTTACCAAAGGAAGCCAGCTGATTTGGTAGACTCCACCATTTATATATAGTCACTTCCTTTGATCCAGGGCAAACCACTCTATGGGCATGAAGTTCCACTCAACCACACACACAATTTACTTGAGAAGCAACTCTGTTTTTTACACCAAAGGTTTGGAAAATGCTATGCATCATATTCACCCTCTTTTGGAGATGTACTTTAAAAGCTTCAAGAACCCAGAGTCTGGCCACAGAACCATGTTATTATGGAACACAGGCTGGAAAGCAGTGATTTAATCAATTTATTTCCCATTCTTTTTTCTGTGTTGAAATGCTGAATCTGTTATGAAAAGCTGTTGCCAAGGAAAACCGTTTACATTAGTATATATGAGATTTAAAAAAAAGTCTTTGCTACATGCAAATTATTCTACCTTTTGGGATTTACACAAGGCAGCATGTTTGTTTAGGAGATTACAGAGGTTAACTTAACCTATTTTGCTGAGTTTAAATTTTAAATACACTCCTTCATAAATTTGCATTTTACTAACTTTCTTCGTGACAGAGTACCAAGCAAGCTGGCACCTGTCAACCTTATCTCTGACCTTCTTGCCGTCCAGCCACCAAAGCCTTCTTTCTGTTCCTCAAACCAGACAAGAGTTCTCCCTGACTGTAATAACCCTTCCTTCTAATTTGACATCAGGCATCATCCAGCCCACTGTCAACTCCTCAAAAAAGCCTTCTACAACCATCATCTATCTCATCCCTGTTGCACTGTTCACAGCACTTACTCTCATCTGAGATCTCTTTGACCTGTCATCTCTTATTTGTAAGCTCCCTGGGGCATGGACTTTGTAGGTCCTGCTCACCTCTGTAGCACAGGACCTTCAACACTGCCTGGCACACAGTATTCACTAAGCATTTGCCGCATGAATTAATGGATAAGCTAACATGTCAGTCAACCAGCTAAAACATGGATCCAGTCTGGACTGGAGACTATTCTCTGAGCATCAGTTATTAGCAAGCATGACATAATGTAGGAATTCAGTTTATCTGTCAGATAAATAGTGACCAACATACTGACATAACTAGTTTCTGTTCATTCAAAAATGCTTCAAAGAAGATGGGAGTTTGAACTTTATCCAGTATTATTGTTCATATTTGCCAGTGCTTATTTCAGGGGCTAGGACTTACTATCTCCTCCACCTAGACAGCTCTGCCCCTGGAGAGCTTTGTAGTTCACTCCCCGCTTCATTCAGGTCTCTTTTCAAATGTCACTTCTGTTTTGAGCTGCTGTCCTGGACCATCCTATCTAAAACAGCATCCAGCTCAGTCACTCTCCATTCTCTGGTTCTACTTTTCCAATTTTATCAGGCCTATAAACCGCATTCTTGTTTACTATGCTTCTCCCTCCATTAGACTGTCAGCAACATGAGAGCAAGGATTTTGTGTTTTGTTCACTGCAATCTCCCTCAATTCTTAAAACAGTGAAGAGCACCTACTGTGTATTTGTGTCCTATTTTCAAAAGCTACATACGCTTTATTGATCTTTTTCCCATCAAAAAGCACTATCATGCTTCACATTTATTCAGTCAAATGACTGTGAGACAGAAGGGCTGGAGCCTACCGACTCTAAAGCACATGACAGTGACCCCCACGAAACGGCGAAGCTGAAGGGCCAGGTTAAAAAAAGTGTATGGGGGGAAAATGTGTGTGTGTTGTGTGGTGGTGGAGGAATATACATGTGTGCTAAACTGTGTGTGTGGTGGTGGTGGTGCTGGTGGTGGAGGAATATACACATGCGTGCTACAACCCCCGAAAGTTAAAATACTATATAAATCTTATATTTTTAATGTTAAGGGACTAAATGTTTGTCCAAAAATCCCTTTTCTGTCTCCTCAGTGACAGTGTCTATAAACCCAAATTGTAAGCTCAGCCCCGATTTGCGAAAATATGACACATCAGGTAATTTTAGAGACTACTCCACAGGTATTCACAATACATCAACAAGATCAAGGTCTAGTTATCTTTATTTGCCAGAGGTGGAGGTACACTGACATTCTGAAATATGTGCAATATATAAATGTGAGAAGCATTATTGACTTTAAAGACAAACCAGAAATGAAAAAATTCACTCTTTTGCCTTTAAATGAAGGCTGATACTTTACTTCTCCACTGAGCTATTTTTGGAAATCTTTACCAAAAAATACATGAAAAATATGTACCACAATGGGCTTCCCTGGTGGCTCAGCTGGTAAAGAATCTGCCGGCAATGTAGGAGACCTGGGTTCGATCCCTGGGTTGAGAAGATCCCCTGAAGAAGGGAACAGCTACCCACTCCAGTACTCTGGCCTGGAGAATTCCATGGACTCTAGTCCACGGGGTCACAAAGCAGGACACAAATGAGTGACTTCCTTTATGTACCACAATAAATCAATTATGCCAGACTTTTTGTTAAAAAGACTGGCTGGACCTAAAGTCTAGCCTCTTCTCAGAGGTCCTCAATTACAGATGAAGACATCTGGAATAAAAGCTTTGCTTTCCAAGGCCACCACACAGACATCTGTGACATAAGCTGATCCAAGATGTATGCCTTTTCCTTAAGATATTTCCTCTGCATTAGAGAACCACTCCAGAGGCCCTACATCTGGAGGGAGAGAGATGCAATAAATGAAAACCATCTGGCACACACGCATTAAGAACACACTGCAGCACCTCAGTCCACCCTGCTTTCTAATCACAGGAACATACCACTGAGATGCGGAGCCAAACTTTTTACACTGTCTACAAAGCCTGATGTGATCTGACCTCTAGATATCTGTCCCTTCACATACTACTCTGTGAAAGCTTGATTTTCCTTGAACCCTTTGTACTTTCTATTCTCTCTGCCTGGAATGTTCTGTTCCCTCATCTTTCCATAGCTGGTCTCAGCTCAAATGCCACCGCCTCAGAAAAGTCGCCTTCATCTGTCACTTGTCCGGAATTATTTAAGTAATTTATTTGTAATCTTGTCTCTTTCCCCCACTAGAATATAGGTTCCCCAAGGGAAGGAACTCTGTCCATTCTGTTTGAGACAAAAAAAGGTAAATTTCACTGTATTCAAAGAGATTAAGTGGATTAAATGAAGTTATTTATCAAGTTATTAAACGAATAAAGGAACAAATTAATACCAAAGGTAGAGCACTGCCCCCAAACCTATCTAATATTGTACAGAAAATGGTTCTCCTCTATCCTAACTTCCAACCAGCAAAAATCAAAGTAAACAGAGGGGAATAAAGAATTCCCCTGCACTGGTGTAAAGAAATGAAAGATACAGAGTCTGAGAAGTAAGAGGCTGGGTAGATCCAGTCACACGAATTATGTGAAAAACGGGGACACACAAAAAAGGGCCAAAATCTTCACTATGGTGGTCTGAGCAGAGGAGAAAAAGAGCATTGGTGAAGCCGCTCAGTCATGTCGGACTCTTTGTGATCCCATGGACTGTAGTCTACCAGGTTTCTGTCCATGGGATTTTCCAGGCAAGAGTACTAGAGTGGGTTGCCATTTCCTTCTCCAGGGGATCTTCCTGACCCAGGGATCGAGCCCAGGTCTCCTGCGTTGCAGGCAGACGCTTTACCCTCTGAGCCATCAGGGAAGCCCAAAAAGAGCACTGGTAGGATCCAAAAGTATAAAGTCCCTTTCCGTGCCCACTATTCCGAGGAATAATACCTGCGCATGTACCATGTGGCAAGCACTGGCCATCTGCTTACAGCAGCAACAAGACAGGTAAGGTATCAGCCTTTGAAATTTGAAAAAGACAATAACCAAGTAAACTATTAGTGATTCTAAAACATGATAAAAAAAACTATGAAGTAAATAAAACTAGAGTGATGTGATTAGTTGAAAGAGATCCTTTGAAAGGTTGGTCAAAAAAAGGCGTAATGTGAGTGAAACGTGAAGGACAGGGAACCAGCCTTGCAAAGATCTACTGTTGGCATGTCCAAGCAAACGAAAGGCGCGTCCGAACGCTTCTGGAGGACATGCGCTCGGAACATGTAAGAGAAAGAAAACGTAAGCAGCATGGCTACAGTAGTCAAGGAGAAGAGGTGGGTGGGAGAGGTGGACAACGGTCACCCCAGACGGGGCTTGGTAAACCAGGGTAGTAACTCAGGGGGACCCGCAGCCACTTTATGAGGTAGATGTTTTCAACCCCGCTTTTCCAGATGAGGAAGTGGAGACTCGGAAAGATGAAGTGACCAGCCCTAAGGACTGGTTAAATCTGAAAACGAATCCAGGCCTTCCCGTTCCTAAGCGGAATCCCAATGCTCCGAACTACCACACCGTAAATGTTCCCTCAAGAGGCGGACCCTGGGTCACCCGACAGGTGCACGGAGCCCCTCGGGGGCAGACCACAGCCTAACCCTCACGAGCAACTCAGCAAAGTGAGATCACCGGGCCCGTTTCACAGCCGCGGAGACCGAAGCCCTCGGCGGTGTGGCGCTCCGCCACCACCGCCGCCGCCCTAACGGGAAAGGGAGGCCCAGGGTAGCGGCGGCGGCCGGGGCGGCGGCTCGAACGCCCGCCCCGCAGCCGGCCAGGCCCCGCAGCCGCACTCGCCTCACGATGCGGGCGGCCGGGCGCGCCGAGAACGGACGCACGGGTGCAACCAATGAGAGCAGGCCGCCCCGAGAGCGCGGCCAATCAGCGCGGCGCTAGGGAGGAAGAGGCGGGCGCTCGCGCCGCACGGGCTAGGCCTCGCCAGGGCCGCCCTCGCTCTTCACAGGCCCGGGCGGGGGTGGGGTTGCTTACCGAGCCTGCACCTCAGACCTGGGATGCCGCCAGGGGAGGCGAGACGCGAAGGCGAAGCCCCTGCCCCCGGGCGCTTCCCCAGACATGGGCCAATGTTGCGCTCTCGCCTGGAGGTGCGGTCCTGGCTTCCCAGCGTTCGGAAGCGCAGGGAGCGCTTCCACCCTCCCCCAGCCGGGTCCCGAGAGGCCCCGATACCAGGCCGTGCAGGCCTGCGCCTCACCTCGTGGGGACGCGGGAACGGAGAAGGGAAGCCCAGTCACGGACCGTAGCCGGCACTCCACTCCTACCGCCGCTCCACACCTCACATTCAAAC
This sequence comes from Ovis canadensis, assembly GCF_042477335.2. Taxonomy (NCBI): domain Eukaryota; kingdom Metazoa; phylum Chordata; class Mammalia; order Artiodactyla; family Bovidae; genus Ovis; species Ovis canadensis. Next base: position 92,545,818 of record NC_091257.1, on the reverse strand, counting down.
CCCGGCAAAATGGCGCGGCAGGGAGGCTGCGGCCGGGGCGCATGCGTACAAGGGGCCGAGTAAGGGGCGGAGCCAAGGGCGCTCGGCTCCACCCAGATTCCAATCACCAATCACGGCCCCGCTCTGAGGGGGCTGACGTCACGCGCGGCAATGCTCTTTGACCGCGCTAGTGGGTATCTCTCTCCGGGTTCTGAGAAGGGCACATATGCGGCGTGTGTCCGCTGAATTGTGCCTTCTTGATGTCAGGGCTTGAGTCAGGCATCTAGTGGGTCTTATACAACTATCGAAGGAACTGTCCAAAGTCATGGCCAAAGCATCTCCGATAGAAGAAAACTTTTCTGCCCCTCGTGGAGCTTGTTTTAAAGAGAGGAAAGGAATAAACAAGATCTTTTCAGATTTGATAAGTGCTGTGAGAAGATTGAAAGACAGTGATACGGCAGGCAGTAACGTAGATTGTCAAGGGGATGGCCAGAGGAGGCCTCTAAACAAGTGACCTGAAGTTCCACAAGAAGACAGCTGTGGATTCGCCTGCAGAGCTTTCCAGGAAAAGGGGATGCTAACAGCAAAGGCTCTGAGACAGGACCCGGCTACACTGGGGCTTGAAAAATAAAGTGGAGCATGACAGGAGAAGGAGTTAGATCTTCAGGGCCAGATGATGTAGGCCTATAATGCATAGAACATACTTACACTAAAAAAAAACACACAACCAGTGTCTATCTGAAATTCACATAGAACCAGGTGTCCAATATTTTATTTGGTGGCCCTAGCTCCGTTATATTTTCTTCACAGCATTTATCTCTCCTTGCAATTAATCGTCTCTTTTTTCAATTGTCCCCCGACTGCATACCTAAGGACTCTGTTCAAACGAGGGCATTCTCTTATTTACAGCTGTATCCCAGCATTTAACACAAGGTAATATTCAATAAATATTTGCTGAATGTTGAATTAAATGCTGTATATAAATAGGTGAAGTCCATTGCGAAAGGTGTATGTTATTAGAACACTGGTGGAAAAGATGTGTTTCTACCCTTGCAGCAGTAGTACAAGCAATCATCTTGGTCATATTAGTCTGCTTTTCTGGACATTTTCCTCTAGTACAGGTGAGAGCAACCCTGATGATTTAACAGTTTTTCATCCCTGAACGCCAATCAGGAAGGAAGCTGGCTGGCATCTTGTGTCTGTCTAGCATGATTACCAGGTTTTGTAGGAAGCCCCTCACTTCCCAGGTGGTGCTAATAGTAAAGAACCCGCCTGCCAATGCTGGAGACTCGGGTTCAATCCCTGGGTCAGGAAGATCCCCTGGAGAAGGGCATGGCAATCCACTCCAGTATTCTTCCTGGAGAATCCCATGGTCAGAAGAGCCTCATGGGCTACAGTCCACGGGGGTCACAAAGAGTCGGTCACAACTGAGGTGACTTAGCATGCACATAGGAAGCCCACAGGCTGTGCCCCTTTTATCGTGTCTGCGGAAGTGGTTCCAGCGGGGCCATTTCCCCTTGTCCTTAGCAGCCCTAGAACCATGCAGGTGAGGGCCATGTCTTGTCTTCCCTCTCTACTGTCTGTGGGGCCCGGGTGACCCATGAAAAGTCTCTGGGAATTCCATCCTGCTCGCTCACCACATGCACACACTCTTAGGTTTGCTACAACTGCTGCTGTGTTGAAAACCAAAGAAAACAATTCAGCCATTTTCAGGAGCAAGAAGTCAGTATGCATGTAGTCTTCTTTCTTTCCAAATCCTGATAAAATAGTATATACATTATATATATATACTGTATGGAAAGACTTTCTGAAAGCGGAAGACACTTACATTGGATTTGGATTCAGAAAGGCATGGACACATCTGACTGTGCTTGGAAAACAAGGCTAAGTTTGGTTTTGTCTCACTTTTAAAAGTCCAGCTGAGATCCAGAAGAATGTTGATATCTAAAGTTGAGACAGGCCTGATTGCTTCTTACCTTTTCTTTTATTGATTATATTTTTAATGTTGGCGTCTTTTTTCTTTTGGTGTGCTGCATGGCATGTGGGATCTTAGTTCCCCCACCAGGGACTGCACCTGTGCCCTCTGCAGTGGAAAAGGGGAGTCAACCACTGTGCCACCAGGGAAGTCTCTCTCACTTTTTTTTTAAATGAAGGCAACTTTCTTTCTTGGGCACACGGTGGAATATTCACATGGTACAAATAGCCTTTGGTCTTTCACTAATTAGGACGTTGTTGTCTGGTCGCTAAGTCATGTCCAACTTTTGCGACCCCATGGACTGCAGTCCTCCAGGCTCCTCTGTCCATGGGATTTTCCTGACAAGAATACTGGAGTGCGTTGCCGTTTCCTTCTCCAGGGGAGCTTCCTGACCCAGGGATGGAATCCGCATATCCTGTACTGCAGGTGGATTCTTTACCACTGAGGCACCAGGGAAGCCCAGGTAGGACATTCAGTTCAGTTCAGTTACTCAGTCGTGTCCGACTCTTTTTGACCCCATGGAGTGCAGCACACCAGGATTCCCTGCCCGTCACCAACTCCTGGAGTTTACTCAAACTCATGTCCGTTAAGTCGGTGATGCCATCCAATCATCTCATCCTCTGTCATCCCCTTCTCCTCTTGCCTTCAATCTTTCCCAGCATCAGAGTCTTTTCCAATGAGTCAGTTCTTGACATCACGTGGCCAAAGTATTGGAGTTTCAGCTTCAGCATCAGTCCTTCCAATGAATATTTAGGACTGATTTCCTTTAGGGTGGACTGGTTGGCTCTCCTTGCAGTCCAAGGGATTCTCAAGAGTCTTCTTCAACACCACAGTTCAAAAGCATCAATTCTCTGGCACTCAGCTTTCTTTTTAGTCCCACTCTCCCATCCATACATGGGTGCTGGAAAAACCATAGCTTTGACTAGATGGACGTTTGTTGGTAAAGTAATGTCTCTGCTTTTTAATATGCTGTCTAGGTTGGTTATAACTTTTCTTCCAAGGAGCAAGTGTCTTAATTTCATGGCTGCAGTCATCATCTGCAGTGATTTTACAGCTCAAAAAATAAAGTCTGTCACTGTTTTCTCACCTATTTGCCATGAAGTGATTGATGGACCAGATGCCATGATCTTCATTTTCTGAATGTTGAGTTTAAAGTCAACTTTTTCATTCTCCTCTTCTCACTTTCCTCAAGAGGCTGTTTAGTTGTTTGCTTTCTGCCATAAGGGTGGTGTCATCTGCATATCTGAGGTTATTGATATTTCTCTTGGCAATCTTGATTCCAGCTTATGCTTCCTCCAGCCCAGCATTTCTCATGATGTACTCTGTATGTAAGTTAAATAAGCAGGGTGACAACATACAGCCTTGATGCACTCCTTTCTCTATTTGGAACCCGTCTGTTGTTCCATGTCCAGTTCTAACTGTTTCTTCCTGATCTACACACAGATTTCTCAAGAGGCAGGTCAGGTGGTCTGATATTCCCATCTTTTTAAGAATTTTCCAGAGTTTGTTGTGGTCCACACAGTCAAAGGCTTTGGCATAGTCAATAAAGCAGAAGAAGGTGTTTCTCTGGAACTCTCTTGCTTTTTCGATGATCCAGTGGACATTGGGAATTTGATCTCTGATTCTTCTTCCTTGTCTAAATCCAGCTTGAATATCTGGAAGTTCACAGTTCATGTACTGTTGAAGCCTGGCTTGGAGAATTTCGAGCATTAATTTACTAGTGTGTGAGATGAGTGTAATTGTGCGGTAGTTTGAGTATTCTTTGGCATTGCCTTTCTTTGGAATGAAAACTGAACTTTTCCAGTCCTGTGGCCATGGTATGACATTCGCTGTAGGTAATTTATTGAATAGTTAAGTTCTTTATGTTCTTATTTTAAAAATATTCTTTATTAATGTTCTCTGAGAGGCATATGAGCCTCCCATCGTGATTCTGACTTTGTCATTGTTAAATGGCACTTCAGTCAGCTTCTGATTTATATTTTGAAGCTATTAGGTCAATAAAGGGTTCCTGCTATTTCTTCTTGATGATGTCTATCATCTTATAATGTGAAATGTTCCTCTTTGGCCCTTTCAAAGCTTTCCTCTTCCAATTCAATCTTGTCTGATATCAATACTGTTGGACCTGCTTTCTTTCTGTAACGATTTCCTGGGTCTTCTCCTCCCTGTTTTATCGAGGTATAATGGACATCCTTTTCAGCATCTCTTTATTGCCAGAATTCTTTCATCCTTTTGTATATCATACTAGTTAAGAGCATGAACTTGAGCCAGACTACCCAAGTTAAGACCCCAGTGCCATCTGCGTAACACTGGGTAAGTTACTTATAACTTGGTTGCCTAATCTCTAAAATAGGGGTAATAATATGATTCTTCCTCTTAGGGTGGTTGTAAAGATAAAGAATGATATGTATGAAGAAATGAAAAGTATGAAAAAATGATATGTATGAGCCCCATGAAAAAGCAACTGGGAAACAGTACCCGACAGTGTTAGGTGTTATGACCATTTCTTATGACCAGTGGAAGTGTATTTTTTTTCAAATATCATACCACATCCCTTGGCGTGCTGCAGTCCATGGGGTCGTGAAGAGTCCAACACGACTTGATGACTGAACAACAACAGCAACCACATCCCTTATATGTGGAATCTAAGAAGAAATGATACAAATGAGCTTACTCCAAACTAGAAAGAGAGTCACAGACTTGAAAAGTGAATTTATGGTTGTCGGGGGTAGGGAAGGGATATTAATAGTTAGAGAGTTTGGGAAGGTCATATACCCACTGCTATATTCAAAATGGATACCATCAACAAGGACCTATTTAGAGCACAGGGAACTTTGCTAAGATGGTGTATGGCAGCTTGGATGGGTGGGGGTTTGGGGAGAATGGATACATACACATGTATGGCTGAGTCCCTTCACTGTTCATCTGAAACTATCACAACATTGTTAATCGGCTACACCCCAATCAAAATAAAAAGTTTAAAGTTTGAAAAAAAAAGATGTTTTTTGATGTGGACCATTTTTAAAGTATTTATTGAATTTATTACAATATTGCTTCTGTTTTATGTGTTTTTTTTTGACCGAGAGGCATGTGGGATCTTATCCCTGACCAGGGATCGAACCTGCATCCCCTGCGTTGGAAGGTGAAGTCTTAACCACTGGATGCCAAGGAAGTCCCCGGAGAGTATTCGTGACGCCCTTCCATTGTCCCAGCCCTCAGTTTTTCTCAGGTGGTGCTGCTTTAGACCTGGGCAAGCCTTTGGGCCCTTCCCTTGGCCCCTGTATTTTAGAGGGCTCCACACTGGCCCTCCTCCAACCACTCCCTGTCCACGGACCAAGTTAGGGAGCTTCTCTGCTCACCCAGAACCTGTGCCATCCCCTTTCAGATCATGTTCCAGTCACCCAGCACCCTGGAAGTCCCCACCCCTGGGCCCTGAGTCCTTTTCCAAGATCTGTAGAAGTCTCTTGCCTGGGTCAGTTCTGAAAGCAAATGTGCAGCCAATGGGAGCGAGCGCCTCAAAGCTGGAAGTGTGATGGAGGCAAATGAGTTCGCAGCAGGGTTTGGATGGAGCTGAGTATCCACACGCGTTCAAAGCCCTGCGGTGCGGCCTGTGGCTTGCGGCGGAGAAGGGGTGCAGGACAAAGGCCAGTTCCCCCTGTGCCGCTCTGTTCTGGCATGGAACGCTGGGGAGCCTGGAAATGCAACTTTTGAACCGAGACTTCCAGGTATTATGAAAGTATTTATCGAGGAAGCAGGTTCAGTTCAGATCAGTTCATTTGCTCAGTCATGTCCAACTCTTTGCATCCCCATGGACTGCAGCACACCAGGCCTCCCTGCCCATCACCAACTCCCAGAGCCTGCTCAAACTCATGTGCATCGAGTTGGTGATGCCATACAACCATCTCATCCTCTCTCGTCCCCTTCTCCTCCTGCCTTCAATCTTTCCCAGCATCAAGAAAGGAGGTTAGGATGAGTTTTATTTGAAAGCTCATACCTTGATATTTGACTTTGAAATATTTAGACTCACTGCATGTGTGTAGTCAAAGCTATGGTTTTTCCAGTAGTCATGAATAGATGTGAGAGTTGGACCATAAAGAGGGCTGAGCGCCCAAGAATTGATGCTTTTGAACTGTAGTGCTGGAGAAGACTCTGAGAATCCCTTGGAAGGCAAGAAGATAAAATCAGTCAATCCTAAAGGAAATCAACCCCGAATATTCATTGGAAGGACTGATGCTGAAGCTGAAGGTCCAGTACTTTGGCCACCTGATGTGAAGAGCCGACTCACTGGTAAAGTAAAAGACCCTGATGCTGGAAAAGATTGAGGGCAATAGGGGACAACAGAGGATGAGATGGTTGGAGACATGAGTTTGAGTAAACTCCAGGAGATAGTGAAAGACAGGGAAGCCTGGAGCGCTGCAGTCCATGCGGTTGCAAAGAGTAGGACAGGACAGCGCCAACTGCATGAGCCCATGGTGGTTGTATTTCTGCCCCCGAGCCACCAGATGTCAGTAGTGGGCTATGCGCGCCCTCTGGAGCCAGTGCCCCAGTGAGCTATATTCATTCAGCTGCTCTCCAGCCCTGGGCTGGGAGGATCCCCTGGAGAAGGGAAATGCTACCCACGCCAGTACTCTGGCCTGGAGAATTCCATGGATTGTGCAGTCCATGGGGTTGCAAAGAGTTGGACACGACTGAGCAACTTTCACTTCATTTTCCAACGTATTAAATAACCCTTCCCTTGTGTGAGATCCCTGTTCAGGGAAGGCCTGAAGGGAACATCAAGGCTGCAGGTGGAGGGAAATCTCTGCTATGAAGTGTGGCCAAAAAAAAAAAAAAAAAAGGCCGGGGGGGGGATGTAGTGGAGGTGAGAGATGCAGACAGGGGCTAGGTGGCCAAACATGAGGTGAGGTTCGTTCTTTTTTTTTTTTCCAAGAAGTTAGCTTTTGAGTTGGAATCCAGGAGGAGGAAGTGGCCATGAAGCAGTCCAGAGAAAACACATCCAGGAAGAGAAACAGCAGGAGCAAAGGCTCGGAGGCAGGAGCAAGTGTGGAACTCTAAAGAAGTCACGAATTTGTGCCTTAAAAAAAAAAAAAATTGAAGTATAGAGGCTTCCTTGGTGGCTCAGCAGGTAAAGAATCTGCCTGCAATGTAGGAGACATGGGTTCTATCCCTCGGTTGGGAAGATCCCCTGGAGAAGGGAAAGGCTACCCACTCCAGTATTCTGGTCTGGAGAATTCCATGGGCTGTACGGTCCATGGAGCCGCAGAGTCGGACACAACTGAGTGACTCTCACTTTCACTTTCATAGTTGATTTACGATGTTTCAGGTGTACAGCAAAGTGATTTACGTATATATATATATATATATATATTCAGATTCTATTCCATTATAGGTGGTTACAAGATATTGAATATAGTTCCCTGTGCTCTACAGTAGGTCCTTGTTTTTTGTTTTATATACAGTAGTGTGTATCTGTTAATCCCAAACTCCTAAATTATCCCTTCTTCCCCTTTCCTTTCCCTTTTGATAACTCTAAAGTTTATTACTTCACTTAGTACGATAATCTCTAGGCTCATCCATGTTGCTGCGAATAGCATTGTGTCATTCTTTTTAATGGCTGAGCAATATTCCTGTGTATGTGTGTGTGTATACCACACCTTCTTTACCCAGCTTCCCCAGTGGCTCAGCAGTATAAGAATCCACCTGCAGGAGACACTCAGGAGACCCAAGTTCAATCCCTGGGTTGGAAGGAACTGGAAAAGGAAATGGCAACCTGCTCCAGTATTCTTGCTTGGGAAATCTCGTGGACAGAGGAGCCTGATGGGCTACAGTCCATGGGGTTTCAGAGAGTCAGATACGACTGAGCGACTAAACAAACATACCACAGCTTCTTTATCCATTCAACTGCTGATAGACACTTAGGTTGCTTCCATGTCTTGCTATTATAGATCATGCTGCTATGATCACTGGGGTGCATGTATCTTTTTGAATGAGAATTTTTGTCTTTTCTGGATATATGCCCAGGAGTGGGACTGCTGGATCGTGTGTAATTCTGTCTTTAGTGTTTTAAAGGAACCTCCATTCTGTTCTCCACACCCTCTCCAGCATTTATGAACTGGTGACTTTTAAAGGTGTGTATTAAAGTGGAAAAATGAAGGCACAAACCACGAGGGCTTACTGGCCCAGCCTCAGCATCTGCTCGCTTCCTCTCATTTTCTGTTAGTCCCTATTTCTTTGCTTGACTTCTGAATGTCTGTGCTAGTCAGGAAAGGGTCTGAAGGTACAACCCTACAAAGGCAGTGTAAGAGATCTGATAACAATGCTTTCCAACTCAGGTGTTTGTAATACCCAAGCAGTTCAACTTACAAACAGGATCCTTGGAAAATAAGCTCCTGAGAGACCAGGACTGTGTTCTGTTGGATGCCCTGCTGGGCTTTCCACCTCATCCCCTGGAACAGGCACAGTGGGTAGTGTGTGTGTGCTCTGAAGACAGAGTCTGGGCCAGAGTCCCAGCTCCGCTGCGTTCCTGCTGTGCGATCTGGCCTCACTGGCCCTCCGTGTCCTCATCTAATGCTGCTCCCCACTAAGGGCAGAAAGTTCACACAACAAATCCTTCTGAACAAAAAGTTCTTCCTTCCAGCTTCCATGATCTGACCACTGGCCTCTCCTACACAGCTTGTTTTTTTCTCAGAAACCCATGGACTCTGAAGGAAATCAATATGCCATTATTTAAGCCCAAATTTACTCAAGCTAAGAAGTTTATTAGAACACATGAGTATTTCCTGGACATAGCTCAAGATAAATTCTTTAAGCAAATCTGAATTAGGTTAAAGGAGAGGAAGCTATAGAAGCGTCATGTGAAGATTAGGAGTCTCTGGGAAAGATGAAAATTGACTATTACATAAAATTATCCTCAAAAGCTCAATCTTCAGTTGAACACCAGATAAGGTTGGCTTGTGTCTGGAAAGAGGCATTAAGAAAAGTACTAAAATAATTTTTTGCAGAATCCTTACAGAGTCCTCATCCTTCTCCTCTTGCTGTTGGTATGCAACTGCATTTACTAAGCTGGATGTTCCTAAGATGTGACGCAAATCACTAACCCAAGGACAATTTAGATTTCTTTTCATTTTCTTGGGCTCCAAAATCACTGCAGATGGTGATTACAGCCACGAAATTAAAAGATGCCTGCTCCTTGGAAGAAAAGCTATGACCAACCTAGAGAGTGTATTAAAAAGCAGAGACATCATTTTGCTGGCAAAGGTCTGCATAGTCTAAGCTATGGTTTTTCCAGTAGTCATGTACCGATATGAGTTGCCCCATAAAGAAGGCTGAGCACTGAAGAATTGATGCTTTTGAACTGTGGTCCTGGAGAAGACGCTTCAGAATCCCTTGGACATCAAGGTGATCAAACCAGTTAACCTCAAAGGAAATCAACCCTGAATACTCATTGGAAGGACTGATATTGAAGCTGAAGCTCCAATACTTTGGCCACCTGATGTGAAGAGCTGTCTAATTGGAAAAGACCCTGATGCTGGGAAAGACTGAAGGCGGAAGAAGAGGATGACAGAGGATGAGATGGTTGGATGGCATCTCTGACTCAATGGACATGAGTTTGAGCAAGCTCTGGCAGATAAGAAGGAAGGACAAGAAGTCTGATGTATTGTAGTCCATGGGGTCACAATGAGTCAGACACGACTTAGTGACTGAACAGCAACAAAACCTAGACAACGGGCATGTTACACGTTTGCCAAAATTCCAGGGAAGGCAACCACTCTGGTCCTCTGAAAAAGGAAATGTACTTTTGCCTAAAATGTACACCAGTCTGTTAGGTTACAAAATGCAGTATAATGCTAAAATTACCTTTCAAAGTGCTTAAATCAGTAACCTGAAATAAGCCAGTGACCTAAGCACGCCCTCCACTTGGGTGAGCAAGAGACTTTAACGGGACGGCCAAAACAAGCTCAAAGTATCTGCCACAGAGGGACTTTCGGGTCCTACAGTACATCCTGAAGGAGCCCTGTTACTCAGAGGAAGTCACTTTAGTTCCGGGTGTTTAAACCTTGGCACTACTGACACTACAGCCCCCACTCCTGCCCCCAACTTGCGGGTCGTAGTGGGGGGCTGTTTAGCAGCATCTCTGGCCTCTACTCACTAGATGCCAGCAGCACAGCCAACCCCACCCAAAAACGTGACAACCAAACATGTCTGCAGACATTGTGTTGGGGGCGGAACTGAAAGCCACTGGTTGGCAGCAGGTTGAAAACCAGTGCTCTAGATAAAACTCAGGCAGTATCTGCTCTGAAGAGATAAGACTCTTCAGAAACCTTTTCCAAAAGAAAAGAAAGTGAAAAGTGAAAGTGAAGTTGCTCAGTCATGTCCGACTCTTTGTGACCCCATGGACTGTAGCCTACGAGGTTCCTCCATCCATGGAATTTTCCAGGCAAGAGTACTGGAGTGGGGTGCCATTTCCTTCTCCAGGGGATCTTCCCAACCCAGGGATTGAACCCAGGTCTCCCTTATTGCAAGCAGACGCTTTGACCATCTGAGCCACCAGGGAAGCTCTTCCAAAAGAAAGGGCCGTTCTTTTGTTCTTCCCTGGAAGCACCTGAAATGTGGTACCAGAGAAAGATGTTTTATACCAATGAATTAGTAAAGACGACCATGTGTTAGTCAGTTTCAGCAGTGGAATATTTTAATTACAGTCACGATTTACAATGTGAGATATTTCAGAATGGATTCTGGAGGGGAATTCCTTGGCAATCCAGGGGTTAGGACTCTGTGCTTTCACTGCTGGGGGGGGTAGGGGTGGGGGGTGGGGGGGGGTGGGGGTGGGTTTTGCCATGAGGCGAAACCAGAAAAGAAAAATAGATTCTGCATTTGGAAGCAGGAAAGGCAAGCTTCCTAGGTTGGCTCCCTGTGTGAACCTTAGGATGGCCTCCCATTCATGCCCAGTTGGCTTCCCTGGGAGTCCTCCTCTGCAATCTTGCCCTCAATGCCAGCAAGAGGAGATTTCTGTTTCCTCTTGGAAACTAAGCCACTGGTCAAACTAATTAATGAGATGAAATAATCTTCTCATGACCTCATAACTGGATATTTTCTTTCATAAGGAGGGGGATGAAAGGGGAATTTTACTTAAAAAAATTAAAACCCACAATTAATATTCTCCCATTAATAATTATATTAGTTAAATATAAAGGCCACATTTTACCACCAACTGATAAAGTACAAACATATATCTGCCACAAGAACAAACCCAAAACTTGATGTGCTGTGCTGCGCTTAGCCATTCAGTCATATCCGACTCTCTGCGACCCACCAGGCTCCTCTGTCCACGGGGATTCTCCAGGCAGGAATACTGGAGTGGGGTTGCCATGCCCTCCTCCAGGAGGATCTTCTCAACTTAGGGATCCAACCCAGGTCTCCCGCATCGCAGGCAGATTCTTTACCAGTTGAGCTACCAGGGAAGCCCCACACATGATCAAGTCTGATATGCATAATGGCTTGATATACATTAATTACTACATTAAAAGCAGTTTTACTTTTTAAAACTTTATTGATTTACCACTTGATTAAAGCATGGGATATTTATTTTAACAGTTTTATACATAATATTTTTACATAGAAAACTTTACATAGCATTTCGTATTATATAATTCTGCTTATTCTTTCAAAAATGTGTACATCCATTGGGCAAGGAATGCTTTTCATTAAATTACCAATATTAAATGCACTTAATCATCGTGTATAGGTTAAACAAAAGTAGCTATTAACTAATTTTTAGGCATTTTTAAGGAGGTAAAACATACATTTGCACATAAAGAAATATTTGATGCAAATATGCAAGATAAAATTTTTTAAAAATCAGAATACTGAGAAAAACTACACTTTTGATGAGTGTCTTTTTTTGAGAGCACAGACTTTCACGTAGAGTCATTCTTTTAAATACTCAGCTTTGGTTTCTTTGTTTCCCAAATTACAAAGCTGCGGATCGCAAACTCCAGGACTTTGCATGAGTTTGAACTATGCCTACTTTTAACACAAGTATTAGAACAGAATTCAGAAAATGCAGTTGAGAACCCAGTTTCTATTTAAACCAATATCCATTCGCATCATAACAACAAACATCTGAATGCGATGGTCATACTAGCATTTATCAGCAGGTTCCTGTAATAACTACTCAGTGTATAGCCATAATCACAAAAGAATGATGAGAAATTTTAGTGTTTTTTTTTTTTGCATTTTGTACAAAAGTCACCTCTCAGAGGAAATGTTGTTTCCAGATATTATTAAACAATTCCCACTATGTATGTTCTTTGGTTATACATGAGGAGTGACAGGAAAAAGGTGTATTTGACTAAAGATGCGTTATTAGAAATAAAATTTCCCATCCACTGTTTGTTGTTAAGATGCCAAAGCTGGTGATCTCCCTAAAGGACAATGAAGAAAAACAAAATTGCTCAAAGCAGCAGTATTGTAACAAACAGAAGCTTCTCTAGAGACCCAGCACAAATAATCAACACTTAAAGCAACTGAGAAAGAAAGAAGGCCTTGGAAACGCGCTGCTCTCCTCCATACCCTTGTGAGTGAACGGCCGCTGGCCCAGGGCTGCGGGGTCACCCCCTTCCTGGCTGTCTGCAGGGTGGCATGCACCACGTTCGCCATGAGCTGGGATAGATTTATTCACAAAAGAGAATTTAGGCTGAATGGCTTATTACTGGAGGTAAGGGATTTTCATCTGTATGTCACGGTCCACTGACAAGAAAAATAATCACCCTAAATGGTTTGACATCCAGTTTTTAAAAGGTCCATGCTGGTACAATTCAAATGCCTCACTCAGAAAATTGAATCTCTTAAAAAATGCAGCTGAAAAGAAATTCAAACCTGAATGTTTCGGCAAGGACAAAACGCACTTATACATTTCCTACGTTGTGAGCAGAGGGAGAAATGAAAGAGAAGGCAGGAATACATGGGCAGAGTCTTGCCATCCCATCCAGTGAGGAAAATGTCCCATGAGACCCTCAGAGGGGAAGCGAAGATCTCCACGCAGGGACACGGCTGGACAGAAAATGTACGAGTGGACCTGCGTGCACCCCACTTACACCCTCAGCGAGGGCGTCGACGGGGACGGCCGACTTGCTGAGGCTGTGACGAACTACAGAGCCAGCGAGGGAGTCCGTGCGTGGCTCCCACGCTGCAGGGTGAGGATGTGACGGAGCTCAGGACCAGGACGTCGTCTATGCTAACGTTTCCCACTCACAGTGAAAAACACTCTCCCCCTGCCCCTTCCTGTTAAGTGTCGGAGCCCCTCTTCTCTCATGGACGTAAACAACGTAAAAACCTAAACATCTCTTTTTTTCTTTGGTAGAGAAATTAAAACACTTTTGGGGGCGGAAAAAAAAAGTAAGTACTGCTGGCCAAAACCAAACATTTCTCAAGGCTGGTAGAACACACACACACAAAAATGTGAGAAATCGGTCTCTTAGTAAACAAAAGCACCAGAAATCTTTCTCTATAAAGAAAAACTATCTGATTTTTTTTTTTAGATTAGGTTCCCAACTGACTAACTTCTAAGGCACCAGAGTTGACCTCAACACAACCCAGTTTATAGGACTACAGGGCGTAGGTAGCCGTCTGCATGTTTTAACACCTCTGTAACGGTTCTAATGCTGAGGGCTGCTCTTGGCGAGCAGAAAGTGAGGGCAGAGATGAAGCCTGTGTTCTTTCTCACCGACCTGAGTCAAGCCAGCTCCCGGACAGACTGCTTGCAGGCCTTGGGCTGTACGCGCAGACTGCCTACTCCACAAGCTGCACCACAACTCAGTTCCGTGGCTGCGAAGAGTGTTGTACCATCACTAACATTGTAAGGACACCAGAACCTAACCCTTCCAGAGAGCTCAGCTCCTCGGCTCTAATTAACGGAAGCACTGAACATCGGCCACCTCTTGCCAAGGCCACGGTCAGCTGTGCTGGCCTTACAATGGCACGTGTCTGCTTGGGTTCAACCCACAACACGTGGCTGTGGAGGCTCACCGGAGCCCCCTCCTCACACAGAGTGCCCAGCACCCTCCCCCATCTCTCTCGCTTTTGAGGGCTGGCCAATGCTGGGGACTGTGCCAAGCAGAGATACTAACTGTTGGTATGCTCACTATTCTGAGGTAAAAATAAAAGGTTTACTCAAATATAAATTAACTCTCTTAAATTACTACTTCATTTTTGTTACTACTCCATATATTAGATGGACAATGTATTCTGGAAATTTTAATACCCCCTCCACAAATACTTCAAGGAAGACTAGCCATCTTCATTCAATTGTTTCCTTTTTCCTATAGGCTTTTCCTCCCCCTGTTACTAAAATAGGGAGAGCCAGAAGCACTATGTTTGCTTTTTAAACCTTGCAAGCTCTTAATTCTAACTTTATTACTAAGCTCTGCTTTCAGTCAAATCCTCAGTAATATCTTTTTTAAAAAAAAATGCTTTAAAAATCACCCAGACATTAACAAAACAGGGGGGAAAAAGAACAAAGAACACTTTTTCCCCTGTACCTTTCCCCAGACTAACATAACTACAGTTGACTCACAACTGACAAAAACACTCAAACTTCTCTAGCACACTCAAACAAAAAAAACCCAGCGTATTTTAAGTGGCACTTAGCCGTTACAAGAAATTTTATTAATGTACTCTCTAGTAATCACGAACCTATACAGCTATGTTCAGTATTTTCAAGGAGAGTGACTTCCTCTGACGGGAGTGAATAGCCAGTTGTGGGACTCTGTGTGACAGTGACGGCGAGTGCAATGACAGGTGACACGCAGTTCGATGGGTAATGAGGAAAGACTGACGGAAATGAGACAGACTCCCCACCTACTGTGTCAACTGGGTACGCAGCAGTTTAAAGAACACCGCAATGCCCGAGTCCCGGGACTCTGATGGAACCATCCTTACCCAGGCCTCTCTAGCTTCAGGATGTCAACTTTCTGTGGTCTGACCCTTCTCGAGATGTGCGAGGCAGGGGCATCATGGGGACAGTTCCGCAGAGATACAGTGGTGCCCGCAGGGGCCAGGGCTACCAGACTGGCGACAGGCTCCCTGGGACTTGTGATGGCTCTTCTGGAATCCATATCTTATACACAACGCCTATCCTCAAGAAGAACTTCCGCAGAACGGCTCGGAGCTCAGGAATCAGGTCAAACTGCATAATTTCACACAGGTAGGGGTAGTACATGGAAGCATGTGCTTTAAACTTGAGGTGGGAGAGAAGGAGAGAGAGAAAATTAGATGTGGAACTATTTTTCTGACCCTGGTTTTCTGAAAGTATCCATCTCACCCTGGAACTTCTTGCAAATAATACTGGCACTTTTCTCCTCTCTGTTGGAAAATAGGTGCAAAAAATTGCCAATTAAAACTTCTTTTAGTTATATTTAATGCCAAAAACAAACTGGGAACAGCCTTACTACCAAAGTCAGTTTTCATTTCAGTAAATCAAGATTCCAGTTCTAATCCAGGCTTTCACAACCTCAACCCTCTTTTCCAACAAAGCCACAGTGAAAATCAGGTAGTTGTTTAACAGCAACCTGCCTTTCTCCACTGGGATTCTTTGAGAGAAAAAGCCCAGTAACCTCAGACACCCATTGTTCATAATGAATGTTCTCGCCAATGCTCTAAGAATGGTGCTGGTTATGTAACCATCCTTGGGAGAATGGGGAGAGTACTTACTTCAAAGTCTCAGTATAAAGCCAACCCAAACCCAATTCTGGTGAAGACATTACTTGTTTATACCTTTTCGTCATTTATTTTGAGCGTTTTTGTTAGAAGTAACAATAGGAGGCTTGTCCAGGCTTCCCGATGGCTTTCAGAATTCACTGTGATGAAGTAGGCCAGGGCCTCGGAGCACACACTAGAAGAAGCAGTGGAGGGGTGCATGTCAGACAGAAGAGGAAGGTCACACATTTCACTGGAGTGGAGAACTCTTTCATTTTTTTTTCTAGATTTTTTATTCTGTATTGGAGTATAAGTGATTAATAATACTGTGGTATTAACAGTTTCGGGTGGACAGCAAAGGGACTCAGCCATATATATATATATATGTATCCATTCTCCCCCAAAGTCCCCTCCCATCCAGGCTGCTGCATAACACTGAGCAGAGGTCCCTGTGCTCTCCAGCAGGTCCTTGCTGGTTATCCATTTTAAACACAGCAGAGTGTCCATGTCAATCCCCAACTCCCTAATGATCCCTCTGCCCCATCCTCCCCATCGGCAACCACAAAGAGAACTCTCTAATCTTGCAGTGAGTTTCTAATGAGCACCTGCTCTGGCTGTGCCATCCTGAGCAAATCCCTGAGCTTCAGTTTGCTCAGCTATGAAAATGGGAATAAACAACTGTGCCAAACTTGAGGGGCTGCTGCGGGATGAAACCGAACAAGGACATTCAACGTAAGGCCAGTGCAGGCCGGGCCGGTGGCGGGGGCTTGGCCAGGCAGGGTTTGCGACATGCCCAGCATGAGAGCCTGTTACCCACAGTTAACCACGGACCCCCACTCTCTTCTCACACAACACACCACAGCTAGTTTTTAAAATAGGCTGGGTTAGAAACTTAACACTTATGTATGTCCTCCAGAGAAACTGTATGAGACTATGTAGGTAGCTCTCTTTTGGACTTAATGTTAAGTTGAAAGGAGCTGCTGCTGTCCCCTTTAATTAATGAATTCATTTTTCAGTTTATGACTTGTCATATATTCTTTGTAAGATGACTGAAAAAGGAAAAAAAAAGTCACTGAAGAGAAAAAATTCCCACAACCCCATCACTCTAAGGAACGTGTGTGCGTGCTATGTCACTTCAGTCTCGTCCAGCTCTCTGCGACCCCATTGACTGCAGCCGGCCAGGCTCCTCTGTCTGTGGGATTCTCCAGGCAGGAACGCTGGAGTGGGTGGCCATGCCCTCCTCCAGGGGATCTTCCCAACCAGGGATGGAACCTGTGTCTCCTGAATTACAGGTGGATTCTTTACCGCTGAGTCACCGGGAAGCCCACTCTAAGGGACACATGACATTATTCTGGCATATTTACTTCCAGCTATTTTTTGGTGACTTTTAAAAAGCAATGCTGAAATATTACAAGTATATGTGGTTTTACTTCCTGCTTTTTTGTGGTGAAACTTGTGTTTTGAGCATGTTTCCACATCAAAGAAAATTTTATTTTTTTTAATTATTTTAACTTTTTGGCCATACTGTGTGGCATACAGGATCTTAGTTTCCTGACCAGGGAGCAAATCTGCGCCCTTTGCATTGGAAGCTTGGGGTTATCTGCGCTGGACTGCCATTGAAGTCCCAGAAAATCACTATTATTTTTTTTCCAGAAAATTATTTTTTAAACACTTCATTTACAAAATTTCATTTATTTATTTTCTGGCTGTGCCATGTGGCTTGTGAGATCTCGGCTCCCTGACCAAGGATTGAACCCAGGCCATGGTAGTGAAAGCCTGCAATCCTAACCACTATGCAACCAGGGACTTCCACCAAACTTCATTTTTAAAGGCTGCCTAATATTGTATCATAGGATATACCGTAATGTATATCCTATTGTATACTCTGATACACAGCTGAGCTGTTTTAAATTTTTTCTCTTTATATCTGCAATGAACGTTCTGTGTGAGAATCGTGATTCCCTAACAGTGGAATTACTGAGTCAAAGAGAGATGGAGTTCTTTAAGGCTCTTGAGATACATGTATACATATATATACACAGATATATGTAAAATGCCCCGTGACTTCTAGGAAGACCCGTGGTGCAAGAAGAGCATGTGTCTTGTCACATGGTTGTCAGCACTCCACGTTAATGTCTTCAAATCTTAAAGGAGTGAAAAGAGGCACAGACACGGCATCTTGCTCACAGTTGCCCAAGAAACCGGGTGGCAAAGATCGACTTCTCTGCAGAGGGCTCTCTCCATGGCACCCACTGCCTGCCCACTGCTGCATTTCTGCACAGAGTGAGTGCATCCTGGGGCCCACGTAATTCTTGCATGCTTCTCTTGGGAAGCAGGAATGGTGGGATATTAGAGCTGACAGTGCTCTAGAGGGGACCTAGCCAGGACTAGGGCCTGATGACTCTGAGCTCAGGGCACTTTCCCCTGCTGAGGTTTCTGTGCTTTAAGAAATGATACATGGAAGAAGCGAGGCCCTGTCCTCTTTAGGGCATTAAGAAAACTGGAATATAAGAGTCACCCAACAGACAGAAAAAACAAAAAGGACAACAGTTTCTCAGGCAGTCAACATAGAGGTATTTTTCTCCTACTCTTTTCAAATCACATTACTGTTGTAAAGCATCTGGTGTATTACAGATAAGAAATCTAATCAGAAATAATTTCTTCTTACCTTAAAAGTCGCTGCTGAATTTCTTCCCAGGAATCCCTGCGGTTCTCATCGACATACATTCGAAACAGGATCCTCAAACAACAGGCCAGGCTGCTGGTTTCTTGCTTTAGAAGATTTGGTTTAGACTTGCCCTTAAAACCTAGGGATCAGATAGTCACATAAGTTGTGCACACTCCTAGGGTAATGCTGAGAAATCATGTGGGAACCTAACGTAGTTACTTTAGGAAATATCGAACCATCTCACATTAAAAAAAATAAAATTATTATATATTTGGCTGCACAGGATCCTAGTTGCAGCATGTGGAATCTAGTTCCCTGACCAGGGAACCCAGGCCCCCTGCACTGGGAGCACGGAGTCTTAGCCACTGGACCACCAGGGAAGTCTTGATCTCAGTTTTGACACGGCTCAATTGTGATACTGGACAAAGGCAGCCCTGACGTTGCACCCTCCGTATAGGACATACTTTGCTCTCTGACACACCCTGAACTGTTCTCCATTCAGACTCTGCTCGCTGGGGGCTGAAGCCATTCATTTCATCTTCTCAAGTGTTATGGCTCTTTAAAGTTCTAGCATGTTTCTTGAGTTGCTAGGTTTTTTTTTTCCCCCACAAAGCATATATAAGAACACATTTTCTTAAACAAAGCAATACCAATCAGCCACTGGGATGTGTAAACCACTCTAATAAGCAAAATCTTATTATTGGCAAAGACCTAAAACACCTAGAAAGTTTAAACCTAAAGAGAAAAATGACATTTTAAAATTATGGGCTAAAACAGGCATCTGGGGAAAAAATGGTAATAATAAAAGAATTATATATAAAGTATCACTTTCATACAAAGTTCACAAAATGAGACTCCTACTGTCTTCACCCCTATACAAACATACGTGTGTCTCTACACACGCACATCACTCATGTCCAGGACTTTGTATTTACATATGGAGGTGGGAGAGAAAAACCCCTAAAAGCCCCAGAAAATGTACCAGTGCGTCTGTTTCTCCTAGACTTCCACAGTTTTTATACCATCATATTTAACTTTACAATTTTAATCTAATGTAAAATTTCTTGACTTGCTAGATTAAACTCTAAACTAATTTGTTTTTCCATCAAATACTGAGAATCTCCTGTGTGCCAGGCCATAATCCTGGTACTGGGATGAAATTTCCCTTCTTTCTCCCTCAAGCGTGAAAACACCTGTTAAGTTATTCCAGCTGTGTGTACCATACCAGGGACTTTCCAAAGGCTTTAACGGTTTACGACGGTGACCAGGGCAACCAGCTGCCCCATATGTGTAGTCTGCCTTACCTGCTCGCCACAGGACAGTCCGCTGCTCATAATTGGAGTTGAAGGCCTTTGAGAATGAATGGGACTCCTGCAAGCAGTCCAGGAGCTTGAAGAGGTGCTGCGAAGACATGTACTTGTACATGCCCTGGTCCTCCGTCTCGATGTGGATATCTGTGTCCAGCGTGTCTTGCTGGAGAGGGGAGGATAACAGAGCTGAGTAAAGGAGACAGACTGGCTCTGGACACGCTGGTGTCAGAGCTCTCCAGGGTCCTCCTCTCTACGAGGCACACTGCCTTCCTCAGCAGCCTCGCCGCTCTTCCATTCAGACTCTGGCCCCTGGCTGGCGAGAGGACACGCTGCGCTCCTGCATGACGGCAGGCTCTGCGGCCAAAGTTTCAGCCGTGTCAGTACTGCCTTCACTGCATCAACAGGAGGGTGTGTTTCTCCAGCTATTACAGATTTCATTACACGACTGCACTGTCCGCTTATTTTATAAAGAAAGTGGAAAACGAGAAAATCAATCTGTAGTACCTGTGACAGAAGCTGTGAGGCTCAAAGCATAGTGAAAGAAATTCTCAGCCAAAGCCCACATGGCATCTCATCTCAAGCCTCATCACATGATCAATGAACTTCAGCAGGTTTGACAATTGTGTTTAAACGTGGAGGGAAAAACCATAAAAACAGGTATGAAATGCTAGAAATTTTTATTCAACATGTTGCCTGAAATGTGGGACATAATTAGGGATTTTGTATTTGCTTAGCCCTCAAGGAAAATGGACCACATCCCTCCCTACAAGCCAGAGGTTACAAAAGGGCAGAGTTCGCAATACTCCTGAAATAGGTCTATAAATTCAGTGTAATCTCCATCAAAATTCTAGCTGACATCTTTGCAGTAACTGACAAGCTGATCCTAAAATTCATAGGTAAATGTAAGTGACACAGAACAGCCAAAACAGTCTTGGGGGGAAAAAAAAAGCAGCACAAAGCTGGAAGACTCATACTTCCCTATTTTAAAAAAACCTATTAAAAAAAAAAAACTACACTAATCAGACAGTGTGATTCTAGCATAAAGACAGACATACAGCTAAATGGAAAATAACTGAGAATCCAGAAATAAATCCTCAAACTTATGATCAAGAGATTTCTAGCATGGATGTCAGAATAATTCAACGGGGAAAAAACAGTCTTTATATCGAATGGTACTGGGATAACTGAGTATTTACATGCAAAAGAATGAAGGTAGACTCCCTATCTCCCATCATATACAAAAATAAACTAAAAAAAAAAAAGGATCAAAGACCTAAATATAAGAGCTAAAGCTGTAACATGCTTAAAAGAAAATGTAGGCCTAAATCTCTGTGACCTTGAATTAGGGCAATGCTTTTAGAAATAACTTTAAAAGTAACTGGAGAAAAAACAGTAACATGACTTTTATCAAAATTAAAAACTTTTGTTCTTCAAAAGACACCATCAAGAAATTGAAAAGATAATGCACGAAATGGTACAGATCATATATCCGTGTGCTAAGAGACTAGTATCTAGGAAATACAAAAGCTCTCTCAGTGATAAAAAGATAAATAATCCAACGAAAAGGACTTGAATAGGTGTTTCTCCAAATATGAGAATAAATCCACTATGAGCTACTACCTCACACACATGAGGATGCCTAAAATAATTTAAATAAAACCAGCCAACACAGTGATAACCACTGGTGAGGAGGTGAAGACACCGGAACCTTCACACACTGTTGGTGGGAATGGAAAATAGTCTGGCTGTTTTGGAAAACAGTCTGGCAATTCCTCAAAAAGGCAAACACAAAGCTACCATATGACCCAGCAATTCTACTCCTAGGTTTATACTCCACACATTTAAAAACGTATGTGCACATTAAAATCTGTACAAAAATGTTCACAGCAGGATTATCTGTAACAGCCAGACGGTGGACACAACCCAAATGTCCATCAACTGATGAACAGATGCACAAAACGAGGCCTGGGCACAAAAGGGGATGTTATTCAGCCCAGGTGAGAAGAGTGGAGTGGGGTACACGCCCTGGCACGGCCAAACCCAGAGACAGAAGATAGATCACCAGTTGCCAAGGGCTGGGGCAAGAAGGGAATGGGGAGTGATATTGATGGTCAGGGTGTTCCCTTTTGCAGTGATTAAAATGTTCTAGAATTAGTGGGGAAGTTTGCATAGCTTTGTGAATATACTAAAACCACTGAACTATACACTTAAATAATATAAACAAAACCCAAAAAAGGACAGCCCTTGTGCTGCATCTACCTCACAGGTATGATTACAGTATTTAACAAACAAGAGGTTTCCATTGTTCAGGGGGGTGGCCTGCTGCACAGCTTCTGAGATCTCAGTTCCCTGACCAGGGATGGAGCCTGCACCCTCAGGGTGAAAGCGCCAAGTCCTAACCACTGGACCGCCAGGAACCTCCCCTGAAATCTTGATTTCCAACTCTGCTTGAAAAACTGGAAGACTATCACAGCTTCACCAGCCTGGCAGCAACCAGCCCTGCAGCAAGGAGGTGGCAGGGCTCAGTGGCCTCCCACTGTGCCCGCTGGCCTGCTGCCCCTGCTCACAGCATCGCCCAGGCCATGAGGCACGCAGGTCTGCAACCTGTGGTGGAAGGTTCTCGTCCCACTTTTGGACACTGAGTTCTGTTTCCAAGCACACTGTATATATAAAAGGTTGCATATACAAAACAAAAAGGTATTCTTTCTGAAGGAAAAACTGGGACCTCTAGCCACATAACTTTTCCTTCTCAGTTAGTTATGGGTTAACTGTGGATCAATGATAAGGAGCAATCCCTATGATTAATAACACATATTTTTTGAAGCACCAAGGCAAGGAGTGGAATCTCAGCAGTGGAATGCTGGTAAACTGGCTCCCTGGGAAAGGCTGATTTTTAGTGCTTGGTGATTTCTGTGGGGTAAACACTCCCATTACGGCCAATAGTAAGTGACCAGTACCCTTGTCACTGAACACAGGGCTGGGGGCAGTGAGCGTGAGGGGCTCTCACGGCCAACCCAAGGTGGCTCCAGCACATCACCGCACCCGGGTAACCTCCCCACCAGCAAGGATGCTCTTCTCCAGGCCTGCCCTCACCTGGGCGGCAACCATGTGCTCTGCGTCCTCCTTCTTGCTCGTCGCAGGGTAGAACACGATGTTGTCAATGGTCTGGATCAATTCCAACTGGACCACACACTTGATGAGGAGGCTGGCAAACAGTTTCTGATCTATATTAGATGATAAAGATTAACCCTAATAATGATTCAGCCAGTACTGAGTTCACTGAGCTCTTCCTCTGTGCCAGCACAGATCTTGATGCTGCGGCATAACAACTAAGAAGCTGGACAAAAATCCCTGGCCCCCACATGGCAGAGAAGGACAGTAAACAAGCTATTTAAGCATAAGATATAGGATGTCACACAACGAGGACACAAGGTGGGGGTTGGGAGGTGGAAGGGGGGCTGTCATGGTGGGGCTACGAGCTGGCCAGAAAAGGTTCTCTCTGAAAATGTGCTTTCTGAGCAAACACCTGAAGAGGTGAAGGGTGTCAGTGACGCGGGTCCCTGTTCTCCAGCACATTTCTCTGCTGCCCAAAGGGTCGCTTCTACAGACTGGCTCTGGGCTGTGCTCTGTCCACAAGAGGCTACAGGTTCCTGGTGGTAGCTGGCCCTGCCCAAGGGCTAAATCTCAGCCGTGAGGGTCGGAGAAAGGGGCGCAGCTCACATAAACTCTTGGCTCCTGGATCACTAGATGGAGCAGTCACTGCCCACATTTTCCGCTTCCGTATCCTTCAGAAGCTCTCCTGCCTGTTTCAGTGGCTAAAATAATTCTCTGTGGAGAATTTTCCCTGCTTAGGTTATTGATGTGGTTTCTGCCTACGGACTAGACTCCAACTAATGTCTCATTTTCTTAATCCCTGGGTTCTGGGACAGTCCATGGCTGATTTGACTCCAGTCCAAGCAGAGCTTCCTTTCCAACTTACTGTTAAAGAACCAGAGTGCTGAAAGTATTAGATAAACGTTAACAGGGAGTTGGGTCATCT
Source organism: Ovis canadensis (assembly GCF_042477335.2). NCBI lineage: Eukaryota > Metazoa > Chordata > Mammalia > Artiodactyla > Bovidae > Ovis > Ovis canadensis. The sequence goes on along the minus strand of NC_091257.1, from coordinate 92,522,155 downwards.
TCAAGCTTTTGAAAATAGCTATGAAATTGTACATATAAAAATTCTCCACACAGAATGAGTTTTAAGTGGAAATTGCAACAGATGTACACTTAACTTATACTTGTTCAATGACACCACCACCCTGGACCCAAAATAAAAAGAAAGTAAACAATGCAAGTGTGTAAAGGGTTGCGCCTGCTGCTCTACGCACTGAGCTCATCCCTGAAAAGGAGGTGGTGGAGACGGAAAACTGGGAGAAACAAAGTTCTGTTCCCTAGAGAAATGGCAGGGTCTCAAGTCCCAGGCATCTCTCAGAATCTAAGTATCTTGCTGCACCCAGTGGTTCCACTGAAAGAAACATCCACTGGTTCCTCTATCTGGGGCTGATGAGGACTCAGCTCATCCTTTGCCTGGACCCTGGAGACACCCTGGCCATGCCACAGACATGGAGGAGCGGCCTGCAGTCTCCAAGGTGGCGCCTCTTGAATGAATTCTGAGGGTGGTTATTTTCTAGCCTTCAAAAGATAATGGTGACCATACAGGGCGTTGTCTAATGCGCTGCCTCAGAAGTTCATGCCAATGTGGACACCTACAGACTGGTGTGTTGAGAAGAGGGTGAAACCACTATGAAGAAAAATATCAACCACAACTTTAAAAAACACCAGAAATGGTTCAATTTCTCAGTCAAAAGTGTCTGAATCTTGACTCTACCACGTATTAGCAAGTCATGTCATCTGAGACCTAATTCATTCAAATGTAAAATGGTACCCCCTCAAATGGCAAAAATAAGATCACGGCAAGGATAAGGACTATACACACATGGGACACACAGTGCCTGGCTCACAGCAACTGGAAAACCTATTTGTTAAAATGATAGACAGGAAAACACGCCATAAGCAACATTAATGGATAAATCAGTAAAAGTAATTTGAAACTTATATTCAGCAAAGGGATCTCTAACACATAGAGTCCCCTCAAATCAATAAAAAGATCAACAATCAGTACAAAATGAGCCAAGATTACGAACAGATAGCTCACAGAAAACAGAAATGGTTCTTAAACACAGGAAAAACTGCTCAGTTTCACTCATAATTAAAAAACTGCATATTAAGACTACTCAAAAGATACCAAGTATCACCCAGGTGTTTTCAAAGATCATGTTAACAGGTGTAACCTTAATAGGCAGCAACCTGGAATTATCTATCAAAATAGCAAAGGCACTTCTCTTTTAACCTAGCAATTCTGTTTCTGGGGATTTACTGTACAGATAAACTCACAAATAACACATGTATTATGTGATTCAATGCAGTGTTGTTTATAACAGAAAAAGACTAGGAATAACATAAATATCCACTGGCAGGAACCCAATTAAGGAAATAACACCACAGCTACAGTGTGGGACAACATACAGCAGCATTAAAGAGCGTGAGAGCACCTCAGGTACTGACTTTGAATGATCTCTAAGGTACATCAGAGATAAAGAACAATGAACGGCATTCTCTAATGTCTATAAAAGGGGTGGGAGAGAATCCATATATAAGTATAAACACGCATTATATGCTTGTGTAGTTGGATAGGCATTTGCTTACACACGAGTCTCTAGGAAGGACTATTAGCAACTGGTAACACCGGCTGCCACAGGGGAGGGGAGCTGCAGACTGCGGCCCAGGGGTGGAAGGAAGGCTCATAGCCTCTTTACCTCTCTGCACCTGCCGGATATTTGAATCACGTACATGTGTTACCTACTTAAAATAACAAACAAATAAAAACAAAAACAGTAAGAAAAGGGGTCTTACTTGCATATGGTCTGGCTTTCCAGCCGTCGTCGGTCGGGTTAGAGAGTTGGCTCTGACCCCTCTCAGAGGCATTTTTATCAATGCTGCTTAAAGACTGGCGGTCCAGATCCACATCCTGGAAGTTAACCAGAGAGAAACACAATGCTCACTCCTCCATTCACAATGCAGGACCTGCGCAGAGATGTGCCTGGTTTTAACACTGGGGCCCAACTTGAATGTGTAAGTGTCCTGCTGAGCTTGAAGTACAGTGTAGCACTTTTCAGAGGCTGCATGGGAGAGATTATGAATTTCAACAATTTCTTTCTCCCATTAAAATTTCACATCTTCTGATTCCAACTTAGGTGGCATTTCTCTACACACTATGATTTCATGAAGAGTGTGACAATTTTTAACGATATCAAGTTCAAAAACAAATGAGTATGGTAGGAGGTTTTTTTAAAGCTGACAGCAGAAAGTTAAACAGAAAATGTTTACATACTGTGCTTTATTTTTAAATCGCTATATCCCAAAAGCCTTTCAAAATCTAATGCCTTTATAGTTACTTGGAAATAGAAACTAGACAGTAAGACTAAAGGTTTACCCTATAAATCACAGTATTTTAAAGGGATACTTGAATTAAAACTTCTTTATGGGGTTTTACACAAAAAATAAAAACTATTTCACTGGTGAAGAGAAAAGCATTCTTTTTAAGATTTCTTTTTTTGGATATGGACCATTTTTAAGTCTCTTATTAAATTTGTTATAATATTGCTTCCTGCTCTGGTTCTTTTTCTGGCCATGAGGCATGTGAGATCTTGGTTTTCGGGCCAGGGACTGAACCTACACCCCCTGCATTGGAAGACAGTCTTAAACCATTGGACCACCATGAAGCAATATTTACAACAGTGAAAGGCCAGAACTGACAGTTCAACAAGAGAAAATCCATTAAATAAATTATAATAATGTACAGCCAGGGAAGAGGCTGTCCTCGAAGACTATTTAAGAATACGGGAAAATGTCCAAAATGGTATTAATACATTAGGTATGAAGTGAGCCTCAACTGCAAATGTGGGTTGCATGTGCTCAGTTACAGAAACGAAAGCTAGAAGTGCTTTTAGCTTTTATTGAGTGAAGTGACTTATTTTCTTAATACTTCTTTTCACTTTCAAAAGACCACATTAATGAATAAATATAGTGTTTAGCTCCTATAAGGCTTCCCTGGTAGCTTGGATGGTAAAGAATCTGCCTGCAATGCAGAAGACCCAAGTTCAATCCCTGGGTCAGGAAGATCTCCTGGAGAAGGAAATGGCAACCCACACCAGTATTCTTGCCTGGAAAATTCCACAGACAGAGAAGCCTGGCAGGCTACAGTTCATGAGATCGCAAAGAGCTGGACCCAACTGAGGGACGAACACTTTCGCTTTTAGCTCTTATAACCTTCTTTACTCACTTCCCATCAGAAAAGCCTAAAGTCCTTAACTTTTTACTATGATATGTGATCAGAGAAAAGACAACTGAAAAAACAAAAATCCTACCAAATGTTTTTCTGCTGGATCGTCCTCCATTCCTACAGGTCTCCATGTCAGCAGACTTTAAGGAACGCAAGAGAAGGAAAATAATCAATATGAAGCGCAGCCTGGAGCTTTAAAACAACTACTGAACACAGAAGTAAACAGCAGTAATCACACTGACACTTACACGTGGGGGATGGTTGTTTTGAAGATATCCAGCATACAATTGCACGTTTTGTCCCAGACGTCAGGACTGAATTTCTCTCCATTGGATATTACTAAGTTTTCTAAGCAATTTGTACCTGATCGAGCCAACTGCTCGTTATCTGCAAAATAAAACATCTATCATTAAACTTCAAATGCTGTTCTGATTCCAGCCTGATCACTGATGCTGCATATTGTGATGTGGGGAGACAATGCAACTGGTAGGCTAGTAGGCCTCTAATTAATGAAGCACTGCTAGGGATGGTATTAAAGTTTTTAGCGTTTAAGTAGGCTATAAAGAGGTAAAATTATTTTTTAAACTTTATTGTTAGGAATGGAAGAAGGTCAACATTTTGGTACTTGTATGAGAAATGATTTATAAACTGACTCGGAGGAGAAATTGTTTTTATGTTCTAATTTAATTAAAAAATACTCATTTTCACCAATTATAAATGCACTCTTCAGCCTTCACGCTTCTATATGTTGAAAAAATTAATCTCTCACTAAAGACTATGTCAAGAAAAATAAAGCCTAGCTACATGAAAAGTACCTTGTTTTACACACCACTGCAACTGTGCAAATACATCAGAAAGAAGAACTTCATTCAAAGCTTCATAAAACTGGGTAAACACATCACAAATAGCATAAAGTGCATGATTGCAAGTTGTTGTCATCCACTCGGATTTCTGGAAAAAAAAATTAAAAGATAATGTTTAAAAGCCACTCTCCTTGTGGTGAGATGGGAATTCTCACATATCACTGGCAAAATATTCTGAAACAAAATTTGGCAATAGAGATCAACTGTCTTAAACATGTCCACATCCACTCATGCAGTAACACTACTGCCAGGAATGAACCCTGAAGAAATAAAGATCTGTGGCTGAAGGTTTATGAATAAAGATGTTTACCACACGGGTATTTATCTACTGTAAACACAGACATAAATTAATGCTTGGTAATGTGGCAGTTAAGTTGGGAACATCCATATGACAGAATTTAAACAGTCATTCAAGTGATACTTTTGGGAACTCCCTGGAGGTCCAGTGGTTACAACTCTGTGCTTTCACTGCTGGGGCCCAATTCAGTCCCTGATCAGGGAACCGAAATCCTGCAAGCTGTGTGGCACAGCCAAAACAGAAAACAACCCCCCCCGCCCAATGATACATTAAAAAATTTTAGTTATGTCCAATACACCTTACACAAAAATGTAAATATTAAAAATGATGTTGGATAGACAGGTTTTTCCAAAGATATACAAATGGCCAACAGATACACGACAAGGCGCTCAAAATCACTCATCATCAGAGAAATGCAAATCAAAATCACAATGAGATAACACCTCGGGCCTATGAGAATGGCCATCATCAAAAAGCCAAGAGATAATACATGCTTGAGAGGATGAGAAGAGGAGGGAACCCTTGGGCGCTGTTGATGGAAATATACGTTGGTGCAGCTGCTATAGAAAACAATATGGAGGTTCCTCAAAAAATTGAACTACCATATGATTCAACAAATCCTACACCTAAAGGAAATGAGAACACGATGCTGAAGAAACATATGCAACCTCACGTTCTCCCAACCGTTCAGAAGTTGGTATGAACCAAACAGGAAGAGGACCGCGAGGCGCCTGCTGAACCGGCAGGTTCGGTGCTCAAGGGCCGAGTGGGCGCACAGTGGAGATTTATTTCCCCTCCCTCATCCCCAGATGGGAAGCTCCTCAGCACTACTCGATGACTGGGAGAGGAGGGCCAGGAAGGGCGTTTTCCTTTTCAAAACACACCCGACACGGCTCGCTGTGCAAGACTTCTGTGGGCTGTGGATGCTGACGACGCAACCCTGGGCACAGACGAGGGCCAGAGCGGCTCTTCTCCCATCTCCCCGGGGCAGCGCTCTTGTCATCACCCACCTCCGACTGTTGCTCGGGGAGTTTCATGTTGTCAAAAATCCTGAACACGATTCTGAACAGGTCCTGCCACCAGTGCTTTTCAAAGGTGTGGCCATAGCTCTTCATGATCTCGAACATCACTGTGAGCCCTCTGGGGGAAACAAAGCCGGGCACAGAGGAGGGGGTGGGTGGGAGAAGAGGGCAGGGGCCGGGGGAGGCGGGGACTGAGACCCAGGCGGGGAGGTGGGGAAGGGGCCCCCGGGAGGGGAGCCGGAACGCAGTTACCTGGTCCGGACATCTAGTTTGCATCTATTAATGATGCAGGAGAGCTCAAAGAGGATGGGGAACCAGCCTCGGACCCAGACTCTGTCACCAGGAGCCACGTTCATGTCATCACTTGTGTATTCTTGCAGCACCTACAATGAGACCATCCCTCAGAGGCAGACCCAGCAGGTGAAAGGAAGGAGCCAAACCAGAACTACAAGAAGATGAAAGCCCCTCATTTCCCCTTCTAAAAACCTCAGTTTAGCAAGGGTCTGTTGGGGAATCCTGCAGAGATAAAGACCAGTCTGTCCCAAAGGCACATGCGCGGTTTCTCCCTATGGACCTTTGTGGGTTTTAGAGAAAGGTGAGTGAGGCAGATGACAAGAATCCTGGCGGCAGGAGGTTTTACATTAAGAAAAGCGATAAAGGTCAAATGGTGATAGCAAAACATCCAGGATGATTCAGTATCTCAGACCGTTCCCAAACATTACTACAAAAGGAGAAGGGGGCAGCAGAGGATGAGATGGTTAGATAGCATCACTGATTCAATGGACATGAATTTGAGCAAATTCTGGTTGATAGTGGTGGACAGATGAGCCTGGCGTGCTTGCAGTCGCAAAGAGTCAGACACGACTTGGCAACAGAACAACTGTAATCGTATTACTTAAAATAGGAGGGGCAGCACCTACTATTGACTAAGCAATTGCTAAGGGCCGGGAGCTGTAAAGGTGTTTTACATGAGTTAACAATTCTCACAATTCCCTGAAGCAGGTAGAAATTAATGGTTCCGCTTTGTAGGTGAGTTAACAGAGGCACGAAGGGATTAAATAAGAGGCCCAAAGTCACGTGTGTAGGCAGGTGCTGGCCGTCTTTACACAGTCCAGATGTGAAGCCCTACTTCCTGCCCTGTCTCTGGGGTCCTCAGCCTTCTGATCCTTAACCACTCTTGAAGAAGCACGCTCTGTTGCAATGGAGTTTCTGTGTCGACTCTGGTTCCTTAGCATTCGGCGATTTCTCTCTGTGCCTCACTTACTGCCCCTGTATAACGGGAATGTAATTACCCCTCCTATGGGTCTGATGCGAGGGTTAAAGGTATCCACACACAGAACATGCCTAGAATGCTGCCTGACATGTTCTGAGTGCTCAATCAACAGTGGTCTCATCGTCATCTCATCTCATTGAGCTGTTGCCGGGACCAGATGTATCATCTCGGGGGCGTGCACTCCTGTGAAGAATGCTTTAAAGAGATCCGTACAGGCCATCAGTTTAGTCCTGCTTGTTTTCACCCAACTGCAGTGTTTTGAGGCTGTCAGCTGAACCACTTTAGGAAAGTGAGATGTAACAGAAAAATCCTCAGCATTTTTGGGAGAAAACAAAAGGTGATCTCTAAATGTGATTTCTTGGCTGTATCACAGCGGCATGATGTCATTTCCTAAAAGAGAGGTTTGGTTTCTCTCAAATACAATGTCTAGCTTCTTCAGCTTTGCCAAAATTCACAGCTAAACTATCATCTTCTACAAAAACAATCTGTAGGATACTATATAAAAGTTCAGACTAAATAAAATACTTTCATACATACAAACTAACCAGAAAGGTGGAACTCCTGTTACGGCAGTATGTGGAAATAAACATCTAGCTTAGGGCAAGCGCACATTTGTAAGAGAGCAGCTGGGAAAGCTCTTTCCCAGGAGAGCAAGGGTCTTCTGTCCACGCATCCATCCCCGCCATGGCTCAAAGAGTGCGAAGAGGAACACTGTACCCGCGGCCTCTCGGAGACGTATTTCCCACAGAAGCGGATGAGCCGGATGGCTTCCATGCTCGTGTCAGGGAAAGCGGCATTGCAGGCGAACTCCGATAAGCACTTCACAGCATCTTGGAAGGAATCGATGGCTGCCGGGAAATGGTGCTGGAAAATGGTTGCTGGGAAACAAAGGCACATTTTTAATACAACCAGGATTTGGAAACGAGGATTAAACACACATACACAAACACAGGAGATGATTACTGCAGTGAAAAATCTAAGGAAGGCATGTCAGTGGTCTCTGGAAGACAGGGTTTCTAATGAAATTATTCAGGAATGAGTGCCCTCAGTACAACTAGGGCTAAACTGCACTGCTTCCTGAGCTCAAGCAACAAGGTAAAGGCCCAAATATTCATTCATTCAATGAACATTTATTGAGTGCCAACCACATGCAAAGTGTGTAAAGCAACTATACTGCAATAGAAATTAATTAATAAAAAATAAAATTATGGATAAGATGGGAAATAAAACCCCCACAAAGTGTGGTTGTGGGCCCCAGGGACAGCGATAAGCAGCTGAATTTCCCGCCTTTGCTCCAGTGGGAAAGATGGACAATAATCACCTCAATCAGTAGATACGTAAAATAATCCCAGGTGGGGTGGGTGCTGGGTGAGGGGACAAAAAACAGGAGAGGCTGGTGGTGGCGGAAGGACTCTGGGGAGTGAGAGGACTGCCAAGAGACGACCAAGCTTCACCAGGAAGACAAGCTGTCCATTTTAGGATGGAGTCAGTGGAACTGCGAGAGATATACAAACGTGGATGCATGTGGGGTTGGCCCAGAGGGTCTGCCTGACGGAAGCTGAATACTGAGGGAAGCGCTGGCCCCAGTTCTGTGACCCTGAGCACATCCCTTCATTCTCTGGCTGCTGCTGCCCTAAGATCACACCTGGTGGTACCTTGCTGGGACCTTATGAGGACAAAGTGAGACAGGGAAGGTCAGTGAGCCAAAGCTGACAGGCAGTTTAAAATTGACGGTTTTCAAAATCTTACAGATACCACCTAAGAATATGAATGACAAGAATTTTAAAAAAGTTAAAAGACCTCAAAAAAAATCAAAGCTGACCCTGTGTCTTACAATGTCCACCAACAGCAAGACCGGCAAACAGGTAGGCCCAGGGACTGAGGTCAGTGCAGGGTGCAGGGCGCGAGTTCTGGGCCGGACTGCAGGCGGCAGTCTCCCTCCACTACCTCCTGGCGGTATGACCTCAGAGACAAGCTCTCCTACCCTACTCTCCTGCGTCTGTTCTTCTTCAGTGAAACGGGGAAGTACTGGTTTTCTTATCAGTGGGTTCAAACAACCCCAGACCAAAACTATCCTGGAAAAAAATTTCAGACAGTTCCAAAACGCAAAGCTTGAATTTGCTGCATGCTGGCAACTAGGTACGTAGCCTTCTTATGTTGTATCATGTATTATGAGTAACCTACACTTGATTTAAAGTATACGGGAGGATGTGCAATGGTTTTATGCTATTTCATCGCAGGGACTTGAGCATCTGTGGATTTGGTACCTGAGGAGGGTCTTGGAACCATTTCTGACCAATATGAAGGGAAGACTGTGTAGTCAGTTCTTGTTACTCATGGTACTCATTCTACAAAGCTGCTGTGAGCGATGCACTGGCAAACACTGAACCATCGCTCCTCAGGGAAACAGAGTTAGGTTCCTGTGAGCCTGTGCACACAATACTTTCATCAACCTATCAACACATAAACTTGCCTTGTGTGCAGTCCTGTCTAAAGACAAGTTCAGTTCAGTTCAGTCGCTTGGTTGTGTCCGACTCTTTGTGACCCCATGAACTGCAGCACGCCAGGCCTCCCTGTTCATCACCAACTCCCAGAGTTCACCCAAACTCATGTCCATCGAGTCGGTGATGCCATCCAGCCATCTCATCCTCTGTTGTCCCCTTCTGCTCCTGCCCCCAATCCCTCCCAGGATCAGAGCCTTTTCCAATGAGTCACCTCTTCGCATGAGGTGGCCAAAGTACTGGAGTTTCATCTTTAGCATCATTCCTTCCAAAGAACACCCAGGACTGACCTCCTATACTTAGAATATTTTGTTGGCTCGCTGACAATGAACTTGCAGCCAATAGCAAGGCAGCTCATGCCTGAGCGAAGCTAAGACATGTATTTTCTCCATAAAGGACCACACAGACGTCCTGCCCTTAGGAACACTGGCTAGCACATCAGAACTGTGCTATGAACTAATTTAAAAGGTGAACTCACAAACTAAGACAAAGATGCCGAAAACACAGTGAGTGTTTGTTTTTTTTTTTAACCACAGAAAGGATACTTGTTTTTTGTTTGGCTGTGCCACTCAGCACACAGGATCTTAGTTTCCTGACCAGGGTCCAAACCCATGGGCCCTGCGCTGGAAGTGCAGACTCTTAACCACTGGACCGCCAGGGAAGTCCCCGCTTGTTTATTTGCAGTAAAAAAGCTGAAACACGAAGGCCTTGTTCAGTCTCAGCTGGGAACAGGCACCCTGGGTGACAAGCATTTTGCTGCTCTGTGTGTGTTCATGTCAGCAAACGACCACCAAAGGGCCAGGAATTTTGGTTTTGGGGTTACATATAAATTTTAGCGAGTACATGAACTCACAAACATAGAAACATGAGGGTCGACTGTGCTTCCTTTCACGGTTAAGCACACGTCAAGAGCCCAGCATACCACGTGACACGTGAGTACATCACAGTGTAGCTGAAACAAGGAAGCCCCTTTTGAGAGTAAACTAGACGGGAAGTAAGTGGTCACCCTCCTAGACTTGCATGTGGGGCGTCAGTCAGGAGGGAACGGAGACACTCACTGACGATGTGGCCTGTGGTCTGGAAGGCCAGCTCCACGATGTTCCCGTCGTGGTCCGAGGCCGCCTGGTGGAACACGGCGAAGATGTTCTTCCAGCCTGAGCGGATGCTGGCCGCCTGGGAGCTCACCATCTGGGCGACGCAGCGGATCACCATGTCCCGGATGGTTGGAGACCTGAGGACGGAACGGGCAGCCATGTCATCTGTACTTTGGACAGTGGGAAGATAAATGAATATGGTTCAATCCATAATAGCAATACTTACAAGAAAATTTTTTTTAAAGCATGTAGTAATCCAGATTCATTAAAAAGAAAAAAATTACAGACAAAAAGAAGAAAATAATAGGACAGTCATCGGGCAGTTAGTTGCCTAGTCAGCAGTCATCCTCCCATCTCCTTAATAACAGAAGTCTGATTTCACCTGGGCAGCCACATGCTCGATCTCAGGGAACCAGCATAAACAGTGTGAGCAATGTGACAATCTTGTCTCATGTGCCAGATCCTCAGTTTCCCAGTCTCCAAGGGGAGCCATGTGGTCTGACCAATTAGGTGTAAGAGAAAAATCTATGTGCATGGGAGGGGAGGGGTTTCTGGGAAGGTTCTGCTTTTGTCTTAAAAGGAGTACACTTGTGAGGTGCTGCCCTTTTTCCTCTTGTTCCCAATCACTCCCACTGTGAACACGGCATGATGTCTGGAGCTGAAGCCTCCATCCAGCAATCATGAAACAATAAACTCAAGGAAGAAAAGTACCCCATTTTAGGTCAAACAAAGGGACAGAAAGAGCCTGGTTCCTTGGTCACAATTTGGGCTATGGGACCAATGCTGGGACTGTCTGCCTCTGACTTGTTAAACAAACAGTCCATAGCCTTGTGGTCAATTTTTCTGGCTCCAAACATTTAGAATCACATACTCTTCATTCTTCCATCCAGAGATGTGGCCTGTGTACACCATTCCTAAAAGTACATATCCTCTTAGATTTCTGGGCAAAGATATTTGTGTATGCTAAATACATACACTTGGATGGGAATATACATATGTAACTTAAGATGAATATTTTAAATTATTACAAAACAAAACCTGAAGACAGAAGAAATGGTCCATTTCCTAAAGCAGCTGCAAGGTTCAACATGGTATTCCTTGGATATTTACAGTAAATTAGAATGTATGTCTGTTAACATACCTCAACTGACTGCCCATTTAAGAGTGCTCCCCTTACCTTGACACTGTTTTTCAGAGTGGTTATCACCACTGACTAAACATTGGGTTTATTTATCTATCTCACTGGACTATAAACAGGGATTATAAAATTTTTATTATGGAAAATTTCATTTACATAAAAGAGAAGATGGGGTAATAAACACACATAGACCCATCACTTAGCTGCAATGATCATCAAATCAGAGCCAAACTAGGAACTTTTGACTGTTTTCTGTTTTGTTGTATGGTTGGCAGCGAGAATAGTATGCAGCAGATGGCAGGCCTCAAAAAATACAGGCCAAGTGAATGAATGAACAAAGTGACTACTTCAGGGGGACAGCTGTCCTGACCTCTCTTATCACCTCCCTGGGGCATAATGGCTGGGCCAATGTCTCCCCCTGTTCAAGGATACTTTGGCAGTGGCCCGTTCTCTGAACTCCGCTGGCACCAGCCCAGGTAAGAAGGCATGATGTCTATGGGCTGCAGTAGTGTGATCTGCCCTCTGTGGAGGTGATGAAGCGATCTCAGTGGGATTTACTTAGAGACAAGAGGTGTGAATCACAGTCCAGCTCATTCTATCTATCAACAAGAGAGGAAAAAAGACTGATTGTGTGGTTATTTCATCACAAAATGCGAGTGAGCTCCACAAGGACAGAGACTTTATCTGTCTACTACCTGGTACAAGGTACTCAGTTTGTTAGGAGACCTTCTTAGACCCCAACAGGGGTCTAAGGGTCTTCCAGAATAATGCACATACCTGTTTTTCTTCATAATATGCTCAAAAGGCCTCAAAAAATCTTTCTGGAAACGGAAGTTGGCTAATTCTCCCTTTTCAAGGAACTTCATGGAGAGTTGCCTTAATGAGTCAACAGCAAAGATAGCCACGTCCTCATTGGGGTTACAGCCAACCTAAGCAGGAACAGGAGGAGAGGTGAAACAGGCACAGTGGAACAATTGTGGATGTGGGGTTCTGAACCTCTCACACAGCCTGCCTTCAAAATAAATGCTCTGGGAAAACAGACCTCAGGAGGAGGAACAGGCTCTTTCTTGGCTATTACCTGTACAGTTTAAAGTTTCACAACAAAATACATTAAACCTGCTTTTAAAATATGCTCACGTGTTTCTGAGTCACGTTTTGATAATTCATACATGATTTCAGAACTTTTCATTATTATTACATGTGCTACGATGATCTTTGATATTACTATTTGCAAAAAGATTACAACTTGCTGAAGGCTCAGGTGATGGTTTACATTTTTTAGCAACAAACTGTTTTAAAATTAAGCTATGTACATTTTTTAAATTATTACACACTTAATAGACTACAGTATAGAGTAAGCATAACTTGTTTGGAAGTGTTCAGTCGCTCAGCCATGTCCTACTCTTTGCAACCCCATGGACTGTAGCTAGCCAGGTTCCCGGTCATGGAATTCTCCGGGTGAGAATACTGGAGTGGGTAGCCATTCCTTTCTCCAGGGGATCTTTTCAACCCAGGGATTGAACCCAGGTCTCCTTCATTGCAGGAAGGTTTTTTACCATCTGAGCCACCAACCAAAAAGTTCATATGACTCACTTCACTGTGGTATTCGCGTTACTGCTTTGGTCTGGAACTGAACCTGCAGTATCTCTGAGGTTGGCCTGTATATCGAATGGATTAAAAAAATAACTAGCTTTGATGACAGTCTGGCTGAGGGTTGCTGATGGTCAAAGATGCTGCTAACTGTAATATTTTAAAGTGTTCATGTAATGTTGATGTAATTAGAGACTAGTAACAATATTATTTGGAGAAGGCGATGGCACCCCACTCCAGTACTCTTGCCTGGAAAATCCCATGGACGGAGGAGCCTGGTAGGCTGCAGTCCATAGGGTCGCTGAGGGTCAGACACGACTGAGTGACTTCATTTTCACTTTTCACTTTCATGCACTGGAGAAGAAAATGGCAACCCACTCCAGTGTTCTTGCCTGGAGGATCCCAGGGACGGGGGAGCCTGGTGGGCTGCCGTCCATGGGGTCGCACAGAGTTGGACACGACTGAAGCGACTTAGCAGCAGCAGCAGCAATATTATTATTCCCTAGCTAAAAATCCCTGGCAGCTTCAGGAATACATTCTACGCTTACTGTGCAGCTTTGCACGCCCCTGGATACACCTGTGCCCTTGTCTAGGAGAAACATGTGACTGTCCCAATGACTGCGGGAATCCCGAGAGCTCTAGTCCACCACCCGCCTGTTCAAACCCACAGGCTTCTCATGTGCTCTGGCTCCCATGGGGAATGGAACATCCTGAGGTGGTGGAAAGAGTGAAGAGCCCCAGACTGAGCAACCTCGCAGGCCACAACCTCGCACTTCAGAGCACTGATGAGATGGAACGGGCATATGCAATGAGGCTGACAACCATGAAATGTCTAATTACTACCTGCCAGCCTAGGTCTCAAGCGTGTCACAGGCTTGGACGAGAATACAAGGTGCAGTCATGCTAATGATTCACATTTATTCTCTCAAACAAGTTCCTATCAATGATGTCCACTAGGAATTTATTTACCCAGAATGGTGGGAAACATGAGTGCTGAGTGGTTTGACTACTTTAGGTGGCAATGTTACCCTTTGCTGAACAAACATTTACTCTGGGTCATCTACAGGCTCTTGTGGCTCCTTCCTCACTGAGGGTTCAGAAAGGTCACCTCCAGAGAGGCTGGACACACTGCAATGTGACCCTTTACCATCAGCTATTTTATCACGAGGCCTTCCCAGGTGGCTCAGTGGTAAAGAATCCGTCTGCTGATGCAGGAAATGCAAATTCAATCCCTGGGCCAGGAAAATCCCCTGGAGAAGGAAATGGCAATCCACGCCAGTATTCTTGCCTGGGAAATCCCATGGACAGAGGAGCCTGGCAGGCTATAGTCCATGGGGTTGCAAAAGAACCGGATATGACTTAGTGGCTAAACAATTTTATCACAGAATGCAAGTGAGCTCCATGAGGGCAGGGACCTCATCTGTCTACTACTTGGTACAAGGTACTCAGCTAGTTTGTTAAACAGATGGTGTGCTCAGAAGTGCCTCATGTAGAGCTGATAAACAAGCAAAGTAACAAAGACCTCAGATTAGCTGATGCGCCAAGTTAGAAACAAGGCTACATGTGACCATGCCTCCTTTCAGTGGGGTCCCACGGCTGCCTGGGACAGCCGACAGTGCCCAACTCTCCCTATACTGGGAGCTGTCCATCGACCACTGTGCAGTATTTATACCACAGAAACTGGCAAACGCTACAAATGATTCACCATCGCTCAACTGTTTGCTCTAAATCCCAATGGCAGATTACTTCTTATGATTTTCTTCTATTCAACGTAGAGAGCGCAGTTCTCTTTGGATAAGCTGTCTTTTATTCACACTATTTCTAAGCATCTGTGTTACAACTCTTTATCTCCAGGCCTGAGAAAATTGTTTTGAAATCATGAAATGTGTTTTGGTAGGAAAAAGTATTATTAAGCTGTTAGTTTTCCCTTAAAAAGCAAATGACATTATAGATACATACATTTATGTACGTAATATATATTTTGATTTCATTTGTTCAGTATACACGTGCATCTGTGTATATGTATACAATGAAACCTCTTGTGGAGAGCAATCTGGTTTTCTCTCTGTAGTTTTCAGTTTAGAACACGGAAGTCTCTGGCTTGTTTCTGATTTAAATAAATGTTAGTTTCCTCAAAAAGATTTCAGATGAGGCGTGGCGATGGAAGCCAGAAAACAGGCAGCAGTGACATTTATATTGCAACTGTAAAGAACCTAACTTAATCTCTGGTCATTCAGAGGTGCTTCAGGGTTTCGCAGTGCTTTCAAGCACCAATATGTTTGTCCAGTGATCGTAATGATTTTTATGGTGTGAGCCTACATCCTAAACATGGGATATTAAAGTATTTTATACACAAATGGATTTTTAACTCATTCTCTATAAGTTCTATCAATATGTAGGTATGCTATCAGCTGTTCCTGAATCCACAGGGAAAGTGAATTTTGGCACCTAAACACTCAATCGCTTGTGTTTTGAAGTCGCCTGCCTTTTTTTTCGGACATCAATAGAGTGGTTGTTGAATCTGAAGAGTTACCTTATTGAAGTGATCGCCAATCACATGCCATATTCGGGACCACTGCAGTCGGATCCGATTCATGTTGTAGTAAGAGATCTCCACGATCTTCTGCAAGCTGAACATGCGGGGGTGGTGGGGGGAAGCCAGCTCGTCCATGGACACGGCACACAGCCAGCGGACAAAGTCAACTACAGGCCAGACCCAACAACACACGCGAGGCCGCGTTAGTAATGGTCAGATAGTTATAACAGGGGGCTCTGTAGTTGTCACAGGTGAGTCAAATACTTACCTATCGCATTTCCATCCAGCCTGGTGGAGCCAGTAAAAATTCTAGGAAGAAAATTCCAGATATAATAAAAATTCAATTTGTAAGATGAAGGTTCAATTTCAAACACTCAGAAAAGACAAAAAGGCAACATTTCAGGTTTGGCACTTCCCATCAGAGGTACAGAACTGGTCAACGAGGCGCACTGAGAGCAGAAATGCTTATACTGGTAGGAAGAGAAAAGCAACCTCAAAAAGGATGGGGGCAAGTCAAAATATGATAGTGTGGAATACGGTATTCCACAGCAGGGGGAATACAGACTGAGGACCTTTAAAAAGCTGTTCTTCCATAAGAGCAACCAAAAAACTGACAAAAATGTAACAGATTTTTCAGATCTGAACTCTGGAAATTACCAAAGGCTTGGGACAATATTTATTCAAGAAAAATGGCTGAATCTTTTAGACAGCATATATTTAGACCATGTTTATTTTAATCCATCCTGCTAATCTCTCTTTAGATTCAAACCCGAATAGGCTGAAAGTAAAAGTGTGAAAAAAAAATCTCATGTAAACAGTTAACAAAAAGAAAACAAGAGTAGCCGTACTGATATCAGACAATACAGACTTAAAACTGGAGTCATTACTATAGACAAAGAATATTTCACAATGATAAATGATTTAATATGTGAAGAAAATCTAGTAATTGTAAATATATATGTGTTTAACAATAGAGGGGCTTCTCCGCTGGCTCAGTGGTAAAGAATCCTCCTGTAGTGCAAGAGACTTGGTTTGATCCCTAGTCTGGAAAGATCTCCTAGAGAAGGAAGTGGCAACCCACTTCAGTATTTTTGTCAGGAGAATCCTATGGACAGAGGACGCTACAGTCCATGGGGTCTCGAAGAGTTGGACAGGACTTAGCAACTAACAAAAGAGCCCCAAAATCATGCGCAAAAAAGACATACTTGAAAGGGGAAAATAAAACAATTCAAACAATGTCCAGAATCAGCAGATCTACACAGGCAGGAAGTGTACTAGTGGTTACAGGAACTGTAAAAATGTGGGGCTTCTTTATGGGGTGATGAAAAAGCTCTGAAATTAGATGGCTGCACAACTCTGCATATACTAAAAACCACTGACTGTATGTACATTTTAGAAGAGTAAGTCTTAGGATGTATGAATTATGTCTCAATTTAAGAAATATAAGCACAAAGAAAGGTGCTAGACGAGCTACTATTGTCCACTATCTCGCTAAGGCAGAGAAACAGGGAAGAAACGTGCAGTTAATAGCGGAACAAACATTTTGTTCTATTGGCCCAAACCTAAGAGGAAAAAGTGGGAAAAACTCAACAAAAGTGTGTTGCAGACAGTATTTCTATTGGAGAGAAGGAGAAAAGCAGCAGGAGCAAGATGATCAAAATATGCTAAGTTAGTTAAGTCAGTCATGTCCGACTCTTTGCAACTCCATGGACTGTAGCCCACCAGGCTCCTCCATCCATGGGATTCTCCAGGCAAGAATACTGGAGTGGGTTGCCATTTCCTTCTCCAGCAGATCTTCCCGACCCAGGGATCGAACCCAGGTCTCCCGTATTAGAGGCACATGCTTTTAAGAGTTTAAAATACTAAGAAAATTGTTCTGACAGCAATACAAATGATGTCATAAATTCTATACTGCTATTATCTGAAATTATTTATATTTAGTGTATATGATCATTCAATGGCAATTTTCAGGAGTTTTTTGACTTTTAAGAAAATTCCTATTTTAAGCCCTAATGTGGAAATGACAATCCACTCCAGTATTCTTGCTTGGGAAATCCCATGGACAGGGGAGCCTGGTGGGCTATAGTCCAGGTGGTTGCAGGAGAGTTGGACACGACTTAGCAACTAAACAACAACATAATGAGTATCTTCAAATGAGAATATCTCTGTTGCTCTTGGATATTTAGGTCAAGTTTTAAGTAAAAAGAAACAACTGAAAGGTTGTGAAGAAAAACAAATGGAAATGTCAACTTGGCCAACTCTCACTCACAGACAGGCTTTAAATCCAATATTCTTTCCGAAAATTTTCTAAAAAGTAACTTCAAAACCAAGGAAATTCAAAACATTAGAACAAGCAAAAACTCGTTTCTGACATAATTTGGCCACAAAGTTGAAGTTATAATTTGATTTATTTATTGGCAGTGCTGCATGGCTTGTGGGATTTTCGTTCCCCAACTGGGGATTGAACCCAGGCCCTAGGCGGGGAGGGTGTAGAGTCCTAACCACTGGACTGCCAAGGAATTCCCCAACATATAGTTTTTAAAAAGGTTATGACAGTTCAAGATCAAAATCCAAGTGAATGTGAAGGTGATCAGCAGCTGTGGGCCAAACGTGCTGCATTTTCTGCTGCTCAGTTTGAGTGATCTGGGGTGAAACACAACAGTCAAACAGACTAGGGATCCTCCACACCCAGCACTATCAGAAGGCGCCAGGGCGTTGGCTGGCCCAGCTTCCCTGGAGAACAAGTTCACTACCTGTCCACAGCCACCACTACGCTCTGAGAGCTGGTCTCGCCGACTGACTCCTGCAAGCTGGCCATCTGTCTCTTGTCCACTCCGCCGCTCACCAGATTACCTGAAACACAGTGCACAAAAGCAATGGTGCTTCTGAAACAGTCAAGTAGAGAACCAAGTATCCTGTGACATCAGCGTGCACAGACAAGAGACTGTGAGACTGGTTTGCAAGCGAAAAAAAAAAAACCCTCTAACGATGGCAAAATAAAACTAACTCAGGTTCTGGCATTTTTGCATTTAGAATACGTTCTTATACAAGTTCTCTCTCTTCCTTTACCATCCATCTCCCTGTCATAACAGTCTTCTGTATTTTTTACAGTATTAAATGTCTGTGTTTAGAAAAAACAAATTCAAGTTGATACTAACTCAGAGCTCCTAGAACGTGTAACGGTTTAAAACTGAAGATCTGAGGCGTTCTACTTCAGTCATCCTGACATACACCCTGAGAAGAAGGTGCTGTTACCCTTCCCCCATGTTCAGAGTTTGTACTTTTAACTGAACGACTCCAACCAGTGCTCCGTGGGACCTAGGAGTCTGCGCTCTACATCAAATGGCCTGGGCTTGAAACCTACCTCTGCTCCTTCCTCCAAACGGCACCTCGTTCATAGCACTTCATCCCCCTTTGCCTCACTTATCTCATTTACAAAATGGGGATAATAGCCCCAATCTCACTGAGCTGTTACAAGGAGTAAATGAATTAAAATATACAAACTGAGTGCTTAGAATGTGGCCTGGGATGTCTGCCCTTTTTTACTGTTATCATTGTATCACTGACAAGAGAGTCTCTCAGTTCAATGTATCACCAGAAATAACGCTACTTTCATAAGAATACCTATTAATATAAGCCTCCCAAATGAACAGGGAAGAGAGGTTGAATTTATTTGAAATCTGAAGATATGCACACCCACTCCTTGAACACCAGATGGCTTCCCACCCCACAACATACTTATATGCAGAGAAAGAAAAGTGATGCACCCTGCTGATGTCGATAAAATTAGCATTTACTCGACAGTTTAATCACAACTGAGAGCTGAGACGGCATTCCCACTCCGTTAACAGGCATCCTGTCAGCTGGCACGCAAGAAACAGGTGATCTACGGTCCTGACGAGGCAAGGGCTTCGTGCCTGATAACCGTGAATCCGCAGCGGCCGGCTGGGGGGCCTGGCACCTTACCGAGGCCAAGGCCCATGAACTCTTCTCCCGCCAGCGTGTGGCCCTTCAGGCTCCCTTCTCTCTCACGCCCGGAGCCAGACAGGTAGCGCGTCTTCACACCGGTTCCTATCAGCTGAGCCAGCTCCAGCTGGCTGATGCACTTCAAGATCTGAGGAAAGAGGGTGTGAAGAAATGAGCTCCCGCTTCATTGGCCGAAAAGGGCAGTGCCCCCTTAACTCAGTCATTACAGAGTTCTCTGGAACATGCGGCCTTTCAGGAGAGGATAACATCTGAGAGACTCAGGCTGGCTTCCCTACTTCTGGCTAGGCAACCCCCTGAGTGTGGGTCTGGAAGACAGACCTCGTTACTTTATTTTTTAAACCATTAAAAAGGGAAAGAGAAAATGAGCAGAAGAAAAACTAGTACAACAGAGAGGCAAGATGGATGTCCATTTAGGCAAATTTAAATAAGCGCTCCATAGAGACAAAGCATCCGATCAGAGTGGGGCACTCCGGTCACCATGCCGTTCCCCCGCTCAGCCATCCCCACCTCCCTCTCACCCTTCCCCTCAGGTCGACAGCACACCGCCTGCTCCTCATGCTTGAACGTGTTACTGTTGCTCCTCCCCATGGCTCACCCCTCGGACTCCCAGCGCAGACCTGTGTCCCCAGGGACCTCCCTCAGCCACCTGTGATCACACACCCTCCCCATCACCACCTCCTGGCCATGCGGTTTTGTTTTTTCTCTTAAGTACTTACTTTCCGGCATTATGTCACGTATTTGTTCTCTGTCTTTTGTGCCAACAGGGCATTAACTCTGTCTTGTTCACTGCTGAATCCCCAGCACTTGACGATTATTTTCTGGTTAACGGAATAAATGAGGGCGTGCCCTGGCATGGGTGGGCGGTAGGAGAAAAGACGATCTCCCAGCCCCATGGGGTGGCTCAGGCGCTGGAGAGGCCATACCTGCACACGGCCCTCTCCCAGCTGTAGCTTATCTGAATACAGAGACTGGCTTCAACTTCTACTGCAGCAGAAACTGGCTGCTTGAAACTTGAGGAGGGATGGCACATACATCTCCAGGTAAACCCTTCTTAGGGAATTTCCATGGGGACTTCTGACTACGGCTGAGTTTTGCTTTCCGTGGTGACCTTATAACCCAGTCCCAGAGTATGGGACTCCACGACACCATGGAGCACTGCTGAGGATTTTCACTTAGAAACTGCCTTCCCCTTGACTAAGACAGGCACTCGAATGAACCACAGGGAGTCCACGTGTCATACTATTATTACTAGTAAGCTGCTAATGACCTCCTTTTCCAGAAGCTGGGATATGTATGTAACACTTGTGGCCAAGGACTTACTGATACCAACCTGACTTCTCAGAGTGTCTGACCATCAAATCAGTGATGGCTTTTTTTTTGGCCGATTCATTTTTAACATCTCCAGCTGCCGCTGTACACTCGGCAACTGGCAGGGGCCCCACATTAACGTATACCTCAGTTAAAAGAAAAAAGAAAGTTCTAGGGGAGAGAGCAGCTATCTACTGATTCATTAGGGTACACTGATTCCTCAGGAAACAGGAAATAATTTATTAATAAAGCACACAACTCAAAACAATGCCAACCTGCCCCTCCCATGTTTTCTAACACGGACACTCCAGAGTGGCGAGAGAGCAAGGAGCGACGGTGAAAAACGACTAAGGTGTGCGCCACGATGACGACAGCGATTAACAGCTCAGAGCTACTAAGCTCCTGTCCGTGCTGAGTCACTTCAGTCATGACCGACTCTCTGCGACCCCGTGGACTGTAGCCCACCAGGCTTCTCTGTCCACGGGCTTCTCCATTCAAGAATACTGGACTGGGCTGCCACTTCCTTCTCTTCTTGCCAAATTCAGTTCTAATCCATTTTTCCACATGTTAATTCCTTTCCTTCTCACAACAACCCTCTGAAGGTTGCACAGAGGAAGTAACTTGCCATGTCATACAGGCAGAAGGGGCGGACACCCAGACCAGCTGTCTGGCCCCGGGCCCTCGCCCTGGACTGTGTGATCCCTGTGGCGGCAGGGGGCTGCCAGCAACTTCCTTTCCAGGTCATCACAGCCCCACCACTCTCCACACGCCAGCCTCTACTCTACTTAGTTTTCCCTCTAAAACAAAAGGTAATACCTTCAGGTGGTAGAGAAATTAGAAAGTACAACTGAAGGAAAAAGAAGAAATAAAATCGTCTCCATAATTCTGTCACACAGAGAGGATGCTAACATGCGCGTTCATCTTTCCAAGTCTCATTTTCTGTGTACGCCTGGCATGAAGGATGACGCCACATCATGCTTATGCAGTGATTTCTTAATTTAATACACCGTGATCAAAGTATTAAAGACCGTCTTCAATAGCATCTTTATCGGTTTTTCTCTGAAGTTTCTTTACAGAAAGAGACTTCGCTCTCTCTGTTTCCTTCTCTCCCTCACCCCTCTACTATTTTTCTTCCCATTTATTTGTTGAAGAACCTGGTCATTTGCTGAGCGTCTGTCGTGTCCCACAGCTTGCAGGCTGTGTTCTCATGATGCCACTTACCGTGCTCCTCCACTCCCTGTTTCCTTTAAATAAGCAGTGGAGGCTTGAACTGACTCAGGCTGGAGTTTTAGGCAAAAACATTTCTTAAGTGCTATCGTGTGCATCCATCAGGGAGCATGTAATGCTGGCTGTCTCTCCCTTCAGAAACATTATCTTTTTTTCTTTTAAATATTTTTTTCTGATGTGGACGGTTTTTAAAGTCTTTATTGAATTGTTATAATATTGCTTCTGCTTTATATTTTGTTCTTTGGAACAAGAGGCATGTGGGATCTCAGCTCCCTGCTGCTGCTGCTGCTAAGTCGCTTCAGCTGTGTCTGACTCTGTGCGACCCCAGAGACGGAAGCCCAGCAGGCTCCCCCGTCCCTGGGATTCTCCAGGCAAGAACACTGGAATGGATTGCCATTTTCTTCTCTAATGCAGCAAAATGAAAAGTGAAAGTGAAGTCGCTCAGTTGTGCCCGACTTGTAGCAACCCCACGGACCGCAGCCCACCAGGCTCCTCCGTCCATGGGATTTTCCAGGCAAGAGTACTGGAGTGGGGTGCCACTGCCTTCTCCGAAGGAGTGGTACACTACACTTTTTAAAAAAAAAATCAATCTCTCATTGATGGGACAATCTAGGCTGTCCTTCATCTAATCTCTCCCTAGAACAACTAAAATTTCGATGCATGACCTTTCAAACACCTGTCTGGACACATGGGTAAGTACGTCCTTAGATGAAACTCTTAGAACATGGTTTAGTTAAAAAACACAAAAGTGAGCCTGCTGGCAACCTTCCTCATGGCTCACGTTAGATGCTGACCTTGTCCTTTCTGCTCCATTTGGGAGAGAAACCGGGCTCTGTGCTTCGTCTTAAACCCACTCCCTGCAGTAAGAGCTCTCGGGAGGGGCGTAAGGACCTGGGGAAAGAGGCGCTGGCGTGGGGAGAGAGCGGCTACGACAGCGGCCTGCTCCGCGCAGGCACTGGCAGCGGTGTCAGGGGCGCTTGGTGAGGAGGCGGCCCTGAGGCGCTTCCCTCACCGCAGCCCCAGGGAGGCTGACTTTCTGATACATGAGGAGCACAGGGAGTAAGACAAAACCCAGAGTTAGAGCGAGGCCTGACTGCAGAGAGACAGAGTCGACCCAAGAGACATGGACCCTGAACTGAAGGAAAGCTGGGGCTCATCCTCACTGAGAAAAGGCAACCACCGGGCTTTCAGAGACACCCACCTCGTGCCAGGAATTCCCGAGGTAGTTGCCGTCGGTGTGAGCCACAGTGATGAGCGTCTTTATGGTGTCAATGTTCTTCTGCTTCATCTCCGTGATGCTGGAGCTGGCTGTCAGCAGAGAGAAGCGTGCAAGGGCCTGGACATAGGCATCTCGTTCCAGCTGCAAGCGAGGCAGAGAGGGGACGCTGAGACCCTGGCCTGGGTGAGACGGGTCTCGCATGGAAGGGACTGAGCACCGGTTCCTCTGCTGCCTCCCATGTGCATGGGGACAGGCTGTACGCACATTAACACACCCGGGCCACACCCGGTACTCCATGCCTCTGTCCTCCCGCTACCCAAAAACCTCATCGCACGTTTGAGGACGAGCCTCTCCTCTGCCACTGACCTCTCTTCTGAGGGAGCAGCGGAGCAATCTGCTGAATGCTAAGGCTGTCAGGTAAATGCTGACTTCTACAACAGTTCTGCAGGTCTGTTATCTCAAGTTTGCAAATGAGGAAATAAAGGGTGACTCAGGGAGGAGGTGGCTAGACCAACGTTAGGCTAGAGAAGCAGCAGGTGAGGTGTGAAACCCAGACTGCAGTCCAAGCCTGGGGTCTTGGTACAAAAGAAAACGCCTATCTGTAAGATACCTGGGAACAGAAGACTGAGGTTTCCCAAAGAGAGGGGTACAACAACTTAGTGATTTAGGATATATGAAACTGACAACTTCCTGAGTTCATAAGAGTTTCGAATTGTATTTTGCTTATTTGCTTGAATTTTTCAAGACCCCAAAGATTTACAGACACATTCATTTTCCACTGAACTACTTATTTCCCCCAGAGAAGACCTGGGAAATTAAAATAATAAGCTGCTTTTAAAAGGAAAAACACTATTTCTAGCACCAGGCAACTAGCCAGATGGATAGGAAGGCTGCTTTGTCAAGGCCGATTAAGTAGCTTGGACACCCACCTACCTTCAAAAATGGTTTTTAATCCAAATTGCCAATTCTTCCCCCAGTCAGGCTGTTGCCAGCACAAATCTGTCGTCTTCCTCTCAGTGGGCATGAGTAAGGTGTCTGCTGAGAAGTTTTCAGCTAATTGGAAATATCTGATTGTTTCTAAATTTTGCCAAATCCTGAAGAACACAGCCCACCAGTTTTTCTGGAGCTGTGTTAATGTACACCCACCTGCATTCCAAAGATGCAGGCAATCCGGATCGCACACCGGATGCCTTCCAAACACAGTGAGGCCACCTCAGTGTCGTCACAGTTCTGCAGTCCGATGCTGTAGGCTGCCAACAGCGGTGTCCACACCAGCTACCAGGGGAGGAAGGTTTGGAAAACGTCTGGAATCTCAGTGTGGAAGAGCACTTAGAGGCCACACTATTATTAGTTACAAGCACAGCCAGGATGTCAAGTTCACGGCTATTCTGATTCATTCACAACATGAAATAAAAATTCCTCCTAAACCGGGGTCAAAGCCATCACTATAGCATGCCGTTTACTAAATGCACAGTTCTAAAGGAAGGGTGGCACGTACATGGCTACTGGGCCACCATCACGTCTACTGTACTCATGGCAGACATCACTAATCCATCAGAGATCCCACTTCCTGCTTAGTTTAATCGGGACTGGAGAATCCTTTACATGGTGCAGCAGGCATCTATTGCCAATCGGAGGTTGGCATGCAAAGTAAAATCTATAAGCAACTTAGGTTCTATCAACTTAGCTTATTGAAAGCTTCCTAATTCAGATTACTTAAGAGTTTACTTTTCCTCCAACTTTCTTGTGAATTCCCTGAAAATAAAAGCACACAAAAATCTAGAAGTGATCAACAGGATATCAGCAGTTACTTTAAAAACTTAAAGAGAAAACATGAGTGCTATGTATTTAGAACACATAACTTTTCTAGACATTAAAAAAATAGAGAACTTAGGATACTGTTTTTTTGTTTTTGGCTGCACCAACTGGCATGTGGGGTCTTAGCTCCCCTACTGGGGGTTGAACCTGTGCCCCCTGCAGTGGGAGCACGGAGCCCCAATCACTGGACCACCAGGGAAGTCCCACGGATACGTCTTTTACTTCTACCTCATGTCTTCTTGTAGGCTAACCCTGAGGCCACTGAGATGAGACATCACAATAAAACTGTCTCTTTTGCCTGAATAATTAATTCATTCAATCCCCCCAGCAGCCCTGCAGGACCCATTTCACAGATGATGAACAGAGAGAGGCTGAATAACCTGATCCAAGTCCCAGAGCAACAAAGTGGCAAAGGCAGGGCTTAAACTAGATGCTCTGACTGTTGAGCCCGTGCTGACGCATCCCCAGCAACACCACGGGGCTTCCAGGAAGGATTCGCTTTAGTTACTAGTCAGAAAGAAACACCAGACGTGGCCTTTCCCCTCCCCAATCTCTTCACCATTATAAACTCACTGGTGAGCTTCTGGCTGATCAACTCTAGAATCAGCTTCAGCTGTGTCTGAACTTCTCTGTATACTCACTTTGAACATCGGCCGGACGTGGTCCAAGTGAGTGGCACTCGTAAATGGGGCTTTGGCATGGCTCACGGCCTCCATCAGAGCTTTGGCTGTTTTCGCCATTTGCTCCATCTCCAAGTTGTATAGTAGCCGTCGCTGCTTTTCACTAGCGACACCTACCAAAAAAATAAGAGAGTAACAACAGCTAATACTCACCGAGTGCTTGCTATGTGCCCGGCTCTGTTTCAAAAGATTTACAGCAATTAACTCACAAATCCTCCTCATGAGGACCACTTCCTGAGTCTGTAACAAGTATTACTGCCATTTCACTGATGGGAAATGAGGCACAGAAACATTAAGTAACTTGCCCAGGGTCACACAGCTAACAAGCAGTAGAGCTGGGACCTGAATTCAGACAATGTGGCTACAGAGCCTGCGCTCTAAACCGGACACCCTGCTGCCTTACCAATGAGACTGACAGCCTCGCAGGGGTCTTAAGTAGGAGAATTCCAATCAGGGTTAACACAATCACCACTGGTATTACAGCAGAGTTTTAATAAACATTTTTTGGGAGTAATCTAGCTCTCAGATTATTTTAAATTCCCTCTTGTAACTAACTGCAAATCTAGTAAGAAGTTAAGTGATACTGAAAGAGTGTCAATGTAATCATAATCACTAATTTAATCACATTTCTTATTCAGATAGCTAGATATGCAAATTAAATCTGTCACCAGGGAACTTAACCATGCATTCTGATACACCTGAACATTGGAACTGAGAAATAATTTGCCATTAGACCTTACTCTGCTTAGTAGATTTGGTGGCAATTGTGTGTTCTTTTGTTTCTTTCATCGCAATTTTCTTGCCTTCTATCTCTTCATAGATGCTTGAGAGATATTCTTCAGGTAGATCTTTACTATCATTGATACCCCGATTCATTTTAATATACTGTTCTTTTGTCATTTTATTTTTTACCTGAAATTTTAAAAAAATGAAGAATCCACTTAGGAGACATCCAAGGGCCCAAACAGTTATTTATTTAGCTACTGTAGTATTTAAGTCATTAAACTATGTTACCTGAGGGCTGTGCAAGTCTGTAGTTAGCATAATAATTGAATATGCTAGGACGTATGCAGTGTCAGCACTAGCAAACAGAGTTTGCCTAAAAAACAAAAAAGATTTCAGATGTGAGAACACGGACAGAGACAAGGCTGGATGGCGGCAACAGGGCTCAGGGAGACACGCTTGCTGCAAAGCAGGCCAACTGCTCCCCAGATGCTTCCATCGCCACTTAATGATAACTAATGATCCAGAGTCTAAAAGAGCCTAGTTAAGAAAAAATAAGTAAATAATAAATTAATTAAATTTAAAAACAAAAAAGACCAGAAGAGATGAGAACCAAAAAAAAAGAAACTCACTTTTTTATATGCTACAACGTTTCATACCACTAAAGCAATGCTGCTGCTGCTGCTGCTAAGTCCCTTCAGTCGTGTCCGACTCTGTGCAACCCCATAGACGGCAGCCCACCAGGCTCCCCCGTCCTTGGGATTCTCCAGGCAAGAACACTGGAGTGGGTTGCCATTTCCTTCTCCAATGAATGAAAGTGAAAAGTGAAAGTGAAGTCGCTCAGTCATGTCTGACTCTTAGCGACCCCATGGACTGCAGCCTACCAGGCTCCTCTGTTCATGGGATTTTCCAGGCAAAAGTACTGGAGTGGGGTGCCATTGCCTTCTCTACTAGATCTTAAATCTTCCAAAAGATAAAAAGAAATAGTTAATATGAGATGAGAGGGGCTAATAATCACTACCATGGCAACCATATTATGTTAGTCATTTAGTTGTGTCTGACTCTTTGTGACGCCATGGACAGCCTGCCAGGCTCCTCTGTCCCTGCAATTTTTCAGGCAAGACTACTGGAGAGGGTAACCATTCCCTTCTCCATGGGATCTTCCCCACCCAGGGATCGAACCTGGGTCTCCTACATTGCAGGCAAATTCTTTACCATCTAAGCCATCAGGGAAGCCATAATACAATATATAAATGTATCAAATGTTGTAGACGTTAAATTTACACACTGCTCTATGTTTTAAAAAAAAGAATAGGAGCTCTTACATGAGATAATCCCTCAGCACAGTGCCTGCTGGTGCAGAGTGAACAGAAACCTCAGTGGCTGGACACAGATTTTAAAAGACTAAACCGAACCCCCAACCACATTAAGACTGATGCTCTGAGGAGGGCAAAAACATGGTGAAAGAGACTTAGACACGATGCTCACCCCTGGTTGCACTCTATGTATCTTGCAGCAAACTTCTCCATTAGCCGATCAATCTTTTGAGCTTCTCCAGGTAGGCGGAAACCTTCTAGAAATGTCCGCAGGGCTGAGACAAACTCCTTTTCACAGAAGTCGAGTTGGTCCACATAGGCATACATCACCTCCTTGTTGAACTTCATGCTTTCTCCCAGAAAATCACCTACTTGGGTCTGAAACATACACACTCACTCACACCTAAAAACTGTCAAATATGAACACCCAGTGAAAGACACTTCAGTCAAACAGGTGAGGAATAGTGCCCTGGCTCTCAATACCTAGGATGGGCTGGGCTGCTAGAAAAGCTGGGTCACTCCCTAAGCCTGGCCAACCACCAAACCATCCCAGGTTCAGTTGGCACTGCCATGAAGAAAGGCACTGAAAAATGGAGGAATGAAAAGACACACTCAACAGAGAGATGAGCTGCAGATGAGCACCCGAAAGAACAATTTCTGGCAGTCAAGGGACACTTAGCTCCTACAGTTCAGTTCAGTTCAGTCGCTCAGTCGTGTTCGACTCTTTGCAACCCCATGAATCGCAGCCCGCCAGGCCTCCCTGTCCATCACCATCTCCCCCCAAATAAACCACCACCTGTCAGGAGGCTAGTTTATTCCCTGTAAAGAACTTCTTGCAACACTAGCCAAAAGGATAAACAGGACTATGTAAACAAAGTGCAGACAATGGCACTGCACTCAGGGTTCGGCCAGTCTCTAGATGAAAGCCAGTAAGGTCTCAGAGCCACACGCAAGAACCCACAAGTATGTGCCCAGCCACCCGTCTTACAGAATCCAGACGCTCCTCCTGGTGCAGGAATTGGGCAATGTCTTCCACCGATGTTCCCAGCATGCCCTGCTCCTGGAGATATTGGATCCCTCTCTTGGGTTTCTTGTTGAATCTGTTTCAAGACATGGGACACAGGTTGCTGATTCCAAACTCTGGGGGATGGAAATAGCTGGCATTTGAGGCAAATTACAGTAATACGATGAACAAGTCATCCCATATCAGCACACAAAGTCTTGTGTGTCCTGGTAGCTTTTCTCAATTCCACCTTTAATTTCTGACCTAGATCTAACAGAATCTGCTGGTTGTCACCTCAAATCCATTTCCTTCTTCTCCACCACTAATAAGACCTAGTTGTTTAGCTGGGCACACAACTATCTGGGATTAAAAAAAACACATTTCCCTGCCTCCCTTAGACAAAGTATGGCAATTTGATAAACTTCTGGCCGGTGAGAGATTAGAACTGGTGTGGGTACTTTTACAGCAAAGCTGACTTGGCTGAGGGGGGAAGGGGGCATGCGTCTTTTGCTTTTTCCCTTTCTTCCCCACAATACATGTGTGATGACCAGAGCTCCAGCAGTCATCTTAAACCAGAAGGCAACGGTGAAAACACAAATTGTATTCAGGATGGTGACGCAGAAAGATAAAAGCAGCCTGGGTTTCTGACATTCATAAGAGCCACTCTAACAGTCCTAGACTCTGTACTCTGGGATTTCCTCCAACGGCACTTGAGTAGTTACTTCTGTATTTCCTGTTAAAGGCAGGCAAATATAACCACTATATAAATTCAACTTGTTATTCACCACGCCACGCACTGGGGACTGAAAGAAGCCCAGAAGTACGAACTGTAGCAAGAGCTGGGAAGAAAGGCTCTGCTGGGACAGAGGTGACCTTGCACCTGTCCAGAGAGTGTGGTTACTGGGGGACTCTTTGAGGAAGAGATGCTTTGTCAAGCCTGAAGGTTGAAAAAGACCCAAGAACATTCCAAGCAGAGGGTGCAATGGTGCTAAATGCTTGAGATGTTCAAGGGACTGAAACCCATGTAAGATCCAGGAGTACTGGAAGAGACCAGAGAGGGAGGCTGGAGGCTGGATAGGGCTGTGGGGAGAAAATGGGAAACCTGGAGAGAGTGCAGGCAGGGGAGTGCTAAGACTGATGGGAGTGTTTAAAAGATTCCTTTAGCTGCTATGGGAGAACACATTGGGGGGATGCAGGGATGGTGAGAATAGAAATAATCATACCGGGGGTTGGCTAAAAATTCCGTTTGGGTTTTTCCATCAGATGTTACAGAAAAACGCACTTTTGAACTTTTAGGCCAATCCAATAAATGAGTACTGTAACATCAATTTTTAAAATAAACGGAGTTTACAAAATTGACTAACCATTCAAAAGTTGGACAACATGTGAGAATATGCATTTCTATGTATAAAAGATGAAAGAAACCATGTTTACTCATGATTCTATGATGATGATGTGATTATATGGGAGAAGGTCCTTATTTTTCAGCCATGTAGAGCTTAAGTAATGTGACGGCTACAAATTACTTTCAAATGGTTCAGAAAAAAAAAAGAATAGATAACACTGATATGGCAAGCATTAATTTTTTTGTATGCTGAAGTTTTTTACAATAGTTACCAATGGCGAGTTCCTCTAGGTAGTAATTTTATGAGTGATTTTAACATTCTTGCTTTATACTTTTCTGCATTTTCTAAACTGGTTAAATTGTATAAATTAGGAAGAAAGAAAAAAAAGACCAGGCATCAACCTCACAAAGCTATGAGATTTCTCTCTCACACACTCACAACGCGCACTTGGCACGACTTGATTGGGCCTGACCATAAGCACCAGCCCCAGCTGTAACAGGCGTTTCATCTTCAGGAGTCAAAGCCAGGTTCCCAAGAGACTCAATCAGAACAACAGCCACACTCACAGCTCGATGCCGTGTTCAATCATCTCCTTCTGTTGCTTGATGACCTCAAACTGCTCCGGATCGTCCTGGATGGTTGTCTGAGTCCCTGAGGACACCGTAGACTCCATGGATGTCACACTGCTCCGCCTCGCCAGGTCCCCCATCTCCTGGTCCATGGGCCTCTCCTGACCTGCGACGACATAAAAGCAAAGGAAATCAAATGAGCAGATGGGACGCAGGTGCAGCTGAGCTGAGGTCTGGCTGTGTAGTTCCCTTTCCTAAACCTGTAACAATAAGCTTTGTTCATGAGAACCTTGCTATCACGGTTACTTAACAACTTGCTTGTGGAAAATAAGCTAATGCTAAAATTCACATGAAAGAATAAAAGTGCAAAAATGCACAAGAAAGAACCTGTCCTATCAGGTACTGGAACTCACTGTAGAATTCTAGGCATTTGAAAAGCATGGGATTGGTGGAGGAACAGAAAATCAATACAATAGAAAATTCAGAAACAGTTATGCACACAGGGAGAAGTGATATACCGTCAAGGTGGCACTTCAAATCAGTGAGGGAAAGAAAGACTGCTAAAAGAAGTTGTAATAAATGGCTCTCTGTTTGGAAAAATGAAGTTAGAGCACAATTCACACTATCTCCAACCATCCCCACCCCCCCCAACACCCAAGTTCCAGATGGATTAAAAAGCAGAACCTTTAAAATACTTCAGGTATTTCCCAAACTAAGGTATTTTGCTAATTCTAAGACAACTATGGGCAACCCACTCTGGTACTCTTGCCTGGAAAATCC
This sequence comes from Ovis canadensis, assembly GCF_042477335.2. Classification (NCBI taxonomy): domain Eukaryota; kingdom Metazoa; phylum Chordata; class Mammalia; order Artiodactyla; family Bovidae; genus Ovis; species Ovis canadensis. Next base: position 92,490,660 of record NC_091257.1, on the reverse strand, counting down.
CATGGGTGGAGGAAACCTGGTGGGCTACAGTCCATGGGGTCGCTAAGAGTTGGACACGACTGAGCAACTTCACTTTACTTTTCACTTTCATGCACTGGAGAAGGAAATGGCAACCCACTCCAGTGTTCTTGCCTGGAGAATCCCAGGGACGGGGGAGCCTGGTGGGCTGCCATCTATGGGGTCATAGAGTCGGACACAACTGAAGTGACTTAGCAGCAACTTAGCAAGACAACTATCAGGATAGCTGTTTCCAAAAGTCGTGGGCAGCCTATTGTGAGCGGCGGGTGGTGGCAGGTGGGAGGTGAGTGTGTGCGCTGAGGGGTCTCTCACCCAGGCTGGTCTGATGGTTGGGATTCACATACAGGTCTTTGCTCCACTCCACCATGCACTTGAGGATGGACACGAGGCACTCCAGGCCTTTCTTCCTGAGACTGAGCTCCTAAATGACAAGGTGACAAGTACAGAGACTCAGCGGATAAACTAAGTGCAGATGTCTGGAGGGCTCTGGGAACCTGTGACGATACAAGATAATCACTGACACTTAGAGTTACTGACCCAAGGAAGAGGGAACCTGTGACGTAAACACTGAGGGCTCACTGCAAAAGCCATGATCATCTTTAAAGGTATTCATTACAAACTCCCTACCTGCAAAAATATGGGATGTGTACTTTCCTAAAGTGAAGAGTATTATTTGGATTTTTAAAGTGAAATTCTCATTCATTGCTTATAGAAACTAAAAAAACAACCAAGCAAACACTTAAAACACACTTTAAAAAAAGGGAGAGAGTCTTAACTAGTGACCCTGAAAAAAGAGAAAAGAATCTTATGTAGCAGATGAATGACCGTGGACACCATCATCCCCTGAACATCCACAAAAGCATTCCATCTTAAGGCTTACTCTGCAGGTAAATAAAAATACTTTCTTTTTTTTTCTTTTTTTAAAGTAGCACTTCTCGGGGCTTCCCTGGTGGTCCAGTGGCTAAGACTCCATGCTCCCAGGGCAGGGGACCTGGGTTCAATCCCTGGTCAGGGAACTAGATCCCACATGCCGTGACTAAAGAGTCTGCATGCTTCAAGTACAGACCTGGTGCAAATAGACAAATAAATATTTTAAAAAAAGAAAAGTAGCACTGTTCTCAACTAAAAAGCTGAATGTGAATGTGAGTTGCCAATCATCTTTTAAAAACTGCAAACATTTTAGACTCAAAATAGCATCTAAGATGGTCTGGATCCCCCTGGGCAATCTACCAACAACTGTAGACCTTTGTTGAAGGAAAACGCCCATATCCACCAACACTCTACGTGTGATTACAGGTGGCTCACAGACCTTCCAACCAACTTCTTCAGAGACCTCAGGTTAAGAACCCTATTGTCTTTGTAGGGAGGGAACAGTGAGGGGATCTAGAAAGAAGCAATCTCCTTTGCCTTTACTCTAGCCTGGGATCCTGTGTTCGCGCCATCTATGGAAAGGTGACAGAGTGAACAGGCTCCCTACAGGTCTCAGCTCAAGCGTCACTTTCTGAGGGAGAGGACCCTGACGGCCCCACCCTCGCCTCCAACACCCCTATCGTCCCTGCTTTATTCTCCCTGCAGCTCGCTTCTTCACGGTCTGCTTCTAAGTGTCAGGACCACAGCAACTGTGCACGTGGGTGTGTGCGTCTGCGTTCTGTTAACTGCTGCATCCCCAGCACCAAGGACAGCGCCTGGCACATGGCAGCGCTTGACAAACGGGCACTGAAGTGAACCAACTGTAAACATACATGAATGTTCTCAGTGGTTTTACCTGCAGAGGCGTCATTCCCAGCTCGTGTCCACTTCTTCCCTGAGCGATTTTGGATAAATCGTTTACGAGGCGCTCAAAAATGTTAGCAGCATTTAAATCACAGTCGTAGTTGACGTAAATATCTACAACGCACTGGGCATCTTGGAAAATAACACACGGATGTTAGAAATTCTGACTGAACACAGAGAACAGCTATGTTTCCTTATTAAATGAGATTCCTTGGTCAAAAAGTTTTCCCAGTGAATTAGTAACTCAGGCTGGACACACTCACTCAGGAAGTGTGTGATGGAAGGACTAGAAATGCAGGAGGCCCTCCTAGGCCTGCCCTGGCACTCACTGAAATCTCAGGCTGCTCACTCAAAACTCTCACAGCTTACTCTCCTCGTGAAAAAGGGAGAACTACTGCCTCATCCAACTCTTAAAGCCGTGTAACTCTGATGAGGTTACTTTGATGACAAATAGACGCTCAGTTTATCATCACACTATTGGGTGGTGTGAAGGGAAATGCAAATTTACTTTAGCACCCAGTCAGGAGTTAGGACACTCAGACCTGGGACTCTGTGACTTATAAACCATGTTCAGCTTGTGGACAGTGACAAGTGTCCCAGTTTTTCAGGATTAGGAGGTTTCCCAGGACATGAGATTTTCTGTGCTACAGTCAGAAAATCCCAGGCAAAACAGTCTTGTCATTAGGTGAGCAGCAGCCTTTAAGGGAATGGTTTCCTCAGCACTTCATTACAACATTAAAAGGAGGGGATCAAGGTCTTCATCTGGACTGTGGAGAACGAAAGCCTCAGAAGTGTTTCTGGGTAAGTCAAAAGGATGAGCCCCATTCTGGGAGACAGTACCTGCGCAGATCCTTGTCAGGGTCTGAATGACCATCCACCTGTGCTCGAAAGAGCTTGTTGATGTTTCTAAAATGTTCAGGAAAATCTCTTTGAAAAAGACCTATACGACAAGAAGAAGATAAAGGAGGACAGCAATTAATAGCTTAAATTAGGGCTCAAAACCCCTGAAGCCTTTACAAGCAGGCAGAGTCTATTAGTAAAGCAGGGAGAGAGGCCGGGGAGGGGGGGGGTGTATGTGGAGGGAGGCCGGGGAGGGGGGATGTATGTGGAAGGAGGCCGGGGAGAGGGGTGTATATGTGGAGGGAGGCCGGGGGGTGTGGGGGTGTCTGTGTATGTGCAGGTGGCTGCTGTGTATGTGTGTGTGTGCGCAGGTGGCTGCCCAGTTGTGTGTCTGTGTGTGCAGGTGGCTGCCCAGCACAGGAACCCAAGTGTGTGTGGGAGAGTGAGGAGGGCAGGACCACAGTGAACACGGCCCCATCAGAGTGCGCAGTTGCTCCAGAGAAAAAGCCAAGAGTTGCCACGTGGAAAGGCAGAATTGGAGTTGTGGGTTTTTGAGAGGAAATCAGAAATATGGATTTATATGGAGAATCGTGTTTCCTGATTTTTAAAATATGTATATTTATTTCTTTGGCTACTTCAGGTCTTACTTAGTGTGGCACTTGGGATCTTTCGTTGCAGCATTCGAGCTTCTAGTTATGGCACATGGGATCTAGTTCCCTGACCAGGGATGGAACCCAGGCCCCCTGCATTGGGAGCTCGGAGTCTTAGCCACTGAATCACCAGGGAAGTCCCTGACTTCTCAGTCTGGATACTAATTCAAGTTATTTCAAACAATTTATAGGCTAAACAAACATGTCTGGGGGATTGAGCCCAACAAAAGACCACACAATTTAAACCTTTGGTTATAATGAAAGGTATACAAGATTGGGGGCTTCCCAGGTGGTGCAGTGGTCAAGAATCTGCCTGTCAATGTAAGAAATATGGGTTTGATCCCTGGGTTGGGTAGTTCCCCTGGAGAAGGAAAATGGCAACCTACTCCAGTATTCTTGCCTGGAAAATTCCATGGACAGAGGAGCCTGGCGGGCTACAGTCCACGCGGTCACGAAGAGTCAGACACAAATGAGTGAACACACATATGCAAGATTTGGGGGCAGTAACTTTTTATGAAAAGGAATTCTCTTGCTCAAAAAGTTCTCTGGGGTGCCAGCAAGTAGACTGTGCTCCCACCAGTATTTAACACATCATATAAAAGCGTCATCAAACTTCAAAAAAAGAAACCCCAAAGAGTCAACTTGGAGTCCATACCTCTATTTGCATCTTCAGGTGCAGTTTAAAGTTTGAGAGAAGAGTGAGAAAAATAGCGAGAGAGAGCTCAAAGACATCAGGCACTGAGGAGACGCCGTTCTTGGACAACGCCACGCAGAGGTACTGCTTGATCGCGGTGATGAACATCTCGTGAGTCCTGAAGACCGGGCCGGCGTTCTGCAACACGGACAGGAGGAGCTGCAGGGAGACCACCTTGGAACGCAGCTCGTGGGACCTGGCAGAGGAGGCAGAGAACAAGGGCAGCGCTGAGAGTCAACATTTCAGAAAGGATGTTTCTCAACAAGGTCTCACTCCTCTATCAGTGAGGATTTTCTCAGAAGCTGGGGACTCAAGAATCAGCAACAGCACCTAAAATGTCAAGAGAGGGAGGGCAGCTGGCATGAGGCGGGTTCTCAGAACCCGCAGGCCCTGGGAGAACGAGAGCTGCCAACTGTTGTTTCTCTCTCCCACTCATAAAGCAGAAAATACAGCAGGAGCAAAATAAGTGCAAACCGATTCTGGAAACCTGGTTCTGCAACTAATCTAACAGAACCAATTACTTCACATCCATCATGTGAGACTGTCTGTCCCGCTCTATGTTTAGAGACAATGAGAACAGGGCTCTTCATCTACCTGCCTCAGGCTCCCATCCCTGCCCACAGGGATGGAAAGAAAGGGAATCCTTCAGGAGACTTTTCCCTAATGGTCATCATATTCTCAGCAGAAGAGGACTGTAATTAGCAACCAGTAATAATGACAATAACTGTGACTATAAACCACCGTGAACTACTGGGCCCTGTGCTCGGGATATCATTCTATCATTTTAGGTAAATGATCCTGTGGGTTGATTTTCCATATTCCCATTTTCCAGATGAGGTTCCGTAGCTCTTACGCCCATGCAGTTGGTCTCAGGTGAGCCAGGGCTGAAGGCAGCTCCCCGCGGCTCCAAAACTTCTGCTTTGACACCCCACAGCACCACCTTCCCTGTGGTACATCCTTCACTCTAAAGGTCTGGCTTCTCTGGGTTGAATCTGGGGCATAAATCTGTATCCATGAAAACAGAAGTTTCCATTCAGGGCAAGAAACTGAGGTTCTCTATGCATCCAGGTGGGGGACTCTCACCTTCAGATGATTAAATTCATCAGTCAGGAGAAAGAGGGTGAATTTTCAACTGAACGATTGTTTTTAGTATATAAACCAAGGAAAGCAAAACTGGGCCCAATAATCTTGGTTGGTGGGCACACAATCTATGATGAGAGGACTGTGGGACCTTCATGAGCCTGAACACACTGTAAAACCGTCCTGTAAATTCCTGCATTTACACCAACCAGGGGACAAGGCAGTGGGGTTTCTTGGAGCCCCTAAGACCCTCCTGGATCATTAGGGTTATAGACGGCCAAGAACTGCTGTCAGCTCACTTTGGATCCGGAGGGCCTTCGCCAAGGGGTTTCATGGACAGCTTGCACAAGGAGCGAAACACCAGGAAGGCATCCTTCTGCAGAACGTGGGAGAACCTGGCGGCCACTGGGTGTCCCTGAGCATCCGACTCCTAAGATCAGAACAAAGATGAGAAAAATCAAAGGGTCCAAACAAAAGGATGACTCTTTTCAAAAATAAGAAATGTAATTATCTCACGAAAATGTAAATTATTTACTCATTGGGGGAGGTGAAGGATGTGGGGGAGGAAACAATATGTCAAAACAGGAGCTTCTGGGGGAGTTGTCACAGCAATTCTAAAACTTCCTTCCAAGTCCTTCAAAAAGTGGGTGTGAGCGGTTTAAAATGTAAATGTTGCTGCTGCTGCTGCTGCTGAGTCGCTTCAGTCGTGTCCGACTCTGTGTGGCCCCATAGACGCAGCCCACCAGGCTCCCCCGTCCCTGGGATTCTCCAGGCAAGAACACTGGAGGGGGTTGCCATTTCCTTCTCCAATGAATGAAAGTGAAAAGTGAAAGTGAAGTCGCTCAGTCCTGTCTGATTCTTAGCAACCCCATGGACTGCCGCCTACCAGGCTCCTCCACCCATGGGATTTTCCAGGCAAGAGTACTGGAGTGGGGTGCCACTACCTTTGAGCAAAGATTAAATCATAAAAAACCCAAAACAAATATAGATAATTATATTAGTTTGGGTAAAAAAGATATTTCTAAGAACACTGTTGGGTTTCCCAGGTAACTCAGTAATAAAGAATCTGCCTGCCAACGCAGCAGACGTGGATTCCATCCCTGGGTCAGGAAGGTCCCCTGGAGAAGGAAATGGCAGTCCACTCCAGTGTTCTTGTCTGGGAAATCCCAGGGACAGAGGAGCCTGGCTACAGTCCACGGGGTCACAAAAGAGTAAGATCTATCTACAAGGATGTTCACTGTAGAACTGTCTCCTGTGATTAAACTGAAATAATCCAAAAACCTAATAGGGAACTGGTTAAATAGATTATGGTAATCCATGATAGAATTTCACATGGCCATTAAAAAATTAGTTAGACATATACGTACTACTGATGTGAAAAGATGTCCAAAAAAGTGTTGAGGGAACAAAGCAAGTTGCAGTCTAATATGTGACACAGATACCATGTGTGAATTTATACACATCCCTATATATGTACATTCATTAAAAAAAATATTTTTTATTGGAGCACAGTTGCTTTACAGGGTTGTGTTAGCTTCTACTGTACAGCAAAGTGAACCAGCTATACGTATACATACATCCCCTCTTTCTTGGATTCCCTTCCCATTTAGGTCACCACAGAGCACTGCGCTATACAGCAGGTTCTCACTGTTGTCTAATTTTATACATATATCAATAGTGTATATACATCAATCCCAATCTCCCAGATCATCCCCCACCAGTGCCTTCTTAATGGGGATGACAGAACCCCAAGGGGACTGCTATAGTCTGGATGTCTGTGAGCCCCTCACTGAATTTCTTATATAGAAACCTAATCCCTAATGTGACGGAATTTGGAGATGGGGCCTTTGGCAGTGAGGTGGAGCCTTCACGGATGGGATTACTGCTCTTGTTAAACAGGCCTCAGAGAGCTCCCTTGCCCCTTCTGCCAGGACAGAGTAAGAAGACGGCTGTCCATGGACCAGGAAACAAACAGGCTCTCACCAGACAGTGAAACTGTTAATACTTTGACCTTGGACTTCCTAGCCTCCAGAACTGTGAGAAACACTTTTCTGTTGTTTATAAGGCATCCAGTATACAGTATTCTAGAGAAGGCAATGGCACCCCACTCCAGTGCTCTTGCCTGGAGAATCCCATGGATGGAGGAGCCTGGTGGGCTGGCGTCTATGGGGTGGCACAGAGTCGGTCACGACTGAAGCGACTTAGCAGCAGCAGCAGCAGCAGCATACAGTATTCTATTAAAGCAGCCTAAACAGACTGAGACAGGGGCAACTGTCAGGGTGGGGTGGAGTAGGGAATAGTTGTAGGGAAAATCTTATTATTTTTATGCATAAAGTGGATAAACATACAGTACATAAACAGGTATCTATCAGTAACTAAAATTCCACGAAACAGGGTGATGAATAGGAAAAAGAAATACATAAAAAGGCTCCTGTGTGTGTGTGTGTGTGTGTGTGTGTGTGTGATCATTTGAACAGTTGGGACACAAAGGAGAAGGGAGAGACTGAGTGAGTTCAGGAGGCAAGTTCAGATCATATTTCTTCCTGTTTTGAATGTTTATACATAACATTTTCAATAGAACAACAAAGCTACCTAAAAAAATAATGTAGCAGACACACTTAAGGGTGCCTGAAAGATGTTCATAATGTACCTTAAATCTAAAGAGCGGGTTACAAAACAGCATGCATATCATGTTATTACATTTAAGTGGTTTGAACAAGGGAGGGAGAGAAAAATCTACGGTGTAAGTAAAACCTTAACAAATGTTATCTCTGGGTTACATTATGGATGACTTCTACTTCCTTATTTTTCTTTCTCTGTATTTCCCTTATTCTTTCTGTAGTCAATGTATACCATTTTGAGAAAAATGGCAAGAAATGTTAAGTTTTTAAAAGTTCTGAATAAATAGGGTTTAACAACGTTACATACCACCAGCATTACCAAGCATGTTTCAAGAACACATAGAATATCAGGCCAGGATGGTATGACTAAATAACTGAACAGGGCTTGCTGGTTCTCACTGGCTTCTTCTGACAGAGATATAATTCTGCATCTTACAGATAAAGTAAACATCGAAAGGAGTCTGATGGGAAGATCACCAACGCACCAGGTTATCTGCTGATGACAAGGACTGCCTGTCGTCCGCTATCCCGTTGGTCTGGGAGTTTTCATCAGCTGCAGGGGGGGCAGCACGTTCCTGGCACTCCAGTTCACTCAGGACCCTCTCGGGCTCAGTCAGCCCGTGCTTTTGTGCTGCTTCTTAAAACACAATGCAAAAGTCATCATCAAGTCAGTACTTACCCTAAAAGATGGCCTGACACCAAGAAGAAGTTTTGGGGTTTTTAAGTGTTGTTTTTTTTTTTTTTTTGGTGTGGACCATTTTTAAAGTCTTTATTGAATTCATTACAACATTACTTCTGTTTTATGTTTTGGTTTTCTGGCCATGAGGCATGTGGGACTTTGGCTCCCTGACCAGGGATCGAACCTGCACCTCCTGCATTAGGAGCACGTTGTCTTAAACAGAGACGTCCCAGGAAGTTATTCACATAACCTCCAAGCTACTGTTTTTTCCCTTTCAGGCTTTCTGTGTCTGTTACCCACAGCCCCACTCCCAGGTTACTTTATACTGTAGTCTGGGTCAATGGCACCTCCAGAAATGTGCAATATAGCAGCCCTGTTCACCCCTACCTACTTCTGAAGATAATTAGAAGCAGCTAAACAGAAATGCACAGAAAGCGTTACTAATGTAGGGGTTAGAGAACAAGAGTCACGTAAATGAAGAGGCTGATAGCTATGATAGAAAACCTTAGTCACAGGAGGGGGAAAAAAAGGAGATCTGAGCTTCCTGGCAGCCATGTGGAAAAGGAAAAGACAAAGAATTAAATGGATTCCATCATTTCATGAAAGAAAGCATATCTGATGACTAGCAGAACAGGTGAACTCTGTGAGAAATTTACCATGTGGATTGCTATATTAATTTATTTAAGGGACACCAAACAACTCAGTAGCACAATCTTCAAAAACGGTTTCTGAAACATATTCAACAAATATTTATCAGGTGCCTACTATATGCCAAGCTCTAGGGTAGGGGCTGGAGGAGACAGTATGAGTGAGATAGACAAGGTTCACCATGTGAGGACTTCATATACTCATGTATTGGCCCCAGGAAAGAAAAATCTAAAGGTATGAAATAAAATCACTTTATTTTTAAATACACTTCTACAAAGAGTTAAACCAACAATGAAATCTATGACTATAGCTTGGGGGTACCTTAAATTAACAAAAGGACAGGGCTTTGAGCAGTCGGTCAAAACTCTTTGACCTTGATGCTCACTCGTTAAGAGATACATTTTAAAAGTCAGGACCTGGTATACATGTGTGCACAAAGATAAATCACTGAAACATGTTTCATGGAAAAGTGCTTAACACTACTACAAGGGAGACATTCAGTTTGTACCTATTTTTGTTTTATTGTCTCCCATTTAAAAAGACGGATTACAAACCACTAATTTATTGACTTCTCAACTCATTAATGGTTTACTGACCCCGAAGTTCAGTGTTCAGCACATAACCACTGACCTGACAGTTGGGAGTAAAAACAAAAGGAAAAATCATCTAACAGTCATTCTGAGCTATACAAGGTTAATTCCCCTGAAACCACACCAAAAACTGGGGTAGTTATGAATGAAGTCGAACAAAACTAACAGAGCTTCTCTGGGCATCTGACACCTGCTGACGTGGGGACTGTCCCCTGGACACACTGACGTCTAGCCCAGAAACTTCACTGCCTCAGGGCTCCCCGCCCACTCCTGGGAAACCTGGCTCTACTGGGCATGGATCTCTGCAGTGGCACACCCAACTCTACACTGTCAGACTGAGCATCCTGAACCCAACCCGAGGGAGAACGGACCCCATCGCGAGTCACAAGTGACTTCCAAACTCCATATTAAAGATGGGCAGACTCGGTTTCCGTGAGCGTGCAGGAGGCGGTGGCGGCGGTGCACTCTACCACTAACACACCTGGCTGGGGACCTGAGTGGAGGAGCGAGGAGGAGGGGAGGCTGGGTGCTTGGTTCTCACCTTTAACTGCAGATGTAACCACATCTTCTAAGATCTCCTTTACCACCTCCTGGGCTCCGTCTTCAGTCCCTACACACACACCAAATACACAAATGCAAGCATATATATGTGGGTATTTCCAAGGAAAGTGAAGTAAGGTGGAGGTTAAGTCAGTGTTCTCCAGAGTCACAGTCCAAAGCAAGAGTGCAAATAAGCCCTCTCCAAAGCCAAATCTGACCATGTCCCAGGAAATGTGGAAACTTGGGGGCAGCAGTGGAATTCTAAGACCCCACAGTCTTAGACACTCTTCCTTCCTGAGTCACAGTTGCCAGCCAGGGGCCCCTCCACCACCCCGGGCTGCAGGCAGCAGCTGGATATTATCCAGCTATGGTTTCTGACAGAACAAAAGGAGAAGCGTCATCTTGTCCCTTCACCTCGTATACCCAGAGCTTTGGTAAATGGTGTGCCTCTGGCTGCTTCTCTTTCCCACAGTGTAAACCCAGAACTTAGCATGAGATTTCTCACGTGATAGTTGGGAACTTGCTACATTCTAAATGGACTTATTTTATAAGATGGTAACTGTTTAAGTGGAGAAGGCTCGCTACCAGTTGTTTTGGTAGAAAACTAGTTCTGGGAGAACGAGTAAACAAGCACTCGACTAGTCTTTTGGAAGTAAATATTAAGGGCCATCATGTTAAAGAAAACCAAAATAATCCTTTAAATTCTTCTTTTAACAACGTGGCCAATCAGGCCACGATTTTCTGCTTTTGGTCCTGGAGAAGCAACAGGGAAGTGTTTTCATTTCCATTGGGCACTTAAACCAAGGGAAAGAAAAATGCCGGCCCACACATCAGATCAGTGAACAAAGGATGCCGCAGCCTTGAAACCACTCCAGACGCCCCCTGTGGCAGGCCCGGAGGGAGCTCAGGATGGAGACAAAGGTCCTGGAGCCCTCAGCCACCCCCTCCAGTGGGTGCACCCTGAGGGGACGCAGGATAGGAACACACAGGAGACTGGAGCCAGAGAGCCGAGATACACATCAAAGGAATGATCTCAGTGAGCCCAGACTCGTGCACCAGCCTGTACACTGGAAAGCACTAAATTTATGGGGCTGATAAATCTGGTTTTCAATGCAGAAGACAGGAGTTAGAGCCTTGGGTCAGGGAAATCCCTGGAGAAGGAAATGGCAGTCTACTCCAGTATTCTTTCTTGGGCAATCCTGTGGACAGAGGAGCCTGGTGGGCTATAGTCCACAGGGTTGCAAAAGAGTCAGATACAACTTAGCGAGTAAACAACAACAAATGTTCTCCTTAGAGGGCAAAAAGAACTTGAATGGAGGTTAGGAAAGCCCTCAGTCACAGGCAAAATCTTCTAAAGGTTTAGAAGGTTTCTTCATCTAAATAAGACGATTCAGTCTAGATCAGTGTTACCTATGAAGAAGGAAACAGAACAAGCTCTATCTTGAAAGCAGGACTCCATCTTGGGCTGGACTGTGGACTTTGAGCTATATGCCCAGAATCTGTGGAAACGACATACCAACAGGAAAACCAGGCCCCCAGAAGGAAGAGCCCCAGGGCTCTCCATCACCTGAAAGAATACCCTAATTATCTGTGTAACCAAATAGAATCATACATTCTATTATGTTTACTGGGGTATGACCACAAGCCTATTGATAACTGTCCACTGTTAACTACCTAGGCTGTCCACTGTTAACTACCTAGGCTTAAGGCATATGAATCATGGGTTAACTAAGATTGTATCTTTCTTTTTCCTTTGTTCAGACTAGTTTCAGAGAACCTTATACACTTAGGGTATATAAGGTTTTCACAAATGTTGGTCAGGGTCCTTGGCTAAGAGGAGACTCTGCCTTGGGCCGGCCGGTGTAATCAACTGCACTCCACTATCTGCACTGTCCTTCTGAGTGAGCTTGTTTCCCGGAACGCGGGGCTACAACACACACAACCTTCATAATTTTTGCCATTTCATGCACCACTTATTATATTACGTGTATATATATACATATAAAACAGTGATCTTTAACTCACTGTAAGCAATAATTAATATTCACAAAACAAAGGTTTCAAACACTAATCACACTTTGTTAATGCATGTTAGAACACATGTATAACTATTAAAATAAAAACCATTCACCTATGAGCCATCTAAAATCACCTCGTCTAGATCATGCTTTGGTAAACACATGTCTCACATGTCTAGGTATCTCTAAGTTCCTTTCTAGTTCCAACACTCTCTGATGCTATGATTTAATAGAATTGTGATGACAGGGTCTAATCTCTACTAAACATTCCAAAGTCCCCTGTACACAGTGAACACCCAAGAATTAGCAGCCCGATGAATACGTTTCATCAGAGAAGCTGCAGGCTTGGTAAGTTGTTGGGCTGTTTTTCCCTTAATGAATGGGATGCAAGACAAAAAGAGTGAGCAAAGACATCTGTGAGCACACTGGTAACTGTATACCTACAATACTACATATTAGCTGTACATGTGTGTAAATGCTTAAGTCTAATGCTGGGAGTTAAAAAGTAAGAATCTTAAAAATAAAAAGAAAATGGGAAGTGACTACTCTTGGGTACAGGGTTTCTTCTGGGTGTGATAAAAATGCTCTAAAACTGTTGTGGTGATTGTTGCTCAACTGTGGCAACATACTACAAAGAACTGAACTGTACATTTTAAACAGGTGAATTTACAGAACTGAATTTCAATAAACCTGTATTTTTAAAAAACTGACAAGAATAGTTGGGTCTTTGGGCTGTGAATGGACAAATGGGGTGAGGTCCCCAGGGAACCCTGTTGGCCATGCCCTAAGGTTCACAGAAGCTAGCATGTTGCAGGCTCAAAGATCTCATTTTGTGAATTTACAAAGAGCAATACAATCCACTTCTTGCACGGGCTGATAAGACTGACAGATGATCAGTTTTATCAACCTGGGATGAAAATCTGCCAAGGGGAGGAAGATCCTCTGGTCTGCTGGTGAGCTGTCATCCGCACAGATTCCGCTAGGAGGCACCTTATCTCAGGAAGGCCCGGGAGGGCTCGCAGTGAAGCAGGACAACGCATGTGGAGTGCCCAGGGAGCAAGGACCATGCCTGGCACAGTGACCGGCTCGGGGCAGCAGGGCCTCCCTGATGGCCAGTCTATGGGAGGGAACCAAGAGGAGAGCTGGACAGGTCATCTTGGTCACAGAGGCACTGGAGCCCCTGGGGGCCTCGGCAGCCTGGACTCCAGCCCAGGGCGCTGTGTCTGTCGGCCAGCACCTCTGCCATCTGCCTCTCAGGCTGCCCTTCCTCCCAGGTGCCTCATCCGGTTCTCCTGAAGGACGCGTTCTTTCTTTAGAGCCACATCTGGACAAGTGGAGGCCTGCCTGTCCCTTTTAAGGGCGATGGGGCACCTCCACTCTGATCTACCACTTGCAGGTTTGTGGTCTGATTCCCAGAGGCACTCTGATGACCACGATCTTGGGAGCAGCCTCATGGGGTGTATTACACCTTGTGGCAACACAATCCACAGCAATGTGCTAAGTGTAAAGCTTTCTGTGTTAGAGCAGAATTTTAGGTTCCTGGGTTTCTGTAAAACCATATTCTAGAAATCAAATCCCCCCCACACTCCATTCATTCAGTAAAAAAGGTATTTACTGACTATATGTACTGGGCACCAAACCAGGTGTTGGGAATATTGTGGTGAATGGGGTGGCTGATGCCTTAGACCAGGAACAAGTGAACACAAACTCTTCAGTGATCTGAAGTAGTGATCAGTGCCATGAGGAAAATAAGAGAGGGTGATGGGACAGAGTGACGGGGAGCTTCAGAGAGGGGATCAGTTAGAAATGAAGCCTGAAGACAAAGGCGGGGTAAGGGACAGTAGGTGCCAAGGTACCAAGAGCAAGCACTGCATTTTCAAGAACCAGAAACACCACCTGCACATCCTATAACAAACAAGCGGAAAGGAAGCAAAGGAAGGTACAGGGAGGTGGGAGGAGGCAGGACACACAGGGCCTTGGACATCGTGGAGATGGGGCAGGCACAGACGTCATTATGAATGGGACAGGATGGGAAATTACCAGAGGGGTTGAAGCAGAGGGAGGTCCTGATCTAATCCATGCTTTTAAAAGATCATGTTGGCTGCTGAGTGGAAAATGGGCGGCAGTGGAAGCACTTTCATGCAGCTCAGGAAGACCTGCTTTTCCATCTGCACAGTTACACTCACTACAGTGTGTTTAAATATTAATATTTGTTGATTGGCCACAGTCTGATAAAGGTTCCAGTAAAAACCTGCCTGCTCTTTGCTCTGAGAGTTAATAAGGCAAAGATGAAAACCGATACAGAAGGTGGGTCAGGACTCCCTGAACACCTTCCAAGACACGTGACACTGGGCAGCCAACAGTGCGCACCCAAGACACGTTTGATTCCCTGTGGCAGCTTTTCCTTTGATCCTTGCCTTGGGTGAACTAATCTAGAACAACATTCCAGAAACAACACTTGGTCTCTTCCTACCCGTGCCAAGCTCTGGTAAATTACAGATGAACAAAAACTGCTGAAGTATGGGTTCTGGGTAGCCAACATACCACCAACAGACCTCACTGCCAATAACGGGGCAGAAGAAGATATGAGGCCAATTATGAAGGTGGGTCAGATACTTCGTTGTAGCACCATCAGCTAGAGTGAAAAATTATTTGGCAGAAATCACTTGGGAATAAGGTATGTTCTTGAAAAATATATGAATTTAGAATTTTGTTTGCACAAATTGCACAGTGAAAGAGAGGTAAATATTAAAAAATAATCTTACGTGACAACCCAATTCAAAACTTTCACACCTAATGTTTTATTTACTTCAAGACTATCATCGGGTGCAGAAGATCTTTCATTTAAAAAAGCAAGCAGAACCAAGTAGTAGTGTACTTGGTCTCAGAAGAAGACAGAGCTGTCTGTGTGCCTATTTCTCTATGAACCCACCCACCCACCTTCTGGCTCCCTTCGAAGATGTCCATAAATAGTGATTAACTGCCCGTAAGTGGGCAGAGCACAGAGAGCCTGTGTATAAATGACAAATGATGTCTGTGTCCTCTTCTAGGAGATGAAACAGACATTAAAGGCTCAACCACCCAAACGATTACCTCCTGGGACACAAGCACTCCACAGTGAACCCATGGCACTACAATTGACATCAAACAGCAGTAGCTAGATATATTCCAAGAACAACCCCCCCACCAAAAAAAAAAAAACAACACAACCAAAACACTCATAACTGACAACGGGATCTGAGACACTCGGCCTCCTGGGCTGTGCTTCATAAGAGAAAATCAAAGGGGAAGTCAAGGGGGAGGCCCAGAAATAGAAGAGCTACTGGAGGTTTCCTGTCATGACACCAGACAGCTCCTTCACCGGCCCCTTGGATGCAAGACGGCCCAGTCACTGGGGGACAGGGAAGCACAGGGGCTGTACCTGAGAGCGACGGGCCTCTCTCTCTGGGGGCATGTCCGTTCTCTGTGATCACCGAGGAACCACTCCTGGCATGCTCGCCATTGGTTAGATCTGTCTTTTCAGGAGTTGTTGGTTTGCTCTGTGCCTGGCTCTGCTTCAAACGATTGAACTTTGGGGACACTGCTGCAGCTTGGATCACAGGGGACTGTGGTTTCGAATGGATTGGTTTTTCCAATTCTCTGGCCTCCTGCAACTGAAAGGCGATGAAAAAGGGATTCAATCTAAATGGATCCAGCGTTTTGATAAGGAACAGAAGAAAAGCCAGCCTGTTGCATAAAGAATATCCAAACAGAAGGATAGAATTTAAAAAAGGAAATCAATTCCTTCAACAAACTCACACCAAATCTGGAATGCAAATTTCAAAACCCATCGAGATTCTCTCTGTGCTTTTTAAAGCAAGGACAAAAACAGAGTGCAGAGAATTCAGAGGAAGAAGGGATTAATTACAAGATGCAAAGACTCTTCACCAGGCACCGAGGCCACACAGGAAAGACTTCACAGCATGGGATGGTGTCCCACTCACAGAAGCTGGTAACTGCTACCACTCACCACTTGGTTTTCCATGCGGGTGAAAATGACGTTCAGCATCTGAGTGAGGGTAGCCTTGGCGGTGGTTTGATTGATGAGATTTTTGCTGGCCAAATAGATATTGTAACATGTCCTGACCGTCTGCAGGATGGTGCCCTCGTGAATTTCAATGTGCGGGGATGTGACCGCAGTGAGAAGAGCCTGAAACAAAAATCCAAAACCTTCATCTTCGGGAGTGCCCACTGCCCATTCTCTCAGAGTCCAACTCTTCTATTGGAATTGGAAAAACCAAATGTTTGCCTTTGTTTTTATTTGGTTGGTTTAAGAAGATGGCTCTGTGAGCTAAACTGGATGATTAGTACCAAGAGCCAAGTCCCTGCTGCTCCAAGTTCAAAAAAGTTTAAACACACTTACAACTCCATAGAACCCAAGTTATGTAAAGTAACTGAGCTGTGTTGTGAAGTATGCTCTCTACCAGCTTACTTTTTCAAAAGCAAAAAAAAAACCAGACACTTCTCTCAGGAGGGAAAATGCTCGAACCTGATCTCACATACGTTGATCACAAAATATACATGTTTTGATGGAGGTGTAGGGTGGGGTGGGGTGGGAGATCAGCTTCCCAGTTCCCTGGTGGATTTTCAAGGGAGCTTTAAGTAAGGTGCAGCTAGCACAGAGCCATCCCTCACAAAGCTAACATGTCCAGGACTTAGGATTTGAAACGGTGACCACATCTATCCTGACTGGTTCTGACAAGCAGATGGGACCATCCCACGCCAAACCATTCCTGGCAGCAGAAATGGAACAGGATGATGGGAAGGGAGAATAAAGGGATGGGGGCAAACCGGTGATAAAAGTATCGACACAGGACCTGCTGAGAAATGGCAGTCCGGGAATCCAGAAATTCAAGGGGAGACAGTAGAGGATTTCAAGTCAATCTAATTCACAAGCAATTTATGTGATTATTAGTGGAACTATTTACTTTGAAAACACACCTGTTCCTGCTCTTCTGTTTTGGTCCACGCTAATCAGTTCTGACACTTAACAAAAGATCTAAGTGATGCTTACATATTTTTGCTCTAGCTCAGTGCCTCCTGAGACAACTACCACATGGTAAATTAGAAATTAAAATTCCCAGAGGGGATGAGTTTTCTCATTTAAAATCTAGACTAGGCAGACAGACAGAAATACCTTAATGATTTGTAACTGAACGCCTTCATCGGTCTGAGGGCCTTGAAAACAGTTGCAAATGGTTTCCACGATCCTGTCAATCAACCGCTTGCCGGGGGCGCCACTGTCGGGGGCGTTGCCAGTGATGTGACCATAAGCGATGAGTTTCTAAACACAGAAAGCACAGACATGAGGAGTTTCTGCCTGGCCAAGGCTGAGCCCATCCACAGAGGTTAAGAGGCAGGTGGTGGGCTTGGCCTCTAACTTCCATTTCCCAGAGATCCCTCTGCTCCCCCTGGGTGTGGGGGGCATGGTCACGCCAAAAGCACAGCACCCAGCCTGACTCCTGATGGCAGAAGAGCCCACAACGCTGAGTGGCCGGGGGAAAAGGCATGTGCAGAATGGCCCCCAGTGCACAACCACTTCTGTGAAAGATGGAGGAGTTAGGGACTTCCCTGGGGGTCTGGGGCTAACACTCTTGGCTCCTAATGTAGCAGGGGGCCTGGGTTTGATCCCTGCTTGGGGAACTAGATCCCATATGCTGCAACTAAGACCCGGCACAGCCAGATAAATTAAAAAAAAAAAAAAGGAGAAATTAAAAACTATATATAACAGAGACAGAAGTTGTTAGCAACTGCCTAGAGCTGGGGGATTCCGGGGAAACAGGGAGTGACTGAGCAAATATGGCGCTTCTTTCGGAGGATAAAGACGGTCTCTAGACTGTGGGGCTGGCTGCACAACTCCATCAACATACGAAAGTCATGGAATTGTACACCTCAGACGGGTGAGCTACAGGCATCTGAACTGTATCTCAAACTGTTAAAAAACCTCCCCCCACATCCCTGCAAAAGCCAAGATGCATTAAAAATTAATGATAAGTTTTGCTCCAGCTCAGGGAAAACTAAGCAGCTGTGAGCAGGAGCAGGACTAAGACACACTGTGGCTCAGGCTTTCCTTCTTTCTGAATGGTGACTCGGGCCCGTGCGTTTTTCATTCCAAAAATTAAAGTAAAAATCCTCACTGAGTTCTGCACCAACACTATCAAACTGCATGTCACCTGTGCCACTGAAGAGACAAGAGGCTGTCCAGGCTGTGCCCTCGGGGTCAGGTGACAGATCAGTCTGGACATGGGCCTCCTCCCTCCTGACCTGGATTTCGTCAGGGACGATCTGAGAACTGGAAGGGAACTCAAAGGTCAGGATGGTTTCAAAGCCAGGCTGATATTCAGAGTCAGAGAGGGACCTGTGACAGCAACAGCCTCCTGGACCTCAACGCAGACGTCCTCGACCCGGCTGGTTGGGTGGAGCCCAGGAAACGATGTTTTTCTCCATGTCATCCAGGTTGTCCTGACGGCTGACCGAATAAAAAGAACCACTCATCTGCGATAGGCCCTCTGGGGTCCATGAACTCTTAAGGCACCCTCTGCTTCCAGCAACTTAGTAAAGACTCTGACAGATGCTGCTGTGTTCTTTATCCTTTTGGTTTCTGGTGTGTCACGTTCTTGATCTGCCTGCCCGGAGTGACACAGCTCCAGAGGCGATCACAGGGCCTTGACCCCTGCGACACGCAGACACGCCCCCTGCTGAGGCCTCATGCCACTTCTCAATGGCTTTTCTTCATTATTAGCCTCGAAAGCACTACCGTTCAACACACAGGAAGAAAAACTGGTTGAGAGAGAGGCTGAGAGCAGAAGTATGACACTGCTGGACCAAGCGAGCAGGAAGAGGCCTGCACACAGTGGGGCTCAAGATCAAGCCCAGGGAGCACCACACGGAGGCAGGGAGGTGCTCCAGCGTGGTTGTGGTTTTTATTTATTTCTGGCCCCGGTATCCCACGTGGGACCTCACATTCCCGGCCAGGGATCCAACATGCACCCTGTGCTGTGCAGTGCAGGGTCCCTGGCTGCCAAGGAGGCCCCTCAAGAGTGTTCCTGAAGAACAAGCCCAGATGCCCATTGTGTCATTCCCTCTCATCACGGCTCCGCAGGCTGGCTTCCTGTGAGGGCAGCGCTGTGGTGGTGGTTGTTTAGCTGCTAAGTCATATCTGACTCATTTGCGACCCCATGGACTGTAACCTGCCAGGCTCCTCTGTTGATGGGATTTCCCTGGCAAGAAAACTGCAGTGGGCATGGGGATGACCCACAGAGATGTTATGGGGAGGGATGTGGGAGGGGGGTTCATGTTTGGGAATGCATGTAAGAATTAAAGATTTTAAAGTTAAAAAAATAAAAAACTGAAAAAAAAAAAAAAGAAAGAAAGAAAACTGCAGTGGGTTGCCACATCCTTCTCCAGGGGATCTTCTTGATCCAGGGATTGAACCCATATCTGCTGTGTCTTCAGCACTAGCAGGCAGATGAGCCACTTGGGAAGTCTCAACAGGGGGAGGAATAAATAAAATGGTAGCATATCATTTATCAGGAATGCCCTCTACTTGCATGGGGTGTTTTAACAGACATTAAAACCAATGTTGTAAAAAGCAAGCCACAGAAAAATCTGTAAAAGTATAAATGCTTTATGATATAATTTCCAGCTACTATAGCTGAGTCGAAGAGTTGGAATGGGGACTGTATGACCTGCAAAAAGCCTAAATATTTACCATGCAGTCCTCTATAGGAAAATGGTATCATAAATGGTACCATTTATGTTAAAAAAAAAAAAGAGAATTAAAATATCAAAACAGGCAACTGGGTCTGGGGCTTGTGGTCTAAGGAACTTCAGCCATATCTGAATATTTTACAAGAAATTTCTAACAGAATGTAGTTATGTACAACTTATATTATTACACATGGATTTTAAAATGAGCATTAAAACATACAAAGTCTTTTAGAAATAAAAGCTAAAAGATAATGTTTGTGGTATGAACCAGGTAGCTTAGACCAGGTTTCCCACGGCTTTATGTAGAAATAAAATATTAGAACTCTATTTCTATCTACTTTTTATCTTACTCTTTTAAAGGTCTCTTTTTGTATGGTTTATACGTAATGTGATAACAGTAGCACATGTATATAATCTTATAATTGAAGAAATACTGTGAGAGAATAGTCTCAAAAATAATTTCTGTGGTTGGTCTATGCCCAGGAAAACTTGGAGATCACTCACTAGTTTAGGCAAGACGGAACTAGCTCTCCCCACTCTGGGTCCTGGCCTTAGGGTAGCGTGTGGAGACCAGGAGCTGAAGGAAAGGATCTTTATCACGAGAACAAGGGAAAGGGAACACTGAGCTCTGTGCTTTTACAAACCAAACCGGAAGCATCTCTGCTACCTGCTCAACTTCCCAGGCTAAAAAAGGGACGCCCTAAAACGTCCAGGGCACAAGATAGATGCATCACAAGATAGATGCGTCCTGGCCTCAACCCTGACCAAACCAACCTTTCCTCCGGGACACTGGCCCTCCACCTCAAGGCAGAAGTCACCTCGCCCACACCAGGAAAAGCCAGCTGAACAGGCTGTGCAAGGACAAACCCCAAAAGGAAATCATTTTTTTTTCATTCAGTATTCCAGGGAGCACCTAGCCACTTTTTACCGTCATAAAAAGGACAACACATTTTGTATACTAAGGAAAGAAATCCTGGTGTACCTACCACATCACAGAAAACTTCCAGTCTAAAAAAGAGAGCTAACCATATGCCAAAAGCATTAAGACAGGTACTGTAACTCAAGTTGCTGAAGCAAAGCAGGACGTCCATGTTTCCACCAGAAATCATACTCACATGTACACTGAGTTTCGGAAAAAAAGACCATTTCTAGGAAAACCCAGCCTATTGATAATTAAAGAGGCCAGAAGTACAGGCTACCAGTGACGAGTGGAGGCCGGCAGCCTGTTTCTGCAGAGGACCACTTGCTAAACATCAGGCTTTGCAGGTCATGTGAACTCCATTCCAACCCTTCACCTCAGCTGCAGGAGATGGAGGGCAGCCAACGAAAGCGCCCGGCTGTTGTCATGAACTGAATGCTTGTGCTTCCCCGCCTGAAGTCCTAACCCTCTATGTGATGGTAGCAAGAGGGAGGGTCTTGTGGAGGTAATTACACCTGGATGAGGCCATGAGAGTGGGGTCCTCACAACGGGATTAATGCTCCATGAAAAGAGACCAGGGACTTTCCTGGTGGTCCAGAGGTTAAGAATTCGCCTTGCGATGCAGGGGACACAGGTGTGATCCGTGGTCGGGGTACTAAGATCCCACGTGCTGTGGAGCAACTTAGCTTATGTGTCGCAACTACTGAGCCCACACTCTGGAGCCTTGCACCACAACTAGAGGGCCTGCACGCTGCAACCAAAGCTCCTACATGACACAACCAAGACACTGCGTGCTGAAACTAAGGCCCAGTGCAGCCAAATAAACATTAACAAGAAGGAGAGACCAGACTCCTGGCTTGCTCTGCCACCTGAGGACACAGTGACAACCTGGCCATCTACAAACCAGGAAGAGGGCTCACTAGGAACTCAACCAGCTGGCCCTTATCATGGACTCCCCAGCCCCCAGAAAACTGTGGGAAATAAATGTCTCTTGTCTGTATTATTCTGCTACATCAGTCTAAACAGAGTAAGGCAGCTATGTTCCAATAAAACTTTATTCACCAAAGCAGGCTGCAGGCCAGATTTGCACAGACTGGTTCCAGATTAGGAAAGGAGTACGTCAAGGCTGTATATTATCACCCTACTTATTTAACTTACATGCAGAGTACATCATGAGGAACGCTGGGCTGGATGAAGCACAAGCTGGAATCAAGATTGCCGGGAGAAATATCAATAACCTCAGATACGCAGATGATACCACCCTTATGGCAGAAAGAGCCTCTTGATGAAAGAGGAGAGTGAAAAAGTTGGCTTAAAACTCAACATTCAGAAAATTGAGATCATGGCGTCTGGTCCCATCACTTCATGGCAAATAGATGGGGGGGGGGGAAACAATGGAAACCGTGACAGACTTTATTTTGGGGGGCTCCAAAATCACTGCAGATGGTGACTGCAGCCATGAAATTAAAAGACGCTTACTCCTTGAAGAAAAGCTATGACCAACCTAGACAGCATACTAAAAAGCAGAGACATTACTTTGCCAACAAAGGTCTGTCTAGTCAAGGCTATGGTTTTTCCAGTAGTGATATACGGATGTGAGATTGGACAATAAGGAAGGCTGAGTGCCGAAGAATTGATGCTTTTTAACTGTGGTGTTGGAGAAGACTCTTGAGAGTCCCTTAGACTTCAAGGAGATCCAGACAGTCTATCCTAAAGGAAATCAGTTCTGAATATTCACTGCAAAGACTGATGCTGAAGCTGAAACTCCAATACTTTGGCCACCTGATGTGAAGAGCTGACTCACTGGGAAAGACCCTGATGCTGGAAAAGATTGAAGACAGGAGGGGAAGGGGACAACAGAGGATGAGATGGCTGGACTGCATCACCACCTCAATGGACAGGCGTTTGAGCAAACTCCGGGAGCTGGTGATGGACAGGGAGGCCTGGCTGCTGCAGTCCATAGGGTCGCAAAGAGTCGGACACGACTGAGCAATTGAACTGACTGAACTGATAGTTTAAGGACCCCTGATTAAAAACACAGGCTTGGAGTAAACAAGTCCTAGACACCCACCCAATCCCATCACCGCCTGGCTCAGGGAACTTGGCAGAGCTGGACACTTTATTCTCTAAACCTCAGTTTCATTAATTAAAAAATGAGGATGAGAGTAAGAAGCTCAGACAGTTGTTGGGAAGATTAAACACAATGATGGGGATAAAGCTCTCAGCACAGGGCCGAGCACAGGCTGAGTACTCAAGATGTTAGCTGTTGTTTAGTACATCAATAATGTTAACCATCAGCACCAGCTTCCAAACTAAACCTTAACATGAGGACAAAACAATGAAAATTAAACTTAAGCCAAATTTTCCTCAGAAAACGTTCACAGCAACAAATATTTTAGGCTAGAAGTAGGATTTGAGCCTGGTATTTGAAAATTCTTGGCTGATGACACGCTTCACACAGGACAATCTGTACAGAATTATATTGAATGAGAAATGGCTTTTCATTTGGAAGAGCTGCTTCTGTGAAGAAACTGTCATCAATTTTTAAGAACAGCTATAGCAAAGAAGAGAGATTAATAGAGTAAATATTAGACTAGAGATGCCAGAAGGGTGGCATGCCCACCGCCACTTGGCAGTCCTGGGTCTCAGCAGACATAATCAATCAACTGTGGCACTTTCTCAAGAAACCCAGATGAGGCTCCAGATAATTTTTCTAAGCAATCACAATACAGAAACTATTCCCTATTCCTGTTCTAGAAAGTACTGGTAAACTGTGTATCTCTCCACTGTATTTTTAAAAAATTTTCCTAGCTCTTTTCATTGCTGTAGGTTCCCACTGGGGTTAAAAACAAATGTTTCTTGGGGAAACCAAAGCTTCAGGAGTAGACCTCAGGAAAAATTCAAGAATGCTGGACCAAAAATTAAGAAGCCCGAGCTGTAGTGCTGTTTCTGTCCCTCACTACCTGCACATCACTAGCCAAGTCACCCTAACTTCTGCACGGCTGGCTGCTGCTTCACCGGTCAGAAGGAATTTATAACAAGGCTACTTGTGGCCCTAAATACAGTCAATCTCATTATTCATAGATTTGCATTTGTGAATGCTCCCATTTACTAAAATGTAAGTTCCAAATCAATACTTGGGATACTAATATGGTCATTTGTGGACACCCACAGTGCAAAGAAAAATTTGAATCACTTGATGGTCAAGTTCCCAACTGAGGTCAAACAAGGAGCTGCTTTGCCGTCTTGTTTCAGCTTTCCTACTGTAAGCAGTGACTTTTCTGTGATCTCTTTAGTGCCATGGTGTTCACATTCTTGTCCTTTTTGTTGGTGATTTTACCATTTAAAAAGGCCCACGTGCACACAGCTGAGTGCTCTCTTAGTGTGGCTAAGAACAAGAAGGCAGGGATGTGCCCTGAAGAGAAAGGACGTGTGATCAGCTTTGTTCAGGCATGTATCACAGTGCTGCTGATCATGAGCTCAAGGCTAATGAACCAACAATGCAGGTTGCTGTGAATAAGGTATCTTTAAACAGAAACCTGAGCTTCCCCGAAGGCTGAGTGGTAAAGAATCCACCTGCCAATGCAGGAGACCCAAGAGACGCAGGTTCAATCCTTGGGTCAGGAAGATCCCCTGGAGGAGGAAATGGCAACCCCCTCCAGTATTCTTGCCTGGGAAATTCCATGGACAGAGGAGCCTGGAGGGCTGCAGTCCATGAGGTCACAGAGAGTCAGACACAACTGAGCAGGCAAGTACGCAGACAGAAACCCACAGAGAGTAAGGCTGTACGTCCATCGACTGGTGAGCAGGTGACTGGAGAGGCTTGCAGGAGCCTAGTCCTGGAGTTCATCCAGGAACAACACTTCAGGACTCGCTAATTCTGTGTTCACAGTGACTTTACAGACCATCACCACAAATAACGTGAGCTGATTCTCTCTACTTGATGAGTATTAACGCCATCAATAAAGAAGCTGCATAAAACACCTTCTGTGCCTGCATATGTACCAATAATTCAATCAGTGCTAGAGGTTTTATTTAGGAAAACACACAAAGAGATCAACAAAATACTTCTAGGAATCAAATTCTTTAAGTAAAGAGATCAGACCTCTCATTCTTCTCTCCCTGACAGTAATATAAAGAATGAGCTGAAAGCTCCTCCATCCACCATCTCAGAGCGTTCTGAGTACCAGGGTCATGGGCACAGCTCCTGTGGCAGTGGTCCCCAACCTTTTCGGCAGCAGGGGCCGGTCTCACCGAGGACAGTTCTTCCGTGGACTGGGGCGCAGGGAGGGTGGTTTCAGAGCGATCCGAGCGCTTTACGTTCACTGCGCACTTTGTTTCCTAGTCTCCTGTCTCAGCTGATCTGACAGGAGGGGCAGGTCCGTGGCCTGGAGGCTGGGGGCTCCTGGTATAAAGGACCACCTGTAGCCTGCGAGAACACCCTGTATACCACCAAGATGAAACACAGTACCTGCAAGCAGTCGAGGGACGTGCTGACCACCCGGGGGGACCTGGACTGGCAAGCTAGCTCGAATGGAAGGAAGTACTTGTCAGCTTCAACGAAGTTTGCCTTTGGCGGTGCAGCAGCACCAAGCCTAAAGCAGAGAGGGCCGGAGAGGGGAAACGAATTTAAAAAGCTTGCTTTTGCTACTCTCCCCCACCACTTTAATTTCTGCTCCCACTTGCAATCATTTAATTAAAAGTGCCTGCAAACCACATCTGGGGGGCTAGACAGGGAGGAGTTTAAAGACACGCATTAGGGGGGAAAAACACACTAAGGCGCCACACGCAGAGAACAAGATCTCTGATGACAGGCTGTCACGTCAGCAGCCTGGTACAGATCCTGGATGCCACGTCAGAGCTGCATTTCTGAAGGGGGGACTCTGGCCTCAATACTCTGAGGATGAGGGGCCACCCCGTAACAGCATATGCTGTCCTCCTGCCTGAGGAAGCATGACCTGCAAGAGCCAGGGCTCTGCCTCCTCTGTCAAGGGAAGGTGGTTGCTGGTGCTGAGTTGCTAAGTCAGGTCCAACTCTTGTGATCCCAAGGACTGTAGCCTTCCAGGCTTCTCTGTCCATTGGATTTTCCAGGCAGGAATACTGGAGTGGGTTGCCATGCCCTCCTCCAGGGAATCTTCTCGACCCAGGGATCAAACCTGCATCTCCTGCATTGGCAGGTGGATTCTTTACCGCTTAGCCACAGGAGAAGCCCCAGAGGCGAGGGTAAGGAAGGTCAAGTTAATGCTGGTGAGCCTTCCGTGGGGGCTTCCCAGGGGGCTCAGCGGTAAAGAATCTGCCCACAACGCAGGAGACTGGGGCTCAATCCTTGGGTTGGGAAGATCCCCTGGAGGAGGGCATGGCAACCCACTCCAGTATGCTTGCCTGGAGAATCCCATGGACGGAGGAGCCTGGCGGGCTGCAGTCCTTAGAGGCGCAAAGAGTCGGATGCAACTTAGCACTCACATGCACACACCCTCTCCTCCAAATGTGCAGCTGCTAGCCAGCAGTCTGTTAACCTGGCATCAGTACAGACAGATACAGAGTCCTGCCGTGTGTCCAGCACTATGCTGGGAGAGTGTGTGCCCCACCCTCCACCCAGGACCAGAACAGGAGGAAACACGCAGAGGAAGGAGTTCCCGCAGCCCCCGCCAGTTCCCGTCACACTGCGCTTCAGCAAGGAGAAGGCGCCCGGGCTCACCTCTGCTTCTCTATTTCTGCTTTAATTTCATCTGGTGGGGAAGAAAGAGAGGCATGTTAGGAGCAGGTAATGTATATATAAAAGAAAACAAACAACAAAATACTGAAAGCTGTCTGAGTAGGGCGATGATGATCTTTCTTTCCCACATTTTCTACGGTAAGTATATATACTTTTGCTTTAGCATTTAGAAAAGTTGTGGTAAATATGCTAACACAAAATTTATCACAACTATTTTTAAGTGTACAGCTCAGCAGCATTAAGGACATTTCTACTGTGCTAATATATATAATCATAATTTATATATATAATTTTATAATATATAAACATAATTTTTATGAGTTAAAATTAATTTATGAACCTTTACCATGGAGGGAACATCAACTACATGGTTATGGTCACAGATACAGTGTCAACATTCAGCAATCACGATCTCAAAGAGAGTCTTATTTCTAGGAAGGCACGATTTTGCGCCACTGAAACAAGAACATCCTATCTAAACACGCTGGTTCCCCTGCATCCACTTAGTCGAATGCATTCCTACGTGGTGCGCTCGGCAGGCTCACGGTATTATCAAAGCAGGCCAGTGAAGCCGGTCCACCTGAATTCCATGTATTCAGATAACCTCCAAAAGGCCAGCCTTCTTTATACAATCTCTTGTGAGCCAGTCGTCTACAAACACTGCATTAGTTATCCTAGCAACTGTAGAACACGGTGCTGGGGGTGACAGATTTCCTCCCCCTGGACAACTCTATTCCAGACTAACTTTTAGGAAGTGAAGACCGAGTAACTGAACTTTACAAGAGGTGGCAATTTTAACTTTCGAGCCAATTTTTCAATGTCCTCTTTCTACACACATAAGAAAGCAGAAGAGAAACATCCGGATGACTAATATCAAACATCTTGCCCAGGGACCATAAGGCCTGTGACACACTGGGTCAGCTAAACAGAGCTCCGTGGTGTGGTTCCTGCCCCTCCAGGACAAGAATCCATGAAGGAGCAGCTTCGGCCTCCTCTAGCTGAGGCCTCAGGCTGTGGGAGTGGCCAGGGAAATCCAGCCCAGGAGGCTGGTGGCCAAGCTTTCAGCTTGCAAAAATCAACATGACATAGCCTGGTGAGTGAAAGGCAAGAAATGGGTTGGCAATTCTGGCAGAACTAGGTTCTGGCATGGATATCTCTCACCTGAATGACACCAGGTGGGTTATTAAACCTCCTTGAATCTTGATGTCCTACTCTGAAGAAACATGAGCATGATAAAAAGCAGCTCCATATGCTCCAGAGACTATAACAAGGCAGGTGGGTGTGAGTAACTTTTGAGAAACCCGAAGTGTTCATGGCTAAGGCAGGGTCAAGCATACACAGGTGGCCAATAAACGTCAGCTCTCTGGCCCTTAAGACAGGAGTCAGTAACAGTGCCAAGTCTCTACTGCCACTGGTGCCCTGCAGAGCGCCAAGGGAAAGAAGACAACTCAGGGAACACAACTCACGGAACAGCTGACATTCACAGGGGCATGGGCCCATCTGGCCCTCCTCACGCCTCCGGAAGACAAGAAGCTCGTCTCCTAACCATGTGCAGGTGGGAATCTGGGCCCAGAGAGGTGAACTTCCCTGCCCACGGCCACAGCCAGGAAGCACCACTGCAGGACTCACAGCCCGGCTGTCTGCTCCAGAGATGGGGGGAGGGGGGAAGGGGAGGAGCAGGTGGCGGGGCACACCTGCCCCGGTTTATTGCCCCACGTTTTAATAGGCCCTGCTCTCCTAACTGCCAACTGGGCAATTAGGAGCAATAAATAAGCAGGCTGGAGAGGAGGGAGACCTGGGCGGGTGCGGCAGCGGCAGCTGCGAGGCCACGCGTCTCCCCGGGAAACGCCTTCTGGGCATCGCTGTCCTGTACGAACCCCTCGGGTCACACCTCCTGGCTCACTGATGGCTTTGGCACCAGCTCACCTCCTTCTGCTCCGCTCCCAGGCTAGGTCCAACAGTGACCACGACCAACCTCAACGACGCCATCGCTGGTCAACTCCGCAAGGTTCCGCAACACCCCTTGGAACCTCCACCTCCCCTCATACATCCGGTCTGCTTCACCCCCACCCCCCACCACGCAAATCCACAAGGCCCTCCCCGGCCCCTCTCCCCAAGCCAGGCCGGAGGGGCTGGTCACACTCTGAATCTTGTCCCTGTTTGGAACTTCCAGCTCCTCCCTGTACCTGCCCAGCTCCTGTCCTTCCAGTTGACCTACTAACTGGCCCCAGTAGGACCCTTCTTCGGCCTGTCAGACTTGACTAGACCAACTTGTCAGCTTTCCCTTTCTTCATTTTTCCAGGACAGATCCCATTAGCAGGATTGTAATCTGTTGCTGTTACTGTGCAGTTGCTAAGTCATGTCCTATGCTTTGTGACCCCATGGACTGCAGCATGCCAGGCTTTCCTGTCCTTCACTATCTCCCAGAGTTTGCTCACACTCATGTCCATTGAGTTGGTGATGCCATCCAACCATCACATCCTGTCACCCCCTTCTCTTCCTGCCTGCCATCTTTTCCAGCATCAGGCTCTTTTCCAATGAGTCGGATCTTTGCATCAGGTGACCAAAGTACTGGAGCTTTAGTATCAGTCCTTCCAATATTTAGGGATGATTTCCTTTAGGATTGACTGGTTCCTCTCCTTGCCAAACAATAGGCTTGACTTGTTCTCTGATTTTTAGTGTTAACTTCTGGCCAAATACCAAGCTTGTATGACCATTCCCTTCTGACCAGTCTCCACACCCAATGACAGGCCTGACAGCAGGGAAAGCCGGCAGGTCTCTAAAGGCCCTGACGACCAACCACAGCAGTACCTAGACACTGCTGGTTAAGCCCACCTTCTCTACCTCTCCACGCAGACTACTGCGCATCGCCTTCTCTCCTCAAACACCCTGTCTCTCCCTCTTGATGTCACCATTCCTCTTTACTCACAACCAACGAAACAGCCGATTTCATGCAAAAATTAAAAGCCACAAGGAGACTCCTTCAACTTCCTGTTAGCCAATACATAAACTGGCCAGCCCACACTCTCTCCTGCTGGAAAACAGTAGTGTCAATTCCCTCCACCTCTGCAATGTCCTGTCCCTGCTGCCTTCTGAGAACTATTTAAATCTGACCACTTCTCACCACAGGGGACCACCCCCATTACACCAAGCCAGACTGTCACCATCTCCTGCCTGGACCGAGAGCCTCTTTCTTAACTGGTCTCATGCCTTCAACTCTCACTGTTCCTCATGGCCCACAGCATTCTCTACACAGCAGCCAGAGGGATTCCCTTAAAATATAAATCAGGTTATATCTGCTCAAAATAGATTATCCATAACCATTATAAAGTAAATCTGATAACATCTGCTCCTTTGCACAGAACTCCACTGGCTTCTCATCTCACACGGAGTAAAACTCACAGTCTTGATCTTGGCCTCCAAGCCTCTGAAAGATCTGGGCCCCTGTGAGCCCCTCTGACCTCACCTCCCCCCACCCCAGCTCATTCATGGCCAGTTCCTGTCCCAGGGCCTTCGCACCAGCTCCTCCTGCCTCCTGGAACGCCCTCCTGCCTCCAGATATCCACAGGCTCACTCATCGATTCCTTCAGATGACTGTTGAAATGTCACCTCTTCCCTCGTTACCTGAAACTGCCACCCGACCGCTCCTTGTGATTCTTCACTATCTTACCTGCCCTGTTTTTTCACTTTACACCAATTTTTCTAGTCTTTCACCACCTTATTTACCACTTGTGACATACTCTGTTTCACTTATGCTCCGACTTCCCCAGCAGAACATAAACTCTGTGACAACAGAGACTTTGGTCTGTTCTGCTCACTGCTGAATCCCCAGCATCTAGGAATTCCTAGACACAGAGCAGGCGCTCAATATTTGTTGAATGAATAAACCATCCTTTTTCTTAGTTAACCTCTCCCTCAGCTGGCTCCCTTCCCAATGATGCTGAAACAAGCTCAAGTCTCTTCTGCTGCTACTGCTGTTGCTAAGTCGCTTCAGTCGTGTCCGACTCTGTGCGACCCCATAGACGGCAGCCCACCAGGCTCCTCCGTCCCTGGGATTTTCCAGGCAAGAGTACTGGAGCGGGGTGCCAGTGCCTTCTGCAAGTCTCTTCTACCTTCAAACAAAGATAAAAATAAAGCCAAAAAACCCTCCATGATCCACCTCTCCCTCTTCACACCCCAGGCAAAGCCTGGGAAAGAGTCGTGTCCGTTTCCTCACCTCCCACGCCTGCCCCCACCCACTCCAGTCTGGTTTTCACCTTCACTGTGCCACCAGCACAGCTCCAGCTAAGGTCACCCATGACCCGCAGGGCTCAAAAGCTGATGGGCAGTTTTCCAGCTGCTGTCTGACTTGACCTCTCTGCAGCGATTGACCTTACTGACTTCCCCTCACAGAAATCTTCTCGATTTAAGGGCTTCTCTGGCGGCGCTAGTGGTAAAGAATCCGCCTGCAATGCAGGAGACATGGAGATGCAAGTTTGATCCCTGGGCTGGGAAGATCCCGTGGACAAGGAAATGGCAACCCCCTCCAGTACTCTTGCCAGGAAAACCCCATGGACAGAGGAGCCTGGCGGGATGCAGCCCATGGGGTCATGAAGACACGACTGAGCGAGCCTGAGCACACTGCACAGCTGGCCTCGTAAGCACACGTTCCCATTGGCCCTCTGCGTCCCGCCCCATCTCTCCTCCGTTTCCTTGGCACACTCAGCTGCCTCTGCCCAGCCAGGCGGGCCGGGCTTCCTCAGGCCCAGGCTCTCCTGCCTTTCCTTCTCTGCAACACTCAGCTCTTCCTCAGAGGCATTCGCAGCCTCGCCTGCCCCTTAGATTCCCACCTGGGCTCGGACGACCCCCCAGTCCTCATTTCCGGTGCAGGCCTGCCTTAGGAACATGAAGCTCATACGTTTATCCAATATCCAAGTCCCAGCTCAGATCAAGCTCCTCCACCCACCTCTCTCCAGATGGTCTTCCACAACCATCTTAAGGAACTACACCACCATCCATCCAGTTGGGTGAGTCACAAGCTTAAGAGTCAGCCTTACTTATCCACATTCTGGCATTGTCCAATCCAACATCAGGTTTTCTTAGCTCTCCCTTCTAACCCAGCGGGGAATCCCTTCATTCTACTCTGTTTCCCCTGTCACTAATCTAAGGCTGGGCCCCAGCACTTCCCCCCTGGATGATAACTGCCTCCCGAGTGGTCCCTGGGCAACGTCCTCGAAGATGTTCTGAACATAATGGCTCAAGTGATCTTTCCAAAATACTAACCTCTTTATCAGCTTCTTCCCTCTTTAGAACTCTGCAGTATTATCTCACTACTATTGGTCTAAAAATCAGACTTCTCAGCACAGCTTCCAAGGTCCGGTGTGCTGGGGGCCTGGACTGCCTCTCCTGCCTCACCTCCAAACCCTTTCCCCCTTCATCTGCCATGCCCCAGTCAGTGGCCTCCTTTAGTTTTTTAAAAAATTATTATTATTAAAACTTAGGGGGGGGGGGGACTTGTAAGGTAACTAGAATCACAGGCAGTTGTATCTGTTCGTTTTTCTGAACTGCCCTACTCCTCTCTGCCGCAGGGCCTTTGCCTATGCTGTTCTGTCCCTGCTGCCGAAGTGCCTCTCACCCTAACCTCTTCAGTGTTTGTCACCCAGCTCTCAGCTTCCTCAGGGAAACCTTCCTTCACCCCTTGTCCACTTTGCCTGTGGGATCAGGTTTTTCTCCTTCACAGGACTTGTCACATTACTGGTATGACTCAGAAAACGTGCTTATTTGAACAGCCCCTTCTTCCCCATTAACCCCAAGTTCCATGAGAACGAGGTCTTTGTTTTCTTTGTGTCCTGACAGCAGGTATGACACCCAAATAAATACCTTCTGAATGAACGTCACCCTGGTTCAGTCAAAAGACAAAAGGACTGTATAGAGAACGAGAACACACTGACTACCATTCTTTAGGAATGAGGACAATTTTAAGACTTCTAGGTCCCGGCATCGGAAGGCTGTTCTGCAAGTCTAGAAAACCTAATGAAATACCGAATAAAAAAGCCCAAAGACTCATTTACAACCAAGACAGTAATCCCAAAGAAGCTTCTTATAGAAAGACTCCAGGAATGAACTAGTAAACATGTAAGTATTTTCTAAGATAACCTTCCTGGAAAGAAAGTCAAGTATTTTCCTGGCAGGCCCCCTAGGCCTGGTGAAAATGGTAAGAATTAAACACAGTTCTGAGCTATTTATATGAGAGACTCCACGTACTTGCTGATTAAGTACACGTTTTCACAAGTTTGCGCTTTTCCATAAAGAATGATCTTACTGTTTTCCCCAGCACCGCTTACAGAGTCTCCCCTGAGATTTACAAGCACAGGGCAGAGCTCTAAACTCTTCCAACCACTTGCCTTGCTGGTGTTGAAATGTCAGAGACCAGCAAAGACGTCCATAAACCAATTAATAAGGGAGGCAGAGAAGAACAAGCATTCAGTTCCTTCTCCTTTGAATGCAAGTAACGCCAATGCCTCTGAACTTCAGTAGGTCGTTTGTTAGGTGCCAGGTACGTTGTTGTGTTAGTTCATGTAACCTTTACAATAATCCTGTGACACAGGTATTATCACCTTTCTCATCCCAGGAAACCGAGGCTCCCAAAAGCTAAATTATCAGTTCAGGACTACAAGACTACTCAATATGCAAAGTTTCAAACACAGCTGCCAGTGAATTTTCTGCCAATCCAATAAATAAATCCTTTTCAATAAACAAAATCCAATTTTTAGTGCTGCTTCTAGACAGAGGACCTCCTCCTGCAAAATAATCATAAAGCTTCTCAACAAAAAGTAATATCAGTTAAGAAAGAGTCCTACTATTTCTCAAAATTTTTATAATCCACAGCACTCATAAACAAAATGTCTAACCAAAACACCAGACTTTGCTAACATTAAAGTTTTATTCTGTATTCCAACTGAAAGCCTTACTTTATGATAATTTAGGGATATTTTTCAAATTTTGCACTTATATTCCTTCTAAGTGCTAGTGGTAAAGAATCTGTCTGCCAGTGTAGGACATGTTAAAAGATGCAGGTTTGATCCCTAGGTCAGGAAGATCCCCTGGAGAAGGAAATGGCAACCCACTCCAGTATTCTTGCCTGGGGAATCCCATGGACAGAGGAGCCTGGAGGGCTACAGTCCACAGGGTCGCAAAGAGTTGGACACAAATGAAACGACTCGGCATGCACGGAGAAGGAAATGGTAACCCATTCCAGTACTCTTGCCCGGGACATCTCATGGACAGAGGCGCCTGGATTTGCTACCCTGGCGGGGTCAGAAAGAGTCAAACATAATTTAGCAACTAAATGAATGAATGAAAATGTATGAATGTACTCCCTTAACTGGCTTCTTCCTAAAGACATTTAAACAAGTTTGAGTTTTTCTATCTTTAAAAAAAAGAATAAACCAGAGCACTCCTCTGATCTACACTTCTCTCCTCCCCTTCACTGCAAAGCCAATCTTTGGGAAAGGTTTGTGTGTTGCTCACCTCCCACTCACTCCACAGCCCACTCTGGTCTGGTTTTCACCCACATCATGCCACCAAAACGGCTCAAGCTAAGATCACCAATGATCGACGTTTCTAAACCCTGTATATTAAACAGAATTGCAAGTCCAAAACTGGACTTTATGATTTATATGTCAGCTGCATGTTGTAGTTGTTGCCCACCTGGCTGGACAGATGTGGGCAAGTTGCCCTTGAGCCTTGGTTTCCCTTTGCCTGCTTGTATCCAAAGATGGACATCAATTACATGTCACAACTCTAGAATGAAGACGAGGGATACTGCTGATAAAAAGACAGAGGTCCTAAATCAGAAAGACTTAATACATCAAATGAAGCTTATGGGAAACCAGCTCTTATACTCTCATTTCTTTCTTCCTTTTAGATCCGAAATTAAACCAAATACATATGCAGTGAAAAGCTGCAGAGAAAAAGCTGTGATCTTTTTGATTACAGGCTTTCAAATACTACATCTCAAAATTCAATTCAACCATACTCAAAAAATATGGTCTCTTACTGAACATTACTGAAACATTACCAAACCGTCACTGCATAGAAACTTCGCCTCAATATAATGACTGTTTAAGGCTTCACTGAGTACCTCACACAGCACAAGCGCTTCCTTGTGGAGAAGCAATGGTGGTGATGGTCACTGTGGGCTCTGGAGCCAGGATGCCAGTGTTCACAGCCTGGCTCCATGGCTTTCTGGCTGAGTCGGCCGGCCAAGTTCTTTAGGCCTCAATAAGGACAACAATCATAAGAACCAAACTGCAGGTAAAGCATATGGCACTATGCCTGGAGCACAGAAACGCTCAGCACATGGTTGATTTCATATAGTTATCACATGACGTGATTTTTAAAAAGTCACTCACTTGACTGGCTGATAATGATGCAGCAATGTGAGGTTCACCACTATAAAAACGTCCAGCTCTGCTGAGGGATGTTGGTAATAGCATGCGTGTTGGGGGGGAATACGGGAATTCCTTGTACCTCCTATGCAATTTTGCTATGAACCTAAAACTGCTCCAAGATTAAAGTCACTGAATTTCATACGAAAAACACACGTATGTTTAATGACAGCTGGCAGTTACAGAGCACTCGGCCCTTACATGGCGCTTCGTGGGTATTAAATGATGAAATAAGACACTCCATCTCCTATACATGAAGAGCAATGTTAGAACAATTCAGTTCAAGTTTTGGAGATTTCAGAATCTTCCCACACCATTTAAAAATGCTCAGATTATCTTATCAAGTCTCTAAACTTCATAGTTTTTTTTTAATTTATTTTTAATTGGAGGACAATTGCTTTATAAAGTGTTGGTTTCTGCCGTACAATGCGAATCGCCCATAAGGATACGTATATCCCCTCCCTCTCAAGCCTCCCATCTTCTATCCCATCCCTTTAGGTCGTCACAGCAACAGGCTGAACTCCCTGTTATACAGCAGCCTTCCACTAGCTTCTATTTACACATGGTAACGTATATATTTCAATGCTACTCTTTCACAATTCGTCCTACCATCTCCTTCCCCCACTGTGTCCACAAATCCATCCTCTACGTCTCTAATCCTGCCCTGCAAATAGGTTCATCAGTTCCATTTTTCTGGATTCTATCACAGGGTTTAAAACCAGAAATATAAAAAGATCATGGGAAAGAATAACTCTCAAGTAAGGCAGGTGTGAAAGGAAGGTTTAAAAATGTGATTATATGCTCCAACTGGAGGGGTGAAAGGTTCGAGATTATTCAGTTCACTCAGTCGTGTCCGACTCTTTGTGACCCCATGAATAGCAGCACGCCAGGCCTCCCTGTTCATCACCACCTCCTGGGGTTCACTCAGACTCACGTCCATCGAGTCTGTGATGCCATCCAGCCATCTCATCCTCGGTCGTCCCCTTCTCCTCCTGCCCCCAATCCCTCCCAGCATCAGAGTCTTTTCCAGTGAGTTAACTCTTCGCATGAGGTGGCCAAAGTACTGGAGTTTCAGCTTTAGCATCATTCCTTCCAAAGAAATCCCAGGGTTGATCTCCTTCAGAATAGACTGGTTGGATCTCCTTGCAGTCCTCAAAACTTCATTATGAAAGTAAAGAGCAACAGCATTCCTGGGGTGATGAATACACTCACAGGCTCTTTTGATTTCTCAATAAAGGTTGGAGGGCCACGATTTTCTAACTGGGCAGACCCTACCTATGCCTTTGGCCTGTAGTGAAGATGAATGCTGTTCAGTTGCTAAGTCGTTATCTGACTCTTTGTGACCCCATGGACCCCAGCACCCCAGGCTCCCCTGTCCTTTACTATCTCCTGGAGCTTGTTCAAACTCATGTCCATTGAGTCGGTGATGCCATCCAACCTTCTCATCCTCTATAGTTCCCTTCTCCTCCTGCCCTCAATCTTTCCCAGCATCGGAGTCTTTTCCAATGAGTCGGCCCT
This sequence comes from Ovis canadensis, assembly GCF_042477335.2. Lineage (NCBI taxonomy): Eukaryota > Metazoa > Chordata > Mammalia > Artiodactyla > Bovidae > Ovis > Ovis canadensis. The sequence continues at coordinate 92,454,178 of NC_091257.1, read as the reverse complement.
TTGCATGAATCCCTGAGATTACTCCAAACCTATTCATCCTGATCTTCACTGCTTTCACAAGGAACAACTCCTGTCTTCACTGAGCTAGGCAAGTTAATACTCTCTTAAACACAGCCTTTTAGTCATGTAATTATATTCTTATTTATTGCATCTACAAACCAAATAGAGCAATAAGTCACTCCTGAATGAAGAACCAACCTAAGCTAAGAACATCAAGCCAGGTGCTTACAGTGTCTGTGGTTTGTCACAGATTCAAATAGCAAAAGCAAACAGTACAGCAAGCCTATACAGTGTATCTACTGCATGCCGAACGCTGTGCACATGTCAATTAACTTCATCTTTATTAACAGCCCCAACAGGAAGATGTAACATCTGTCCAAGATCACAAAGATAGCAACTGGAAGGCAAGGGATTTGAAGCCAGGCAGGTGAGTCCAGAGAACACACTCCAAACCCCTACACCACACAGCCCCGACATCCCGTTCCCTCCCCCCAATACACCACAACTCCTGGAAGGTCACAGAAGCTGTTTCCAGGAACAGCTCCTATTGGTCAACATTTCAACTTTGAGTGGTCACTTACAGTTCCTCTTATCAAAATGATAGGAAATCTCTACACTACTTGCCGCCCTGCAATGCTTCTTGTGCACAGCAATGTTTTAGCCACTTTCCATGCGCGTGCTCAGTCATGTCTGACTCCTAGCAACCCCCTGGACTGCAGCCCGCCAGGCTCCTCCGTCCATGGGATTCTCCAGGCAAGAACACTGGAGTGGGCTGCCATTTCCTGCTCCAGAGAACCTTATCGACACAGGGGTTGAACATGCATCTCCTGCACTAGGTGAATTCTTTACTGCTGAGCCACCTGGGACCCTTCAGCTATGTTTACTGGACACAAAACTGGGCCTTGAGATGCAGAGTAAAATATCACCAGATCCTTTTCTGTGTCTTTTTTTCTGCAGTCCTTTATTACTTAACAGCAATGACACACAAGTACTGTCTTAAAAAAAAAAAAAAAAAGATGATCAGTTTAACTCAACACTTTACACAGGTTACTTTATAGTAATTACTCAATTTGATGATGAGCTACCATGACAATCAGCTATTCAATTAACCTGTGTCAATTACTTCCTTTATAAGTTAATTTTTTCTTAAATAACATTATATGGGATATTTTATTTAACTCATCTATATTGTTTGACAAGAAAAATATTTTTAATGGAGAATTTATATTTTCAGAATAGGCTATTTCTTCAATTCACTACCAAAATACTGAATGTGTGTTCCACAATTCAGGTTGGAAAAATCTGGAGTTCTCAACAAAGATATAATCTAAAAATATCAAGAAACCTCCCAATGTTTAGGCTCTTTTTATAACCCATGTGATGATTTTATAAGTAGGTTCCAACAAAGTGATATACGATTCGGTTTAATTTTGATGTTAAGTTTTCCGAAGGGAGAATGAAAACTTTGCCAAATAACCATTTGCAAACTTCTGCAACAATTCACTTAAAGTAACAATGAGAGAATAGAATGCAGGCAGATTTCAAAGTGGAGTTGTAAATATCCGCTTTCGCCTAACTGCTTCGTAGGGTTTATCCTGCATTCCTGATAAAACAATATCCAACAGTTAGCCCTGATTTCTGAATAAAAAAGCTTTACAAATCTAAGTCTCAGTGAGTTCCTCAATTGATCCTGAATTTCACAAGACTAGCATCTGTTCCCAGCAACAACCACCTTTGTTATCAATAGTTCTTGATCCTTGAGGGTGTCTCAGACCCACAAAAGCTAGGGCCTTCCAGAAAAATAATGGCAAAGCTCACAAACCCATTCCTAGGCCGCAAGAGAAGACTCCCAGAGCTCCTTGCACCAAATGAAGGGAGAAAGATGATGGTAACCTCAAACCTCAAAAGGTGACAGAAGAAAATAAAACTTTCCTTTTACTCAGTCACTTGTTAGGATAACAGGTCTTTTTACAGATTCCAAAGCAAAGGCATTGGGACAGCGAATTAATCCGAGACCCAACTCCGGTCAAATGTACTGATCCTCACCCCCTCTTCTCCTGAAATTCCTCATGGCGGATACTTCCTGATTTTCAGTACTTGGCTCAAATGTCCCCTCCTCAGAAAGGACTACTTTCTTGACCATGCTGTCTCAGGCCCTCTTTGTTACATTTTGCTCGTTTACAAAAAATTTTACAAAAGTAATTACAAAAAAATTTACTAGTACAGAAATATGTATTAGTATTCAAAAATGTCTTATTAATCTTTAAATTTACTTATTTCATCTCCTCTATTAGACTATGAGCTCTGTAAGGGCAAATACCTTGTCTGTCTTCTTCCCCACTGTATCCTCAGTGCCTGGTACACAGTGGGCACTTGATAAATATATATTTGCTGAATGACCGAAAACTAAAAGGATGTTGATAATGGAATCAACTACTAAGGTTTTAACTAGGGATGAATAAGACTTCTCACTGTCGCTCAGTCATCTGTGGGTCCATTCAAGTCAGTACCATCTACCGTGTGCCAGACACTGCTAGGGTTCCTGCGGTGAATAAGACAAGTATCTCTAGCTTCACAGACCCTCTGTTTGAGAAGTAGATCTCGTGCACACTACAATATCTGGCAGGTGGAGGATAACCCTCTCTACATTCCCTCCTGGAAGGAGTTATGGGCGATCCCAAATGAACGAAAAACAGTCACCACTTGGGCACTTACAAAGCAGGCCTCAGTTTTCCCTAAACCAGCTGGGCGGCTCTTCCCACCTGCCCATCTCACAAGGGACAACTCCAACCAGCAGAACCCACGTAAAGAAAAACTTGGAGGAAGAGCTGCTGCTTCTGAGGGTGACGAGGGAACGAACCAGGAAATGGGACGGCAGGGAGTCGTGGCAAGAACCCAAGGCTGGGAGGCTGGAGAGCCGGCCCTGACTGTCACCAACTTGCTGGGTGACCTTGGGCCAGTCCCGAGCTGCCAGGGTACCAGGTCCCCCTTGGATATAATAAAGAGGCCGGGCGGGTGGGCCTTGGGGTCGCGGGGGGAAAGTGGCGCCCAGGAGGCCGGGCTGAGGCCGGGTGGGGTAACGGCCGGCATGGGGAGGCCGGCGCGGAGCCGGGCCGGGGCGGCTCACCCACCGAGCGCCACCTGGCAGGCCCTGCGCAGCTGAGAGTGCTGGGGCCGCTTCACCTCCTTGTCGGCTAGGATCTTCTCCAGGGCCCGGGACACGAACATGCTCTTGGTCTGGCTCTCCTGCATGGCCCCGGCCCAGCGGGGGCTGGCAGCCCCGCGGGCTGACGGAGCGAGCGGGCGGGCGAGCGAGGCTGCGGGCCCGGCGTCCCCGCCTGCACCAGCCGCGTCCGTCCGCGCCACCCAGTCAGGAAGCGACGCCGCGGCCACACGGCGCCGCCATGTTGGAGCGCGTCACGTGACCACGTGACCGGCGGAGCAGCGACGGCGTCTGTCGATCCCGTGACCTCGGGGGCGGGGCCTGTGGTAGGGGGCGGGGCCTGTGGCAGGGGCGGGGTCTGTAGCAGGGGGCGGGGCCAAGTGGTCGAGGGTCGGGGAAAGTAGGGGGGAAAAGAGGCCGAGAGAGTAGAAATGGGCGGAGGCAGGGGGCACGTGAAGGACAGAAGAAAAGAGGTGACAGGGAGGAGTGGGGGTGACGGAGGTGTGAGGAGAAAGAGGCAACGAGGAGCGTGAGGATGGGGGAGTGACCGGGTGGGAGATGAAGGAAAGACCAGGGAACTGGAGAGGAAGGAAGAGGGAAGAGAAGACTGGGAAAAAAGGCGAGAGATGGCGAGAGAGGACAGACAGGAGGCGAGGGACAGAATGGGGAGAAAGTTGGGGAGGGAGAGATGATAGGGGAGTCAGGGGAAGTCAGGAGGAACAAATGAGAGGAAGCTGGAAGTGCAGGTGAGGGAAGGGAGGAGGCGGGCGGGAAGTGAGGGGCCGTGGGGAGACGGCGAGAGAGCAGGGAGGAGAGAGCCGGGAGGAAGAAGAGCGCTCAGGGGCGGAGCAGGGGCGTGGGGGAAAGACGGGGGAGAGGGGCGTGAGGAGCCAGGGAGGGGAGGACGCGAGGAAACAGGCCGGGACAGGGAGAGAGCAAGGGAAGGCGGGGTGAGGCGTGGGGCGAAAGGGCAGGTGGAGGGAAGGCTGAAGCAGAAAGAGCGTTTGGAAGGAGGTGTGTTTATGCACACTCTCCAAACGGGATTTCCCCACCTCAGTGGCAAGACACGCAGCCTTCCTGCCCCTGGAGTAGAGCCGACTCCTGGCTTTCAGTCCAGGTGCTGCGTCCCTGCGCGGTGGTGTCAGCAAGGACCACCCCAGTGCACCTCCCCCTGGAGTGTATCCATCTATTCCCGTAAATCCCTGGTTCTTCCCAGTTCTGTGTCTCAGGCGGGGGTTGGAGCGTGTGGGGGAGGGGGGCACTTGGGGGCATCAGACAGGGGAAGAAGGCAAACATGGCCAGAGTCACAGGCCTGCCAGGGAGGGTAGGAGACAGTTATTCCGGCCCACTGTCTCCCACAGCCAGTGATGTCACACCAGCGGTGATCTCCACTGGACCCTCCCTTGAGCTTCCCCTCGGGGTGCTGTGGTGCTTCCGGGATCATGCAAGAGCAGGGTCTTCCGTGGAATCTTCTAAACTTCTGACGCAGACATGCTCAGATTCTCAGGTGTCAGCTCCAACATCTCAGGGAGGCCCTGTCCCCCTCCAGCACTATCTGACCTTTTTCCCTAGTTGAGTTCCTTGTCTGACTAGGGTACAGGCCACAGAGGGGCAGGCTACATCTCCAGGGCCTGCCCTAGAGCCAGGTTGCAGGTTTCATGGCCTTAAGTTCCAGTGCCGTCTCAAGACTTGGCAGCTCCTCAGGTCAAGAAGTAGAGTCTGTACAAGATGGATAAACAACAGAGTCCTACTGTTTAGCACAGGGGACTATATTCAATATCCTGTGATGAACCATAATGGAAAGAATATATACATGTATAACTGAATCACTTTGCTGGATAGCTGAAATTAACACAACGTTGTAAATCAACTATACTTCAATATATATATATTTAAAGACTTTCTGGAACAGAGTCAAGTTTAAAATAAATAAATATTATCTTTAAAAAAAGTCTGTTTCTCTACCTCCTTGGACTAGTCTCATGACTTGCCTTGGCCAATGAATGTGCTGAAAGTGAGGCTGTGCTCTTCCAGAACCTGGGCATCATGAGGTCTTCAGATGGATGTGTAGAAGCATCTGAAAGAAAGAGCCCATGGAGAGAGAGGTTCATTGTCCCAGTGCTTCTGGCTGAGTGCAGCCCCAGCTGACCTACCACCAAAATTCAACAGCTTGAGAAACCCTGGTGAGACCAATAGAGGAACTGCCCAGCTAACCCACAGATTTGAGGAAAACAACAAATGATTGTTATTGTAAGCCACTACATGTTGAAGCAGCTTGTTATACAGCAGTACATACATCACTCACACGCTCCTCAGTCCTCAGGTGTTGAATGAATTAGTGAATGAATGAGCACGCGAAACTCAGAAGAATGCAGCGCAATCCACTGAATGACAGATGTTTTGAGCCCTCCCCATGTGGACAAGGTCAGGCCACATCACTCCCCGGCTGAAAGCCCTACAGTGACTCCCCATCAATCTTGGAACTGAGTCTAAGTATCTCAGTGTGGCTGACTTCTCAGGCCTCATCTCTCTCCCCCTTTCCTCCTGATCAGAACTCTCTAGCCACTCTGTGTCCCTTTTTGTTCCCATCTGGAGCTTGGCTTAGGCACCTCTGTTCCTCTTGATCAGTGCTTCTCCATGAGGCGGGACCACCCTCAGGGGAATTTTTGGATCTTTGTGGAGGAAGTATTTTTATTGTTATGATAGGGGAGCTGGATTGTTCGTCTGCATCCTGCAGAGTACTGGACAAGCCCAGATAGCAAAGAATAGCACATTATCTCATGTGGCTGGACTAGACACTTCTGGAAGGGAAAAACCTATAATGAGGTGAACCTAGAACCTATCTGCTTTACCTATAAACACAAAGCATTTTTAGTATGGTTTTAATATATATTGAATTTTCCAGGAATGCAACTGTGATTGTAATTCAAGGGAACACTGTACTTTATCTGGAACATGACCAAATACTGTTCACCATTTCAAAACCACATCACCAATGCTGAAGTCAACTATCGTATTTGAGTTGCCCAATGGCACCCTGGCATTTGGAGCTGTCATAATCCAGGGGGTTCGACTTTCAGGTTCCAGCAGCTGACTGCTTTATCTCTTAGTGTAATTGTGCCTGAACATTTATACACTGAAATAAAATCTGCAAATTACGCATTGCTTTCCTTTGGTTTCATCTTTATTAGGTCATTATCTTTTCCAAGAAATTATGTGTGTGGGAAGATTCCATTGTCTATGAATTTCATGTCAGAATAGTTAACAGAGGTAGAGTATGCATCTATGCAGCTGGAGGCATGGTCTGTCCTGTTCACATCTCTGCACAGAGCACACAGGAAACGATCGATAACTGCGGGGCAAATGAATGAAGGACAGAATGAAGGAGGCTGGATTGGGGGCCACCGAATTTAGTCATTTAATCAGCAAGTTATGGGAGAGGTGGGGTAACTTCTGTGTTTTTTCCTTGGCACAAAATCATCCCCAAAGACATCCACCTCTTAATCCCTAGTGAATAGACTATGTTAGAAGGCTAAAGGGACTTGGCAGATGTGATAAAGTTAGGAGCTTTTTGTTTTAAGTTAAAGGTTTTGAGATGAGGAAATTATCCTGGATGATTTTGTTGACTCAGAGTAATCAGGAGCCCTTAGTAGGGGGACATAGAAGGGTCAGAGTCAGGAGGAGATATGTTGTTGGAAGCAGAGGTCGGGGTGATGTAGGGCCACAAGCCAAAGAACACAAACCTCTAGAAGCTGGGAAAGTCAAGAAACAAGTGCCCTGAGCACCTGCTCAGGAACACCACTCTGCTGATCCATTTCACCCTCTGACCTCCCAAACCCTGAGAGCATACATTTGCGTTGCTTTAAGCCACTAAGCCTGTGGTCATCTGTTACAGCCATTACATTTGAATTTCAGCTAAACAAGAAATCCTGTTTTTAGTATAAATAGGTCGCATGCGATAATTGAGACATAGTTGTATTTTGAAAAGTATTCGCTGTCTACCTGAACTTTAAACTTAACCAGGCACATTGCATTTTGTCTAACCATCTTCCTCCCAGTTCCCTTTGTCCAGTAGCCGTGTTGGACCCATGAGGCACTCCCTGGGGTAGGAGTTTTTCTCAGCAGAGCAACAAGAGAGAAGGCACCTGGGTCCCTGATGTTCTGGAGAGTCATGCCAATTCTGGGGTGCCATGCCAGTTCTGGGGTGCTAACTTTTACATGAGATAAAAATAAGCACCTTTTCTTTTCAGTTCCCTATCTGTTGCAGCTGAGTCTAGTCCTGATGGATAAAGTTGGCAGCCCATGCCGTCTGCTTTGACTCCCGCTCCCCTCTGAGTAATGTCTCGACTTGGTAACAAGTACCAGTCATTTAAGGCCCTTGGGGCTGTGCCTGCTGTCGGCCCTTCCAGCTGCCAGTCTGGTTTCTTCCCACGATACACAGCCTCTTTATAAACCCAGACGTCCAGGGTGTTCCGCCCCCCGCTCCCACAGTGCCCTTGTGTGTCACTGCTTCCCTGGAAACAAATTTATTTTCCGTGTTTACTTTAAGCAAAACTCCAGCGCAGCCTCCTCAATGCCTGTCAGCAGGGCTGGGGAGGGGGTTCAGGGAAGAAGCACCATTGGGTTGGGGCCTCATATTTAGGAAAAGCCTCAAATGTAGATTTTCAAGATTCTCTGGTATTCTCTCCAAAGGAGGTTATGTATACGACAATTGTATTCTGGCTTTCTGGGGATTTTTTGGCCGTGCCCTGAGGCATGTGGGATCCTTGTTCCCTGACCGGGGATCAGACTTGCACTCCCTGTATTGGAAGCACGGAGTCTTAGACCCCAGACCACCAGGGAAGTCCTACTCTCCTTGTTTGTGTCTGTGTGTCCAGCTGCACTAAACCAGTGTTAACTTGCCCCGTGTAAATATTTAAGACACCGCAGTTGTGGGGTTTTGTTGTTTACTTGTTTGTCCCTGGATCTTGGCTTGGGATCCCTGAGAAGAGGACCCCAAGACAAGGATTCCAGTGTGTTTGGGAGGTGATCCCAGGATACAGCCGCAGAGGAGTGAGGATGGAGCCCAGACAGGTGTGCTATCAAGCCCATTACCACTGAGCGCATCTGGGGCTCCATCCCCCGGGGCAATTCTGGGAGCCAGGGTAGGCATGCTGCAGAGCTATCCCAGCCTTGGGATGGGAGAGCCAGGGTGTCCATGCACATACTTCCCACCCATCATTACCTAAAGGCTGCTTCTAGGGGCATCAGCTCTGACACCCTGTCCTGCTCACGAGCCCCAGGGCTTATGGGAAGCAAACTTTTGCAGCAGAGGTGAATACCCAGGGCAAATGCCTGGGGCACTGACAGTGTTGGCTACCCGCTGTATTGGTATTTATTTTGTTTTTAAATATGCCAGCCTCTTGGCCTGAGTGCTCTCCGTGGACACAGATGTGTGCTTGGCTGAGCCTGGGACAGACCAGCAGAGCCAGTGGGTTGACATGCTGGGGAGAGTTACCCAACAGTGAACAGACGGCTCTGGCCGCGCACGCAGTTGTGGCTTCCTTCCCTCCCCTGTCTCGCTTCCCCTCTCTCCTACTGATACTTCCCAAATAGACCATGTGCATCCGAATCCTTATCTCAGAATGAGTGAGCTCCTGGAGAACCCAACTGCGGCAGACAGACTGGTAACTCTCCAAAGATACCCACCCACATGCTAATCTCCAGAACCTGTGCCTGTTACCTTATGTGGCCAAAGGGACTTTGCAGATGGGAATAAACTGAGTTTTTTTTTTTTTTAGTTTTTATTTTATATTGCGGTAGAGTTGTAACTCTGTCTTCTAACAGTATGGGCTTCTCTAGTGGCTCAGTGGTAAAGAACCTGCCTGCCGGTATAGGAGATTCAGGTTCGATTCCTGAGTTGGGAAGATCCCTTGGAGAAGGAAATGGCAACCCACTCCAGTATTCTTGCCTGGGAAATCCCATGGACCCCATGGACTGGCAGGCTACAGTCCATGGGGTCTCAAAAGAGTCAGACTCAACTTAGTGACTAAACAACAACAAGTGGTTGATTAACAATATTGTGTTAGGTCGACCTCCGTGGCTGTCCAGTGGTTAAGACATTGCACTTCCAATGCAGGGGGCGGAGGTTCGATCCCTGGTCAGGGAACTAGAATCCCACATGCCGTGAGGTATGGCAAAAAAAAAAAAAAAAAAAAAAGGTTGTGTTAGTTTCAGGTGTATAAGCTGAGAATCTTGAGGTGGGAAGACTATTCTGGATCATCTGTGTGGGCTGAATATAATCACAAGAGTCCTTATAAAGGAAAGAGGGGGTTGGAAGAGTCAGAGTCAAAGCCAGAGAAGGGAGAGGTGATGACTAAAGCAAAGGTCAGAGTTATGCCCTTGCTGGCTTTGAAGATAAAAGAGGACCACAAGCCAAGGGATGCGGGCTGCCTCTAGAGTGTCTATGGCAAGAAGGCAGATTCTCCCCTAGAGACGTCTGAAAGGATCACAGCCCTGTTGACGCCTTGAATTTGGCCCAGTCAGACTCATTTCAGACTTCTGGACTCCAGAACTGTAAGGTAATCAATTTCTGGTATTATAAGCCACTAGGTTTGTGACAATTTGTTTCAGCAGTCGAAGAAACTGACATCTAGACAGGGAGTGTATCAGATGAGGTTCCCAACTGTGAACAATAGTACTCATGCTAGATAATTTAAGCAGAAAAGGGTTTTGTTAAAATATATCAAAAAGCTGGGACTTCCCTGGCAGTCAAGTGGCTAAGACTCTGCACTTCCCTTACACGGGACATACGTTTAATCCCTGGTCTGGGAGCTAAGATCCTGCATGCTGCACTGTGCATCCTAAAACGTGAAAGCAAAAGTGTGAGTCGCTCAGTTGTGTCCAACTCTTGGTGACCTCACGGACTCTTTACTGTCTGAGCCACCAGGGAAGCCCAAAACATTAAAAATAAGATAAATCAAGAAGCTGATGCAAACTCTGGGAGGGCCAGAAAATCAGGTTTGGAGGCTCTGGAGCCAGATGCAATGTCCACATTTCATTCCTGGGCTACCCCAGAAAGATCCCCTGCCATCATCCTGGATACAGGCTCCATGGACAAGGTCATTTCCACGACCTCCACGTCTGCAAACTGCAGGCCTACTCTTCTTGGATGGATTTAGGTATACCTCCTTCACGGCACTCACTTCCAAACTGAAGGCTGGTATGGGTGTGACTGATTAGCAAAACCAAGCCGCACAACACAAAGGAGGCTGGAGATCAGTTTCTTCATCAGTAAAACGGGAACAGTAGCAGTGCCAGCCTTGAGGGTTTGTGTGAAGATGAGTCAGTGTATATAAAGCATGTAGCTCATTAACTTGCACGTAGTAGGGGCTCTGTATTTGTTCTTACTCAGAGAGCCAGTTTTTAACTTTCTCAGTAGATGCCCACTGGGTGAAGAACAGTTTGAGGTTCGGGATGGGACATAAAAGAGGAGAAGACAAGATCTCCCGGATCTTATATTATCTTCTACTACAATCAGGAGTGGAAAACAAGACCCGGTCAAGGGTGAAGCAACACAAGAAATAAAACATCACGGATATAGGTGGACCCATAGATACAGAGTATAGATTAAGGGTTTTCAAGCACTGGGGAGAGACAGGGTGAGAAGCAGCTGCTGAATGTATACAGAGTTTCTTCAGAGGGTGATGAAATGTTCTGATATTAGATTGTGGTAATAGTTGAGCAAGTCTGTGAATACACTAAAAACTTGTCTACCTGAGGTAGGTAAATTGTGCGATATATGAATTAAAGTTCAACAAAGCTGTTCTAAAAGTAAAGAAAATACACTGGAAAAATAACTAACAATGTAGAAACAAGAGAGTTAATAGTGGGTGGGTAATACACATATTCGGAGAAGGCAATGGCACCCCACTCCAGTACTCTTGCCTGGAAAATCCCATGGACGGAGGAGCCTGGTGGGCTGCAGTCCATGGGGTTGCTAAGAGTCAGACACGGCCGAGCGACTTCACTTTCAGTTTTCACTTTCATGCATTGGAGAAGAAAATGGCAACCCACTCCAGTGTTCTTGCCTGGAGAATCCCAGGGACGGGGGAGCCTGGTGGGCTGCCGTCTATGGGGTCGTCCAGAGTCTGACATGACTGAAGCGACTTAGCAGCAGCAGTAGCAGCAGAAGCAACACTTCCCCCGGGTCACACTGTTCTAAATGCTTTGCTTAAATTAGCTCAACACTACCCCAGAAGATGGGGTTGAAAATTGCAGGACATGACTGAGCAACTGAGCACGCACACCCCAGGAGATATGTGTGGTAATAGTACCTCTTTTATATAGAAGAGAAAACTGAGGCTTTCTGAGGTTTCTTGTCCAAAGTCACACACAGGTTCACGTGAGTGCTGGGGTCTGAATCCAGGCTGCCAGTCGCCCAGAGCTGAGCTCATCATGTCTGCAGCAAGCTGTGTTTTAAGATGTGGCGGCTTAGTAGAGTGCCTCAGCAGGAGTTTGAGAGAGCCACAGAGGAGGGAGCGAGGAAGCTTTAGCCTAATCTAGGCAGAGAGGGCGGCAACCAACATTTCCTTCTGTCCCATCGCCCCATGGTTCTCTCACTCAGTTCCAGCCACTGGGGACACTGCGGCGAACAAAATGCCCAAGTCCTTACCCTCACTGAGCTTAATTTCCTTCTTGTTTTGTAGAATATTTATTTGGCTGTGCCGAGTCTTAGTTGCAGCATGTGGGATCTTTAGCGCAACATGCAAACTCTCAGTTGTGGCGTGTGGGATCTCGTTCCCTGACCGAGGATAGAACCAGCATTGGGAGCATGGAGTCTTAGCCACTGGATCACTAGTGACATGCCTAATTGAGCTTAATTTCTAATGTGGAGAAGCAGATAAACACGTAAACTAACGTGGTGGGTGTTGGAAGCCTTATCTGTATCATACTTTAAATTTTTCCCAAGAACTAGTTGTTGCGGCAGGTTTAAAATATAGCCACAAATTCTTTGAGACTCCTCCCATGGAGAGGTGAGATCTGTGTCCCAGCCCTTGAAACTGGGTGGACTGTTGAGGCAGTGATTAACTAATAGAGTAGGACAGAAGTGACGCTATGTGTTTTTGAGGCTAAATCATAAATATTGGTTCGGTTTCCTCTCTGCTCATGGGACACTTGTGTGTGAGCCCTGAGTTGCCTTGTAACCAGGCATGCTGCCCTTGTCCAGCATGCTGTGAGGAAGCCCAGCAGCCCATCTGGAGGGCCCAGGTGGAGGGAGGGAGACTGCCCCCACCCCTGGCCCCCTTAGCTGCTCTGCCTCCCAGTGTCCCAGCCCCAGTCCCTATAAGTCACTGTCACCCTCCAGTCACAGAAGAAATTTCCATCCAGAACTGCCAAAACCACATTCTTGCTGAATTCTTGACCCACAGAAACAGTGAGAGGTACTGAGGATCAAGTCACTACAGTTTTCGTTGTTGTTGTTGGAAATTTAAAATAATTTTTAAAGCCACTAAGGTTTGAGGTGATTTGTTCTACAGTGCAGTAACCTGAACAGTTACTTAATTTAAAAAAATAATTTGATGACAAAGGAAAATATTGTCCTGCTAGAATGGGTCTAAGTGAGAATACTCCAAAGAGGAAAGCTTCTGGTGTTTTCTAGCTGACAGGGGAAGGAAGGCGGCCTGGACCAGCGCAGGAGAGGTGGTGAAAAACAGGAAGCTTCAAGATCAGTTTAGAAAAAAGTTAAACGATTGGGTCTCAGGATCGACCCGAATGTGAGGATGAGGGAAGGTAGAATGTCTGGAACCATCCCCAGGATTCTTATTTGGGGAACAGGTGGTGAGGCCGTTTACGTTGAGCCAGGGAACGTTGGAAGGGGTGGCTTCAGAAGGAGAAGGGTGTTATAGACTCCAGCTCCAAGACGACCCTTTCCAATGGGCAGTTCTCTTAACCCTGGAGAGAGAGAGAGCAGGGCTGTGCGAGCACCTTCCGTCCTGTCCGACTGTAGCCCACGAGGTTTCCAATCCATGGGATTTTCCAGGCAAGAGCACTGGAGTGGGTGGCCATTTCCATATCCAGGGGATTTTCCCGACCGAGGGATCCAACTGTGGTGTCTTATGTCTCCTGCATCCACAGGCTGGCTCTTTACCGGCTGAGACACTAACCTTTCCATTTCTCATAAAAGGCCAAGACCTTCCACTCCTCCTCTATCTTCAACTTTCACACAATCTATATCTTGGCCATCAGAGGGCGCCAATGTTCAGGCAGTTCAGATAGACGCCACCTGGATCTATTTTACTCTCTTCTGGGGGGGAAAAAAAAGGAGGGAAAAAAGTTTTGGCTTCCTCCTCTTGCCTTAGAATCACTCTCCTGAGCTACCTTGGCACCCGGAGAACCTCTGATACTTATGTCATGTGTGAGTGCATACCAGCTTATTTCATTCCCCAGAGCTAATCAGAAAAAAATCTCCCTCACCATAATTTCCCATGAGCCCATCTTACAAAGTCTGGGGACTTTTCCTTTTTTATTTTCATTGCCAGTCTTGTGCAAAAATCAATCAAGATTTTAGTACACTGACACCTCTGCGTTATACTCCCTGTGACTCCCACCCCCCCATCTTTGACCTTCTCTTCTGTTGCCTGTTCTCATTTCTGCGTTTCCAGCAGGGAGCTCTGGGACTAGAAAGGTAAGAGGGTAATTCCTCCCCACCATGAGTTCGGCTACAACTGCCCTGTATGTCCCTTGAATTCTCCAAGAGGCATTAGGAGTAGGGGGCTCGGGCTCTCAGTCTTATGGAGCCCAGCCCTGTGAAGTCTACAGTTCCAGGCACCTGTGGCCCCTTATGATGGTGCGAGGACCCACCTGTCTCCTGACCAACCCCCCACCCCCCACCCCCGCCCTGGGACTGCTGCTCCCCTCCCAAACCTGCCCAGGATGGGGGGTGGGCAGGCAGTTAAAGGCTAGTTTCTAAGCCGTATCCTATCAGAGGGGATGGTTTTCAGAGTGTCTGGGGCCCAGGAGGAGAGCATACTGAACCCTCTCCTTGCTTTCATGAATGCCCCAACTGGAAGAGATTATTTGGCAATAGAATCTCTGCTCCTAAAAGGTACCAAGACTCTAGGAACTGTAGATTCTCTCTGGTCTGGGAAAAATTACCTACCAGACTTATGGGCATATAGAATTCATCTCAGCCCACTCAGATCTCTGCTCCCCACCTGGCTTTCCCCATAGTCAGAACTGATTTCTGCCTCCAGGTTCTCTTATTACTTGTGCCTCAAGGATTAAAGCAATTATCCTATTTTTTTTTTCTTCCCGGAACCCGAAGCTCCTTAAGGCAAGAACCACTTTTTACGCATCTCAGAGTTTTCTAGAGCTGGGGTACCTAACATCCCCCCAACTGTACACACACACACACACACACACACACACATACAACCTGGCTAGACAATGAGGAAGGTTTTGGATTTGTTTTTGGTTTTGTTTTTTGACCAATTCATGGTACTTTGAGGAAAACAACAATGTAGTGAAATTTTTAGGAGAAGGCAATGGCACCCCGCTCCAGTACTCTTGCCTGGAAAATCCCATGGACGGAGGAGCCTGGTGGGCTGCAGTCCATGGGGTCGCTGAGAGTCGGACACGACTGAGCAACTTCACTTTTACTTTTCACTTTCATGCATTGGAGAAGGAAATGGCAGCCCACTCTGGTGTTCTTGCCTGGAGAATGCCAGGGGTGGGGGAGCCTGATGGGCTGCCGTCTATGGGGTCACACAGAGTCGGACACGACTGAAGTGACTTAGCAGCAGCAGCAGCAGCAGTGAAATTTTTATAAATATCTGCTGTTTATTCTAATATTTTAGTCTTTTCCCCTTTTTAAGGGATAGTGGTGGTTAAAATGTTCTTTGTGAAATAATGAGGAAAATAGCTCTTTAATTTTCTTTTATCTTGAAATCTTTACTTAGCAATATACAAAGGAGACCATCTTGTGCAGATCACCAAATCACGTGTTTTGTGGAAATATGACATTTGTGAAAATGCCATCTGATTCCAGACAGCCCTGTGCCTAAGTCAAGAAAAGGAGGAGAAAAAAGCCTCTGGGGTACTACTCACAACATTTCCCACAGTTTATTCGGGCCTTTCTCGCTTCTGTAAACATCCACATTCATGCTAACGATAGCATTGGAGTCCCTGGATCAAACTCTGCCTGAAATCAGGACATCCTCTGGACTTTTCAGTTATATAAGCTAATAAGTTCCCTTTTGCTGCTTAAACCATTTGGGGCTGGGTTTTTGGTCACTTATAATTAAGAGTCCTAACACATTTATCAAGCATCTTTATTCTTGTATTCAGGAGATACATTCCGAGTACTGCCAAGAGTTCGTCATTCTGAGCTAACAGCATGGGAGGAAACCAAATCCTGTAGGTAGAGTCCAATCAGAGAAGAGTCCAATCAGAGAAGCAGAAGCACCTCAAGTATTCAAACTGAGGGAAGATAACACAGGGAATTGGTTATGTGGGTGATGGAAGAACTGAAATGCCTAACAGGGCTTATTAAGCAGCCCAGTTATTAACCATAGTAGGAAGAGGCTGCCACCTTGTAGAGGGAGGAAGACAGGAGTTGGTAGTAATGATTCCATCCCTGGGTCGGGAAGATCCCCTGGAGCAGGAAATGGCAAAACACTCCAGCACTCTTGCTGAGAAATCCCATTGACTGGGGAGCGTGGTGGGCTACAGTCCGCAGGGTTGCAAGGAGTTGGACATGACTGAGAGCGCGTGCACACGCATATCGTTAGAGCCTGGGGCAGCTGGTGGAAGCTCTGACAGGCAGCAGGAGCCAGGACCTGTGGGGCAGGGGCTATGGGACAGGAGTTGGAACCACAGAGGAGACACAGTCGCTGCTGGAGTTGCTGCTGGAAGTAGAGAGAGGAGGAAAAACGCCTGGATCTTCCCTTCCTTTCACCCTCCAATCTCCAACTAGTGCCTTCCATTTGGCAGAATTCACCCACAGACCAGTGGGGTTATATACCTACAATACCTCCCTGAGTCCTGGCACATGACAGACCTTTGGAAGGTGTTGGTTGAATTTGGAGAAAAGAGAGAAGTCTGTAATTTCTTTGTGTGAGGATAAGGAGAGAGTGAGAAGTAGGATGAGCCTGAGGTTTAGATGAGCTGATTAACACCAAGCATTAGCGCAGACATCGGCATATAGTAAGTCTGCAATAAACGCGTTATAATAACGACAATCTGTCCCACTGCCCTACAAGGCAGATGTTAACATGTTATTCTCCCAATTTCACTGGGAGGCTTAAATCTTTTTGGAGCAGTGGTTCACAACTGAGGATGGCTTTGCTCTCCTGGGAGTACTAGGTTGGCACAGTGGGGTGGGAGTGCTACTGGCATCTGGGGAAAGAGGCCAGGGATGTTACTAATCCCTCATTGCTCAGGACAGTACCCACAATAGAGAAGGATCTGGAGAGAACCCCACGGACTCCCTGCAGCTGCAGCGGAACCCAGTGTGTGTTTCCTTTCCCCCCTCAAGTCCCTTTCTTCCTCTCCCCCAAAGCCTGACACTGCTTTCAATTCCCCACTGGTTTCTGGGAAGCATTTCTTCCTGTTTATAAAATCTCATCTAAGTGTCTTGGGCTCCAAAATCACTGCGGACGGTGATTGCAGCCATGAAACTAAAATATACCTGCTTCTTGGAAGGAAAGCTATGACAAACCTAGATAGCATATTGAAAAGCAGAGGCATCACTTTGCCAACAAAGGTCCATATTGTCAAAACTATGATTTTTCCAGTAGTCATGTATGGATGTGAGAATTGGACTATAAAGGAAGCTGAGTGCTGAAGAATTGATGTTTTTGAGCTGTGGTGTTGGAGAAGACTCTTGAGAGTCCCTTGGACTGCAAGGAGATCAAACCAGTCAATCCTAAAGGAAATCAACCCTGAATATTCATTGGAAGGACTGATGAAGCTCTAATACTCTGGCCACCTGATGCGAAGAGACAACTCATTGGAAAGACCCTGATGCTGGGAAAGATTGAAAGCAGGAGGAGAAGGGGGTGGCAGAGGGTGAGATGGTTAGGTAGCATCACCGACTCAAGGGACATGAATCTGAGCAAACTCTGGGAGATAGTGAAGGGCAGGGAAGCATGGCGTGCTGTAGTCCATGGGGTTGCAAAGAGTGAGACACGACTTAGTGACTGAGCAACAACCACAGGGTAAGTGGTTCAGCTAAGCCAGCTAGGCACTCTGCTGGGAGCTCTTCAGGTGCTTTCTCACTTAATCCGTAGGACAAACCCCATGAGGCCAGTGCTATTCCCTGCCCTTCACAGATGGAGAGATGGAGGCTCACAGATAATGAGTGAATTTCCACATAACTAGGAAGCACTGAGCTCCTGAGTTTGAACCCAGGGCTATGTGATTGCAGAGGCCGAAATTGACGCGATCTAGCTAAGGACTCTTCCAATCTCTCTTGGACACCTCTAGACAAGGGGATCCAACCAACAGGACCCAACCCCATCTCCAAGAGCCAAATTGCAGTGCAGCCTGCCTAGGGGATTAGATACTGGAGGGGCTGCACAATCAGTTTCACATGTACCAGCCAGAGCCAGAAGAGTGTGGATGGAGTGGGTCCAGAGGGCGGGGTATAGGGAGATAACGTGAGATTGCCTATGAATGACCTCAGCATTTGTGAGTATTTTCCTGTGATTTAACACCTTGGCATTTCCCCAGGAGAAGGATGATGCTCATATGCTCCCAGGAAGGCAGCTTGAAAAAAAAAAGGGGTGTGACAGAAATGCCAGAACTGCCCCAGCAGACCATGAAGGAACGGAGCCAAGACCCAGAAAGGCAGGTTTGTAACAGTGGGGAAACCCCATCCTGCGAGTCCGTTCTGCAGAAGGGCCCAGGGACTGCTCCATTATCAAGCCCAAGAGGGATCTGCCAGTACAGAGCTCAGGGGAGCTGGCCCCCCTAGATCAAGGCTGGTGATAGACATGCTGCCACAGACCCGGGCTCCCCAGTAGGTGTGGGATTGCTGGACATATCACAGTTTTTTAAATTATTATTTTTAAATTTTTTGGCTGTGCTGGGTCTTCATTGCTGTGCTCAGGCTTTCTCTAGTTGTGCCGAGCAGGGGCTACTCCCTGCTCATGTGGAGTGTGTGGGCTCAGTTCTTGTGGTGGACAGGCTCAGCTGCCCTGAGGCATGTGGGATCTTCCCAGACCAGGGATTGAGCCTGTGTCCGCTAGAGTGGAAGCTTGGAGTCTTAACCACTGGACCGCCAGGAAAGTCCTTACTTTTTTTTTGAATCAGCTTTCTCCTTAAAGAACACTAAGGGTGTTTCCAATTTATTGCTGTTATAAGCAAAGTCTCAAGAAGTCTCAATAAACATCCTTGTGCATGTGGGCATGTTTTTCTCTGGAGTAGAAAAAAGTGGAATAGCTCAGCCAGAGGGTGTGTACAATTTTAATTTAGTAGATATGCCAAATTTCCCTCCAAAGAGGTTGCTATCAGTTTATAATTCCATGTTCTTACACTCTTGCCAACACTTGATAACATCAGTTTCAAAATGTGTGTTTCATAACTAGCGAGATTGAGGTTTTTCATTTATTTGTTGATCATCTGGTTTACCTCTCCCATGAATTGCCTGTTTCTCTCCTTTGCTTGCTGTAGCCTTGGATCATTCGTCCTTTAAAAAATTAATGTGTAGAAGTTCTTTTTTTAAAAGATATATATATATTTTTATATTGAAGTACAGTTGATTTTCAACATCGTATTAGTTTCAGGTGTGCGACATAATGATTCAGTATTTTTACAGATGATACTGTAATTAAAATTATTATAAAATATTGGTATAGTCTCTGTGCTGTACACTTATCCTCATATCTTATTTGTTTTACCTTCCCCTGTCTTGCATTTGTAGTTCTTGACATATTTTGGGCCCTAATCTTATGCTTGGATAAGCTACAGATATTTTCTCCCATCCTGTCCCTTGCTTTTTGACTTTGTTTCTTATTTTTCTTCTTGTTGAGCTGATAGATATTTATAAAAGTTTTCACACAAGTCACCAAAAGAGTTAGCAATTCACCGAAAGAAGCAATAACAATGGCAAGGGTGTGATGAATGCTTCCTCTACGCAAAACAAGGCTGGGGCCAGGTAGGTCGAAGCAAGCCAGGC
This sequence comes from Ovis canadensis, assembly GCF_042477335.2. Taxonomy (NCBI): domain Eukaryota; kingdom Metazoa; phylum Chordata; class Mammalia; order Artiodactyla; family Bovidae; genus Ovis; species Ovis canadensis. The sequence goes on along the minus strand of NC_091257.1, from coordinate 92,434,856 downwards.
AAGATTTAAGGAGGTGCCAGAAAAACTCCATGATTGGGAGAAATGATATTTATAATGCAATATTTACAAAAATAAAAATGAATACCAAAAAATCTACCACGAACAAAATGCTAACCTTTTCTGTAAGGACAGGATCAGAAACACTGCCATGCTGCACCCTATTGGAGTCTGGGACAAGAGGCAAAGTCTGCAGTACTTTGTTGTTCCTATTATTTTCTTGCTAAGTCGTGTCTCTTTTGCAACCCCATGGACTGTAGCCTGCCAGGCTCCTCTGTTCATGGAATTTCCATGGGATTTCCTAGGCAAGGATTCTGGAGTGGGTTGCCATTTCCTCCTCCAGGAGATCTTTCCAAACCTAGGGATCAAACCCACATCTCCTACGTGGGCAGGCAGATTCTTTTCCACTGAGCCTCCAGGGAAGTCAGTCCCCTATAGTACTGCTCCTGTATATTTTAAATGTTGGCTATTTTTATCCAGGGCTTCCCAAGTGACCCAGTGGTAAAGAATCCACCTGCCAGTACAGCAGATGCAGGAAGACCGAAGTTTGATCCCTGGGTCAGGAAGATTCCCTGGAGAAGGAAATGGCAATCCACTCCAGTATTCTTGCCTGGAGAATCCCATGGACAGAGGAACCTAGCGGGTTGTGGCCCATGGGATTGCAACGAGTCGGACATGACTAAGCACACACACACACACACACATATTTTTATCTATCATGAGCTTTTTACATTCATTTGATTTTTTAAAAATATGGCATTACAAATATCATTTATCTTAATCATCAAGTTTTTGGTGTCCCTCAAATTTTGCACCAAAGCAAATCCCTTGGACTGCAAGGAGATCCAACCAGTCCATTCTGAAGGAGATCAACCCTGGGATTTCTTTGGAAGGAATGATGCTAAAGCTGAAACTCCAGTACTTTGGCCACCTCATGTGAAGAGTTGACTCATTGGAAAAGACTCTAATGCTGGGAGGGGTTGGGGGCAGGAGGAGAAGGGGACGACCGAGGATGAGATGGCTGGATGGCATCACGGACTCGATGGACGTGAGTCTGAGTGAACTCCAGGAGATGGTGATGGACAGGGAGGCCTGGCGTGCTGCGATTCATGGGGTCACAAAGAGTCGGACACGACTGAGCGACTGAACTAACGAACTAACTAAGTTAATTACTCGTCTCACCCTGGTCCCAGCCTAGGTTCCAAGCACTCTTCTAGATTCTTACATGCATTAATTCACTTAATTCTCGTAAGAATGCTAAGAAAGATGGGGAAATTGAGGCACAGGGGAATGTTTAACTTGATCATGGTCACATGGCTTCTTTCCCATCAGCAAGCAGATTCTAAAATTCATGTGGAAATGCAAAAGATCCAGAATTGAATTGAAAAAGAACAAAGTGGAGGACTCACAATCCCCAAATTCTAAACTTAATACAAAGCTACAGTAATCTAGAAAATGTGGTTTCAGCTTAAAGCCAGACGCAGATCAAAGAAACAGACCAAAAGAGTAGAAGTAAATCCCTAAGTTGCTTTTTGACAAGGATGCCAAGATAATTCAATGGGGATAATCTTTCAACAAGAGGTGCTGGGACCAGTCAATATCCACATCCAAAAAATAAATTTGGATCCCTTCCTCGCATTATACACAAAGAATAATTCAAAATGGATCACAGACTTAAAGGTAAGAACTAAAACTATACAATTTTTAGAAGAAAACGTCAGAGTAGATCTTTGTGACCTTGAGTTAAATACAGCCTTCTTAGATCTAACACCAAAAAAAGCATAAGGGACTTAGGAAGAAAAATAGATAAAATGGACTTTATCAAAATTTAAAGCTCTTCTGCTTCAAAGATCACCATCAAGAAAGTGAAAGGATAAGCTACAGAATGGTAGACAGTATTTGTAAATCATGTATGTGATAAAGGGTTTGTAACAAGAATATTTTTTAAAAAATCACCTACAATCCAAAAATTAAAAAAAAAACAATAAACCAACTGAAGAGTGGGCAAAGCATTTGAACTGACATTTCTTCAAAGAAGATATACAAATGGTAAATAAACACATTAAAAGATGGTCAATATCACTAATCATTAGGCAAATCAAAGCCATAAGACACTGTGTCATGCCTACCAGTGTGACTAAAATAAAAAAATAGACCGTAATAAGTGTTGGTAAGGTTATGAAGGAACTGGAACTAGTATACATTAGTGGTGGGAATGTAAAATGATGTAGCCGCTTAGGAAAACAGCAATTCCTCAAAATGTTAAATATAGAGTTATCATTTAACCCAGTCATTCCACTCCTAGGTATATAAGCAAGAGATATGAAAATATATATTTGCACAAAAACTTGTACTTGAAAGCTAATATCTTCATTATTCATAGTAGCCACAAATTGAAAGGAACTAAAATGTCCATCAATGGACATTTTATCCAATGATTAGATAAACAAAATGTGGTATATCAATAACATGGAATACTCTTTGATTATAAAAAGGTATGAAATACTGATATACGTCATGACGTGGATGAACCTTGAATACATTTTGCTAAGTGAAAGAAGCTAGTCACACATGGGAAAAATGATATTGTATGATTCCATTTGCACAAAATATACAGGCTAGGCAAATACATGGAATGAGGAAGCAGACAACTGGTTTTCGTCTAGGACTGGGTAAGAGAGAAGGGACTGGGGGAGGGGAAGCGAGTGTGACTTCTCATAAGTATGGGATCTCTTCTGTGGGCTGATGAAAATATTCTAAAATTAGTTGTGCTGATGTTTGCATAACTCTGTGAGAAATCAGTGAATTGTGTGTTTTAAAAGCGTGAATAGTACAAGAGGTGAATTACATCTCAATAAAGCTGTTAAAAAAGTAAGCTGATAAAGAAAGTAGATAGAAAGGCCAAAAAAATATGAGAGAATAGTGATGAGAGAAACTGCCTGACAATTAAGCTTAAAGCAAGTTTATTAAAAGGAACATTTAAAAAGCAATTGTTGGAAAGGATTCATTGCAGAGTTTAAATCCTTTTTTATTATGGAAAAACTTTAAATATAACCAAACCAAAGGGAAGCATAAAGCACAGGCCCATGTGTCCATCACCCAGTCCAGCAATTTTCAACTCATGGCCCATCTGCTTTGAGCTCTTCTCCCACTCACTCCCTTGTCTTGAGTTTCTGAAGCAAATCCCAGAATCGTGTTGTCCCTTTATTGCAGGAATATTGTTAAGGATATTACCCATCATGTTGCCTGTCTTCCTCATGAAGACCTGTGGGGAGACTTTCTTTTTAACCTCTGTATTTGGAAAAGGTAAGTTTTTTCGTTCGTTCGTTAGTTTGGCCGTGCAGCTTGTGGGATTTTAGTTCCCTCACCAGGGAACTGAACCCCAGTTCTCAGGCATGAGAGCATGAAGTCCTAACCACTAGACCACCAGGAAATTCCCAGTTTTGTTTTTTTCCTTCTGAGCAATGGATTTGCTTTCATATGTGTGTGTGTGTGTGTGTGTGTTAGTCGCTCAGTTGTGTCCGACTCTTTGTACCCCACGGACTGTAGCCTGCCAGGCTTCTCTGTCCAAGGGATTCTCCAGGCAGGAATACTGGAGTGGGTTGCCATGCCCTCCTCCAGGGGATCTTGCTGACCCAGGGATCAAATCAGGTCTCTTGCATTGCAGGCGGGCTCTTTACCATCTGAGCCAACAGGAAAGCCCATATCTGTGTATATCTGTATCTGTATCTATAATTTTATTTATTAATTTTTGTCTGTGCTAGGTCTTTGTGGCCATGTGGGCTTTTCTCTAGTCACGGCAAGAGGGGGCTACTCGCTAACTGTGGTGCACGGGCTTCTCGTTGTGGTGGCTGAGCACGGGCTCTAGGGCCCACGGCTTCAGTGGTTATGGTTCACGGCTCAGCAGTTGCAGCCCCTGGGCTCCAGAGCACAGGCTCAGTAGTTATGGCACATGGGCTTAGCTCCTCCGAGGTGTGTGGAATCTTCCCAGACCAGGGATCGAACCCATGTCTCCTGCATTGGCAGGCAGATTCTTTACCACTGAGCTACCAGGGAAGCCCAGCAATAGGTTTGCTTTCTTTGTTTAGATAAAAGGCATTGTATTTAGCCACAGATTCCTTTCTGCCATCGTCACTAGGATGCTCGAAGACAATCGGATCACCAGATACCTGAAATATCTTGGTGGTAGGCAGCTTTGTGAACCAGCTCAACTCCTAGCTTTCTTCCCTTTTCTGACCTGTGGCAGAGATTCCTAGGGGCCTACCTGTTATCCATTACCCCTCTTTCTTGGCAACCAAGCCCTAATCTTATTTGAGGTGGCAATATGCACAGTTAAGAGACTTTACTTCTCAGTTTCCTATGCAGCTGGGTTAATGCTGGCCAGTGATAAGTACATAGAAGTTTGCGGCTGGAACTTCCAAGAAGCTCCTTAGAGAACACTTAGGCAGGGTTTTCTCCCTTCTGGCTTCCTGTTGCCTAAAATGTGGCTGCAATGGCTGGAGGCCCCATAGCCACCTTGAACCATGAGAAATGACCTTGAGGATGGAAACCACATTCTAAGGATAATGAAGGAAAATGCTAGAAGGAGCCTGTATCCTCAATTATTGTGGATCTGTCACAGCAATTCTGGACCTCCTCCCTCCAGACTTTAGTTATGTAAGAGAAAAATAAATGTCTATGGTGTTATTTCTGGTTTCTCTTGCCAGCAGCTGAGCACAATACCTATCAGATGTACTGCTCTTTATTTTTCCTTCTCCCCGATTCCCTCATGTATTGATTTCATCTTGTACATATTTTTAAAAACCACTTTAAATCCTTTATGGACTTAGAGTCAAAATAAATAATTTATTAAATGGCAGCATTACGCAATCGAACTCAAGATTCTTATTTCAAAGAGCACCCACAAAAATCATTTGCAGACGAAAAGTTAAACTGCGTCTTGTGATTCATAAAACGAGTTTGAAAGCTGGAAGGAAATCCGTTGCTTATTACCAGAAAGATGGGCACCACATGGAAATTCAATTTCCAACAGAGTGAGTTTTTAAAATTTGAAAAGCTGAACAAAAATGGACCATATGTCCCGCCGTGGAGGAAGGGTGAGGCCAGTCATCGTGAATTAAAAAAAGGAATATCAGATTGCCACCAGGAGTCACAGATGTGCCCATGATGTAGAAATTAAGGGAGGAGTGCTGCAAGATAATGGGCAGGGAGGAAAAGAGGGCTTGGTCTGGTGCCCTTGCCTGCTTGGTCACCTCTGTGCAAAACGATGTCTCTAGCATCATTAGGATCAGAAGAGGCGACTTAATTAACAATATTGGTGATTCGAGGGATCAAGGGTGAGGCTTTTATTTCGTGGAACAGTTGATAATTTAGTGTTTCCATCTGATGCATGTATATTGAAGAGTCGACAGATTATCCAGAGGTGATATAAAAAAACATGTAACCTTAGTCAGAGAGCGTGTCCAAGAGGCTCCAGCTGGCCCTGGGTTTAACTCTTTAGGTGCTAGATTTTAGGTCAGGCTGGAGAGTCCCAAGAGAGGGCGTGGGTGCATCCTGGAAATCCAGGGAGCACCTGGGAGATTCAGAGTGGTGCTATTTAACAACCATCATGAAAATCTTCTAGTGTTCTAGCAACCCACGTGGCCACGCTGGTACCGAGTGAATACCAGCCCTGATGACATGGAATTTTAATACCTTTTTCTTAAGTAAATGTTTTAAAAGTGAAAACAGGTTTCAATATGTGTACAGAAGATGGACTCATAAAACGCTAACAATAATGATTCCTATTTTTTGGAGCACTTCCTGTGCTAAGCGCTTCGTTATTCACCATCTCATTTAACCCTTGTAACAGCAGCCCTTCAGTGTGTTTTGTTTGGTTGCAAGTGACTAAAACTGAGCTCAAATCGACTTAAGCAGAGAAGGGAATCTTCTAAGGCATATAACGTGAAGTCTAGAGGAATTCAGGCATGGCTGGATCCAGGGGCTCAAAGATACCACCAAAACTAGATTTTTCTCTTCCTGCTTCACTGAACTGCTTTCCCTGGTGCCTGTCAAGCAGGCTCTCTCCCTCCACATGGTCGCTCTGGTGACTTAATACTTGTATTATCTTTCTAACAACATTAGCATAAAGAGAGATTTTTATTTCTAATAATTCCAATGGAAGTGGACAAAATGTAAGATGTCTCCTATAAGTATTCCTGTCTTATTCATATGGAAACTGAGGCTACTGCGTGCCTAACAGTTCGTGGATCAGCAAGGACAGCCTGGCTGGAACACAGCGAGCAAGTGGAGATGAGTGGGAGAGGAAGTCAGTGAGGAATCGGAGTTGGGCAAGGGGCAGGTCATACGGTGCCTTGTGGGCTGTTGTAAGGACCTGGGCTTTTGTGAGATGGAAGGTCCAGAGCAGAGGAGTGAAATGGCCGGATATGGGTGTTAAAAAGAATCACTCTAGCTGCTCTGTTGCTTGAATGGAAAATATTATATTGCTGTCTTTAGCCTTTCACATTTATTCACGTAACAAATACGGAACAGCCACGGGCCCAAGTTTGGCCAATCCACACATTCCATTCCCCTGGCCAGTGACTGTCTCAGGAAACAGCTTGTGACCCACATGAGTCCAGTAAGGTCCAGGCAGTTCTGCTATAACTACTGGAAGAAAAGAAACCCTTTCCACTGCAGATGCTAAAGATATAATTCTTGCCACCAAAAGTCACCACTCAGAATCTACTTGAGAATGAGGCCAACACAAAGAGCACAGAAATAGGTGATGGGACGGGGCGTGGCGGAAGAAAGTCTGACCTTGATGACTTCCGTTGACCTGTAGGTCCAGCCATGCCTGAAATAATTCTAGCCTTGGATTTGCCAGTTGCATTTGAGCCATCCTGAGCTGGGTTTCTAACACTCACTGCTGAGAGAATTCTGAATGAGATGATATGTATATTGAGCCCCGGTTTGTGCTTGGTACCAGGAACAGATGCCCGTGTAGTTTCGACTAGGTCTTTGCTCCTAATGAGCTCACAGTTGAGTGAGCTAGAGAAGAACCTGTGCTTCTTGTCCCTCCTTTATCTGGATTTGTTGTTGTTCAGTTGCTCAGTTGTGTCCATCTCTTTTTGACTCCACGGACTGCAGAATTCCAGGCTCAAACGTGTCCACTGAGTCGATGTTGCCACTATAGACCCCTTTTACGCCAAGACAGTCTTTTACTTTTCTGTCCCTCCCCCTAAATGGTGTTCAGCAGTTTACTTGAGGACGTGAGTTGCAACAAGAAAATGTTAAAAATCCAGGGTGGCTGAGAAACCCTGCCTGCCTCCCAGGCCAGAGTACAGTCTGAGAGTCACCCACAACTTCCATCCCCCAGACCCCCTGGCCAGCAATTAACCAGGAGGTAAAAGGAGAGAAAACAAGGACAGCTCTGTTCCTTTTGTTTGATTCCAAGGAGGAGTTTGCTCGATAGGATCAGCGCTTGGTCACCTCTGCCATCTTTCATGTTGCATTGGGTTTCACTTGTGTCCTCTAAGGGGCTGGTCTCGCGGTGAGAACTGTCTCCAGAGGACGCGGGCTGGCTTCCATCCTGCCCACCTGAGGCCAGGTGGATGAGAAAAACAGTTTTCCAACCTCAGTCTTAACAGCAGACTTGGGCTGGAGCCCGCTGGGGAGAGGGCTTCCTGACCCAAGGGCTGGGGATAGGATTACAGGATCTGTCATGCCCATCTGCCGCCGTGACCCCTCCAAAAGGTGTGTCTTTGTGCGAAGGAAGAGGGGGAAGGGCCCCAAATGTCTCATTCTGGTCCCTTGGGATGAGAGAGCATGGAGCTGAGCCCAATTGTTATCATGAACCACATGATCCTCCTGCTTCCCAGTTCCTGTGCTTGGTGCGGGACACTGTGTACCGCCTACCCCTGGCCGAACCCTGGCATCCCCTGGGCCTCTCTCCTCCAGGAATCTAAGCTTGTAACCTCCCCCTGACCTATTTCCTTTATCCATCGGGCACGGTCAGAGCACCCTGCCTTGGCCTCTGCTCTGCCTTCTGCCTGGAGTGTCCTCCCTGCCCCCCTCGCTTGGTGAACTCCCATTCATTCCTCAAGATCTAGCTCAGATGTCACCTTGTGACACCTTCCAGAGGCCAATCCCTCCCTCCTCTCTCCCACACCACCGACACACCAGAATTTGCCTCCTCTGTGCTTTGTCTGAACTCCAAGTAAACGGCTTCTCGAGTTTTGTTGTTCAAGGCACCCCTTTGAAACCTTGAATTTCTGGCTGCAGAGCTGAAGGAGGATATCGGATCCCGAATCATCACACGATTTACACAGTACCCCTCTAGCCCTGATCCAGAGCCGCGCTGCCCTGACCTTGCTCTCTTATGCTCCCAAAGTCACTCTTGCACGGTCACGTAGGTGTGTGGTCTTCCTCTGGCACAGCACATGGTCACGCACACTCACCCCCTCTTACCTGCTCATCCCACGCAGGTCAGCTCGATCCCTGCAAGCTCTGCTGACCTTACCTTACCTGGCCTTACCTCATCCCCGCTTCCACGCCTCTATCCCCACCCCCTACCTCACCACCCAGGGATCCTCTCATTCTCGGATGCTCACACCCTCTCTGGCTTCCCTCAGGGCTTTGCCACATGCCCTTCTCTCTCTTCCCCTGTTGTTGTTTTTTGTTGCTAAGTCGTGTCTGATTCTTTTGCCACTCCATGGATTGTAGCCCGCCAGGCTCCTCTGTCCGTGGGATTTCCCAGGCAAGAATACTGGAGTGGGTTGCTATCTCCTCCTTCAGGGATCTTCCCGACTCAGGGATTGAACCTACGTCTCATGCCTTGGCAGGCAGATTCTTTACCACTGAGCCAGCAGGGAAGCCCTACTCTTTGCCTGATTTCCACTCAGCCTTCAAGGTTCTGCTTTAAGGTCAGATCCTCAAGAAACCTCCCCTGATCCCGGTCCAAACTGAGCCCCCTTGTGACACAGCCATATGACGTTATGTTCCTGATGCAAGCCAATATTCCTTCTTTCTCCTTTTTCTAAATCCCTCCCATTTTCTAGGAAAGTACTTAAGCTCATATCCTCCGGCATCCACCTCTTAGAATAACAGAAAACGTCCCTTTGGTGTTCAAGCACATCCTGCTGTGACATTCCACTGCATCAAAAGAGACTTCTTCCTTCTTTAATTATAAGTGACCGGAGGGTGAGGGTCTTTTCTGCACAGAGTGTCTCCCAAAGCTCTTAACACAATCCCAGGGATAGTAACAACTCCTTTTTCCTTTTCCTAAAACTCACTCACTGTCAACACACACACACAGTCTTCCTTCTCGGGGTCCCAGAGGATAGGCAAAGTGGGCTACTGGCAAGCTTAGTGGTACAGCTGGATCCCCCTTTTATAGAGGCAGTCTCATTGTAATAAAGATAATTTTTGGAAAGTCCTAGGTTTGAGTCCTTGTTCAGCTGAGGAACGGGGTGATCTTGGGTAAGCGTCTTAACCTCAGATTTCTCGCTTATAAAACAGCAACTCAAAAACTCTAATCGTAGGGTCAATATAATTGTTAAATGGTTAGATACTTATAATTGTCATGTGAAAATACATAGAGTATGAGCTCATTGTGTAAAATAAAAACCTTCTGTGTGTGTGTGAAAGTGTGGGAAAAAGTCTGATGGGACTTGACCCAAAATGATGGGGTGATTATGCCTGGCTGGGGAGATGGGAGGATGGGGAGGAGGATAAAATATTTCCTTCCCTTATGTTTATATCTTTCTTTCTTTTTTAAAAAAATATATGTTTTTAATTGGAGGATAATTGCTTTAAATGTTGTGTTGATTTCTGCCGTACATCAACATGAATCAGCCATGTTTTTATACTTTCCTGTTTAAATTTTTTTAAACTATTAGGCACGATAGTTCTATTTTTTTTTTAATAATTAAAAAAATTTAGTTCTTACTCTCTTTATTTTATTTTGTTTTATTATTTGGCCTTGCCATGTGGGATCTTAGTTCTCTGACATTGTAAGTCCATAGTCTTAACCACTGCCAGGGAAGTCCCTCTTGTTTGGATATTTAATGCCACTCCATTCATGTACCCACTCCAGAATTCTTGGGCTTCCCTTATGACTCAGCTGGTAAAGAATCCACCTGCAATGCGGGAGACCTGGGTTTAATACCTGGATTGGGAAGAACCCCTGGAAAAGGGAAAGGATACCCACTCCAGTGTTATGGCCTGGAGAATTCCATAGATTGTTTAGTCCAGTTCAGTTCAGTCACTCAGTTGTGTCCGACTTCTTGCAACCCCATGGACTGCAGCATTCCAGGCTTCCCTGTCCATTACCAACTCCCGGAGTTTACTCAAACTCATGTCCATCGAGGTGGTGATGCCATCCAATCATCTCATCCTCTGTCGTTCCCTTCTTCTCTTGCCCTCAATCTTTCCCAGTATCAAGATCTTTTCAAATGAGCCAGTTATTCACATCTGGTGGCCAAAGTATTGGAGTTTCAGCTTCAGCATCAGTCCTTCCAATGAATATTCGGGACTGATCTCCTTTAGGATGGACTGGTTGGATCTCTTTGCAGTCCAAGGGACTCTCAAAAGTCTTCTCCAACACCACAGTTCAAAAGCATCAATTCTTTGCCACTCAGCTTTCTTTATAGTCCAGCTCTCACATCCATACATGATTACTGGAAAAACCATAGCTTTGACTAGATGGACCTTTGTTGGCAAAGTCATGTCTCTGCTTTTTAATATGCTGTCTAGGTTGGTCATAACTTTTCTTCCAAGGAGCAAGGGTCTTTTAATTTCATGGCTACAGTCACCATCTGCAGTGATTTTGGAGCCCCCCAAAATAAAATCTGTCAGTTTCCTCTGTTTCCCTATCTATTTTCCATGGAGTGATGGGACCAGAAGCCATGATCTTCGTTTTCTGAATGTTGAGCTTTAGGCCAACTTTTTCACTCTCCTCTTTCACTTTCATCAAGAGGCTCTTTAGTTCTTCTCTTTCTCCCATAAGGGTGGTGTCATCTGCATACCTGAGGTTATTGATATTTTTTCTCGGCAATCTTGATTCCAGCTTGTTTTTCATCCAGTCCAGCATTTCTCATGATATACTCTGCATATAAGTTAAATACACAAGGTGACAATATATAGGCTTGATGTACTCCTTTTCCTCTTTGAAACCAGTCTGTTGTACCATGTCCAGTTCTAACTGTTGCTTCCTGACCAGCATACAGATTTCTCAAGAGGCAGGTCAGGTGATCTGGTATTCCCATCTCTTTCAGAATTTTCCAGAGTTTGTTGTGGTCCACACAGTCAAAGGCTTTGGCATAGTCAATAAAGCAGAAGTAGATGTTTTTCTGGAACTCTCTTGCTTTTTTGATGATCCAGTGGATGTTTGCAATTTGATCTCTGTTTCCTCTGCCTTTTCTAAATCCAGTGTGAATATCTGGAAGTTCAAGGTTCACATACTGTTGAAGCCTGGCTTGGAGAATTTTGAGCATTAATTTGTTAGCATGTGAGATGAGTGCAATTGTGCAGTAGTTTGAGCATTCTTTGGCATTGCCTTTCTTTGGAACTGGAATGAAAACTGATGTTTTCCAGTCCTGCAGCCACTGCTGAGTTTTCCAAATTTGCTGGCATATTGAGTGCAGAACTTTCACACCATCATCTTTTAGGATTTGAAATAACTCAACTGGAATTCCATCACCTCACTAACTTTGTTTGTAGTGATGCTTCTTAAGGCCCACTTGACTTCACATTCCAGGATGTCTGGCTCTAGGTGAGTGATCACACCATCGTGATTATCTGGGTCATGAAGATCTTTTTTATATAGTTCTTCTGTGTATTCTTTCCACCTCTTCTTAATACCTTCTGTTCTGTTAGGTCCGTACCGTTTCTGTCCTTTATTGTGTCCATCTTTGCATGAAATGTTCCCTTGGTATCTCTAATTTTCTTGAAGAGATCCCTAGACTTTCCCTAGACATTCTATTGTCTAGATCCCTAGACATTCTATTGTTTTCCTCTATTTCTTTGCATTGATTGCTGAGGAAGGCTTTCTTATCTCTCCTTGCTATATTTTGGAACTCTGCATTCAAATGGGTATATCTTTACTTTTCTCCTTTGCCTTTTGCTTCTCTTCTATTCACAGCTATTTGTAAGGTCTTCTCGGACAACCATATTGCCTTTTTGAATTTCTTTTTCTCGAGGGATGGTCTTGATGCCTGCCTCCTGTACAATGTCACGAACCTCCATCCACAGTTCTTCAGGCACTCTGTCACTTCCACTGTATATTGTAAGGGATTTGATTTAGGTCATACCTGAATGGTCTAGCGATTTTCCCTACTTTCTTCAATTTGAATCTGAATTTGGCAGTAAGGAGTTTATGGTCTGTGCCACAGTCAGCTCCTGGTCTTGTTTTTGCTGACTGTATAGAGCTTCTCCATCTTTGGCTGGGAAGAATAGAATCAATCTGATTTCAGTGTTGACCATCTGTTGATGTCCATGTGTAGAGTCTTCTCTTGTGTTGCTGGAAGAGGGTGTTTGCTATGACCAGTGTGTTCTCTTGGCAAAACTCTATTAGCCTTTGCCCTGCTTCATTCTGTACACCAAGGCCAAATTTGCCTGTTACTCCAGGTGTTTCTTGACGTCCTACTTTTGCATTCCAGTCCCCTATAATGAAAAGGACATCTTTTTTGGGTGTTAGTCCTAGAAGGTCTTGTAGGTCTTCATAGAACTGTTCAACTTCAGCTTCTTCAGCGTTACTGGTTGGGGCACAGACTTGGATTACTGTGATATTGAATGGTTTGCCTTGGAAATGAACAGAGGTCATTCTGTCATTTTTGAGGTTGCATCCACGTACTGCATTTCAGACTCTTTTGTTGACTATGATGGCTACTCCATTTCTTCTAAGGGATTCTTGCTCACAGTAGTAAATATAATGGTCATCTGAGTGAAATTCACCCATTCCAGTCCATTTTAGTTTTCTGATTCCTAGAATATCAACATTCACTCTTGCCATCTCCTGTTTGACCACTTCCAATTTGCCTTGATTCATGGACCTTAGATTCCAGGTTCCTATGCAGTATTGCTGTTTACAGCATCGGACTTTACTTCCATCACCAGTCATGTCCACACCTGCATGCTGTTTTTGCTTTGGCTCTGTCTCTTCATTCTTTCTGGAGTTTTTCTCCACTGACCTCCAGTAGCATATTGGGCACCTACTGACCTGGGGAGTTCCTCTTTCAGTATCCTATCTTTCTGCCTTTTCCTACTGTTCATGGGGTTCTCAAGGCAAGAATACTGAAGTAGTTTGCCATTCCCTTCTCCAGTGGACCACATTTTGTCAGAACTCTTCACCATGACCCGACCATCTTGGGTGGCCTTACACGGCATGGCTCATAGTTTCATTGAGTTAGACAAGACTGTGGTCCATGTGATCAGATTGGTTAGTTTCCTGTGATTGTGGTTTTCAGTCTGTTTGCCCTCTGATGGAGAAGGGTAAGAGGCTTATGGACGCTTCCTGATAGGAGAGGCTGAATGAGGGGGAAGTTGGGTCTTGTTCTGATGGACAGAAAGTGAAGAAGAACTAAAGAGCCTCTTGATGAAAGTGAAAGAGGAGAGTGAAAAAGTTGGCTTCAAGCTCAACACTCAGAAAACTAAGATCATGGCATCTGGTCTCATCACTTAATGGCAAATAGATGGAGAAACAGTGGAAACAGTGGCAGACTTTATTTTTGGGGGCTCCAAAATCACTGCAGATGGTGACTGCAGCCATGAAATTTAAAGACACTTCTTGGGAGAAAAGTTATGACCAACCTAGACAACATATTAAGCAGAGACATTACTTTGCCAACAAAGGTCTGCCTAGTCAAGGCTATAGTTTTTCCAGTAGTCATGTATGGGTGTGAAAGTTGGACTATAAAGAAAGCTGAGGGCAGAAGAATTGATGCTTTTGAACTGTGGTGTTGGAGAAGACTCTTGAGAGTCCCTTGGACTGCAAGGAGATCCAACCAGTCTATCCTAAAGGAAATCAGTCCCGAATATTCATTGGAAGGACGGATGCTGAAGCTGAAACTCCAATACTTTGGCCACCTGATATGAAGAGCTGACTCATTTGAAAGACTCTAATGCTGGGAAAGATAGGAGGAAGGCAGGAGGAGAAGGGGACACCAGAGGATGAGATGGTTGGATGGCATCACCTACTCGATGGACCTGAGTTTGAGTAAACTCCGGGAGTTGGTGATGGACAGGGAGGCCTGGCGTTCTACAGTCCATGAGGTTGAAAAGAGTTGGACACGACTGAGTGATTGAACTGAAATGAAAGGTGGGGCCATGCTCAGTAAATCTTTCATCCAGTTTTCTGCTGATGGGTGGGGCTGTGTTCCCTCCCTGTTGTTTACCCAATGGCACCCCACTCCAGTACTCTTGCCTCGAGAATCCCATGGACGGAGGAGCCTGGTAGGCTGCAGTCCATGGGGTCGTTAAGAGTCGGACATGACTGAGCGACTTCCCTTTCACTTTTCACTTTCATGCATTGGAGAAGGAAATGGCAACCCACTCCAGTATTCTTGCCTAGAGAATCCCAGGGACAGGGGAGCCTGGTGGCTGCCGTCTATGGGGTCGCACAGAGTTGGACACGACTGAAGCGACTTAGCAGCAGCAGTAGCAGCAAACTATGGTGGAGGTAATGATAATGGCGACCTCCTCCAAAAGGTCCCATGATGCACTGCGGCACTCAGTGCCCCCAGCCCTGCAGCAAGCCATGGCTGATCCATGCCTTCACCGGAGACTCCTGGACAATTTTGGGCAAGTCGGGGTCAGTCTTCTGCGGAGTCACTGCTCCTTTCTCATGGGTCCTGGTGCGCATAAGGTTCTGTTTGTGCCCGCCAAGGGTTTGTTTCTCAGTCCATGTATAGTCTGTGGGGTCGCAAAGAGTTGGACGTGACTTTCACTTCACTTCCATTCACGTATTATTGGTTGCAGTAGACTTGGTTATGTTTGAGCAAATATATATCTTTTCCTCCTCCACTTCTGCAGAAGGGTCATACTTCTGCATCTCTTGTCTTTGGCCTTAGCCGTGTGATTGGCTTTGGCCAATGGGGTGTCAGTGGACATGATGTAAATAAAGACTTGAAATGTGCTGGTGGAGTCGAGATGCTCCCCTGGCCTCCTGCATTTTACTCTGAGAAGAACATGTTCTGGGTAGCTTGCTAGTCTCCAAAAAAAAAAAAAGAGTGACATGTGAGGCATCCCTAAATCAAACCCCCATGCCCAGAGGCCCAGCTGAGATCATGAGATCAATGGTAGCTCCCCACAAAATCCACAGATGTGAGCCAGAAATAAATGAGAATTTTTTCTGTAGCAAAAGCTGACATACACTTTTTTTTAAAAAAAAAACTCCCCTTTTTTTTCATGTTCCCTTTTTAATTCCTTTTTTTGTTGAAGTAAAGTTGATGTATAATGTTATATAAATTATAGCTATACAATAGAGTGATTCACAATTTTTAAAGTCTGTCCTCCAGAGGATAAGGAGGAGAAGGGGACGACAGAGGATGAGATGGATGGATGGCATCACTGATTCAATGGAAATGAGTTCGAGGAAACAGTGAGAGATAGTAAAGGACAGGGAAGCCCGGCGTGTTGCAGTCCATGGTGTCACAAAGCACTGGACATGACTGACTGACTGAACAACAGCAAATCCTCCAGTTATCATTACAAAACATTGGCTATATCCCCCGTGCTGTACAATGGATCTTTCTAGCTTATTTAATTACCCGGTAGTTCGTATCTCTCACTCTCCTTCCCACGTAATGCCCCTCCCCTTCTTCCCTTTCTCAACGGGTAGTCACTAGTTTGTCCTCTATATTTGTGAGTCTGCTTCTTTTTTGTTATAATCACGAATTTATATTTTTTGGATTCCACATGTAAGTAATATCCTGTTGGTATTATTTTTCAAAGAGAAAAACTCAACAGAAAAAATTAAATCAGGAAGCAGAGTGCCAAGCAAATAGCTGTTTAATAAATGCGAGGTCCTCTTCCATTCCCTAACCCTCCTTCAAGAACTAATTCTGAATACTCCAGAAGCCCTCCCAGGCTCCCATTTGAATGGGTTGCCCTTGCCCATGGCACTTTGCACATTTATTTCATTCTATTTTGCAAAATATTTAGCCCTTCCCACGCTTGTCTTACCCACTAGAAGATAGTCCCTGCTGTCAATCTAGTTGCATAAAGTTGAAAGTGTTGGTTCCTCAGTCGTGTCCATCTATTTGCTACCCCATAGACTGCAGACTGCTCCTTCGTCCATGGAATTCTTCAGGCAAGGATACGGGAGTGGGTTGCCATTCTTTTCTCCAGGGGATCTTCCTGACCCATAAACACAATATAAATACAAAGGAACCGTTTTCCATATGTATGCGACCAACATGCATCTAATTATATTAATATGTGCTTGATGGAAAAAACCATGATGTGATGAGTATGGGTGATTCTGCGCACTATTCTTGACTAAATGAGCGTGTGAGTGGTGGAATAGGAACTGATAAACCTTCTCTCCTTTCACGAAGGCCCAGTTCCTTTGAGCCTTTCATAGCCTGAACATCTTGGTGAGCTGGGCCTGATTCTCATGTTCAAGGTACTTATTTTGTGTCCACTGTGGTTATCACAATTCCAAATGGGGACTATTTTTATCCTCCTATTATAGTTGAGGAAAAAGAAAGCTTCAAAGAGACAATTATCCAAAGTCATACTGTTTACAAGAGGATTGAACCAGAAGTGGAGCTCAAGTCAGTCTGGACCCAAAGCTACTTTCTGGGTTTAGTTGCAGAGTCACTTCTGCAATAAGGGGCTTCCTCAGCCATTTAGGCTTCCCTTGTGGCTCAACTGGTAAAAGCTCACCTGCAATGTGGGAGACCTGGGTTCAATCCCTGGATTGGGAAGATCCCCTAGAGAAGGGAAAGGCTACCCACTCCAGTATTCTGGATTGGAGAATTCCATGGACTGTATAGTCCATGGGGTTGCAAAGAGTTGGACATGACTGATTGACTTTCATTTCACTTCAAGCACTTGGATGAAGGATGTTAGGTTCAAAGAACCCAAGTAAATAAGAGTTTTGTGGTTGATTGTTACACAGCAAAAACTGACCGATATGTCTGAGAGAAGGTACTTGCTGGGTGTGGGGACAGCTCCGTTGACAGTCACCATCTGCAAATAAGCCTGATTATTCTTTCAAATGTTCGAGTTGACAAGATAACTGCAGAAGCTCTAGTTTCTTACCACCTAAGCTGAGGTGTCCCCCAAGTTGGCAGTTGACTGAGAAGTAGATCGGGAATAGGAATCACACTGTCAGGATTGGAATCCTGACTCTGCACTTCATTTGCTTTGCAACTTGAGGGAGGTCAGTCAATATTCCTGGGCTTTGAAGGGCTGACGTTGTTAAAGCCAGGGCTGACACAGTTCACAGGCGTGTTTGTTTGGATGCACATCATTTTTATTGTTTCATTTTGTCAGTATTAAAACAATAAGGTGTTTAATTGTGAGGAAACAGTCATTCATACATGATTAGTGGGAATTATACCACTACTATGAGGGGGACAATTTGACAGGGTTGTTAAACATTAAAAATGCAAATATAGAAATTCTACTTTTTGGAAATTAGCCCACAGATACATGTGCACATGTGAAAAATGATATATATTGGAGGTTATTCAGGCAGCATTGTCTGTAATGCAACAGTTTCAAAATATTTTTCAAAAAAATTTCTATCAATGGGGGATGAGTTAGATCAAATGTAGGCCATCCACAGAATGGAATACTATGCAGCTGGAAAAAATGAAGACGCTGCCCAGTACTGATCAGGTAAGTTCTTTAGGATAAATTGTTAAGTAAAAAGCCAGATATAAAACAAAGTGTTTATTGTGGTCACTTGGTGTAAAAATGGAGAAAAGAAAAAAAATGTATGAAAATGTTAATGCTATTTGTTTGTATAATTATGAAGAGACCTTAGCATTCATAAGAAATCAATAACTGTTAGCTATGGGAGTGAGGGGCCCAATTGGGAGGGAGAATTTTTATGTTTATCTTTTCAAAACATTTTTAATATTGAATTTTGCAAAAAAAAAAAGTTTAAAACATTTCAACAGCCAGGACATGGAAACAACTTAAATTCCACTGACAGATGAATGGATAAAGAAGATGAAGAAGATGTGGTGTGTATATGCAATGGAAAAGCCACCAAAAAGAACGAAATAGGGAATTCCCTGGTGGTCCAGGGGTTATGACTCTGCGCTTTCACTGCCGAGGGCCCCAGGTTCCATCCCTGGTCGGGGAACTAAGATCCCACATGCCACGCAGCCAAATAAACAAACAAACAAAAAAAAGAACGAAATAGTGCCACTTGCAAATGTGAATGGACCTAGAGATGAGCATACTAAGTGAAGTATGCCAGAAAAAGAAAGACAATACCACGGGCTCTCACTTATGTGTGGACTCTAAAATATGAGACTTATCTATGAAACAGAAGCAGACTCACAGACACAGAGAACAGGCTTGCAGCTGCCAAATGGTCCAGGGAAGGACAGCCTGGAAATTTAAGATTTGCAAACTATTGAGGCTCAACTGGTAAAGGATCCGCCTGCAATGCAGGAGACCTGGCTTTAATCCCTGGGTTGGGAAGGTCCCCTAGAGAAGGGAAAGGCTGCCCACTTCAGTATTCTGGCCTGGAGAATTCCACGAACTGTATAGTCCATGGGGTGGCAAAGAGCTGGACACAAATGAGCAACTTTCACTGTTCACTGATATAGACAGTGGATAAAAAAAGATTTTGCCGTATAGCACAAGGAACTATATTCAATATCCTATGGTAAACCATACTGGAAAAGAATATGAAAAAAATATATATATGTATAATAATTGAGTCTGTTTGCTCTATACCAGAAACTAACACAACATTACAAATCAACTATACTTCTATAAAAACACGTTTTAAAATAAATCAGATGTTTTCATATGCAGGTGATCTAGCATCAGTGTAGGCACGTGCCAGCTGGAACTGAGTAGTGACTGCCTCTCGGTTGGGGCTGCACGCACTCCAGTTTGCCACAGTCCCTGCCACTCCCTATTGTCTCCCTGACGGCAGCATCTGTAGCCATTTATCTTTTCGCTCCCTGCGGTTTTTCTTAGACCAGAACCAAAAGAGTGATAGACTTGCCATCCCCATTCTCTCCCAAGAGTGGCAGTTTCACTATAGAACGCACTCAATGCTCCTGAAACGAACACTCAAAAATGGTTAAGATGGGACTGTCCTGGTGGCCCAGCAGTTAACTTCACTTTCCAGTGCCGAGGGTGTGGGTTCAACCCCTGGCCTGGGAGCTAAGATTCCCACATGCTTCAAGACCAAAACACCAAAGCATCAAAAAAAAAAAAAGAAAAGAAAAGCACAAAAACCAGAAGCAATACAATAAAGACTTTTTAAAAATGGTCCACATTAAAAAAATCTTTTAAAAATGGTTAAGATGGTAAATGTTACGTTATGCACATTTTGCTAAAGAAAAATGTTGGCAGGCTCTCCACCTGTGAATAGATGCAGAGATGGCACCTGGTACCAATCAAGGTTCCAGAACCAATTCTCATGAGTCTGTAACTCTGAAGTAGGTGGTTTCAAGGCCTCTCTTACCTCTGTGATTCCTGAACCGTGGCTGCCCCTAACTTGCTGTGTGACGCCGGACAAACTGCTTCCCCTCTCTGAGCCTTGATTGCTCCACCTGCTAAATGAGAGGCTTAAAGTGAGTTATCTTAGAGGCCCTCTGGCTCTAAGAATCTCCCACTTGATTACTCCTGGAGCACTGCTCTGTCACTGTCTCCAAAGAGATGGAAAGTGGGCTTGGAGCTGGGGAGAGGGGAGCAGAGTCCTCCTTTCATGTCGGGGCTGTGTGGGCTGCAGTGGGAGGTTCCCTTTTCTTTCTTCCTTACTTTTTTTAAACCAGAAAGTTATTTTAAACTCTTAAGTGGGGAGCTGCTGAAAGCCACACGCCTCAGACCTCACGTGCTACAGCCTCTTGTGGGGAGAGAGCAGAGTTCTGAATCTTTCCTGTTCTCTCCTCTCCCCAGCCCGCACCCAGAGGGAGGGGGCCACTCTTCCATTCATCCTCTGCCCAGCTGAGTCACAGAACTGAAAGATACTTGTCTTCTGGACTTGGAGCTCTGGGGCTGGCTGCAGCCTGAAAACCAGCACCTCTCCACCTTGAGCATCCTCGCGACTCACCTGGGCATCTTTTCAAAATGCAGGTTCTTTTTCTGCAGGTCTGCGGGGGAGCTGAGGTCCTGCCCTTCTAGGAGTCCCATAGGTAATGATCATGGGAGGCCAGACTGTGAACCTCGGGGCCCAGGATGCTGGAAACTCAGAAAAACAGCTGGAAAACCACCCGAAATTACTCAGCTGCTCCTCCTCCTTTGGAATTTGCCCTGCACCCCTGTTTCAATAATATTCTTGAAACATATGGTACATACAAAAGAAAAACTCAAACTCTTCCAAAAGGGGGTGCACTGAAAAGTCAGCAGCCCACTCTTCCACCCGCATCCTTCAATTCCCAGAAGCAGCCACTGTACCCTGTTTCTTGTGGCTTCCTCCAGAGAAAGTCTATGTTATGTTGATAATTATTATTATACCCACCCTTTGTTGACCACTTCCTACGTCCTAGGTACTGAGCAGAGCCCCCCATGTAGCTTACTTTATTGAATCCTTCCAACAAGTCCAGCTATCAGGATCCAGTTTCACATTGAGGAATGTGAAGCACAGAGAGGTTTGGTACAGTCATTTCTTGGTCACTGGGGGTGTTTGGTTCTAGGACCCCTGTGGATGCCAAAATCTGTGGATGTTCAGTAAAATGCATATAGCGGATGATGTGGTGCATACAGTCCGCCGCCTGTATCTGCACATTAAACCTCCTTGGATGTGGAGGGCCACCTGTACTTTGCTCCTCATTACGCAGCAAGGCGGGGGGCTTCCCTGGTGGCTCGGTGATAAAGAATCCGCCTGCCAATGCAGGAGATGCAGGTTTGATTCCTGGTTGTTGGGAAGATCTCCTGGAGAAGGAAATAGCAACCCACTCCTGTATTCTTGCCTGGAAAATCCCACGGACGGAGGAGCCTGTCCAGCTCCAGTCCATGGAGTCGCAAAAAGAGTCAGACACAACTTGGTGAGGAAAGAACAACACACAGCAGGGGAGGGGCCAGAAGCAGAATGCCTAGCCACAGGACCTAGCCCTCTCTCGCGATGCAGCACCTCTGTAGACGAAGCCCTCCCTCCCCACTTCTTTCTGTTACAGCCGAGATCTCATATAGTGTTCTGAGGCTTGCTTTTTTCCCTTTAACAATTTATCTGGAAAAAACCTCAATCACAGTTAAGTGGAGAGCTGACTTTTCTTTTGAACAAAACTACAGTTTCTTTGTGAGTCGGGACCTTGTTTGTTTCACCAGGGACCTGTTTAGGGGATAGGAGAACTGCAGGGTTATTTCACTTCTTTTGTTACAAACTGCTGTAATGTTTGAGCTTGTGCCTATATCATCTTGGATATGTGTGTGTGGATGATGTTGATGTCCGTAGGATGAACTCCCAGACTCGGGATTGCTGGGTCAAAGGCTGTGTTCCTTTAATGTTGAGTAATTGTGATCAATTGTTTTTCAAAGCAACTAGAGCCACTTTCTCTCATCAGCAGTATCTGAGTACCTGTTTCCCCAGAGGTTCACCAACATGGTTCCAGAACTTTTTAGCTTTTTCTGCTGCTTATTTTGAACCACACTGGCAGGAAGCAGAGTTGGGTGAGACTGCCTCCCTCCCACCCCTCACCCCCCTCTTGATTGTCAAAAACACCAGCTGAGGTGTGTTGCTTTTTTCCATACCCAGGGACTCTGTTCTCTTGGTCAGGTCAGCCTGCTCTTCCGAAGGACAGCATTTGTCATCAGGGATTTAATGTCTTAAAAATAAAGGGGATCTGATTGCACTCAGGAGCCCTGGCCAGCCACGAGCCCTTCCCCCCAACCCCCAGGGACCAAAGCTAAGCGACTGGAAGAAGCTAGAAGAACAATGAAGTTTGGCCTCTCAGAGCCTGAAAGGCAGGGAGCTCCAGCACAAAAAGACACAAGAAACTGAAGATCACGGTCAAGCCTGGGCTCTGCCACCAGCCCTCGGTCTAAAATTACCTCCCATTATTTCACAGTATAGACTTGGGAGACCCAAGACTGGATTCAACTTCTGCTTCCTCCACTTTCGAGCTGTGTGACCTTCAGTTCAGTTCAGTTCAGTTCAGTTCAGTTCAGTTCAGTCGCTCAGTCGTGTCCGACTCTTTGCGACCCCATGAGTCGCAGCACGCCAAGCCTCACTGTCCATCACTAACTTCTGGAGTTCACTCAGACTCGCGTTCATCGAGTCAGTGATGCCATCCAGCCATCTCATCCTCTGTCATCCCCCTCTCTTCCTGCCCTCAATCCCTCCCAGCATCAAAGTCTTTTCCAATGAGTCAACTCTTTCCATGAGGTGGCCAAAGTACTGGAGTTTCAGCTTTAGCATCATTCCTTCCAAAGAAATCCCAGGGTTGATCTCCTTCAGAATGGACTGGTTGGATCTCCTTGCAGTCCAAGGGACTCTAGTGATTTAACCTCTCTGGACTCCAGTTTTCCTATCTGCAAATGGAATAATGATAGTCTTACTTCCCAGGAGGCTTGTGGGGATCAGCTGCCTTAATGCACACAGTTTGAAACAATGCCTGGTGCAAAGAAAGTACAGAATAAATATTGACTGTCCTTTCATTATTTATATTATTTATTTATTTGCTTAGTTATTGTCTGTCTAGAATGTCAACTCTTGGAGGGCAGAGTCCTAAACTTTCTGTTTTCAGCAGTGTCCCCTACGCCAGCACAGTACCTACACATAGTAGGTCCCCTGTAAGTATTCACCAGAGGAATGAATGAGTGAATGTGTCGCTTCCCCTCCTTGAGCCTCAGTTTCCTGATCTGTAAAATGGGAGATTTTTATTTCATTCTCAGTGCGTGTCTACCTTGTTCTAATCCATGATGTTCCTATGTCACTGCTTTTTACAATCGGAAGAAAGAATTATTTAAAAATGTATAAACCTTTGTTCATAATTGCTGAAACGTGGAAGCAACCAAGACGCCCTTCAATAGGTAAATGGATAAACAAAGTGTGTTACTTTCAGACCATGGAATATTATTCAGCATTAAAAAGAAATGAGCTCTCAAGCCATCAAAAGACAAAGAGGAATCTTAAATGCGTAGTGAAATAAGCCAGTCTGAAAAGGCTACACACTGTGAGATTCCGACTACATGACATTCCAGAAAAGGCAAAATTATGGCAACAGTAAAACAAAAATTGGCTTCGCAAGCGGCTCAGTGGTAAGGAATCTGCCTGCCAATGCAGGAGACACAGGTTTGATCCCTGGGTCAGGAAGATCCACTGGAGAAGGAAATGGCAACCCAGTCCAGTTTTCCTGCCTGGAAAATCCCATGGACTGAGGAGCCTGGCAGGTATAGTCCATGGGGTCGCAGAGTTGGATATGACTTAGCGACTGAGCTTTGCATTGCAAAATGAAAATTGGTGGCGGCCAGAGGTTTCAGGGGAGGAGAGGGAGGGATGAACAGGCAGAGTGCAGAGGATTTTGAGGACAGTGAAACTGTCCTGTGTGATACTGCAATGGTAAATACGTGTCACTATACATTTGTCAAAACCTATAGAAGACGCCACACAGAGTGAACCCTAACCTGAACTATGGGTTTAGCTAATAATGCTGACGTCACCGACTCGATGGACATGAGTTTGAGTAAGCTCCGGAAGTTGGTGATGGACAGGGAGGCCTGGCGAGCTGCTTCCCTGCTGCTATACCTGGCAGGTATAGTCCATGGGGTCGCAAAGAGTCAGACATGACTGAGCGACTGAACTGATGTGTTGTTATTGGCTCGTCAATTGTAACAAAAGCTCTTTTTTGTTTGTTTTGTAACTATTTGATAACCAGTGGCTAGTTATCCACACTGACTGCAGAACTATATAATCTACACATATATATTCATATAATGTGTATATATATTTACACACACACATACACACACACACATATATATATCGGCCATACTGCATGGCATGTTGGATCTTAGTTCCCCGACCAGGGATCAAACCTGCACATTCCAAACCTTCGCACTGGAAGTGAGGAGTCTTAACCACTGGACCACAGGGAAGCCCCCAGATTTTTGAAAGTGGTGACAGAGACACAGGGAGCCATTGTACAGAGCTTGTCTGGTGACTGTTCGTCCTCGTTATGCTTTCCGTACACCGCCCACAGGTATAGTAGCAGACAGTCCTTATTCCTCTGGTCTGAGTCAATGCTCAGAGCCAGAATGCATGTCTCCTTCACAGCAGACTTCTGGATCTCCCTGAGTGTCCGAGGAGCATGCTCTTTGTAGTCCATTCCATGGCTGTCCTTGAGAATGTTGATGGTGTATTCTCTGGGTACCGCCTTGTTGCTGGCAGAAAGGTCCTTCTTACTATCATTTTTGGTGGGAGCTGTTCTACTGTCCGGAGTGGGAAATAAAAAAATGCAATGAATTACCAATCAATTGGCTTTTAAAACACACGCACACACACATACACCCAACAGTGGCAGGTAGGTGGTTTCAAATTCATTCTTTTTATGCATGCTTTGATTGTTAGGAAATGTGTTCAAGGCATAACAAAAAGTGTAGACCATCATGATGACCTTGCACAGCTTAGAGATTTCACAGACGCAAAAACTGAGACCTGGAGCGAGGAAGTGACTTGTTCAAGGTCAGATCATAAGAGGTAGGAGAGCTGATGTCTCTTCCCCACCCCTGTGTGGGCTGTGCCTCCATTGCCTCCTCTGTAAAATGGGGCTAAAATAGCACCTACCTCACCTGCTTGTTGTGAGGACTAAATGAAACAATATGCAAAGTGCTTAGAAGAAAGCCTGGGACACAGCAAATGTTCAACTTAAAATAGCCATTATCCATATTAATGGATGGTGAGGCGGCGGAAAAAGAGGATGACAATGTTCCTTTCTGTTTCTCCTATTTGAATTGTCAGGGAACAATCACAAGAATTTAAGAAGGGTGCATTTTGTTTTTATTTCAAAATAATTTTTATATATTTACTTATTTTCGTTTGTTGCTTTACCGAGGCTTTCTCTGGTTGCGGTGTGCGGGCTTCTGATCGCAGTGATTTCTCTTGTTGCGGCTCCCGGGCTCAGTAACGAAGTGAACTAGTGGGGCACACGGCCTTAGTTGCTGCTCAGCATTTGGAATCTTCTCGAACCAGGGACCAAAACCCAGGTCACCAGCATTGGTGGGCGGATTCTTATCCACTGCCACACCAGGGAAGTCCTGCTTTTTTACTTGCTATAAGCTTAGAGATGGAGGGTGGAAAGGAGGTGATTGTCTTAAAGCCCCTCAAACAAGGAGGCCTTGGGGGGTGTCACTGTAGGCTCTTTTCCTTTTTTGCTGGGAACCCCAGAAAACTGAGGTAGGCAGTCAAGTTGTGGGTTGTCGGTGGGGGTTTGTGGGGTTCCCTGATTTAGAGAATTGGTCTGTGGCATGCTGGGGTTAGGAGTTCAGGAAAAAAGAGATCCCAGGTTCAGTGGGTCCCATGGTCAGAAACCTCAGAGCTGTGTTTTCAAGGAAATCCTCACCCGGGAGACTGTCGCTGAAGCAGGAGGGCCCTCGGATGTGACCTTGTTCAGGCTTTGCAGACTCGGCCACCTGCAGGGCCCGTGAGGGAAGGTTCAGGCCCGTGGGGGGACTGGCAGGGGGCTCACTGGCCCTGTCCAAGGGGGCTGCCTTGGATGGCAGGGACCACAGAGGGACAGACCATGGTGGCTCGGCCTTCTAGGGGGAATCTCCCAATTTAATTATTTTTTAAATTCTTCCTTGTGTTCTTTCCATGTTTGGCTGCACTGGGGCTTTGCTATACCCATGGGCTACTTTCTTACTGCGGTGTATAAGCTTCACATTGAGGGGGCTTCTCTTGTCGTGGAGTAGGGGTTCTGGGAGCTCAGGTTCCAGAGTTGGGGTGCACGAGCTTAGTTGCTCCTTGGGCATGTGGGAACTTCCCAGACCCAGGACTGAACCCATGTCTCCTGCATCGGCAGGTGAACTCCCAACCCCTGGGCCACCTGTGAAGTTCAGAAATCTCCCAATTTTAAATCTTGCGAGGACCAAGTAAGACATGTTGGGGGCCGGATAAAATTTCTGAAGTCCGTCCCCATCACTTGTACAGGTGGGGGAACTGAGGTCCCAGGAGGTAGAATAAATTGTTCAAGGTCTCTCACCCCCTAAATCAACCTTATAATTTCCACTTCATCCCTCTCCACCTCCTTCACTGCCCTACTGTCCTGGGGCCCAATCCGAGATGGTTTCTCTTAGGGTCCCAGAGGCTAGCCTCAGATCATTAATGTTCAGAAGGAGCTGAATGGGGCCACAGGGCTGCAGTCAAAACCTTGTCCTCCCCATCAGAAAGAGACCTCCTCTCTGGGCCCCAGCAAAGAGTCTGGGGCATCTTTGTTTTTAAACTGCTTAATTGTGATAAAATACACCTAACACACAATTTGTCATCTTAATCATTTTAAAACCTATAGTTCAGTAGCATCAGTGGTCACATACAGTTGTGAGAGCTGGACCTTGCACCAAAGAACAGATACCTTAGAACTGTGGTGCTGGAGAAGACTCCTGAGAGTCCCTTGGACTGCAAGGAGATCAAACCAGTCACTCTTATAGGAAATCAATCCCGAATACTCATTGGAAGGACTGATGCTGAAGCTGAAGCTCCAGTAATTTGGTCACCTGATGTGAACAGCTGACTCACTGCAAAGTCCCTGATGCTGGGAAAGATTGGGGGCAGAAGAAAAGGGTGTCAGAGGATGAGATGGCTGGATGGTATCACCGAGGCAATGGACATGAATTTGGGCGAACTCCGGGAGATGGTGAGGGACAGGGAGGCCTTGTGTGCTACAATCCACGGGGTCGCAAAGAGTTGGACACGACTGGGCGACTGAACAACAGCAAGAGTCTATTCACACTGTTGGGCAGCTACCCCACCATCCACCTCCAGAACTCTTGTCTCCTGGCAGAACTGGAGCTCTCTACCCGTTGAACAGAAACTCCCCTGTGCCCTCTCTCCCCAGCCCCCGACAACTACTGTTATGCTTCTGTCTCTATGAGTTCAGCTACCTAGGTGCCTTATAGTCATACAGTGTCTGTCCTTTTTGACCGGCTTGTTTCCCTTCATGTTGTCTTCTCAAGGGTCTTTCGCGCTGTAGCCTGTGTCAGAGTCCTTTCCTCTTTAAGGCTGGAGAGTATCCTGTGGTGTGTATGTATCGCGTTTTGCTTACCCATTATCCATTGATGGACACTTGGGTGGCCTTCACCTTCTGGCAATTGTGAATAATGCTGCTATAAATGGAGGTGTGCAAATATCTGTTTGAGTTACTGCTTTCAATTCTTTGGGGATGTATACCCAGAAGAGGAATCACTGCGTCATATGGTAATCTATTTTTAATTTTTTGAGGACCCACCATACTGTTTTCCAGTGGCTGCATCATTTTACATTCTTACCAGCGATGCGTAAGGGTTCCAATTTCTCCACATCCCTGCCAATACTTTGTTTTTAAATAGCAGCTACCCTAATGCATGTGAAGTGAGGCTGGCATCTCAATTTGCGTCTGAAAGGTCTTCCTGAAGGATGCTTCCACAGCAGTTGTGTGCCATCATGTGGAAGGGTCTTTCAGATGGCATGTTATGGGGGCAGAGAGGGGGGTTAAACAAACTCACTGGTTTTGTTTTTGTAGTTGTTTGACTTAGCTGGCTTTTGAAAAATCCATAAAAATCACCAAGTTTTCTAAGAATCTTTTTATTTGCATAGGACATAGATGCTTTTATGAATGAAAACTTCAAAGTACTTAATTCTAAACATGTGTGTGCTCAGTTGTGTCTGACTCTTTGTGACCCCTTGGAGTACAGCCTGCCAAGCTCCTCTGTCCGTGAGATTTCCCCGGCAAGAATACTGGAGTGGGTTCCCATTTCCTCCTCTTGGGGATCTTCCCTTCCCACGGGTCGAACTTGCCTCTCCTGTGTCTCCTGCATTGTAGGTGGATTCTTTACCACTGGGAATCCCAAGAGCTCCATAAATCTGAGCTATTATTATTATGAACATTCAGGAGACTTATGGTTGCCAGAGGTGGGGGCTGAGGGTGGGCAAAATGAACGGAGGAGATCCAAAGACACAAAATTCCAAATATGCAATGAATCCTAGAGATGTAACATACAGCATGGGGCTATAGTTAACAATACCATACTGCATATTTAAAATATGCTGAGAGTAGATGGTAAAAGTTCTCATCACAAGACACAAAATTGTAACCATGTGTGGTGATGGGTGTTAACTGGGTTTACTGAGGTGATCATTTTGCAGAATTCACAAATATCAAATCATTATGTTTTATATTTGAAATCCACATAATGTCATAGTTAAGTCTCAATTAAAAAAAAAAAAAAGAGAGAGACAAGTATCTATAGCAAAGAAAGATATCACCAAGGAAGGGTTTTGGAGGTCCCATGGTTTGGGGACCAAACCATGATTTGCTGGGGAGTGAGGACTCACACCTCCCCCACCAGGGGCCCCTAGAAGCTGTCCCGTGCTTGGTTATTTTTGGCCAGCCTCACTCTGGTATCCCATCTGCCATCACCTAACACCAGGAGTGAGGCCTGAGGAGACAGCTCTGGCCCGTAGAAGCCTGTCCCCAGGGCAGGGCTGATAAGCCCCTCATTCTTGTCCGGCCCAGGCTCTCCCTGCCTTCCTACCTAGTTCAGAGTCACTCCTGAACTTCTCCGCTCGCTGCCTTTCCCTGCCCCAGTGCCTGCCAACGCCAGGGAGCTGCAAGACTCCCAGCGGGGGGATCTTGAGAACCCGGGGCGAAGACCTGCTTTTGTGTGAGAAAGGCAGTTGCTGCTGAGCTTGTGGGTGATCAGAGCCGGGGGTGGGGTGAAGGGCGGGGACTGAGAGTCACGAGCCAGGGCTACAACCAGGAAATTCAGGGTCAGCTGAGGAAGTCCCGGGATGTGCAGGAGGCCAAAGGGAGCTCTGGACGACTGAGCCTTGCTTCTGAAGACGATTTAACACCGACCCCAGAACCCTCCACCGACAGCCACGGCTCTTAGGACTGAGTCCACAGGGGCCTGCGAGGCCCTGCCCCCATCTCTCTGATCTCATCTCTCAGATCTCATCTCTCACTTGCCTCCTCCTGGTCTGCCCTGCTCCAGCCACACTGGCCTTTCCTTTCTGTTCCTCCAACACCACGCTTGTTCCAACCACAGGGCCTTTGCACGTGTGGTCCCAAGGCCTGGAACCCTCTACTGCCTGGCTCTGAATGTGGTTGGTTGCTTCTGGCCCCGCTTACATGTCACCTCCCCTGGGGCCCTTCTCTGACCACACTCAATTAGTCTTGCCAGTCTCTCTGTTTTATTTCATCCATATTCTTGGTGTTCTCTGAAATTAGCTTGTTCGTTATGTTATTTTCTGTGTGGGCTGCTCCTTGCTGTTTCCCCGCCATTCACCATGGTGCATATATGCTGACTGAATAGATAAACTTGCTGTACAGCCTCAGATGAGCAATTTCACTACTCTGGGCCTAAATGTCCTCATCTGTGGAAAGACAATGAAGCACTCAGCATGGGCTGAGAAGACCCAAGAAGATCAGGGGGATGTTCTCAATAGCACAAATGAGAAGTCACTGAGAGCAAAGAAACCAGTCTCTGGGATAAACTGCTCATTTAACACATGTAATTTGCTTTGCAAAGTGTTCCTCACCCAACGGCAACCCCTCAACAAATAGTCTCACCTCCTTCTTGCCCTGGGGGAAGTATCAATTTCTTAAGGAGACAAGACTATTGATTTTATTTGCTCTCATCTTTCACCTGAGAGTTGGATGGGTCAATATTTGTTATATTTTGTAACCAAGTCCTGAAAACCAGGGCCCTAGCAGGAAGGTACTGGGTGGACTTGGGCAGATCTCCCTGCTTCCTAGCTTGTCCCTCCCTGGAGTGAGAGAAGGGAAATGTTTGAGCCTTGGGCTCACCCAGTTTGGTCTTGGGGATAACAGAATCACCAGGCGGAAGGAGAAACAGTGCTGTCAGTAAGTGCCCCTGGCATGGGCCTTGTACCGTGTGTCCACTCGTGACATTCTGATTAGCTGCCCGGTCTCCCTCTCAAGGGGCTTCCCAGATGGCGCAGCGGTGAAGGATCTGCCTGCTAGTGCACAAAATGCAAGAGACGCAGGTTCCATCCCTGGGTTGGGAAGATCCCCTGCAGGAGGAAATGGCAATCCACTCCAGTATTCTTTGCCTGGAAAATTCCATGGACAGAGAAGCCTGGTGGGTTACAGTCCATGGGGTTGCAAAAGTCGGACACAGATGAGTGACTGAACATGCACACACACACACACACACATACAACACACACACACACTCCGAAAGCTCTTTCCCTTCATTATATCCTGGTGGCTCCTGGGTGGAGGTGGGGTAGCAGGCTGCTGTCTTCATCCCAGTGTTTCAGATGAGAGAGCAAGAGAGAAGCAAGGCCTTGCCTGTCTATCCAAACTCATTTCCTACCATTCTCTCCCCTGACTGCCTCAGGGCCTTTGCACATGCCGTTCACACCCTCACCCCTCACTTCATTAGCTCTTCACTTAAATATCTCCAAGAGGCCGTCCCAGATCACTCTGTTAGAAGTGACAGTTCTCAGCTCCCACCACTCTCGGGGCCCTTGCTGTTGTGGTTCAGCCACTGAGTCGTGTCCCACTCTTTGTGACCCCATGGACTGCAGCACCCAGGCTTCCCTGTCCTTCACTATCTCCCGGAGTTTTCTCAAACTCATGTCCATTTGGTCGGTGATGCCATCCCACCATCTCATCCTCTGTCACCCCCTTTGCAACCTGCCTTCTTTCCCAGCCTCAGGGTCTTTTCCAACGAGTCAGCTCTTCACATCAAGTGGCCAAAGTATTGGAGCTTCAGCTTCAGCACCAGTCACTCCAGTGAATATTCAGGGTTGATTTCCTTTGGGATTTATTGGTTTGATCTCCTTTCATTCCAAGGGACTCTCAAGAGTCTTCTCCAGCACCATATTTCGAAAGCATCGATTCTTCAGTGTTCAGCCTTCTTTATGTCCAGCTCTCACATCTGTACATGACTACTGGAAAAACCATAGCTTTGACTATATGGACCTTTGTCGGGAAAGTGATGTCTCTGCTTTTTAATACGCTATCTAGGTTTGTCATAGCTTTCCTTCCAAGGAGCAAGTGTCTTCTAATTTCCATGCCTTTACTCCTTTATTTTTCTTCATGGCGTCTCTTGACACTTGGCATTAGATGATCTTTTTACTTGTTTATTGTCTGTCTCCTCTTCCAAAAGGCCAGCTCCGTGAGATGGGGATTTTTCATGCCATCTCTGTAGTCCCCAGCAGGTGCCTGGAACAACCCAAATACTTACTAAATAATTGTTGAATTAGTCTCCAAGTGGACATAGAGATGGAAGTGATCTTGACAAAATTTCATCTGTCCCCCTGCCACCAGGCTGGACTTGCTCCCCCATGTAGGTTTCTCTTCTGTGACAATCTCAGCAGAAATCAAGATTCTTGATTTTTTTTTTAAGTGGTTTTGACCCAGAGCTGCAAATTTTATTTTGCTAACCCTATCTTGCTTTCTTACAGGGGTTGACAGGAACAGGAAAAGAAGCAAGATATTTAGGTTACTTGTAGATGAATGATATGAACAGATTGCTAAAAAGAGAGATTTGATTCCTTCTGGCAGAGGACGGGTTTTTTTTTTTTTTATATACCTCTTTCAGTTGTACTGGATAAGATTAGGCATGATCATCTTATTAACAATGATGATTTTTCAGAATAGTTGATATCAGGTGAAAGGTCTTGCCTGCAGGACTTTGGATGCCTCATCGCCGAAACTGCAAACACCCTGAAAGGCGGGTATAGCTACGATGATCCTCATTTTACAGGTGAGGAAACTGACACTGTGAGACACGAAACACGGGGTTAATTTGGAAGATCCCCTGGAGAAGGCAATGGCACCCACTCCAGTACTCTTGCCTGGAAAATCCCTTGGGTGGAAGAGCTTGGTGCAGGCTACTGTCCATGGGGTTGCAAAGAGTCAGGCACGACTGAGCGACTTCACTTTCACACTGCCAGATGCCCACATAAGGGACACCTGAGAAACCCCTTCCAAGAATGAAATTGCCTGTGGCTGAGAGGTTCAGAGTTGGGGCTCTGGGGTAAGCTGCCTTGGGCCTCAGTCTCCTCATCTGGAAAGTGGGGATGATGACGATGATGTTGCCAGTATCAGCAAAGATTCACTGAATTAATTCATTAAAAAATTTATTTATTTGGCTATGCTGGGTCTTAGTAGCAGCACATGGGATCTTTAACTGCAGCATGTGAACTCTTAGTTGTGGCAGGCGAGATCTAATTTCCTGACCAGGGATCAAACCTGGGCCCCCTGCATTGGGAGTGTGGAGTCTTAGCCACTGGACCACCAGGGAAGTCCCAGCTGAGTTTAATCTGTGAGACACATAGAACAGAAATTGGCACACAGCAAGTGCTCAATATTTCTTAGCTTCATTATCATCTCCTCGTATGCTTTCTGTCTCTGCCACGCACGCATGCGCGTACACACACACGTACACACAAGGTGGGCTTCCTGGAGGAGGAGTTCTGGCAGACAGCCAGGCAACCAGCTGAGTTTAGGACCTAAGGTCAAGCTTCGATCTCCCTGGGTAGGAAATTTCCCACTGAGAGGGGAGTGGCAGCCTCTTGTGGCTTTTCCCGTCCTCCCCCAGCCACTACTCACACAAGAGTCCCACACACAGGTCATGTGCTGTCCCTTGCCCCGTGTGACTCAGCCTGGCAGCTGGACCAGAGGGTGGGCGGAGAGTTGGAGATTACACCACCAGGGCTCGCTCAGAGCAGCTGTGGCCTGACTGCAAAGGTCGTGTGGTGTTGGGTTTCCACCTTGCACGGTGCCCTGGGAGGTTAAGCATGAGACCCCATGAGGCCAGGCGGGGGCTGCCCCAGCCCCGGCCCACCATCAGGGCTCTTGTATAATAAGTCTTTTCATGTGGACACTTGACAGCTTTAGAAGCATTTTCCTCCCATCCAGGTCTGCAGGGCAGCCAGTGTTATTTTGATTGTCCCCATGAAATGGGGCTCATTGAGGCGGCATGTCTTGCCCTACGCCACTCAGCTGGTGGAACTGAGATCCAATGGAGGTTTGCCGCGTTTAATCCCAGTCTCCTTGCCAACACCCTGCACAGACTGTCCTCAGAGCTCTATGCAAGTGTGTGTGTGTGCACGCACATGGATATGTGATGTACCAAAGGAGGGGATGACCCACCCTGGAACTGCTTTTCTAATGGTCTGAATTCATGTATGAGCATTAGAAGCACATAGTGATTCTTTTTCATTTGGGCATCATTATAATTTAAATTTTATTTTTTGGAAAGAGTATTATATTCACATAGTTCAAAATTCAGATGGTACAGGAAAATGTCACCCTTTCTCACCTGACATCTGTCCACTCAGTTCCTCTCTCCAGAGGCACTTGGTTATCAGTTTCTTCTGCCAGGCTATTCTGAGCTTCTACAAGTCCGTATGAATATGAATATTCCAACACAACCCTTTATACACAAAATGTACACCTTCTACTCACTGCTCTGCTCCTTAATTTGTTTTTGTTTGTTCAATAATCCTTCCTGGAAACAATTCCATGCCATTTCATAAAGAGCTGCCTTGATATTTTTCAAGGCGGTGTCATATTCTATTGTAGGGATGCACCTCTTTGACTGGTCTCCTGTTGAAGGGCTTCTCTAGTGGCTCAGATGGTAAAGAATCTGCCTAGAGTGCAGGAGACCTTAGTTCGATCCCCGGATCGGGAAGATCCCCTGGAGAAAGGAATGGCTATCCACTCCAGTATTCTTGCCTGGAGAATTCCCTGGACAGAGGAGCTTGACAGGCTACAGTCCATGGGATCAAAAACAGTCAGACACGACCAAGCAACTAACATTTCACACTTCACGGTGGATGGAGATTCAGAATATTTCCAATGCTTTCAACGACAGACTAGGGAACAAGGAGAGCCTTTGCATCTCCATCACTGGGTATGTATGTGGGGAGATGCAGACCCTTGCTTCTTAAACTGTTCCAGGGCTAGTAGCTGGGCATCAACTGAGAGCTGGGTTAGAACTGCAGCATCACAGACCCCACCCTGGACCTGCTGGATCAGGATCTGAGTCTTTAAAAGATGCCCAGGGGATTTGTATGCATATTAAAGTTTAAGAAGCACTGGTTGGAAAGACAGAGTCCCAAAAGTGAAATTGCTGGGTCAGGACATGGGTAAATTTGTAAGTTATTTGTAAATTGGTAAGTACAGAAAAACTGCCATCTGCAGAGTTTGATTTGATACATAATTCTTCTCACCTGCGATGAATAAGCATCTGGGGAGAATAAAAAAAATCCATATCCAGCAGTGCAAAATATGGGGAGTAGGACTCCGTGGGTCTGGTGTGAGCTTGGAAACTGCACTGTGTACACTGTCTGGGTGACTCATATCTTTCCAGGTTTGGGAAAACTGGCCTAATTACATGCCCAACCTTTGACTCTACAGGCTTCTTTAGGGCTCTTGGACATTCTGACCAGAAGGATCTTTTAACTCTCCATGCAGTGACAGCCAACTCAAATGCCCACAAGAGCTGGATGGATAGTGCTCGTGACTAAAGTGTGCCAGTTTATAGTAGGTCTGGTTTTTACTGACATCGAAGTAACAAAAAAATTAGAAAGCATGCACGCCAAGCCAGACAAATTTGAGCTGAAGTCGGGTCCACAGTCCATGAGTCTGTGACCTTTGGCACTCTCACAGTGCACTTTTTCACAGAAATAAAAGTAAAAAGAATCTGTTTTGGACTTCCGTGGCAGTCCAGTGGATAAGCATCTGCCTGCCAATGCAGGGGACAAAGGTTTGATCCCCGGTCCAGGAAGATTCCATGTGCTGTCGAGCAACTAAAGCCCCTGTGGCACAACTTCTGCGCATGCGCTCTAGAGCCTGGGAATTGCACCTACGGAAACTCTTTGCCTCTAGAGCCTGTGCTTTGAAACATGAAAACCCACCGCAATGAGAAACCCACAAACTTCAACTGCTGGAGAGAAGCCCCTGCTCGCCACAACTAGAGAAAGACTGCGCACAACCACGAAGACCCAGTGCAACGCACCCCCGCCAAAAACCTTTAAAAATGGTGCACATTAAACAAGTCTTTAGACAAAAGGAATGTGGGGGCCTCCCTGGGGCCTCCCTGGTGGTTCAGGGGCTAAGGGTTTGCACTCCCAGTGCAGAGGGCCCAGGTTCAGTCCCTGGTCAAGGAACTAGATCCCACATGCCACAACAAAGACCCAGTACAGCAAAATAGATAAAATAAGTATTTTTTTTTAATCTGTTTTTTTCAAATAGTCTCATATAACCTGGCAAGGACTCAGACAGGCTTTCTCCACAGTGTTGAAAATCTTAGGAATCAAGGCTCCCACTATACACCGGGCAAAACTGAGCCCAGAGTACAGAAGGGGTGGCCCTGAGTCCTCAGAAAAGCTTAGCCAGTATTTACTGACCACCAGGCAACGTGTTCAGTGCTGGGGGACTTCAGCCTGCAGGTCCCAGTCCTCAAGGACGGAGGGGACAAACACAGAGCGAGCAAGTGGTGGCCAGTGAGTGGGGGCTCTCCGGTGATGTGACTCGGTGCCCGGGGCTACAGGGAGTCCCCAGGAACAAAGAAGGTTTTCAGGGAGGAGGTAAGGCTGAGAAAGACGTTGGTGGTTTTTGGTTTTTGTTCATCTCAAGAAGGGATTTAGAACAGGGTTGGCAAACGTTTCCTGTAAAGGACCAGATAAAATATTTTAGGCTTTGCGGGCCACACTGTCTCTGCCGTTCTGTTGTTCTGTCTGTTGCAGCGCAAAAGCAGGCCCAGATGACAGGTAAACGGCTGGGCGTGGCGGGGCGCCAATACAAGTTTATCTATTCACACGAAATGTGAATTTCGTGTAATTTTCACATGTCACGAAGTAGTCTTCTTCTTTCTTCCCTCCAGCCATTTAAAACTATAAAAACCATTCTTAGCTCACAGGCAGCCCGAAAACAGCCAGTGGGCTGGATTCGGCTGGTGGCTGGATTTCATCCACCCCTGATTTGGTAGGTGAAGAGTAGCTTGCCAGGCCAGTGGGAGAAGGGTGTTCCAGGCAAGGAGGGCGGCAGGTGCAAGGACAGGGAGGAGAAGACTGAGTAGAAAAGTGGGGCTCAAAGTGCCGCCTCTTGGGAATTCCCTGGTGGTCTGGGCGTTAGAACTCTGCACGTCCCCTGCAGGGGGTGTGGGTTGGATCCCTGGTTGGGGAACTAATGAATAAATAAATATTAAAAAAGAAGAAGAAGAAGTAGTGTAGATAGCACCTCCCTATCTAACCCATTGTTGCCAAATTATTCTGGTTGTTAAGAGAAGCTGGGGATGTACACATTGCATACGTTTCTATGTGCTGGGATGGTTCTGGGCACCAGAGAATCCGTGGAGGGCGAAATAGCCAGAAGACACTGCTTGCAAACTCACGGAGGCCCGATGTGAACGAAACAGCAGGTTCGATGGTGGCAAGTGCGGTGGAGAAACGTAACACAGGGCGGGGGCAGAAGTGTCAGGGGAATGCGGACTTTCAGGCGAGGTATCAGGGGAACCTCTGAGATTGAGCAAAGGCTGGAAAGAGTCCCAGAAGGAGCCGTACGGTACCCTCCCCTCCCAGGAGAAGAGCTGCCCTTCCAGGTAGAGAGAGAAACAACACAAAGTCCTAAAGAGGCAGCCAGGCTGGAATGTCACAGAACGGTGAGAGGTGAGCTGTGTAGCTGGAGCAGAGGGGGTGAGGGGCAGAGTCAAAGTTGTTGAGGGCAGAGAGGTCACGGGGTCAGACCATGCGGGACTTTATGGCCACTGTGAGGACTTCAGCTTTAGGTCTGAGTAGGTGGGAGACATGGAAGGTTCTAAGCAGAGGAGAGAGAGGACCAGACCTAGGTCTTCACTGTATCCCTCTGGCTGCCTGTGGAGAATGGACAGGACATGGGGGAATGGAGGTGGAGAGAAGTCACTGGCCTCTGGAGATTTGCATTTTGAAGGTGAAGCTATAGAATTTGCTGATGTTCAGGATGCGGGGTGTAAGAAATTTAGATCTTCCTGTGAAAACTTTCTAGATGTAATTGATGGCAACCAAGTCAAAACTGAAAATATCTCCCGCCGGGCCACTAAGGCCTTGTGTAGGCGGCTAGTTTGCTGTCTTTCTTCTATATCAGGTCTACCTCCCATGTTTTGAATCTTTCGTTATGATTTTACGTTTCTCATGTTCCTTTTCCAAACTAGATTGGGATCCACCCTTAATCAGGGGCGGGGACTGTACTTTTTCTTTTTATGTTTCATGATGAGGTTAGTGAATGTGGGGGTGGGCGGGTGGGTGGGGCACCTTTTCCCTCCCCATGGTTATCTGTTCAATAGACATTGGTGGAACATCTAACCACAGCAGGAACTTTCTGAGAGGGTCAGACCCTGAACGTACCAGCTCTGAGAGGTCTGTTCTTCTCAGACCCTGCAGTCAGGACTCCTGAAATAATTTTTTCCCCTCAAACCTGCTCAGATCTTCTACCCTGAAAACTCAATACATGTTTCTCCCCTTCCAGATACAGCCCTGTCTGGCCCGATTTCTCTGAAGGGCACTGCCGCTCCAGACCAAATCCTTCCGCCCGAGCACAGACCCTGGCCCTCTGATGCTGGCTTCTGCTCTAGTGTCCCCAACCCCAGAGGTCACTGCCAAGTTTCCCTGGTTGCCTAGCTGCGACGGCTACTGCTGGGTCTTCCCTGAATTCACCTCTGTTCAGGGGCTTTTGTTGCCACTGAACAAACAGCCCGTGCTTCTGGAAATTCCACCGGTTCCTGTAAAGCTGCTCCTCCCTGGGTCCCCTCCCCCTTGGACCCCCCTTCTCCTGCCTCTTCTTCCTCTAGAATAAATGTCCTGAGTCAGTGCAGGAGACCTGGGTTTGATCCCTGGGTTGGGAAGATCCCCTGGAGAAGGAAATGGCAACCCACTCCAGTATTCTTGCCGAGAGAATCCCACGGGCAGAGGAGCCTGGCAGGCGACTGTCCATGGGGTTGCAAGAGTCGGACACAGCTTGGCGACTAAACCACCACCACAGGCCAGGAAGGTGAAAGTGCTGACTGAAGTGACCCTCAGGTGTCCTTTTAAGTATAAACTTGAGTTGGTTATTAAATACGAACAGTGGAGGACGCGTACTAAGTATTTAACAAGTGTCCATCCCTCCTCTAAGCACTTTAGATATGTGTTGATTCTCATAACAACTCTTGGAGGTGGCTATGATTGTTATTCCCATTTTTCAGATTGGACACTGAGGCACAGACAGGTTGAGTAACTTGCTTGAGGCCATACAACTTGTTGGTGGCAGAGCTATAATTTGAACCCAGGCCGTCTGACTCCAGGACATAGAAGCATAATCGGATGACTCTACAATCGGATTCTACTACAACTCTGCAGCTATCAATACCTTCTCTCCACCACCCCTAATCTGCCAAATAAAAGAAATTCTATCTATTTACTGTTAATTCCCCCATTCCATTTCTCAAGTGGACAATATATTGATCTCAGAATATCTGGTGGGAGAGATCCTGCCCCTTTGGCCAATTTCACTAAAATTTACACTCCATAGACTCTTAAGAGATGCTTGCTCCTTGGAAGAAAAGCTATGACAAACCTAGACAGCTTATTAAAAAGTAGAGACATCGCTTTGCCAAGAAAGGTCCATATAGTCAAACCTATGGTTTTTTCCAGTAGTCATGTATGGATGTGAGAGTTGGACCATAAAGAAGGCTGAGCACTGAAGAATTGATGCTGTCAAATTGTGGTGCTGGAGAAGATTCTTGAGTCCCTTGGACAGCAAGGAGATCAAACAACAAGTCAGTCCTAAAGGAAGTTAACTCTGGATAATCATCGGGAGGACTGATGCTGAAGCTGAAGCTCTAATACTTTGTCTACCTGATGCGATGAGCCAACTCATTGGAAAAGACCCCGATGCTTGGAAAGGTTGGAGGCAGAAGGAGAAGGGGGTAGCAGAGGACAGATGGATAGAGAGTATCACTGACTCAATGGACATGAATTTGAGCAAACTCTGGGAGACAGTAGAGGACAGAGGAACCTGGCGTGCTATAGTCCGCCGGGGTTGCAAAGAGTCGGACACAACTTAGCAACTGAGCAACAACAAGGCACTCACTCGGATCCCGCTATTTCCTTCTGAGCTACTGTTCTAGAGTAATACTGTGCCAGGTGGGGCAAGCCCAGGATGTTGAAGGCAGCAAAGTTTCTAGTAATGAAAACTCGGAAGCAACCTGAGAGTCCATCCATAGGGGAATGAAAAAGAAAATTTGCATATTCCTATTACAGCATATATGTGGCAGGTTAAGGAAGGAAATAGAATTGAAGCGTTGACTTAGAAAAACCTATGACTTACAGAGGGGGAAAAAAGGGAGTTCCGGAACAATGCTGACAGGATCCTGGCATTCCATAGATGTTTATGGAGCACCAGCTCTCTGCCTGACACTGCTCAAGGCGCTGAGAATACAGCAGGGAACGAAACAAACAGCTTACCATAGTTGAGCTAACATCCTACCTAGGCGGAGCAGGGAGGCTGGGGACAAGTTTGTGTTGGGTGTGGTAAATGAACAAATGTGTAATAGGAGAAGGTTTCCCAATTTTGTAAAAAGATTCACCACAAAATAATCCTTGTGTTTTCCAGGTGTATTTATTTATGTATATAAATGCACAGGAAAAAGTCTGCAAGGAAGCACCCCAAACTGCCGACAGTGCTATTCTGTGGGGAAAGGCAGGTGCCTGGTGTTCCTCCAAAAGTGCTTTAGCTGTGCAGAAGAATGTGCCCATGTATCATCTGTGTAACGAAAAATGAGTAATAGTTAGCAACTGGGACCCACATGCCATACTGGTGGAAATATAAAACGGTGCAACCACTTAGGAAAGCTACTGGCAATTTCTAATAAAAGTAAAGCGTGTGACTCAGCAATTCCCCTCCTAAATGTTAGCTTAAAAGAGATGAAAACCTATGCCCACACAGAGGTGTGTGCACCAGTGTTTAGAGTGGCTTTATACGTAATAGCCTCAAAGAAGAGACAAGACAGAAGACCATCACAGGGAGGCTAGACCAAAACACTGTACGTCCGCACACTAGAACATTATTCCGGAATCAAAAGGAGCAAGCTATTGATATGTGAACACATCTAAAAGCATTATATGGAGTGAAAGAAGCCAGGCAAAAAAAGGCACGTACCATGTGATTCCAATTATATGAGAGGCAAAACTAATCTATGGTGATAGGAATCAAAAGGATGGTTGCCTGTGGGGGTTGTGGGTTGACAGGAAGGGGACCGGAGGGAACTTTCTGGAATGACAGGAATGTTCTAGATCTTGACTGGGAGGTGTACCCGGTGTAAGGATTTGTGAAAATTCATTGAATCACTCACTTTAATCTGTGCACTTCACTGTAACAAATTTCACATTAATATTCATAATAGAATAACCACCAAAGCCTGGAGAGGAATATGCTGACATGCTGAGTGTTTATTTCTAAATGGCAAAAATATAGGTGATTTTCATTGCCAACATATGCACATCTGGGGTTTTCCAAAGTTCCAGCAATATACATATAATCCTTTAGTGATCAGAAAAAAGAGTAAAGAAAAGGACATGGCCTATGCATTTACATAAAAAAAAGGACATATGCCTCTTCTGTGCATATTTTGTTTAGTCATTTTAAGGGAGTATGTTTTCTAAGAAGAAGGAAGGGAAGAGAGAGGAGGGTGAGAACAGGAAAATTTTCTGTCCTTTTGTTTTCAACAAAGATTAACTGGAAAGCAGCAATATTCAAAGATTGTTGTGAATAAGTGAAAATAATTCAGAGCCGTAGATTTGTTAGTCAAGAACCTTGTAATAGTGCTGAGCATGTGGGGGATCCTATCTGCCTCTAAAAGAGTGGCTGAAAAAGGCCCCCTCATCCTTGCTGTTTCCTTCAAACCTCTGCTTCTGCACAACTCATCTTTCCACCGTGCCTCTGGAGGACAGAGTGCTTTCCTTTTTTCTGAATCCCCAGAGCCTAGTGCTGTGCTTCGCACCAGGTGGGTCCTTTGCCCAGGCTCTATGCATTTCATTTTTTTAAAGAAAGTCCCAGAGCAGGTCCCAGGCATGGGTAGGTCCCTAGCTTTTCACACTTTTACCCCACACTGAACCCATCCCAGGCTGAGGAGGAACCGAGAGGTTGACCTTCTATTCCCTTGGGGCCAGGAACAGATACTTAGGGGATTCCCAGACACGCTGTAGAAACTCCTGCCTTGCCTTGAAAGGTCATGCTGGTCACCTCTGGCCTGCTTTCTCTCTCCCGTTCTGGTTTCCTTGAGATGCATGGGTGGGTAGAGGCCGAGACAGCAGGGCCAACCTCAGGTCTTGCTCCCCTTCTGCTCCTCTGGCCTCCGGGGAGCTCAGGCTTGCTGTGGGACTGGGACCAAGTTTGTTTGCAGTCTTTGGCCGAGGAGCCACTGGGCCACTGGCATTGTTTTCTGCTTCCCGCAACACCACAAAAGCTTTGCTGAGGCCCAGGGAGCGTCTACAAAGTGCTCCTCTCTGGTTTTTTGGCGGCTTTTTATCTTTGGATCCAGGCAAAGCTGTGGAGGGGCAGGGCAAGACCAAGGAGGCCCGAGTCAGTTGCAGCAGCAGCGGCGCACTGCGGGGAGGTGGTCAAGTGAGATGTACAGGATGCCCGCGCTGCAGGATAATGGGGATTGGGATGGGGTGGAGACCTCCATCCATAAAGTGGGCAGGGAGGACTCGGGGAGCCGGTGACCTGTCTTGCTGTGGCAGCTGCTGAAAAGTCCTGCTGGAGGAGGGAATCAGAAGGTACAGACAGGATATTGCGCACACCACCAGAAAGTTCTTTTCTTCTTATCTTGACGTTATAGTCTTGATCTATCCTTTTTCAAGCTAGGCAACCCCCACTCACCATACACACCATAGCCTCTAGCTAGGCTCCCTATTTCATGCAATCCAGGCTCCTCTAATTTACTCACTGTGTGACCCTGGGCAAGTCACCTTACCTCTCTTTGCCTCAGTTTCTTCATCTGTAAAATGGCACCATAATCATTCCCATTGTTATGAGGAGGTAATGAATTAATATATGGAAATTGCTTAGAACAGTGGCTGGTATGCAGTAGGTATTATAAAAGGATTGGTGATGATCTTTTATTGTTATTATTTTTTATTACTGCATGCTATTCTCCATCCAACAGTGTGACCATTTAAAAACCTGAATCAGAATCAGGTCATGGATTTAAACGCCCTTGCTTAAATCCCTCCCCAGGGTGCCCACTGTGCTTAGCATAAAATCCACGTGTGGACTGTCTCCACATTACTAATCTGACTTCATTGCCTACTACTCTTTTCATTATTGTTCCCACCTCACCAGCCTCCTTGCTGTCCCGGAATGTTCCAAGTGTGGTTCAACCTTGGGGACTTTGCACTTGCATTTTTTCTGCCTAGGAAGCTATTTTCACACTTTATAGAGTTGGTTCTGGCTCAGCATTCAGATCTCAGCTTAACCATTATTTCTTTCAGAGAGTTTTCCCACATCACTCTATCTGGGTACACGCCTTCTTGTATTTCTCTATGAAAATGCCTTGTTTATTTCTTAGCTATTACGGGCTATGCTCTCCCCAGACTAGAATATAAATGTCAAGAGGTGAAACTTCATCTTATTCACTGTTTTCCCCCCTACATTTAGCATAATGATAAGTACACAGTAGGTGCTCAGTGCATATGATTTGGTTAAAGGAATGACTGCAGAAAGGAGCAAAGGTCTCTAGGATTTAGAGTCTCCTGGGCGAGACTATTGATGGAGAAGCCATCCATCTAGGGGAGAGTGGATAAAGTTTTTGGGGACTACGGCAGATAATTGGTTCAAGTGGGACATATTTTTGAGGTGCCTGTACGATTACTTGGAAAGATGTTCCCTAAACACCTCACACATGGGTCTGGAGTGACCTACACTTTTTTCTACAACTGAATGAAGACCCAACTCAAGGTGGTTTAAACAACGTGACCTTATGTAGGGCAGTCTTAGGGTTGGTTAATTCAGTGGCTTAACAGCAGTATTAAGGGTCC
The DNA here is from genome assembly GCF_042477335.2 of Ovis canadensis. Classification (NCBI taxonomy): domain Eukaryota; kingdom Metazoa; phylum Chordata; class Mammalia; order Artiodactyla; family Bovidae; genus Ovis; species Ovis canadensis. The sequence continues at coordinate 92,391,517 of NC_091257.1, read as the reverse complement.
AGGTCCTTTCCATCCGCTGTGATGGCACAGTCTCTCCTCATGGGCCCAATATAGCTGCCAGAGCTCCAGACATGGCGTCTTCATGCAACATCCACAGATCAGAAGGACAGAGAGATGCTTTTTTTTTTTTTTCCTGAGTCTTGTTTTAAGAGAGAAGAAAACTTGCAGCCCTTAGTCTTATTGTATCAAGTCTTATTGGCTGATGTGTCATATATCTGTTCCTCATGATTGATTAAGACTCCTTAAAACTCCTTAAGATTTCAGAGAAGGCAATGGCACCCCACTCTAGTATTCTTGCCTGGAAAATCCCATGGACTGAGGAGCCTGGTGGGCTGCAGTCCATGGGGTCTCTAAGAGTTGGACACGACTGAGTGACTTCACTTTCACTTTTCACTTTCGTGCATTGGAGAAAGAAATGGCAACCCACTCCAGTGTCCTTGCCTGGAGAATCCCAGGGACGAGGGAGCCTGGTGGGCTGCCGTCTATGGGGTCGCACAGGGTCGGACACAACTGAAGTGACTTAGCAGCAGCAGCAACACCCTTAAGATTTACCTGTTGTAGGTGGGAAGGTGTTCATTGTCTTCAGAGGTGGCCAAACTTGGAGTTTTGATAGGGAGAAGGGGAGATGGTTATTCTCTACAAAAATGGTATCGTCAGTCTTCAGAAGGTTAGGTCTGAGCATACAGTCGTATTACCAGAGAAAGCCAGTAGGACGTGGCAGTGCAAGAGAATGGGGGAAGGGAGGGGGAGGTGGGCAGGGCACCTTGCATTTACTGCTAAGAAAATGTTTTAAAAAGGAGGGAGACGTCACTGTGCTGAGAGCTACTGAGTCATCGAGTAAAATCAGGATGGAGAAATAGCCGCTGGGGTTGGACTTGGAGGTCCAAATTGCTGGCTTTGACGAGAGCAGTGGAATGATGGATGTTTCTGGAATTTATACCTGCATTCCCCCCTGCTGCTACCCAACTCCACACTTTACCACTGCTTTTCTGGATTCTTAAAATAGCTTCCTTACTGATTCCTCAGACTGGTATCATATTACAGAGGTCTTTCCATGTGAAGCTGAGCAAGTCATAATTACATCCATCAGCAGTAGGGAGCCGCTGGAGGTGCCTGAGCCAGGGAATGACTGGGTCACAGCTGCCCTTTATGGAGGTTAACCTGAGAGAATGGTAGAGGGTGGAATGGAGGCTGGTGAGACTGGAGGCAGGAGAAGTCTCCCTCGTCCTTTGTTTCTGCCTCTGTTCTTTCTGGTGCTAGGGCCCTGCTTGACCTTTGGAAACATTCCCTCCCTGCTTTCAGTCCGTAAGGTTCAAGTAGGACCCACTCTCCTAGCCTCTCTAGTGGAAGAAGACACGTGACCCAGACCTGGCTGTTGAGAGTCGGTGATTGGCCATAGGACCCACTTCTAATAAGATGGCCTTTCAAGCTGCACTTCCGGGAAACAGTCTATTTCTTTCAGCCCCTAGATCCAGCTGTTCCTGAAGGTACTGCAGACTTCTTACTTACATGAGCCAATATGCTCCCTGTTTTGCTTGAACTGTTTTTTGAGTTGGATTTCTGCCCCTTGCATCTTAAGAAACCTTAAATAATACAGTAACTAGGGGATTTGGGAGATGAGAGTTCTGGATATGGAAGGAGAGAATCAAGGTTGACCATGGATCTTCCTGGGAGGATAGTATAGGCAAGTATGGGAAACCATTTATTAATTTATTCAATACATGTTTGTTGAGTACCTATACAGTTCCTGGCTCTGTTATAGATCCTGGAGATACGGCAGTGAGCAAAACAAATAAAAACTCTTCTTTGTATTGAACACATAGTCTAGGGGCTCAGGAAATAGCAATATTTATTCTGCTATCATGATTATCAACATCATCCCTGTCCATAGATGTGGAAAATGAAGCTTCAAGAGGTGAAGTCACACAGCCAGTGAGGAGCTAAGTGGAAATCTGACTTCATCTCTTTATGATTTCCAAATCAGCTGTGTCCACCCCACCAGGCTGGAGAGAGAGAGAGTACACCCATGTGGAAGTGACTTCACACTTCAGAAAGAATGCTACACACTGGTTGAAAGGAGTAGAACAGGGATTTTCTGCATTGAAGGCTGGAGGAATCCACTGCAGGACAGAAAAGTGATCAGAAGATGGGGAAATTTGAGCCACAAATCACAGTGGTTTTAGAACTTGGAAAAGGTCATTGAGATCAAATTAATCAAGAAGGCTTTCTGAAAGGAAGGGATGCTGTGGCCTGGTGTGTGTGTGTGTGTGTGTGTGTGTGTGTGTGTTTAAAGCTTTTTATTTTATATTGGAGTATAGCCGATTAAAAATTTTGTGAGTGCAGGTGGACAGCAAAGGGCCTTAGCCATACATATACATGTATCCATTCTCCCCAATCCAGGCTGCCACATACCACTGAGCAGGTTTTCCTGTGCTATACAGCAGGACCATGTTGGTTATCCATTTTAAATATAGCAATGTGTATTAATACCTGTCAATCCCAAACTCAGCAGGGTCTTAAAAGAAGGGAAAGGTATTGGTAGGGGAATGTGTGAGTCTGTGGCCGCCTCAGTACTCCATGGCTCACATCTTCAGTTGGATGTTGAATCAATTATTTTTTTCTGTTTTTTTTTTTTGTTGTTGTTGTTTGTTGTTGTTGTTGTTGGATGCTGATGACAGTGGGGAGAAGGAGTCCTGGTTAGGGTGACTTGACAGCTTTTGTTGTTGCTGCCGAAATCATTAGCCCCCTGCCAACAGCACCCAGATCTTGCAGGTCTGCAGGCTGGAGATACACACACAATAATGCGTTAAAAAAATATTCTCCAACAGGAACTGTGACTCATACACATTTCTGCCGGCATGAATAAAAATATCGAGAGTGAAAGATGGATTAGTCACTGGAACACAATTTGCTTTGGAGAACTGAGTCCCCCACAGTTGCCACTGTTCTTCATTAGCTTCTGGAATTTGGAAACTGGGCCCCTAACCTGGTGCCTACCAGGGGTGTGGGATGAAGTCTGGCTGGGTGGGTGTGGGGTTTGGGGGGCAGAGGGTGGGCTCTAGGCAGCAGGACTGGATGCTGCGGGGGCAGCACTTGGGTCCTACAGGTGGTCTTCACTTGGCTGTTGTTCTGATGGGCCTTTGCCTGGGCTGTTCATTAGGACCACCTCGAAACCAACGTCATCCGTTTTTTCATGCATTCACTCCTTTAGTCATACCATCAGTCCACTGTAAGCGAGGCGATGTGTTAGACTCTATGTGGGACCCCAAAAGGGATTGAAGAGAGGCGCTTACCAAGGAGCCAAGGCCATTTCAAGGGAAAGCAAAAAAGACTTCCTAGAAGATCCAGTGGCTAAGACACCACTCTCCCAGTGCAGGGGCTGGGGTTCAGTTCCGGGTGCTGCAGTGAGATCCCACATGCTGCACCGAGAAGATGCTGCATGCTGAGAGTAAAGATCCCATGTGCCCCAACTGAGACCTGGTGCAGCTAAATAAAAAAAATATTAAACAAACAAACAAAACCCCAACGAGCCAAGACCAGGAAACACGATATAAATGTCTACACAGAGATTTAGAGAAAGGTGAGATCTATTTTTTTTTTTTAAGTCTAGCCCAAGGATTGGCAAACTGCAGCCTGCAGGTTACTGTTTGTATAAACAAAGTTTTATTGGAACACATCCACACTCATTCATTTACATATTGTCTCTCGCTGCCCTTAGCACTCCAGTGGCAGAATCATATAGTTGTGACACAGACTGTACAACCCTGATAGCCTAACGTATTTACTAACGGGCCCTTTACCCAAACGTTAGCTAGCTCCTAATTTAGTGTGGGTCACAGACTTGCAGCTGTAAACAAGAGAAACTGCGCTAGAATTTTATGAATGGTTATAAGGAGCTCATACAATCTCAAGGGTGCCCAGGAAGTCAGTCTTGGCAACCAGACCCCAAAGAATGGTGCCCAAACCACTCTGTGGGGTGGCTCCTGGAACGGTCCTGCCGAGCTCAGACACCTGAAAACCAAAACCTCTGCTGTCACTCTGCCCTCAAGCCGGATGCTTCTGCCATGTCTTTGGTCGAAGGTAAGCAAAACATACAGACCTGATGACTCAGCAATTCCAGTTCTGATTGACAACCTAAAAAATACTTGCTCACAGACACAAATGGAAATAGACACGAGGATGTCTGCGACATGTGGCTTCAGAGTTTGCAGTGGTTTCTAGCACTGGGAAACGGAGGGGCAGAACATAGTTTCACTGGTTAGGGTTAATATTAGCTGTAATAAACAGACCATAGAGTATGTGAAGTCTCAGGCCCCAAGGAGATTTCACTATTTGCTCAATAAGGTGTTCCAAGGTGAAAGTTACCAATGGGTGGTCTGTCTCCTCTCCATGCAGGCATTCAGATCCAGGCTGAGGGGTCACTCTGGGGTCATCATCCCAGTCAGTTTAGAAGGGAAAAGAGCATGGAGGAGAGGGCATGAGAGAGGTTCTAAGGGCCAGGACTGGAGGCGATACACATGGCATGTCCTGGCATCTATGGGCTAAAGCTGTTAGGTGACTCTGCCTCCCTGCAAGGGAAGCTGGGAAATGTAGTCCTTCCTTGTGTCCTGGAGGAGCAGGAAACCATATTTGGGGAACAGCCAGCAATCTACCACCATGATACATTCACACAATGGAATCTAAGCAACAGTCGGAAGTAACAAGTTTTATTTACAAACAGCAACAAGGAATGATCTCAAAAAAAAAAAAAGAAAAAAAAAGAGGTTGAGTGAAAAAAGTAACATGGCATGGGATGTGTAACCCTGTAACATTTATGTAAAAATTTATAAACAACCTTTGGGCTTCCCTGGTGACTCAGATGGTAGAGTCTGCCTACAAGGCTGAAGACCTGGGTTCAGTCCCTGGGTCAGGAAGATCCCCTGGAGAAGGAAATGGCAACCCACTCTGGTATTCTTGTCTGGAAAATTCTATGGACGGAGAAGCCTGGCGGGCTACAATCCATGGGGTCGCAATGAGTTGAAAATGACTGAGCAACTAACTTTAACTTATAAACAAGCAACCATAAAACAACATTTTATCTCTTTATATATATATTTTTACTATGTCTATCTGGATACACTTATATCCAAATAAATGTATGGCAGATGGGCAGAAAAAACACACTTTAAACATACCCAAGTGGGTGTCCATGGGAGGGTGGGGAGGGGGGAAGGAGGAGGAGAAATGGGTGATGAAGGCAAAAATAAATGAAAATAAAATAGAGGCCATACTCTGATGTCATTGACGGTGTGCATGGCCTAAAGAGTGTTGTTAACTAACTGCGTGTATCTGAGGTCCAAATTTTAAAAAAAAGGGGACCAATGTATTAAAGAATAAAAGTAATATATTCAATACATCCACTGTAGAAAATTTGGGAAATGTAAGTGTAAAGAAGAAAATGAATACCCATAATCCCACTGCCCACATGTAACTACTTTTGTTATTTTTGTACATTTCTTTCCTGTCTTTTTTTGCTATGAATACATAAGACATATTGACAATATTAGGATCACAGTCTATATGTAATTTACTCCACTCTTTTCCTCTCTGTTTATCCATGTATCTTGACCATGCTTCTGTTTCATTAAATAGGCTTTGACAGCAGACTTTTAAATGGCTAAATAATTGTCCACATTGTGGATATACTATAATGTATTTAAGTATTTATCTATAAGTGAGAATTTGTTGTTGTTGCTGTTGTTGAGTCACGAGGTTGTGTCTGACTCTTTGCAACTCCATGGACTGGAACACGCCAGGCTTCCCTGTCCTCCACTACCTCCCGGAGTTTGCTCAAGTTCATGCCCATTGAGTCGGCGATGATATCTAACCAAGTGGGGATTTAGGTCTTTTCAAATATGAGTTATTATAAGTAACACTGCAGTGAACATCTCTGTGAATCAAAGTTTATGTGAGTGTGTGATTATTTCTGTGGTTCAGATTCCTTGAATGAGAATAACTAGGTCAAAGGGCATGAACATAGATGTGTATCCAATTTTTAAGGTTCATTTTTAAGAGGTGAAATGGAGAACACAAAGAGAAAATATAAAAGAATACATGTAAATTGTAATAACTTATTAAAAAGTGAGCCTTTGTGAAATCATCACCAAGGGTAAGAAATATGACACTGCCAGACCCCTCATGCCTCAGTATGGCTCATCTAAATCCCAGACTCCTACTCCCTGGTCTGGGAGGAAACCACTGCCTTGATACGTACAGTAAATGTTACACTCTTTTCTTTATAGCTTTGCCATCCAAATGTATACCTCAAAGTACTGCAGTTTAATATGCTTTTGAGCATCATGTAAATGGAATCATACATAATGTGCTTTTGTATATCTGGCTTTGCTGGCTCCATATTACGTTTTAAAACTTCATCCACACATTGCTGCATGGGCCTGTATGTAGTTCTTTCTCTGCCACAGCTTCTCTTTTCTTTTCTATGAGTCTGTGTACATTTCACATTGCTGAGGACCTCCATTTGCGTGGTAGGGGAAGAAAGTCCTTTCTTTTGTAGAAGGATCTTTTGTGTTTTCTTCAAGATTTCTGGGGGCTGTAAGATCTCATTGTGCCCTCATATTCCCTTGTAGAGCTGGCAGAGCAGGATGCTTAATGTCTGCACTTAACAGATGAGGAAACTGAGGCTCAGAAAAAGGAACAAAATTCCAGTTCCCAGTCTCTGCTGCCACACATTTATTTGGATATATGTGTATCCAGACAGATATAGTAAAAAATAGTGCCTGATATATAGTGAGGACTCAAAAAATAAATGGCAACAGTTGATATTAGAACTTTCTCCCTTTCAGCAGAGGTTCCAGGAATGGAATTTGCCCAGCATATCTGGAAGGCAGGCTACAGTATAAATGGCACTTGGAGAGGGCGCGGTTGTTTGTGTTTCTGCTGGCTAAAGAGGAAACCATCAGTTTTCAGTAAAAGTTACCACTGAGATTGCCAGGTGTCTGGATTTGGACTGGGCAGCCCTATTTTTTGAGCAATGAGTCCAGGAAACAAACCAAAAAAACCCCAAAAAACCCAGACATATAAATGTGTGTCCAGTATGTCTGCTGAAACCATCTGGCATCTTTTGCTACAGAATTTCAAGATACACCATCCAGGTCAATCTCCGGGCTTGACTAAGTTGTAGAATTTACCTTTTATGCACCAGTCTATTTCTGAATCTTTTTCTTCACTTTTACCCCCAATCCAGGCTTCATGTTAGGAATCTTAGATCTCTGCTTCATTGGAAAAGCATATGGCAAATAGCAGTCCTCTCTGGGGCATCTGCCTTTTAAGAGAGAAATTGGAAGTGGGAAATACTTATTTCAAAGAATTAGGTGACCCTAATACAAGAAGTATCAATAACCTCAGATATGCAGATGACACCACCCTTATGGCAGAAAGTGAAGAGGAACTAAAAAGTCTCTTGATGAAAGTGAAAGAGGAGAGTGAAAAAGTTGACCTAAAGCTCAACATTCAGAAAATGAAGATCATGGCATCCGGTCCCATCACTTCATGGGAAATAGGTGGGGAAACAGTGGAAACAGTGTCAGACTTTATTTTGGGGGGCTCCAAAATCACTGCAGATGGTGATTGCAGCCATGAAATTAAAGGACGCTTACTCCTTGGAAGAAAAATTATGACCAACCTAGATAGCATATTCAAAAGCAGAGACATTACTTTGCCGACTAAGGTCCGTCTAGTCAAGGCCATGGTTTTTCCTGTGGTCATGTATGGATGTAAGAGTTGGACTGTGAAGAAGGCTGAGCACCGAAGAATTGATGCTTTTGAACTGTGGTGTTGGAGAAGACTCTTGAGAGTCCCTTGGACTGCAAGGAGATCCAACCAGTCCATTCTGAAGGAGATCAGCCCTGGGATTTCTTTGGAAGGAATGATGCTAAAGCTGAAACTCCAGTACTTTGGCCACGTCATAGGAAGAGTTGACTCATTGGAAAAGACTCTGATGCTGGGAGGGACTGGGGGCAGGAGGAGAAAGGGATGACAGAGGATGAGATGGCTGGATGGCATCACTGACTCGATGGACCTGAGTCTGAGTGAACTCTGGGAGTTGGTGATGGACAGGGAGGCCTGGCGTGCTGCAATTCATGGGGTCACAAAGAGTCGGACACGACTGAGCGACTGAACTGAACTGAATACAAGAAGTGCAGATGTTGGATGGCTGTACAGTTGGTTAATTTAGGAGCTCAGTGACATCAATGATCTAGGTTCTTCCCATCTGTCAATTCTGCCATCTTCAAATGATCAACAATGTGCTTCCTCATGGTGTCAACAGGGCTGCCACACCTCCAGGCATCATGGCTTCACTCAGTTATAATAACTAATACTTAATCGAGTATCAGCAGCATCCCATGCACTTTCAAGTTATTAAGTATACTCATCCGCAAAACAACCCTGTGAGGTAGGAACTCTTATTGGTTTCATTTTACAGATAGATGCATCAAAGCTGGAAGAGATAATCACTTGCACAGTTACACAATAGGAAGTTGTGGGGCTGGAATTTGAACCCAAGCAGCTGGTCTCTAGAGCTACAAGGCCCAAAGTCTAGAGAGAAAGGAAAGGACCAGGTCAGCAGCCAACCTAGGATCGGAAGTGAAGGTCCTAAGCATTTCCTTCTCTCTTTCCTCCAGGCTATATTTCCAAAGCTTTCAGAAGGAATATGACTTGGCAAAGCGCTGGAACCATGAATCAATCTAATATCTATTATGTTCAGATCAGACCTTGAACCAGAGCCTTCTGGAGATATCTGCTTCTAAAAGCAAGGGTTTCTTTGGACAAGTTTTGACTTGGGGAGTTGCAGGTGGCTCCACTAAGAGTAGCAGGAAGAGAACTGTGTTTTGCTCTGAAGAAGTGAACCCGAGCCTGCGTGTGCAGCCTTGGGTGGGGGTGTCCAGCTGTTCTGTCCAATGCCAAGGGTGGAGACATCTCTCTCCTCGTCTCAGAAGGCTGCTCTTGGTGCTTGGAATGGGAAAAGATTCTCTGGGCAGCTAGCCTGACTTACTGAGAACTCATTTGAATCTGGGGAATGATTGGCAATTTGGGACAGTCCGATAATGCGATTCTCACCTGGCTTGTTCAACTTGGGATGGAGAAAAAACCACCCCTTGGGGCTTCCCTCGGAGAAGGCAATGGCACCCCACTCCAGTACTCTTGCCTAGAAAATCCCATGGACTGAGGAGCCTGGTGGGCTGCGGTCCATGGGGTCACAAAGAGTCGGACACAACTGAATGACTTCACTTTCACTTCACTTTCATGCATTGGAGAAGGAAAAGGCAACCCACTCCAGTGTTCTTGCCTGGAGAATCCCAGGGATGGGGGAGCCTGGTGGGCTGCCATCTATGGGGTCACACAGAGTCGGACACAACTGAAGTGACTTAGCAGCAGCAGTAGCAGGGGCTTCCCTGGTGGCTCAGTGGTAAAGAGTCCGCCTGCCAAGGCAGGAGACACGGGTTCAATCCCTGATCTGGGAAGATCCCACACACCGAGGAGCAACTAAGCCCATGCGTCATAAGGACCAAGTCAGGGCTCCAGAGCCCGGGAGCTGCAACTGCTGAAGTCCACGTGCTCTAGCGAGAGCCCGTGCTCCGCAACAAGAGAAGCCACCACAGCCAGAAGGCCATGCACGACAAGGAAGAGTCGCTCCTGCTCGCCACAACTAGAGGAAAGCCCGTGCAGTAACCAAGACCCAGCACAGCCAAAAAGAAAGAGATGGGTAAATAAAACGAAAAACTCCACCCCTTGCTTTCTCTTAATTACTATCATTTTTAAAAGCAGAGCTTGGGAAGTAGGCGTGGCCTTCAGATCCTGTTGGTTGTTGTTAGTCACTGAGTCGTGTCCCACTCTTGCGACCTCATGGACTGTAGCCCGCCAGGTTCCTCTGTCCATGGGATTCTCCAGGCAAGAATACAGGAGTGGGTTGCCATTTCCTTCTCCAGGGGATCTTCCTGACCCAGGAACTGAACCGGGTCTCCTGCACTGAAGACACATTCTTTACCAACTGATCTACAAGGGAAGCCCAAATCCTGAGCCCACAGAATCTGAGAGCGTCTCATTAGGGAATAAGGAACTCTGTGTAACGTTTCTAAGCAGCATTCACTTCTTCCGCACGACCGTGAAACTTATGCAACAGAAACGAAATGGCATTTCCCACTATTTTTGAAGTACACGGTGACAGAAATTCTAAAGTTGTCCCTGTAGGAGAGAATTCCCCTATTATTACCGTCACTTTTTTTTTTTTGCTAAACTGAATTTTTTTTTCTTCCTCCTTTCTCTCCCTTCTTTTGGTGAATGTTTCCCAGCTAGAGCTGATATCAGGAACTGCCCTGGAGACAGACAGGGATCTAAGGGGCTTCTAGCTGAACATCCTGGATGGGAGGGGTGCAAGTGAAGAGGAAGAAGGGAGGAGAGGTCAGACTGAAACAGGGAGAGAAAAAGGAAACCTCCCTTCGCTTGTGATTCCTTAGTCATGTTCGGTTCAGCGAGCTGCTCTGCGCCAGGTTTAGCTGCGAGGCGGCCAGCCCTGGACTAAGAGAGTCCCCACTGATCACACGAGTGCCGAGCTCTCTATCTGAGTAATGAGACCTGGGCAGGCAGTGACCTGAGGCAGAGGCCTTGAGGTGCCACCAAACAACTCTGGAAAAGTTGAAAGGATTCGTTGATTTGTTTATTTATTGATGGATTGCTAATCTGGTTATTGCTTTTCTCCTCCTGCTCTGATCTGGAAACACCAGGAGGGAAGGAACCTTATCCACTGTAGTCACTGCTGTAGCCCAGCCTGGCACACAGTAGGTCTTCAATAAACACTTGAATGAATGACAGAAGGAACTTGCTGTCTTTCTTTGTTGAATGCCTCACTGTCTGCTCCCCTTCCTGGCGTGAGGTCAGCTCCAGGAGGGCCTGAATGGTTATGCCTTGCTGACTTCCATGGTCCCAGCACCTCCTTCCATGTGCAGAACTTCGTAGGTGCTTGTGGCGGACATCTCACTTTCTCTTTTTTTTTTTTTGGCTGCACCATGCGGGATCTTAGTTCCCCAAAGAGGGATCGAACCCGTGCTCCCTGAAAGGGGAGCGTGGAGTCTTAACAATTAGACTGCCAGGGAAGTCCCAGACGCTTCAGAACCCCAAGCTGTTCAGGCAGCCATGTCTCAGGAGATGGAGCAGGATTGTTTTAAGTTGATGGTTACAACCTCGCTCCTGGTCAAGGACTATTTAAAGGTGGTCACGTGTCCCAGTCTGGCCTATGAGGTGTAAGGGAGAGCCTGCTTGCTGAGGGCTTTGGAGAAAGTTTGATAAGAGAGAGGCCCTTTATCCTCTTCTTTCCTTTCCTGCTTTGGAGTGGTGTTAGCAAGCGATGTGGTGGATACAGCAGCCATGTTGTGACTGTGAGGCTCCAAACGTTGGAAGAAAATCCACCATGATGAGGACTGCAGGGTCGCTGGTGCCTTGGTCCTTGATGAAGTCACCAAGTCCTGAACCAGGCTGAGAAGCCAACCTCTCCTCGGGACCTCTTGTTAAATAAACAACGTCTTATGGGTCGCAAAGAGCTGGACACAACTGGGCGACTAACACTGTAAACACCGTATGACTTAACCCATCAGTAGCCCATTTTCTCCTCCGTGAGCTGAATGCATCCGAGTAGATTCAGTACTCAATGCAAGAATTGAATAAATAAAAGCCTTTACTTCTGGAGTGCTTCCCTGGTAGCTCAGGTAGTAAAGAACCTGCCTGCAATGCAGGAGACCCTGGGTTGATTCCTGGGTCAGGAAGATCTTCTGGGGAAGGGATAGGCTACCAACTCCAGTATTCTTGGGCTTCCCTTGTGGCTCAGCTGGTAAGGAATCTGCCTGTAACGTGGGAGACCTGGATTCGATCCCTGGGTTGGGAAGATCCCCTGGGGAAGGGAAAGGCTACCTACTCCAGCTTTCTGGCCTGGAGGATTTCATAGACTGTATGGTCCCGGGGTCACAAAGAGTCAGACACGATTGAGCAACTTCACTTTCACTTTCACTTGCATTGGTTTCCCAGCTCCAGATCTAACTGACTAGGTGACCTTGGTCAAGACATTTCACCTCTCTGAACCTCAGTTGCCTGTTCTGTAAAATGGGAGTCATTGTAAGAAAAAGAAGAAAAACACACCTGGAAAGCCATGTTTTCTCAACCTCAGAAAAGTGACATTTGGGGCCAGATAATTCTTAGTTACCGGGGACCATCCCATACGTTGTAGGGCATGCAGAGGCATGATGTACCCACTGCTTGCCAGCAGTACTCCCTCCCCAGTGACAACCAGAAATGTCTCCAGACATTGCCTTCCCCTTTCCCTTACCCCATCTCCGTCCATGGGACTGCCTTTCCCTTCCCCATCTCCATCCATGGGATTTTCCCAGGCAAGGATACTGGAGTGGGTTGCCATTTCCTTCTTCAGAGGATCTTCCCGATCCAGGGATTGAACCCAGGTCTCCCGCATTGTAGGCAGATGTTTTACTGTCTACGCTACCAGGGAAGTCAAGTCAGTTTCATTCCAAAGCCAGGGTATTATCCTCTCTCTTTGGGGGTAGAAGGATTAAAGACAAGGCAATTGAGGATCAGAGAGGTGCTGTGACGAAGATCACATAGCAGTCACTCCAGAGACCTCTTTCCAAGGGAGCTGGTCACCTTTTGGACACAACTGACTCCACTCCCCAAACCTGGCAGGCTCATCTACCTCATACCCTTGACTCTGTGTCCAGGGGAATGTAACTCATTCAAGCATTGCCTTGTCCAAGATCAAAAAGCAGCAGCTCAGAGAGGGCATAAGCCACCTTACTTTCTCCCTGTGTCCTTAGGTACCTGCAGTATTTACCCAGAGGCCACTGGGAGAATAATCCTGGGTGTTTGGAACAGCCCAAAGGATGATTACAGCCTACAGGGGGATACTATTGACACCTGAATCAGCCAGTCTACACACAGACAAGACAATCTCTGGGTCCAGAAGAGGGGCAGGTCAGGAACTGTGAGGACAGTTTGGAGAGTGGGGCCGGGCTAAGAGGGCTGCTCATACCTACAATATTAATCAAGAAACACGAACAGAGAACTTTCACCTGCGGGGCACTGTTCCAAGTAGCCCCTATGGATTAACACATGACCCTGTATAGAACCCCATGAGCTAGGTACCACGGTCATTCCCATTGTTCAGACGAGAACATCGAGGCTCTTGAGGCAAGGAAACCAGGGCAAGGTCACCCAAAGAAACTAGCCAGGGTGGGAGCTGGGGTTTTAACCTGAACAGCCCCCAGGGTGATCTTCCCTTCGCATCTTCCTGTGAGGCAGGTGAGGACATTTGTCGAGCACTTCGCTGACGATCAAGGTCACACAGAGCAGCCTAGACTGGCAGCAAGGTTTCCCAAGGCATTATTGGTGGGTGGCGGGCGCGGAGGAATGGGGGGGGGGGGTGGGCTCGGTCAGAGCAGCTGTCACTAGAGCAGATAATACTTTCCTCCGGGAAAGGTTGGAAGGGGCAGGCTCATCTCTGGGGGTCGGGGTGGGGGGCACAGAAGTTATAAAGAAAGAGAAAAAGAAAAGGCAGGAAGGAAGAGGAAAGAGAGAAGAGGGGGTAAGAGAGAGAAGGAGAGAGCCGAGCCGCGCGTCTTCCTTCCCAAGGTCGTGGGAGCGCCCGAGGGCAGCGGGCAAGGTTGGCAGCCTTTTTCGGGGGCCGCTAGGGGTGAGCGCGGCGAGGCGAGGCGGGCTTGCTCCCGAGCGGCCCTGCCGCCAGCTTCCCCAGGCGGGTGTTGACTCAGCCGGAGCGGCAGCCGGCCCTGCGCGCGCGTGCTGCGCGCGGCGGGGGTCGCGTGTGTCGGGGTGGGAGTGGCGTAGCCCGCGGCGGGCGGGGAGCCGGGCGCCACGCGTCCCGGCGCAGAGCCGGGGAGCCGGCCGCACTGCTTCGGCGCCTCAAGGCTCCGCGGGGCCGCGAGCGGAAGACTCTCACCCGAGAAGCCCGGTGGTCCGGCTCGGGTTGAGCCGAGCTTCCGACGTAGCCGCGCCGCGTCTCCAGGGGGAGCGGGGCGCGCGCGGAGCGCCTGTGCGGCCGCGGCGCGGCGTGGCACTTGGCCGACGCTCCCTGGGCGGCGGGGCCCGCCGTCCCGGAGCCCCGAGGGCCGGCCCCCTCCCGCCCCTCGTCCGGCCTCCGCCCGCTGCCTCCGCCCCCCGCCCGGGCCGCCCGCCCCCAGGCCCGCCCGCCAGCCCGCCCGCCAGCCCGCCCGCCAGCCCGCCCGCCAGCCCGCCCGCCGCGCCATGCGCCGGGCCCGCCGCTGAGCCCGGCCCGCCGGCGCGCCCCGTCCGGGATGGGGCGCCTGGACGCCTGAGTCGCCGCTCTGCGCGATCTCCGCGCCGGGGGAAGGAGCTGGTGCCGCGCGGCCGCGCTAGGATGGAGGTGTCCGGCGGCCGCGATCCCGGTGGCGACGGGGCTGGGGGCAGTGCCCCGCCGGACCCCCTGGCTCACGGCGCCGCTGCGCCCAACTCCGGCCCCTGTACAGCCGCCCGGGAGTCGGAGCGCCAGCTGCGCCTCCGCCTCTGTGTCCTCAACGAGATCTTGGGCACCGAGAGGGACTACGTGGGCACCTTGCGCTTCTTGCAGTCGGTGAGTGTCGCCCCCGGGGGATCGCGGGGACAGTCTCCGCTCCGGCCGCCAGCCCTGCTGCGGAGATCGGCGGGGGTGGGGGTGGGCTCCGGCGTGGCTCCCCACAACCTGTGGCCACGTTCCCCGGGGAGGGGTTCGCGAGGATCGCCTCAGAGGCATCCCGCGGGGCGCGCAGAGCCGTTGGGGTGATAGGGCTGCTCCGGAGCTGGGCTGTCGCCTCTCTTACCGGCCAGCGGTCCAGCCCCAACCCGGGGTCTCCTGCACTCCGTTTCCCCCGCCCCATACTCTGCCCTTTTGTCTTTTTTTCTACCCCCGGCGCCCCGTTTCAAATAGTTTTAAAATTAGTTAAATCCGTGAGGCAGGGTCTTTGGGACCCAGGCGCCGAGAGCTCGGGCTCCTGCGTTTTTGCCACGTTCCCCTCTACGGGGATTTCTTGGCCACCTAGTGCACCGCGGACTACTCATCTAGGACGGACCCTGGAAATCCTCGAGCCCAGCATCCCTGCGCGCCCCGCATAGTAGGATAAAACCCAAAGCCTGGAGCAAGAACAGAGGTCGCCAAAGCCCCTCGGTAGGACTCCTCTTTCCCACGCACACGCATTTGCTGGGGCTGGGGGACAGTGGGTTTCAAACTCACGACTCGCCGGTTCCATCCCATCCCCCTCCACCCCCAACCTCAAGTTGCCAAACCACTGGCATCAGATTCTATAAAATAACTGAGCGCTTATTATGTGCCAGGCGCCTACGTATGTCATGAGAAGGTTGGACCTTCCCAAGTGGCCCACGAAGTAGGGACGAATACCTCCCTCATTTTTCAGATGGGAGAATTTTTTAGCTCCAGAGGGTCTGAGTAACTTGCCCAGAATCAAACAGCTGTTTAACCGGGGATACTGGATTTTGAACCAGGGCAGTCTGTTCTGTACTGCATTTCTTTGTTGTTGTTGTCGTTTCTTCTCTTTCTTCTTCTTCTTCTTTTTTTTTAGTCTGTGAGAGGGAGGAAGGGGCCACTTCCCTACCGTCCTAGGAAGTGAGAAAAGTGGCTAGGGGGTGGAGGGGGTGGGTCAGAGGCAGCCTGGCTGGAAGTTAGGAGACTGGCAGGGCTTTAATCTCCCAGCCTCCTGCTGGGACCTCATTTACTCCCTTCTCTGCTCTAGGAAGTCTTTTAATCCTGGTGCAGGAAGGGCTGGGGGACAGCGGGCAGAGGGGGCAGTTGGTGGTTCCTTCAGAAACCCCAGAGCCAGGCCCTGCAGTTCCCAGTCTCCCCCGGGAAAGAGGGAGGCTCTGGCATCCTCTGGGATCCCCTGTGGCTTAGGGGTGCAGCCGAGGCTGTGTGAGGTCTGAGTTTTAACTCCAGGAGGATGGAGCCCTTCTCTCTGTGAAAGGAGGTGTGTGTGTGTGTGTGTGTGTGTGTGTGTGTGTGTATGTGTGTGTGTGTTGAGGGGGTGGTGGTGGAGAGTTGTGCGGAGGCATTGAAAACCTTTTGGCTGAAGGACCCTTCTAGAAAAGCCTATGAGAATGAAGCAGGATTGGCATTTCTTTCCCATCCCTCCCTCTCTCACAGAAAAAAGAGAGAGAAAAAAAAATCTGCTCAGTTTGAAGCTGGCAGTTTCTGAATTAAAGATTTAGGCAGTCCTGGTGTCTCTGAGCAATGTCAGCTTCCAGGGAACTCCTCACTTCTCCTTCTGAGCCACTCCCTGCTTCTTAGTCTGGAAGAGAAAGAGCAAAGACAAGCCAGTTTTTACATTAATGGGGAAGAGAAGATACCCAGTACTCCCACATCCTTGCCCTGGATGGTGTGGTGCCTTTCAGAAGAGATAGGAGATGGTGTTTGGGTTCACCGTGGTTTTAAATTGTCCACGTGTAGAGTCCAAGGAAGCTGAAATAATGGAAATTGATTAGAGTCATTCTTATTAAAAAAGAACAGGAAAAAGATAAAAGACTTCTACACTTCCATATCATCGCCTTGACACTTTGAATCTGCTGAATTCATCCTTTTTCTTTCTTTTGGACTGCCCCGTCTGTTTTGAGATGAGCTGGTTCTGACGTTGACATCTTGGATCACTCTCGCACCTGTCCTGGCCTCAGTTTCTCCACTTGTCAGAGGCAGGGAGGGGAAGCCAGGCTTTCTTTCTGCCTTGTCTTTTTGGGTGTCCCCAAGCTTGTGCCAGCAAACGGACTGATTGTGTAACTTGA
This sequence comes from Ovis canadensis, assembly GCF_042477335.2. Taxonomy (NCBI): domain Eukaryota; kingdom Metazoa; phylum Chordata; class Mammalia; order Artiodactyla; family Bovidae; genus Ovis; species Ovis canadensis. The sequence continues at coordinate 92,374,663 of NC_091257.1, read as the reverse complement.
TCAGCCGTACCTCAGTTGTGAGCTGCAGGAGACCTCTCTTGTTTTGCTTTCTCAAAAACGGTCCCCAAACAACCCAAGGTCTTTCAGTTTTGAAAACCCAGGGCTTGGAGCTTCACGAACTGCTAATTACGAAGGCTTTCCATGGCAGCCAGGCTGGCAGCCTGCAGGCTGTGAATCTCTCCTGTCTTCCCACTCCCTCCTCCCAGCCTTTATGTTATACTTACTGAGGGACTGTTCCTGCTTGGAAGAAATGTTGGGTAATCCCTCCTTGCTTTTAATTCCATGTGGCAGAGGCAGGTCTCAAAGGGCTGCCCTGGCCTCCTTGAGTCCCTCGTTTTAAGGTCCCCTTGCCAGTAGAAGTGAAGCCTCTGTGGTAAACTGAGCATTATGGGAAATGCAGAAAAACCAGGTCTTAAGTTTCTGTGCTGGAGAAGGGCATGTTCTAGCCAAGGGTGGCAATATATGAGTGTTTCCAGAAATCCAAGTATGAGGTTGAGCTCTGGAGCCAGACTGCTGGGGGTCAGGTCCTTGGGCTCTGTGACCTTAGGCAAGTGGCATAACCTCTCTGAACCTCACTTTCCTCATCTGTAAATGGAGAATGATAGTACATCTTATAGGGTTTTGAAGAGGATAAGTGAATTATATTAATATATATATAAAGCACTTAGAACATTGCCTAGCAGGTTGTAAGGCAATTCTAAATATGAGTTATTATAGTTAATTGTTATATGATACTTAAAGATTACAGATGATTAGGATTATAGGATTCTAGTAGCCAGCAAGCAGGAGTAGTCAGGGAGGGCTGCCTGGAGGAAATGAGATCTGAGTCGTTACTGAAAGGAGGACAGGAACTCTGGGTGAATTTCCTTTTGACCATCTACATTCCAGAACTAGTGGTTTTGTTTGGTTCTGGGTTTGGGGGCTCTCAGGCTCCTCCAGAATCTCCCCGTCTTTCCTTACCTCCTTCAGGAGTTGGTTTGCACTTCCTCCCTTATCTCCAGTGGGGCCTGATGACTTTGGTGCCGTATTTTCTGTCTGTTTATTGAAGAGCCATGGGAAGGGAAGGACAGCCCTCTCGTATTGATGCTGGATCTCTCTTGGAGGACCCTCTAGAGGTGGCAGGAGAAGATGCCTCGGATTTTGAGAACCTGGGGTCTCAGCCTTTAGAAGCCCTGGCAGTTTTAGGTGCATTGGGTATGCTCTTGTTAATAATGATAATGACAGTGATATTACTGCCTGTCATTACTGTGTAGGGGCTGACACTGATTCATTTCTTACCCTTCTATCCATTCATTTGATCTTTCCAGCACCCCTGTGAAGGAAGTGCTGTCTTATCCCCATTTTCAGATGAAGAAGCTGAGGCAAAGATAGTTTAAGTGAGCTGTTCATGTAGATAGCTGCCTACCCTGGAACTCATGTCTGCAGCCACTTCACAGACTGCCTCTGGCTTATAAAGGGCTTGACTCGTGACTTATGGAGGTGGCAGAACTGGGATTTGAACCCAGGTCTGTGTGACCCTTACCCTCTGCCTGGGCTTCCTCTGGTTACTTCCCCTCTGTGACGCCTGTCTCTTCCGCAGAACGGGCACAGCTTAGAAGAATGGAAATATCAGGCTGCTGGGTTCCTGCTCTGTACTCCCTGCCTCTTTATGGCGTGAGGGTTGAGGTTGGGGCTCTGGGGCCAGGCTGCTGGTGTTCAAACCCTGGCTTTACTCCACACTGCCTGTAGGTGTCCCTGGGCAGGTCACCAGCCTGCTCCGTGTCTCAGTCTCCCTATCTGCATAATGAGCACAGTATGGCAGCTGCTGCCTCATAGAGGAAAGTTTGCATTTCCAGTGAGCCTGAGGTTATCGCTGTTAGCACTGTGCCAGGCACACAGTAGGTGCCCAGAATGCTCTGGTAGCTTTTTGAGGGGATGTGCAGCATTGGGGGGGCAGAAGAGTTGGTCTTTTTGGGGCTCAAAGTCTTCCCCCTTAAAAAGAGGCCGTGTGATCCTTGAACCCACTTGCCTCATGCTTATATTGGTTTGGGGTCTCCACCTACAAGTCAAGGAGGCTGCCTTTGGGGACAGCTGCCAATGGCTTTCCTAAAGGATGTGTCATCCAGCCTGGGTGGATGGGCAGAGAGACTCCTGTGTCGGGGGTGGTCAGCAGACCCCTGAAGGGCTCCCCTTGGCTCTCTGATGAGAGAAAGGGCTCCCCGTTCCTCCATGAGGCAGCAGCTGCTATACTGTGCCCATTAAACAGAGGGGGAAACTGAGACACAGAGCAGGCTGGTGACCTGCCCAGGGCCACCTACAGTGTGTAGTAAAGCCAGGATTTGAATACCAGGACAGGACAAAGACGGGTCACTCTCAGACTCCCAGAGGGTCTTCCTGAACTGGCTGGGCCGGGGTCCCTGAGGAACAAGAGGCAGAGAGCTCCCAGAATGCTTTCTGTGCTTCTGCTTTCTGGGGGTAGGAGACGAAAGCTTTTCTTCTCATTGGAGCTCTGGTTGCCAAAACAAGAAACTGTGGTTTTGTGTTGTCACTTTTTTTTTTTTAAAGATTTTTGTACTCTTAGTCTGACACTAGGGAGCGATGCTGGGGAGTGGGGGTGGGGGGTGCCTCTTAAATTTTGCAGTCACAGAATGACCTGCCCGGTGACGTGGCGGGGGGGGGGGGGTTTCACAAGGTTGTGTTGTGCAAAGGAGGATGCTCAGAAGTTCCGCCTTGGGAATATAAGCAATAACCATAATATGATATACATTGTATGTATGACATGACAGGAATTGGGAGAAAAGGATGGATAGAGGTGTATCTTGTGAAGAAAGGCAAGCAGAAAGATTAAAAAAAAAAGGGAAAAAAAGGTTCTAAGAAATGCTATTTGAAATGCCCTTTCCATGTAAAATTAAGCATATGTAGGCTATGGTATTTCCAGTGGTCATGTATGGATGCGAGAGTTGGACTGTGAAGAAGGCTGAGCACTGAAGAATTGATGCTTTTGAACTGTGGTGTTGGTGAAAACTCTTGAGAGTCCCTTGGACTGCAAGGAGATCCAGCCAGTCCATTCTAAAGGAGATCAGCCCTGGGTGTTTGGAAGGAATGATGCTAAAGCTGAAACTCCAGTACTTTGGCCACCTCATGTGAAGAGTTGACTCACTGGAAAAGACTCTGATGTTGAGAGGGATTGGGGGCAGGAGGAGAAGGGGACGACAGAGGATAAGATGGCTGGATGGCATCACCTACTCGATGGACGTGAGTCTGGGTGAACTCCAGGAGATGGTGATGGACAGGGAGGCCTGGCGTGCTGCAATTCATGGGATCACAAAGAGTCGGACACGACTGAGTGACTGAACTAACTAACTAACTAACTATGAGAATATATTTTTTACAGCTTGCCAACAGAAGGAATTATTGTACTTTCAGCCTGATTATTAGTTGAAAGCACAGCAATAGTAATAATAATTTTGCTAAGACGTACATAGTGCTGGATGTTTGTAAGTCCCAGAAAAGCATTCTCTGTGTATCAGCTCCAAATTTCCAGGTGTTATTGTGCTTCCTGTTCTACAAATGAAACAAAAGCACAGAGAGGTCAAGTCAGTTTCCCAGGGTCACACAGTTTGACGGAACTGGGATTCAAACCCAGGTAGTGTGACTGCACAGTCCACGTTCTTTAACATTACCCTGAACTGCCCCAACAGGGTGCTGTGCTCACGATCCACATTCCTGCCTTTGTGAGACCTCTGGGCTGCCCAAATGGGCAAGAATTAAGTCCAGCGATCCAAATGATCTGAGCTTTAGGATGCGAGGGACCCAGGACCAGCCCACTTTGTATTGGGCTGAATGTCATCAGGACGGCAGTGAAAATTTTGTGATGATAAAAACCTTAGCATCAGCAGGAGTTAGGTGGGGCCCCTCTTTTGTGTATGGCAGGCACAGCTATGTACAGGTAAAGCCATAAAGAAATTAGACTGCTTTTTTCAGAGGTAGAGGGAGCATCTGCTGTGTATTCCAGTCCGTGTTCCAGGCCACGACGATGCAGCCGCCAACGGGCCAGACGTGGTCCTTGTCCTTATGAGAAAGATGAGTCAACAGGGATGCTCGAACTCATGCATTTGAATGAATGTGTTCTTCAAACAAACATCCCAGACACCCACTCACTATTATTCCAATGCTTGCTCTTGTAACTGTTGCTCTGTCACTTTAAGAAGAGATGGATGGGGTTGGTGTCCCTGGCTTTTGGAGGCTTCAAGGGCACCACTTTCTTCGAGAGTGTCCCTTTTATCAGGCCAGTGAGCAGAAGAGCTGTTGGACTCAGGGCCACACCCTCAGATTAAGAAACCCACATCCTCTCTGCTTGATAGCTGGCCCTCTCTTAAAGCGTTTGTAAAAGTTGAGTCTTTGAAGTAGGCTGTGCCTCGCTGCAGAACTTTACCTCCCAGATTTTTGTGCTTTCTCTTCTCCAATAGACATAGGTTCTCTGGCTGGAACCCTAGTGGGAAGTGGGTAACCAGAGTTTGCTGTCCCACTGGCTTTGTTTTGAAAGCACCAGGTGAGGTCAGAGCTGGTTCCTGCCCCAGAATTTAGGAGACATAGAACTTGTGAGCAAGCCAGGGGTGAAGGGAGGGTCTGAATCTCCTTGTTTTGCAGGTGAGGTCCCCAGAGGGACCCCCTGTAGAAGTTGCATCCCCCAGAGGGAGGTGAGCCCTGGTCAAGGGTGGTGACTGCTGCTGGTCGGGGTTCCATCCTGAGAGTTCTGGAGAGAGAAGGCTTGGGGGCCTTCTCTGGGACTTGTGTTTTAGCCCGGATCCACTGTCCCCCTTAAACAGGTTCTACAAGGGGCACTTCCAGCCCTAGTAACTGATTTGGGGTGAATCTCTGCATCTTTCAACCTTTGGCATTATTGACACATTGGGCAGGATTATTCTTTGTGGGGGTGTCCTGTGTGTTGCAGGATTTCAGATGCATTCTTGGCCTCCACTTACTAGATTCCAGTAGCGTCCCCTTCCCCCTGTTGGGGCGATCAGAAGTGTCTCCAGACATTGTCACATGTTCCCTGGGGGCAAAATAGCCCCTGGCTGGGAATCACTGGCTGAAACCTCCTTTGATCACCAGCTCTGCTTTTGGCCCACTTGAAGGCAATTACATGTGTAGCACTGATATGTGTGTGTGTGTGAATGTGTATGTGTTTACATAAATGGCGTGATATGGTTTGTATTTTTCACTCTGCGGTGTGTCTTGGGTTCATGGTTAAAGGCACAGACTGGAGACAAAAACAGCCTGTGTTTGAAATGCAGCTCTGCCCCCGTATGACCTTGGATGAGTCGGTTTGCTTCTGTGAGCCCTGGTTTCCTCATCTGTAAGATGGTTGTAGTCCCCCGAGGGTGGCTGCAGGGATCGAGTGTAGTCACTCACATACCTGGTGCAGCTGGGTCCTGGGGCAAGATCAGTCTCCCCGAAGTACATGCCACAGAAGGAAGCCCTGAGGAAGGAGGGAAGCCCTTCAGACTCCCAGACGAGTCTGGATTTTTAGGTTTATTTTTATTTTCTTGACTCTTTGAGGGCCAGAAGGGACTCTGCCCGTCCACCCTTCTTCTGTCATGTGGTCAGACACACAATCTGTGTTTACCGCCCAGTTCCAACTGATCCCTTGGTTCTGGGCCAGGAGAGGTGAGGCTATTTCAGGCTGGCTGGCCTAGGGACACTGAAGGTTGGTAGAGGCAGGTGGCCAGTTGCTGGGGAGGGTGGGTAGCTTCTGCAAGAAGCTGCTCCTAGGAGGAGTGAGGCCAGAGTCACCGTGGGGTATAGGCAGTCAATGCTTTCATTCACAAATTCACTTCTTAAACAAACAGAGGTTAAGCACCTACTAAGTGTCAGACATATGGGCTAGATGTTGGCACATGGCCAGTACAAGATGGACAAGGTTCTTGCCCTCGTGGAATCTTCATACAGTACAAAAAGAGATCGCTTGAGAAAGTGACGAGAGGTGTAATCATGATAAGATAAGCCATTGAGGTCCTGCTGGGTGCCAGGTACTGTATGAATTATCTCTTCGAGCCCTTGCAGCAACCTTTGGAATAGAGACTGTCATTATATCTATTTTGCTCCTGGGGAAGCCAAGGCCCAGAGAGGCTGAGGAAACTGCTCAAGTCCACACAGTTTGGGGAGAAGGCAGTGGCAACCCACTCCAGTATTCTTGCCTGGAGAATCCCAGGGACAGAGGAACCTGGTGGGCTGCCCTCTATGGGGTCGCACAGAGTTGGACACGACTGACGCGACTTAGCAGCAGCACACAGTTTGGAGTGGGTGTACTGAGGAGAAAGGAAGGTGGAGGTACCCTGGTGACGGAGGTGGTGTCATCTGTTGAGATGAGACGGTCAAGGGAGGCCTCTGAAGAGGTGGCTGAGAAGGAGCCCGCCGAGGAAGGAACTGAGAGAAGCGTGCTCCAGGTGGTGAGCACAGCGTGTGCAAAGGCCCTGAGGCAGGGCCTGGTTCAACTTGCTGAAGAGGAGGTCAGGTTGGCGTGGGCAGCAGGGGTTCTGGTGGCGTGAACCTCACGTGCACGGTGAGCCGTTTGGGCTTGAGTCTTGGTGGGATGAGGAGGCCCTGGGGTGTGGCATGGTCTGACTGATGTCCTGAAACTCAGGACTGCACGACGCCCTTCCCAGGGTCCAGCAAACACCTCCTGCTTCCTGCCTGGGCACCCAGCCAGGAGGAGGACCGCATCTTCCCTTCCCACAGGCAGCTCCCCCCCGTCTGTGCCTGGGCTGTCTAGTGACCTGGGCGATTCTGTCCTCTGTCTGGGTGGGTGCTGTAAGCCAACCACACGGGGAGAGGAGTTGGGGCCCCTCTTCATGGCCTGGGTGTGGACAGGCTGCACCGGGAGGGCTGTTGAGGTGAGAGACAGGTCCCTGCTTCCCGTGAGGGAGGGGCACCCCGTGTTTTCTGTTCAGGAAACTGATTTGCATGATTTAAACCTGTTCGGTGGCACCTCTGACTCCACCTTCCACTCACAGCTGTCACGACAGCACTTAACCTGGTGTCAGCTCGCGTGTCTTTTTCATACCCACTTCACAGATGAGAAAAATGGAGGCACTGAGGGTAACTCGCCCGGGGACCCACCCTGGGGAACTGGCCACTGCCTCCCGGCTCTCATCCTTGCCTCTTGTGGTCTGCTCTCCATGCACAGCCCGAGGACCCTCGTTAGACTTGTTAGGTCGTGCCACCGCCCCGTTCAAAGCCCTGCTGTGGCTGCCAGTGCCCTCAGTCAAAGCCAGGTCCTCAGGGTGGCCCAGGAGGTCCCTTACCACTTGCCCTGTCTCTTCTCCCCTCCGTCTCCGAGGCATCTTTTTTTTTCATACGGTTTTTTTAACATTGAGGTATGATTCACATACTATACATTCTACCCCCTCAAGAGTACAGTTCAGTGGTTTGGGGTATATTCACAAAGTTGTGCAATCATCGCTGCCGTCTAATTCCAGAGCGTCCTGTTGCCTTCCCTTGCTCCCCTCCAGCCACACGGGCCCTTTCTCAGGGCCCCAGGCGTGCTCCTGCATCAGGGTCTTCCCATTGGTTCTGTCTGGAGTGCGCTTCCTCCAGTATCCCCGTGGCTTACTCCTTCAGGCCTCTGCTTAAACCTCGTGGTCTTCGGAAGGTCTTTTCTGACTACCCCCCCAACCGCTTCCTGTTTGAAATTGTACTCTGCCCCCACTTGCTGCTTCCTGTCACCTTTTCTCTCTCTCTCCAGCACCATAAACTGTGCCTGGCACATAGTAGGTGCTCATTAAATATCTGTCAAGTGAAGAAAATAAAACATCTCCTCTGTACACACACACACACACACACACACACACACACACACATTTATTTGTTTATTTTTTGACTGCACTACGCAGCTTGTGGGATCTTAGTTCCCCCACCAGGTATTGAACCCACATCCTTGGCAGTGAAAGTGTGTAGTCCTAATCACTGGACTACCAGGGAATTCCCATATTTAAAAAATAATATGATGGTCTTGATTTATAAAAATGCTCAGTATTTTTGTGTGGATTTTTTGGCCCCGGGGTCTGGCCCAGACTGTCTGAGTCTGTATTGTGTCTCTGCCCCTCAGTGGCTCTGTGATCCTTGGCAAGGAGTTTCCCGGCTCTGGGCCTCAGTTTCCTCATCTGTAAAATGGGTTGGGACACTTTGTTCAGTGTTGGCATATGTCCAGGCTCCAATCAATGATAGTTGTTCTTTTATTAAAATTATCATCATGTTTTAGAGTCTCAGTATTTCCCTTCTTTTTGTTCAAGAACAGTTATGGGGTCTTGTCTTGAAAAGCGTGCCTCAGATCATTTTTGGGGCTTGAAATAAACAACTGAATTCATTTTGGCCAGGTGTCCCCTTACCCTGGACTCCTGGTCTCTGTACTCCTGTCTCTGAAGGCAGTTGGGAGAAAGGACATCTCTGGAATGACTGGCATTTGAGAAGAGATTATTCATCTCCTTCCCTGAGGGACCCACCCAAAGATAGGAAAAAAACGGTCATCTTCTCAAAAATGCATGAAGGCCCCTCCTATTCTCCCACTCTGAAATCTCTCCACAGACTTAAGTGGACACAGAATAAACCATTCTCCACTTCCTGGGCAAGGCTGTTATACATTCTGCTTTCTTTGCATCCTAACAGTTGTGCAGATGAAGAAACTGAGGCCCAGAAATGTGAGGCCACTTACCCAAGATCACAAGAGAGGGTGTATCCGTTGTCTATCGCTGTGTAACAGACTACCCCGCATTTAGTGTTCTGAAGCAGCTCTATTGATGACCACCTTGCAGTTTCTGTGGTCAGAATTCTGGGCACTGGGTAACTGGGTTTTCTTCTCTGGGTCTCACACGGCTGCGGTCGTGGTATTGGCTGGACTAGCATCTTGTCTGAATCTTGGGGACCTCTGTTTAGCTTCTTGGGTGAATTTAGTCCCTTGCGGCTGTCGGACTGAGGTCCCTATGTTCTTTCTGGCTGTTTGCTGTGATGACTCTCACCTCCTCAGATCCTGGTCATGTGCTTTTTAAAAAAATCCGTTATGACAGTCTCTGCCTTTTAATTAGACTGTTTAGCTCATATACATTAATGCAGTTATTGACAGGGTTGGGTTTAGGTCTAACATCCTGCCATTTCGTTGGATCTCCTTCCTCTCCTGTCCCCATTGTGCTGGAGGAAAGGCGAACAGGAAACGCAGGCTGATTGAATCCAGACCCCTTGCTGTGGCTTACACAGCCTCTGAGGTCTGGACTCTGCTCAGCACGCCAGCTTCATCTTCCTTTGCATTCAGGGTGTCCCGGGCTTTCTGTTCTTGAACTTGCTAGGCTGGTTCCACCTTCTCAGCCTTTTCGTTTTGCTGTTCCGCTTGCCTGGAGCACCTCTAACCATGCTGTGCATGGGGCCCTTCCCTCTCGTTTAGCTGTGTAACCCCAGTGTCACTTCCTCAGGGAGCCTTCGCGTCCTGGTCTCTGTATCACCACACCCTTCTTGGTACCTGTCACTCTTGAAATAGTCTGTTTACTTGATTAGTGTCTGTCTTCCCCACTAGGATACAAGTCACACGAGGTCAGGGCCCCGGCCTGCTGTTCACTGACAGCCCTGCCGCACCCAGCACATAATGGGCGCTCTGTTAATGTGGGTCTTGGGAGTGAGTGTGCGAGCGAAAGGGATTGGATGGGGTTTACTCTGTGGTGGAGGCTCTGCCGGCTCCTGCCACCAGGCCTTCTGGTTCCTTGACTTTGGGGAGCTTGGACCTCAGCGTGGGGAGTGCCTGCAGACTGGCGTCCTTGGCCTCTTGCCCTTACCACACTGGGAGGGCCGAGGGAGCTCTGTGTGGTCCCAGCCACTGGCTGATGGCAGGCCAGGCTGTTGATTGGGTGTTTTTTTTTTTTTTAATTTTAAAAGTTTATTAATTAAAAAAAAATAAAAATTTTTTTTTTTGTCTGTGCTGGATCCTTGTTGCTGCACGCGGGGTTTCTCCAGGGGCAGTGAGCAGGGGCTGCTCTTCGTTGTAGCGTGCATTCTTCTCATTTCAGTGGCTTCGCTTGCTGTGGAGTACGGGCTCTGGACACAGGCACTCGTGGCATGCAGGCTCAGGAGCTGCGGTTCGAGGGCTTAGGTGCCCCGCAGCATGTGGAATCTTCCTGGAGGAGGGATCGAACCTGTGTCCCCTGCATGGGCAGGCAGACTCTTATCCACTGTACCACCAGGGAAGTCCAACTGGGTGGTTTTTTTTAAGACTTATTTCCCCCTGATCAAAAAGGTCGTAAATATAGTGGGGGTGTATGTGTCAAAAACACATTCTCTTATGTCCTTTTATTACAGACTCTCTCAGATGGAACCAAGTATGGTAAAATGATACTTTATGTATGTACCTGGCTGTATATGTTACACATTTCTGCACATGTTCAGAGGTCTAGACGTAAAACTCCAGTGTGCTCTATTTGTGGACATTTTAATTCACTTTTTCAAAGTTCATTTTTGGGTACCTTTCAGTGTTGACATTTCAAGAATAGAGAGCACCCCATAGACCTTTAACCTAGGTTCACCAGTTTGTTTTATAATTCTCCCCTCTTCTTTCCCCTCTCCACCTCTCCCACCTCCCACACACACATGCATGTACACACACACACACAGAGTTTTGTTTCCTTTGATCCATTTGAGAATAATTGCAGACATGATGCCCCTAGACAATCTCCTAAGAACACAGATATTCTCTGCTATAACCACAGTACACTGAACAAAATCAGGAAATGTAACATTGGTAGTGAATTATACAGCCCACAATCTGTATTCAAATTTCACCTGTTTTTCCAAAAGTGTTCTTTATACTCCCCCCCCCCCAACCCCCCTCTTTCCTGGAGTACTCTTGCCTGGAGAATCCCATGGAGGGAGGAGCCTGGTAGGCTGTAGTCCATGGGGTCGCACAGAGTCGGACACGACTGAGCGACTTCACTTTCCCCTCTTTCCCCATCTCCAGAATCCAGTCCTGGATCATGCATTGTGTTCAGTTGACTTCACTGGTGATTTTGACTGGGTGTGACTTTTACCCCTTGTGTGGGTGGTAGAAACTCTCTGCTGAGATGTAGTTCTCCCACTTTTGTCCCCAGGCCACCACTTAGCAGCTCTGTGACCTTGGGCAGATGGCTCTTGGGCCTCAGTTTCTTTTTTTTGGGGGGCCTCAGTTTCTTTGGCTGTGAAATGGGGAGATCTCTTTTTCTCCCTCGCACACATTTTATTGAGTGTGTGCTGTGTTCCTGGGTGTGTTGACACTGGGGATTCAGCAGTCACAGGGTAGGCAGACATCTGGGTCCTCAGGCTGGTGGCTGAGAGGAGAGGATTTGGTGGAGTAGACTAGGATAGTAGGTGCTGTGCGTTGAGCTGACTCCCAGGGACACACTCTTTGCGTGGGCTGTTTTCGCTGTCACTTTGCTCGTCGTAGAACTTTTGGAAAATAAAGACAAGCAAAAAGGTCTCACCCTTCCAAACAGCTGTTTCACCTTTCGGTACATTTCCTGCTTGTTCTTTGCGTGTTGTTTCAGCCGAGGTGTGATCACACCACACACACGGTGTGATGTTCTCTCTTGCCTCTTCTGTGCAGCTCCTGTGTCACCGCCAAGCACACTTCATTGCTAAGCTTTTGATGGCTCTGTACTGAAACATGGGTCTCTGGGTCCGCACTGTCCAAGCTGACTTGTTAGGAAACTGTTGACCGAAACCGCCCACCTTGACCAGCCCCACTTGCCTGAGTTGTCTCACAACAGGAGGCACCGATAAGGAACGTGGTGCTGCTGCCGAAAACTGACTGGGAACATTCGGGAGGGATCAGAAGAGGGAGGAGGGAGATGACCAACCTCCCAGAATCCTTTGCGTTGGCTTCCATCTTGGCTGAGCGATGCACGTGCCACCAGGAAGGACCCTGAATCAGACTATGGGCCGAACAAGATGACTGGCCAGAGACAAGCCACAAAAGAACCCCGTTCCCCTAAAACCCGAGACTGTGAGTCACGTGGCAGAGCAGTTCTCCTGGGCTCCCTTACCCCGCTGCTTTCCACCTAGGCGCCCCCTTCCAATAAAGCCTCTTGCTTTATCAGCACGGGTGTCTCCTCGGGCAGTTCATTTCTGAGTGCTAGACAAGAGCCCACTCTTGCGCCCTGGAAGGGGCTTCTCCTTCCTGCATCAGAATCCTGGTTACTTACAAATTGCTTTACCTGGGCCCGCTTCATTCTGAAGCTACTGCCCAGCCCTTAGACTGATGGGGAATTAGATGAATTAAGACCTGTCATGCTCTCAAAGCAATGCCTGGCACATGGTAAATGCTTGGTGTATATTAGCTATAGTTATAATAATTATTACAATAACATAATGTAATAATGTGGTATATTATAATAACACAATATAATAATATACTATAATAACATAGTATAATAATATACTAATAAAATTATTATTATCATCTAACCATCCCTTTTATATTGAGTATTTACATAGATTTCAGCTTTTCACAATTATGGACCATATGTGTCTTTGTTCAAGCTGCCAGTTCAGTAACTGGAAGCTGAAGAAACTTTGGTTGAGGGCCTTGTGGTCTTTACCAACCCAAAGAAATCACCAACACCTAGAATCCTAGAATTGAGTTGTCAGAGCTAGGAGAGAGCATGACATTATCTCAGCCAATTGTGTCATTTTCCAGATGGGGAAACTGAGGCACAAAACCGTCCAGTGAGTTAGTTGGTTCAGGCTTACAGTGTGAACAGTGAACAGTGAACAGTGTGTGGCTGAGATGGAACTTGAATTGAAAGCAGAACCCCAGGATTGTTCTGCTCTTGTCCGACAGCTCAGGTGCTTAGAGAGGGAGGGTTTAAGTTGTGTCCAGATGAGCTGGAGGAGTCCTGTGTACCCAGAGGTTTCCTGTGTTTTGGGAAACTTTATTTTCAGCTCCTTTGACTTCAGTGGCCATATGATATGTGTATGTGTGTCTGTCTGTCTTACTATCATTCAGTGGTCATGGGTCCATAGCCCCACGAGTTCCAAACTGGGGGTCCTCAGGCCAGTGCAGTGCTTAAATTTTTTTTTTATTGGTTGTCAGCATTTCTTGAAAAATTAAGAAATTTCATATAAAAATCTTTATTTCTGATTTCTTAAACAATCAGAAGACCGGTCCGCATTAAGCTTGCGTGCCTACAGGCGAACACTTGCCTGGAGCTGAACAACAGCCGCCTTCTTTAGACAGGACTTGCGGTCTCCAGTTTGCCACAGTCCCTGCCCTTCCCTAATGTCCCCGACATTGAAACCCAACGTTGGTTGCCATTTGCCATTGTGCTCGCTCTGCTGGACTTAAAAAAAAAAAGGCTCGAGGACATTGGAAGAGTTCTAACCCTTGTTTCCATCAGATGGAAAACTGAAAGCCAGACCAAGAGAGTTTCATGTTCTTTTCTGTTTGTTTGGAAATTTTGCTGACTTCTTGATTTTCGGTTGTGCTAGGCTTTCTCTGGTTGTGGTGAGTGGGGCTGCTCTCTAGGTACAGTGTGCAGGCTTCTCACTGGTGGCTTCTCTCGCTGTGGAGCTGGGCTCTAGAGTGCACAGGCTTCAGTAGGTACGGTGCACAGGCTTAGTTGCCTCACAGCACGGGGGATCTTCCTGGACCCGGGATCGAACCCATGTCTCCTGCATTGGCGGGAGGATTCTTAACCCCTGAGCCGCCGGGGAGGTGTGAGAGTTACATGTTTTAAGAAAACAAAAGCAGCCAGCTTTCCCTTTGGAAGGATTACTAACACCTTTAGTAAGCAAAAAAAGTGCTTTTTTGTCCAAAGGTTGTGACCCTCATCGTCATCACGGAGGACACCCATCCCGCCCCTGCCCCAGCCCCTTCCACTCAGGCAGCTGAGTCTGAGATGCATTTTGCAGTTTGTGGGTGCTCCCTCTATCATCTGAGGTGAGCGGAGGGGGAGAAGGTGGTTCTCTCTTGGAGAGGGTGATTCTCTTACCCCAGCTTCCACTTCCTGTGGCCTGTGGGCAGTCACTCTCTTTTCTTTTTTGCAATCTCAGCTGTCGAACTGGAGGTTCCCACACTCATCTGTCCTGCTTCCTGAATCTTGTTCTGTACTTGGGCTCCTTTGGGAGATTCCGGGCCGCAGATCCCCGAGAGGACGCAGTGGGCTCCTCTGTGGGTGTTCAGAGGTCCCTCAGTTGCCATCGGGGGCCTACGCTTGGACTCGAGGACCCCGATGCCTTCCCAGTGAGGCTTGGCATCCTCCTTCTCTCCTCGGCTTTGTTTCTCCAAAATCTAGAAGGTTTTGAAACAGCAGCAATAAAAGAGCAGCAAGTGCTGGTCCTCAGGCTTCTTTGGTTGCAAGTGACAGAAAACCAGTTTAATGCCTTCGACATAGACCGGACTTGCTTGGTTTGTGTTAGGGGAGGGTCCGGCTGCTCCAGTGGGGTGAGTGGGCTCTGATTGGCTGTCTTGAGTCACGTGCCCAGCCCAGACCCCCCCTCACTGAGGCTGACCGGCCAGGTATGGGTGAGGGGCCCACCTGTACCCCGTGCCCATGGAGGAGCCGTGAGTCCTGGAAGGCAGACTCCAGGGCCCTGGGACTGGGAGAAGGGGAGTGATGCCAGCTCAGAGCATCTCTTCTCCTCTGTGCTGGTACCATCATCCCGGATTGGAAGCCTTTGCCTTCCCCTGAGTCTTGGGTCCCGGGGAAGCTCTGTTGTCACTGGGGCTGCCCACATTGCCCAGTGGCGTTTCCACATCCTACCTTCAAAGCCTTGGTCATATCCTGCTTCCTGAAAAGACCTTCCCTGACCGTTCTGGCTCTTGCCATGGGTCTAATAATAGCACCAGCATCCACATGTGTGTGATGTCCTCAGTGGACAAGTCTCAAGCAACATAGCCTCCCCGGAATCTCGTGGGGAAGCCGATCCTGTGTTACCTATTTTATCCACGAGGAAACAGAGGCTCAGAGAGGTTCGGCGCCCAGAAACTCTTCAGGGTCACACAGCCTCCTTCTCTCTCATTGGAGGCTCCCGCGTGTGTGTTTTGTTTTCTCTGAGGCCACACAATTTGGATTTGAATCCCTGGTGGCTCAGTGGTAAAGAATCCGCCTGCAATGCAGGAGTCCTGGGTTCGATCCCTGGGTCGGGAAGATCCCCTGGAGGAGGACATGACAACCCACTTCAGTATTCTTGCCTGGAGAATCCCATGGACAGGGGAGGCTGGCGGGCTACTGTCCATGCGATCACAAAGACTGAGTGACTATACTTTCACAGTTTTCTGCCTCTTTAGGAAAATGGCTTAACCTCTGCATCTGGGGAAGAACATTCTAGGCACAGGGAATAGCAAGTACAAAAGCCCTGAGGCAGGGGTGTGTTTCAGAAACAGAAAGGAGGCAGTGAGCCAGGTGAAAAATGAATTGGAGGTGAAGTCAGGGAGGTAACAGTGAGTGGAGAGGCCGGTGGGCAGATTGTGGGCTATTGTAAGGACTTTACATTTGACTTTGAGAGAGGGGGAAGCCCTTGGAACTTTAGAACAAAGGAGGGACCAATCTCGCGTATCCATTTGGTTACCAGGGGAGAATGGACTGTAGGGGGGCAGCATGGAGGCAGAGGGGCGAGGCTGCGTGGTAGTAGCCCAGGTGGAACAAGGCGACAGCTGGGGTCTGGGGTGTTCTGCGGGTGGTTAGAAGTTAATTATTTGCTGCTCCTTTGTGTTCCTGGGTTGTTCATTAGCTGTGTGACCTTGGGTCCTGGCTTTAATTTCATTGAGCCTCAGTTTTCTCATCTGTAAAATGGGGTTAATGGTGTTACTTCTCTTATCAGGCTGTGGGTATGAATTGCATGCACTGTAAAGGGCTTTCCAGAATGCCTGACAAACACTCAGCAAATATTTGTGGAATAAACCAGTGAGTGAATGACGGAGTTTGGGGCTGCTCCAGCTCTGCCCAAGGCAGCATCTACCCCTGAGGTTAGCCCCAGAGCGGAAAGCATCCCGCCCTGCCACCCCCAACTCTACCCTCCTCCTCCTGACACATGGAGATTTGAATGAACAGAACCCAGAATGTTCTGGCAACAGTCATTCCCTCTTTGCTAGTGACAAAGACATCTTTGTTATTCCTGGGTGTGAAATCCATCTTAGAAATGGTGCAGGCTCAGGGGGCAGCTTACAAGGATGGCGGGGGGGACTTGGGAGAAAGACATCTCAGGGCCCCATGGAGGGACAGCCTGCTCCCCAACAATCGTAGCCTCGTGTGGGTCAGAATTCTCTTGAATTGGTAGTGTTTTGTGGAATGAGAACTATGTGGAGCCACATTCTTGCTCAGTAACCACATCAATCAACATTGCCATCATCTGTCTCTCACACACAGAAAAAGTCATAATACCCGGTGCTGGTGTGGTTGTTTGGAAATGGACAGTTCCATGATTCCTATCAAGAGTATTAATGCTGCTGTCTTTTGGGAAGAATAGTCTGGCCATGTTTTCTTATTTGTTCATTTATTTTCCTTCTAACTTCATTGAGATACAATTCAATGAAATTGGAGGGAAAATAAATTGGAGGATGAGATGGTTAGATGGCATTACCAACTCAATGGACATGAGTTTGAGTAGGCTCCGGGAGATGGTGAAGGACAGGGAAGCCCGGCATGCTGCAGTCCATGGGTTCGCAAAGGGCCGGACATGACTGAGCGACTGAACAATGACAAGTGATTCACATACAGTACTGTGTAAGTTTAAGGCGTACGGCATAATGATTTGATGTACATCGTGCAGTGATGATCCCACTAAGTTTAGTTGACTATCAGCTCGTATAGCTACAACATAAAAGAAAAAGACTTTTTTCCCTGTGATGTGAACTCTTAGGATTTAATCTCTTAACCATTTTCATATATAATATACAGCAATTTAATGATATTTACCATGTTGTAAGTCTGGCAATGTTTTTAGAAGTCAAAAACCATGATAACCTTTGACTCAGTTTCTTTGGGCATCTCGCCTATAGAGCTGAGAAGAAGCAGTATGTAAAGATTTAAGTTAGAAAGTTGTTTGTTCCAGTTTATGACGGCCTCCCCCGCAGAACGGAAACCTCTTGGATATTCGTTCACAGAGAGAAGGCAAAGGTTATCGCTTACCCATGGTTGCGGTGTCAGGCAGCTGTTTAAAGGAATGAAATTGATCTCTTCACTTGACGTGAAGGGCTGAACATGCTGTACTGTTAAGCAAGAAAGGTTAAGGTCAAGCATAGAGGGTGATCCCAGTTTTGTAGGGAAAAAACCCAACAGCCAAAAAAGACCCTCTGGATGGGTCTTTAGGAAAGTTGAGAAGGGCAGGATGCACCCCAGGTGGCCTTGGGCTGAGAATGGGGAGGGTTTCAGAGAAAGATGTTTCATCTTTGTGTTTTTTGCATTGTTTCAATAGTTATATAATAGTTATAATTGTTTCAGTGATTAAAAAAAAGACAGTTGCTGCCTTCTCACCCATGGGTGGTAGACCTGGATAAAATATTGGTTCATATAAAGCCTTTCATAGTCCTTTGAGAATCAGAATAATGGGATAGGTGAATAAGATTCCGAATCCAGGCCCATTAAGTTAAATCTGGGCCCCAGACTTGGCCAGTGGACAAAGATCTTTGTCCTTGAGGAGCTGACATCCTGGGCAGCATAGAACTGTGTCTAGAGCAGGGGTTCCCAAACGAGGGCCCTTTTTGCCCTTCCCCCCACCCCCCTCCCCTGCCCGGGACATTGGGCAAAGCTGCAGACGTCTTTAGTTGTCATCAGTGCAGAGGAAGGGTGCTGCTGCCGTGTGGTGGGTGGAAGCCAAGGATGTTGCTAAATATCCTACCATGCCTTAGGACCGCCCCCACGACATGAATGATCTGGCCCCAAATATCAGTAGTGCCGAGGCTGAGGACCGGTGGCTAGATCAGTGACATACAGTGAGAGCTCAACGAATATTAGCTGCTGTGATGAAACGATGGTGTAAACATGTCTTTGCTTGCCACCTATCCTAGAGACAAGGAAGTTGGGGCTTGGAGAGGTGTTGAGGTGAGAGCAGGATGCCCCGTCCCTGGGAGGAGGCTGTGGGCTCAGGGCTGGCCTCTACATCCGAGAAGTGGGGAGACCCTGCCTATGGGGAGGCTCTGGAGACCCTGGCCTGAATTTGGTGCTGGCCACCCCTCCTGGCTCCCCAGCTCGGTGCCAGCCCTTTCGTCTGCCAGTCACCACGGTGCCTCTAGCCAAGATATGTTCTCAGCCCCCTCCCCATGTGCCAGTCTTTGTCGCGTCCTCTGTGCCGGCAGCCCCGGAAGGCAGGGTGCGGGGGGTGTCCTCTTTATTTCTGCTCATGAAAAGCTGTGTTTGGCAGCAGCATGTGGTGTCAACAGACAGGGGCCCGATTCAGGCGGCTCCGCCAGCTGACAGCCTTTGGATTCCCTGGCGTTGGCCTTGTCCCTCTCCGAGCCTCAGTTTGTCACCTGGGTGATGGAGTCGGGGTGGGGGTGGATGCAGGTGAGAAGCTGTACGTGCAGCTCCTTTGTCCACTCCAGGTCTTTCCAGAAGGAGGAGCTGACATCACTATCCTTCTCTGTTATGGCTTTCCCCCAGCACGAAGTTGGGAAGACTTGGGGCGGGGGCGATGGGAGCCCAGGGGCGAGGGGGTGGGGGTGGCTCCTTCCGTCTCTCCCCCGTCACTTCTTCATCATTCTGTGATTGAGTGTGTCTTTTCAGTCACCTTGCTGCCATCCCTTTGCTGACATTTCCCAAATGTTTCCTAGTCTGCCCTCTGCCCTGACCTCCCAGCATCTGTATATATCCAGTGACGATGGCAACTCTCCTTGGGTGTCTAATGGGCATTGCCGACTCCCGATCTGTATCAGCTCACTCTGCTCACGGCCCCTCCTGTCTTAAGTAATGGTGTCTCCATCCTTCCATCTGCCCAGACACATCCCTGCGACCGTCTTGATGCTGCTCTTTCTCTTGTCTCCTGCATCTAAACGGCCAGAAAATCCCGTAGGCTTCACTTTTAATGAGCATCCAGACTTTGGCCGCTCCTTACCCCTCCGCAGCTGCCACCGTGGTGTTAGCTGCCATCGTTGCTTCCTGGGACTGTTGTGGTCGCCTCCTCCTTGGCTCCTTGCTTCTGCCCTCGCCCCTGACAGGTGGGTCTCCACACACCCCCTCTAGGTCAGATCACGTTCCTCCTCTGCCTAAAACCCTCCCAGGGCTGCCCCCTCCCTTGTTGTCAAGTGTCAAGACCCTGGTGATGACCTGGGAGGCCCTTCAGCGTCTGGTTTCCCTGTTCCTCGTGTCCGTCTCTCTGACTTCGTCTCCAAACATAGCCGACATATTCCTGCCTCAGGGTCTTTGCACTTACTGTCTGCTGCTCTGGAACACTCCCCAGGTATCCATGTGGTTTGGTGCCTCTTCAGGTCTCTGCTCCGGTACTGCGCTTCCTCAGTGCATCCTTTCCAGACCTTCCCGTCTGGGGGCATCCCTCCTCCTCAGGGTCCCTCTCTCCCTTCTCCGTTGCAGTTAGCCCTTACTCACTTGTTTAATAATTGTCTGCCCTCCCCTCACTAGAGTTGAAACTCCTGGAGGGCAGGGATTTTTTGTGTCTCCTATTTCCTGCTGCTTCCAGACCCAGAACAAAGTCTGGCACACATTGGGTGCTCATTGAATATTTGTAGAGTGAAGGAAGAGCCTTCCGTTCATTGTCCTGTATCTCTAGAGATTATATTGTATGTTGGGCTTTCTTCTAGGCATCAGGGACAGAAGTACATCAAACAATGGTTTGTGTCCTCAGGGAGTGCCAGTCCAGGTGAGAGAAAGGGCACACAAGTAATGACTCTGCCGGGTGTTAAGTGCTTTAGCAGATGTCTTAGGACTCTTTGGGTTGTGAATGACAGAAATATCAAGTCAGTGTCTTAAGGATAAAAAAGGCTATTATGGGCTCAGTTGACTCAGGATTAATGGCTTCAGGCATAGCTGGATCCAGGTGTTCCCTAGCCTGACCCCGGGACATGTTCCCCTCTGTAAACGAAGTATTGTCTACCTGGGAGCCCAGAACTCTGATCGTTTGGCTTGGGTCACATGTTCATCCTTATCAGTGGAGATGACGGGTCAGCTCTCCCACAGGTGCATGTACCCAGAGGTTCAGGGTTGACTTGCAGGAGGTCACATCTCCGGGAGCTACAGAAAGGGTGGATTTCATGTAGATTCTAAGTGGTTTCGGCAGTGTGTGGCCTTGTTTGTTGCAGGCGGCTGGGAGACAGAGATGGGGTTGCTGTAGGCATTTCGGTGGCGGGTCGTCTGTCTCTCCCCGCACTCAGCTCCTTCGCCCGCTTGGCCTGTGCGTTATAAATACTCCCAGCTCTCTGCCTCTCTGCTGTCCTCCCCTCCCTGTATCACAAAGGGGCTCCAGATGGTGCGACTCTCGGGGAGTCTGCCACACAAATCTGTTGGGTTCGTATCCCCCTTCTCCCTCCCCACCTGCATATGCCGATCTGGGCGTCTCGGATTCTGTTTCAGGCCTGAGGGAGGAAGGCTGCTCTGGGACCCTGGATGGGCCTCGCCGCTCTTCCTGGCCAGTGGCACCGGGAGGCTATGTTCTGTGTGAGGGTGGCTTCACAGGCCTGCCCCGGGCCTTTCAGTTTCCAGGGCTGCCCTGAGCCAGACATGCTTACTACTACCTACTTATCCTGGGGTCTAAACCGGGATGTGTCAAGGTTTACTATACATAGGAACTGCCTGGGGTGGATCTAATTAGAATGCAGAAACAGCATCCTGCATTTGTAACAGGCTCCTAGGAGAGGAGATGCCCATGCTGCTGGTCCGGGGACCACGCCCTGAGGGGTGAGGGTCTAACGCACTTTCTTTTCCTCGGCTCGTCCCCGCCCGTCTCCCCCGGCAGGGTTGCTGCCCTCATTGGTCTCTGCACCGCCTGTTTTCTCTTGGAGCCCTTGTCCCATAGGGAATGGGTGATCTGCTGTGTCAGATACACTTTAAGCTCCAGGAATCTTGTTCTCTGATGTCTTTATACTGTCAGCAAATATTGGTTAAGGTCCTGCTAGGTTCCAGACATTGGGGAAGCAGCAGTGATCAAAACAGACAAAAACTCTACTCTAAGCTCTGGTATTTTGAATAGGAGGACATGGAAAATAAACAAACAAAAAATCCTGCAAGTGACAAGTGCTGTGAATACCATAAGTCAGGGATATGAGTTAGAAAGTGTTGGGGCTGTTTTGGATCTGATGATCAGAGAAAGGCTGTCTGATGAGATGCGTTTTGAACCGGGACCTGTATGCCAGGAAAGCCATCCATGAGAAGAAGGGCAGGAGGAGTTGTTTCAGGCAGAGGGAACAGCCTGTGCAAAGGCCCTGAGGCAGGGATGAGCTTGGCCAGTTTCTGGATCAGCAGGGAGGCCGTGTGGCTGGGGTGAAGTGAGTGAGGGGACAGCAGGTGGGGAGAGGAGGTCTGAGTACTGTTGTGGGGCCCAGGTGAAGTGCTGGGATTTTATTCTACGAGCAGTGGAGGTTTTCAGCCAGAGAATCTCAGTGAATGACTTATCTTAGAAGAATCTCTCTGGCTGCTGTGAAGAAAGTAGATGGATGGGGAGAAAGGGAGAGGAGTGGCTGGGTTCAGGATTTAGGCTGATTTCTGAGCAAAAAAAGTCAGTTTCCATGTGGTGGAAGCTATTGCCTTGACTGTTACCTACTGAAGGATCATGCTTTGGCCAAAACAGAGCCTATTAAAGGAAGGTTCTAGGAGGCTTCTGGGTGCTGCTGTGCGGTTGGTTGGTCTGGATTTACTTTTTGCAGAGATGGCTAGAGCTGGGTGGGCGCCTGGGGAGGGTCTCATCTCAATGCTTGTCTGCAAGGGGGAGGGCCCAGTAGGTCCTGGTCTCTCACAGTGGGACGTCTTTTATCCACCTGGATATGGAGAGTTGCTGAAAGAGGGGATGTGCCTTATCTTGCTTATATGGCTTTCATGAAACTAGGCTGCTTGCGTGATAGCAATAGACATTGATACCAATACTACTACAGCCATTAATAGTAATAGGTGATATTTAGAGTGTTTCCTTTGTAGATCATGTTCTAAGTGTGAGCTCATGGGATGCTCACTGTGATTTATGAGAGAAGGACTCTTACTGTCCCCATTTTACAGATGAGAAAACTGAGGCCCAGAGAAGAGCAGGAACTCATCCAAAGGTCACCCCGTTCATAAGTGGCACATGTTAGTAACTTTAGAAATCCCATGACTGTTTGCAGCCCCAACAGTTGGGTTGCATGTCTTGTATGTTAAACTGTTTCTGAGTTGGTGCAGTGGTAAGGAATCTGCCTGCCCGTGCAGGAGACGCAAGAGATGAAGCTTTGGCCCCTGGGTTGGGAAGATCCTCTGGAGTAGGGAAATGGCAACCTGCTCCAGTATTCTTGCCTGGAAAACTCCATGGACAGAGGAGCCTGGTGGGCTACAGTCCACAGGGTTGCGAAGAGTCAGATACCACTGAGCACACACGTGCACGCGTGCACACACACGTATGTTAAAGGCATCCATCTCATAAAGGTGGACTTTGAAAGGCGTGCACACGCACACGCATGTTAAAGGCATCCATCTCATAAAGGTGGACTTTGAAAGGCGTGCACACACACACGCATGTTAAAGGCATCTGTCTCATAAAGGTGGACTTTGAAAGCAGACGGTGACGTTTGGCTTCCGAGAACCTCAGGGCATGGCATGAGGGACACTCCTGCCCTCTGGGAGGCCATGTGCCCTCTACTTGGTGCTGACCATGGACAAGTTCTGCAGCTCCCTGTTCCTCAGTTTCCTCATCTATGAAGTGGGGGAAGAGGGGAGGCAAACAAAAGCCCCATCTCCAGGCCTGTGTGTTGAGCAGTCAAGGGAAAACCTGCCCTAGGGGTTTGGACAGTGCCTGACACATGTAAGTCCTCAGTGGTTGTCAGCTGCTGTTGGTTTTGATGTTGTTGTTATCTTTCCTTTTTTTGGTAACTAGAGTGGTAAATGGAGAAGGCAATGGCAACCCACTCCAGTACTCTTGCCTGGAAAATCCCATGGATGGAGGAGCCTGGAAGGCTGCAGTCCATGGGGTTGCTAGGAGTCGGACACAACTGAGCGACTTCATTTTCACTTTTCACTTTCATGCATTGGAGAAGGAAATGGCAACCCACTCCTGTGTTCTTGCCTGGAGAATCCCAGGGATGGGGGAGCCTGGTGGGCTGCCGTCTATGGGGTTGCACAGAGTCGGACACAGCTGAAGCGACTTAGCCGCAGCAGCAGAGTGGTAAATGGGGCTTCCCTGGTGGCTCAGTGGTAAAGATGCAGGAGATGCGGGTTTGATCCCTGGGTCGGGAAGATCCCTTGGAGGATGAAATGGCACCCCACTCCAGTATTCTTGCCTGGAAAATCCCATAGATAGAGGAGCCTCGCAGGCTGCAGTCCATGGGATCACAAGGAGTCAGACGCAACTTAGTGACTAAAAACACGTACACACCCATACACACACACAGTGGTAGAGTGACCAGCTGCCTTGGTTTGCTTGAGACTGTCCTGGTTTTAAAACTAAAATCCCGCATCCTGGGAAAGTCCCTCAGTCCTAGATAAACCAGGATGACCACTCATCCTCTGCTTAAAGTGCTTATCAATCGGTTTGGGCCCTGGTGTCAGCTGAGCTTAGATGTGACTCCAGCTCGGATGCTGAAGCAGGTCACTTAGCCTCTCTGTGCCTGTTTCTCCACCTCCATGATGGGAGGTGATTGTCGTACCTACTTCAGAGGATTTTTGTGAGGTTTAGTTGGGGATTAGGAGTACAGGGGCTTTGGTGAAATAGTTGCATTCAGATTGTCTGGGGGAGGGCTTCCCTGGAGGCTCAGTGGTAAAGAATCTGCCTTCCAGGGCCGCAGACGTGGGTTCCATCCCTGGTCCAGGAAGCCTGTGCGCTAGAGCCTGGGAACCGCATCTACGGAGCCCACACTCTGCAGCTCCTGAAGCCGCTGCGCCCTAGAGCCTGTGCTCCGAAAGGAGGGAAGGCACTGCGATGAGAAGCCCACGTCCCGCAATGAAGAATAGCCCCCGCTCACCCCAACTAGAGAAGCGCCCGCGCAGCAGCGAAGACCCAGTGCCGCCAAAATTAAATACAGACATAAATAAAATACTTGGTTAAAAAAAAAATTGGCTAGGGAGGGGGGCCCAAGTGGACTGGAGAGGGGCTGAGACCGTGGGGCTCCGTGGGTCTTCCCTCCCCTGTGGCTGGCCCCGGCTCCTGAGTCAGGCTGGCTCCGTCCTCCACCACATCAAAGTTCTCCTGGGGCCCCTTTATGGCAGGGGCTGCCGGGCCTCTGGTCCAGAGGCTGATTAGAGCGAGATCCTATCTGCGTGGTCAGAGGTGCCCGGCGGAGGGGAGGCCCTGCGCCGGCAGTCCCTGCCCCTCCCACACAGCTGGTCCTCCTGGGCTGGACAGACGCCTGCAGGCCCCTGGGACCCCGCACAAGCTGGTCAGCCCTCTGCGCCTCCTTCTCTTCTCTAAGTGAGGCTGCAAGTGTCTCCCCGTGGGGTGCATGGGGGTGCCCCTCCAGTCTTGGGCCTTTGTTCACAAAATGCATGCTGGACTAAGCTGGGTCCCCAGGGGTGGTATTTGAAATATTTCACTGTGAACCAACTGATGCTGCTTTGAACACACACCAGCTCCAGGGTGATGGTACGACTGTACTGCTCACAGAAGGGTTGCCGGGTTTATGGACTTCCCCAGGGGCTCAGTGGTAAGGAATCTGCCCGCAGTGCAAGAGCCGCAAGAGATATGAGTTTGATCCCTGGGTCAGGAAGATCCTCTGGAGGAAGAAATGGCAGCCCACTCCAGTATTCTTGCCTGGAGAAACCCATGGACAGAGGAGCCTGGTGGGCTACAGCCCATAGGGTGGCAAAGAGCTGGATATGACTGAAGAGACAGCACACACGCATGCCCAGGGCTTATAGAAGTTGCTCTTTATTCTTAGGATGCTCCAGACAGGGTGCTGGGGGGCATCTCACTGGGTGATTGCTAGGGGTCTCCATGCCGTGACCCCCCAGCCACCCCAGCTCAGCGTGCAGAGGAGTCTTGAGAATTAAATGGAAGAAGCCATTTCTGGCTTCTCCAGAAATGGTAGTTGTTGATTTTTTAAAGTCTAGCTTGTATTTATTTACGTTTACAGATTTAAGTCAGGGCCTTGCAGAGATCTGAAAAGATTCCAGTGTGACCCCAGTGGGAGGACCAGGTACACAGCTCTCTGCAGACTTGTTTAGGTAGGTGACAGTGACTATGGGAGGTACATTTTACTGAGTCCCTACTGCGTGAGAAAGCCCCAAAGTCCTTGCTCTCCTCCAGCTTTGCTCCAGGGACTGACAGCATCGACAAGGGAGCTTGGCCCTGGCCCGGCTCCACAGTGTCACGGTCCGCTCCTGACAAGCCCCACCCGATGATTCCCGAGCTGCCATTTGAGAGGGGTCCCTGTGGCTGTTATTCCTTCATTCAGTCCCTACAACTACCCTGTGTGGTAGAGCTCCTTAAAAAGGGGAAACTGAGGCGCAGAGAGGCCCAGTAACCTGCCCAGCTCACGCCAGCAGAGTCGCTAAGAGTCCGCAACAAGAGGCAGATGCAGGATTCGCACGGCCAGGCTGCTGCACCCCAGAACCCTGCTTCGGACCATCATGCGGTACCACTCGGCGGTGCACCAGCTCAGGGTGTCGGAAGGGAGTGGGGGTTGTCTCGGGGGCAGGATTGACCTCTGGGGCACCCTCATGGAATCGGACCTGCAGGGAGGAGGAGGCTTCGGCCAGCAGAGGAGGGGACTTGGTTGGTCCCCAGAGGGAGCCTTCACTGGCCGTCCCGGCCCATCACCTGGTGTGAGGGCCGCGTCTCTTTTCTCTGCACCAGCTTCAGGAGCTGTTCGGGAACCCCGAAACGCCAACCCTCCTCTTACTGCAGGGAGGTCCCAGCTGGTCCAGTTAAATAGCCCAAGAGCTGGTCAATGGCAATTGGTTAGTAGCCCCTGCTTATTGTAACAGGGTACGCACTAGCTCTTGAATTAGATGCAATTAAAGAAAAAATAGGAACCATCTTTCATTAATGAATCAAATCCCCTACCTTTACTGAGCACCTCCTGTGTGCCAGGTGCTGTACTAGGGGACACAGGAATGACCATAAACAGAGTCCCTGCCCTGGAGAAGCTGACGTTCTAACGGGGGGTGACAGAGAAATAGCAAGTGCAGAGGAGCATGACCGTTCCGGGTTTGAACGTCCTCACACTGGGATGGGAACGAGGCAGGGAGGGTGGCGGGAGTGATGAAGAGTGACCCGGAGGAGGTGCTTGGGAGAGGCCTGACCTAAGAGCGAAGCCACGAAGGGTAACCCGGGAGCCAGGTATGTGACCCTTTGGAGGGAAGAGAATCCCGGGAGGAAATGGCAAGTGCAGGGGCTTGGAGCTGGGAAGGGATGTCGTGAGTCTGGAGTGCAGCAGGTACTGGAGTGCAGGGAGGGGGGGCGAGGAGAGGAGGGAGGTAGCGGGCACCTATGCAGAGCCAGGCAGGTAAAGGTGAGCCTGGGGCTTCTTCCTCGCGCAGCAGGCAGACCTGGAGGGCTGGAAGCTGGGCAGGAGTATGGTCTGATTTATGTTTTCCGAGGGGCTGCTTGTGTCAGAGTGTGGAGGCTGGGCTGTAGGCGCAGCAGGACTGGTTGGGTGGGACTTCCCTGGTGGTCCAGTGGTTAAGACTCCATCGACATTCGACATTCACAATGCAGGGGTCCTGGGTTCGAACCCTGGTTGGGGAACTAGATCCCACACACCACAGCTAAGAGCCTGCATGCAGTAATGAAGACAGAACAGCCAAAAAAAAAAAAAAGACTAGTTGGGTGGCAATAACTGGCAAACGATGGTGGCGGCTTTGACCAGGAGGTGGCACGGAGAGAGGGCAACAGATTTAGGATGGTGCTGGAGCTGGCTCAGACGGGAAGTGATGGCACAGGAATGTGGGAGGTGAGGCTCTTCATCAGAGGGAAAGTGAGACCTTGGTTGGTGTAACCTGGACGGCTTCCTGGAGGAGGTGTAAGCAGTCAGGATGGGCATGACAGGCTGGGGGGCACTCCCGCAGTGGGAATCCTGTGAGCATAGGCCAAAGTGGGTTCATGTGAAGGGCAGTGGATTGGCTTATGTGACCTCCTTCCAACGCTTAAAGGTCATCAATGAGCTCAGAGCTGTCCCTGGGGTTTCGAAGCTAGAGAAGGGATTAAGGGTCAAAGGTTTGGGTCACCCCCTTGAGTCGGGGCAAGAAGACAGCTAACGGAAAGTCCGGACACACAGGCAGGGGAGTTTCAAGGCTCTTAGCCCTGGCCGTGGACCACCCACCCTGGGCTTTGGTTTCCTCAAGTGTCAGGTGGGGTTCCAGGGAGGTGCAAAGCCAGCGTGCCAGCGGCCTGGCAGGTTGGAACAGAGGGTGTTGATCCAGGGCCCGCCGCCCCCACGCCGGGGCCCAGAGCAGCTTGGTTTGCAAGGCGGCACTTTCTGGGTGAGAACAGAGTTGTTTGAGGAAGGGGTGGAGGGGGTGGAAGGGGGGGCTCTCTCTTTTGTATCTCTGGGCAGATCACCGAGGAGGCGCGGGCACACAGAGGGGCAGGGAACAGAGACAGCGCTGTGGGCCTCTCTTTTGGGGGGTGGGGAGGGGAGGAGGAGCTAGGTCAGCTGTATGGGCCACTTAATACCCATGAACTTGCAATTAAATACGGAAGTGGGAGACAAGGGGATGGAAAAAGGGGACATTGTTCCCGCGCCGGAGAGGAGGACGGCTGGAGCCCTGGGGAGATGGCCAGCCTCCAACATGAATGGGCTTCAGTGTCCCTGGGGGGGGGGTTGGGGGGGGTGCAGGGGGCTGTCATTTGGCCCTTTATCCCGCTCTGCTGGACCCAGCCACAAAGGCCAGCTTGATTCCCGTTCGGCTTCTTTTGGAGGGTGAAGCGACGAGGGGTGGGGAGGGGGGGGGGCTCAACCTCATCTTGGCCCCCTCCCGGGGCCCTAAGCAAAGAACTCCCGTTGGTCTCGGGGGCTGTCTAGAAAACCCCTCACCATGCTAGAGCTTTGTTTTATCCTGAGAGTTTTTGCATTTTAATTTTAAAGTCATATCTTCTGTGCAAAATGTATAATAGTAAGTGCATGGCTTGATGAAAATTTACATGTAACTTATCTATAATCTTCACCCACGTCAGCTAGTAAATACTGCCAGCACCCCAGAGAGGGGTTCCCTCTCATGTCAGTGTCCCTTAAAGTAACTATTGTTCTGATTTCTCTCATCACAGATTACTCTTGCCTGCTCTTGAACTTTTATATAAAAGGGAATCATGCAGTTTATGTTCCTTTGTGCCTTTTAATTTTTAAGATATTGTAACGTACACCTATATATAACTGTATGTATATATATGTGGGTACCTAATAAGTTGTGTGTATGTATCTGTTGAATATATATTATTTTTATATGTATTGTATGTAATCATTCCCACGGTTCGTATTAAAAAGGCATAAATAATGCATATTAAAAAGCCAGCCTCCCGTGGGACTTCCCTGGTAGTCTTGGCGAAGGGGGCCCTAGTTCAGTCTCTGGTCAGGAACTAGATCCCACATACTGCAATTAAGATCCCGAATGCCACAGCTGAAAAGATCCTGTAAGCCTCAGTGAGGATGGAAGATCCCATGTGCCTCAACCAAGACCTGGCACAGCCAAATAAACAAGTGAAGAATTACATTCTTGGGGGAGAAGACCCTCAGACTGAGGCCTTGGAACAAGTGTGTAAAGCTGTGGGCTCTGGACCCAGGCTCCTGGTTTAAATTCTAGGTCCGTCCCTTTACCTGCTCCCCAGGGTTGCGACCGCCCCGCATCCCACAGCGTTGTTCACAGACTGTGTTTGTCTGGGCGATCTCTTTTTGTTGCTGTTGTTGTGGTACGCATTCCCGGCTCATTCCTTCTAACTGCTGCCTGCTCTTTCCCAGGGCAGCTGTGCGGGAGCTTATATATCCTCTCCCCTCTCAACAGGTGTCTAGGTGGTTCTTTTTCTTCTGCATCAGGAGTTCTCAACCTGTGCACAGCTGCCAGGGTGGGCTGCCTAACTGTTTGGTGTGGGGGCCTGTTCTGTGCGTTGGAGGGTGTTGAGCATCACCTCCCGCCTCTGGATGCCAGTAGCTCCCGCACTCTCAGTTGTGACAACCAAAAATGTCGCCAGACATCGCTGAACGTGGTGCTGAGAAGTGCTCTAGGGAGCGTCCTTCTCCCAGCCTCCCCTAGGCCGGGCAAGGGCATCTTTATTGTGTTCCTATTCCATGGATACGGCTTGCCTGGTGGCTCGGTGGTAAAGAATCTGTCTGTCAATGCAGGAGACTCAGGTTCGATCCCTGGGTCAGGAAGATCCCTTGGAGGAAGAAATGGCAACCCGCTCTAGTATTCTTGCCTGGGAAATCCCATGGATAGAGGAACCTGGCAGACTACAGTCCAGGGGACCGAAAACGACAACCTTTCGTAGATAAGGAAATGGAGGCCCAGAGACGTCGAGTCACTTGCCTAAGGTCACACGGTGAATACATGGCAGAACCAGGATTTGCGCTTACACTCCTTCCCATTTTGGGGCCTCTGCCAAGCGGGTCTAGGCTGCGCTGGATGTCTCATGTGTAAGAGGACTGACCCAAGCCCTTGCCATCATAGAGCTAGCATTCTTGTAGGAATGGCAAACAGTAAGCCAGGCATCTAATAGACACCCGACTCCTCCGGTGGTGGTAGGTGGGTGAGGGTAAGGAGATAGAGTCACAATAATAATGTCACCTGACGTTTGATGACAGTAATACCTGATGTGTAGCGAGAGGTTCAATATGTCAGTTACCATGCTAAGGAGTTTCACAAGATGAACTCATTGAATCCCCACCAAAACCCCCTATGAGATTCGTTAGTCTTATTCCCATATTGCAGATGGGGAAACTGAGGCACGGGGGTGTTGAAGTCCTTTGCCAGGAGGTGGCAGGGTTGGTCCGAGAACCTGGGCTGCTGGAACTCTTAACCAGCGTGCAGCCCCCAACCCCACCTCATGCCTACATTGGGACCTAGTTCCTGGGTGGTCCTGAGGGTCACCTGAGAGTGTGGTTTGTATGGAGATAGGACAGAAACTGAGAGTGAATGTTTAAAGTTTTACAGCAATTTGGCAGAGTGATTTTATGCCAGTATAGACCAGTACTAGAAAAATTGTGCTTGTAATCTGCCTTTTTACTTCGTTTTTCTAATAATTCACTTTCATTGAAGTTTACAAAAGTATTAGTCTCAGACAAATGAGAAATTAAAGACAAAAATAGTTCTTCCTAGGGATTGCCTGGTGGTCCAGTGGCTAAGAATCTGCATTCCCAGTGCAGGGGACCCAGGTTCTGTATCTGGTCAGGGAGCTAGATGCCACGTGCCATCGCCAAGAATTCGCATGCTGCTACCAAAGGCCTTATATGTGCAGTGAAGATCAACGATTTCATGTGTTGCAGCTAAGACCTGGCGCAGCCAAATAAACTAGGTAATAATAAAAATATTAAAAAATAGTTCTTCCCAACAGATAGTTGGAGGAATGCTGTGTTAGGATGGGGAAAGGGCTGAGAGCAGGCCCTGGCTTATCGTGTGACCTCGGTAAACGTGAGGTTTATCATTAATCTGTTATTCTGACATTTGGCTCTCCGCACATAACCTCTCTCCTGCTGGGAACTAGAAGAAGCTGAGAGGTCTTCCTCCTCTTTAATGCATGAGGAGATAGAGACCCAGGCAGGTTAGGTGTTTAGGATTGGCTGGCAGGGTCTAGATGCTTAGGGACCTTTTCTCTGCTGACCTTGCCTAGGCTATGATTTTTCACACCTCCTCCAACTTCCCAGGTGGCTTGCTGGTAAAGAATCTGCCTGCTAGTGCGGGAGATGCAGGAGACTTGGGTTTGACCCTGGGCTCGGGAAGATGCCCTGGAGGAGGAGACAGCAACCCACGCCAGTACTCTTTCCTGGAGAATCCCATGGACGGAAGAGCCTGGCTACAGTCTATGTTCACAAAGAGGTGGACACGACTGAGTGACCGAGCGCAGCTACAGCACACCAGCTCAGGCAGCTGGGTAGGCCCCGACCTGCAGGCCTCCCCGCGGAAGTGTGGGTGGTCAGCCTCCTAGCGCCCTGGTTAAGCAGGTCCCAGGAGAGACTGGGCTTCCCTTGGGACTGGAGGCGCCTGGGGCCCCTCTTGGGGAATCATCCCAGGCCTCTCCTCAGCCCCTCTCTTTGTCTCCGTAGCCATGGCAACCTGACTGGATGCTTGGCACATCCAAGCCCAGCCCCCAGCCTGACCCGCCGGCTTCCTCCTTGGCTGAGGCCGCCCTGGCAGGCTCCTTCTTGACTGGGGAAACCACCCGCCCCCACTACCTCCATTCCCGTCTCTCGCTGATGGGGGCTCCTGAACAGGATTGATGCTGTCCCTCTGCGTGGGAAGGACCCCCAAATGCAGGCCTCAGAGGGGTCTTTCCTCTGCATCCAGGCCTCTTGGCTGCTGGCTTTGATCATACTTGTGTTCATTCTCCTCATTTGGTTTCTGTCTCCAGCCCTACCTCTGACTTCCTCCTGGCTTCTCTGCCAACCTGGGTCTGTCCCTTCCCTTCCCCCTGCTCTTCCATCTTGGTCATATTCTGTGTTTCTTTCCCGGTGTCTCTCCCTCTCTCTTTCTGGCTTCTAACGCATCATTGTTTGCAGGTTGGTCCCTGCATCCGATAAATGGTCTCAGAATCGCCGAATGCAGGACACCCTTGGGGACCCTTCTGTGCTCAGAGAAGGAACCGCACTTTACAGGGGCTTGTTTGCAGAAAAGCCGCAACCCCAGCTCCCACCAGCCCTGTAAGATACTGCTGCCCCAGATGGAGTAAGGATGGTCCTCCCATCTCTCGAGGGAAGAGTTTCTGTTGTCCTATGGGGGAGTCTTCCCGGTGAGGGGGGGATGGTCCTCCCACCCTGTGAGCCAGAGGCTCCCCTTGTCTCGTGGGGTTTCCTCCTGCTGAGGGAGGGGGTCCTCCAGCCCCGTGAGGTGGTCTTCCTTCCTGGTGAGTAAGGCATCGTCCTCTCCTAGGACGGTCCTCCTGGTCAGACCCTCTTGGGAGGAGGTGAGCCTCCTTGCTGTGACCTTCGAGCCAGCCACGTGAAGGGCTTGGACTCGGAAAACCCAGAATGTTTTCTTCCCGTGCACCTGGGAGAAGGCCATGTCCCACCGTGGGTCGTTAAAATCATCATTTATTAATGGCCACAGCTGTCCCTATAGATATGAATAAATAATGTTCCACTATGGTCCCCTAGTCTTGTAGGATCCTTGAGCACCTTAGAGGGATCTAGCTAAGGGTCATCTCAGTCTGGCCTTTGACTGGGGCTCAGAGAGAGGAGGTGATTTGCCGGTGTGGGGTTGCAAACGCAGACGCCCATCGGTTGACAGGTGGAGCCAGGTGTAAGAAATGTCACATCACCTTCACCATCTATCTTTTTGTTTTTCCACTTTAAACATCAGCCTGAGTATCTTTAATCTCTTTGTGCCTTGGGTTTTTCATGTATAAAACCAGAGATAAGACTACTTGTCTCATAGATGTTTCTTTAAAAAAAAATTGAGATATATTCACACACTGCAAAATTGACCCTGTTACCAGCGTCCACACCACTGCCTTTTATATAGTTGCAAGGTTAAGCACTGTCATTGCTTTGTAATTCTAGAACATTCCATCACTCTGAAAAGAAACCCCAAACCCTCTCCGTTCTTTCCCTCCCCCAGCCCTGGCAACCACCAGTCTACTTTCTGGCTCTGTTGCTGGTTAGTCGCTAAGTCATATTCGGCTCTTTGTGACCCCATGGACTGCAGCTTGCCAGGCTCCACTGAGCTGGTGATGCTATCTAACCGTTTCATCCTCTGCCACCTGCTTCTCCTTTTGCCCTCAGCGTTTCCCAGCATCAGGGTCTTTTCCAGTGAGTCGGCTCTTTGCATCACTTCATAACGCTGGAGCTTCATAACCCCGCATAGGGAAAAGAAACCGAACAAACTTCTTGGTCTGTGGCCTTCTGTATCTTTCACGTAGTGTGACTTTGTAAAGGGTCATCCTTGTTGTAGGTATGTCAGAATTCTCTTTTTTATGGCTGAGAAATTCTCCATTATCTGGATGTAGCACCTTTGTTCATTCGCTCATCTGTCGATGGACATTAGGGTTGTTTCCGCTGTCTGGCCCTTATGAATAATGCTGCTGTGAACATTCACGTACAAGTATTTGTGCAGACAGAGGTTTTGTATTTCTCTTGGGTATATATCCTGGAGCGGCCTCTAGGTTTCTTGGGAAGATGAAATGAGTCCTTAAGAGTACGTCTTAGGACAGGGCCAGGCAATAGCAGACACCATATGTGTGCTAGCTCTTACTATTACAAAGCAATACCACAAGCCTTTAGCCTTGATGTTGGAGAGACAGCAATGCTATTTAACACGCACTGTTTCCTGGGTACCAGGCGCCCCATCCTATGGGGCGGCTGCTTTTTTACAGATGAGGAAACTGGGAGCCGTAATTGGCCCAAGAGCACACTGTGAGGATGTGGCAGAGCTCAGATAGCAGCGAGCCTGGCGGGCCAGCTCCGGAACCTACGCTGTGACCCCACGCCTCCTGGAGAACCGGAGGTCACGTGTTCTGTGTCCCGTGTAATGGAGGCAGCTGCTCCCCAACCCCGTGCAGCAGTCCCTGTGCGGGAACACGAGCCTAGCGTTGCCAAATCTCCTGCCTTTTTAAAGATGTTTTCCAACAGCCGGAAATGGTGGAGTTTGGGGTATGAAATCACTCGATTTTTAAAAGTTGGCAACTCCATCATGTTTTTAACAAACATTTCATTGGCCAAACAAAACACGTCTGTGGGCCAAACCCTTGGGTTGCCAGTTTGCATGCTCTGCCCCGGGGCGACTTGGTGGTGGGGGAGGAGCGTTGCTGGGCACCGACCTTGACTGCGGGCACTTCCGGACTTCGGGCTCCCGCCTCCCCTGGGGTTTTTGGGCTCATGTCTATGCCAGTTGTGGTTAAATCTGGCCCCTCACTGGCATGGTGGGCTTGGTGAGGGCCCCGGTGGCGTTTGATTGTTTGGGATCCTTGCTTCTCACCGCCAGGGTCATGAAACTGTGGCCTGCTCATGATGGGTTGCTCACTGAACAGTGCCTGCTTTTTTAAAAAAACTTGTAATTTTGTATCGGAGTATAACCGGTGAACAATGACGTGATAGTTTCAAGTGGACAGCCGAGGGACTCAGCCATACATATACATGTATCCATTCTCCCCCAAACTCCTCTCCCATGCAGGGGGTCATGTAACATTGAGCAGCGTTCCCTGTGCTTTGCAGTGGGTTCTTGTTGGTTATCCGTTTAAAATATAGCAGTGTTTACAGGTCGATCCCAAATTCCCCAACCGTCCCTTCCCCCCAGGAACCGTAAGTTCGTTCTGTAAGTCTGTTAGTCTGTCTCTGTTTTATAAGTAAGTTCATCTGCAAATGTCCATCAACGGCGGCGGTGGTGTTTAGTCGCAAGTTGTGTCCCACCCTTTGCGACCTCATGGACTGTAGCCCGCCATGCTCCTCTGTCCATGGGATTTCCCAGACAAGAATACTGGAGTGGGTTGGCATTTCCTTCTCAGGGGATTTTCCCGACCCAGGGATCGAACCTGGGTCTCCTGTGTTGGCAGGAGGGTTAGGAGGATTCTTTACTGCTGAGCCACCAGGGAAGCTGATCCTTCGACAGAGGAATGGATAAAGAAGCTATGGTACGTATATATATACATACATACATACACGGTGGAATATTACTCGGTCATTAAAAAGAATGAAATAGTGCCATTTGCAGCAACACGGATGGAATTAGAGATTGTCATACTGAGTGAAGTAAATCAGACAGAGAAGGGGAAATATCGTATGCTGCTGCTGCTGCTGCTAAGTTGCTTCAGTCGTGTCTGATTCTGTGTGACCCCATGGACTGCAGCCCACCAGGCTCCTCCACCCATGGGATTCTCCAGGCAAGAACACTGGAGTGGGGTGCCATTTCCTTCTCCAGTGCATGAAAGTGAACAGTGAAAGTGAAGTTGCTCAGTTGAGTCTGACTCTTCATGACCCCATGAACTGCAGCCTACCAGGTCCCTCCGTCCATGGGA
The DNA here is from genome assembly GCF_042477335.2 of Ovis canadensis. NCBI lineage: Eukaryota > Metazoa > Chordata > Mammalia > Artiodactyla > Bovidae > Ovis > Ovis canadensis. The sequence goes on along the minus strand of NC_091257.1, from coordinate 92,339,455 downwards.
TTTTCTAGGCAAGAGTACTAGAGTGGGTTGCCATTGCCTTCTCCCAAATATCTATGACTTCCCTTATATTCAGAATCTACAGCTCCTGTCTTTGACTTCAGGCATTAACTGTCTTCCTGCAGCTGGCAGCTGCTTGGCTCATCAGGGGCCAAGATCTAGAGGCCATCCCTGGTTCAAACTCCAGCCCTGCCCCTTCCCAGCTGTGACCTTGGGCAAGTTGTTGAACCTCTTGGTGCTTCCACTTTCTAATCTGTACATCTGCACAGTGGAGCTCATCCGTTATTTCTGGACCGAATATGTGAGTGGTGGTCAGCATGCACCTGCAGCCTGGCTGGTCGCAGCAGCATAAAGTGTGATGTGAGTGCAGGCTTGGGGTTGGACTCCCTGGGTTCGAATCCCAGCTCACACTACAGTGTGACCCTGAGGCAAGAGACCCGACATTCGTATTTCATTTTCCTCATCTGTCAAGCAGAGGTAACATTATAATAGTACCTCCATCCTGGGGTGGATGTAGCAAGTAGGGCAGCACCTGACTCATGGTGGGAACCCATAGCATCAGCTATTGTTACTGTTACACACAAACAAACACAGACAGACATGCAGACAGACGTGGTGACCACCAGGGCTCCGCCATCTGGCAGAAGCGGCACGAGGGGGACTATTTGCTCATGCGTGTCTCTGTATGTTTGCTGCAGGAGTGACGTTAGCATTTGTGTGTGTGTGCGCACGGGTCTGAGCCAGCCAGCGGGGATGCTATTTTCTGCACATGCACCCCCATGCATTAATGGAGCGTGTACCTTATGTGTGTGTGTGTTTGCACTCTCCCCAGCACGTTCCCAGAAATAAACTCACACTTGGGTTCTCAGTGAACGCAGCCCCCTGAGCAGCCAGTGGTGTTTGAACTGATGGTGGAGCTGATGGGGCGGGTGGGGCAGGGTTGGGTGGACGGAGGAAGATTCCCTCCTCCCGAGGTCAGGGTGTGGGAGGGAGGGGGGTGGGGGTGCTGAATGCCAAGCTGTGTGCCATGGGTCTGAGCCTGCTGGCTGTGGCCTGGAGAAAAGGCTCTGGGGTCTGACTTTCATTCTCCTGATGTTCAGCACAGGTGTGGCACGTCCAGCCATCCCTGTGCCTTTTTCTGCCTCTCCTCACCTTCCCTTTCTTCTCTGTGGCATATTGCAGGCACTGATTTAGGCAAGAGCTCCTTGGAGGCTAAGGAAAGCTGAAACTTTTCACACAGAATTAACACAACAGAATTTTAACTATCAGGAGAGGCAGCCTGGGCTACTGAATTTAGCCTTCCCTTCTCCCCACCTAGCTCATGTTTTTTACTTTTTCCCTCTTCAACATCTCGAATTACCTTGCTGCCCACTGCCCTCCTTTTCCCTTCAAGCCTGTGGGGTGTGAAGCACTTTGTTCCCATCTTTTCTCTTTGGTTCCTGGAAAAATTTCTGGGGAGCCCAGTGGGACGTCAGGCTGTGTCTGGAAGGGTGAAGTGATGAGATTTTGGTTTGTTTTCCTGTCCTGATTCTAGAGTGGATTCACTATCTATCCTAAAAATAGTAAGATTCCCTTTCTTACTGTTGTTGCTTGTGTTTAGTTGCTAAGTTGTGTCCGAGTCTCTGCGGCTCCATGGACTGTCCATGGCTCCTCTGTCCATGGGATTCTCCAGGCAAGAATACTGGAGTGGGTTGCTTTGCCCTCCTTCAGGGGATCTTCTTGACTCAGGGATTGAACCCCGCCTCTTGCGTCTCCTGCAGGTGGATTCTTTGCCACTGAGCCACCTAGGAAGCGCAGCAGACACATGTCAAGCACTTAAGATCTGTTATGCTGTGGCGTTGGCATCCTACACCCACGGCATGCATGCTTTCATTCTTTCACTCACAGGCTTGCCCCTCACCCTAGGTACTGTGGTCTCTAGGTGCTATGATAGTGAACAAGGCTGAGAGTCCTCACCCTCACGGAGCTTGCGTTTGGGTGGGAGTACAGACAGTGAACAAATAAACAAATGAATACATAGAATATCAGCTAGTGATAAATGCTAGTGAGAAAAATAAGACAGAGATGGAGATGGGGTGCAGGGTGGCAGTGAAGAAGGCTGAGTGGGAATGGCTTCAAAGAGGTGCTGATGTTTGAACAGAGGGCTCTAAGTGTTAGCCATGGTAGCATCCGGGGGGAACAGTAAGTGCAAAGGTCCTGGGGCAGGGGGCAGTCATGCTGGTATGGTGAAGGTTGGGATGGCTGGAGCAGCTTGCAAGGAGTGAGGTCTGGGTTGGCTTGGTGAGAATGTTGGGCTTGATTCTCAGCGGGGTGGAAGCTACCCTGAGAATGGAGTAGGGATGTGATCTGATTCAAGGCTCAGAGAGGCTGAGGCTGCTTGACTGGACAGCAGAGAAGGATGGTAAGGACAGAGTGTAAGCACAGAGGAGCCCTGAGTTGTTGAGGGCTGGAGTCTGGGAAAGGGGAGAGGCAGGCCGTTCCTGGCAGTGGACAGGTCAGCGTTGTGGGTGGCTGCGGGGGGACTGGCCAGAGCCTGGGCCTGCCATGGACAGGCTGTGTGGCCCTGGCAAGGGACTTAGCCCTCTGCAGCTTGGTTTCCTTATCTGGAGCACGAGGGTGATAACCAGTGCTGACCTCTGAGGGTTTGGTGAGGATTAAATGAGATCCGGCATCAAAGTGGTTATGCCTTGTGCCCTGCCTGCCCAGCTCATCCTGAACTCTCAGGAAGAGCTTCCTGCTGATACCCCCTCTTCACCCACTCCCCTCCTCCCCTCCTTCACCTTCCCTCTGCCTCCTCCCCCCGGCTTCCTTCCCCTTCCCCCTCCTCTTCCGGAGAAGCACTGTGGTGAGGACCAGGGTCAGGGCCTGAGGCTCAGCATGTTGTCCTGGCAACGAAGGTGGACAAAGGAAGTGGTTGCCAGATTTCACTGAGGTGACACCTCAAGGACTTATTTCATTCTAAATTGGTGCTTATTTGGAAGGAGTGCCCATAGCTGGACTTCTGAGTTCCTAGCTAGGGTCAGGGTTTTATTTAATCTTTGGTGGTGGACTTTCTGTGTAAGTGACTGAAAACCCAAACCAAACTGATTTAAACAAGAGATTAAATGCAATAGCTCGTGCAGCTGGGAGATCAGCTTCAGGTATGGTTTGATCTAGGTGCTCAATTCCACTAGGTCTCTGTTCCACTGCCCTTTCCATCACCTTCATTCTTGTGTCCTGTGTGGCTCAGGTGGAGGTTATGTATGATACCCCTCAAGCTGCATTAGGGTGCTTTGCTACAAAAAGGGGAAACAAAAGCTGATGGCAAAAGGTGAGGTGCCTGCAGAACTTATTTGAAAGAGGGGAGAGTCCTGTGTGAGGTGGCAGTGGGTGGGTCTTTGGGTCTGAGCCCAGTGTTCCGCAGCTGAGATTTCTGAAGGACATTTGAGGGCTGCTTTCGTGACTCATTCTTGGATGAATTCACTTCACCCAGGTTACATCATATCCTCAAACATCTGTCCTGCATCCTGCAAAAGGCTCTAGGACATTGCCTGCCTGGCCCTCGGGTGGTGGAGGGCAGGGTTCTATGGTGGATGTGGACTTACCAGTAAAATACTCTCCACTTACAAAACACTTCCCATGGGCCCTTTAAACATGTCGAGTGAATTGCATGTTACGTTTGGGTTTGCGCATGACCTCTCTGTGGTCCCCTCTCAGCGTTGGAGGTTTGGGTCTGGGTGCGTTCACTGTGAAGCCTCTGGCAGTCCGTACGTTAGGTTTAGTCACCACATCGGCAGTTTTCTGAGCTTTTCCTTTTCCTGGGTATTTGTGACTTCACTAATTTTTAGGTTTCTTAAAAACAAAATAAAACAAACCACAGTCATATTTCCAGACCCCAGCATCTGGTGGCCACTTGTAATTTGTGTTGTTTGGGGGAAAAAAGTGTTTTGATCATTTTTCAAAATTAGACTTTGAAAATGTTTCATTGGGTATTTCTATGTTAAGTTTTTTTTTTTCTTTTTAAAAACATTTTGCAACCAGCCTTCTATAGGGTTTTTCTTAGTCTGTCTCCTACCCTCCAGATCTGCTTATAGAATTCCTTGTAAAAATGCGTTTTTCTTTTTTGCAAGAGGGTTTTAAAAAAACCTTTATATAAAAATCTATAATGTTGTGAGTAGCATAAAGAGGAAATGAGCTAGAAAAGTGCTCTGGTCTTTGAAAGAGTCTCTTGTGGACCCTGGTTGACCCAGAGGCTCTACTGCCAATGGCATTCAGGCCTCTGTTGCTCCTTCAAACACTTGTTATTAATACATGTGATGTTTTGGAATCAGCCTTTTTTTTTTTTTCTTAACATAAAGGACCTTTCTGATGCCTTTTGATAGAACTGATTGGAGAGTTGGGATCAATTTCCCCCTGACCGTGAGAATGGTGTATCCAAAGGTGACTCAAGTCACTTTGATGCAGGTGTCAGTCTCCAGGGCTAAAGGAATTCTCTCTGTCCTTCTTAAGGCACTGCCCACCCACTAGGGTGGGGAAGGGAGGGGTCCCGAATGGCTTTCCACCCAGCTTTGCTAGACTTGCTGGTCACCAAGGAGTGAGTCCCCAGAGCGTCATCAGCTTGCGGTGCTCAGGGGGGCTTCTGAGAGGTTCTCGGAGTGTAGGGTGGGAAGAGGGGCTGGGAGGGTCATAGGTCATCGGCCAGAGATGCTCTGACCCATCCCAGCAACCTCAGGCCCTTCCCACCCCTCCCCACCCCTTTCTCTCTTTCTTCTCTGCTTTCCCTCCCCACCCCCATCTCCCCCGCACTCTGCCTTCAGAATCTGTGCTCTTCACCACTTGGCTCTCTGCCCCCTTTGCACGGAATGTCATAGGTCACAGGTGCTGCTGTCTCTGCAGGATTGATTCCATAAGGGGCTTGGTTTGCTTTTTCTGAGGACACATGTGCATTTTTGATTTTGGTAGTTGCTGCTCATTTGTCCTGCAAGGGGGTCTCCCCACCCACCCTCCCCTCTTCCAACAAGGCCCTGGGTCCCTTTCCCAGGAAACTTGGTACAAACCTCGATTCCGGGGTGTGCTGAGTGGTGTTCCCCTCCCCCCACAACCTTCCCCGTCCTTGGTCTGGCGCTCCCCCGCCCCCAACCCCATATCTGTGCTCCAGATCTCTCTGGCGCAGCCCTCTCTTCCTGCTGCAGGACACCCTCCCCCAGGATCCACTGAACCTGCTCCCCCACAACCCCAGTAGGCCTCTCTCCCCTCTAATACCCTCCCCAGAGACCCTCCCCGCCCACCTGTCTGAGAAGACCTGCCTTCCCCAGCTTTCTCCTTCCTCTTAACACCGCTCCTCTGGGTCCCTGGGAATGTTTGTCTGCTGGCTGATCACGTGTCTCCTTTTACTAGAAGTCAGGCTCTGGGTTTCTCTCGATCCTGCACCTCCATTGCCTGGCTCCGTGGTAGGGGGCTGATAAATATTTGTGGACCGAATTTGGGGAAATGAGCTCAGTTTTCTTTCTCCTGCTGGGGCCTTGGGGGGATCTAAAACCTCAGAGGTGAAAAGGCTTAAAGGGGGAAAGAAGAGGGGCCACTGCCTAGGGCCTGATTATCGGGGGAGGTGAAGTCTTGAAAGCTGACCTTAAAACCCCAGAGAGGCTAGCCAGTGGCAATGAGTCCTTGCCGCTGCCCAGGGGCTGGGCGGCACTTCCACGAGGTGAGAGGAGGGGCCCCAGAGTTTGCATCTCTGCAGTGATACCCGAGCTTCTTACTGGCTGGGTGGTGCTCTTGTGCCAGGCCTCCTGGAAGGGGTTTTGGGAGCCCTAGGGGGCCCAGTGGCTGCAGCTAAGCCTGAGCACCGCCAGGGGTGGTGCCCCAAAGCCAGCTTCTTGGGACAGAGTGGACAGCGGTGGGGCACCAGTGGCTGTTAGCATCCTTTGCATTTTTGATGAATGAGTCCTTTTAAAAGATTTTGTTTCCTTTTAATTGAAGGATAATTGTTTTACAGTATTTTTGGTTTCTGCCATCCATCAGCATAAATCAGCCATAGGTATACATTTGTCTCCTCCCTCTTGAACCTCCCTCCCACCCCATCCCACCCCCTAGGTTGTTACAGAGCCCCGGTTTGAGTTCCCTGAGTCATACAGCAAATTCCCATTAGCTCTCAGTTTTACGCACGGTCGACTCTCTCCATTCATCCCACCCTCTCCTTCCTCCCCCAGCCCCTGTGTAAGTCTGTTCTCTTTGTCTGCATCTCCATTGCTGCCCTGCAAATAGGTTGATGACTGAGCCTGAAGCATGTTCCCTGGCACTGCTGGCCCTCACCTGTACCTGGTGGGGGCTGGGCAGCCTGCTGCCTGCTGCCCTCCAGCTCGCCTGTTACAGGAGACCCCAGACGTGGTACCCTGCACATGCAAACCAACTCTTATTAAATATCTAAATCTTATTGAGATGAAATTTACATAAAATGAGAGGTACCCATTTAAAGGCATGCCTTATCAAATTTCACTAGGCTGGGCCCACTTGGCTAAAGGTAGGGGAGCTGACAGCCTCTTTCTGCCCAGGGCAGGAAGGGGCTGCTGTGGGGTCAGGTGGGTTCAGGAGAGGTGCTGGATACTTGTCACCCGAGGCCACACACCCAGAGGTCCACTGGACTTTCTCTTCTGGTGGGTTTTCGGTTCCTGTGGGCCAGTCAGCTTGTTGCCCCCGGTGATGAGGTTTCTCCAGGAAGGCGGGGAGACTTTTAGGTCCCAGGGGGCTCAGCAATCTGGAGATCTAGAATGACCTCACTGCCTCGGATTGGTACCAGAAAGCGGACCGTGAATCCATTGGAAATGGACCCTAACAGGACAATATTGGGAGTGGAGGGAGGGACTGGATGAGGACTTTACCTTGTGGAACAGGAAACCAGATATCCTAAAAATAAGTTGAATTGTATCTTTTCATTAATTAGCATATAGGATTTAGGAGGCAGGAGCAACTTGGCATGTATTCTTCTATCAGTAAAGAGTGAATCTAGTGTTGATTTTTTTTTTCCACTGGGGGATGCATAAATTTTCTGATAAAATTAAGTGATTGCATGATGTGATGTCGTTTCACATAAAGTTGCCCTTTACAGCGTGATGATAAAGAGTACGATGATTGAGTCATTTTGCAAAAACCTTAGAGCTGGTTTTCAGCGCTCACGCCTACCTCCCTTTGATGGTCCCGTCATCTCCTGGAACTCTGTTGTCTTGTCTTCCTCCTTTCTGTGTGAAGCGGTCTACCTGCCAGGTCCTTATGTGTTTATAGCTTTGTCCCGCGTTAGCTGCTTGCTGCTTGCCAGCATCACTTTCATCGATGTCATGAAATCCAGCATCTTTTGCAACGCTTGCAGTTTCACTTTGCAACTGATTTGCTTTCACTTTGCTCCGTATTTTGACTGTGGTATATCCAGGAGAGCAGAAGATAGAAAGATACAGAAAGGAGGTTAGATAGGGTGTTTGGGGGATAATTTTAGAAGTGGTCAGCTTGTTTGGAGTATTTTGCAGACAGGATGGCCTTTCTCCCTGGGAGGACTTGGATTGTGAATGGACCCTGGGGGAGTGTCTCTGTTCTGGAGAAGTGGCAGAGTGGTCCAGGGGACTGTGTGATTTTCCAGCCTCATCTTGTCTTTCCTCTGTCTTAGCCCTGGAATTAACTACTATCCAAGGAGCTCTGGTTCTTTTTATTGGAAGGTAGTATTTAGAAACCTAGGTCTGGGGGTGAGGTGTACTTGTTGCTGCTGTGACTGCTTGTCACTGCTTCTGGGCCCTCTTGGTGGATACAGCTGGGAAATACATGTGTATGTACTATTCACACCTGCACACACATCTATATTTCCACAGCATTCTACCTGTATATGGTCATTCCTTGTATCCATGGGGCAGTGACTCCAGGATGCCCACAGATACCAAAATCTGAGGGTGCTCGAGTCCCTTATATGAAACGTCATAGTATTTGTGTGTAACCTACGCAAATCCTCCTATATACTTTAAATCATTTCTAGGTTACTTATGGGCTTCCCTTGTGGCTCAGCTGGTAAAGAATCCACCTGCAATGCGGGAGAGCTGGGTTCAATCCCTGGGTTGGGAAGATCAGTATTCTGGCCTGGAGAATTCCATGGACTGTATAGTGGTCCATGGGGTCGCAAAGAGTCAGACACGACTGAGCGACTTTCACTCACTCACTCACTCACTCACTCACTCAGGTTACTTATAATACCTATTACAATGTGATGCTATGTAAATAGTTATCGATACTTGGCAAATTCAAGTTTTGCTTTTTAGAATTTTCTGGGATTTTGAGGGAATATTTTTGATCCATAGTTGGTTGAATCTCCAGATACGGAACCTGTGGATATGGAGGGGCAACTGTACATTAAAGAAAATAACTCCAAGTTCGTATTGATACCCAATGCAAGAGTTTTAAAGGTTTAATTCTTAAAATATCATCATTCATCCTCTGCCCCCCTCAGAGGTCCTACCCTCCCTGGGTCATGCCCTTCGCAACCTGTAGCCCTTGAAAAACAGCCTGTTTTAGTCCCTGTCGTTTTGGTTTCTGTCCCTATAGTTTTGCCATTTTCAGAATGTATAGTTTCCAGGAATCACACAGCATGCAGCGTTTCGAGACCGGCTTCTTTCATTTAACATGAGGCCTTTGCGCTCCGCCCACGCCGCCGCATGCATCCAGTTTGTCCCTTTTCACAGCTGCGTCCGTCGCTGCTGCGTCTTCTTCCGTTGTTCGGGTGTTCCACAGTTTGCTTATCCATTCACCTGTTGAAGGGCATATTGTTTCCAGTTTTTGGCGTTTATAAATAGAGCTGTTATAAACATTTGTGTACAGGTTTTGGTGTGAACGTAAGGCTTCGTTTCTCTAGGATGAGTGCCCAGGAGTGGGGCCATATGGTAAGTGGGTGTTTAGCTTGATGAGAAGCTGCTGAGCTGTTTCCCAAAGCTGCTGTGCTGCCTGACATTCCCACCGGCAGTGTCCGAGAGACCCTGTGGTTTTACATCCTTGTCAGCACTTGGTACTGTCAGGTTTTTTAAAAAGCCGTTCCGATAGAAGGTAGTAGGATCTCACTGCAGTTTTTGTCTGCGTGTCCTTAACGGCTAATGATGTGGAGCGTCTTTTCATGGGCGTATCTACCATCCTCATATCCTCTTTGGGGGACGTGAATGTTCAGGTCTCCTATCTGCTTTTTCTGATTGTTTGTTTTCTTACTGTGGAATTTAGAGTTATATTCTGGATACAGATCTTTTGTCAGACGTGTCATTTGCAAATATTTTCTGCCAGTCTGTAGCTTGTTTTTTCACTCTCCGAACAGTAACTTTGGCATAGCAAACGTTTTAAATTTTAATGTATCCCTTATTTCCTTTTGTGGATCTTGCCTTTAATGTCATGTCTGAGAACTTTTTGCTTGACCTTGGGGCACGAAGATTCTCTCCCATGTCTTCTGAGTCGTGTAGTGTGGATCTTGCCTTCAATGTCATGTCTGAGAACTTTTTGCTTGACCTTGGGGCACGAAGATTCTCTCCCATGTCTTCTGAGTCGTGTAGTGTGGATCTTGCCTTCAATGTCATGTCTGAGAACTTTTTGCTTGACCTTGGGGCACGAAGATTCTCTCCCATGTCTTCTGAGTCGTGTAGTGTGGATCTTGCCTTCAATGTCATGTCTGAGAACTTTTTGCTTGACCTTGGGGCACGAAGATTCTCTCCCATGTCTTCTGAGTCGTGTAGTGTGGATCTTGCCTTCAATGTCATGTCTGAGAACTTTTTGCTTGACCTTGGGGCACGAAGATTCTCTCCCATGTCTTCTGAGTCGTGTAGTGTGGATCTTGCCTTCAATGTCATGTCTGAGAACTTTTTGCTTGACCTTGGGGCACGAAGATTCTCTCCCATGTCTTCTGAGTCGTGTAGTTTATGATCCATTTGGAGATAACTTCCGTACAGTGTGTAGTTTAGGTTGAGATTCATTAAATTGCCTATGATGTCAGTTATCCCAGCACCATCTGTTAAAAACACCATCCCTTCTGCATTGAATTGCCTTTGCACATTTGTCAAAAATCAAATGGCTTTATTTGTGTGGGTCTGTTTTTGGACTCTATTCTGTTCCTTTGATCTATGTGTCTGAACTTTCACCAGTACCGTATGGTCTTGACGACTGTAACTTTATCATAATTCTCAAAATTAGATAGTGCAGGGACTTCCCTGGAAGTCTAGTGGTTAAGACTTCGTCCGATGCAGGGGGCCTGGGTTCAATCCCTGGTTGAGGAACTGGGGTTCCACATGCGCCTTGGTGCAGCAAAAAGATGAAAAAAAAATTAGATCATGTGAACCCTCCAATATTGTTCCTTTCTAAAATTGTTTTGGCTATGCTAGTTTCTTTGCCTTTCCATGTCGATTTTAGATTTAGCTAGCGCAGAGTTTCAAAAGTTGGAAAAATTGTTATAAATGTCTAGATTTCCAATTTCTCTTGGAAAACAGAGAGCTCTGGCTCTGTTTCTGTCTGGTGACAGCGGATTGGAGCAGAGTAGCGGCCACCGTTTCAGATGAACGTCTGCTGTCCAGTTTGCTGCAGTCCACCCCGCCTACCTTTCTTCCTGCACCTCGCCAGCTTCACTGTGCGTGCTCCCGGCCTGGCCTCTGTAGGCATTGGTACTTGTAGTGTCTGGGGTAGACTTCTTGGGCGCCTCTGGCTGTGGGATCTGACCTGCTGACCATCCTGATGATCAAGATGATGGAGCAGCAGAAGTTCCACTCGGAGCTTTGTCTTTGGTGCTGTCCTGACGTACTTTGCCAACTAAGGTCCGTCTAGTCAAGGCTATGGTTTTTGCTGTGGTCATGTATGGATGTGAGAGTTGGACTGTGAAGAAGGCTGAGTGCCGAAGAATCGATGCTTTTGAACTGTGGTGTTGGAGAAGACTCTTGAGAGTCCCTTGGACTGCAAGGAGATCCAACCAGTCCATTCTGAAGGAGATCAGCCCTGGGTGTTCTTTGGAAGGAATGATGCTAAAGCTGAAACTCCAGTATTTTGGCCACCTCATGCGAAGTGTTGACTCATTGGAAAAGACTTTGATGCTGGGAGGGATTGGGGGCAGGAGGAGAAGGGGACGACAGAGGATGAGATGGCTGGATGGCATCACTGACTCGATGGATGTGAGTCTGAGTGAACTCTGGGAGTTGGTGATGGACAGGGAGGCCTGGCGTGCTGCGATTCATGGGGTTGCAAAGAGTCGGACACAACTGAGCGACTAAACTGAACTGAACTGAGGCCTTTATCTGTGGTCTTTTTTCAGTTCTTTGCTGCTATAGGGCACTGCTCTCATAATGCCCATTTTACAGATGTGGAAACTGAATCTCAGAGAGGTAGGTGAGGCTACAGGCCCCAGGCTGTCACAGCTTGGCTTTGCTGTGACCTCAAGCCTATGTTATGTCAGAGTCACTGTAGGTGCTACTGGCTGCCTGGAGGCTGAGGGCTGAGACCTCGTGAGCGTCTCAGGTTCTCAGCTCCTCTCCGGCTCTGCCTCTGGTGTCAGGGTTTGCACTCAGATGTTTGTAATGTGACCTTATGAGGCCGTTCGTTTCCTCCTAGGATCTATCTGTAGATAATTCTGGGTGGCAGGAGGGGGATGAATATCCAGCCTGCTGGCCAGCCCCGCGGGACCCTGGGGTTAGCAGCCTTCTGTGTGTGTGCCTGAGGTTGAAGTCCACTGAAAGTATAATGGTGGGGTGTGGCTGGGGCCCCAGGGCCTCAGGCTGGAGTTTGGAGAGTCAGAGAACTCAGCACTTGGAGGCTTTTCCAGAGTCAGACCCAGGTCATGATCAGCAAACTCCTGTGAAGTGCCTCGTGTTGTGCGGTGGGTTTTGGTGCCAGAAAACCTTCATTTTTGCTGCAGTTTCACTGCTTCCTAGTGAACCTTAGGCACGTTCTTTGCCTCCCTCGGCCCCCCTCTGTAAAAAGAGCTCTTCCTAGACGGCTGCCTTGCAAGGTTGTGAGGATGAAGCCAGTGCAGTCGAGTGTTTGGAAGAGTGCGTGTCTCGTACAGTACGCTCAATAAGCATTAGCAACTATTATTATGTCATTATTAATGCTGTAGAAGTTGCTGACCAGACCAGCGGGTGAGAGAAGAACCCTGGGCCCTTACACACCAGAGATGGGATGGTGGCGTGGGTGAGAGGCCTGGCGTGGAGGTCAGCCTCTCTGATTCTGCCTCTTGCTGTCTGAGTGTGGTGTTCGCTCTCTCAGCACCTCAGTTTTCTCACCTGTGAAATGGGATTAATTGGAATACCACTTGCCCCAGGAGAATTACATGAGATAGTGGCATATAAAATACATAGCCTGGGGACTTCCCTGCTAGTCCAGCGGCTAAAGTGCCACACTCCCAATGCAGGGGTTCCATCTCTTGTCAGGAAACTAGATTCCAGATGCCGCAACTAAAGAGCCTCCATACTACAATGAAGATCGAAGGTCCCATGCAACTAAGACCTGGTGCAGCCAAATAAATAAATAAACAATTAAAAAAGAACCATAGGCTGGAGCCTGGCACATAGGCGATGCTCCATATAAATGCTTGTTCTTATTTGTGCTGTTTTTGCTGTTCTTATTTGTATTTATTAATGCTGAATGCTCACATTGGTCTTCCTCCTGGAGAGAAGCAGAGTGAACCACTCAAGCGACCCAGTGCTAGGCAAGGGAGTGAAGCCTGGGCCTCCAGTCCTGCAAGCGGTGCCTGCTGGCTTTTCTGAGGGCCCGTGAGTCACGCTGCTTTAGAGGGAAGCCTGGGAACCCTCCCTTCCCCATTGACTCTTCGTCCGAAGCAGTGCCCAGCCTTGGGCCCCAGCTGCTGGTTGCCATGGAATCCGGCTACCATCCCAGCTCACCGTTGCTAGGCAGGCGTCTGGTTGCCAGGCACCACCTCCTTGGACACCTTAGCTCTCAGAGAGCCTGTTTCAGGCTGTCTGAGGGGGGTCGGGTCCCTGGGAGCCCAGCGTTTGTGTTTCGCTGGAACCTGGGAGGTCTGTTCTCGAGGGCAAAGGGGTCTGAAGAAACGTGAGGCTGGGGTCCGGGATACCCCAGCCTCCAGCTGCAGTGTGTCAGCGTGTTCCTCATTGGACTCCCGTAGGCAGCTGGGCAGGGCTCATATCTGTTTCACAGACGGGGACAAATGAAGCTTGTGGAGGGGAGGGGAAGGCCCCAAGGGGGTCCTGGCTTCCTCTACCCTGTCCTGCAGCACTGAGGACTGGGGTCCTTCCTGTGCTTGTCCACAGTGCCAAGTGACCTTCTTCCTCAGGGCCTCGCCCTTCATGCTTAGAGCATGGTCCGTCTCCTCAGCCTGTGTGGTCAGGCGCCCGTGTACCTTTCTGCCTGAGTTGGTGACCCATCCCTGCCTGGGTCACCTTGCCTGGTCCTTCTCCTTAGCTGTTGGCTCTGCCCCGGCCGCAGCGGTCGGCCTGGCTATTCCTCAGACGCAGCAAGCAGGCCCCTGGCCCCAGGGCCTTTGCACTTGTTGTGAGGGGCTGTGCCCTCCCCTGCTTTCCCCCGGCTCCTTCCCTCATCTCCTCAGGGTCTCAGCTGAATGTCCTCTGGTCACGGCATTTAAAATCCCAGCCCCCTGTACCGCCGCCCCCCAGCTTCATATTTCCTGTTCCGGCGGAGTTTTCTTCAGAACACGTAGTGGTGGGTTGGCCAGGAAGTTCGCTCGGGTTTGGCCCAGCCGGTGCCTCCTGCATCAGCTCTCCGAGGGCGAGGGCGGCTGCGGCCCCTCCTTGGTTTCTTGTTCTATGCCCGGGGCTTGCCCCTTAGCAAGCGCTCGCTGTGTTCTTTGCTGAGTCAGTGACTCGGTGGAGCCGTCGAGGAGGCAGAAGCTCTGTGTTCTGGGTCGGGCGGTGGGTGTGAGCGAGCACGTGGCGACTGACACACACGAGGAGCTGCCCCAGGGGCCGCCCGTGCCCCAGAGCTGAGGTGACGTCGGGTTCTTGTTGCCGGCGGACCAGGGTCCTCTTCCTCCGAGAGGCGGGTGACCCCTGCCACCCTGCATGGCGCTTGAAGATTAAATTCAGCTTCAGTGGAAAGACACCCATGCCCCCAAGGAAGCCCTAGCATTTATCAGAGAGTCCCGTTTTGAAGAGGTGGAAAATCCCAGCGGGACCGGCCAGGGCTGGGGGAAGCGGGAGGCTCCCCTGGAGCCGCTGCTCCGGGCGGTGGTTTTAGCCCTGCGGGTCCTGCCACTCCCCGTCCTCCCAGTGGGTCTTGGTCCAGCCTCCCCGACAAAGCAGCCTTCACTGAGGTCTGGTGGTGGTGGTGGTGGTGGGGGGGGGGGTACGGCGCGTCAGTGGCGGGGGCTGGCACTCCTCTGTGGGTCTCCGGAGCGTCACACCGCGCCCCCGAAGTTGGCACTGTCATTCGTTTTTAGAGACGAGGAAACTGAGCCGTCGAGGCGTGGAGTTGCCAGCCCAAGGCCACACAGCAAGATAGAGGTCAGTCTGGGATCGAAACCCACTCTGTCTGACCCCACAGCGTGACCGCAGGAGCCCTGCTGCCTTCATTCTTGGGCCCTGTCGGCACTGGCTGTGAAGTGGGAGGTGAAGTGATGGGGAAAGTGGGAGCAGAGGTAGCAGCTTTCACCGCCTCTCTTGAATCCCTGGCTCCTCAACCTTCTTGTCTGTCTGCTCCCTTGTGCCTCCTCCAGGCCGCCGTCCCTGAATGCCCCTGCCTGCGTCCCCTTGCCCAGTCCGGCTTCCTGGCACTCAGCATGGCTGCTGTTGAGTCCGCATTGTGCAATGATTGGCCGAAGATCTGTCTCTCTTGCCACGCAGGCTTGCATGACAGAGACCTAAAATGTCCCCACTTGAACTCTCTCTCTACATGCTCCCCCTACCCCCAAACCACAGTATTTCCTGTCTCAGTAAAAGTGACCTCCATCCTGCCAGTGTCTTGGGCCAAACACCAAGGAGTCCACTCCCTTCTTTCACCCCCAACATCCCATCCACCCACAAATCCTGTGGGCTGTGCCTTCAAAGTCCATTTAGAATCTGACCATTTCTCCCACCCCCGTGTCACCAACCTGATTGAGTCCACCATCATCTCCCGCCTGGACTCATTCAGGCAACCCCTCCCTGAGCTCCCTTCATCCCTCTCCAGTTCAGTCGCTCAGTCGTGTCCGACTCTTTGCAACCCCATGGACTGCAGCATGCCAAGGCCTCCCTGTCCATCACCAACTCCCAGAGTTTACCCAAACTCATGTCCATTGAGTCGGTGATGCCATCCAACCTCTGTCGTCCCCTTCTCCTTCCGCCTTCAATCTTTCCCAACATCAGGGTCTTTTCCAATGAGTCAGCTCTTTGCATCAGGTGGCCCAAGTATTGGAGTTTCAGCTTCAACATCAGTCTTTCCAGTGAACACTCAGGACTGATCTCCTTTAGGATTGACTGGTTGGATTTCCTTGCAGTCCAAGGGACTCTCAAGAGTCTTCTCCAGCATCACAGTTCAAAAGCATCAATTCTTGGGCGCTCAGCTTTCTTTATAGTCCAACTCTCATATCCATATGTGACTACTGGAAAAACCATAGCCTGACTAGATGGAACAACTCCAGTCTGCCCAGATGGAAAGTTTGAACTTAATCCTCGTTAGGGACATTTATGGAGCACATACTGTCTGCTGGGCCCTGGGCCAGTGAGGCCTTTACAGGTATTCTTTTATTTAAATCATCCTAGTAGCTCTTTGGAGAAGGCAATGGCAACCCACTCCAGTACTCTTGCCTGGAAAATCCCATGGGTGGAGGAGCCTGGTAGGCTGCAGTCCATGGGGTCTCAAAGAGTCGGACACGACTGAGTGACTTCACTTTCACTTTTCACTTTCATGCATTGGAGAAGGAAATGGCAACCCACTCCAGTGTTCTTGCCTGGAGAATCCCAGGGACGGCAGAGCCTGGTGGGCTGCCATCTATGGGGTCGCACAGAGTCGGACACGACTGAAGTGACTTAGCAGCAGCAGTAGCAGTAGCTCTTTGTTAGGCACCATTTGACCCATTTAACAGATGAGTAAAACTGAGGCCACTGCAGGTAGTGGGTGATTTGCCTATGGACACAGTTTCTGAGTAGACTTGTTTGATTTCTCCAGACAGCTTCTCCATCTACCCTGGCACATGGCCAGGTGGCCAGCCCTGGCTGGTTGGCAGCGGGCAGATGAGCCCTGGGCCTGTCCGAGCAGCCTCTTCCTCTTTCCTCAGCAGACATGAAATGATTTGTGTGGCTGTCACCATTCCTCCCGCTGGGACGCTGACTTCCTTTTTAGCCTGATGTGGTGGGAAGTTCTGCAAAGAGAAAAAGGGGAACTGGGGCATTTGTGCGGAGCTGAGTACAGGATTCTAGGTCTGCGTCGCGTGTCTTGTGGCTGGTGGCCTGGGGCGAGACCTGGGGCAGTGGGGCACTGCCTTGCCCGCTGGTGTCTCAGCAGACTCCTGCCTTCCTTCAGTCATTCATTCTCTGACATCTGTATTCCCGAGGACTTGGCCCCAGGCCCTGGGCCATGGGTTGGGGCATCGCTTCAGCAGGCAGAGTCCAGCCCTGCCTGTGGATGCCTGGCATCCAGTGTCTCAGCGACCAGGGCTGGCTCATCAGCAGGAATGGTTCTGCCACAGAGTGTAGACTGATAACCTCTCATCCCTTCCTGGGGGTATGGGTGCCCTGCTGGGCCATCCCTTGTGCCATCCGAGAAACCCAGGCCTTCTGGAACTCTGACTTTGCTCAGTGATGTGGTTGGACAAGTGATTTAAAAAAATTTTCAAGTTTAATTGGAGGATAATGGCTTTACGATGTTGTGCTGGATTCTCCTGTACAGATATGAACCAGCTCTGAGTATACATATATCCCCTCCCTCTTGAGCCTGCTCCCCCCACTGCATCCTAGTCCTGCGGGTCGTCACAGAGCTCTGAGCAGAGCTCCCGACGGTATACAGCAGGTTCCCGCAATCTGTTTCACACATGCTGGTTGGAGTATATATGTCAGCGGTGCTCTCTCAATTCGTCCGGCCCTCTCCTTCCCCAGCTGTGTCCACAAATCATTTTTGTAGGAGAATTGAGCGCGGGTGATGGTGATGATGATCAAACATGCATTCGCCGCATGGTTATCCCCCGCACGCAGGGTCGTGGTGCGTGTCACAGGAGTTCACGCTGGTGAATCACTCAGGACAGCGTCTAGCAACGAAGTCAGTTTCCAGTGAGCGTCTGCCGCAGAGGCTTTGCTGTCCGGGCCTCTGTAATGCGAAGGGACTTCACCTCTGATAAGACTCTACCTCGTGGCTGTTGACATCATTTGGAGGCAATGGGTTGGTGCAGACCCTTCGCTGAAACATTTAGCAGAGTGTTCATGAGACTCCCAAACGTGATATCCTGGGACCTCTGGATCTCACACTGATATTGGAGACTGAGAAAAAATCCTAAGCGTCGGGGGGAAAGCCCCAGACACTTAAGTACCATGATGTTCATCAAAGCACTGTGGGTGAGAACTCAACACTGGAAACAACCTAAATGTCCCCAAATGGGGAAATGGCAAGGTGACCAGGCACGCCCCCTTCTCCAACTGCCGCAGACAAAGGTGACATGCCTGATTATGTACAGCTTATGATGGCATCTGTGCCTTCAAAAGGACGCAGAGATAAACTGTTGAAGGCGACATACCAAAGTATTAATGGACTGTGCAGCTGGAATGCGTGATTTCCAATTTTCTTATCATGCTTTTATCAAGTTTTGCCTTGAAAGGTCACTGCACACATTCAAACCTTAAGATTAGACTCATCTAGCACTTTCTAAGGCTTCCCTGGTGGCTCAGACGGTAAAGAATCCTCCCGCAATGTGGGAGACCTGGGTTCCATCCCTGGGTTGGAAGATCCCCTGGAGGATTCCATGGACAGAGGAGCCTGGCAGGCTACAGTCCATGGGGTTGCAAACAGTCGGACACGATTGAACAAATTCCACTTCACTTGTGCTTTCTAAAGCTCAGAGCCTGCCTCAGGCACCTGGGAAAGTGTATGACAAAGTAGATGCCCAGGCTCCACCCATCCCACTACACTGGGCCCTCTGAGTAGCAGGGCCCAGGAATCGGCTTAGTCTGATCTTGGCTATTTGTCAGGATTCTCTCTGTCTTCCTCTTCCCAGCAGCTCTCCTTGATTGCCTACATGCTCCTGAGTTCCCCATGCTCCCTCGAGCCCTGGAGAGTATCTGGGAGCTTCTACAAAGGCAGAAATTCCCTGACTTTCCCATACCTCTTGAATCAGATTAGCACTTCCTGGTACACCTCTTGGGCAAATGTGTCTTTTGAAAAGCTCCCTGGGTCATTTTTATGCCACCCTTTGGACACCAGACCCCCTAACCTAGGGATTACCTCCACTTGGCTTTTAAAATCAGACTTCTGGTTGGACTTTGATATTATTTTATTTTTTCTTTTCATATGTGTATATATATATCTCCTTTCAGCTGCCTTGGGTCTTCGTTGCAGTGTGCAGACTCTTTTCTAGCTGTGCTGTGTGCAGGCTTCTCCAGCTGTGGCATGTGGGCTTAGTTGCCCCTCAGCGTGTGGGATCTTAGTTCCCTGAGCAGGGATCGAACTCATGACCGCTGCATTGGAAGGTGGATTCTTAACCACTCGGACCCCGCCAGGCAAGTCCCATGTGCCTTAATTTTAAATTGTAAAGACCACACGTGCTCATAACATTGAAAAGGACTGAAACGATGCAGAAAATTATAAGGAAGTCATTGTCCTATGATCAGTGTGTGGTTTGTATCTACAGGTAGTTTATTGAGCACCTACTGTGTACCAGGGGCTGGGGATGTAGCAGGGCACGAGACAGACAAGACCCTCATCCTCACTGGGTTCATGATGGAGCCAGTCAGCAAAGACATTACATAAGGAAGTTCAGTCACTTAGTCGTGTCCGACTCTTTGCGACCCCATGAACTGTAGCACGCCAGGCCTCCCTGTCCATCACCAACTCCTGGAATTTACCCAAACTCATGTCCATTGAGTCGGTGATGCCATCCAACCATCTCATCCTCTGTCATCCCCTTCTCCTCCTGCCCTCAATCTTTCCCAGCATCAGGGTCTTTTCCAATGAGTCAGCTCTTCGCATCAGGTGGCCAAAGTATTGGAGTTTCAGCTTCAACATCAGTCCTTCCAATGAACACCCAGGACTGATCTCCTTAAGGATTGACTGATTGGATCTCCGTGCAGTCCAAGGGACTGTCAAGAGTCTTCTCCAACACCACAGTTCAAAAGCATCAATTTCTTGTAGTAGGTGATAAATGCTATGCAAAGAAAGAAGAGTGAAGCAAGGTAAGGGGTGGGGTACCTTAGCAGCAGCACTTTCCAGGAGTGATTTTGCTTAAACTACAGGGAGGCCTGGCGTGCTGCAGCCCATGGGGTCGCTAAGAGTCGAACACGACTGAGCGACTGATACGTTCCTGGAACATCAGGGCGGCCCTGTGCACAGGAGGAGAGGGGGAGAAGGGAGGCAGAGGGGTTGGGGAGCGGAGTTGTGTCAGGCCCTCGAGGAGTCTGGTTTTATTCTGAGAGCAGTAGACGCCGTGGGAGGGTTTTAAACAGGGGAAAGCACCAGGCAGCGGCCTGTGAATACGTGGGGTGCGCCCAGTGTTGGGGCTCCTGGAGGTGCCCCTCAGCAACGATTGAGCAAGCATTTGAGGATGTCTCGGTGCCCGTGGTGGGTGGGGGCACCTGTCAAACACCAGAAGATCCCCCTCTAGAATTGGAGGTGCTTCCCCATTCAGTGGGGAGCCCCCTGCCTCCCCTCCGCAGCACTAGCACTCTGACCTTTTCGCTTTAGAACCCCCAAGCAGTCTTCCTGTTCTTGCATCTTCTCGGAAGCAGGGCTGTGGGGGCAGTGAGGGTGTGTGCGCGCGTGTGTGGCGGCTTGTCTCTTTGGTAACAGGTCTCACCAAAGCCAGGGCCGCGTGGGAGGGGGGACTCGGTCTGCCTGAAGTGCGATGGATGTGTTGGCTGCCAGAACCCGGGAGACCCGTGTGTGGGCAGGTGGAGAACAAGGGTGGAAGGAAACCATCTCCTTTCCATCACTTTGCTGGAAAAATAAAAAGTTTCAAGTAATTTTGAGAGCAGTGTAACTGCACCCATTTAAGTACACAGGTCTTAGGCACACGTTTCCATGACTGTTGACTTGTTCGTCACCACCAGGCCAAGATCTAGACCGTGCTGACCCCAGAGGTCACTTCATGCCCCTTGCCGGTCAGCACCTGGAGAGAAAAAGTAACCGGTTTGGTGTTCTGCTGAGAAAGGCAGCCAGTTTGGTCATCTCTGTCGTCAGAGATGCTCTTGGCCAGTGTGCTGGCTTTTGTAGCAGTGCGGTCCCCTGGGACCCTCCTTTCTGTGTCTCTGCCTTCTTTGGCTCAGCCACTGCTTTTAGGACATGCCCGAGTCGTCCTGTGTGTCCGTGGTTCTTCTTTTGATTGCAGAGTTGTGTTCCATTTTGTGAATACGCTACAATCTGTGCATCCACTCGCCTGTTGGCGGACACCTGTGCTTCTTTAAAATACGAGTGTTTATTGTGCTGCTTTCCTGGTGTTAAGCGCTTCCTATGTTGTTTCCGTTAGTCTTCCAAAGAGCCCTAAGAGATGGGAGCTCTGATTTACCCTGTATCACAGATGTAGAAACAGGCTCAGAGGCTTATGTAACTTCCCTTCCTTTCTTCTCTTAATAATTTTTTTTTGAGCATCGTGTACCTGCCTTGCACCAGTCTAAGTTCTGTGGAGACAGCGGTGATCCAGACACATAGAAAGCCATTCCACTGCTGAGAAAGGGCCACTTATCAGTGTATAAAATAGCACGGAGACTGTGATAACTGCTTTATAAAGAATGAAAGCAAGGTGTGGAGCCGGAGAGTGTCTTGTTCCATAATAACCTGGGGGAAGAGCCTTCCAGGCTGAGGAAACAGCATGTGCAAAGGCCCCGAGGTGGGAACAAGCCCGCAGAGTCACAGGAAAAGGCAGATTAGCTGGTATGGTTGAAGTAGACTGAGACACCCAGTTTTGGGGGAAGTATGAGGAGAATAGATTGTAGTCTGCGTGTTGGGGGTGGGGACTTTCTTCTCTCATCAAAGACTGACAGATAAAAATAATATCAGTGATGGGAATGTAGGTGCTGGCATTTCATGAGGCCTCACTCTTGTGCGAGGCTGAAGCTGAGGTTCATTATCTGTGTCATCTTCTTGAGGTAGGTGTCTGAATCTCCGGTTACAGAAGAGGAAGCCAAGGTTAACACGTAGGTACCTTCTCCACTGGTAGGTGGGATCTTCAACCAGAGCCTCCCCTTGCCCTCCTTTCTCCTCCCTCATGGGGTCCCTGGGCGGTGGCTGAGTCCCCCAGAGAAGGACCTGTCAGAAGAACTCCCTTGGGGAAATCTGGGTGACCTGTCAGGCTGTGGGCCCAGGGAGGACCAGTCATTCTCCCCAGACCACCTAGCTAGTGGGCATCATTTCTTATAATCCTCATGGTGATCCTTGAGGCACTCTTATTGTTCTTTTTTTTTTTTTTTTTGGCTATGGTGTGCGGTATGCAGGATCTTAGTTCCCTGACCAGGGATCAAACCTGTGCCCCTTGTAGTGGAAGGGTCGAGTCCTAACCACTGCACCGCCAGGGAATTCCCATGCTGCTCCTGCTTTCTAGATGAGGGAACAGCCCCAGAGAAAGGACCATCTCTCTCTCTCCCATTCATTTACTCATTTTCACTTATTCATTCATCAGAAATACATTAAATGCCAGGTGCTAAGTGCTGGGGGCGGGTAACCGTGAATGAAACAGTGGGTGCAACAGGGATAAAGCTGTGACTCAGCAAGACCTCTCGGAGCTCTGGTGAGGGAGACAGGCGTTAACTGAACAATCTCATAGGTTACATCGTAGCTGTGGTGGCTCTAAGGGTTTATGGAGCTGCTGGGGCCTGAACGTGGGCTTTGAGCTGGTTGAGAAGGCAGGCAACATGAATCGATGTTAACTGGGTTTAGTGAGGGCCATGAGCATTGTGGTTGGAGGGAATAGTGTGTGCAAAGGCCCAGGGGCAGGAGCAATCTCTTTGGAACAGCCTGAGGAGCCTGAAGGCTTGGTGGCAGTGGTGAGGAGGGGTCCTGCATGGCCGTTTTGGTTGTTATCCTCAGAACGGTGGGTAGCCATTGGTAGGCCTGGCAGGACCTTGGGTGACCACATTTGCATTTTGTAAAGATCTCCTTTGTGACTTGCCTGTGGTCACTCCAGCCAGAGTGCCTCACTGACCTTGCCCTCCCGACTCCTGGTCATCCCACCAGGCCACACCACTCCTTGACCCACAACTAAATTCTCCCACCTTTTGAACCCAAGTGGCGATCTAGTTCTGTGAGAAGGAGTCTGGACTCTGGAGCTCCAGGGGCCTGGGCTCAGTCCTGGCTCCCTCCTTCTCTCCCTGCATGCCCTTGACAAATGCCCTGACTTCTCCCAGGTTCCACTTCCTTGTCTGTGAACAGGGCTACAGCAGACACCTCCTCATAGACTCGGCGTTGGCATACAGCAAGCACTTAATTCATGTTGCAGCTGGTTCTGGTGTTCTTACTCCATTGGAAGCACAAACATGGTATAGTTCAGATAACTCGGTGTCTGAGGTTTCCAGCATCTGATCTCACTAAATGGCTTCTTGCTTTCTAAACTCGGGAACTGAATAGAGCCTGGCAGTTAAGGAGAGTTGATATTATTATAATTATTTTGATAATTTTTGTTATCAGACCACCTGTCCTTAATGAGTTTGTTAATAGAGACCATCAGTTGTGGGGAAAGAGGACATATCACAGCTTACTAATTAGAAGACTGAATAGAAATGTGTGAAATGTATAGCTATGCTATGTAATAGTAACTATTAATATTATATATTTATAGGGCTGGGCTTCCCAGGTGGCGCTAGTAGTAAAGAACCTCCCTGCCAGGGCAGGAGATATAAGACACTCGGGTTTGATTCCTGGATCGGGACAATCCCCTGGAGGAGGGCGTGGAAACCCACTCTAGTATTCTTGCCTGGATAATTCCACGGACAGAGGAGGCTGGTGGGCTACAATCCATAGGGTCGCAGAGAGTCAGACACAGCTGAAGTCACTTATCATGCATGTACACATTCACAGGGCTTCCCTTGTGGCTCAGTGGTGAAGAACTGCGTGCCAGTGCAGGAGACTCGGGTTCGATCCTTAGGTGGGAAAGATCCCCTGGGGGAGAAAATGGCAACCTAATCCAGTATTCTCGCTTGGAAAATTCCATGGACAGAGGAGTCTGGTGGGCTTCAGTCCATGGGGTCGCAAAAGAGGTTGGACAAGACCTAATGCAGCTGAGCACACTCGCACACAGTATGGATTCATCATAATTAACGGTGGAGTACCAGGGTTGTGCTAGGCTGTTGATGGAGATACCTGTGTCTCCAGGTAGGTGGTTGTATCAATTTCCCTTTGCTGCTATAACAAATTGCTACAAACTTGGTGACATAGAACACCACAGTAGGTTTCTGGATGTCAGATGTCTGAAATGGGACTTCCAGGGCTAAAATCAAGATGTTGCCGATGCTGTTTTCCCTTTGGCAGTTCTAGGGGCGCATGCCCCGACTTGCTTTTCCAGTTTCTAGGGGTTGCCTGCTCTCCTCGGCTCCTGGCCCCATCCATCTTCACAGCCAGGGATGACTGGTCTTTCTCACGCTGCATCATCCTGACTCTCATTCTCCTGCATCCTTCTTTCTCTTTAAGGACCCTGTGTCCTCAAAGGGCCCAGCTGGATGATCTGGGATAAGTTCCCCATCTCAAGATCCTTAACCAGATCACACCTGCAGAGTCCTTTTTTGCCATGTAAGATCACATATCTGCAGGTTTGGGGGTTAGGATGTGGACATCTCTGGGGAGTCCTGATTCAGCTGACCTCGGTGGTCAGAGGCAGCAGGGCCCTGTCTACCCCCCGATATCCACAGGCTCCCTTGGCAACATCTCCCTCCCTTCATCTCCTGGACCTGGAAGGCCAGAGGCAGTGCTGGACCACGGGGACCTAGGCGAAACTGAAGGGGAGAGGACTTTAATGAAGTGGCCCCATTGCGAGTCGGATGTGGGTGGGTCACTGGTCAGTGAAGCTGAGAGCACAATACTAGGTCAGGAAACAGAGCAGAAGGCCAGTGTCCAGACTGGAGGCCCAGCGGTCAGATCCCAGCTCTGTCTGCTTAGCTGTGTGCTCTGGAACTGGCCCTTCATCCACTGAGAACCTCAGTCTCCTTTTCTTAAAAAATTTTTTCTTTTTCAAAAAATCGTATATGTTTAATTTAATTGTTTTTTAAACTTTTTTCTTTTTTCTGGAGTGGTCTGTTATTAAAGTCTTTTTTGGAGTTGTGACAGTGTTGCTTCTACTTCATGTTTTGGCTTTTTTGGCTAAGAGGCATGTGGGGTCTTAGCTCCCCAACCAGGGATCGAACCCGTACCCTCTGCACTGGCAGTGAGGAGTCTTAACCACTGGACTGCCAGGGAAGTTCCTGTTTCTTTCTTTTTCTTTTGCCGTACCATGTAGCTTGCAGGATCCTAGTTCCCCGGTCAGAGGTTGAATCCACACACCCTGTAATGGGAGTGAGGGGTCTTAACCACTGGACTGCTAGGCAAGTCCCATCCGTCTCCTTTTCCAAAAGACAGGGCTGAGGTTGTCTGGGATAGGGGCAGTGTGTGGGAAGCAGTGGGAACCTTGCTGACATGCCCTAAAATGAAGACCCCAGACTCCCGTCCGAGCAGTACAGGTCTGTGCTCTGGAGCCTGCACTGCAGTCAGCAGCCTCTTTGAGCCCCTGAATCCCTTCCTGGGGGCCTGAGCAGGCTCTGGGAAAAACAAACCGGAGGAAACCTCCACGCTGAGACCCCCGCCCTGGCCGTCCCCGAGTGCCACTATTTTTACATTCTCTCACTTTTGTGTATTATTTCCTGACTTTCCAAAGACAATTCTTCACAAGCCAAGAAGTGGTGGGGGGAAACCGCTCCCCCCACCAGCCCAAGTCACAATTGTTTGGGGAGATGGAAAAAAAAGCTGGGTGGAGGAAAAAACAAAACCTCTTGAAAGTCATTGTCCTCAGATGTCAAGTGTCAGCCCCGCAGAGAGGAGAGCGCATTCCACCCATTGTCCTTCCACAGACAGGCACGGGGTCCCCAGGACGTCCAGCCGCCCCGCCCTGCATCCTGGGGCCCCTGAGTGACTTGGTTTGCTTTGTCTGGGACATTCCGGCGGGAAATACCACCCAGAGCGGAGCCGGTTCCCAGCCACCGCTGTCTCGGTCACTGTGGGCTTTTCCTCGAAGCTGCCCGCCCATCTGCGTCTCCAGATGAGTGTGGGCTGATGCTGATAATACGGGTGAGGGCTCATTTTCTCCTTTCCAAAGGAACTTTATCCTAACTTGTCAAGGTCTCACCGTGCCCCTGTGAGCCAGGCACCGTGTGCGTATATGTGTAACAGCTTGTTGAAATATAATTCACGTACCATAGTTTAGCCACGTAAAGTGTGTGCTTCGGTGGTTTTTAGTATATTCACAGAATTGTGCCATCACCAGCTACCTAAGGACATTTTCATCACCCCCGCCGCCCCCCCACCCAACCCAAGAAACTCCATACCCCTTAGCAGTCAGGTACCATTTTTGAATCTGCATTTTGCAGAGAAAGAAACTATGAGAGGCTGCCCAGTGTTATGTGGCCAGTAAATGTCAGAGCCAGGATTTGTGCTCAGAATACTTGTCTCTGGAGACATGTTCTTAACGATGACGTAATTGGTGGTTCTTGATGGGGCTGCATGGGGGTGGGGTGGGGGGTGGGATAGACTTTGCCCCCTCCCCCCTGCAGGAGGTATTGGGCAATGTTTGGAAACATTTCTGATTGTCACAATCGAGGGTGGGGGTTGCTACTGGTGTCTGGAGGACAGAGGCCAGGGATGCCGCTAAACGTCCTGTAAAGCAGAGGACAGCCCCCCGCACCGAAGGATTATCGGCTCCAGTGTCAGTGGTTCAGAGGTTGAGATGCCCTGCTCTTAATCCCATTCTGATGAGTCCATTCGTTAGATAAAAAGACTGGGGGCTCATAGAAGTGGGGAAGAAGTTGGCGTTGGAATAGGAAGAATCTCAGATCATGTGGGTGGGGCTGATAACAGCAAGGCGAGAGACGTCCTCCGAGGTGTGGAGAGGACTCAGCGGGAAAGAAGTCTGTGCTCCATTAGCGATGTCTGCCCCGGTCGCTGGTACGGGGAGCGGGCGTAGCCTTCACCTTTGCCAGGTCTTGGACTCTGGGCTCACACTTAGATGCCCATAAGGCCAGGTAGGAGGAAGCAGCAGGCTGGGTGGCAGCAGACAGAGCAGCGTCCGCTGGAGGGAATTTGGTGGCTGCCGCGCTCTTACAGCTGGCTGTGGCCCTCAGGACTTTGGAGACCTGTAGTCAGCTTTCTCAAGAGAAGCTCACACCTCTGATTTTAATGGGAAATCTGATATTCAAACCCAAGCCCGGATTTCCTCAAAGCCCATTGCTGGTCAAGCTAGACATGCCTGTGGGCCACCACTTTGAGACCCTTGAGAGGGAATTGTATCTCGGTAGCGTGTTGCAGGCACTGCGTCAATCATGGTTGAAGGAATGGCATATTAAGGGTGAGTTCAGGGAGATTGCAGGCTAGGCTGCAGCCCCTGGGGTGGAGTCTGGAGTGTGTGTGGGGAAGAGTGTTGGTTTCTACTCTGTGGCCGCCCCCCCACCTCCCCCCACTATTGCATCAGCCCTGTTCACAACAGGTTGTAGCAACTCAGGTTTTGCTTGAACTTCCTCCATGGTGGGGAATGTGATGGGGCTGGGTGAAAACTGGGTACCTTTTCTTGGGGCCTGGAAGCTGGGTGGTGGGTTGTTGTCGTTTGGTTGGTAAGTCATGTTTGACTCTTCTGTGACCCCACGGACTATAGCCCACCAGGCTCCTCTGTCCTTGGGATTTCCCAGCTAAGAGTGCTGGAGTCGGTTGCCATTTCCTTCTCCAGGGGATCTTCCTGACCCAGGGATCAAACCCAAGCCTCCTGTATTGGCAAGTGGATTCTTTACCACCGAACCACCAGGGAAGCCCCTGGGTGGTGAGTATTGGGAGTCTTTTCCAGATGACTAATTGGTTAGTCAATTAAACTCTAATATGTCAAGGATCTTCTGTGCTGGGTCAAGTCCCAGTCTCTCTGAGGGTACAGCAGTGACCTAGACGGATCATCAGATCCTGTTTGGAACTCATATTCCAGTGGAAATGATGTGCAGTGACAGGTGCTGTGAAGAAAACAGGCCAGGAGGAGGGTCAGGTATTGTTTTTAGGATGACCTCAGAGAGATTGAATGCCTAACCCTAACCCTTTGCACTGACTGTTCCCATTACTCAGAATGCCTGCAGAGCTGCTTCTTCACCTGTCTCCAGGTATCTGCTCAGATGCCATCTCCTCAAAGAGGCTTTCCCTGAGCATCTCCCAAACACTCCCTCATTCCGTCTCTCTCTGGTCCCTCATCTTGCTTTATTTTTCTTCATAATGCTCGTCCTCACCTGCCATGTTATTTTAAAATCAGTCTGAGCGCTGAAGAATTGATGCTTTTGAACTGTGGTGTTGGAGAAGACTCTTGAGAGCCCCTTGGACTGCAAGGAGATCCAACCAGTCCATCCTAAAGGAAATCAGTCCTGAATATTCATTGGAAGGACTGATGCTGAAGCTGAAACTCCAATACTTTGGCCACCTGATGCGAAGAGCAGACTCATTGGAAAAGACCCAGATGATGGGAAAGATTGAAGGCAGGAGGAGAAGGGGATGACAGAGGATGAGATGGTTGGTTGGCATCACCGACTTGATGGACATGAGTTTGAGGAAGCTCTGGGAGTTGGTGATGGACAGGGAAGCTTGCTGTGCTGCAGTCCATGGGGTCACAAAGAGTCGGACAAGAGTGATCTACTGTACTAATAGTCTTGCCACTGCTCCATGAGGGCAGATTCGGTCTGATTTGTTCATTTACTGATGTATCATTGGCTCGTAGCACAGTGCCTGGCACTTGGTAGGTGGGCAGTGAGCGTTGAGTAAATAGGCGAGTGCAGGAGTAACTCGATCGCCCCATGGAGAGGTTGTGTCTGTGTCTCCAGCACCCAGTTCCATGTTGGGCGCACAGTAGGTCTGGGGTCACACTTGTTGGCGTGGGTGGCGTGACAGCCTCCCCCCGAGAATGTAATCATAAGCAAGTTCCTGTTTCCTCACAGGCCAGCCCACTTCTGTCTGCCAGCCTCTGTGCCACTTCTTCCAGGAAGTCTTCATAGTTGGTGTTTACCTGCATCATCTTGCTTACGCCTCAGCAACTGCCTCTTTTTTTTTTTTTTTTTTTTGTGGATGAAGAAATAGACTCCGAGGAAGAAGTTCAGTGACTCTGAGGTCACGCGGTTGGCAGGCGGATGCAGCAGGGTGGCGAGTGCGGGGGAGGGCAGTGGCTGGCTTTGCATGGCAGCGAGAAGGATGTGGTGACATCGTACAGTCTGTGAAGCTCCCCCCGCCGCCGTTTCACTGCGCCCTGGAGATGGTGAAGCAATCGATAGAAAGACTGTTTTTAGGATGAAAAATACAACAAGTCAACAAAACGTAGGATAAACACAAGGAGATCTGTACGTGGGGTTGGCCCAATTCCAGAAGTTTCCTTAGGAAACACAGTGGGTTCATGTCTGTCTCCCTATCAGTTCAAGGTGGGGCTGGGGAGGTTATACCAGCGGATGCTCGACTGAGGCCTCACTGTGTACCAGGCACCACTCAGAGTGCCGGATGTGTGTGTTAGCATCCATAATCCTCGCTGAATTCCTGTGTACCCATTTTACAGAGGACGAAACTGAGGCAGAGAGAGGTGAAATCAGTTGCTTGAGGTCACATAGTTTGTCAGTGGCTCTGTGCTCCTGGAAGAGGCCTGATGAAAGAGGGTGCTTGCAGAGGAGAGGGTGCAGCGGTTTTCGATCTCAGCCAGAGTGATGGTGGTGACTGTGGGTGGAGGATGCTCTCATGTTCTGCCCCAGGCTGTGGAAGTGCCAGGCTGGCTCCTGGGGCGCCGGGCCAGGGGGAGCACCTTCCTGGGGGCCCTGGCGGTTTCCAGGGTCAACACAGAGAAGGAGGGGTGGGCAGCTCAGAGGCCCCGCTGCAGAAGGACAGCCTGGCTTTGTCTCTGCCAGTGGGCACTACTTGCTCTGAATGGGGACATCTGCCCTCCAGGAGGAGAACGCAGACTAGCCTCCTTGGTGCTGCAGAAGTGATAATCGGGCTGAGCAGGGCGAGCCTGGCGTGTGGAATAACCTCTCCTATCCAGTTTTTTTTTTAAAGCATGTATTTATGTTACAAAATGACTTTTGATTTCAAAGTAGAAATTTGGGAAAAAACAGAAATGAAGGAGAAAATTGAAATTACTTATCATTCCACTAGCTTCCATGGCTAGTGATAAAACCCACACATTAGTGCCTTAAATGATACGGAATTTTCCTTCCTGCTGAATTACAGGCTTCCCAGGATAGATGTGTTGGCGCCACTGTAATTAGGAACATAAGCTCCTTCTGTATTGCTGCTCTATCGTCAATCCCTGGCTTTTACCTCATGGTATAAGATAGTTGCTTGACCTCCAGGCATCACATTTGCTATCCAGTCAGCAGGAAGGAGGAAGAGCAACAGAATCCCGGCCCGTTCCTCCCCTCATCCCCAAGGATACTTCCGCTTCCAGTGAATGTAATCCACTCCTGCCTCGCTAGCCCAAACTTAGTTGTGGGACCACATCTAGTTGCAAAGGAAACTGCAAAATATAGTCTTTATTCTCAGATCTGGAAAAGGAGAGACCAGACATTAGGGAACAGTTAGTAATCTTGGCTGTATTCTCACACAGTTTAGGGTATTTCGCTCCACACTTTTTCTTTTCTGTGCCTATGTAGAAATTATTTAACCAAAAAGGAGATTATATTTTTTGCACTCTTCTGTAACTTGGGGTTTTTTTTTTTTTCCTAAAATACATTCACACTCGTTTTTTCTGTATCACTCTATGGTCTTCTGCAAACCATTTTTAGTGTGATGATCCTTTTGCCAAGACGGACAGTTTATTTAACTAAACCCCAAGTGTGAGAATTCAAAATCAGATACTAAAGTTAAATCTTGATGCCACATGTGAGATTTAGCTATTCCTATGGGATAAATGCTGGAGTGGACGGAGGAAAGGATTGGCTGGAGTCACTGTGCTTTTGGGGGTCTTCCCAAACTCTGGCCTTTGTGGGACTGCTTAGTACAGGCTGTACAGAGGCCCTTTCTGTTGTCGTTATTATTATCTTTTAAAATTTATTTTTATTTGAGGATAATTGCTTTACAGGCTTGTGTTGGTTTCTGCCATACACCAACGTGAATCAGCCCTAAGTATGTTGTTATTCACTCAGTCGCGTCCGACTCTATGCCACCCCGTGGACTGCAGCACACCAGGCCTCCTTGTCCGTCACCAACTCCCAGAGCTCGTTCAAACTCATGCCCATCGAGTCAGTGATGCCATCCAGTCATCTCATCCTCTGTCGTCCCCTTCTCCTCCTGCCCTCAATCTTTCCCAGCATCAGGGTCTTTTCCAGTGAATCAGTTCTTTGCATCAGGTGGCCCAAGTTTTGGAGCTTCAGCTTCAGCATCAGTCCTTCTAAAGAATATTGGGGACTGATTTCCTTTAGGATGGACTGTTTGGCTCTCCTTGCAGTCCAAGGAACTCTCAAGAGTCTTCTCCAACACCACAGTTGAAAAGCATCAATTCTTCAGTGCTCAGCCTTCTTTAGGGTCCAGCTCTCACATCCGTACATGACCACTGGAAAAACCATAGCCTTGACTAGATGGACGTTTGTCGGCAAAGTGATTTCTCTGCTTTATAATATGCTGTCTAGTTTTGTCACAGCTTTTCTTCCAAGGAGCAAGCGTCATTTAATGAAGTAAAATGCTGTTGTTAGTATTACTTAATTACTGTTACTTGTATTCATGGCTGTTCTGTGACACTGTGCTTCCCTGGACCCTGGACCACCCAGATCACCTAGGGATTTGGGGTCCTCAGGGCACCCCCTTTCCTGTCTTTGTTATGGTCTGGGGGCTGCCATTCCCCTGGGCCTCTCAGGTTTCGCCATATGTCTGGTGAGGTCACCCCAGTCAAGGCAGGGATGTCCTTCGGGGCAGGCGGGCTGCCTCCCCTTAGTGATCAGGTTGCTGGTGGCCGTCTCAGAGAGCATCTTTGAGGCCTCCTTCTCTCCTTTTTCATCTCCAGGGAGAGAATTTTCTTCCCAAGGCTGTGGCCATGGGTTCCGGACAGAGGATGGCTCCCCAGCAGTGCCCCAGACGGCAGCTGCCCCCTGTCTGCTGCTTGCGCGGTTTGTCCTGTTCAGTTACTGAGTGCTGCCGTGTGTTGAAAGTGGGTTGGAGATTCGTCACCGGGCCAGACTGCCTGGGTTCGAGGCCCAGCTCTGCCACCTCCTAGCTGTGTGGCTTTGGGTCAGCTGTTTACTACACCGGGCCTCAGTTCCCTCCTCTGTAAAATGGACACAGTCATAGGTGGACTGAACTAGCATTGTTTGAGGATGAGAAACACTTAGGCCTAACACCTGTCATACAGTAAGGCCCAAAGGTGTAAGGTAGGGTAACAATCGCAAAGGAATAGTAGATCTATTATTGTTATTATTATACTTTTCAATGCTGAACCTGTTCTGGGCCCCTTCCCAAGAACAGTGTGTTATCAAGCAGGTGACTGCTGTGGCACCCACGTGCCTCAGTTTCCTTGTTTGTCTTTGCGGCCTGCTCTGCATGTGAGAGAGGGGCCTCAGACCCAGCGATGTGGGTGCTGGTGGCCGAGGTGGTGCAGGTGTGCACCCCAGGGATACGAACCAAGGGGTGTAGGTGGAGTGTGGACAGTGGGTGTTGCCAAGTGCATGGGTCAATGTGGGCCAAAGGTGGAAGGTGCAATGTGGAGTGAGAAAAGCAAGTTGCTGAAAGCATATCATTTATAAAAGTGTTGTAAACTCGCGAAACAGTGTTCTTTATTGCTTCTCAGTTCGCGTGTGCCCAGTGAGTGGGCACAGGCCTGTGTGGGGGCAAGGAGCATGCATCCAGGCAGTCGGCGCCTTGCAGGATGGGCAGGCACCCAGGTAGCTCACCTCACGCTGTAATAACGCCTTTCTTTCTGCATCTGCATTAAGGGCTTGATATTCACAAGGCATGTGGATAAAGTGCCCTGATCCCAGGTGCCTGCGGATAAGGCTTTGAATATGCATTCGCCTGTGTAACTGCCGCTCAGATCAAGAAGTAGACTATTTCCAGCTCCTCCCCTCCCAATCCCACCCATGGCTCTCCCTTGTGTCCCTTCCCAATCTACACCTCCTCTGGACTTGATGAATCTCGTTTAGAAAATGGTTTAAAGCAAATTTGTCGTTGTTCGGTCGCTCAGTCGTGTCCAGCTCTTTGTGACCCCATGGACTGCAGCACGCCAAGCTTCCCTGTCCATCACCAAGTACTGGAGTTCTCAAACACATGTCCATTGAGTCGGTGATGCCATCCAACCATCTCATCCTCTGTCATCCCCTTCCCCTCCTGCCTTCGATCTTTCCCAGCATTGACACGGTTTGACACAATGCTGAGAAGATTTTCCAGAACTGGGTAGTGATGTGTTTGTGGGTGTTAAATTTTTCTCTAACTGTTCAGGGATCGTTGATGTATTTCATCATCATCATTGTCGTCGTCATTAAAGAGAAGAGGAGGACTTGCCGAGAGGCAGGGACGCGACCTGGGCAGGGGTGCCGCATGGACATGGCATGGACAAAGACGCCCAGGCCAGGAGGGGTTGCAGGCAGCCCTGGGACTCCCGAGAGTGGGCTTGTCTCCAAGGGAGGTTTCCAAGATGAGAGATGCTTTTGGCCAAGTGTTCCAAAACTGTCGATGTTTGGACACGAAGTCGCCCTGAAGGGTGCCTTTCACCACCCCATCTGCACAAAGGGCATCGGCGCCTGCCTGGAAAAGCCAGTCGTGCCTTGGGCAGCGCGCAGGCTGGACTCAGAGCCCCTGCCTGCCCATTCTCTCTGGACCATGAGCCATGATCGTGCCCAGCACACCAGCCTGTTTGCGGCTCCTCTGTGGGTGGCCTGAGCTTCACGTTGTCCCAGCACGATCGTGGTGGCCATGCTCTTGTGGGGAAAGTGGGGCAGGAAGCCCCGATCTAGGCCAGCCGCAGTGCGCTCCCAGCTTCCTGCTCTGCCCGATGTGCTGGCTGAGGCTGCCTTGTCCTCCTGCCCCGTCTAGGGAGGCTGGAGGCTGGACTTCCTGGCAGCATCACAGGCCCTGGGAAAACATCCTCTGGGAACTCCTGTCTGCTGACCAGCCCCCGAACCGTTGTCTTTTAAAAAGAAGGGTCATCAGTCTTCCACATGGCCCAAGCTGAGGTTCCTGCCGTGTGTCAGGCACCATGCCAGGCAGATTTTAGCCCTTCCTTTGATTCCTGAGGGCTTATTGTGTGCCAGGAGCAGGTCTAGGCCACCTGGGAAGAAGACTGGCAAGGACCCTGCCCTCATGGAGCTCGCATTCACTTTATCCTAATATGTTCTGAAAGCCAGGATGTATGACTATGATCTACGTATCTGGGAAGAGTAAACTGATACACGGGGCTTCCCAGGTGGCACTAGTGGTAACGAACCACCCCCCCCCCCCCCCCCACCAACGCAGGAGACGTAAGAGACGCATGTTCTATTCCTGGATCAGGAAGGTCCCCTGGAGGAGGGAGTGGCCGCTCACTCCAGTATTCATACCTGGAGAATCCCGTTGACAGAGGAGCCTCGTGGGTTATGGTCCATAAGTTTGCAAAGAGTTGGACACAACTGAAGCAACTTAACACGCACACGCATGCAAACTGAGACTCAGAAAGACCAGTGCCCTTTCCTGAGGTCACACAGCAGGAGGGAGGAGGAATGCCGTTTGAAGCCAAATCATCGGTTTCCAAGCCTGACCTTTACTCTTGGACTGGGGTAAAGGTTTCATCCCAACCATGCTCCCTTATTTTTGCCTTTCCTCTAGGAGCTGGTGTAGATTGCTTGATCTCAGTCTTTTTGTCTGACAAATGGGCTCTCAATAAAGCGTCTCTCTACAGTGCAGGAGACCCGGGTTCGATCCCTGGGTTGGGAAGATCCCCTGGAGAAGTAAATGGCAACCCACTCCGGTACTCTTGCCTGGAGAATCCCATGGACAGAGGAGCCTGGTAGGCTACAGTCCATGGGGTCGCAAAGAGTCAGACACGACTGAGTGACTTCACTTTCACTTTGGACTTCCTGGGTGGCTCAGATGTTAAAGCGTCTGCCTACAATTCGGGAGACCCAGGTTCAATCCCTGGGTTGGGAAGATCCTCCAGAGAAGGAAATGGCAACCCACTCCAGTACTCTTGCCTGGAAAATCCCACGGATGGAGGAGCATGGTAGGCTACAGTCTATAATGTCACAAAGAGTCGGTTAGGACTGAGCGACTTCACTAATGCAAGATGAGAAGGTGATAAGTGCATGAAGACAAGGTGGGGATCCTGGAGGAGGTGACATTTGAGCTAAGGAGTGATGAAGGAGAAGGAGCTGGTCCAGAACAGATGGGAGAACATATCCTGCCTGTAGGAGCAGCATGTGCAAAGGTCCTGAGGCAGGGGCGTGCCTGGCAGGTGGAAGGAATAGAGAGATTAAAGATGTGGCTGAAGACTACTGAGGTGTGAGGTGGGAAGGGAGGGCTGGAAGGTGAGTTCAGAGAGATTCACTGGTGCATGGGGACCTTATGGGCTGTGGGAAGATGTGATTTTTTTTTTTAAGTGTATTGAGTAGCCATGGAAAGTTTTAAGCCACGGATTGATAAGATCTGATTCACATACTTAAAAGGATCCCTCAGGCTGTGTGTATGGTAAAAGGAACTGGGAGGAGGGGATTGCAGTCCGGCAGAAGGTGATGGTGACTTGGGCCAGGCCAGTGGCTGAGGATGTAGGGAGAAGTGGTTTGATTGAAAAAACACGTTGAAGGTGAAGCTGTAATAGCATTTGCTGATGGATGGAAGGAAGTGCCAGAGAAAGAGGGGGTCGAGGATGACTGGGGGGCTTCCATTGGAGATCCTGAATGGCAGAGGTGCCATTTGTCGGGCTGGGAAGGGCTTGGTGCTGTGTGAGTTTGGAGGGAAGTTCAGGAATTTGGTTTGGGATGCATTAAGTTTGAGATGGCTCTTGGACATCTGGCCTTCCCTGGTGGCTCAGATGGTAAAGAATCCATTTGCCAATGTAGGAAACCTGAGTTCTATCCCTGGGTTGGGAAGATCTCCTGGAGGAGGGTGTGGCAACCCACTCCAGTGTTCTTGCTTGGAGAATCCCGAGGGACAGAGGAGCCTGATGGGCTACCGTCCATGGGGGTCACACAGAATTGGACACGGCTGAGTGACTGACGTTGACCCAGACGTCTAGGTGGAGTTGTCTAGTTGTCAGGAATTTAGCTGAGTCCAAGCGGGGGATGTACACTTTGGGCTGCAGGGACTGGTCGCGAATGCATCTCAGTGAGTGTGGACAGAGAGGCAAGGCCACCTTGCTGTCTCCAACTTTCCTCTCTGAGACCTGCCCTGTGGAGCGCCGGTGAGCGTCTTCATGGGAAAGCAGAGTCCGCAGGCCCCCAGGCTGCTGTGGCATCTGTGGATGTCCTTTTGGGTGAGGTTTCCCCTGTCTTCCACCCACATGCGGTGGCGAGGGTGACCGGCAGGCCGCCGTGCCGCCTCCTGATCTGTGGACCGTGAAGTTTTTTTCACAGGGGGCTCCTTGTGGCTGTTGCCAGGTCAGCCTGGGGCAAGTCCTGGGGTCGGGGCACCTCAGTCTCCCTCAGGGGCTGGCTTTCATCCCCCACCCCCAAGTCCATTCCCCTGACTTCTCAGTGGCGCGTCCGTCCCACCCAGCCAGGGTCAGGCCACTGTCGTTGCTCATCAGCGTGGCTGCACCCCTCCACTCCGGTCCCCAGCTTTCGTGCTCAACCCCTGAAACCTAGTTCCTTGCAAAAAAAGATGGCTCTTCTGCCACCATTTAAAAGCTGGGAGGGACTTCTTTGGTGGTCTAGCAATTAGGACTCCGTGCTTCCTCTGCAGGGCCGTGAGTTTGATCCCTGGTCGGGGAACTGATATCCCATATGCGGTACAGCATGGCCAGAATGCAAAACAACAACAAAAATCCCAAACGCTTTAAAAATAATAATAATAAAAGCTGGGAGACTTTGCTTTAAAAAAAAAACACCTAATTTTTGGCTTCTCTTGGGGGGAAAAAAAAACAACCTCCTCCAGAACATCTGGCGATCCTGGGCCTGCTGCCCTCCCACGTGGCCGCACTTCGAGGGGGTGAACGGCCGCCCCCCTGCAGTGGTCGTGTGTTCACCTGTTCCCCATGACCACCTCTACCAGGCCCCACCTTTATTGTCTCACATCACAGATGGGGGAAATGATTTTTCTGTTCCAAGCCCTTGAAAAAGGTGGCAGAATGACAGGTTCATCCACGCAGTAGCATCCTGGGCAGCCATCAAAGGAGAATAAGGATGTTGCCTGGGTTATGATATGGAGGGATCTTTAAGCTACGCTCAGTGGAAAAAGGAGGTCCAGGGTGTGCTGTGTATGCTGCTATCTTTTGGTGTGAATAAAGGGAAAACAGGAATGTACGTGTGTGTGTGTGCATAAATTTATATGTGTGTTTATTCTTTCCTAGCTTTATTGGGGTATAATTGACATGTAACTGTGTAAATTTAAGGTGTACCGCCTGCTTCAGTACATTTATATGTTGCAAAATGATTGCCATCATAGTGCAGCTTTAAGTATATAATACAGTATTGCCTGTAATTGCTCTTCTGTACACTAGAAACCCAGAATTTATTTTTCTAATGACAGAAACTTGGTACTTTTTGACCAACACATGTATGTTTATTTGGACGTTTTCACAAGACACAAGGAGCTGTGGTTCCTGTGGGGGAGGGAGGGACTACATGGATGGGGGCTGCGGTGTTGGAAACCTACTTTTCCAATTTTGACTATGTATGTATATATATATATATATATATATATATTTTTTTTTTTTTTTTTTAAGTTTTGGGATTTGGAATCTTCGTTCTCCAACCAGGGATCGAACCCATATCCCCTTCAGTGGGGGCGTGGAGTCCTAATCACTGGGCTACTGGGGAAGTTCCTGTAGTTTTGACTTTTGAGCCCTGCGAATGGTTATTATTTAGAAGTTAAGTTTTTAAACAAGAAAAACAATGGGGAAACGAATTGCACTCCATGGGGGTCCCCTGGGCGATGCGGCAGGTGTGCGCCAGGTCCTTGGTGCAGGGCTCGTGTTGGTCTCCGCAGAGCCTGGCCAGGTAGGTGTTCCATAAAGACGTGTTGGCTGAATAGGTTTTTGCTTCTTTCCTGCCTGTGTCCAGGGCCTCGCTGGCCCTTGAACTCGTGACTTTCCTTTTGTGCCACCTCCAGCGGAGTGGCAGCGTGGAAGCTCACCTCTCCCTGCTTCTCTCTTCCAGGCATTCCTGCATCGCATCCGGCAGAATGCGGCGGACTCAGTGGAGAAGGGCCTGACGGAGGAGAACGTCAAGGTGGGGGCCCGGGGCCCCTGCTGTCCCTGCTGAGCAGAGCTGCCTTGCTACCCCTTGGTGATGCTTGGAGGCAGCGTGGGGGTGGGGGTGGGTTTGCTCCCCTGGGTGATGCTCGGAGGGGGCGCAGAGGTGGGGGTGGGTGCGTCTACCCCACGGGCAGCTGGCTTTGCCCTACCCGCCCCCCCTTGCTCCCTGTGGCCCCCAGAGGCCCCTGGGTCCCGTGAGCGGACTGTGCTGGGGGTCTGTGAGGAGGACTCAGCCTCGGACCCCCACTCTCAGCTCAGGATTTTTCTCCCCT
This sequence comes from Ovis canadensis, assembly GCF_042477335.2. NCBI lineage: Eukaryota > Metazoa > Chordata > Mammalia > Artiodactyla > Bovidae > Ovis > Ovis canadensis. The sequence goes on along the minus strand of NC_091257.1, from coordinate 92,301,511 downwards.
TGCTCAGTACAACCATCCTGTCTCCCAGCCTCCTTGCACGGGGGCCCCTGGCGTGGTGCCGGTGGAAAATCCCTTCCCAAGCGCCCCTGGGAGCCTGGCACCTCCAGCTGCCTTCCTGGCAGCCCGGGCCCCTGCCCTGCACTGGGCATTGAGTGCGAGGCAGAGCGGATGAGTAACTGGGTCCAGGCTTCATCTTGGCTGTGGCTCTGGGGAGTTTCGGGAGGAAGTCAATAGGCCTTCTGTGTGCTCAGTACGGGCCCCAGAGGTCCCGAGGCCTGGCTTTCCAGTGTGATCTCACTCTCTGAGAAGCTGCCTCCAGCCCTTTGGGGCTCTGGGGTCCTGGTGCCTGAAGAGAGGGGGAGCTGGAGCAGGGTGGGAGTCAGCTGTGCCCAGCATGTACAGCTCATAAAGGGCTTGGTCACGCCAGACATCCCTCTGTATACGTCCAAGGTTGATAGCTGCCTTGTACATTATACTTGAGTGTTTTGGATAAGAAAGCTGAGACTCAGAGATGTAAAGAGACCTACGCAGGGTCAGTGCCTGGCTGGTTCCTCGTAGGGCTGGCATTGAACCTTTTATGCATTCATTCAGAAAGCAAATATTTACTGAGTCCCTACTGTTCATTAGTCTATTTATTGCAGTCTATTTATTTATTGGCTTCCCTGGTAGCTCAGTGGGAAAAGAATCCACCTGCAGTGCAGGAGGCGCAGGAAACTCAGGTTCAATCCGTGGGTCCCTGGACGAGGGCATGGCTACCCACTCCTGTATTCTTGCCTGGAGAGTCCTGTGGACTGAGGAACCTGGTGGGCTGCAGTCCACAGCATCGCAGAGTAGGACACGAAATGACTGAGCACATTTATTTGTTACGTCTTAACAGTATGCATTATAATTAAGAATTGTAATTTATTGCCATTTGAAAAAATTACCTTTTTTATGAGGTATGATTCATATAAAGCAAAGGGTCCAATCCTAAGTGCAGCTCCTCAGTACATGCCTCCTCTCCAAAGACAAGCACTGACTTCTGGTGGTGTTGGTTGCCTCTGCCTTTTCTTGAACCGTGTATAAAAATGATCCCTTTGTGGTGCCTGGCATCTTTTGTTCACTGTTATGTCTGTGAGACTTGCCCTTGCTGTTTGGTGTAGCTGGGAGTCACTGCTGTTCATTGCCGTGTAGTAATCCATAGTACGGATGCACCAGTATTGACTCATTCATTCTCCTTTCAGTGGCTATGTGTGCAGTTTCCAGGTTTTGGCTGTGATGACTGTTCTCATCTGTCTTTGGGGGGACGCAGGCTCTCATTTCTTTGGGGTGTATGTGCAGGAGACAGATAAACTTATTTTGAAATTCTGCAGCCATTCTTTGACATGAGTGTAAGAATAGGATGTATCCTATGGGTCTTTAAGCACATTCAACATGTGAGCTGGACAGAACAAGAAAGAGAAAAATAACCCAACAGTGCGGGTGATTCTTCCAGCCACTTCATGTGAGCAGTGTCCCCCAGGATAAGGGTGAGGTGGAAGAGGGTCTCTGGCCCTCTGGGACTTCGGCTTTGACGCATGGCCTCCTGCCCCTTGGCCCTCGCTGCCCACCCTCAGGCCTCTACAGACTGTCTGCTGCCTTTGCAGGGTCTGTGGGGTTGGTCCTCATTCCTCAGGACCTTGACTCCAGTGTCACCTTTTCAGAGCGGCTGTCCTTGGCCCTCTTTGTTTAAACGTGCAAACTCTTCCTCCTGCTGCACCCTGGGATTCCCTTCCTGATTTACGTTCGCCCTGAGTGCGTCTTGTCACCTGGAAAACTACAATTATATGTTGGCTGTCTGTTCCCTTCCAGTTGAATGTCAGCTGCATGGAGGCAGGTAGGGGGCTGTTCTCTTCTGTGTGCCCAGGGCCTGGCACACAGCAGGGGCTCAGTTAATCCTCGCTGAAGGAATGACTGTGTAAGAAAGCCTAGAAGGAGCTGTAAGCCACAGTGACTGGTGACCCGGGTTGCTGGCTGCTGCAGGTGGGAAGTGGGGGAAGAGGGACTCCACGTTGTATTTATTGGGGTGCTCCAAAGGAACTTTTTGTTCCTATAATATTTTGATTTTTGAGCCCTGTGAATGCCTTCTTCAAAATTAAATGAAAAAATGCACCTGTTTTTTTTTTTTTTTTTTTCAAAAAAAAGCAGAAGAAGGAATTTCACAGTTCAGAGGGCCTAGAGTCAGTGGAAATTCTCCCTTAGTTGTTCTTAGAGGCCTTGATGGTTCCCAGTTGGTGTTATTGTCCAGGGGTCTCTGCTTCTGCCAGCGCAGAGCAGAATGGGCTTTGTGTGTGTGTTACCTTACACAGATGGATCCATATTGGAATTCCAAGTGGTGCCATGATTCCCCCCACCCCCAGCCCCCACTTGACAGTATGCAATCAAGGATCATTCCAGGGCTCCAGGTCCTTATATACAAACTTGCAGGTTCTTTTCACAGGCTCAGAGTATTTCAGAATATGGGGTGTATTTAAATATAACCAGTCCAGCTTGTTTAACTATTTCACAAGTCCCCTTCAATGCATGCTTAACTTTCCTCTGGTCTTCTGCTACTGCAGATAAAGCTGCCGTATATGGTCTTGGCCATCCACCCAGTTCTCAACCTTGGTGCAATGAACCAAGGTTCATTGGTGTTGGGCTGGACCATTCTTTGCCATTGAGGGGGCTGTTCTGTGTCTGTCTTGTAGAATGTTCAGCCGCATCTCTGACCTCTACCTTTCAGACGCTAGGAGCGTCCTGATTCATTACAGCTGAGTTTGTCACAATCGAAAATGCCCCCATACATTGGCAAATGTCCCCTGGGAGGCAAAACTGTCCCTGGTTGGAAATGACTGATCAAAAGGTTCAATTCTAACATACAGACTTGCCTGGCCAGACTGTGCATGTCGAACTTTATAGGTTCTTCTGGGGGAAACAGACACTCTTGTATGGTTTGTGAGGGTTTGAATGGCACTTTGATCTTCCTTCCCTATAGTATTTTCTTTTATCACATCATTTGAATTGGTATCTGGAACTACCTTCACCATTTAAAACAATCAGTCCCATGGTTGGACATACCAGGTGCGTGTCTTAGACTCTGATGAATGTCACAGTACATGATCTTCCGCTCTCCGAGCGTGAAGTTCATGTCTGTCTGCTGCTTCCCTGGACTGCATGACCTCGGGAAAGTTAATAATTTTCTCTGAGCCTCCGTTCTTCATCCGTGAACTGGGGATGAGAACCGTTCCTGCCTCATGGGGTTATACTGAGGATTAGATGCCATAAACGCTCATGAAGTTCTTAGCGCAGGATTAGGCGTTAGTCCTGCTTGGTGAATGTTGGCAGTATTTTTGTTATTATCGTGATTTCTGTGAGCCCGTTTCCCTGTGCCCTCCTCGCCTGCACTGGGGGGGTTATGTATTTTTTAAGGCTTCATTTTGCTGTCCCTCTGAGCCTGGATTGACGCTGTCTCTGGGCCTCATGTTCCCCTCGCAGATCCTGTTCTCGAACATCGAAGACATCCTGGAGGTTCATAAGGATTTCCTGGAGGCCTTGGAGTTTTGCTTACATCCGGAGCCTCAGTCTCAGCATGAACTTGGGAATGTGTTCTTAAAATTCGTGAGTACAGTGCCCCAGCCCCTGTTAGAGCCTGTAGCTTTTAGGGAATAGGTTTCTCCCTGGGTCCCCTTGTTTCACTTGCAGGCCTGTTTGGGTGATGGAGAGGCCGGTGGGCAGATGGGCCCGATCTCTGTCCCTGCAACAGCAGGTAGAGTGTCAAGCTCAGTGGACCAAGGGGCTTATTAGCTGGCTCCCCTCCCTTCGGTGTCACCTGGAGTGTGGGTCCCCCTTCCCTCAGAGCTCTTGGCTGAATGACTGCATTCTGGCGTTCCTGTGGCCTCCTGGCTTGGTGGGGCCCCAGGGTGGACTTGGGTCAGACACCCCGGCGTTTGAGTCCCGGCCGGGCCACCCGCTGGCCGATGAGGGTGTCTGATCCCTGGGCGCCCACTGGGACTGCCAGACAGGGAGGCTGCGTCTGGTTGTTGTGGCCGCTGTCTTCCCAAGTCGCTTAGAATTGTCGGGGGGGTGGTCGGCTGGAGGAAGATGGTGGGGCTTAGCCTGTAGAAAGCACCTGCTTTTCCACACCTGCTCGTCCTGTGCTGCCTGGGACCCTCCTCACTGTGGGGAAACCCGCCCTGGACTCGTGGGCAGAGGCCTGGGCCAAACTCTTCTGCTCTCCTAGCCTCAGTTTCCTCCTCTGATTGACAAGTAAGGATAATGATGCCTCCTTGGGTCGATGGAAAGACTCAAAGAGGTAAAATGATCAAATGTGTAGCCTAGGGCAGCGGTTCTCAACCAGGGGATGATTTTGCCCCCAGGGGGACGTTTGGCCACATCTGGGGGACACTCCTGGTTGTCCCAGCTCGAGGAGGGGGACCACGCTACTGGCTTCTAGTGGGGGGAGGCCAGCCATGCCACCAATTAGCCCATAACCCCCAGGACGGTCCCACAACAGAGGCTTATCCCGCCTTAAGTGTCAGCAGAAATGAGATGAGAGACTTTGGCCCGGAGCAGGGACTTAGTCTATGTAGGTGCTCACGTCCGTTGTCACTGACATCGTCACTAACTCCCTCCTCCAGGGTGTCACATCCGGATGGTCTGAGACCAGGAGGGCAGAGCCGGGCTGCTCATGGGCGATGTTAGCCTCTGCAGGTTGTTTTAACTTGTCTGTGCCTCAATGTCCTCACCTGTAGAATGGGTATAAAACTAGACCTGACCCGTGATGATGTTGAGGATCAGGTTTGTTAACATAAGGGAGGAGAGGGCTCAGAACAGCACACCAGGAAGTGCTCACAATGTTGGATATTAGCTGTCCACGTCGCCACCTTTCCTCAGTGTTTGAAATAGGATGAACATGAGAGAGAAACGGGGCACAGGTGAGCTGGGCACTCAGGGAGGGCGAGGAGCAGGGCAGGAACGTGATCTGCTGTTGGGGCTGCTGCAAGGGAGAGGCCTGGAGGGGCGGGGGAGGCGGGGAGACCAGGAGGAGGTCACTGCATGTGTGAGACGCTGGTGCCCTTGGGCAGGGTGGCGTCCATACGGGTGGCGAGAGGGGCAAGCGGCAGTACTGGTTCAGGACACATGTCTTTTACTTGTTTGTTTATTTTTTTATCTTTTTTTTTGGCTGCTCCTTGTGGCTTGCGAATCTTAGTTCCTTGACCAGGGATGGAACCCCGGTCTCAGCAGTGAATACACAGAATCCTAAACACTGGACTGCCGGGAAGCTCGCCAGGACACGTATCTTGAACAGGAAAATGAAAAGGATGGGGGGCAGTGTTCCATTTAGGTTCAGAGGAAGGAGTGAACCCCATTGCTCTGGAGCCAGGCTGCTTCGGTTTGATTCCCTGTTCTACCACTGAAAAGCTGAGTGGCTTTGGGCAAGTCACTTCGCCTCTCTGGGCCTCAGTCTCTGACTCTGTAAAACAGGAGTGATGATAGGACCTGCCGTGGGGTACCGTCATGAGGGTGAGATGAGTTAATTCGAGTGAATCACTGAAATCTGGCCTGGTGTGAGTGTCAGCTGTGGGCGTTATTCCAGCTGAGGGGCCAGGGAAGGCTTCCGGGAGGCGGTGACATTGTTGGGACGGCCTGTGAAGGGATGGCATCTGCGTTGGAAGTGGAACAGTCCATACTCGAGCTGAGGGCAGGGAAGGGGTCCTCAAGGAGCATTATCCAGCTTGCCGCTAAACCCAGGCTCCCCGGGTCCTCCGACTTCTCTGCCTGAGCTGCAGAGGCGTGGTAAGCAGGTTTAACGGACCAGCCAGCGAGGTCTCTGGATCGTGAGTCCCCACCGGGGCTCATTTGCTCAGAGATGCGGGGATGGCTGGAGGAAGGAAGGTGGGGAGTTTGGAGCCCAGGATGCAGCCCTCTTTTCTGTGCCCTCCCATGCGCAGCCTGCAGCCCTCCTCGTGTGGCCTCAGTGAACTGGACAATCGCGGTGGCAGTGTTTATCCTCAGAACCTTGATGTGTTGGCAGTGGACGTTCAGGCCTTTGTGGGGAGCCAAACAAACTTATTTAAGAGGGAAATTTGCATCATTACTGGATTTGGAAAGTGAGTGTCTCTCACTATTAAAAATAAATGCAGTAGGAGCCAAGCTGTGTTACAGCATTCATTCCAGAAACTTCTGCCCACCTGCGTCTCTGAGCTGATGCCTGCTCAGGTGAACAGTTGGAGAAGGAGATGGCAACCCACTCCAGTGTTCTTGCCTGGAGAATCCCGGGGACAGAGGAGCCTGGTGGGCTGCCGTCTATGGGTTGCAGAGTCGGACACGACTGAAGCGACTTAGCAGCAGCAGCAGGTGAACAGCATCAGACTGGCTTTGGTGCCCACCACAGCTTGCTGAGACCCTCCCTTGAGGTTACTGAAATAGCTGAAAGCGGAGTCTGCTTTCTCAGTCAGTGGGTGACTCGGAGTTTTTAACTTAAACTCATCTTTTTCATTAAAATATTGCAGTCGTCACCCCGTGTCCCCCATGCTCACGGAGGATGACGCTGAATTCTTTTCAAAAGGGGCCACTGCTGTAGGTTGGGTTTCTGGAAGCCCGAGGCCTGTGTGCAGGTGGCCTTGTTGGAAGCAGTTCAAGAAGAAGGTTACATTCTCCACTCGGCCTGACCCCACCCGGGGTTGGGGGAACGCTGGAGCTGGGGGTGCCTCTTCCTTCAGGTCACCCCAAATTGCCATGAGGGAATGGGGCTTCTGCACCCCTATTGGATGGGGGCCATCCTGGGGAGTGGGTGGACAGCCTCAGGCAGGCCAGGTGGCTGTCTCAGACTGAGGATGGTCCTCAGGGAGGGATGCATGGATGGGGCACGCCCACCACCGCATCCCTGAGGGCCCCAAAGGGAGGGAGTGCCCGGGCCAGCAGTACCGCACCAGGGTAGTGGGGTGGCTATTGGGAACAGAGCCCTGTGGTCAAGGAAGGGGCATCTCAGACCTCATGAGGGGCCCTGGCTTACAGACCAGCCCACCCCTGCTGCCCAGTCAGTGGACGGCAGGAAACTCCCATCACCGCCTCACTCCTAGGCCCAACCTCCGGCTACTGAGATGATCACAAACTAGCATTCAGTCAACTTTCTCTGTCCCAGGTGTTGTTCTGAGTGCTTTATGTGTATTAATTCATTACAACATCACAACAACCTTTAACCGTAGGTGCTATTATTATACCCACTTTACAGGTGCAGAAACTGAGGCCCAGAGAGGCTTAAGTCAGTGTGCAAGCTTACCCAGCCAGTAAGTGTTGGAGCTGGGATTTGAGCCAAAGTCATCTGATTCTGAGTCTTGTGCTTTCACTGTTCTACATGAAAAAGTCTCTTAGTAGTATCATTAAGCACCTACTGTGCGCCAGCCACTGTTCTTGGCCCTGAAGTTGGTACCCTAAAAAAGACAGACTTTTATTTTTATTTCTTGGAGTGGTGGCAGAGATGGTCCTCAGCAGTTTCAGGGTGACAGTCTGCTCACTTAGAAACAAAAGTTCAAAGAGAGCTTCTCTTCGCAATAATTCCAACGTGAGTCCTTGAGCGCTCTCCGGGACTTGAGTCACATGACCACTGCTGCCAGGACAGGGAGCTCTTTGACTGATTTAGCCTGGGCCACATGCTCACCCCTGGTGCCTGGGGGTGCAGTCGAGTCAGTGGGGTCAGAGTGTAGGAGGCAGGTGCCCGGGGAAACACTGGGGGCCGAGACCAGAGCCAGGGGCCGTGGGTGCTGGGTGGGTGAAGCAACATGCAGGCTGACCATGAGCTGCGGCTGCGTTGTGGTGGATCAGAAGCAGAGTGAGGCTGGGGTGAGGGTCTCGGGCACCACACAGCTGCCCCAGCTGCGCCCTCGCTTCATTCATCAAGTATTCGTCTCCTCTCAGTCTGAGACTTCCGTCATCCCTGGCATCGCAGCCGTGACCTCAGCAGGGGCAAACCCTGCCTCCAGGGAGATCCTAGTCCAGTGGGTGGTTGTGGGGAGATGGACAGTGCAAAAATGAGACAGCAAATCTGCTGACAGGCAAGAGTCACCATATTTCACAAAATCCTCCTGGTGCCTTCCTTGGCGCCCTGCCCCAGGCCTACGAGTTCACTTCAGTCTCTTCCTCCTGACTCTGCCTGTCTCTTTTTTGCCGTCAAAACCTACCCATCCACTGCCCCACCTGTCATAGTATAGATGAGTTCACCAATGGGATAGTGAATTTGTGGAAATAATAGCAATAGTCATCATAGCAACGTCAACAAGAGCAATGATAGTGGTGGTTGATAGTCAAGGAGCCCTTACTGGGCGCTCTTTTACACATTTACTATAAATTCACCTGATGACCCTCACAACAACCTTATTACTGGGAGGTCATCACCATTGATAATTTATAGGCACGAATGCAGAGGCTCTGAAATTTTATGAGGTCACAGAGCTGGGAAGCTGGGCTGTGAACCTGGGTGGTCTGGTTGTAGAACCTGGGCTTGCACTTGGAGGCTGATGCTGGTGGTGGTCTCCGGGGCTTTGCTGTCTTACCTTGGAGCTGTACTGGTAGCAGAGCCTGTAGGCTCTTGTAGAGCCGGACATCAGTATGGGGGTTTAGAGAGGTCGAATCCTGTTCTGCTGCTTCGCTAGGGGTGCCGCCCTGGAAACAAGCCTTTCCTTGGTTTCCCACGTGGGTGAGGGGTCGAATACAGTCGTCCGCGTGTCAGGGAATTGTGAGATGCGAGTGAGTCCGCCCGCATTCCAGGAGAGCATAGGGTGGCCGGTCCTGACCCCTCAGTGGACGTTCTGTGTTGGCCATGGGCTCCATCTGTAGGCTTTTTGCAGCTCAGATGGTGCACACGGAGCCCCAGAGGGAGCTTACTGATTCCGAAACCTCCGCCCACCGGCAGGGTGACTAGGGCTTATTTAGAAACAAGGCGAGTTGCTTACCTTGCAGACCCACCTCTTCCTTCCTAAGCTTCTTGGGGTCTCCCAGCCAGCCCCCAGCCCAAGGTCAAGACCCGTCAGCCCTTCCTGTCCTGTGGCCTTCCCCAGGACATCCTTGTTTGGGGTTTGGCGGGATGGGAGGAGGTATCCTTTAAGCCTTTGGGAACTGAGACTGCTCGGTGGAGAGCTTCCTGCGAAGACAGCTCCTGGCCGCTCCAGTCCCAGAAACCCTGACTGATGGTTACAGATCTGGTGACCCACAGGTGACCTCTAGCCTGTAAAGAACCTAGCTTTGGGCTCAGGGACTTCTGGAGCTCAAGAGAGCTATCTCCCGTCTCAGCAATGCCACTGCTGCCTGGCAGCGACCAGAGAAATACGTGTTCTCCCAAGTTCCTGCGTCTTATATGGACGCTTGTGTTTCATATACACAGGGCATTGTGCATCGCAGGTGTGTGAGTTCACTCATTAAGTGTTCACTGTGGGCCTACTGTGTGCCAGACACTGTGCTGGGACCTGGGGACCCCTCAGTGAACTAGAGGATGTGGTCACTGACTTCAGGGAGCCGATGGCCAAGTGGGAAAGGACAGATGATGAACAGATAATCTAGATAATTCCAGTTGGTGGGAATGCTATAAAGAAAAGGAAGATGGCAGTGGAGGAGTGATAGAGAACACTTGGGTGGCCACTTTAGCCAGGATGGTCCAGGTGTCATTTGAGGAGGTGGCATTTGAGTTGAGACCCCAATGGTGCAGAGTCGCCAGGCTTTGGGCAAGAGTGTTCAGGCAAAAAGATGAGAGCAAAGGCCGAGAGGTAGACACAGGCTTGGCAAATCTAAGGAGCAGATAGCAGGCCAGTGAGAAAGGCAGGGTCACATTGGCTGACCCTCGAAGGCTACAGTGAAGTGTTGGATTTCATTATTAGTGTAGCAGGACACCATTGCAGGGTTTTAAGCCGTGGTGTGACACAATCTGATTTGTGTTTTGATTGTAAAGACATTTATTGAGCACTTACTGTATGGTGAAACCGTACCTACTAAATCATTTAACTAAGAACTCCATGAGCTAGGGACTGTAATTAATTCCCCCTTAACAGATGAGGAAACCAAGGTACAGAGAGGTCGGCTAGCTTGCCCTAGTTTGCAGCTGGAAATACAGAGCCAGGGTGCAAGTCCAGTCTGCCTCGCTTGAGCCCGTATCCTTGACCCTGGGCCATGCTGCTGCCTGGGAGGTCACTGGGTGCAGAACTGGGGCGAGAGTGGAGGTGGGAGGCCAGTGGGAGCCCTGCAGCTGAAACCCCGCCTGCTGGGTATCTCTCAGGGTCTGGGGCCGTCCTGTTGTCCCGGGCCCCGCACGTCTCCCAGCATCTGCCTTCCTGCTGTGAGCTGTCCCCCACAGGCTCTGTCCTTGTCTTGCAGAAGGACAAGTTCTGCGTGTACGAGGAGTACTGTAGCAACCACGAGAAGGCCCTGCGGCTGCTTGTGGAGCTGAACAAGATCCCCGCCGTGCGCGCTTTCCTTCTGGTAAGTCAGCCGCAGCCCCAGCGCCCCCGTCCTCTCTGCCTCAACCTTGCAGGTCCACACAGACCCGCGCCGCCTGGCCCCTCCTCGGCCAGGGCGGTCTGGGTGCAGCAGGGACTTCTCTGTGAAAGCCTAATGGTGGCTCACTTTCGCCTCTGTTGGTCTTACAGCCTGTCGCAACAGCTCTACCCTGCTACTATAGCGTGAAAGCAGCCATAAGTAATATGAAGAAATGAGCTGTGTTCCAGCCAAGCTTTATTTATAAAGAGAGATATAGGGGGCTGGATTGGCCGTAGAGCCAAATGGACCAGTTCCTGGTCTAAAGTAATGATCCTGATAAAACTGATAACAAGTTGTAATTATATTATTGTGTGTGTGTGTTAGTTGCTAAGTCGTGTCCGACTCTTCGAGACCCTATGGACTGTAGCCTGCCTGTCTCGTCTATTCAGGGGATTCCCCAGGTGAGAATACTGCAGTGGGCTGCCATTTCCTCCTTCAGGGGATCTTCCCGACCCAGGGATTGAACCCAGGTCTCTGCATTGCAGGCAGATTCTTTACCATCTGAGCTATCAGGAAAGCCCCAATTGTATTATTAGGATTATTAATTGTAAGTGGAAGAAAAACTCGTTAAAATTGGCTTAAGGAAAACAAAGTTACTAGTTCACTCCTCTGGGAAGTTTAAGACTTAAGAGGGCCTCAGGTGCAGCAGAGGCTGGGTGTTCCAGCGACACCCCCAGCAGTGCCTCTTGGTTCTGCTTTTCTTACCTTGGCCCCGTGGCCAGGCAGGCTCTCCTCATGAAGTGGCAACGCAGCCTCTGGAAGCTCCATGCCTGTACCTCTCATAGCCAAGCAACTCCAGGGTGAAGAGGGCCCAGTTGTGTCCAACTCTTTGCGACCCTATGGACTGTTGGCCGCCAGCCTCCTCTGTCCATGGGGATTCTCCAAGCAAGAATACTGGAGTGGGTTGCCACCAGGGAAGCCCAGGAATACTGGAGTGGGTAGCCTAGCCCTTCTTCAGGGGATCTTCCCAACCCAGGAATTGAACCGGGGTCTCCTGCATCGCAGGTGGATTCTTTACCAACTGAGCTATCAGGGAAACCCAAAAGAGGGCTCCTCTCTTCTAATAGTAACTGCAAAAATCCTGGGTCTGTTGCTCATTGGCTCAGCTTGGCTCCAGACCAATCCCTGAACCGACTGCTGTAGACGAGGATGGGCTAGTGCTCAGGTTGGTTGCATCTGGACCTGGAGGGTGGGAACAACTCCACTCACACTACAGGCCCTAAGGATGGGGTGCATCCCTAAAGGACAGTTGGTTTCCACTTGTGGAAGTAAGTTGGGAATAGATGTTGGTCAGGCAAAACTATAGACACCAATGATGGTCTTCCTGATAATGGGACAATTCACTTGTATATAAAACAAGTTCTCATGTATCTCCTTGGAGCTTTGTGAAAAGTGAAAGTGTTAGTTGATTAGTTGTGTCGGACTCTTTGTGACCCCATGGACTGTAGCCTGTCAGACTCTTTGTCCATGGAATTCTCCAGGCAAGACTACTGGAGTGGGTGGCCATTCCCTTCTTCAGGGGATCTTCCCAATCCGGGGATTGAACCCAGGTTTCCTGTATTGCAGGCAGATTCTTTATCATCTGAGCCACCAGGGAAGCCCCCTTGGAACTTTACCAGCCACTGTCTGTTGTGTATGAGTTGAGAAATACACTTGTTTGCCTTGCAGACATCTCAAATCATGCTTTAAACGAGGTGGTGGTGGTGGTTTAGTCGCCAAGTCATGTCCTACTCTTGTGACCCCATGGACTGTAGCCCACCAGGCTCCTCTGTACATGGAATTCTCCAGGCAAGAATACTAGAGTGTGTTGCCATTTCGTTCTCCAGGGCATCTTCCCAACCCAGGAATTGAACCCGGGTCTCCTACATTGCAGGCAGATTCTTTACCAACTGAGCTACAAGGGAAGCCCCTTTAACCAAGGTAGACATGGTATTTCCTTTCTGTGTTAACAGCGTGGTAATAGACAATCTAGGGCTATTACAGGGGCCCCAGTGTCAGGGGTCAGTGTCCCAGTGTATGCCCTCATCATTGATATGGTCCAAGATGACATCCCACCACTTCCACACTCCAGGTAGTAAGATGCAGGACGGATGGGAAGAAGGGCTGGCCCCTCCCCTTCTATGGGCACCATAGAAAGCTGCACACAGCTCTTCTCACGTCCCATTGACCAGAACTTCGTCACCTGGCCACACTTAGCTGCAAGGGAGGCTGAGAAATCTAAGCTTTGTTCTGGGCAGCTCTGTGCCTAGCCGAAAGTTCCTTTGTTATGGAAGAAGAATACATTCAGGGACACTTCCTAGACTTTGCCGCCAGTCTTTTTGATGACTCCAAAATATTAAGTGACTTTCTGAGAGTACATACTTGAAAAGTGATTGTGCTTCTCATGGATTCGGCTCTTTATTTTTTGACTCTGAATTCCCTGCTCATTCAGTCACAGACCACCCCAGCCCCCACCTATTTTATTGCCTATAGAAGCCCTATTTAAGCCCCCATACTATTTTATTGCCTGAAAGCACACACAGGATTCAGCACACAGAAGCGGAACAGTCAACTGACCTGGCATAAAGCATCTTAACCACGTGCCCAGAGAGCTAAAGTATGTAATACAATTCTTAATTGCACTTTGCCCTAGTCCACAGTCTCCAACAATGTATTTCCAGGATTTGAGTCACGACATATGTTTCCTTCACTGGTGAGCTGGTGTTGCTTGGCCCAGTTCCAGCGAGCATCTGAGGCAGGACAGATTGGTCAACTGGTTTCCGCTTTTGTCCCAAGCATCTTAAGCGTTCAGGACCGATGATGCTTTTTGTTGCTGGTATCTGCATCTTTCTGTTTCCACTTCTCCACTCCTATTCAGAAGCGACTGGGCACAAAGCAAAGTCAAGTCAGGCCGTGTAAGATCACACACGTGGCTATGTTTCTGTGATTGGCCCGAAACCCAGTAGTGGTCCAGTTGCCCGGGCTCTGGACTCCCCGAGTCCCACCTCTTGGGCTCAGCTCTGTCCTAAGAGGCAGGAAGATGCCAGGAAGTTGTTTGCAGGGGGTTGGGACAAAAGGGCCTCCCTTCTTTCCCCCTTCCTCTCTCCCCTGCAGTCTTCCTGGTGGCCGGGCTGCCCTCTTCCCAGCACAGCCGGCTGGGCCGGGTTGGGTAGGGGAGGAGTTGTGGAGCGCCAGCACACACGCCATCTGTCTCCCTCCTTGCTGGCATCTCCCCGCTTCTGGCCACCTGCAGAAGAGCCGTCTCGAGCCTATTATGGGATGTAAAGGCGCTGGGCGCAGACACCATCTGCTTTCCATTCGTGATGTGCTGTGCACTAGCGGAGGGATGGGGCGGGGACTTCCTCTTTCTGTGCCTCAGTTTCTTGTCTGCAAAATGGGGATAATGGATTCCCTTATTCGTTCACCAGTTTCATTCTGAGTTGCCTGACATGTGGTCGGGATCATTCTAAGTCCTGGGGATACAACAGTGAACCAAGGCAAGAAGAGTCCCTGCTCTCATGGAATGGCCATCCTCGTAGGGGAGAGTTCCATGGTATGTCACGTGGCATTAAGTCCTCTGCAGGGAATAACGTAAGTTAAGGACGACAGGATGTTTTTGGGTGGCGGCTGCTATTTTAGTTGTTTCTTTGGATAAACAGCATCTTAGGTGACATTTAAGCAGAGACCTGGGTAAAGTTAAGAGTGAAAGACCAGTGGTATCTGGAGGGAAAGTATTCTAGGTAGAGGGTTGCAAGTGCCAAGGTCCTGAGGCCTGCGTGTGTTTGAGGAATAGCGAGAAGGGCACGGTGTCTGCATTGGAGAGTTTGAGAGGAAGAGCAGAAGGAAGCGGGGGTAGGAGGAAGATTGAAAGAGGCCAGATTAAATGAAGAAACATCTCGACAATGGAACGAGTCTGAGATTTTTAGAGAGCTCTTTTATTGCTGTGGAGCATACGTGTGGTGGATGTACTCACAGCATAACGAATTCTCCCATGTGTGTGTTCCCGAGATCAAGATTTAGAACCCTTCCGTCATTCCAGACAGCGCCCTCCTCCATCCGCTTTCCCAGTCGTGCCCCTTTGTGCAGCCAGAGGTAACCTCTGTGGCCAGGTTCTCTCATGAAAGGTTAGTTTTTTTTTGCCTGTTCTAGAATGTTCCACGAATGGAGTCACAAGGAGGCTTTTGTGTCTGCCTTCTTTCACTCTGCAGAACGTCTGTGAGATTCGTCCAGGTTGGAGCATGTGGCAGTACTTCCAATAGAATATTCAGTTTTAGTCTGAGTGGGATGCAGACCACGATGACGCGCACTCATCTGCATTTTGAACGGCTCTCCTTGGCCCTGTGACGGCGGAAGCCGGGAGGAGACCAGGCTGGGGGCTTGCGTGGGCTTCCCAGGGCTGCTGTCACAATGATCACAAGCTGGGCGGCTTGAAACAAAATGATTCTCTCACACTTCTGCCGCCCGAAGTCTCAGAGCACGGTGTCGGCAGGGCTCTGCTCCCTTCGAAGGCCCCTGGGAAGGGCCTCGCCTTTGCTCTTCTAGCTTCTGGAGGCTTCACGTGTTTCTGCCTTGTGAACCAGACCCTCAGTCTCTGGCTCCCTCTTCACTTGGCTGCCGTCCCTGTGTCCTGTCCTCTTCTTTTAAGGGCACGGAGCTAGTTGATTTCAGGCCCACCCTAATCCAGAATGAGAATGATCTCATCTTAATTTAATTAATTATATCTGTGAAGACCATTTTGAGATTCCAGGTGGGCGGGGCACTTGGGGAGACATGATTCAGCCCCCTTCGAGGGCTGCTGCAACCATCCAGGCAAGAGATGACAGCGGTGAGGATGGGGTGGTAGTGGTTTGAGGGTTCCGTCACCCAGTCATATCCGACTTTGTGACCCCATGGACTGTAGCCCGCCAGGCTTCTCTGTCTGTGGAATATTCCAGGCAAGAATACTGAAGTGGGTTGCCATTTCCTTCTCCAGGGAATCTTTCCCACCCAGGGATCGAACCTGCGTCTCCTGTGTCTCCAGCATTGGCAGGCAGATTCTTTACTACTAAGCCACCTGGGAAGCCCATATTATACATTAATACACTATATATCACCAAGGTATATAAGTAATATTGGCTATCAGAAAGTTTTACCGCTCTTTAAAAAAAAAACAAACTTTGAGTTTGAGAGGCTGTTGGATTCATGTAGAGTCCGATTGTCCAGCTGACAGCGTTTGCTGTGTGCTTGGCATTGGTGTATTAATGAGCAAGAGGAATCACAGATGACTCCAGGGTTTGGAGCCCAAACAGCTGGAAGAGTGGAGATATGATTTCCTGAAATGATGCAGGCTGGGTAGGAGCCAGGATGAGAGGTAAATAGAAAAGAATTTCCTTTTGGATGTATATGAGGTTTACGATGCCTGTTAGATTTCCAGGTGGGAATCAGAGATTTGAGTCTGGGGTGTAGGGAACCGAGGGGCCAGGCTGGAGATAGAAAGCTGAGTGTTTCTTCATAAAGGATGCTTAAAGAGGTGAGAGTGATGGGTCTGGATAAGGTAAGGTGGGGATAAGTGTGGGTGGAAGGAGGACCCGGGATCACACCAGGCATGGCTGCCATTAGAAGGCTGGGAAGCGGGTGAGGATGGCATGTCACCTGGATCAGTTCTGTGGATTAGGATGGTTTAAAGAGAGGATTCTCAAAAGTTCTTCCCATACTGCCTGGGGCATAATCTTATTAGAATAGTGAATAGCTCTGTGTGTGCTTGCTTTTTTTTTTTTTTTTAAATGAAAATAAAGTAAACAATAATCTAGGATGTTTGGGGTGAAGAGGAGGTGGTGGCTGTGACAGTCCTGTGAAAACTTCTTGATCCTGAACAAAGAGCCAGGCCTTTCTCCCGCCAAGCCCTGGGGGCGTCTGGAAAGCAGCCCTCACTCCCAGTCTCCCTCTCTCTGCCCAGAGCTGACATCACCAGGGCAGCCTGTGGGGAGCGCTGGCTCGGAGGACAAAGGCCCGAGTGTGAACGGTGTGGGGCCTGGCATATCCCAGCTGCTGCAGCCCCAATCCCCCGTCTGTGCCAGGCGTAGATGTGGGGCTGGGAGCCATGCAACTCCTGCCAGCGCAGGGCCCCAGGGTCCCTGGGACTCTGCTTCTCCAAGGAGAGTGTCCGCAAAGGTCCCTGAGAGGCAGTGGACGCAGGTCTGAGACTTGGGCCAGTGCTTCCGGCTCTTGAGTGCCAGTTTGCGCATCTGGAATGGGGATCTGGTTCATTCTTGGGCTGTGAGCATAGACTTTACTTGTGGGTGAAGCTGAGGTGCAGACCCTTAAGCATGGTAAGCGCGTGGTAAATGTTCTCTAGTCTTATTTGCCCTTGACTGTAAGCAGGGAACTTGTCTGCTTTCTTGAGCAGTTCCCCAGTGCTTGAACCGTGTCCAGAGCATCGTAAGCATGCATTGTGTATTTGTGGAATGAGTGAATGACTGATAGGAGGGGAGTCCCTTTTCCCAGGAGTCCAGTTCCATTTCCAGGCTGCTAGCATGCTGTTGAGGAGGAAGGCTGAGGCCCCTTCGTTGCAGTTTGCTCATTCACTCATTCATTCATTCACTGGGCCATGGTGAGCCCTAGTCACTGGACTAGGAACTGTGGCTTGGCTAGGGACAGCCCCTCACTAGGCACGGTGAGGTGTGTGTGAGAGACCATAGTAGACATGTGACTTGGCGCATTTCTTTCCCATGCGTGACTTTCTGCTTTAGTGCCCATAGATTCTCTGTAAGGAATGTCTGGTTTTGTTTTGTGTGTCATTCAAAGCTTTATATAAATGAGTTCACACCATACATACTCTTCTGTTTCCTTTTTTTGCTGCAGAGCATGTTTTTGAGGTTCACCCCTATTGCTATAGCGAGCTGTAGTTCTCCCGTTTTCACGAGTGCGTAGTGTACCATTGTAGAAAGCTACAGACATTTTTCAGGTTGCTTTCCATTGTTTGCTGTTATGAACAAGGCAGTTTTGAGTGTCCATGTTCCTGTGTCCTGGTGCGTGTGTGTGAGTTTCTGTAGATCAGGGGTTGGCGGACTTTTCTGTAAAAGGCCAGAGAGTAAATATTTTGGGTTTTGCAATTATAAGGTCTCTATTACAGTTACTCAGCTCTGCCATTATAGCTTGGATGCAGTCATGGACAGTATGTAAACAAATGAGTATGGCTGTGTTCCAATAAAAAATTTAATTGCCAAAACAGGATTTGGCCTCTGGGCTGTTGTTTGTCAACTTCTGATCTAGGGTTTGTGCTGGATTGTAGACCTTAAAATTTCTTCCTGTCCTCAGTGTTCTTAAGTTGCTTCCAAAGTGTTTGCATACAGCTCCGTTTTGCAAGTGTGTCCCACGATTATTTGAGGCTGACCAGACTCCTTGGCTGTCCTTGGCTAGTTCTGACAATCTCTTGTCCCTTTGCAGAGCTGCATGCTTCTCGGAGGTCGGAAGACCACGGACATCCCTCTGGAGGGCTACCTGTTGTCTCCTATTCAGAGGATCTGCAAATACCCCCTCCTCCTCAAGGTGAGTTGTTCCCCCTATTTCTTTGGCTGATTAAAATAATTTTACTGGAGTATAGTTGCTTTACAATGTAGTGTCTTTCCCTGATTTTGAACCAACAGAAAATTCAGCTCTGTCTGGCTTAAGCAAAAAATAAAGCTTGCTGGTTTAGGTAGCTGAGAAGCCTTGGGGCAGCGTTGGGTTTGGGCCAGGCTGCATCCAAGCCAGGGCCCTGCCACTTTCTTTCTGGTTCAGTTCCCGCTTCCCACCTTTCAGCTTTCTTTTCAGCGTGGTAGCAAGTGGCTGTGTTTGCTGCAGCCTTGCACCCTATCACGTTCAAAGACAATGGGGAAGAGAGAGCCTCATTTCCAGCAGTTCTGACAAAAGTCCTGAGAGTCGTTCAGGTTTTAGCCATCTGTGGCCAGGAGAATGTAGCATTAGGAATGCCTTGGGCCAGAGTCACGGTGCTTGAATTTGAACCAATTACAATACGTCTTTGCTTGTGCTATTTATCCGCCTCTCATTTGCCTGGACTTGCACATCTGGACTTGGGACCCCTGACCCAATCATGATGAGCTCTGATTGGCTGAGATATGGTCCAATGACAGTGAGCAGGGCAGTGTCGTGTTCTGATTGGCTGAGACCACAGTCAGGTGCTCCACCCCTGAACCATTCACCCGGAGCAAGTGAGCTCTGATTGGCACAGATGTGTGTCATGTGCTCCAGCCAATCCCTGGATAGCACAGGCCAAGTTCAGTGATGGAGAAGGAGGGAGCCCCTCACAAAGTCTGGGTTCTTTGTGGATGAGGGGTTGGGGTGGGGAGATGCTGGGTGGGTGAACCAGAGCCATCCATGCATCGGCTATCTCCTTCCCTGCCCACCCACATTTGACTGAGTCTTGGTCAGGCAGGCCAGGGAAAGGTGTGCTGCTTGCGTGAGGGCCTGAAAAGTCTTGATAATCAGCTTCAGAGTTGACTTCTGGGCAGATCCCCAACTGGGTGGATGGCTCTGCCACCATCCACTGCTTTCAGCCCAGGGATTTCAGCCCTTAGACATGGTGGCTGTTGGCCTGGGCCTGCCCTGGCTCCATCCCGAAGGCATTGCATCTGACAGCTGTTCTCTGGGGTCCCTGCTGGTGGATTAAGTTGGCTGGCGGTGCCTCATTCACACACCTGCTCACTGGGGCCACATGCATCTTTGCTCCATGAGCTGAAAGGAAGAGGGGAGCGGGGAAAGTACTGAGGTGGCCAAAAAGTTTGTTCATGTTTTTCCATGATATGTAATGGAAAAATCCAAATGAAATTTTGGCCAGCCCGATACTAGGATATTCTTGAACATGCCTTTCTGCTGGAGGTGATGGGTGACCCTTGAGCCTCTGAGTTGGACCAGAGTCTTTTGGTGTGGCCGTGTAACCTTGGGGCTTCCCCGTGCCTCAGTTTCCCATCTGTAACACAGTGTTTGTATTAATAGTGTACGGGTAGGGTTGATACCTTGATCAAACATTTATTTACTTAATTCTTAACTCAGTGAGGTAGGCACTGGGATCAGCCTCATTTTTGAGATGAGGCCCCGAGGCAGAGAAAGGAAGTGGCCCGTTTAAGGCCATACATTAGGTAAGCAGCAGGGGCCGTGGTTGGAACCCCGGGCAGTCTGAGTCTAGAGTTCTGCCCCCTAACCGTCAGGCTACGCGGCCTATTGAGAAGCACTTTGGAGAGTCTAAACTGCCAAAGTGCTGGTGTGTCGGGGGTGCTGACCTTCTCAGTTCCTTAGGCGGGGTCTGGGGAAGGTTGGTAGCCTTGTGTTTTGTGGCTCAGTGGCTGGTCTGCCCCTTCTTTCCTGGATTTCAAATCCTTGAATATATGACCCATTAGAAGCATCACCAGCTATGGCCCCAGACTCCAGCCAAGGTTCCCTAGGTATTAATGTTTTGGTTTCTGGATCTTGGGAAAGTCTAGGATTCCAGTGGCCACTTGGAGAGGCAGTTTCCGTCTTTTAACAAGCCGGGGGGCTGGACCTGTGTCTCCCTGTGGCCTCTAAGGTCGCGATGTGAAGTCCAGGTGTGTCTGGGACCTGCTCAGCCCCAGGGGCTGCAGTCTGGTGGAGCTGCTGGGCTCTGGTTTCCCTGAGCAGAGAGAGAGACAGAACCCACTGGCAACTGATGCAGGATTAACTGCCCACAGGAAACAGTGAGGAAGCAGGGCTGTGGGTTTCCCTCCAGACCAAATGGCTGTTTACACTCCCTGTTTCCTCCGTCTCCAGCTGTGTTTATCCGGGGCTCAGAGAGCACTGGGGGCCAGCCAGCAGGGCCTGAGATTCCTGCGGGGCCATGCCATGCTCCCCGCCCGGCACAATTGCTCAGAGTGTCCTGGCCTTTGGCACCCGCAGCTGGAATGTTTGCATCAGAAAACAGCTGGGGTGGAGGGGAACTCTTCGTACCCCTCCTGAGTTCCTCCGTCCTGTCACATTTTCCAGCAGATTTCCAGAGATGATCCCACGAGCGTGGAGCAGCTGAGCCCCAGTCCTCTGTCCTGCCCCTGCCCCCTCCAACTCTGACGCCCTCGCAGCTGTCCCTGTGGCCTTCTGTCTGAGCCCCCTTGTTTAGCTGGACTTTGAATTGAGGAGGCGAACAGGGTTGAGGAGCCTGGGTGGGAAGGGGGAAGAAGCAAGAATGAAAGCCTCTTTTGGGAACTGCCCCAAAAAGCTGAACTTGAATGTTGCCTAAGAATAGCCGGAACATTCTATTTCAGCCTGCAGCCCAGGCCTGGGATAGACAGTTGGCATTTTCAGGCTTTGTTGAGTTTTCCATCAGCGTCTCCAGGAGAATGATTCAGGCTTGGGTTGATGCCCCCGGGGCTCAGATGGCAGGTGCCCGAGGGGAGACCCACTGACACCAACCCTTGTGGGTGCCACCGGATGACGTGCATGTCTTACGTTGCTCGCTGAATACCAGCCCCTGCCACAGCTCAGGACTGCAGTCACGAGCAAGACAGACCCAGGGCCTGCCCCTCGGAGCTCTCCGTCTGGGACTGGACCCACGTCCGTAGTGGAAACGAGGTTGAGCCCAGCAGGGGGCAAAGTGAGGATGCCCATCTGTGCCCAGGGGACAGCTGCCCCTCCAGTCCCCTCTTCACTTTGCCTCCTGCCTCTCTGACCCCTCCCTCTCAGTCTCCTTTGCCGCTTCCTCGCCTTCTAGGCCTCCAAGCGTAGATGGGCCCCCAGCCTCTGTCCACGGGCCTTTCTCCATCTACACTCGTGTCTGTAGTAGCCTCGACCGTTCTGTGCCCCTCCTTCTTAAAGTTGACTCAACAGTTGTGCAGCCATCTCCAGCACAGTAATTTTAGAACACTTTCATCACCCCCGAGAGAAACTCTGGATTCACGAGCAGCCACTTCCCTTTCCCTTCCGGCCCCCCCCCCCCCCCCCCGGCCCCCAGCAAGCGCTCATTTACTTTCTGCTCCTGCGATTTTGCCTGCTCTGGACATTTCACGTGAGTGCAGTCATATAATGTGTAGTTCCTCTCCTGTCTGGCTCCTTTCAGTTAGCAGAGTGTTTCCAAGGCCCATCCACGGCGTCGTCCATCACACCTTTATTCCTTTTTATGACGGAATGAGATTCCCTTACCGCGTTCTGTATATCCGTTCATCAGTTGATGGGCGCTTGCATTGTCTCCACTTTCTGGCTACTGTGCACATCCACGTAGAAGTTTCGAGGTGGACATCCCCATGGCTTTGGACCCCTGTCTCTGTCCAGTGACTTCCAGCCTGCACCTCTTGCCTAAACTGTGTGCTTGTTCGTCTTGCCACTGGCTTCTCCACCTGAATGTCTGACAGGCATCTTCTGCCTATCACAGCTAAAACCAAAGGCTGGACTCTCCCCTTCCTCCAGACCTGCCTCCCTTCCTACCTGCCCCCTTGTCTTCACCTCTGTAAGTGGTCTGATCAGACCTCTTGGGCGCAAGCAGGGAGCCACCTTTGGGGACCACTGCTGCAGGGCTGTGGTGTCAGGGATGCGGCTCAGAGTCTCTGCTCAAGGTAGAGCCTTGGGGCCCTGCACTGACTCTGGTGTCTTCCACACCTCCCACGCCTGCCGGCGGGTGACAGAGCTGTCACCCACATACAGCCCGAGGACCTCGCCATTCGGTTGTCACCTCTGTTTGCTTGGCCGTCAGGAGTGGGGTCCCCTGGGGATGGTCCGTGGTCCATCTCTAAGGCAGTGTCGACATCAGTTCTTGGTGCCGGGGGATGACCGGGGAGGGGTGTGTTTCTCAGAGCGTGGGCCGTGTACCGCTTGCAGCTCGCCAAAGTGTTTTAGGTCGCACAGGAGAAAACTTTCTGTCGGGGTGGGTGCTGGGGGAGGGGAGAAGACAACTCCAAACGGTGAATCACATGGTGAAGATGGAACTTTCTTAGCAAATCCCCCCTGTCTTCCCGATTACCTCCAGAAAGCCACAGTTGGTGCTGCCTTGGTTCAGTCAGTTCAGTCGCTCAGTCGTGTCCGACTCTTTGCGACCCCATGGACTGCAGCACGCCAGGCTTCCCTGTCCATCACCAACTCCAGGAGTTTACTCAAACTCATGTCCATTGAGTCAGTGATGCCATCCAACCATCTCATTCTCTGTCATCCCTTTCTCCTGCCTTCCAATCTTTCCCAGCATCAGGGTCTTTTCCAGTGAGTCAGTTCTTCTCATCAGATGGCCAAAGTATTGGAGTTTCAGCTTCAACATCAGTCCTTCTGATGAACATTCAGGACTGACTTCCTTTAGGATGGATTGGTTGGATCTCCTTACAGTCCACGGAGACTCCCAAGAGTCTTCTCCAACACCACAGTTCAAAAAAGTATCCATTCTTCAGTGCTCAGCTTTCTTTATAGTCCAACTCTCACGTCCATACGTGATGTGATGTTCATTCATTTACCAGTCACTTATTGAGCAACTGTTATGTGTCAGGCATTATACTAAGAGCTGGAGACAGAATAAACAAAAGCTTCCCAAATCCTTTCCTCTGTGTTCTGACATTCTGCGGGGTGGGGTGAGGGGACGGAGTGGGAGAGGAAGAGACAGACAACAAATGAATGAACAGGGCATGTATATGAGTGTTTAGATGGAATGATTGCAGTGGGGATTAGTAAGGTCCAGGAGTGATAAAGGGAGAAAGTGACATTTGTGCAAAGACCTCAAGGAAGTGAGGAAGGGGGCTATACAGGCATCTGGGGGAAGAGTCTTTCAGAGAGAGGAGCCAGTGCAAAGGCCCTGAGGCAGGGGTGCATCTGAGGAACAGCTAGGAGGCCTGTGTGAGCAGAGGGGAGGACTTGAGGGGGAGAGTGGGGGAGTGAGGTTAGTGAGGTGATGGGCCCGGGTTACGCGGGGCCTTGTGGGGTCTTGTCTGCTCTGAGTGAGGTGGGCAGCATGGGAAGGTTTTGAGCAGAGGAGAGACAGGATCTTAGTTCTCATGGGATCCCTCAGGCTGCATACGGAGAATGGACGATGGGGTGATGAAGGTGGAGGTGGGGGGCGGTGCACTGATGTGAGTGGTCCTGGACCAGGGCGGTGGCGGGGGAGATGGGTGCATTTAATGACAGTCGCCTTTTGCCCATTTTCTATTGGATAGTTCCCTTTTGTATCGATTTGCCAGAGTTCTGTCTCCATTCTGGCTACCTTGGGTCATCTCTGCGGAATTCTTCCCTGACCCTGAGGTTATGAAACGAGTTCCTCATCTGCTGGGGTTCTGGCGTTGTCACCAACTTGCCAAGGAGACACAGGAAGTCACAGGTCTCTTTACTGTGGCCCCCGTTGCCCCAGCTCCCTGAACCGCAGTGCCCACCCTGCATCTCGCCTCGTGGGCTGAGCACCGACACCTTGCCCACAGATGCTTCAGCACCTCCGGCCGCACCAGCTCTTTCCGGTGTGCTGAACAATGATAGCCTGGGGCCGCTTGACTCCCTTTGGGTGGGACACCTGCTCTTACCCACTCCTTTCAAAGCCAAGCTGATTCTTGATCTTGCCAGGGACCCTCCCAGATCACCCTTCCTGGGAGTGCTGCCCGAGTCCTGCTTTCTGCCACACTCTGCATAGTGGTTAAGGGTCTGACTTTGGGGACTTCTCTGGTGGTTCGGTGGTTAAGAAGCCGCCTTCCGATGCAGGGGTTACAGGTTCGATCCCTGGCTCGGGAATTAAGATTCCATACACCATGGGGCAACGAAGCCTGGGTGCCTCAACTAGAGAGCCTGCGTGCTGTAAACTACGGAGCCTACATGCTCTGGAGCCCGTGTGCAACTAAGGCTGGATGCAGCCAAAAATAGATAAATATTAAAAAAGAGAGAGAATTTGAGTTTGGAAATCTCGCTCCACCTCTCCTTAGCTGTGTGACTGAGGGTAAGTTGCTGGACCTCTCTGTGCCCCCATTACCTGATCTGTAAAATGGGCATGGTCTCATCTAAGGGGGTGGCCACCACTGAGGTCAGCCAATTTTTGTTGTCCGGTGGAAATGCAGACCCATGGTGACCGGAACTTCTGCTTTGCTGAGAGAGCCTGGCAACAGCATTTGGCCTGCCGGGGCAGGATGGTGACCCAGGCTCTGATACAGTCCTGCCCTACGCAGCCAGGAGACCAAGGCTCAGAAGGGGGAGGTGACTTGCCCAAGGTCACATAGCCTATCCTGGTCAAAGCCAGAATGGGAACTCCCAGACCTGAGCCCTTTCCTGCTGCCTTCTCCTCTATCTCCCCAAGCAGAAGGAAGGAGTTTAAAAGACCCACATGCATTATTTTTCTCCCATTAATTCCTCATCCAAGGGGGTACAGTTTATGCAGCAGGGGCTGGAACTGTTAACATCGGAAACACATTGGCATGAAATATATTTCATCCAGTTGCCGCACATGGAGCTTTTGTTGTTTTATGCCAGACAGCTTTTTCAGTTCTGGGTTTTCTTGGACTTCCACATGTTTTTTTGCTTCTTGTTTTATTTTTTTTTCTTGCAAGGAGTGGTGGGTCTTGTCACTGCCCCTTCATCTGAGTCCTGCTGTCTCCCTAGATAGGGCGTGCGCGGACCCAGAACTGAAATACAGGAAAAGTCTTAATAAAAGAGATCAGAGCTTGGCTTGCTGAGCTTTCGATGTGGGTGCTTCGGGTGGAGGTCTATGGACAGAGCCACAGTCGGATGTAAGATCAGCCCTTCCTGGAGCCGGCTGAAGTATCCACAGAAAGTGGGGGTGCTCCGTGGGATCCAGCCCCCATTGGTGGCCATCCCAACCTCCAGGTTGCTGTATTCTCTTTGTAGAGGAGACAGCATACCTTTCACCTCTCATGTCTCCTCTGGAGCCTCCATCAAGCCCACGTCACAGTGAGTAGTGGATATTGCCGCTTCTTCCAGTGACAGATCCAGCTGTTTTCACACTGTGATTTTATGGATCTGTCTTCTCATGGCTGTATCCAGGGGCTACAGTGATGGTCAGGCTCTTCCCATCTCCTGGCTTGGTTTCCCTTTGTGTCCGCCTTGTTCCCGGAAGGTTCCTGGCTTTGTTTTCCTCTCTGTCCGCCTTGTTCCCGGGAGGTTCCCTTCTCGTGGTGGCTGCACTGGCCTCCAACAGCCTCAGACCTGCATCTGATTAGCGTGGCCACGGGGGAGAAGAGAGTGTGTCTTTCCCTCCTGTGTCGTGTAAAGTCCCAGATCCAGGGCTCGTTGGGTCGGCTCAGGTCCCCCAGGGATCAAACTCACTGCTTCAGCGGTGAAAGTGCGGAGGCCTAACCACCGGGGAATCCCCTGCTTTCCCATGCTCTCCTAGAGCTGGGAGCTGCGGCTGGGAGATGGAAGGTTCTCGAACACGCCTTGGGAGCGGGCCTGGAGTGGCCTCGCTTGGACTCCATGACAAGGGAGAGGACGGGAAAATGGGGGCCCGTCTCCTTGCTGCCTCCTGCTCGCCCCTTTCTTCCGCCACCGCCGAGGCCCGGGTTCTGACTCTTGAGCCAGGCTGAGCCAGAAAGGAGGTGTTGGCTGCAGTCATATTTCCTTGATGCCCTGGTCTGGCCTGGCGTTGGAGGCCCTGTGCCCACACCTCTGGAGACACGACGTGGCCACCCAGAGTAGACACCGGCAGGCGTCCTTTTGGTAAATGTGACGGGAGGGAAGGGGGTGACGGGGCCCCTGGCGGAAGCGGCGACTCCTCTGCTCTGACATCCTCTCTTCCAGGAAGCCCTCACCTCAGGCCCCGCTTCTGAAACCACACGGGGCTGGCTGGACGGATGCTGGGGAGAGGTCACCCGGCCTGGGCCTGGAGGGGCTTCCGCCACTGCTTTGCTGGGTGCCCGTGGCACACCCGCTCCCTTCTCTGCCCTCAGAGTCTAAGGAGTCCCCAGGGCCTGACTCTGCTCAGACGTTGCATGTTTGCTCTGAGAGCCTGCTTTGGGAGTGTTTATTCCCGCCTGGTCCTGTTTCTGGAGGGGCCCGTGGATGGGCTGGGTGCCCACCAGGTCCTGCCTTCTGGCTCTGTGACCTTGCACAAGAGGCCTCAGTCTCTTTCCCTGTGGCCTGAAGATAAACATGGTGCTGTCTCGTGGGCTTGCCTCCTGGCTCAGACAGTAAAGAGTCTGCCTTCGATGCAGGAGACCTGGGTTCCATCCCTGGGTCGGGAAGATCCTCTGAGGAAGAGAATGGCAACCCACTCCGGTATTCTTGCCTGGAGAATTCCACGGACAGAGGAGACTGGCAGGCTACCGTCCATGGGGTCGCAAAAGAGTCGGACACGACTGAGCAACTAACACACCTCATTGGGATGATTTGAGGATGAAATGACTTAAGAAATTGAAGTTTAGAACAGTGCTTGGCATACTCAGTAAATACTCAAATGCTAGCTATTATGATTACTACTATGACTACAACTTTCGCTGTTATTATTACTACATAGGAATAATAATAAATGTAAGAGCTATTATTAGTATGGAAATAACCATGATAAATAACATGTCCTTACCGACCACCATTTTTCCATTCATCATTCCATTTGATCCTGGCCACAACCTTCGGATCTGATCGTGATTTATAGATGTGCACACTCAGCCCACTTGGACCCTCTGAGGTCTTACAGATGCAGAGGGCTTCTTCTTGGTCATGTAGTTCTCCCAAGATGCTTGTGTGTGTGTGTGTGTGTGTGTGCGCGCGTGCTAAGTCCCTTCAGTCATGTCTGACTCTGTGCGACCCCGTGGACTGTAGCTTGCCAGGTTCCTCTGACCATGGGATTCTCCAGGCAAGACTACTGGAGTGGGTTGCCATGCCCTCCTCCAGGGGATCTTCCCAACCCAGGGACTGAACCTGTGTCTCTTACATCTCCTGCATCGGCAGGCAGGTTCTTTACCACTAATGCCTCCCGGGAGACCCTCTCCGTGCACCCTCCCCCGACAAAGATGCTTAACAAGGAGCTTTTGGGTTCCTTCCAGAAAAACTCTTCTCTGGGCCAAGCAAGCCTTGTATGTTCATGAAGCTGTTCCACCTTGGATGTGGATGTCAGGGTTTTCAACACCGTAGTCTGTCTATTTTGAACTTGACTCTGTTGTAGCTTACTAAGACAGTGTGTTAAGTTCTGAATAGGGCAGGAGCCTTCTTACCTCCCTCCTTTTGCATGTAAGACCTTTGTTAGTGCAGCTCAAGCTTCCATTAATTTTGAAGAGACCCATACTTTATGCTTGTCTGGGATTGACTGGGACGTCTTTGGGATTCCAGGTCCTTGCAGTCTCTCTGGGATTAGGAAGCAGTAGGGACTCTTGCAAATACAAGGGATGGAAAGACTAGCTCAAGCAGCCTTAATTAAAAAAAAAAAAAATGGACGCCACACTTTCACTGCCAGGGCTGGGTTTGATCTCTGGTCTGGGAACTGAGATCCTGCAAACGGCATGATGTGGCCAAAAAAAAAAAAAAAAGGGGGGGGGGGCTCACGTAACTGAAACATATGTGGATCCATGATTTGAGGTATGGCTAGGTCCAGTTGTCATTAGGGAATTGCCAAACTCTTTCCCAAAGCTGCTGCACCATTTTATAGTTCTTCTTGCAATGTATGAAGATTCTAATTTCTCTCTATCCTCACTAACAGTAGGTATTGTCTTTTTGATTATAGCGATTCTAGAGGGTATGAAGTGTTATCTCATTGTGGTTTTGTTTTGGATTTCTGTAATGACTAATGATACTGAGCATCTTTTCATGCGTTTATTGGCCATTGGTGTATTGTCTTTGAGAAATGTCTATTTAAACCTTTTGCTTTTTTTTTTTTTAAATGGAGTTATTTGTCTTTTTATTAAGTTGTAGGAGTTTTTTGTATATACTGAAAACAAGTCCCTTGTTAGGTATATATTAATAATTTACACATTCTGTAGATTGTCTCTTCTGTTTCTTTATAGTCTTTGAAGCACAATGTTTTTAACTTTGCTCAAGTCCAGCTAATCTGATTTCTTTTAGTTGCCTATACATCTGGTGTCATAGCTAATAATGCTTTGCCTACCCCAAGGTCACAAAGATTTACACCGATGTTTTCTTCTAACAGTTTTATAGTTTCAGCTCTTACTTTTAGGTCTATGATCTGCTTTGAGTTAATTTTTGTGTACAGTGTGAGAAGGAGTCCAAGTTTGTTGTTTTTTTGTTTGTATGTGGATACAGTTTTCCCAGCAGCATTTGTTGAAAAGACTGTTCTTTCCCCATTTAATTGTCTTAGCACTTTGTTAAACATTTACTGACTATAAGTGTAAGGATTTGTCTCTGGACTCTCAGTTCTTTTCCATTGATCTATTACCTGTCTGTAGCTGGTACAGTACCACTTCTTACAGTTTGGAGGTAGAGTGCAAGTAAAGGGTAAGTAAGGCATGTGCAAAGGCCCAGGGGCAGGAACAGGCCGTGAGTGTGTAGCTGGGCAGAGGAGCCCACACTCCCTTATGAGCAAAGAAAACAAAACTAGCACTTTTCCTTCAATTTTGGTCCAGCGAGGAGCCTGGTCCGAAGAGGCCCTGCTGAGTTTCAGTTCTCTGCCCAGCACTGATCTCAGGCAGGACAGACAGACAGAAAAGGGAACTAACCTTTCTCTCGTTTTCACTAGCTACTGGGTGTTGCCAGCCCCTCAGGGAACCCATCAGAGGAGGACCCCTGGGTTTCCTGGTTCATGTCTTGAGCATCTCTCGCCTGGACCAGTAGCCATTAGCCAGTCTTCTGGCTTTTATGTTCGTTTTATGTTTTCGCCAGTGCATCTTCCGCTTGGCAGTCAGAGGGATTCTGTAAAGGCTAAATAAGTGGGATGTTGTTAGGCCTCAGCTAGCACCCGTCCCCCTCCACCCATTGCTTCTCCGAGGCTCTTGAGAAGAACCTGAAGAGCACACCCCGGCCTTCCCTGATGTGTGTTTAGCTCATGCCTCCAACCTCATCACACGTCGTCTTCTTTCTCACTCTGCTGTGGCCTCCCTGGCCTCCTTGCTGTTTCTTGCTGCCTCAGGGCCTTTGCCTGTGTTCCTCTCTTGCCTGGAGTGTCGTTCCCACACATTCTTGGATGGCCCATGCGCTCACTTCGTTCAGGTCTCCATCTGGAGGCCCAGCTCCTCCAGACAGGCCGTTGCACCTCCCTCACTCTCTGTCCTCATTTCTCACCTGTCACTTATCCATCATAGAACTTGTATATTTATTAGGGAGGAAAGTATTCCTATTTAACTCTCAGAAAGGTTATAAAACAGTATAGCGGTTCAGAGCACTGACCCCAGAGCCAGACTGGTTAGGCCTCAATCTGCTCTGTGACCTCAGGCAGATGACTTGACCTCTCTGGGCTTCAGTCCTCACATGTGTCAAATGAGGGTGAAAACAGGAACCATTTCACGGGGCTGATGTGAGGGTTCCGGGAGTCTGACAAGAACGTACAGCCTCCCCGAGTGTTAGCTCTTGTTATTACTGTCAGTGGTTAACGCTCAACTTGTGGACTGTTCTCCCTTTGACCGTGAGCTCCCAGAGGGCTGTCCTGGGCTCAGTCTGTCTCTGTTGAGTTTGGGAACCAATGGAAATACATCCCCTGTGTAGGGTTGGCCAAAAAGTTTGTTTGGGTTTTCCTACATGCTATTAAAACCTGAACAAACATTTTGGCCAACCCAATGCAAAGTGCTCGATACTCAGTGACTGGCCTGCCTCTGCCTCACTTCCTCCTTGAAGCCTTTCCGGCCCACACTGTCCTTCCCCTTCTCTGATTTATCACAAGCCCTTTCACCACTTGGGGCTGTTGTCTGGGCCCCTCCCCTCCCCCTCCCCTCCCCCTCCACTCCCCTCCCCCTCCCCTCCCCCTCCCCTCCCCCTCCCCTCCCCCTCCCCTCTCTGTCTTCCCTGGATCACCTTTCCCGGCTCACTTGCCTCCAGAGAGAGGGCTCCATCTCCCCCTTTTGCTTCCCCACTAGCCCGTCCCTGGCCCAAGGCAGGCTCTCGAAAACCCCCAGGGTCTGAGGTTACAGAATGTCTGGACCTTGGCACCGTTAGGATCTGCTCCTGTTCTTGCAAAGAAGAGATAAACGTGGCTAGAGGAGGGTCGTGTTTGGAGCTGGTGCTCCGCAGGGTACGCACCCGACACCTGGCCGGCCCATTGCTGCTCGTGGGCTCAGCTCACATGTCCTGGCCCGATCCTGGCCAGCGGAGACTCAGTGCTCACCGAGGCTGTCCTTTCCCAGCTGGGCGGCTTTTCCCGCAGTGTCTGATTTACCCCTCACCATGGGCTTCCCTGGTGGCTCAGCTGGTAAAGAATCCACCTGCAATGCGGGAGACCTGGGCTCCATCCCTGGGTCGGGAAGATTCCCTGGAGAAGGGATAGGGTACCCACTCCAGTATTCTTGGGCTTCCCTGGTGGCTCAGCTGGTAAAGAAGAATCTACCTGCAATGCGGGAGACCTGGGTTTAAGCCCTGGGTCGGGAAGATTCCCTGGAGAAGGGATAGGGTACCCACTCCAGTATTCTTGGGCTTCCCTGGTGGCTCAGCTGGTAAAGAATCCACCTGCAATGTGGAGACCTAGGTTCAAGCCCTGGGTCGGGAAGATTCCCTGGAGAAGGGGTAGGGTACCCACTCCAGTATTCTTGGGCTTCCCCAGTGTCTCAGCTGGTAAAGAATCCACCTACAATGCGGAGACCTAGGTTCAGTCCCTGGGTTTGGAAGATCCCCTGGAGAAGGGAAAGGCTACCCACTCCAGTATTCTGGCCTGGAGAATTCCATGGACTGTATAGTCCATGGGTTCGCAAAGAGTCGGACACAACTGAGCAACTTCACTCACTCACTCACTCATGATAGACTCAATGGACGTGAGTTTGAGCAAACTCCAGGAGAGTGATGGACAGGGAGCCTGGCATGCTGCGGTCCATGGGGTTGCAGAGTCGGGTTCTACTGAGCAACTGAACACAACAACAAATGACTGTAAGCAGAACCAGACGGCCAGGTTCAGATCCAGGTTCCTCCTCTTACTTCTCAGAGGCCTTGGTGCATCCTGCTGAGCCTCCGTCTCCTCATCTGTTAGACGGGATGATAACAGAACCTACCTCCCAGGCACAGGGTCGAGGCTCCGTAGGCGTTGGCTGCTGCCCGCAGTCCTTGTCACCACCTTCCTTCTCATCACTGGTTTTCTTTTCTCTTTTTAAAAAGTTTATTTATTTAGCTGTGTAGGGCCCTAGTTGTGGCACGTGGTATCTTCGATCTTTGTTGCGGCAGATGAGATCTTTAGTTGCAGCTTGCGACCTTTTAGTTGAGGCATGTGGGATCTAGTTCCCTGACCAGGGCCCAAACCTGGGCCCCCAGCATTGGGAGCATGGAGTCTTAACCCCTGGACCACAGGGAAGTGCCATCACTGGTTTTCAGAGGATAAACCTGCAGCTCAGGGTGGAGGGCATCTGGGCCAAGGTCACCCAGCTGCGCAGGAGTGGAAACAGCCCTGGAGCCCACGTGTGGCTGTGTTGGGAACCATCTGGCTGGAGCGTCATATCTGTGATTTTTGAGAGAGTAGAGAGATGGAGAGATAGTGAAACATTCGGGCACGCTGAGGCCAGCTGATTAGAGAAAATTATCTGCCAGCCCGGTCCTGTTGGTTAGGCAGTGCGGCCTGAAAATCTCCTCTGATATCTTGAGGCCTGGCTGGTCTCTGCGTCTCAGTTCTTATCACACTTCCTATGGGGCTGAAACCCTTGGATTAAGGCCTGCCTGTCCTCTGGAATGTCCCAGCCTGTGCTGTGGAAAGATGGGAGAGGAGAGTGAGAAATGGTGGGGAGGGGCTGCAGATTCAGGCTCCTGACTGGCCTCTTCACATCTTTTTTCCATGTCCCTGTGAAGGTCAGCAGTTCTATTCTTTTTTTTTTTTTTTTAAGATTTCTTTCTTTCTTTTTTTTGATGTGCACCATTTTTAAACTCCTTATTGAATTTGTTACAGTATTACTTCTGTTGTTTATGTTCTGGTTTGGCCAGGAGGCATGTGGAATCTTAGCTCCCTGACCAGGGATCAAACCCATACCTGGAGGATTCGATATCCTGGAGGGCTCAACTGCTGGACCGCCAGGGAAGTCCCCAAGGTGTTCCTTACACCCATTTTACAGATGAGAAAGCTGGGGGCCCGGGAGGGGCAGTGTCTGTGACCTCCTCTGTGATCTACCAGACTCTGCCTCTGACTCGCTCTCTTTCTCCTTCTCTCTCTGGTTTTCTCTCCTCCAGCCACACTGCCTCCGGGATATTTCTGTTTTATACCCATTTTACAGATGAGAAAGCTGGGGGCCTGGGAGAGGCAGTGTCTGTGACGTCCTCTGTGATCTACCAGACTCTGCCTCTGACTCGCTCTCCTCCGCTCTCTCTGGTTTTCTCTCCTCCAGCCACACTGCCTCCGGGATGCTTCCCTTTCACAGCCCACACGCTCCCACTCTGCCCCTTTACATTTGTTGTTCCTGCTGCCAGGCATGCTCTCCCCCCAGATTTTTGCAGGAGTCCCTCCTTGGCTTTGTCCACACTCTGTTCAGATGTCAACCCCCTCGGAGGGACCTTCCCTGCCTTCCCTTTTTGAAAGAACACTACCTTGCCCAAGACCTGTAGCCCCTTGTTCTGATGTGTCTTCATAATATTTGTCTAATCTTGTGTTATATACTTGATTTTTTTTTAAAGCCCATCTTCTTTATTAGAATGTAATATCCACCAGGGGCTTCCCAGGTGACTCAGTGGGTAAAGAATCCTCCTGCACTGCAGCAGACATAGGAGACACGGGTTTGATCCCTGGGTAGGGAAGATCCCCAGAGGAGGGCATGACAACCCATTCCAGTATTCTTGCCTGGAGAATCCCATGGACAGAGGAGCCTGGTGGGCTACAGTCCGTAGGGTCACAGAGAGCCCGACACGACTGAAGCGACTGAGTATGCATGCATGCAATATCCACCAGATGAAGAATTTTTCTAGTTTATTAACAATGTATCCCCCAGAATGCTGCCTGTTTTGGAGGAGCTGCTCAGGGGACGTTTATTGAATGCGTGAATGAATGACTGAGGTTCCCCAGCTCCAGGTCCCAGTTTGCCCAGAGCAGAGCTGGGACTTGGCTCAGACCTGGGTGATCTGGAGGCCATTTGGTGCCCTCTGGGTTGATGTCGCTCATTGCTGCCCTTTCCTCTAACCTAGGAGCTGGCCAAGAGGACCCCCGGCAAGCACCCAGACCACCCGGCAGTCCAGAGCGCCCTGCAGGCCATGAAGACCGTCTGCTCCAACATCAATGAGACCAAGCGGCAGATGGAGAAGCTCGAGGCTCTGGAGCAGCTGCAGTCACACATTGAAGGCTGGGAGGTGTGTCTGGGGCAGAAGGAACCTCCTGGGCTGGAGACAGACCCAGGCTGGGGGCGTGCACAGCTGTGGGTTCACACTGCCGTCTGGGCACCAGCTTTAGCCTGTGGCATATTTTGTTTGGCCTGCATGTTGCTTGCAAAAAAAAGTTTAATTATTTTTCAGGGAGGTCCACATAAAAGTATAGATTTCAAGTTTTTCTTAAAAAAAAAAAATTGGTAACCCTGGCCCCCCATTTTGCGTGGCATCAGCCATCGGAGCCTCTAGTTTTTCTCCCTGCCCCACCCCAAATCACTCCTTCACGTTTCCTGACCTGCCTGGTGTCCTTTGAGCTTTCGATGCCAAGGTCAAGGGTAGTGTTTAAGAGTTCACTCCAGGACAGAATTCTGGCTTTAACACTCCTTTACGGTGGCTTTAGGCAAATGTCTTAACTTCTCTGAGCCACGCTTTATCTATAGCTGTATGTAGTAGGTACTCAATGAATGGTAGGTATGGCTGTTACTGGGCTTCCTGGGTGGCTCAGTGGTAAAGAATCTGCCTGCAATGCAGAAGGTGCAGGAGACACGGGTTCGATCTCTGGGTGGGGATGATGCCCTGGAGGAGGGCATGGCAACCCATTCCAGTATTCTTGCCTAGAGAGTCCCGTGGGCAGAGGAGCCCAGTGGGCTGTGGTCCAGGGGGTCGCCAAGAGTCAGACACGATGGAGAGCGACTTAGCACAAGCACATGGATGTTACTGGGGTCATGATTATTAGGGGATGGGATTCTTGATCTCTTCTGTTGTGGCTTCCTTAAGTTATTAGAGCCTTCCTGAAAATCTGTAGAAGGAAATGGGAAAATCTGGATAAATAAGAAAGTTAATATCTGAGTAAGTACAGCTGGAATATGGGAGATTGAGACTAAAGGGGAAAGACTCTTGGACATAGATTTTTCTCTGAATCACCGGCCTCAGACCGTTTGGCTTTTCTGGCACTTGCCTTGGTCGGGGTTTCCACTGCATCTCCTTGTGGTGTGTGTGTGTGTGCGTTCTGTCGCTCAGTCGTATTCGACTCTTTGTGACACCATGGACTGCAGCCTGCCAGGTTCCTCTGTCCATGGAATTTTTCAGTCAAGTATATTGGAGTGGGTTGCCATCACCTCCTCCAGGGAACCTTCCCAATCCAGGGACTGAACCCACACCTCTTGTGTTTCCTGCATTAGCAGGCAGATTCGTTACCACTTGCGCCTCCTGGAACGCTTTCCCTATGTTGGGGAGTCCTAAATGAGACTATATGGCTGGGAGGCCGAGGGTGTGGCTGCAGAGGGGAGAGGCCTGTGATCAGGAAGGAGGTGGGTGGTTGTGCATTAGTGTTTATCATGTGCCCACTCGCCTTCCTGCCCAGCTGAGGCTGGAGAACAAATAATGGCATTTCTCAGACTCCCTGAGATGGGATGGGGTTGGCCAAGATCAGATCCAGCTGCGTGAGATTTGGAAGGCAGGGCTGGGACAGAGGTCACCCTTCTGCTCTTGCAGCTAAGCACAGTCGTGATTGTGTTGGCTCTCTGTGATCGCATTTGCAGAGGGCCCAGCTTCCAGCTTCTGGGTGTCAAGGGGAAGGGCTCTGTTGTGCTGTTGGTGGTGTGTGTCTGGCAGGACAGGATGGCTTTGTAGCTGATGGTTAAGGCTACATCACCTGAGGCCTGGCAGCAGCAGCTTGGGCAGCATTTCCTGAGAGTACCAGCTTGGGCGGGCTTCCCCATTGGCTCGAGAGTAAAGAATCCACCTGCAGGGTAGCAGACGCAGGTTTGATCCCTGGGTTGGAACGATCCCCTGGAGGAGGGCATGGCACCCCACTCCAGTGCTCTTAACTGGAGACTCCCAAGGACAGAGAAGCCTGGTGGGCTGTACAGTTTATGGGGCCGTGAAGAGTCAGACATGACTGAAGCGACTGAGCACGCTCACGCCAGCTTGGGCGGGCGGGGGTCTGACGGTCCCTTTCCCCAGTTAGGGCAGGGGCAGTGGCTCCCCTGCAGGGCCAGTTCTGCAGGGTTCTTGGTTTTCTGGCAGCTGTAATTCTAGGCTGCTCTAGCCCCTCCAAGAATTGAGTAAGGCCCTCATTTTTTTCTGCTTGGTTTCTGTTCCTGCAACTGAAAATTGTGTCAGTTAGGGTGTTCCCTCTAAGGAATCTTGTTTCACCTTCATGATGCCAGAGCTCTGATTTGGTTTCTTGTGACCCTCCGTGGTTCCATGATGGCGCAGCTCCAGGTATCATCTGACACAAATCAGAAGGAGATGGGACCCAGTTATTCTCCCTAGTGGAGGAAAACCTTTCCCAGAAGCCCCAGAAGGACTTCCTTTTCCATCTCATTGGCCAGAAATCAGTCACTTGGCTACTTTCACCAAATATGCTAACCTGAAGTGTATATACAGTGGACATGTTTAAGAATCTGTCTGTTTGGGCTTCAAGTTTCCTGGCAGCCAAGGTAAAAAGAGCAGGACACATCAGTTACTTAGCATTCATTTGTCAAAAAAGGAAGAAGCTGGGAAATTCTCGACATCCAGCTAGAAAGAAAATTTCTCACGTGGGCCCCTGTGAGGAGAGCATTAAGCAAGCAGTTTGGCAGCCAGACCAGAAGTGATTTCCAGATGCCTTCTGGTAAATGCCTAGGGAAATAGAAACTAAGGGTCTCTGAGGCTCTTTTGACCCTGAAAAATCTGCAGTTTGAGAATGGCCCTTATTTTGATCAGCGTTGCTGGGTGCAGGAGGAAATAAAGTGACCCAGAGTAAGAGTTGCTGGCAATTACTGAGCCCATGTTATACATTATTCCAGCACTGGAAGAGAGGGCTGTTGCTATCCCCATTTCACAGAGTAGAAAACTGAGGTGCAGGCTCTTGACTTTGGATCCAGCCTTTTAACTTACAGATGATCCTGCATTAAGCACGTCTGTCTTATTCTCCTGGCCTCATTTCCCCCTACTTGTCTAATTTTGGGCTTCCCTTGTGGTTCAGTTGGTAAAGAATCTGCCCTCAATGCAGGAGACCCAGGTTCGATCCCTTGGATCGAAAGATTCCTTGGAGAAAGAAATGGGAATCCACTCCAGTATACTTGCCTAGAGAATTTCATGGACAGAGGAGCCTGGTGGACTGTAGTCCATGAGGTCACAAAGAGTCAGACACGACTGAGCAACCACGCTTTCACTTTTACTTGTCTAATTTCAGAGATAGTATCTTTAAAGTTGTCTCCTGGTGTCATTTTGTCAATAAAGTGAAGCATAGAACACAGGTGATTTTAGAAAAATGTGACGTAGTGTTCTGTATAGTAGGAAGGTTTTCAGGTTTGATCCTCAGAGTGTACTTGGGAAAATAATATGTTCCAGCTAAAACAAATAATGTTTAACTGTGGAGCTGCTTGCAATAACTTCATGCCATCAGCAGTTAGCACCTCAGGGGGCTGGATGACTTAGGGCAGCTTTCACAGTGAACAAAGGTGGTTGCAGGTCCTGATTTTTTATTCTCGTCTTGATACTTTCTAGTCTGTTTGACCTCTTGCCCATCTGATTAGATAGCTGTCCTCTCTCTCGCAATATGGCTGGCAAGGGACTTGTTTCCGGAGGAGGCCGATCTTGTCTTGGCTACTCTCTTGCTGTGTGCTCATTAGTTTGATCTCTGATCTGTGGTTTTTTTTGGCCTGATCCTCTATAAGCCAATTGTCCGTTTTAGTTGTGGGACTGGTTTAGTTAAAACCAGATAAGGTAATCCATAAATCCATTTTATTGAGCACCAGGAAATGGGAGTATGTCACAACAGTGTGGAAGTAAGCATATGGGCCCACCCTCTCTGCTTGGAGGGGAGCCTTTGCCTCAGTTTCCTTATCTGATAAGTTTGGATAGTGGCAGGAGGCCACACAGGTCACTTGAGGATTTGGGGATTAGATGAATGCAAAGCACTCAGAACAGTGTTTTTTTTTATTTTATTGGTTCAGAGTAAATACTCCATAAACGTCAGGAAGAGTCGTAGCTGCAAAGCAGGATTTCTTGTTTGATTTTTTTAGATGAGAAAGCATCATGCAGCTTTGGCAGGGCTCATACCAGTATGGGCTGACCCTCCTGCAAAGGGATGCTCCACAGACTTCCGTGAGAAGCTCACAGTTGTAAAAAGACATGCATGGTCTTAATAAGAAAAAGAGAGGACACACCATTCTTGCTGGTTCTGGAAGCCCCGGTTTAAGAGACTGTCCACGGCTCACTCCCCCAAAGAGGGACAGTGGGAAAGAAGCGTGAGGAAAACATAAAGTTAAAAAGAGAGACCATAAATAGAAATTCTTGTATGTTCTTCCCACCCTCTCTGGGATGCCTTGTGCTCTTGCCCCTCTGAAGACTCCTGCTGTAGGCCAACAGATGCACCAAAACGCTTCAGGTCCCCGTCTAGGAGGAGCACAGGAGGCAGAGGGGAGTGGGCGGGGCAGTAGGGCCACCTGTCTGGGTTCAGGTCTCAGCTCACCCACTCACTAGCTGTATCATTGTGAAAGCCGCTCCGTCGTGTCTGACTCTTTGCGAACCCACGGGCTATACAGTCCATGGAATTCTCCAGGCCACAATACTGAAGTGGGTAGCCTCTCCCTTCTCCAGGGGATCTTCCCAGCCCAGGGATCGAACCCAGGTCTCCCACAACACAGGTGGATTCTTTACCAGCTTAGGGATCGAACCCAGGTCTCCTGCAATGGGGGCAGATTCTTTACCAGCTGAGCCACCAGGGAAGCCCAAGAATACTGGAGTGGGTAGCCTATACCTTCTCCACGGGATCTCCCAGACCCAGGAATCGAACCGGGGTCTCCTGCTTTGCAGGCGGATTCTTTACCAGCTGAGCTACCAGGCAAGCCTGGACTAGCTGTGTGACCTTGAACAAGTCACTTCACTGTTCTGTGCCTTTGTTTCTTAAAGTGAAACTCCATTTCTGTAAAGTTGTAAGGATTAATGGAGTTCTGTGAGATGCTTAGAAACCGGAGTTGGAGGGTGATAAGCTGTGTGCCTGTGTTAGCTTTCGCCCTCTTCTCTGCATGGCGCTTTACTTCTGCTCTGTCTGAAGGAGGCCTGCAGCCCTGACTGGCGGACACCCTGGTGCTCAGCCTCTTTGTGTGTATCTGGCCCTTAGCCTCAGCCCTGACCTGGGTTCAAGGATTCCAGGGAGACTGTCAGCTGGGCTTCTTTCTTGGCAGGGCTGGGGTGGAAGGGGCCTCCCTCTGCAGTGTCCTGGGCACTTCAGATGCCGTTTCCTGCGTGGCCCTTGGCCGAGGCCAGGGAGGCAACTTCCCAGGCTGGGCGTGCTTCTTCTGTGCGGCCCCCTAGCCTTGGTCTGGGTCTGCGTGGCCTCTGGGCTGTTGGTCCTTACAGCCAGGCCCAGTAGTAGGTTCCTATAGAAGCAGCCTTCCACCCTGAAGGGCGATGGGCATGACAGCATTTTGGTTCCCTTCACTTTGGTGTCAGCTGGTGCTCTGTATCTTACCTATCTGAGTATAGTTACCCTTTACTCTGAGTATAGTTATTCTAAAATACTATGCATTTGAATGCTTCCCTGGTGGCTCAGATGATTAAGATGCGCCTCCAGTGTGGGAGGCCTGGGTTCAATCCCTGGGTCGGGAAGGTCCCCTGGAGGAGGGCACGGGCACCCGCTCCATATTCTTGCCTGGAGAATCCCCATGGATAGAGGAGCCTGGCGGGCTACAGTCCATGGGGTCGCAAAGAGTCGGACACGACTGAGCGAGGAAGCACAGCACGTGCAAGCAGCCCAAATCCCCTTTGGAGCCTGGAGGGACTGGTAGGTGGGCACGAGAGAGGTGGGCAGAGGAGACAGGAGCACCGGGTCTCGAAGGAAGTGTCGCGCTGCCGTCTGCTCTGAGCTGCCCTGTGGGCCACGGATGGACTCTCATCACCGGGGAGTCGTGCTCTCCCAGTTTGCACGGATGCTGAGGCTCCAGGGGCCGCTTTTGCCCCTATACCCTTGGAGCAGCAGGCACACTACCTTGCTGGGTCTCTGTGCTGTGGGCGTCACGTATCTGCCGGTGGCACACAAGCGTCCAGGCGGTGATTTCTGTTAACGGGTATGTGCTTGTGTCCTGGGCTGCGCAGCCCTTGACTGCAAAGAAGTTGGTTTCCCAAGACTCAGAGGGGGCTCTCTGGCAGCACTGGGGGAATGGATTTGTTGTTTCCAGCTGCCCCATGGGCACCAAGCAAACCCGCTCTGATAGCAACGGAGGGAATTGCGGCGGGCAGTTAGCAGACAGTCTCATTTCTGAGTTGCCAAAACCAGTTCCTCTTGCTGGGTCTCAGAAATAATTGAGATAGCAGGCCTCTCTGGGGTAGGAACTTGTCGCTCCTGGGTATTGAGTGTCTGGGGAAGGAGATTCTGTGAAGAATCCCCGCTCTTTCCTCCCTCAGTTCATTTCCAGGCAGAGACAGCATCTTGTCTCTTGGTTTCTTGCTACTTTGTGATCTGCAGGTCTGTAATGAATTTCCCCTAAAATAAACACTTCCCTGTCATATCCCCTGGGCCTCAGTGTCAGAGGCCCCACCTGTGGATGGGGCCTCCATCCTTATCTTGATGTATTTAAAGTACATCAAGCACTTAAAGTTGGAGGCTCTGCAAAAGAGAGACGTTAATGATTTAAGTGAGATAAAAATCTTGGGGTTTCCCTGGCAGTCCAGTGGTTCGGGCGCAGGACTTCCACTGCAGGGGGCACAGGTTCGATCCCTGGTCAGGGAACTGCAATCCGGCGTGCCGTGCACTGCAGCCAGAACGAGAGCAGCAACAGAGCAACCCGCCCAGTGGTTTATTTCTCAGCAGCGATGCAGGCTGAGGGTGGGGCGGCCCTGCTCCGCTCGGACCCTGGCCCCTTCCCGTGTTGTCCTCTGCCGTCTGCTACAGCGGGTCCTGCCACTGTGGCTGCCTTCCAGCCTAGGCAAGAGGCGATAAGGGAGGAACGGGAGGGAGGCGGTTTTCTCTCAAGAAAAGGATGTAGAAGCGGGGCACGCTGGCCAGAATATCGTCACAAGACCACACCTGGCACGAGGGATGCTGAGACATGGAGTCTGTGGTTGGGCAGCCACCTGCCAGCTGAAACCGCCTTTCTCGGATGGAAGAGGAGCATGGGTCTGAGACTCCCCCCTCCCCAGGGGCTCCTGCCCTCCAAGGTCTCTTTCCCGCTTGCTCTCTCATCACTATAAGATCTCTCTCCCCCGGGCCCTGGTCCCCTCAGAGCTCCAGATGAACCTGTGTGGTCCTTGGCTCCGAGGACTCCTTCCAGCAGGGACCTCGCCCCATCCGTATCCTCAGCCTCTTTATCTTCACCATCCTCCCAGGCCTCCCCTGTGCCTTTCCTGACCACACTGCTTGAGCCCCACGAAGGTTCAGTGCACCCCACGCACACCCAGCATCTTGGTTATTTAGCACAGATGACCAGGTAGAATTCAGAAACGGTTCCCATCTCTTCTCGCATCCCCAGTGCTCTCAGAATCCTTCCCCTGGTGGTGTTCACCCCCTGGTGGGGTTGGTCACTTGTTCTGCAAGCATTTGTTGAGCACCTACTGTGTGCCTGAGTGTGTGGGAGGGGCTAGAAGTACAGTGGCAGATGGTTGATAGATGCTTGATAATGCTTCCGTGCTTAGGAAAGTGGCATTCTTTATATGTACATAGTGAATTCTGCCAGTATTTAAAAAACGTTTATGTATTTACTTGGCTGTTCTCGGTCTTGCGGCACGCAGGAGCTTTAGGTGTGGTATGCGAACTCTTAGTTGCGGCATGTAGGATCTAGTTCCCCGACCAGGGCACGAACCTGGACCCCTTGCGTGGGGAGCTTGGTGTCTTAGCTGCTGGACCACCAGAGAAGTCCCAGAGGTGGCATCCTCATGGAGGGAATAAAGTAACAAGACGCAAATAAATAAGCGGGAAGGGGATTGGCAAAAAACCCAACCAAACAAAACACAGCAAAACCTATAACAAAACACAGCCTGGGCCGTGTGGGGTGAGTGAGTCCTTCCACCTCTCCAGGTCCCAGGGCCCCTCTCTGAGCAGCGGTCGTCTCTGTATGCTCCCACCAGCATTATTCTGGCACATGCCCCAGAGGGAAGCCTTCGATCGGGTGGTACTAGGTTTCTGTCTGCTCACCTCCAGTGGTGCACTGAGATTTTGGGGGTGTGAGGGAGGCAGGGGCAGGTCTGTCTCTGGGAACAAAGAGGGGTATTCCCAAGGGCTGTCCTGGATTCACCAGCTCATGCCCTGCACCCTCGCCCCATTGCTCTCCTAGGGCTCCAACCTCACCGACATCTGCACCCAGCTCCTCCTGCAAGGGACTTTGTTAAAAATCTCTGCGGGCAACATCCAGGAGAGAGCTTTCTTCCTCTTCGACAACCTGCTGGTCTATTGCAAGCGGAAATCCAGGTGAGTGGCTGGAGGCGGGGCCAGGCTGGGATCCGGTTGCACTCTTGACAGTTTCCCCCTAGGGCCGCTGGGCCTCCCTTTTCTCCAAGTTGAGGGATTTGTTCTCGATCAGTATTCTCCAGGAATATAGGTTATTTAAAATTTTCTAGTAGTCGCATTTAGAAAAGCAAAAAGAGGTAGGTGGAATGAATTTAAATAATATATTTTATTTACCCCGGTATATCCCCAAATATTATTATTCTACCTAATCAGTTTAAAAAATTGAGTGAATAGATATTTTGCATTCTTTTAGAAAAATGTACGCTAAAGCTTCAAAATCTAGTGTGTCTGTTACGCTTACAGCACGTCTCAGTTTGTGCTAGCGACCTTTTAAGTGCTCGGTAGTCATGTATGGCTTGTGGCTGCTGTAGTGGACAGTGTAGATTGAGGCGGTCATGGAGTTTGGAGATTTTTTTGTGGCACTCGCATCCTGTGATTCTAAGATCCAAAGATAGATGGTTTGAGGGGAGGGGGTCCTTCTCCTGTTACAGTTTTTTGAGGGAAACATAGTGTCTTTGTCATCCTTGTTTCTTTCATTGGAGCTTCTTAAACTTCGTAGAGTGAATGGACGGCTGGATGAGCGGTAGACCGATGGGGATGGATGTTTGGTAGGATGTGTGGGCAAACGGGAGGAGGGATGGATGCGTAGCTGGAAGTTTGGGGGATTAATGGGTGTAGGTGAAGGGAGGCCGGGAGGCAGTGCTTGTGGATGTGTGTATGAACTGATCGGTGGACGGATGAGTGAGTAGATGAGTGAGTGAGTGGTTGGAGTTTAGGAGCTGGCTGGATGGAGGGATAGATAGTTGGTTGGGGGAATCTATGTTTGGGTCGTTGGAGAATGGATATGAAGACATGGTGGGCTGGCAGAGGTGTGTTTAGATGAAAGGTGAGTTGGGGCCTTTATAAGTAAATGGGTAGATGGATGGATGGCTGGATGGTCATAAAATTGGGAGGCTGGGTGGATGGTGGAGGTTTCGAATTGGTGGATAGATGGTCTGTTGGATGGGTATGTTGAAGAATGTTTGTTTGGTAGCTGCCAGAGTGGCTAGGCCCTGGTGTGGGAGGTTGGGTGATTGGATGGTTGAGTTGATGGGAGGTGAATGAGTGAGTGGACAGAGGGAAAGTTTGGAGACGGAGGGGTGGGGCATGAGTGGACGGTTGGGTGGACGAGTGGGTGGGGAGGTTGGTGGGCCAGGAGAATCCCTGCCTTTTGGTTTTCTCGCTGAGGAGGTAGAAGACCGTCACAACTGACCAGTGCAGCCCTTCTTGAATGAAACTTCTTCCTGCTACGTTTCTTCAGGGACGAAATCGTGACTTGCCAGAGGCTTCTTTATTCTTTTATCTAGCAAAGGCTAGGGCTGAGGGGAGGTCCAGATCTGCGCCCTGCTCTCAGCATCACCTCCGCTTTCCTTCGTGGTTCTGGGCTTCTCACTTACTGTCTCCCTGAGCCTCATTTTCCTTGTCTGATTCTGCTGGCCTCCTAAGGTTCCTCCTGTGGTGAGGAACCATTCCACAGGATGAGTGAGGGGTGTTCAGTGTGGGCGTGAGGAAGCTTCTCATCATCCTCCTTCAGCAGTCTGACCTCTCTGAGCCTTAGTTTTCTCTTCTGTAAAATGGGGTTGATTTAAAAAAGAGTTACAATAGTGTTTGGTTAAGAGCCGAGTTCCTTATTATTTCTCTAGCTCCGTGACTTGGCCTCTGTGCTTCAGTTTCCTCATCTGTGGAATAGGTTGAATTATCCTGTACCCCGCAGAGCCATTTTGAAGGACAAACTTGTTAAGTTTGCTTGGTGCATAGTAAGTGCCCAGAGCGAGTAGCTGCTGTTACTGTTAACCCCCACAAGTGACGAGTTCCTATTCAGTGTGATCCCGTCAGTGCAGCTTTAGCACAGAGTAGGCACTTCAGCCACAGGCCCCTCCCTCTGCCCCCTTCCCTCCTTGTTCTGGGGCTTGCTCCTTCTGGTCAGAGGCCTCCATGTCCTTCCTCACTGTCTCTGCGTGGCTGGGCCACGTGTCTCTTTCTCACTGATGTTTTCTTCCCGCTCACTCCCTTGGTCTGTCTGCTACTCACGTGTCCTCCTGTCCCTCCATCAACGCTGCCCTCTCCTCCTGCCTTGCGCCCTGCCTGTCCTCACTGGGGCCATCCTGAGAGTCCTCCTTCGGCGATGCCAAGGCCACTGCCAGC
This sequence comes from Ovis canadensis, assembly GCF_042477335.2. Lineage (NCBI taxonomy): Eukaryota > Metazoa > Chordata > Mammalia > Artiodactyla > Bovidae > Ovis > Ovis canadensis. Next base: position 92,257,089 of record NC_091257.1, on the reverse strand, counting down.
ATCCACCCATAGCCCCGCCTGCAGCACCTCCCCAGGCCGTATGAGGCAGGCCCTTTTCCCAGAACCTGGGATTTAGAAAACAGCACGTCCCTTCAGGCCCCCGTGGGCCCCCAGCCTGGGCCAAGTTTGCTCAGGCTTCAGCCACCCCTGTGTGGGCCCTTCCTCCGCTGGAGCTATAGCAGCTGATGCTGGTGGGGCTGGACCCCCAGGGGGCCTTCTGGGGCCGGCCCTGTGGCCACAGGAGCTCTTGTAATGACATTTCCGGCCTCAGGCTTTCGAGTGAATGGGGCCGGCTGGAGGCAGAGGGCACACATCACCCGGGAGAAGCTGGCAGGCTGCCACCTTTCCTGCACTGGGTCAGGAGCCCGAGGGCTGGGCCCTGAGAGGTCTTGGGGCCGTCAGTGGCGGATGGAGCTCCCGGCCTGACTCTGATGTGGTCCCAGGAAACGCCCGACGCTGGTAGCTGTCTGCCTCTGGTTATGTCTTTGCCAGGCACCACCAGTCTGGGTCATGGGTCAGGAGAGGTCTCTGACTCAAGAGTGCTTCTGGTCTGATTCAAAACTGGAGGCTGTTCAGGACTTCCCTGGTGGTCCAGTGCTTCGGAATCCGCCTTTCAATGCAGGGGACGCAGGTTCCATCCCTGGTTGGGGAACTAAGATCCCCTATGCGGAGGGGAAACTAACCTCGTGTGCCTCAGCTACAGAGTCCGCAAATTGCAATGAAAGATTCCCCAAGATACAGCGAAGATCCTGCCTGCTGCAACTAGGACCCAGGTGGCCAAAAAAAAAAAAAAAATAGAGGCTTCTCGGGTGTCAGAAGTGAAAGGGAGAGTTTTAAAAACCTGCCTCCCCGTTCTTCAGAAGAGGAAACGGCACAGGAGAGCTAAGTCTCATTGTCTCAACTGCTGGTTTCAGATCATGGAGGCGTCAGCATTGTGCAGTGGTTACAGATGCAGAGACGCTGCCGCCTGCCTCTGTTTTTCTATCTGTTTAGTGGGGGTGAAAGCACTCTCCATCTCCATCTGAGGTTGTTTTTACAGATTAAGATAAAACACGTAAGGTGGTTAGAATGGTGCCTGGTACAGGGTGTATAAAGTGGGAGAAATCTAAAACCGTGTCTTCCCTTGGTTTTGTCACACACAGCTCACACTTCACTTGGGTCTAAAACAAGATTCTTCATTTTATGTAGGCCGCACCATGCGGCATGTGGGATCTTAGTTCCCTGACCAGGGATCAAACCTGTGCCCTCTTCGTTGGGAGCGTGGAATCGTAACCATTGGACCGCCAGGGAAGTTCCAGGATTCCTCCTTTCATTGCAACGTCTGCTCCAGACCTTTTTCTCCTTGAGTTTTCTTCATTCCTAATAAAGGGCACCACCATTTACTCAGGCTCTGAGGCCAGAGTCTTAGCTGTCCTTCATTCTGACCTGCCTTACCCCTCATCACCAGCAGATGCTTTCCATTCTCTTATCAGACGTTGGCTAGAACCTCAATGTGATTCTGATAAAAACTGCAGGAGGGAGGTTGTGTGTCTATGTACGTAAATGATTTTTAAAGTTTACATGGAAACACAGACAAAGACAGCTAAGACAGTTTTGAAGGAGAACAACGATGGAAGACCTTGATTACTGACACCAAGGCTTGCTGTGAAGCTGCTGTAATTAAGACAGTGTAGTTAAAATGGTGTAAAATCAGATAAGATTAATGGAGTGCAGTAGTGAGTCCAGAAATAGACCTACGTAAAAGCAGTCATTTAAATTTCAACAAAAGTACCAAAGTGGTTCAGTATATGGTGCTGGATCAGTTTGATATCCAGCAGGAAGAAGATGAGTCTTGACCCTTCATACCATATACAAAAGTCAACTTCAGATGGGTCATTGATTTAAATGTGAACAACAAAACAATAAAGTTTCTAGAAGAAGGCATAGGAGTCTGTCTTCATGATCTAGGGGGTAAGCAAAGATTTTTAAATTGTACAGACAGTATAATTATAAGGGGAAAATATATTTATCAGACTACATTAAAATTAAGAACTTTTGTTCCTCGAAAGACATCAAGAAGAGAGTAAAACCCAGGCCACAGAGGAGAAGATCTTCGCTATCACTTTGCAAAGGACTCCTATCCATAATATATAGGCCTATTTTGGCCTTTTGCCTATTTTTATAAATAAAGTTTTATTGGCAGATAGCCACGCCCATTCATTTTTGTGTTGTTTGTGAATGCACTCATGCCTCAAGGGCTGAGTTCAGTAGTTGTAACAGAGACCATCTGGCCCACCCAGTTGAAAATGTTTACACGCTGGTTCCTTTTCAGAAGAAAATCTGCTGAGCACTGTTATAAAGCATTGAGAAAAAGACAGCCCAACAGAAAAATGGTCAAGGGACAGTCATTTCACAAATGGAAGACACCAGATGGGCAATAAACATGAAAAAGTGCTCAGCCTCTTTACTCACCAGGGAAATACAGATGAAATCTTTATTAGAGACACTCTTCTCTGCCACCAGAATGGCCAGAATGAGAAATTCAATACCAGTTATGGAGACTGTGGAGCACCTGGAATGTCTGTATGCCACTGGGGGTGTGGCTTGGCAGCATCTACCAAAGCCAGTTGCATGCATTCCTTATAACTGAGCAATTCAACTCCTAGGTAGATGAACCCAAAGAAAGGCGCACGTATGTTCTTCATAAGACACGTGCCAAAACATAAGGCACAGCGCCAGACTGAAGCCAACCCAAATGTCCGTCACCATCACCCCGTGTGATTCCATGAATGTGAAGTTCCAAAACAGGAAAGTGAATCCAAGAGGTTAGACATCAGGATAGTGGTTAATCTTGCAGGGGGTAGGAACCGGAAGGGGGAATGATGGAGAGCTTTGGGGGTGCCTCCTGCCGTCCTGTATTGGAAGATGTAGTCTCAGAGACTGCGTCCTGTTCCCTGCTCGGAGACTATGTCTTCCCTGCTGCACCTAGAGTAGTGCCCAGTAGGTATTCTCTCGATCACCTGTTGAGTGCATGGGTGAGTGACGCCCCCAGTCCTGCCTTGGTAGCCTTCCTGGAGGAAGTGCTGGTCAGATGGTTTGTCAAGTGACTACGTGGGTGTGTGAGTTCACGTGAGCGAGTGAAGCAGTGATGGGTAGGTAGATATTGATTTCTCCGTGTAGAAATGGAGTTCCTTTCCATTCTGGTTTTATTTCAGGAAGTTCCTGTTTGTTAGACACCCTGACAGCCTCTACCCATTTTCTAGCCTTAGAAGAGTGGGGTTTCTATTGCTCCTTATTGGTTTCACATCCACATCTCCTATTGGCTCAAAAGTAGCTCTGGGAAGTCAGCAAGGTTATTAGCCCATTTTTCAGATGAGGAAGCTGTGGCTGAGAGTGGAAAAGAGACTTGCTCAAGTCACCCCGGCACCAGCCAAAACGCCACACTTCTGAGCCAGTTCCTGCCCTGCTCCTGTCCCTGGATATTCTTCTGTGTTACTGTCCTGCACCCGATTACTCTGTTGAAGATGACTGAGGCCCAGGGAGGGGATGGGTAGGGGACGCCGACTTCCCGCTGTCTTTCAGGGTCACTGGGGGCAAGAAATCCACCAAGAGGACCAAATCCATCAATGGCTCCTTGTACATCTTCCGGGGTCGAATCAACACTGAGGTCATGGAGGTGGAGAACGTGGAGGACGGGACAGGTAGGCCTCACCCTTGCCCTGCCTGGGCCCAGCGCCCCCCTCGTTGTGCTGCGTGGGTTTCTCATGGTGGTGGCTCCTCTTGTTGCAGAACACGGGCTTCGGTAGTTGCAGCTGCTGGGCTCAGTAGTTGCGGCTCCTGGACTCAAGCACAGGCTCAGTAGTTACGGCACACAGCAGCTTAGGTGGCCCATGGCATGTGAAATCTTCCCAGACTAGGGATCCAAACCAGGTCCCCTACATTGACGGCCGGGTTCTTAACCACTGGACCATCAGGGAAGCCCCTGCACTAGGGTTTTAAGCAGCCTAAAGTGCACGAAGGAGATGGGCAAGGAGGCAGGGAAGCACCAGGGGAGACTTCTTTACGGGCAGGTCTTCCTTGCCCACCAGAGGAGAGATAGGAGAGGGAGCATTTGAAGGATGGTAAGTTCAACCCCCAAACCCGATCCCATTGAGGTCTCCACCGCCCTGTCTTTCTGGAGCAGGCAGGGCTGGTCCCATGACCTCACTCATAAACGTATAATGATGAATGTTGAGTTGTATGGCTGAGTCCTTGCTGACCCCCTCCCTTTGCCTCCTGCCCCCGCTAGCTGATTATCACAGCAACGGCTACACCGTCACCAACGGCTGGAAGATCCACAACACGGCCAAGAACAAGTGGTTTGTCTGCATGGCCAAGACGGCGGAGGAGAAGCAGAAGTGGCTGGACGCCATCATCCGCGAGCGGGAGCAGCGCGAGAGTGCGTGGCCGGGGGCTTTCCCAGATCCGGGAGCGTATATGGCTTCCCCCAGTCTGATCCCTCCTGTCGAGTGAGAGCTGTGCTGGGGACAGGGTGTAGGGTCCTTTCCAGAGAGATAGGGGCCATCTGCCAAAAAGCAGGTCTTTGAAGGGGTAAGAGCTCTGGGACTGTGATAACTTGGTGTGAGCTCAGCTTATCTGGTTTAGCCCACTAGACAGATGGGAAGACTGAGGGCTAATGGAGGAGACTTGCCCAAGGTTGTGCCAATGTGGTTGGTCATCCTGGGATTCTTGGCAGTAGTTGGGGGTCAGCTGGAGACAGGTTTTCGGGATCCACAGGCTTGTTCCCTCGGTTCCCTAGCGCTTGGTGCTGATGTGTTTCCTCCGCAGGCCTGAAGCTGGGCATGGAGCGTGACGCCTACGTCATGATCGCGGAGAAGGGGGAGAAGCTGTACCACATGATGATGAACAAGAAGGTGAACCTGATCAAGGACCGTCGCAGAAAGCTGAGCACCGTTCCCAAGTGCTTCCTGGGCAAGTGAGTGCCTCCGCCCTGCCCTCCCCTGGGGCCCTGGGCCTCGGCTGCATGCTCCTGGCTCTTCCCAGCTCTGCCCCTTCCCCCAGGAGCCCCCCTGGGCAGAGCCACCCAAGCACCCTAAATCCTTATGGAACAGCCCTTGGAGGTCAAGCGTAGTGAGGTCCCCTTATGAGGTCTTTCGAATGTTTTTGACCACAGCTCACTGCAAAATGCAAGGTTGATATTGAGACCAGGTACACACATACAATCCATTAATTGTATGCTCGAAGCCAAAGTTTCACAGAATTTGCTGTGCTTGGTACACTCTACAAGAATTTGTGTCTATTCTGCTCTACTCATTTCTTCATTTCAAAAATACTGCTGAGACCCATAAAATTGCTTTCACACACTACGAGTGGGTTGCCCACCCTGGATTGAAAAACGCTGCTCTAGCATTTAAGCCGGAGAAGGCGATGGCACCCCACTCCAGCACTCTTGCCTGGAAAATCCCATGGACGGAGGAGCCTGGTAGGCTGCAGTCCATGGGGTTGCAAGGAGCCGATGCGACTGAGCAACTTCACTTTCATGCACTGGAGAAGGAAATGGCAACCCACTCCAGTGTTCTTGCCTGAGAATCCCAGGGACCTGGTGGGCTGCCGTCTATGGGATTGCACAGAGTTGGACACAACTGAAGCGACTTAGCAGCAGCAGCAGCAGCAGCAGCAGCAGCAGCAGCATTTAAGCAAAGAAAGGCCCCTGTAGCTATGTCAAGCAGAGAGGTATTTAATGCAGAGAGTTGATTTCAAAGATTTTGGGAGGGCTGGAAGAGCAGATGCAGACCTTTGAATTAGTCTGTTCAGATGCCCTAACGAAGTCCCAGAGTCTGGGCAGCTGAAACATCAGAGATGTATTTTCTCACAGCTTTAGAGGCTGGAAGTCAGATAGAGGTGCTTGCTGGGTGGGTGTCTGGTAAGACCTCCCTTCCGGAGATCCGTAACGGGAGGGAGGTCCCCTATGGCTTTCAGTAGTTAGGGCCTCCAATTTCTCTGTTTGGGAACTACATTATTTCCTAATAATAAAATCTTATTGCCCCTGCTCCTGTTTTATAACCGAGGATCAAAGGGCCAGAATGCAGGTGATTTGGGATTGGATCCTAAACCCAGGTTTAAATCTTATTCACCTGGGGGAGCGGGCTGGGGACTGGGAGACGCAGAGGAAGAATTGGAGTCCCTATAAAACCATCCTGTTGCTTCCAGGCCCCACTGTGTGTTAGACCTGGTGGTCACGCTCTGGAGAGGGTAGGAGAATGCCTGGGGCCTCACAAAGCTAATGGGGAGAGAAGCTTGCCTGTGAGGCTGGGGTTCTGTTTATAATTCATCAACTTTCACCCTACTTGCTTCTGCAAAGCTTTTGGGGAAGCCTGGGATAAAAGCTGCTGGAATTATTCTGTTGTCATAGACCAGGCTCGGAGAGGCGACTTGGTCTAGGGTGGTCACCGTGAAGATGGGGGCAAATGTCACATTCTGGGTCATCTTGAAGGTGATGGCATTTGCTGACAGGGTGAGGGAAGAAGGGAATTAAGGATTATGAGTACTTGGAAGGATGGATGGCTGCTTGCTGAGAAGTTGTGGGGGAGATGCAGGGAGGTTTCAGGGGGTGGGGGTACAGCCCAGGGGATGTTTGGATGCTCATATAGAGACTGGCCCCCAGATGGAGATGTCTACTTGTTAGGTGGATATGAAATCTTGACTCAGAGAGAAAAGTCTGGATTAGAGACCTAAGTGCAGGGCATGTGGGCATTTAGATGGTTTTCAAAGTCATGAAACTGAATGAAATCCACAAGGGGATGAGTAGAAAGAGGGCAGGAAAGAAATGAGGTAGGGACTGACTGGGCCCTGGGGAGGAGGAGCAGCTATCAAAGGAGATGGAGGAAGCTGGCAGAGAGGTGGGAGGCAGGCGGGTGAGTGCGGTGACGGAAGCCAGGTGGGGAAAGGTGCAGAGACTTGGAACCGAGGTTTGGACGTTTTAATAAGGCTGAGATGCCCCGTAGACATCTGCATATTGACAGATATTGAAAGGTTGTTGGATGAGCGGTTGGAGACAGTATGAAGCTGGGGTGGGGGGTGGGGTAGGGGTCACGGCCTGAGGCTTACGATTTGCCTGGCAGCAACCAGGGGGTCTGAGGGGTCATCGGGACCCTGAGAGGTGGCAGTGATGCCTTTGAGTCGGGACTTGCCCTCAGATGAGGGACCCCGCTCCGTGTTCCCTGGGAGGCTCTCTGGAGGGGTGAGTGTGGGCCCGAGACCTGCGGGAAGCCCGGAAGGGGCAGCCTGGCTGGTCTGCATCAGCTAATCCCCTAATCCCTGGGCAAGGAAAGAGGTTTTTCTCTTAGGAGAGGTGTGCTTCTGGCCCCCCAGGGTCAGAGGCCCTCCCTGCCCCTTGCCGAACCCTTCGGAGAGCTTAGCCCAGCCGGATGGGATAACTGGTCTGTGATTAGAGCTTCAGCAGTGTTCTGTCTCCTTAGGAAGGATTAGGGAGATTTCTTTCATTGCCCATTTGAAACAGGGCCAGGGCTGATGACTGTTTATCATCGTGCTAATGGAACTCACCTCTCTGCACGGCTTTGCTCTGCCCCCAGCCCGGGGCCGTGGTCCTCTTTCTTCGCGGCCGGGACCCAGGTCCCCTCAGGTGGAAGGAACCAGGAGCCCTAGGGACATGGCCAAGCAGCCTTTCTCCGCTCCAGGTGCGGCCACGTGGCCGTGCCCTTTAACCTTCACGTGACACTGAGGGTTCACTGCCATTATCAGTGCACGACTGCAGTAAGTCGCTCAGTCACGTCCAGCCCTTCTGTGACCCCATGGACTGTAGCCTGCCAGGCTCCTCTGTCCATGGGATTCCCCAGGCAGGAATACTGGAGTGGGTTGCCATTTCCTTCTCCAGGGGATCTTCTCAGCACAGGGATCAAGATACCCGCACCTCCTGTGTTGGCAGGCGAATTCTTTACCCCTGAGCCACCAAGGAGGCCCGCTCAGTACATAGTAGGTGATAAATAATGACTCGCCAGGCATTGCTGCAGACACCCCCCAGAAGCATTTCAGACCGTGGAGTCACAGGGGTGAACATAACCCCCTGCCCCCGACCCCCAGTTCCTGCCCTCATGGAGCTCAAGGTTGTGGAGCAGATGAGCAAGAGAAATGGGATTCTTGCACTGAGAGTGAGTGGACACTGGGTCTCAGCTCAGGGACTTTCCTGGGAAGATTGCCAAGGTGTACCTGTGTATCCCCGATGCCCAGCCTTGGATTTGACATACAGTAGGTGAAATCCATGTTTACTGGGTGCATGATATAACGGGGCAGGAAGGAAGAGCGATGAAGGCTGATGCATGCTAACTCTCAGCTAGGCCCCTGTTCCGTGAATCTCCAGCTCCTGCCCACGTAGGCCGATCTGCCCCCTGCGTCCACCGCGGCCCCCACCCTGCCTCCAGTTACGTCTTTCTGGAAGACTGCATCTTGCTGCTCCTCGTGCCCTGGCTCCCCCCAGCTGGTGGACTGCTGGCTTCCTTACTTCTCACCCAGAGGCTGATCCTCCTGCCTGCACTCTCTTCCCTGCACCCCCGTGGAGGCAGACGATGCCCCGCTGACCCAGTGCGCTTTGCAGACGTGTTTTCCATAAAACTTGGTGTTCAATATCCACATTTAACAGTTGGGAGATTTCACAGGAAATGCTGGATTTCTGGCTTCTCTTGAAAAGTCATAAGATGCTTTAGTCTCCCCATTTGGACACGGTTGGCCGCCCTGAGTGGCTGCCATCTCCAGAAGTGCTGGCTGGCTCAGCAGAGTTTCCACCTGGACCTTTTTACTCATTTACGAGAGGTCAGGGTCCCTGCATTAGAGGTGAATGATGTCTGGTTTTGAACCCTGGATCCCAGCTCAAGATTCAGTGTGATTCGAAAATTACTGACAAAATCCAGAGGGTCCCTGAATGAACCGCTTGCCAGATGGACCCTTTGGAGGCCCAGAGAGGGACAGCGATTTGCCCAAATCTGCCCAGCAAATTGATCCTCAAAAAAGGTCGAGACTCAACTCAGGGCAGAAAGCTGGGTCTCGGCTCCTCTGTCGTCTGGGCTGCCTTTTTCTGCGCTAGCAGCTGCTGCAGGGAGCTTCCTGTCTCTCCCCCACCCTGGCCGCAGGGCCGCCAGTTCGGGCCAGAGGTGGCCCCCGAGGGGACAGCTGGTGGGCAGCTGGTAGCCGAGTCTCAGCTTCCAAGAGTGGGCACTCCACATCTGTTCGCCTTCCGCAGCTGCCGGCAGCTTTCTTTCTGCCTCTGATTTTAGGGACTTGGGGAATAGGGCTGCGGGAGGGCAGGACTCAGAACAATCTCTTCCCCACTCGGGGCTCCGCAGGATAGATCTGTTTCGTCTGCGCCCTCCTTGGCCTGCGCTGGGGCTCCCTGAGTGCCTCGGCACACCCCACTACCTACACACAAGGCAGGTCTTTGCTCCGCCAAATGCTGGAAAGCTAAAAATAGCCCTGCTCCCCTCTGGCCCTGTAATTGGAGGCGGAACAGCTGGTTTCGATAAGCTCCGTGCTCTGGCCAACTGCCACCCGCTTTCATTGAGTACAGATTGCCTCGCGTCCCCAGCTCTCCCTTTTCCTGCTGACTTCCACTGGGCTGAGCTCTGCATGGAGCCCTAAACACTCCTCCGAGACCTGGGACCTGGGGTCTGGCTGAGCCCCTGCCCTGCTGGGTAGTCACGTTGGATTTGTCTCATTTCCTCTGGGCTTGTGAGCACATCTTTCTTGCTGAGGCCTTCCTGCTTCCCCCAGAATGTTCCTTCTTGTTGCCTGGCTCATTCCTTCAGTTGTTCACGAGGTTACTGGGCCCTGCTGTGCTTGGGCTCCTCTTCCAGGTGCTGGGGGCGTAGATCTGTGAATTAGACAACGGGTCTCCATCAGCATGGAGATGACGTTCTGGTTCTGGGAGATGGCTGATAAACGCATCCATAAATCTGTAAAGAGTACGGCTCCAGTGATGAGTGCTGAAAAGGAAGTAAAACTGAAAGATGGGGTGGTTTGTGTGGGGGTGGGGTGTTTTGATGAGGTGGTCGGGGAAGACTTCTTCAAGGAGGTGATATCTGAGCTGAGACCTAAAGATGAAAGAGAAGGGCTCTGTGAAGAGCTGGGGAATGGTGTGTCTTGGCAGCAGGAACAGCAAGTGCAAAGGCCCCGAGGCAAGCGTGAGTCTGGCGTGTTTTGTAAGCGGGGGAAGGTGGTGAGTGCGGTAAAGCAGAGTGAGTGAAAGAACAGAGATGAGGGGACAGTTCACGCGGGGCCTTGGCATCGTGTGCGCAGAATTCAGATGTTTTTTGGGAGTAACTAGGCGGCTCTTTGGAGGGTTTTCAGAGGGAGGACGGCATGAGCTGGTTGTCTCTCCTGACTCTCTGCAATCATCTTTCTGGGTCCTTATTTCTTCCTGCTTATTGGTTTCTTCATTCCTTCTGTCTGTTCACCCATCCAGCCATCGTCCATCTCCCACCCACCCCCCATCTACCATAAGTCTCTCCACTTACGATTCAGCCATCCATTCATGCTTCCTCCACCCACCTACCCACTAATCTCCCCAGCCACGATGTCATTTATCAGTCGGATCATCCAGTGATCTACTCACTTTTCATTCATTTGTCCACTCACGTGTCCATGCTCTCATTCCTCCATCCTTCCATCCAGCCTTCCATCCATCCATCCATCCATCCATCCATCCATCCATCCATCCTTCCATCCATCCTTCCATCCATCCATCTATCCATCCTTCCATCCATCCAGCCTTCCATCCATCCACCCTTCCATCCTTCCATCCTTCTATCCATCCATCCATCCTTCCATCCTTCTATCCATCCATCCATCCTTCCATCCATCCTTCCATCCATCCATCCTTCTATCCATCCTTCTATCCACCCACCCATCCATCCTTCCATCCTTCCATCCATCCACCCATCCTTCCATCCATCCATCCATCCTTCTATCCATCCATCCTTCCATCCATCCTTCCATCCATCCTTCCATCCATCCATCCTTCCATCCATCCATCCATCCATCCTACCATCCTTCCATCCATCCACCCATCCATCCATCCATCGATCCTTCCATCCTTCCATCCTTCCATCCATCCATCCTTCCATCCATCCATCCATCCTTCCATCCATCCATCCATCCATCTATCCTTCCATCCATCCATCCTTATATCCATCCATCCATCCACCTATCCATCCATCGATCCTTCCATCCATCCATCTTCCATCCTTACATCCATCCATCCATCTTCCATCCTTCCATCCTTCTTCCATCCATCCATCCATCCATCCATCCATCCATCCATCCATCCATCCTTCTATCCATCCATCCTTCCATCCATCCTTCCATCCATCCATCCTTCCATCCATCCATCCATCCATCCTACCATCCTTCCATCCATCCACCCATCCATCCATCCATCGATCCTTCCATCCATCCATCCATCCTTCCATCCATCCATCCATCCAGTTAGCCTGAGGCAGGGCCTGGGGTCTGCTCACATCCACCTCTCTGCCATTGGTCTTGAGGAAAAGCATCCGGCCTCAGCAGGAACCCCTGCTTCTTGTGGCTCAGCTGGTAAAGAATACGTCTGCAACGCAGGAGACCTGGTTTCGATCCCTGGGTTGGGAAGATCCCTTGGAGAAGGGAAAGGCTACCCACTCCCGTATTCTGGCCTAGAGAATTCCATGGGGCCACAAAAAGTCGGAACCGCCGGAGTGACTTTCACGTTCACTTTTACTTTTCAGCAGGAACCCCGGGCCTGTGGGGTCCTGAGCTCTGCTTCCCCATAGGCAGTTCTGGCTGTTCTTCCAGAGAGTGGGTGGGATCAGGCCAGTTCAGTGCTGGCAGTTATGGTCCCAGGATGGGGGTGGCCCTCTCAACTGTGTCTTATATTTCTGGCAGTGAGTTTGTTGCCTGGCTCCTAGAAATTGGTGAAATCAGCAAGACAGAAGAAGGTGTGAACCTGGGCCAAGCCTTGTTGGAGAATGGTATTATCCACCATGGTGAGTGGGGGTCTGCGGGGGGTTGAGGGGTAGGCAGGTCAGACCTCAGCAACTGTGTGTGGAACTAACCCAGAGGCCATTTCTATTCTGCTGTGCTGCCGCCTGTTCCCTGGGTGCAGAGTGGCCCCGGGGACATGGCTGCCCTTACAAAACTGCTCACAGGGCTGGAAGATCCAGCACTCACCCAGGGCACCCAAAAAGCAAGGTGGCCTCGTGAAGTTACGGGCGGGGAGGAGAATTTTCTCTTTGTCCCTGCAAAAAATAGCAAGAACTGTTGAAATTTTAGTTTCCAGTTGGAGCGTCGGCAGGGGCTTCGGTGAAATTGCACTTGGCATGGAGCCTGGCTGGGTGGAGGGTGAGGATGGTTGTGCAGGTTGGGAGGGGCCAGGGGGCTGCACTCAGCCTCACCAGCCCTGGGTCCTTCCAGTCTCCGACAAGCACCAGTTCAAGAACGAGCAGGTGATGTACCGCTTCCGCTATGATGATGGCACCTACAAGGCCCGGAGCGAGCTGGAGGACATCATGTCCAAGGTGCGGACCCTCCGCCCTGACCCACAGGCTGGACCTCACTGCCCCCACCGGCCCCCCTCTGCTCCCCACACCCTCCTATAGGCCGGGATTTGCAGTCCCCCGGAGAATGTGGCCCGATCCCAGACTCCCCCTTTTTCTCTTTCAGGGTGTGAGGCTTTACTGCCGTCTCCACAGCCTTTATACCCCTGTGATCAAGTAAGTTACTCTCTGCAAGCTTCACCTCTGCCTCTTCTCAGCTGTGTGGCCTTGGGCCCGTAACTTAACCTCTCTGACTGTCGGTCTCCTTCTCCAGCCAATGGGACTCATAACTGCACCTACCCTGTAGGTTTGTCATGAGGGTCAAGTGAGTTAATCTGTTGGGAAACACTGCAGCATGGTGGCGAAGGGTGTTAGTTCTGGGGTCAGACAGGCTGAGTTTGGATCTCAGCCTGTAAGTTGGTTAGCAGCTATTTCCCTTTGTGGAATGGGGATAATAATAGGATCCACCCCAGGGCCTTTGCACATGCTGTCCTCTCTGCCTAGGATGTTCTTTTCTTCCATATCTGCTCCCTTCTTTCCTTCAAATGTCCCCAAGTCAGAGGGGCCTCCCCGACCACCTTTCCAAAGTATCATATCTGGAACATACTTTGGTTTTCTTCTTGAAGCTTGTCAGTGGCTGACATACTCTGTATTTATCTCTTGGTGTGTATACTGTCTTGTCTTCCCCCACTGAATTGTACACTCACCAAAGGCAGGGCATTTGCTCACCACTGTGTCCCCAAACCCTCAGCAGCACCCAAAGAGGCTCTGGCCAGTAGAACTTCCCGCATTGGTAGAAGCGCTCTCTACCTGTGCTGCCCAAGACACTGGCCACTAGTCACACGTACTTTCACACTCTTGAAACTGAAGAGTGTAATCCGAACTCTGATGTAACATTAATTGATTGGAAAACAGCCACATACTGGAGAGTGCCGGTCTGGGGCAGAGGAGCCCTCAGTAAATGTTTGTTGAGTGGTGGTTGAAAGGTAACTAGCTTCTTTTGCCTGTGTGTCTGCATCTGTGGAATGGGCATAAGCATAGCTCACCCCCCTGGGGTTGTCATTAGGAGTGAATCTGAGTGGCACCCGGCTCACGGTGAGGGCTGTATCAGTGCCCATGATTTGTGAATGTCTTTACTGTGAAGCTTATGGTTGTAGATGAAGGGCCAGGGAGGGTGATGTGATCTTTACCTGCTGCAGAGGCCTCTGCCCGCTGTCCTGACAGCTCTTACCACCTCTCAGGAGCAGAGGGGCAGGGTCTTCTCCCCTTGGAGGTGAGGTGCAGGGAGCCCCTTTGTGCAGGCCCAGAGGGCAGGTGGGGCCAGCCCGGTCCAGCTCAGACCTCACAGGAGGGCCCCCTCCATCTGCCCCTGGAGGAGGTTGTGGCCGGGCCCGCAGCAGGTCCTGGTTACCGCACACGTGCCCTGCTGGGCTCCCCAGCTCCCGAGAAGAGCTCCCCCGACCTGCCTTTCTCAGACCCGAGAGGGCTGGCTGCAGAAACCTGTTTGCGTCGGCTTCAGAAGCTGAGCAGTTGTGGTGGTTTGGCTGCAAGATCCGCACAACCCTTCGTACCACAACTTGGCAGGAATTAGATGCTACGACAGGTCAGAGCGAAGAACCAGGACCGTCACAGACCCCTGCCCCCTGCTTGCTTCTGACTGCCCACTCCAGCCCCTGGAGAGACGTTTCCGCGTCGACATAGTCTCACCTTTAGATGCGAGGATGTCAACGATGAAACGAAAGAGAAAAGGGAAGAACTGAAGGTTTCTCTCGCCACTCAAGAGTGAATCAGGTCTCCGCAGGCTCAGCGTTTTTGACGTCTTGGGCTGGATCGTTCTTTGTTTGGGAGCTATTCTGGGCAGTTTTGAGTGCTTAGCAACATCTGGTCTCTACCTGCTAGATGCTGATGGGACCTCTGGTAACCCCCCCGACCCCGGTCAGATCACGACAGCCAAAAATGTCACCAGACACAGCCAAGCATTCCTCGGGGGGCACAGTCGTCCCTGCTGGAGAACCCCAGGCTGGGGAGAGTTCCCAGAGCATTAGAGCCACCTGAGGATGGGGTCCTGAGTTGGGACCAGACCTGCCCTAGGACTCTGTGAGTGAGGAGCAGGTCTGGCCGGACTCCCTGCCTGGTGCTCACCCTGGTCCCCTGGCCTCTGACCCATGGCTGGAGAATCTGGAAGTCCTTGGACCCTGAGCGCTTTGAGCAGGGACTTCGGGACTGTTTCCCCTCCCTCCTGTCCGAACGGCTCACGGCCGGCTTCCTCTCCACAGGGACCGCGATTACCACCTGAAGACGTACAAGTCCGTGCTGCCTGGGAGCAAGCTGGTGGACTGGCTGCTGGCCCAGGTGAGAGCTCCTCTGAGCGGGTGTGACCCAGAGCTGAGGGGCTGACCAGGATGTGGGCCTTTGAGGTTTAAAAAGCTTTAATTTTAAATTTTATTGATTGATTTGGCTGCACCGGGTCTTAGTTAAGGCACGCAGGGTCTTTAGTTGCAGCCTGTGGGATCTAGTTCCTGGACCACGGATCAAACCTGGGCCCCTTGCGTTGGGAGTGTGGAGTGTTGGCTATGGGACCACATAGGAAGTCCCTAAAAATTTGTTTTAAAATTATTATTATTTTTCTGTCCAACTATCTTTTTATTTTTTAAAACATTAAATCTATTTTTTTAATTGGAGGCTAATTACTTTACAATATTGTGGCAGTTTGGGGCATACATTGACATGAATCAGCCATGGGTGTACATGTGTCCCCTCATCCTGAACTTCCCTTCCATAAAATTGTTTTTTAAATTGTGGTAAAATACACATAATATGGGCTTCCCACGTGGTGCTGTGGTAAAGAACCCGCCTGCCAGCACAGGAGACTTGGGTTTGATTCCTGGGTTGGGAAGATTCCCGGGAGGAGTAAATGGCAACCCGCTCCAGTATTTTTGCCTGGGAAATCTCATGGGGAGAGGAGCCTGGTGGGCTACAGCCCATGGGGTCACAAAGAGTCAGATGTGACTGAGCACATCGGCAAACACATAAGATAACATTTACCATCTTAACCATTTTGAAGTGTACAGTCCAGGAGCCTTAAGTCCGTTGTTACACAACCATTACCACTGTCCACTTCCAGGGCTTTTTCCATCTTGCAAAGCCGAAACCCTGTCCCCGTTAAATAGTAGCGCCCTGTTCCTCCCGCTGCCCGGCTCCTGGCAGCCGCCCTCCCGCCCTCTCTGAGCCTGCTCGGGGAGACCCGTGTGAGGGGCCAGGCCGTGTCTGTGCTTCTGTGTCAGGCTTGTCTCACTCCGCATAAGGCCTTCAGGGTTTGTTGTGGCCTGTGTCAGAATTTCCTTCCTTTTAAAGGCTGAGTAATATTCTGTTGGGTGGATAGAGCACATTTTAGCCGTCAGTCAAGGGACAGTGGGGTGACTGCCACCTTGAGGCTTTCTGTTTTAAACGTGAGATGATCCCGGGCCAACTGGGACAAGTTGGTTCCGTCCTGCCACCAAACTGGAGCCTCCAGGTGGAGGCTTGCCAGGTTGTTCACGTCACACAGGTCCCCAGGGAGCAGGGGCTGGGCAGAGTCTTGGAAGAGTCTACGAGCCGCTTTTGCTGCAGCTTTGCCACGGCGATTGTTCTGCTGAGGTGCTGTGAACCCTCCTGCCTGCCTTCTCTTACAGTTGGTAGCTCCTGTTCACAGCATGCTTATTCTGGGCCAGGGCCTGTCTGGGCTTTTGTGCATTGTCTCACTGAGTCTTCCACCCCATTTGCAGGTGGGGAACTGGGGTCCAGAGAGGCCAAGTGCCTAGTCCAAGGGCACACAGCCTGGCAGCTGCATAGCTAGAACTCTGGTGGGCCCATCTTATCCCCTTCTGCCTTGGTTCTGCAGACTTTCCTGCAAGAACTTTCATTCATAGTTCATAAGAAGAATGCACTGGCTCCACAGACAAGGAGAGGACTGTGAAGCTGAAATGGATACCTGTTTAAACTTTTATAGAGTGCAGCTCTATGGCAGCCTCATTAATTGTTCAGTTTCCCATTCATAGAAACTTCATTCCATTCGAAAACAATTTATTGCCTGCATTTTCTCTTGCCGAACAAATTCCTGATGATTGCCTAGAAGTCAGAGCCAATCTATGTAAAGTAAAGCCTTCTTGGCGTCAAATAACTTCAAAAGCAAGCTTAGAAAATGCCTTGAAAAAACTTTTTCAACCCCCAAAATGTATTTAATGTAGGATGTGAATGCATTTTAAAATATATTTGCTGGGATGTGGGGCCCTAGAATGTGGGAGGTCTTAAAATGACCTTGGATTTGAATTTATAGAGTTGCATGGCTTGGAAGCACAGAGCTGCTAACCATTGTACTACACCACCCTCTCCATAGGATCCCCTGAAGCCAGCCCAGAGTGTGTGCTTTACTAGCATGGCCTCTTGGGAGGGCTTGGGCCACTGCAGGGCTCCCAGCACAGATGAGACAGCAGCTGATTTTGGTGGGATAAGATCTTTGGGCTGTTGGAGGATGAGGCTGGCAACAGACAGACCGATGAGGAGCCAGATTCAGAACTACAGGCAGGGGAGCACAAGTGCTCCCCTGAGAGTGGTGTGGCCTCGGGGGAGGTGGGAAGCGTGGTCAGGTTTTGGATTTTTTGAAGGTAGACCTAACAAATCTGCTGTTGGATGGATGGATTGTGGGTGGCGGTTGAGAGAGGAGTCTTGAAGAACTCCAAGGTCCTTGACCAAGCCAGGGAGGCTCAGGGTTGTGACCTGGAGCACTCCAGCAAGGAGGAGAACTAGCCAGAGCAACTTCCTCCGCTGGTTTCTCTTTGTGATTGATGTCAGGCACAGGGGGGACCTGCTCTGGGCCAGTGATGTCAGATTAGCCATGATCCTGGCCGAAGGCCCCCTGGAATAGCCCAAGTCATTGTCAGTAGGTCCTGAGAATGCCCCACCCCCATCCCCCCCGCATCCTGTTGCAGTGGAGGCAAGGGGAGGATGGTGGAGTCCAAGTGGACGGCTGACCCTCTGTCCACTGCAGCAGGCCTCCCATTGCTTGGCCTGGACTGGGGACACAGGGAAGCTAATTGGAGTTGACATAGGATGGCTTCCACGAGATTGACCAAAAGACAGCTGGCATCTGGCTCCGGTCAGTGAAAGGGGAGGACGGTATGCATATGGGTCTCTCTGCGTGAGAGAGGTTGGTGATGAGGATGTGACCTTGAAGACTGGTTATGGCAAGTCTTGATAAACATCATCCCCACCTTGTACCTTGGCAGGAAGGTCAAAAAGAAAACATATAATTGTGTAGTTCAGGAGGGTTGTTTTGCTTTGAACACCTCTTCATTTCTAACTTCTAGGTCATTCTGCTTCTTCAAACAAAATGTTGGTTGAAACCTCCTTGATCAGCTAGAAATGCTTGTGGCTGCACATAAGAAGAAACTTGACTTGCACAATAAAGGCTTTTTTTTTTTTTTTTTGTTCACATAACTAGATATCCAGAGCTCATGATCCTAGAGCTCAACAATGCCATTTACACCCAGGCTCTTTCCATCTTTTCGTTCCACCACCTTGCCCGCTGCCTCATTGGCATAAGACAGCTGCCACAGCCCCAGATATTGCATCCATATAGACCTATGGCCAAAGGCAGGCAGCCGGGACAGGTGAAGAGAGCTTTCTCACTCTGTTTATTGGGGGAGGGAACTTCCTTCAGTCCTCTCCCTTCCCAAGTGGTCTTCCTCTTGGTCTCATGGCCAGGTGGGTCCCACATATACCCCTAAACCACTCCCTGGGGAAGACAACAAGGATTGCTGAGGGTGGCTTAGAATTCCTCAGAATTCATTCCTGGAGGCTCCCTGCCAAGTCCTTGGATGAATCAGAGTTCTTTTAGCTCTGAGAATGAGGGAGGTCCTAGTCCTTTACGAGCTACATATTGCATCGGTTCTGACCTCTGTGTATCATCTCATTTAATCTTCAGAAAAACAGTTGTTATCCCCATTTTACTGGTGAAGGAACTGAGGCTCAGGTTTTATAACTTGCCTCAGGACACACAGAAATGGGGTACTCCTATAAGATTGTATGTGTGTGTGACGGGGGCTTTCATGATGCCCTGGTAGTCCATAATAATAATAGAGATAGTAGTAATAACCCTCTCTATTGATTATAATCTGTACTGTGGAGTCTGAGCAGGGAATACCACTGAGGGGTGGCAGAGGCCTTGGAAAGTCAGGAGCAAATCCAGGGATTAAAAAAATGCAAATGAGGACGTGAAGCTCGGCGAGGTTAAGGAGCTGCCCACGGTCACGGCTTGGCCAAGCAGGGCTTTGAACGCGGGGGCCCCAGCTTCAGGTTCGCTCTCTTCCCCTCCCTGCTTGCGGTGTTTGGTCCGTGTTGCCTGGGCTCCAGGACGCCCTAGGCTGCGACCATCAAAAGGAGCAGTGGGCTGGGACAGGTGAGAGCAGGTCAGGCCAGGATCCAGGTGCTGTGGGGAGGCTGGCATCTGCTGGCTCCTGTGCCGGCTCTGCAGAAATGTGCCCGAGTGCCTGCCATGCTGACCCCATGGCCAGTGATAGCTGCCCCGTGGGTTACCCCAGGCTGATAGTGATGCTGATGGAGGTGCGGGTTCCAGCGCCCAGGGGTTGGGGCGGCGAGGCTTGGATGGGAGCAGGCAAAGGGCGATCTGGCAGCTCAAGGCACCAGCCTAGAGGAAACAGGATAAACAAGGACGGGGCAGGAGCCCTGGCGACAATCCTGGGCAGCTGTCCTCCCCTGTTGGAGCCTCAGTTTCCCTGTTTGTAACTTGGAGGGAAGGCCTGGCTCTAAGAGGATTCCATGCTCGAGCTGTGACCTTGGGCACTGGTCTGTCTGTCCCTCAATGTCTTCATCTGTGAAATGAGGTTAATAAGAGCAGCTGCCCCTAGGTTGAGCCTCAAGGCTGTTAGCATGGCTGGAGCCCCCAGCCAGGGGGCTGGTGGGCCATTCAGGGGGCAGGGAGTTGCAGGTGGTGAGGTTGATTACACTGTGGGGAGAAAATGGGGGCTTGTGACTTTCCATTTCCTCATGGCTGGTGGGATGTGGGTGGGGGCTTACTCTTCAGGTGGGGGGTGCACCCAGGGTTGGTGTGATTCACTCCTGAGCAGAGGATCCATCCTGCTGCTGTTCTCATTTTGGGAGCTGCCCCGTGGGTTACCCCAGGGCCCTCTGGGGAGAAGAGGGGAGGGGATAGGCTGGGAGCCCAGGCTGTGAGAGCTTCAGAGAGCCAAGTGGGCTCCAGACGTCAGCCTGGGCACCCCCTCCCCCCGGCCTGCCCACCTCCTGGGCCCCTCACAGCGGGAGGCTGTGGCTGTGGATGCAGCCCCCCGGGATGGATGGCAGCCCCCCGCCCCTGGCAGGGCTCAGAGCCTGCCAGCCCTCTAGCCGCCAGCCTGGGGTCCCACAGCACAGGTTTGTCATCCATGAGTCAGCCTGGGGCAGTGAAACACCGAGGTCAGTGGCTGCCCCGGGCTCTGCTCTGGGGCCTGCAGCTCTGAATTCATTTCTCCTTTAGCTGAGGAATTCCCTGCCCGGCCACTCTGCTGCTGGTTGCGGGCTTGGGGGGGGGTGGGGGGATACACCCAGAGTGCAGGCCTCTGGCCTGGGGGTGTCAAGGGCCTCTTGGAATCAGTTCTCACTCGGGCAGTTGTTTAAATGAGGGGCTGTAGGCCCTGTGACCCTTTGAATGGAGTCGAAGTTCATTGACCTGGCTACAAGCTCCTGCATGAGTTAGCCCTTGCTCACCATGTCTTTATCCAATCAGCAGGTATTTACCAAGCACCTGTGGTGTGCCAGGCTCTGTTCTAAGCCCTTCAAATTCAGCAGGGAACACAATAGAGCAAAGGCCCTTTCCCTGTGGAGCCGGCCTTCACCCGCACCCCGTCCTTGCTGGCCACGCTGTCTTCTGTGCTGCAGACTCCGTCCACCTCTGGACCTCTGTCCCTGCTGTTTCCTTTGCTTGTCCCTCCCCGCATGCACGCACAATTCACATATTTTGCCTGGATATACTGAGATTGTTTGGGTTGTAAGAAGCAGAAACAGAATCTGGCTAACTTAAGGAATATAAAAAAGAGATGGTGACTTACTGGAAAGGCCTTGGAGCGCCCACAGAGTCAGGAGAGAGCCGGGAGCCCGGCCTTAAAAGGAACTGGCACCAGGAAACTCCCAGCTCCTCAGGAGCAGGCGCGGTGGGGCACTGTCTCCAGGGCACGCTCTAAGGCAGGATTGGCTCCAGCTGCTCCCTGACCTTGGGTTTCTCTGCTCAGGGGTCATGTTCTGGGGCGGGAGGCATTGCACTGGGCTTGTCTGGACCCCGTGGCCTCAACCTGGCCAGGGGTTGGCGGTAGCAAGCCTGGAGGGACCTTCCGCTCACAGCAGCATTCTACGTGGGAGAGCTGGCCCTGAAGGCGGGCCCAGCAGGGGCCCAGCACACTGGCCACGCTTGTTCGTTCTTCAGTTTCGGGTTGGTTGCCACTTCCTCCAGGAAGGCTGAGATGAGCCAGAACCCCGATTTAGGAGTATTTTCAGCTGCGAGAACAGAAAACGCAACTAAACACTGGCCTAAGCAAATACCATGCCGCACGTCGGTAGCACCACATATCAAGAACCTTCTGTCCTTCTCTGCGCCATCCTCAGCAGTCTGCCACCTTGATCGTGACATGGCCCTGCGGTCCCTGCATCACTTCCTCATATAATTTTATCCCAGGCAGGGAGGGGTGCTGTTGCTTTTCCCTTTTATCAGGGAGGAAGATATTTTCCAGGATTGCCTGGTAGGCTTCCCCAGATGTCTCACTGGCTAGAGCCAGGTCAGTTAGGAGTTGAACTTTGATTTCTTAATATCAGAGAGCCAACTACAGAGGCTGAAACCAATCAGGGGTTTATTTTCTTTAGTACAAGGAAAGGCTGGAGTTTGGTGAGACAGAGCTGCTGGGAGACAATCTCATGATATCTTTGAGGACCACCCTCTCCCTTTCTTTTTGCTCTGCTCTGCTTAGTATGTTTCTATTTTCCAGATCACATTGTGATATAACATGGCTGCAGGAGCTCCAGCCATCACATCTGTGTTCCAGGCAGGCAGGAGGAAGAGATACAAAAGGCCAGGAATAAAGTGTTTTTCCAGAGCTCCCTATCAGTGATTTCTGCTTGTGTTTCATCGGCCACCACTGGCTATAGTGGAGACTGGGATCTGAGGTTATCTAGATAGATGCACTGCCATCTATAACAGTAAGGGTTTCAGTACCAGGGCTGGATGGGGCAGGGGAGGGTTGTCGCTGGGCAATCAAAAGTGTCTGCCACATAAAATCTCCATTTCTCTTTTTGCAGTGTTTATCGCATGATACTCCATGCATTTGTCACATTTAAATAACATACAATTATATATTTTTCTGGTTTGGGAGTTGTAAATAACAATCACAGACGTGGTTGGCGGTACCACAGTAAATAAGACAGAGGCACATCCCTGCCCTCGTGGAGTCTCCCTTCCTGGGGTGGCAGTGGGCTCTTTGTCCACCTGGCTCAGCCCCTTGGGCCAGGTCCGCCTAACACCTTCCCCTTCTTGTTCTGTTCTAGGGTGACTGCCAGACACGTGAGGAGGCGGTGGCGCTTGGAGTGGGCCTGTGTAACAATGGTTTCATGCATCACGGTAATCCAGCCCTCCGCTCAGCCTAGCCTCCCCAGGGGGTAGGGTGGGGTGGGGTCTGTCCTGAGACAGAATTGCTGGCAGGGACCCTGGTCCCTGGTGCATGTCTCAGCCAGGGGAAACAGGCCCAGAGACAGCAAGTGGTAGGCTGGCAGCTGCCCAGCAAGGCAGTGGGTGTGGGCCTATGGACTGCTGTGGCTTTGGGCCAGCTCATGCATTCCCCTCCTCCTCCACCCCCAGTTCTGCACCAATGGAGAGACCACTTCAGGTGTCCCGTGGGGACCGAGGTGGCTATCAAATCCATGGGTTTTCCAAGCCTTTAGTCCTGGATGGGAGACGGCCTCCCAGGGTGGGCAGCGAGGCTGGGCAAGGTGGGCCTGGTCCACTGGCCTCCTGGGAGGGGAGGAGAGGGGTCCGTGGGGACAGAGGACCGGGCTGTGAGTGTGAGAGGGAGGAAGCCAGGCAGGGCCTCGCCTCTCAGACATGTCCCTCCTTCTCCCGCAGGGAGAAATGTGCCGGAGGGGAGGCGAGTGGATGGTGTGAGATGGTCCTGGGGACAGAGAAATGGTTCCACTGACACCGCTTTAAGATAACAGAGAGATTATATCCTGGGCCCATCCTCCCCTAAGAACTCTGCATGTAGTAATTAGTTTAATCCTTGTGGCTGGTCCTTTGATGTTGGTATAACATCATTCTGGGCCCGTGTATAAACGAGGCCCAGAAGCCCAGGCAGTTAGGACACTTGTGCACGGAGGGGCTGGGATTTGGACCCAGGCAGGTTGGCGTTCCAGGCCACCCGTGAGCTCTGTGGCCAGGGGAGCCCTGAAGTTCTTTCTGGTCCCGGGGGGCCCCCAAGTTCCCACTTTTTTAGGATGAGTGGACTTTTGGCCTCTCCCCCACCCCCACTGCCAACAAAGAGCCTTTCTCTGGTTTCCAGAACAACCTCAGGGCCTTGTCACATGCAGTGTTTCCCTCGTCCAGGGGCCCCTCCCTCCCTGCCTCATCCCCCGACTTACCAGCATTTCTGCTCAGCTCTGGTCTCTCCAGCGAGACCCCCCCGACCAGCTCGGAGAGGTCCTCTCCTGCCTCCCCCTCTGGACCAGCTCAATTCCCTTTTCTTCCCGGGACTGCCCTGTCCCCGTGAGGCTGAGTCCACACCTCCGCTCTATCTTTGTTCATCCGTAGCGTGTCTTTTGCCTGTGGGCACCGTGCTAGGCTCTGGGGACCAGACGTGAACAAGAAATACAAGTCCTGCCCTCGTGTGTGTGCGTGTGTGTGACAGAGTCACACAACCGTGAAATAAGCTGAAGCCGTGCTGGGGGAAGGAGTGGCCAGAAATCCTCCCAGCGTCTGCTCTGTGCACCAGCTCAGAGGTTGGCGAACTCTGCCTGTAGAAGGCCAGACAGTAAATGTCTTAGTTCTTGCAGGCCGCACGGTCTCTGCCACAGCCCAGCTCTGCTCCTGTAGTCTGAGAGCAGCTACAGGGGATGCATAAACAAGTGGGTATGACGTTTAGCCAATAAAACTTTATTTAGAAAAACAAACTGGGGGCCACAGCTTTCTACACTTGGTCCAGGAGCCGGATTTGCTGTCCCTTTGCCCTGTGAGGTCAAAGGCCATCAGGTTTGGCCCCTGCTGTGAAGCCAGCAGGCCCAGTTCTGGGCCCGACTCAGCTTGCTGACAGCAAAGCCCTCTCCTTTCAGCCTCAGTTTCCCCATCTTTCCCTCCCCGTCTGAGCTCAGCATTCTGACAGCTCTGGGGCACTGGGGCTCACTCCACAGCTGAGAGGGGCAGGTCGGGCCCAGGCAGGGCAGCCCGGGTCATTCCCGAAACCCACTCTGTTCCCTGCAGGGATCTTTCCGAGCCCCATCCCTCCCTCCCGTCAGCTGGACGGAACCTCTCATTTGTGGGTGAGAGTAATTAGGGGTCCACCCCAGGGCTATTTCGGGAAGGTGGCTGTCTGAGGACCTTCTGCTGGGGGTGACCCCGGGCAGCACTGACACCCTCGGGCACGCTCAGGGAGAGAAATTGCAGGGTGCCGCCCTCAGGCCCCTCTGCCTGCCACGAACTCCAGACCAGGCTAAAAGAGGAAAGAGCCGATCCTAGGGTGGCGGCTGCTGCAAAATGCAGGTTAGGGTGCCGGGTGGAGGGCGTGGTGGGGCCTGCCTGGCGCCTCCCGGGGTATCTGACCTGGGTTTGCGGGGCCCTGCGGTGTCCCCGGGGAGGGGCCGAGAGGCAGTGGTCCAACCCCCTTGCTGTAGGTGCAGACAAGGAAACTGAGGCTCATGGTTTAATCTTTGAGGCCGCTCGGGGACATTGGTTATCCCTACAGATGAGGAAACTGAGGCTCAGAGAGGCTAAATGGCCTTGAAGTTGTGGGCAGGGGGGAACTGACCAAGGCTTTCAGCGATGGTCTGTGCCTGCATCTCACAAAGCCCTGGCCAGTGGCCTTGACTGGAAGTTGGGAGTGGTTGGCCCTCACCTGGCTGAGCTCCTGGACTCTGGGGTTCCAGCTGTTTCCCCAGATATTTCAGCTGAGACAGAAGACACAGCACAGTGCCTCCTCCTCCCTCTCCCGGAGACTTATAGCCTCGTGTTTACAGTGGAGGGGAAGCCAGCCGGCCTCCTGGGGCCTGGCTCCCAGCTCTGGGGAAAGCAGCAATTTGAGCGTCTGTTCTCTCCAAGGAGGTAATAGAGGTGGCCTGAGAGCCATGCTCACAAACAGCTAGCTGTCCCGGGAAGGGAAGAAGGCAGAAAGAAAGGCCTCTTGATGCTTTTCATGTCTTCAGAGGCTTTCGGGGAGGCCTGAAGCTAAGGCAGCTGCTTGTCCTTCTTTCCCGGGCCCACTGACCTCAGACGACTGCCTTGACCTCTCCTCCTTATGGAATTTGTCCTTGTACCCATCCGTCAGGCCAGGCTGGGCAGTGTGATGAAGAGGAGGAGCCTAGGCTCTGTGACCTTGGGCAGTTTATTTAGCTCCTCTGGGCCTTAGTCTTCCTGTCTTTAAAAGGGGTACAGCAAGTCCTCCTTTGTCTGCAGAGTAAGTGATCTTAAGCCTATATTCCTGGTGTGCTCTGCACTAGAAGGTATTTAGTTAAATTGTAATCTACGGAGCCCATATCACATGCTGATTGTTCTAGTTTTTTTTTTTTTTTCCTGTTTTTGTTTTAATATTTTTCAGTCACACAGTATATGGGATCTTAGTTCCCTGACCAGGGATCAGACTCACATCCCCTTCAGTGGAAGCGTAGAGTCTGAACCACTGGACCGCCAGGGAAGCCCCTGTTACTAGTTCTTTTTACTCACTTTCCTGCCTAGTCTTAGAGGTCTGAAGACTTTTTCTGTAAGGACCCAGATAGTACATGTCTCAGGTTTTGTGGAACGTACAGTCTTTTGCAGTTATTTAACTTTTTCCTTGTGACCCTAGAGCAGCCCCAGGCAATATATAAACAAATGAGTGTGACTGTGTTCCAATAAAACTTTATTTATAAAAAGCGGGAGTGAGCCACATTTGGCCCACAGAGGCTAAGTGTACCATCCCCTGGTCTACAGGGTCTCACTGTGGTCTGTTTCTGATTATTAGTGAGGGTGAGTTCCTTTCCATGTACTTGGCACTCACCACTCTCTTAGGTTTTCCCATTTGTTAATTACCTATTTATATCCTTTACCCATTTATCTATGAGTTTCCCAGCTTTCTCTGGTTGATTTGTTGGAGTTTCCTGTATATTCAAGATTTCTCCTTTGTTGATTTTAGACCAGACGGTTAATTGTGAATCTGTGGGCTGCCTATGGCCTTGCTATTGAATGGAAGTCCTTAATTTTATCATACTGCTCTTTTTTGGGGGGGGTCTTGTATATGAACTCCTTTTCTGTTTTAAGACAAAGATACTTGCCTGCATTTTGTTTGGTGAGCTTTAGTTTTCCTATTCTTATTTAGGTCTTTGATTGAACAGGAGTTTATTGTTATATATGGTGTGAGGTAGGGATCTGATTTTTTTTTTCCCCGTAAGTGAATCAGTTTTCCCTGTACCATCTGTGGAATACTCCACATGGTTGTTCATCTTCCATCATATGCTGCTGCTGCTAAGTCACTTCAGTCGTGTCCGACTCTGAGCGACCCCGTAGACAGCAGCCCACCAGGTTCCCCCGTCCCTGGGATTCTCCAGGCAAGAACACTGGTGTGGGTTGCCATTTCCTTCTCCAATGCGTGAAAGTGAAGTCGCTCAGTCGTGTCCGACTCTTGGCGACCCCATGGACTGCAGCCTACCAGGCTCCTCCGTCCATGGGATTTTCCAGGCAAGAGTGCTGGAGTGGGGTGCCATTGCCTTCTCCCCATCATATGCTAAGTTCCCATAAAACAGTGTCCTCTTATGTGATAGCTGTTCTCTTCTGCTGGTTCTTTATTTCTGCTGTGGTTCCGCAGCTTTGTACCTTACATGGCTTTGTAACATGCCTTTATATAAGCAGGTGGGATGAGTTCAGAATTTTCATGAGAGTCAAAAAGCCAGGCTTTTATGTGAACTATCCTAATATGTTAGTTTTGGCACAGGACTTTACTTACTAGAACACCATGCTGGCCAACCCAAGCTTGTCCAGGGGCTGGTCCTGGCCCGTGGCTGCTAGTCAGCAGATACCACTGAAAGCTCCCCGTGTGAACCTGACCCCGTGTCTGTGGGTTTGCAGTGCTGGAGAAGAGCGAGTTCAAGGATGAGTCCCAGTACTTCCGCTTCCATGCAGACGAGGAGATGGAGGGAACCAGCAGCAAGAACAAACAGCTTCGCAATGATTTCAAGCTGGTGGAGAACATCCTGGCCAAGCGCCTGCTGGTAGGAGCAGAGCTGAGCTTGCTGTATCTTCCTTCTCAGACCTGCCTGCAGGCCTGGGAACTGCGCAACCTTCAGGTTGTGGCTGGAGAAGTTGGGCTCACCTTGGGGCGCCCAGAAGTAAGGGGGAGATTTTAGGCGGTGCCTGGCAACACCGCCCAGACGCCAGGCCACTTTCCTGGCCAGACCACCCTCCTGACAGAGGAGACTGGGCTCGCTGGGCTCCCTTTCTCTTTCTTCCCCTCTCCTCTTTTCCACCCCACCCTCAGCCTAGCCTTCACAGGGAGGATGGCCTCCTGAAATGACCCCTCTCACACCAAAGCCTTGGGTCTTCTGGGCCGGCACCCTTGTTCAGTTGCTGCAACTAGCCTTGCAGTTAAGGTAGGACATTTACCAGCCCGGACAGGTGTTTTACCAGCCTAGCCCATCCTGTTTCTGTGCCTCCTGGCGAGCCGCAGCCTCCACCTTGAGGCCTGGCCCACAGCAGGCAACTGGGAGAGGGGCTCAGAGAGGCTGGGTCTCTTGGCATAAGCCAGAGTTGGGGCTGAAGCCTGCCTGACGTGCAGGCGGCTCTGTTCACGCCTTTCCTATCGTACTTAAGGGGGGGGGGGTGCTGATCCAGTTCCCATTTCTCCCACCACAAAGCCCTCAAGCGCTCCACACCACACTTGGGACAAAACCTCCCTGCCTCTTTTCCTCCCTCTCCTGTGCTCCTCGCTCCTCGCCCCACTTAGCGCAGCCCCTCAGATCTTCCGTCTTACCCTCCAGGACTCTGGGGCCTGACTCAGGGCCCTGGCACCTGCTGTGCCCTCTGCCGGGAGCACTTTTCTCCCCCTCTATAAACTTCTGTTCCTCGTTCCATTTGGGTCTCAGCGCAGATGTCCCCTCCCCTGGCCCTGCTTCTGTACTGCATTCAGAAGTACTGTACTGTACTGCATTATGTACTGTAAAGCACATAAATTAAGTGCTTTATTTTAATTCAGAGTACATACACCCCTGGGCACCACAGTCTCTATTTCTTTGTTTGCAGTCTGTCTCTCCTGCTAGACAGTCAGCTGTACATGAGGCAGGAACTGTGTCTTGTTTGGTGCCGTTTCCAAAACAGTGAAGTACCTGGCCCATATAATAGACAGCAGCTCGGCAAAATATGTACTGAGAAAATAAATGCATTTCCCTATATCCCCACCACCACGGACGCCCCCAAACCTCCCAACCTTCTTGTCATCCTGCGATGGGGAGGGACTGCTCCTCCCTAAACCCCCTTCCTGTCCCTAAGCTCTTGGTGGCAGGACACTTTGGGGTCTGATTTATTTCATTAAGGCAGTAAGCTGTTATTGAGCACCTGCAGTGTGACAGCAGATGGGGAGACAGTGGAGCATAATAAATAAGGAGGCTCTGTCCTCAGGTTGGGAGGAGGAAAGGGGAGGCAGGCCAAGAAAGCTAAGTGAATGCATGGTCACCCCACTCCCAGCCCCGCCCTAAGGAGGTCTGGGGCATGAGGAGCCGGCTGGGCACGGTGCCCTCCAACCCGCCCCCCTGGGGCCAAGCTGGGGCAGGCTCCAGGCCCCCCTCCCTGTCTCACTACCTCTCCTGCCTCGAACCCTCAGATCCTGCCCCAGGAGGAAGACTACGGCTTCGACATCGAGGAGAAGAACAAGGCTGTGGTGGTGAAGTCGGTCCAGAGGGGCTCGCTGGCGGAGGTGAGGCGGCTCAGAGGGGCCACCCCGGCTCCCGGGCTGCGTGCGGACAGGAGAGTGGGGCACCCTCCTCCAGCTCAGAAAGCCCGGGAATGGCAGTGGTTCCTTGTCCTCCTGGGGAGACTGAGTCCAGGTCTCTGGGAACTAGTGATGGAGCCCCTGGGAGCCAGGCTGCCCTCCCAGCGTGGACCACCAGCTCCCCCTGCTGGCCGTGCAGGGGCCAAACACACACACACACAAAACAAATCAAAACCGCACGGGGCCTCAGCTGATTATAGAAAAACCAGCCGCGGAACAAGGCAGGTTTGTTTTGCTGCTCCGAGATGGATACGAAGTCTGGAGGAGGGAGGCCAAGGCTTCAGCCCCAGGGCCTCTCAGCTGTTGTCAGGGGTGTGCAGATGGCTGGGAGAGAGGCGCTGGCCACTTTTCCCAGGGGGCTCTGTTTGCTTCCTTATAACGATCAGGAAGGCGTTTGGCTGCATGTAGTAGCCGCAGGCTGGGCTTGACAGAGGCTGGAGCCCCAGGGCTTCCGTTTTCTTGTGATGTAAGCAGTCTAGAAGGAGGTGGTTATAAGTCTTGGTTCAGGGTTGACATCTCTTCACCTTTGCTGGCCAAGGCCTCGTGGTGACAAGGTGGCCACCCCAGGTCGATGCCTTGTGTCCTTGCAGAGCCGGGCAGGAAGCAGGGGCGGGCTGGAAGCTTCTTCTCAGGGAAGATGTCTTTGCCGTTAGCGGCCCCCACAGGCCTCCCTTCATAGCTCGTTGGCTGGCATGGGTCTCACCAGCCCGCCTCACTGTTTACCACAGAGGGCAGCGAGGATGCCCCGGGGGGAGTCTCACTCGGGTCCTGCTTGGTCCCTGGGGCTGGTGACTCTGCGCCGCTGAATCGAGCGGCTCCTTAGTGAGGAGAGGGGGTCAGTGACCCGGTGTGCTCGTCTCCCTCGCCACCCCGCCCCCGCCCAGATGGCCGGCCTGCAGGTGGGGAGGAAGGTCTACTCCATCAACGAGGATCTGGTGTTCCTGCGGCCCCTGGCTGAGGTGGAGTCCATCCTCAACCAGTCTTTCTGCTCCCGCCGCCCGCTGCGCCTCCTGGTAGCCGCCAAGGCCAAAGAGTGAGTGTCGCCAGGGGCGGGGTGTCTGGGGGCCTTCCTCTCGGGATGGGTTGCCCGGGTCCCAGGGGCAGTGGTGGTGGTGGGGGGTGCCCGGCTGACCCAGGTCCCCGTGGCTGGCGGGTCCTCCTGCAGGCACGTGCCAAGGTGCTGCTGGCTCTGTTCAGCTGACAGTGCTTACTGGGTGTCTGCTGTGTGCCCGCTGGTGTTTTGGGCCCAGGGGACGCAGTCCCGTCTGCATAGATCCGTTTCCTCGCAGATCTCAGTCTGTTTGGAGGCTAGAGCAGGAGACGAACAAAGTCAAAGCAGAAAAGGGAGGGACGTACCAGGAGGTAGTGAGTGTGGACCAATATATCGGGTCGGCCAGAAATCATTTGGGTTTTTGCATTACATCTTATAGAAGAATCCAGACGAACATTTACCCAACCCATTATAAAGCTGGGACAGGAGATGGGCTGTGTGGAGGAGATGTGTGTCAGGGAGATGCCCCTGAGAACGGAGGTGAAGACCTGAAGGGGGGTGAGGGAGGGGGTCAGGGGGACATCTGGAGGAGGGGGGTTGCTGGCAGCGGAAACAGCAAGTGCAGAGGCCCCCCTGGGGGCACTGGGGCTAGTATGTTTGAGCAACAGTGAGGAAGCTGATAGAGCTGGAACAGGGTGGGCAGTGAGGTCGGTCAGACAGTAGAGGACCTGTGCCCACAGTAAGGAGCATGGAGCTACTGGAAGGTTCTGAGCGGAGGGGCGGCGTGATCTGACCCAGGTCCTGGGCAGCGCAGCATCTCTCTGGTGGAGGCTAGATTGTCAGGGCGGGGGCGGAAGCAGGAAGCGTGGAGAGGAGGCTGCCGGCCGGCCCCTCCCAGCCGCGGTGAGAAGTGGTCGCTTACCAGATAGAGGCACCGGGAGGAGCGTTTTCTATTTTAAATCCTGCGCGTTTGCTTTTCGCTTCTCCGTTTTATTTAAGGCAGATGCTCCTGGTTTTCTGTTGATGGGAGTGATCGAAAGTTTTAAATAGCATTCTTTCAGTTCAGAGGCTTGTCAGTTTCGGGGACATGATTGATGGTTTGGCTGGTATGTAAAAGTGGGAGAAATCACCATGGTGGAACATGCCCGCTTCAAGTTCCAGAAATACCTGGGGTTTGAGAACAGGCTCCCAAGACGGCTTTTTATGGCAGGTAGGGATGATCCAAGGCCTAATGTGGGGGACATGCCTTAGACGGGGAAGCCGATGGCTACATTGAAGCCCCTGGATTAATAATGATCTTGAGCAGGGGCTGCCCATTCTGCCCTGGTGATTCACCCACAGAGTGGCTGGGTCTTCTGGGCTTTCAAATCGTGATCTCTGGGGGACACGTGGACATTTTTCTGGAGTCAGCACCCAGATGTGCTGGGGGTCACTTGTCACCCTCCAAGTAAGTGATTATTAAATAAAATATGCACTCACCAAGGTCTGGTGGCCACAAGGCCTCTTTTCACCCAGAGGATGATAGTGAAGGGTTAGGAGGGTGCACAGACGGACTTTCCAAAGGTGGGCTGGCTGGTTCTGAGGAATCAAAGGCCCTGCTCTGTGCGCTCTGGTTGAGCGAGGTTTCTCTATGCATTTGGAAAGTCTGGTGCTGCTGCTGTCTGGGGCTGGATTTCCCAAAAGCCCGGGAGGCAGGGGCTCCCTTGGTGGCCCCCTGGGCTCTCTTTCCGGAGTGACACTGCTGTACCTTATGGCAGCTTCTGTTCGGTGCAGGATTGTCAAAGTCCCCGACCATCCAGAGGCGCTGTGCTTCCAGATCCGTGGAGCAGCCCCGCCATATGTCTACGCGGTGGGGAGAGGTGAGTGGGAGCCCAGGGACATGGAGTGGGGCTTTGGGAGGCCAGTCTGTTGTGTGTGTAGGAGTTCAGAGGCACCTGCCCAGTTAGCTCCAGGCCTGTGCCTCTTAGCGCACAGTTAGCACTTACCTTCTTTGCTGGGAGCCAAGGCTTGTAAATATGCACGTCTATGGGGGTTGGGCAGCTACACATGGGCAGCTGAAAGGAAGCACTAGGGAGTGATGAGGACTGTGGCGAAGTGAGAAAAATGTACATTCACTCGAAACAGGGCAGCGTTTCTTCAGCTCCAGCTCCTTATTGCCAGGCAGGAATGTGGCAGTTTGAGACTCATGGGGCAGCTGAGAGAACATGCCCTTGGAGCCTGGTAGACCTGGGTTTGAAACCTGGCTTCTTTTAGACACATGACTTGAGAGAGCCACTTTGCCTCTCTGAGCCTGTGTTTCTCTATCTGCAAAACGGGGCTGACCCTGGCTTCAGTATCATGGGGTTGTTGTGGGACTTAAAGGAGAAGAGGGCTTCCCTGGTGGCTCAGCGGTAAAGAATCCACCTGCAGTGCCAGAGACGCAGGTTCATTCACTGAGTCAGGAAGATCCCCTGGAGGAGGGCATGGCTGCCCACTCCAGTATTCTTGCCTGGGGAATCCCATGGACAGAGGAGCCTGGCGGGCTGTTGTCCATGGGGTTGCAAAGAGCTAGACACGACTGAAGTGAGTAGCAGGCACACACGCGAAGGAGACGAAGCTCTGGAGTGACATGTGCCTGGGTTCAAGGCCAGCCTCCCTTGCCACGTGACCTTGGGCTCACTGCGACTTCTCTGAGCCTCAGTCTCTTCTTCTGCCAAATGGGAATGACAGTGCCTGTCCTGCCCACTGGCGCGGGGTGGAGAGTGGCTGCGAGGTGGGAGGATGGAGGTGCCCTTTGGTGTGGGGTGAGGGACAGGTGCATGTGGTTACTCGCCCTTGCCTGATACCGCCCCGGCCTCTCATCACCTGGTATCCAGCCTCAAGCATTCCTGTCCCCCTTAGGCTCCGAGGCTGCGGCTGCAGGGCTCTGTGCCGGCCAGTGCATCCTGAAGGTCAATGGCAACAATGTGATGAATGACGGAGCCTCAGAGGTCCTGGAGCACTTCCAGGCATTCCGGAGCCGCCAAGAAGAGGCCCTGGTGAGCCGCCTGGCAGCCAAGGGGATCAGGGAAGCCCTGCTCACTGGGGTGGAGGCTGAGGGCACCTTCCCTTCTCTGGGGAGAAGCCTACAGGCACCACAGGGTTTTGGGTGGGGTGGGGCTGCGGACCTGAGGGCTGAGCTGGGCCTGGGCTCTAGGGACCCCTCTGCTTTCCTGAACCTCACGGCCTCAGTTTCTACAGTTGTGAAATGGGTGTGATAAGACCCTCTTTTCTTACCACACAGGCACGTTGGGCAACTAGTCACACTGATGATAAGAAATTGATGTTGTACTTGGTTGGGGACCCAGGGTTCTGTGGACAGTGGTTCACTGGTTTATTTAATAAGCGTTTCCTGCGCACCTGCTGTCTGCCTGGCGTGTTTCTAGACCCTGGGGCCACAGGAGAGACAAGCTTTCTGCTCCCATGAAGCTGACTTACGTTTTCAGTGCTCCCCCTCCCCTGGCTTCTGTGAGGAGCGTAGACTGTGGACGCTGAGGGCCGAGTGTGGCTGGAGATCCCTCAGGAAGTTTTCAGAGTGAAGTCTGGGAGGGCTCTCTGAAGGTGGTGTCGCCAACAGGCTGCAGCCCTGAGCTTTAGAGTCGGGACAGCATGCACCTGGGCTCTGGGTGTCGTGGCACCCCTCTTACTCGGCTCCCCACACAGGGCCTGTACCAGTGGATCCACCGCACCCATGAGGATGCGCAGGAGGCCCGGGAGGCCGCCGGCGAGGACCCCGGGGGCGAGGGGGCCCGAGAGGAAGACCAGCTCGACTCAGGTAACGGGACAGGCAGGCTGTGAGCCAGAGACGCCCGTAGGGACTGGGTCCTCTGTGTCCACACTCCTCCCAGTCCCATCCAGCCCTCCTTGATGCTGTCATTTCTGTATCAGTCTCCAATCGCTGCCGTAACAAAGCACTAGGAACCTGGTGGTTTAAAACCACATGCATTTACTACGTTACTGTTCTGGAGGTCACAGGTCTGAACGGTGTCTCCCTGGGCTCTAATCAAGGTGCCAGCAGGCCTGCGTTTCCTTCTGTGGCTCTTCACTTGGTTGATTCAGGGAAACAGCTCCCCAGCCATCCCTGTAAACCCTGCTTCTTTGTTGACCCCAAAGTCACCAGCAAGGAGCCCAGAGCTGTCAGACACCATGGCACTGAAAGCCCCTGATCTTCCCACGCCTCCTCCTGCCCCCAGCCTAGCAAGAGCACAGAAGCAACTGGAGAGGAGGAGCTATCAGTCAAACTCCAAGCATTTAGTCGGCACCTAC
The DNA here is from genome assembly GCF_042477335.2 of Ovis canadensis. NCBI lineage: Eukaryota > Metazoa > Chordata > Mammalia > Artiodactyla > Bovidae > Ovis > Ovis canadensis. The sequence goes on along the minus strand of NC_091257.1, from coordinate 92,223,004 downwards.
TATGTGTCAGCCTCAGTTCTAGGTTCGGAGGATACAGTAAGGAATAAAACAAAAAATTCCCTGCCCTCGAGGAGCTGTTCCCTTGCTGCTAAAACACCCACAGCCTGAAAGAGGGGTCCTAAAGGAGACAGGCTGATGGGAAGAGGGAGAGACTGGAGGCCCGCTCTGAGCTCGGTTTATGCCCCTCTGAGAACAAAGGGCTGTGGGCCTCCTTCCCCCAGCACATGGGTGACCCCACTGATGACGAGGATAAAGCACACTGGGAAGAGCTGGTGGTTTCGAAACTTCCATTCAATAAGTAGAAGCACCTACTATGTGCCAGGTCATGTTCAAGGAGCTGGGGAAACAGGAGTGAACAAGGCAAACGGGGTCTCTGCCCTTAGGGCCCTGACATGAGGGGAACAAGATAACGAACAAAAGAACAAAAAAAGTTGATAATTGGGGACGTAGCCTGGAGGGTGAGGGGGAAAAGGTGAAGTGTGTGCGCTGAGAGTACTCTTTGGAGCAGGTGGGAAGGAAACTGCTTCACGCCATAAAGTGCCTCCTTCCTAGATGCATCACTACCTAGCTGTGTGACCTCTAAGGAGTCACAGTCTCTCTGGGACCCTGTTAATCTCGACTGAAACTGGGCTCCATAAAAACACTGGCTCAGCAAACTAAAAAGGCTGAGTAGGGTTAATGAGCTTCAGGTCTGGCTCGATCCAGCATTTCATATACTGAGGAGGCCTTCATTTTCTCCAGTTCTCAGCTCTGCTCCCTCTGAGTTGGTTTCCCTCTTACATGCTATTTTCTCCACCTAGTGGCTCTGGTAACTTGAAATCCAGTTGAAAAAGAGGATGTCTCCTTCTCTTTGTAGATCCAGACAGATCTCCCTCTCATGGGCTCAGCTTGGGTCACATGCTTGTTCCTGAACCAGTCACTGTAAATAGAGGAAATCAAACATGCTGAACGGCCAGGCCTTTGCCTCTGGGGGAGGGTATGGATGGCAAACGAGTCTCCTTTTCGGAGCCGCAGAGACTGTGAATGAGACTCAAGGCTTGACTCCTGAAAGGAAAACTTTTTAGAATAAGGAGTGAGTGACAGTGGGCTGGCAAAAGTGAAAAGAGCCGCAGCACAGGTTTCAGTTTCCCCGCCTGGCTAATGTAGGTGGCCTGCGGTGCTGGGCCCGGGGGCTGGCTTGGCGTGGGGTGGTGCCCCCTCCGCAGGGTCACCTGTCCCTCTGGCTTCCAGCCTTCCCCCTGATGTCCCTGGGCCCCCAGCCGAGCCAGCACGAGGACAGCCCTCTGGTCAGCCTGACAGTGGACAACGTGCACCTGGAGCATGGCGTTGTGTACGAGTATGTGAGCACGGCGGGCATCAAGTGCCACGTGCTGGAGAAGATCGTGGAGCCCCGCGGCTGCTTCAGCCTCACTGCCAAGGTCTTGCTGGCTGTGGCCCTGCTCTGGGGGAGGGGTGGAGCAACCTGACTCCCATGTCCTCCGAGTTAGCCTGGGGAACAACCTTGGTCCTAATTCCTGCCGCTCCACTTGGTAGCTGTGGGGCTTAGGAGACTGACTTCTTATCTCTGAGCCTCAGTTTACTCATCTGTTAAGTGGGCCAATAATAGACCTGACCCACACGTGTATTACAAGGTGTATAGTAATCTCTCAAGATAAACTCCTTAAGACTCTCCCAGGTGCCCAGTGAGTACTCAGTAGCAGTTGATATTTCTGCAGATCCTTGAGGCCTTTGCTGCCGATGACAGTGTCTTCGTGCAGAACTGTGGGCGGCTCATGGCCCTAAGCAGCAACATGAGGACCATGTCCCACTTCGAGTTCCGCACCATCTGTGACACCAAGCTGGAGAGCATCGGCCAGAGGATCACCCGCTACCAGGAGGTGCCTACACCCTACAGGGTCTCAACTCAGGGCGTTTCAGTTGTAAATGTCAAATGCCAACCCAACTTAGCTTAAACAAATAGGATAATTAACTGGTTTATATTACCGAAATGTCCATAGGGAAGCTTCAGGCATGGTCGTATCCAGCACTCAAACAGATACCACACTGTTACAAGAACAGGACCTCTCTCCTGTTGACTTTGTTTTCCTTATTGGTTTTGCTCTCAGGCAGGCCCTTTTCATGTGATGATAAAATGGCCCTTAGTAGCTTTAGCCTTAGCAACCGGAGTAGAAATAGAATACGATGAGAGCTCTCGTTGGCTTGGCCTGGGTCCCCTGCCTGGGCCTGTGCAAGTTCTGCAGGAATGGGGAGGCAGCCTTACTTGAACCTCACAGATGCTGGGTCAGGGAGAGATGTTCTTCCAGGACACCTCAGGTGCAGCTGAAATGGAGACATCTAGGTGGGTAGGTACTTGGAGGCCTCACATTCCTCCAGGACTTCCCTGAAATCTGGGTCCAGTGAAAGGCAGTGCAGGGGAATTTACTTTTTCATTTGGACTTATTGGCATTTTTTTCAGTTTTGGTATGTCTGGCCTAAGGTAGGATAAAGTGGGTACTGGAGGTGTGCCAGAATTCCCAGACCCTTAAGTAATAACCCCATGCCTCCCCCCGACCTTTCTCAGTTTGCAGCTCAGCTAAAAAGCAGGATCAGCCCACCCTTCAAACAAGCACTCCTGGAACCCCATCCACTATGTGGCCTGGACTTTTGCCCCACCAACTGCCACGTCAACATCATGGAAGTATCCTACCCCAAGACCACTCCCTCAGTTGGGAGGTCCTTCAGCATCCGTTTTGGTCGCAAACCCTCCCTCATCGGCCTTGACCCAGAGCAAGGTAATTGCATGTGTCCATCAAAAATGTGTTCAGGTCTCATAGTACAATACTTAAACAGAGCATATCTGAAGGCCAACAGGCTAGAGCTGGAACGGTGGCTCTATGGTCATCACAGATCCAGATTCCTCCTATCTTTCTATGCCCCCATCTCTAAATGTTGCTTTTATCCTGAAAGATGCCTCATGGTATAAAATGACTGCTGGAGTACCAGCCATCATGTCTACATTCCAGGCAGGAAAATGATCATAGTAGTTAAGAGTGTATTGGCACCAAATTGAAACTTTCTTATTAAAGCAGTTTAATGTATTAAAAGAATATTTTAAAGGGAAACTTTTTTCATTTACTGAGATCCTTAGAGTAGGTTTGTGAGCTTTTCCTCCCTCCCGTAGGTCACCTGAACCCCATGTCCTATACCCAACACTGCATCACCACCATGGCTGCCCCATCCTGGAAGTGCCTGCCTGCTGCGGATGGGGACCCACAACGTCAGGGTCCCAACGACAGCAGCTTTGGGCCAGCCAGTGGAGCCCTTGGCCAGGAGGACCGAGGCCTGAGTTTCCTGCTCAAGCAGGAGGACCGTGAGATCCAGGATGCCTACCTGCAGCTCTTTACCAAACTGGATGTGGCCCTGAAGGAGATGAAGCAATATGTCACTCAGATCAACAGGTGAGCCCTGTGTCAGGGTCAGGATTTCCCAACATCTGCGCCATCAACATTTTGAGTAGAATTATTCTTTGGAGTGGGGGGGTGTCCTGTCCATTAGTGGTTATTAGCTGTATCCCTGGTCTCTACGCACCAGATGCCAGTAGCACTCCCTCCCCTAGTTGAGACAGCCTAAGATGTCTTCAGATGTTGTCAGAGGCCTTCTAGGGGCAGAATCACCCTGATTGAGAACCGCTGCTCTAATGAAAGGATGGATGTAGGCAGCATCGTCAGTAGAGGCTGAAACTATCAGTGAAAGGTTTGGGGGGATCTTTATTATTTCAACACTGCAGAGAGGGAAAGACGACTGGACGTGATGGCCCTTTTGGTGCCTTGCAGCAGGACGCACAGCACCACCTAGCAAAGCGTTCTCACCAACACAAGTCGCTCAGTTCTCTGATCGAAGTTCTAGGCTGGCTGGATGATGCGGGGCATAAGGGAGGCTGAAATGGTTCCTCAGGGATGAAGTTGGCTAAATCCAGAAGGCGGGCGGTTCTAGGTGACAAATGACCGGGGGGCCTGTGTCTTTGCTCACAAGTCTTTGCTCCCACAGGCTACTGTCCACCATCACAGAGCCCACCTCCAGTGGGTCCTGCGACCCCACCTTGGCCGAGGAGGCCTCCTCCCCACCGCTGGTCAGCGAAGAGAGCGAGATGGACAGGACCGACCACGGGGGCAGCAAGAAGGTGTGCTTCAAGGTGTGCGAGGAGGATCAGGAGGACTCGGGTCACGACACCATGAGCTACCGGGACTCCTACAGGTGGGGGCAGGCCTGGCTTGGGAGGGTCTCGTGGGGTTTGGTGTGGAGGCATAGCTGAGGCCCTGGCTGTGGAAAGGTCAGAATCAGAGGACGTTTCTCAGGAAGCTGTGGGACAGGGTGCTATTGCCTACCCGTGTGGTTTGTGGTTCTGGGGAGTTATCTGAGTCCCACAGCACACCCTGGATCCACTCTTCAGCCTCCCTCCTCCCAGACTAATGTTTCAGGGCCTGCCCCCTTGGGGACACCACTGATCCTTTCCACCTCGATTTCTGTCCCCATACGTTGATAGAATGTAGTCCAGGAAAAAGTCAAGATCTGTGTGTTTTAAAATCAACCTCAGGCCTCAGGTTTTTGCAACACTGTTTTTCCTTGATCCAGGGAGTAAGACTATTTTTTTTCCCTCCTAACTCTCGAGGATCTGAATTGTTTTCTCCTGGTTAATTATTAACAAGATGGGTGAAGTCTTAATTAGTGGGTTGAACAGACTGAAAACTCAATTTCCTATAATAAACCGTGGAGTGAATGGAATTCCGTACCACAAACCAGCGCTGTGGCCCCCCGTGAAAAGGCTCTCTAACATCTGACGGTTGTGGTTAAACTAGAACCTTGGAGGGACACTTCATATGGTTTGGGGCAAAAAGAGAACTGATAGAATTTGGCAAGGCCTTGGGCCCCGTCCTCCCGGCGTTTATAGCCTTTCAGTCTTCAAGGGGCCTAGTGTTTCTTGGTGTCCTGTGTAATGAGATGGTCTGGCTGACTGGGTCCCATGTGTTCTTGGAACCTTGTGTCCACAGACCAAGATCTTATCTCTGCGTTTCCATTCTGACATTTTGGGATCCTCCCATTTTTCCTTTTAGTTGTCGGAAAAGTGAAGGAAAGAATTTCAGGGTTGTGGTTTTTGATTCCCCATGAGCTACCGGGACTGAGTTCCTGGGACACAAGCTAAGCACACACAGCCTTTGTTCCTAGGAGGTTTCCAGCCAGGCCGTGTAGTCGAGTGTAGGGGTGCAGATGTGTCTCGAGACAAGACTGTCCCACGAGGGCAGTGATGGTAATTATACCCGAATGAAGATGAGTCACTGTCCACCTACCATCTCTGTGTTTCTATACCGAGGCCTAGAGAGGTTCCTCCAGGGTGGGACCTAGCGATCCCACTGGGACAACCTTCCCCATCTGTGGCACTGGTGCTTGGCCAACAGGGCTCTCTCTGGGCCTGTCATCTACCCAAGGGTTTTGTCTACACTCCAGAAAGTGGGTTCCGGATGCTGGGACCAGAGGCTGTGAGCGGGGAGGCAGAGGGCTGACTCACACCTTCCTCTCTGCCATTCTGCAGTGAGTGTAACAGCAATCGGGACTCTGTTCTGTCCTACACCAGCGTGAGAAGTAACAGCTCTTACCTGGGCAGCGACGAGATGGGCTCCGGTGAGTGCCAGGGCTGAGGGGGTCCCCTGGTGAGATCGTGCTGTGTGTTTTTATTTTGGTACACTTGCCTACACATTCTCTTGTTTTCTGTTGCTTTGCATGGTTTGGTAATGGTTTTCCTTCACTCAGTTTGCGTGTGTTTATAGCACACCTGTTATGTGCTGGGACCACAGCCGTGCATTTTGAAAAGACAGGCCCTTGTAGAGCTCATGTTCTCTGTGAATGTCGTGGACACAGAACAGATAGAAACGCTCCTGATCCAGTTACCAGGTGGGATGCGGTCCCCCGCATTGCTAAAATAGGGCGACCTGATGGTTTCCAGGAATGACATGTGCTCAAACCCAAAATTCACACAACACAAAAGAAGTACCTGAAAATCAGTCAGAATCTGAGCCTCTCCCACAGAAATGACCATTGAGGATATTTGGGGATCACTGGTGAACATGTATTTCTGCGCAGAGGTGGAGAAATGTGAGTGGATGGCTGGAGGGACAGACAGACATAAATAAGAATTTATAAGTTAGGGTGGCTCATTGGTGAAGAATCTGCCTGCGAATGCAGGAGACACAGGTTCAATCCCTGGGTCGGGAAGATCCCCTGGGCAAGCCCACTCCGGTATTCTTGCCTGAAAACTCCCATGGACAGGGGAGCCTGGTGGGCTGCAGTCCATGGGGTTGCGAAAGAGCTGGACACGACCGAGCAACTGAGCACATACATTCGACTGAAAGTTACTTGCAACTTTTACCGAAAGACTGAAATTTGTTTTAATCTCCATGGATTTCAGCCTTTAACATTTTTATTTTGTGAATGGGATGGACAGTCACATGGCTCATAATTCGAAAGGCGTGAGTGGGAGAGGGTGGGTGGTGACCAGCCTCCTTACCATCCTTGCTCCCCGGCCTCCTGGTTCCCAGGCTCCCGCTGCCACTGCTGTCGTGTGTGCCCTTCCGGAGGTGTCTGTGCATAAAAATTTAATTTTAATTATACTTCGCTTTGGCAGAAGAAAAAGAAGCTCAGGAAATATCACAGCTATTTCTGAACTTGGATAAATATTTCATCACAGAAGCTATTCAGCTGCAAAAACTACCCCTGGGGAGGTTTTAGGAAGGCGATTTCAATGAAACGGCTGGGGGATGAATGAGAGATGTGGGCTCTGGTTCCTTCACTCGTTTTCAGAGTGAAAGTAGTAACAGTGACTTACAGTTGTGTAATGTTTTAGTTCCTGTAGCCCATTTTGCGGACAAACAAACTGAGGCTCAAAGAGGTCAAGTGATTTGTGCAGTGTCGCACAGCTAGGACCTGGATCTGTCAGGCTCCAAGTCTGCTGTGGGTTTCGGAGCTCTGTAGCTACATTGCCTTCTTGTGAGAGAGCCTGGGAAGGTGTGTGATGGGGCAGGAATAGTTGATGGCTGTGGTTTCTTCCTTCTGCCAGGGGATGAGTTGCCCTGTGACATGAGGATCCCATCAGACAAGCAGGACAAGCTTCATGGCTGCCTAGAGCATCTCTTTAACCAGGTAGGCTCTTTGTCCCAACCCTGGCCTGACCTTGCGTTCTTCCCATCACCCCAGGTAAGAACCCGTAAGTCAGGAGCCAGGGCAGGGGCCAGAGGTCACAGGTTCTAGCCACTTGGAGGGCCCCGAGGGCCAAATTAACCCGGGGCTTCCTTTCGCCCAGGTGGACTCCATTCACGCACTCCTCAAGGGGCCAGTCATGAGCAGAGCTTTTGAAGAGACCAAGCATTTCCCCATGGACCACAGCTTACAAGGTGAGCAGAGAAGAGTCCTCAGGCAGGGTGAGGGATGCCAGCCCGCATCCATCAGGGACACAGCCTGTGATGTGGCTTGTGTGCTGGATGGGGGCCAGGCTGCCTGGGCCGCACACTGCCCGCTGTACCCTTCACCTGCTGAATGGCTGTGGGCCAGTCCAGGGGCGGTCAGCAAGCTCAGCCCATGGGCTGAATCCGGCCCACAGCCTGTTTTTGTACTGTGAGCTGAGAATGATTTTTTATTTATCGTGAGTCATCAAAACAAAAGAAAACATGTGATAGGAGCCAAATGCCTGCAAAGCTTTAATCAGTTCCTATCTGACCGTTTACAGAAAACGTGTGTGGACCCCTGAGCTGTCCCTGAGCCCTTCCGGGCCTCCGTCTGCCCATGTATAACACAAGGGAAAGGGCTGGAGCACAGTTTGCCCACCCTCAAAAACCCCTAACCCTCTTGGTCATTTTAGACATAGTCACAGACTCTGCCGACATCTTTACAGTTTTTAAACTATATTCACTTGCTGCCTGTATTGCTATCGATAGATCTTGTCTGAAAAAATGTCTCCCTTTAAAAAATTTAATTTTGAAAAGAATTTATTAAACTTCCTGTAAGTGGAAAATCACCATAATGTGCCATAAAATAGTAAGTCCAGTGGAACCAACAATGAAAACTGCCCTTGTACTGTAGTTAGGCACTGTTGTCTGTCCAGAGCTCTTTGTTGTTTATTCATGAGAGGGGTTAACAAGTTAAAGAAGTGTTAAGGACTTGACGGCACCAAATTGAGACTTTCTTCTCGAAATGATTGAGAGAAAAATAATCAACATTTATGTCTTTCTGCCTGCCTTTCCTCTTGTTTACCATTGACCCATCCCCCGCCCATTTATCTACCCATCCATCCATCCATCCGCTCTACCGACCCACTGACCCACTACCATGCACTTATCCATTCACCCACCCATCCCTTCATCTACCATATGCCCACCCACCCACCCATTCATCCATCTGTCTGCTCATCCATGCATCCATATATCCAGTAAGTAATTTCCAAGAACCAACTTGTGCTCAGCCTTGTGGTGGGCTCTGGGTCTTGTGAGATGAACGAGACACTGCCTCTGACCTCCAGGAATTTCCAGTAGGGTGCAGGAGATAAAGAACCAGTTGCTTCTAAGTGAGGGTCGGAATTGGTGAGGGGTTGGGGTGCCCTAGCAGAGCCCTTCTGACAATCTCAGGGTCATCTCTGCCTGGGATGGACCTCTGAGGAGCTGAAACCATAAAATATCTCAGAAACTTGAGACTGTGTAGCAGACACGAGGCCAAAGGAACAGAGTCCTCCGTCAGCCTGTCTGGGGTCAGATTCAAGTCCCATCTTGCTCACTGCCTTGATGAGTCACTTTAGGCAAGCCACTTTCCCCACTCTGTGCCTCGGCTTCCTCCTCTGTGTAGGGAAAAGGTTAAGCTAGGTTATAGCTCATGTGCCAGCTTGGTTGTGGCTGTGAGGGGGTGGGACCTGAGGATGCTTCTGTGACTACATTCAGGCTCAGGAGAAGAAAATGCCGAGATTCATTTGTGATTCTGCATTGGACTGGTTGCACCTGCTAGGAGTCCCATCCTCAGACTAGTAGTGCTGAGATTGAGTAGTGATGTCTGCCACGGGTATAGTACTATCCATTAGCAGCACACTTACAATCTATTTGCCTTCCCATGGACCAGATGATACCCAAGGCTCTCGCCAGCATCCTTGACCTAAGATTCTGAGCTTTGGAATCTAGCAATGGGACAGAGGCCTTGGTGGCACCATTTCTCAAAGCTCCCTGTCTCTTTTCTGCCCGCCCCCGTCACTTTCCTGCTCCAGAGTTCAAACAGAAAGAGGAATGTACAATCCGTGGCCGGAACCTGATCCAGATCAGCATTCAGGAGGACCCCTGGAACCTCCCCAACTCCATCAAGACCCTGGTGGACAACATTCAGAGATACGTGGAAGGTCAGTCGGGCAGGGAGGGCTGTCACGTGGCGATCTTGCGGCCTCCGGTTCTTAGTGTGGAACATGGGAGGGTCAGCAGTGGGTCCACCTCTGTGCCCATGTCTCTCTAGGCCCAGGGAGAGGACAGGAAGAGCCAGTGCCCCTTTCTCAGGGCCCTGGGACAGTACACACGTGGTCAGGGAACTGCTCATCTGGGGTGCCCGGGGGCGCCCTCACAGAATCGGGAGGCTAAGAAGGCCGAGCTTGTTCCTTCCCAGCTTCCAAAGCTGTGGATTTAGTTAGGTTTCTATTGTTTATGATCAAGGATACAGGTGTGTGTTGAGGGGAGAGAGGGTCCTTATCAGACTTGGGCCTACAGGTAGGTTTGGATGCTCTAGCGTTTAAAAATGTGAATATTTATAATCTGAAAGCCCACATACAAGTCTAGACATCTGGCTATTCTTGAAAAATCAGACGATCTGGCAGTAACAGGCCTGCAGCCCTGCATTCACACTTGCTTGGAGATGAATGGTGGCCTCCATCTTTAGGTTGGGGAGGGGAGCCTTCCAGGCCACGTGGACCCCGCCATACCCTGTGGCCCAGGGTCTGCTTCACGCCCCTTATGTTACCTGCCTGGCCCTTGGCAGCATTTGAACCTGAGGCTCCTGGGTTAAAAGGAGCCCAGGCCAGGGAGACATTTGATCAGCATAGCAGGGGGTACTTGGCCCCAGGCTCATGACCCCAGGAACAGCCCCCTCTGAGTTGGAAGTCTGGGTTGGCCCTGAGCTGTCCTGTTTTCCAAAGCTGTCATTGGTTATTAACATGGACTCTGGAGCCAGACGGCCAGGGCTTGAACCCCAGCTCTCCCATTTATTGGCTGTGTGATCTTGGCAAGTTTCTTGATGTCTCTGTGCCTCAGTCTCTTCACTGTAAAATGGGTTCACAGGGCGCCTTCCCTTATGTGTTGTGAGGAGTGAGTCAGTACAAATAAGGCACTTGGTACAGTGCCTGGCATGCAGTAAGTCCTCAATAAGCAGACGCTGGTGTTCCTATCACACTGTCCCTGCATCTTGGGGCCTCCCCAGGATAGAATGTATTACAAGAGCCCAGACCCAAAGGCCTTTCAGGTTTTTCTAAGCCCCTTCTGGGCCCAAGAGCCTTTATGTGAAGGAAAGAAACCAGGATGTTAGCCTGTGTCTGGAAGATCTGAGCTTTGTCTGCAGTGGGCAGGGCTTGGCCGTGTAGGGTGGCGTGAATAGGTACCTTAGGATGCGTGTGAACTTATGTGAGCACCTATACGCATATGTGCCTGAGCAGGTACAAGGCTTGTGCTGGGGCTCTGGCCCAGGAGTTGCAGGGGCTGGTTTCAGTCTTTGTTTGGTGGGTGTATATAAACAATTAGGGTGCAGATAACAGTTGGGGTTTCAACCCCTGGATGTCTGAGGTTTGTGGAATCTACCCAACACTCATTCAAAGCTTCCTGAACCTGGCTGTCTGTACCCTGAGCTTCACAGGAAAGAGGGGCAGAGCACGTGGGCCGGGGTCAGGCTTGGCTCTGCCGGCATCTTCTGCTTACTCCACTTAGTGCATCTCCCTTCTTGGTCCCTTCTCCTTCCAGATGGAAAGAACCAGCTGCTCCTGGCCTTGCTGAAGTGCACAGGTGAGAGCTTTGAAAGGGCAACGGTCTGCAAGGTGCATATGCTGGGTATATCCAGGAGAGGCTGTCCCAGCAGCTGGCGCTCGTGACTGCAGCCCAGGGAAGGCCTCTCCTGCCGACCAAGGTTGACTTCCGCAGGGTCCTTGGGGCCTGCCTGTGGGGGAGGTAGCCCTGTGGTCTCCAGCGCCTTGAGAACTTCTCGGATCTCATTTCCTCCTCCTGTGTCTAGGGGACAAGTCTCAGGCCCTGGAGCTAGGAGCGCTCTCTCTTGTCACCTCCCAGGCCTGGGCTGATCTCAGTGAGGACCCAGCATACAACAGTGATGATTTCAGAGGCTTCCTGCCAGTGGAGCCCTCAGCCCCAGCCTGGGGCTTCCTGTCCTTACAGATGGTGGGAAGGAAGAGGGATGATGGATGCCCAGGGGAATCTTGGAGGTGTTCTGTCCCATCCTTCTAGAAATTCTCAGCCATGGGACAGCTAGAATAGGATCTAGGTCAAAATTGGGCACAGAAAACCTGTTGGCTGTTGCCAGTCGTCGACAATAATCCCTTTCAGGGAATTCCCTGGTTCAGTGGTGAGGACGCGGCACTTTCACCGTGAGGGCCTGGGTTTAGCATTTTTTTGGGGGGAAGCTAAGATCTCGTAAGCCGAGTGGTGCAGACAAAAGCAAAGCAAAAAATCCCTTTCTGAAGATTAAGGGGCCTAAATGACCAATTGCCTGAAATTGGCCAGTTCTGAAAATCACATCACACGCAGGGGCCAAGGAATTGGAGGTGGGGGGTGGGGAGGGATGATAGGAAGAAGGTATACGTCTCAAAAACAGACACAATGGTGAACTGCCTTCCTTCAAATATGGAGCTTGTTACTGTCATTCTTGGTCAAGGCTGAGACATTTCCTAATAAATAAAGGAACAGCTGAAGGTAGGGGTTTGGGGCAAGTGTTAGGGAAATCACAAGTTTGTTTTTTAAAGGTTTTTTTTTTTTTTTTTTTAGGATCAGTTTTTTCCCTTAAGTTTTTACTAAATTTGTCATAACATTGCTTCTGGTTTATTGGCCATGAGGCATGTGGGATCTTAGCCCCCCAACCAGGGATCGAACCCCCACCTCCTGCATCAGAAGGTGACGTCTTCACCACTGGGCCACCAAAGCAGCCCCTGTTTTATTTTATTTTATTTTTAATAGGCAGATGGGTCACTGAGAGAGTTGAGTTTTGCCACAGATCGGCTTGCTTTTGGAGAGTCAGTTTTTAATGGAGTTGGCTTTTGGTGCCAGGGGATGAAGATAATTTTGGCAAGTTGGGCCCAGATGGGTGGTCCGGTTAGGGGAGAGGGGGCTAGTTTGGGGTTTCAGGGTGCCAGCCTGCTGATGGCCCCACGTGGCCCCTCCGCCTCCTCCGCCCACAGACACAGAGCTGCAGCTGCGGCGGGACGGCATCTTCTGCCAGGCCCTGGTGGCCGCCGTGTGCGCCTTTTCCGAGCAGCTGCTGGCAGCCCTGAGCTACCGCTACAACAACAACGGCGAGTACGAGGAGAGCAGCCGGGACGCCAGCCGCAAGTGGCTGGAGCAGGTGGCGGCCACAGGCGTCCTGCTGCACTGCCAGTCTCTGCTCTCGCCGGCCGTGGTGAGTGGGGCCGGGGGAGGGCTCGCTCCTCGTTCGTTCATTCAGCAGCGGCTCACTGAGAACCTGCTGGGTGCCCCTGTTCTAGGCACCGGGGACCCGGTGCTGGACATAGCACCACGTTCTTATACTCAGGAATCTTATATCCTGATTTTGGGGAGATCAAAATAAGTAGCCAAGGACACAGATGGTGTAGACCTCTGGTTCTCACAGGGGCAGTTCTGCCCCCAGGGGACACGCGGCAATGTCTGGAGACATTTTCGGTTGACGAAGAGGAGGTACTGGTGTCTGGTGCGTAGAGGCCAGGGGCGGGGCTGCTCCTCCAGGGTGCTCAGCCACCCCAGCGCTCAGCCGAGAATTATCTAGGCCCCAAGTGTCAGTCGTGCTGCAATTGAGAAACCCTTGTGTATAGCGATAAGGGGGAAGGAGAAACATTAAGCAGAGGAGGGGGCAGGAAGGTCTGTGGGCAGTGGCAGTTGAAAGTGTGATAAGGTGGCCACCGGGAGCCTCACGAAGAAGGTGACCTCTGACCCAAGAACCAAAAGAGGGGAGGGGATGAGCCTTCGGACCCTGGGGAGGAGCCCTCCAGGCAGAGAAGACAGCAGGTGCAAAGGCCCTGAGGCTGGAGCAGGCACACAGTGTTTGAGAAACAGCAAGGTTCCCAGCATGGCTGGAACAGTGAGCCCAGCGAGGGGCGGCACGTCCTGAGAACCCACCGGGGTCTGACTGTGGGGGTCTCGCAGGCTCTTGTGGGACTTTGGCTGTTCCTTTGCGTGGGTGGCAACCAGGGGAGGATTTTGAGCAGAGGAGGGACAGGGTCTCACTTTGACACTTAAAGGATCACCTGGGGCTGCGGGGTGGGGAAGAGTGTGGAGGGGTAAGGGCAGAGGCTGGAAGACCCGTGAGCGGACTTTTGTGACGATCCAGGGAAACTTCCTTGGTGCAAATAGCTTCTGGTTTAGTCTTTGCAGTAGCCCCAAGGCAGTATACCCGCTTTTTAAGGATGAGAACACTAAGGCCCAGGGAGCGGGTGTGAACTGTGGGAGCCCGATGCTAAGCCCAGCTCCCCCAGCTGATCTGCTTTCTCTGCACCTTCTCTTTTATCCCTCGTTGCTCTGCTTGTTCACACTTGGGGCTCAGTATCAGGGTGGGTCCTTCTACCAGCCCCTGGGGGTGAGGGCAGAGCCGGTGACTCAGCATTGTTGGGTACTGGTACTTAGAGCCGATGCCCCCCAGGAGTAAAAACCTGCTCTGTGGTATTTCTTCCTCCACCCGCACGCTCAGGCTGGAGTTCCCCTGGCTTCTGCAGCTCTGAGTCTCCTCGACATTTTCCCAGGTGGGAGGAGAAGTCACAACTGCAGGCCGGTTGGGAAAGCGTGGCCTTGGTGTTCCCTCTGCTGGCCGATGCTGCAGACGGGTGCCCGCCTGATGGCAGATCCCTTCTCACTTGATTTCTGGACGTGAACACCCAGTCCTCACTTCCTTCCTCTTAGATGAGGTCACCGGGACCCCGTGTGTTAATTTGCCAGTTGTCAAGACATGCAGGCTCTGAACTGGGTGCTGGGTTGGAACGGTTCAGTGGGATTGGTGGGAGGGCTCAGGAAAGAGGGCCACCTGGCACGTTAGAGCAGAGGTGGGCTCTGACTTGGAAGAGGTGGGACAGGCCTGTAGTGAACGTGATCTCCTGTCCAGCCCTGGAGAGCCCCGCACAGGACCTCCTGCCTGGAAGGGCCACAGCCTGGTGTGTCAACTGGAGTTGAATCGCAGCATCTTGAAATAAAACCCGGGGCAGGGGTGGGATCTGAGACTCCTCCACCCTGTCTTCCTCCTGCAGAAGGAGGAACGGACCATGCTGGAGGACATCTGGGTGACCCTCTCGGAGCTGGACAACGTCACCTTCTCCTTCAAGCAGCTGGATGAGAACTGTGTGGCCAGTGAGTGATTCCTCTCACCCCCACTGAGAGAGTCTGGGTTCTGGGGTAGAAGGGACTGCTCTGGGGTCACCCTGCTCCTCCCTCTGCCACCAGGCCAGCTGCCTAGGGTTGACCTGGGACACAATGCTTTCAAACTGCCTGCTCCCAACATATGTGGAAGAAGGGGGTCTCATTTCATATAAACCCAGCCATCTCCAACAGCACTTAGGAGGGAAAAACAGCCAGTACCCAGTTCTTAATGAAAACTCCCAGAGATACGCTTCTTTGGAATGAAGATATGTTAAGATTTTCTAAGAACTTAACACCGTAACTTTCTTCTTTCCTTTCATTCTCCCTCCCTCCCCCCATCTTTCTGTGTGCCCACCCACTCATCCATTTATTGATCTACTCACCCATCCACCCATCTATCCATCCATGTATTCATTCACTCACCCATCCCTCTACCCATTTACCCCATCTGTCCACCGTCCATCCACCCCCCCCCCCACCATCTATCTATTCACATCACTGTAATTACGAGCACATCCTGTGTGTCAGGCTCAGTTTTAGGTTCTGGGGCTGCAGTGGAGAGAGACGTGGCCGTGGTTTCTGCCCTCCTGGATCTCACAGTCTTGCCCAGTCCCAGCCCTGACGGCACTGGGATCAGCCAGGGAGCTTTTCTGATACTGAGGCTTGGTCCTACTCCTGGCCCTGGCAATTCAGATTCAGTCTGTGGGATGAATCCTGGACATTGGGATTCTAGATAGGTTTTCCAGAAGACTTAAATGTACAGCCAGGACTGAGAACCACCGGGCTCAGTTCCAGAGTCATGGTTCTCTGTGATCCCTGGACCAGCACCTGGAGGATTGTTGGAAAAATAATTCTGGGCCCCGTCCAGGACTTCCTGAATCCAAAGCTGGAAGCAGAGCCTAGAAATCTGTGTTAATAAGTTCTCCTGGTGATTTTGAAGCATACTAGTTTGAAGACCTGGACACAAATTTGAGCCAACTTTGGGAGCTAGTGGAGGACAGAGGAGCCTGGTGTGGGGTCACAGAGAGGTGGACATGACTTAGCAACTGAACGCAGCAGCAAGATTTGAGAACCACTGGTCCTTTTCATTGTTGTTGTTTTTCTATCACCTCACTGAAGAGCCTATTTAGACAATTTTTTGCTGATCGCCACACACCCCCATGGGGCTTCCCTGGTGGCTCAGACAGTAAAGAGTCTGCCTGCAAGTGTGGGAGACCCAGGTTTGATCCCTGGGTCAGGAATATCCCCTGGAGAAAGAAATAGCAACCTACTCTAGTATTCTTGCCTGGAAAATCCCATGGATGGAGGAGCCTGGCAGGCTATAGTCCACAGAGTCGCAAAGAGTTGGACACGACTGAGCGACTTCACTCACACACCCCCATGAAGTTTTAGTATGATGGATATACTATATATCCGTTTAGGTATTGTATGTCTGTCTGTGCTTTATACATGAAAAGGGTAAATTTTTTTTGCTTTCCCCATAAGAACCAGTTTTCACCTCCTTAGAGGCAATAGCACCCTGTTGAGAATATGTGGACTGGAGCCTAGTTGGACAGTGAGTTTCATTTCAGGTGCCTGTTGGAATTGGTTGACAGTGGCTGCCTGTCTAGAGGCCAAGTTGGGCTCGGAGAGAATCACCTTGATTAGTGATGTCTGCCACGGGCACGGGATGGGGTGCCAGTGCCACCCAGCCGTGTGCTCTTCCCTATGGGTGTAAGCAAGATGCAGGTGCTGTTTGAAGGCAGCTTCTGCCCGGTGGAGGCTACCAGGCGAGGTTGCAAGGAGCCTTGGTGAGGCTCTGAAGACAAACGTGGACGACTCCCCAGCTGGACAGAATCAGTGTCAGGCCTCAGAACTAAGCAGTGGAAACAGACCTGTTGAGGGAGGGGGAAAAGGAAGGTCAGAGGCTGCTCCTCTGAGCGTGGGGCGATGCGGCTGTCTCAGGCGCCCCTGGATGGGAGGGCAGGGAGGCCTGCAGCCGCGGCTCTGGGGTCTGATGGAGGGTCTGAAGCTGCCCCCACAGCTGTGTCCCTGGCCCGCCATGTCCCTCCACAGACACCAACGTCTTCTACCACATCGAGGGCAGCCGGCAGGCGCTGAAGGTGGTCCTCTACCTGGACAGCTACCACTTCTCCAAGCTGCCCTCCCGCCTGGAGAGCGGGGCCAGCCTGAGGCTGCACACTGTGCTCTTCACGAAAGGTGAGCTGCGGAGCCGGGCTGTGGGGGCCCCACAGGGGAGCGGCTGTGCCCGCTGGGAGCCAAGCGCCTGCCTCGCCCATCTTCTCCCTTCACAGCTCTGGAGAATGTGGAGGTCTCGCCTCCTCCAGGCAGCCAGGCTGTGGAAGATTTGCAGCAGGAGATCAACGCCCAGTCTCTGGAGAAGGTTCAGCAGTATTACCGCAAACTCAGGTGCCTGCGTGGGCCTCATGTTGGGGCCAGGATCCTGGACACTGTCATCTGGAGGGGGCCTTTGCGTGGAAGGCACCAGAGAGCCCCCAGTGCCCGGGCGGGCAAAGTGCCGTTTCTTGAGCACCTGCTGTGTGTCAGTCCCTCTGCCTACAGGAGCTCCTCAGATTCTCACAGAAGTTACCTTTCTAACCCATTTTACAGATGAGGGAAACTGAGGCCCAGGGAGCACACCCAAGGGATGCAGCTAGACAGTGGCTGAGCTGAGCTTTGACCTGGGTCTGCTTGGCTTCATAGAAGGTCCTGCCAGCTGGGAGGAGATGCCTGTTTCATTCTGCATGGGGGAGGGAGCCGTGACGGGGCCCCTAGGATCCTTGAGCCTGTGAGTGAGGGGTGTAACCCCAGGGCCTTGGTCCTGCTCAGAGGAGACCCCCCACAAGGAGGAGAGTAGGGGCCACACTCACCAGGAGGAAGCCTTGGGCCCAAGGAAGGAGCTCCACTCCTGCCACCCCGACTCTGGCCCCTTCCTCCTCCTGCCTCACCTTCTCCCACCATGAAGAAGGTGGGCTAAGAAACAGGACACCAGGGTGTCAGGGTGTGGTAAGGGGGCCTAGCCCAGCTTTACCATTTGGAAATGGGAGAATGATACTTTCATTTGTCTGTGCAGGGAGAACATTCACCTCTGTTATTACATCTGGCATCTCTTTGGATTGATCAATGCCATCGGTCTGTTCTCTGCCATTTGCTGAATATTTAAAATATGGTCTCTGTGATCTGCATTCATCCCTTTCTTTAGCACCTGTCAGTTGAAACCTTCCGTGGGTCGGGCTTTGTTCTGGGTGCTTGCTTAGGAGTCAGCAGTGACAAGAAAGCCTGTTCTTGATGGAGTATAGATTCTAGAGCAGCCATGGCCCCTGGACCCACCATCCCATTTTGTCAATAAATTTTATTAGCACGCAGCCATGTTCATCCGTGTATGTATTGTCTGTGGCTGCTTTTGTACTGCAACAGCAGAGCTGCATAGCATCTCTAGAGAGACAGACTGGTCCACACAGCTGAAAATGTCAACTGTTCGGGCCTCTACAGAAAAAGTTGGCTGAGTGCTGTTCTAGAAGGGGAGATGAGCAATAAACCAGTAAACAGAGCAGTGTGACGTATCAAGTGATGGTGGTGTCAGAGGAGAGACACACCAGCACGGGAGAGAGCGTGGGGTGCTGATTCAGATGGGCAGCGGGGCGAGGTGGCATTTGAGCACCCTTCCTGCTTCCTCCTGGGCTCTTGGAGGAGCAGATGACTGTGGGCACGGAGCCCTGTGTCAGCCGCTCTCCCTGATTCGTTTCGTTGAGTTGTTGGGAGACAGAGGCAGGGGCGGGAGAAGGGATGGGGTGGTGGGTGTGGCGGCCCCAGCCTCACACTTTCTTCTCTTTCAGGGCATTTTACCTGGAACGGTCTAACCTGCCCACGGATGCCAGCACCACGGCAGTAAAGATAGACCAGGTATGCCCTCTCTCCCCTCACCTGCCGTGGAATCTGGGCTGGGACACTGCCTCTGCAGTCCCTTCTCCAGGACGTCTCCTGGGGTCTCCAGCACCCTCCCCATTCTAGAAATTCCAATTTCTTCCTGACCCGCTTTAGAATTCCTTAGATGATGTGTTCTCCCTGGCACCTACTCCTTGCAGCATCGCTCTGGGGCTGGAGCCCCACGCCGGACATGGCCATGCAGTGTTCTTTTTGTTTGTTTCCTGTTTGTTGCCAGCATTTAAAAGTCAAAAGATTTCCCATAAAACGGAGGCTTCTAGCCTATCCTGAGCAATGGAAAGATCTGGCTGTTCCAGCCACGCTCCTGTGTGTCACACTTGGCCTTCGAGGGGCTGTGCCCACCGTCCCCCACCCCCTGCCCCACCCCGTCCCCTGCATGCTCCAGGCCTTTCTCCCTCTGCCCAGGCACTATGGGGCCTCAATTTTGACAGTACTATGGGGGCTCCTGGCCTCAGACTGTGAGGCTGGGGTTCCAGGAGAAGGGGTGGGCACAGCCCTTTGGGAGTTTGTAGTCTGCTGTGTAGTCTAAAGATGACACAGAAAGCCTTGGCCAGAGTTCTGTGCCTGCACTGGCAATGCCAGACAAGCCGGGGGTGGGTGAGGGGGGCACAGACTGTTCCCGGGGAGGGGCTGCTGTTTGGAGAGGACGGGGAGGGCCGTTGGCTCTTGGCTTCACCTGTGCAGGGGAAGAGAATTAGATGGGAGGGTTTGGCCTGAAACATACTGTGAGTGCCGAATGCCAGCTTGTGGGGCAGCCGCAGGGGTCGTGGAAGAGTCCTGGCTCTGTCACCCCGGTGACAGAGTGGGGAAGACACCTGCTGTGATGGAGCTTGATCGGAGGTGAAGACTGGGGCGGAAGGCCGGGTCGGGGGGCCTCCTCTGACCGTCCGGGCCTGTGCACCTCGCAGCTGATTCGCCCCATCAACGCCCTGGATGAGCTCTGCCGCCTCATGAAGTCCTTGGTCCACCCCAAGTCTGGTGCCGCCGGGAGCCTGGGCGCTGGTCTCATCCCCATCTCCTCCGAACTCTGCTACCGCCTGGGGGCCTGCCAGATCGCCATGTGCGGCACAGGCATGCAGAGGTGTGGAGGGGGGCGTGGCCGGACCTCTAGGGGGTGGGGCCAGCGTGGGGGGCGTGGCCTGGAGGGGCTGGGCGTGCCCCTGGGGGTTGGGGCCCCAAGGTGGGAGACTGGAGGCCTGCTTGGAAACCTGGTTCTTCCGTTCCCTGTTGAGCCCAGACAAGGCCAGGGCCCACTCTCGGCCTCAGTTTGCCCTCTGTGAGATGGGACCTCAGGGGAAGGTGGTCCTGGGAGAGCTTGCGAGCTTCCCAGCCCCCTGACTCTGGCTGGCGTGACCGAGCGGCTGAGGCGCCTGGTTCTGCTGGAGCATCCGTAGAACACTGGCAGGAATGGGCGCCCGTCTTGGTTGGGGCCGGGCTGGACCACTCTCTCGCTTCTGTCCCTTGTCCCTGCTGCTCCGATCGGGGTTTTGGGTGCTGTGTGGGGGGCAGGACGTCGCCCAAGTCTCACGTGCTGCCCCCCACCCCTTGCCGCCCCGCTGCAGGAGCACCCTGAGCCTCTCCCTGGAGCAGGCGGCCATCCTGGCGCGGAGCCACGGGCTGCTGCCCAAGTGCATCATGCAGGCCACAGACATCATGCGGAAGCAGGTGGGCCGTCTAGGCCCCAGGGCCCCGTCAGGCTGCAGGGGAGGCGCCCAGGCCGGGGCGTGGTGGGCTTAAAACCCCAGGTGGGATGAGGGGCCGTCTGGGGATGGGGCTGATGACCGTGTCCCCTCTGGAGGGGCTGCAGATCTTAGCTTCTGGGGATCTCCCAGTCACCCCACCCACACCCACACACCTCCTCAAGCGCCCTGCTCTCCACCAAGAGACAGCTGGGCCCTCACTGTTCTCTCTTCCCAGGGCCCCAGGGTGGAGATTTTGGCCAAAAACCTCCGGGTCAAGGACCAGGTGCCCCAGGGCGCCCCGCGGTGAGTGGCTGTCCCCCGCCGCCCCCCAACTCCTTCCCTCTGCTCCCTTCCCTGGGGTTGGCCTCACCCCAGACAGACGCCCTAGCATTCGGATGGGTCCTCCCCTCTCATTTATGGGATTCCCCTACTTTGGGAAACAACAAATACGACTTAGTCTGTTACCTCCCAGGGCTCCCACTTTGGCTGGGAAAGTGAGGCCGGGCCCGAGTGAAGCGTGGGGCAATGATCTGTGTGCCCCCCAACTTGCTCGCCCACTGCTGCTTCTCTGCTGCCCTCAGAGCCCTCAGCCCACTGCTTCTTCCTGTCCTCACGGCCCCGTCGTCCCTGAGTCAGTGTCAGATCTTCTTATAGCCCTGTGTGCAGACCCCTGTCCTAGGAATAATTCATTTTAGTGCGTCTTCTCTCTCCATCCACACTGTCCTGATTTGCTATTGACATCGGCCCACACTTTTTAAATAGCTTTTTATTTTGAAATAGTTTGACCACAAGAAGTTAGAAACATAATACAGAGTTTTCAGGGGTCCTTCATGCAGCAACGCCCACCCCGCTCAGCCAGGATAATGTCTCATGTAACCACAGGACATTGTCAAGACTAGGAAACCGTGTTGGAGCGATACAAGTACTCATTTAGATCTTACATGTGTTCCATTAGCTTTTGCCTACACTCTTGGCCCATGTTGCTTTTAAATACTTTTCAAAATTTATTTCTTTATTTTTTATGTGTTTGGCTGTTCCGGGTCTTAGTTGCCGCGTGCGGAATCCTCATCATGGTAGGCAGGATCTTTAGTGGTGGCGTGCGAGATTCTTAGTTGTGCGTTCCTAGTTGCGGTGTGTGGGATCTAGCTCCCCTACTAGGGACTGAACCTGGGCCCCTGCATTGGGAGTGTGAGTCCTAGCCACTGGACCACCAGGGAAGTCCCTTAAATGCTTTTCTATGTCACTTCCCCTGCTCCAGGCACCATTCCCATCTCCTTATCTATATTGACTCTTTTGCTTAAACAACAACTCTGTGAGCAAGGTACTTGTGTTATCTGCCATGGACAGTGGGGACAGTGAGGCCCAGAGAGGTTAAGTGTCTTGTCCGAGGGCACACAGCTAACACACAGAATCAGAGCAGCCCTTCTGAACCCAGACCATCCCCTTCCTGATGCCCTGCACCTTCCTGCTTCCCTGTCTTGTCTGTGTCTCTGCGGCCACCTCCTGTCTGGTCCCCCTGCTATCCTTCTCACACAGCATATATGCTCTCTCCTGCTTGAAACCTCTTAGTGACTCCTTCGTTACTTGAGGTGGGGCTCAGAATCCTCCCAGTGCAGAAAGAAACCCAAGGCAGGCCTGCACGTGCTACAGGGAGAAGCCCCCAAGATATATTAAATGAAAAGCTCCAGGGGCAGAGTGCTGGGTCTCCTTGGCCACCATTAGCGTGGAAAAATGCACAGATACCCACACGTGTAATCACACACCCACATGCGTATCTTGACACACAAATGGGTGCATGTGTTTGCGTCTGTATTTGTAAACCCCTTGCCAATCTGGAGAGAGCAAGACTGCTGAGGGGCGGGGACTGGCCTGCTGGAGGAGAGTGTGGGCAACCTCAATAATTTTTTACTCTGCATCTTCTTACACCTGCTGAGTTTTGCTTTCTGGGCATGATTGCACGTTCACATAAATCACATGTTGCGACGATAATAATAACGAGCCGTGGCCGCCCCTCATCCTCTTCACCTCCATCCACCAGGCTCTACCGCCTCTGCCAGCCACCGGTGGACGGAGACCTCTAAACGCCGAGGTGCCTGATGCCCGGCTGCATCCTCTGGAGCCGGGGTTTGCAAGGACACGGGGCCATGCGGCCTTCTCCAGAGCTGGCCCGAGGCCTCCACTCCGCCTGCCTCAAGATCTGCCCAGCCTCCTCCATCACGTCACCTCCTGGGAGGATAAACGGTGCCCTGACTCGCGGATGAACTGGCGATTGGCCCTGGGCCGGCACGTTCTCCACACTTCTGCCAGAAGCCAGAGGGGTTCCTGGGGACCCACAGAACTGATGGGTGCCTCCAGGGCCTGGGCTCCTGTCTGGAAGTTCCCAGGACACGGGAGATGTCAGGGGCGCTGCAGTTGGAGGCCCGTGGCTTAGCCTGCACTTTGGAAACCTCTGGTTTCCTTCTAAGTCCACATTCCAGGTGACCACACGTGTCTCTTCCTCACCTTAGCTTCCAGATCCCCCTTTAACCCTGTACTAACCTCTCCAACGGACTCAGAAAAGCCAGACCTCTGCCACGAAAGAGGGACAGGGCACAACACTTATTACCAAGAGGACGGTTGAAAGCCACCCTGGCTTCCTCTATCAACGCCATTAGAACTGGAGCCATCAGCCCAGGGCACAAGATTTGCCCCAATTTTATTTATGTGGCGTGAACTCTCTATGGTTTATTTTGGGATTTTTATGTTGTCGTTGGTTGTGTTGAGATTCCCGCTTCCTCCCCACCATCCCCCGCCCCCACCCCCCAGGTTGTGTGAGTATATATTTGTGTTTTAAATTTCAAAGAAAGCTATATTGTCTAACAGGGGACCAACATAAAGTAGTGTTGACAACTTTTCCCAGTTCTAAAAAAAAAGAAAAAAAACTAAATTATTGAAAATTGAAGAAATGTCGGTATTTCATCTTTTTAAGTATTAGGGTCTTAAGATATTGCTTACAGGTATCGACTAGGGTTCCTTTCCCCACCCACCTTCAGTTCTCTAGCCGTTGGCCTGTATTAGGGTGAATGACTTTGTTCTCTGAATGGCTGGCTCCAAGGGTTTCAGAGGTGGCTGGGCCAGGCCTGGGGGCTGGAGGGAGTTGAACTATCCACTGAAGAGGCAGTTCCACACCAGTGTCTGTCCTCTGTGGTAGAGGGGCTGCTGGGATACCCTGAGTGGTGGCTTCTGTAATTTATTTTTTAATGTTAATCCAGAGCAAGGCAGTAGCAGGGCATTTGGGACTTCTCAGCCAGCCAGAGAGACCGGAAGCTACCCTGGCCACCTGGGCACAGGAACCTACACAGGATCTAGCCCCTGTCTGGCCCCCTTCCCCACCCTCCCCACCCCTGGAGTTTGTCCCTCCAGCTCCTGTCACCAGCAGAGACATGTCTTTCCAGCCTTGGCTGATGGGTGAGATCAGGTGTAGTTTTCCCTCTGCCCTGCAGGCTTGAAGCCGCATCAACATCTTGGCTCCCTGCATCCCCAGGAGTCGCCTTCCCTCTCTTGCCACCCTGCATCAGATTGCAAGAGGTGAGCTTGTCGCTGGACAGAGGTAGCCTGTTACAAATAAGGACCCCCATGGCAGAAAGGGAGAGTGTTCCCTGCGGACAAGGGCGTTGTGCACTGGTTTACTTTATGATGTACAGATCTTCTCATTCAATTCATGATAGATTTTTTTATTATTATTAAAAGTGGGTTTATAATACAAAGATCCTGATCTGTGGTGGCTTCCTTCGGGGCTGACCCTGGTGGCATTGGGGGTGGTTGGGCCTGCACGTGTCATAGGCGGAGTAAGCAACCGCCGTGAAGATGGCGCGGAGGACGGTTCCCTCGGTGCCGTGAGTTATCACACTAACCCCAGTTTCCTCCTCTACAATGAGGGCAGTATGTATATATTCCCTGCAGGGAAGTGGTGAGGACTACCTGAGATCACGGGGTGGGTCTGCATCTCAGATGCGCCAAGAAAATCACTGTCTTTATATATGTGTATTTCGCCTGTGTTTTGGATTCTGAATACTCATTTCAGTGTGATGGTGGAAAAATGGGACTATTTCTCCAGGCATTCCCTTGCCTCCTGCTGGTGTCATGCCAGGACTCCCTGTCTCACGGATCAGGGTGGTCTGAGGGATGGGCCATCCGTCACCCCAACCTGCAAGGTCCAGTGCAAGGTCCAGTGGGTCCGGAATCCCACGCGCGCAGAGCTCCAAGTGCTCAACACGTGGTTGGCTGGTTCCTGGCCAATCAGAATTCACACTGGCCACACACGGGCCAATCAGAACAGAGCCATGCAGATATGGTACCACACACTGGGTACTGTGGTCTAGGTCCCAAGGCTGTCCGCAGGTTCTCACCGGCCAAGGTCCTGAGCCATCTTTATGAAGCTGCCTGGGTCTGTCTGCCCAGGCAGAGAAATCTAATCCTCAGGCCTGAATTGTCTGCCCCTATGCCTTTCTCCGTCTCCCTCTCTCCTCCCTACCCTGTTCCTTCCCTCCCCATCCCTCTCGCTTCCCTCCTTTCCCACACTTTGGAAAACCCTGATCTCTATGAAAGGCTTCTTTGAGGGTGCCTTCCTCTTGAAGCCCTCACTGTCATGGGCGTGCTTGGGCCTTCCCTGAGTCCTGCCATTTTGGACCAGAGCCCCTTCTCTTTCCATCTCCTTTCCTTCCAAACTAGCTCTCAGAGCTTATTCTCTCCAGACCCAGGCTCTGGGTCTCTCCGGGAAGGAGAGCCTCGTGTCTTTCAATTACAGGTTTCGAAGGACTCAATAACATAATAGATGAGAGTAGATCCTGGTGGGATTTGGGGCACAGGGATGGACTGATTACTTGAATTATCTGAAACCTGTATTTGGATCCCGGGAAAATCACTCTAAGGGGAGAGCCATCACCTTGATATATATTTGGGGTCAACAGGGAGGATCTGCTGCCTTCCTCCAGGCAGACGCTTACAGGAAGCAGAAGTGTCTCCCTGTTCTGCACCCAGAGGGCCTGCAGTGAGATGAGTGAGTTCTCCTGCAGTGATGGACACGGGCAGCTTTGGTTTGGAACTGAGAATTAAGGTCTCTTCAGCCTTGAGCAAGTCACATACCTTCTCAGACAACAGAGCTGCCTCAGCAAATGGGGTGGAAGCCTGGGGCTGTTTCTTGCTCTGGAAGGCCTTTCTCTGTACAAAGTGGAGCATGAAGGCCTGCTTACAGAGAAGGGGTGTTTTGCAAATAACCAGACGTCTTGAACTGATGGTGAGCAAGCTGAAACTTGGAAACTGATGTGGTTTTGTTTTTGTTTTCCTGATATTTTGAATTAGACAGTCAAGAACCAGCAGCTTTCACTTCCAAATCCTGAATCTGGGTTTCTTTTGAAAATTCAGATGCTCTGGTCCCAGTGGCCTTTGTGGGACCATGTGTCCTGCCTGGTCACATGTCACCCGAAGCTGAGGCGTGGCCACTGCCTTTGGGCAAAGTCAGTTTTCCATCTCCCACCTGGCCTAGCACACTCCTTTGCCTGATTGCTCATCTCTGGGATGGCCCTGCCTGGGCGAGCTTGGCCAGCGCTGGCCTCCTGAATCTCCAGATCCTCAGCTCTGGAGTTGCCATGGCGATGTTGGCTGAGGGAGGAACTGATGACCAGGAGTGGCTGTGCTGACCAACGGAGCGTTGAGAGTCGGGCGAGTCCCTGCAGCTGGTGAGTCTGTCAACCCCCCGTTCTCTGCTCCCCCGCTTCTCAGTTTATCCACCTGTCAAACGGTGCTGACTTGGATACGGTCCCTTGGCATGGGCTGTGTTGCACTGGGAAAGCCAAAGGTGGTATGGAGTGTGTTGGCCACTTTGTGATTTTATCTAAATATAACTGCTTCTCTGTTTACCATTCTCTGCCATCAGTGAAACCCCGAGAGCAGGAGTGACATCCATGCTGTCTGCTCTGTCCCAGGTCTGGCCCAGTGCTGGGTGTCAGTGAACCACTGATAACAACAAAAGAAGGCTCATCACTGTCAGAGCCAGCAACCCATATCCTAGCTGCTTGTGGCCAAAGCACGTGCCCCTGACCACATTCTCGGCACCTGGCCTTGTTCTTGGACTGGGCTGGATTGTTGAGGACAGGGAGGGCCTGGGCTGAGACCTTTGAGGTCAGACATCTTCAGACATCTGTACCTGGCAGGCTGCTGTACTTGCTGAGTGACCATCCCTTAACAAGTCACCATCTCTCTTGGAGCTTCAGTTTCCTTCTCTGAGAAATGGAGATATTTGCATCCAAATCTAAACTTCCCAGGGATAGACGTGGTACCCCCATCCGTCCAGCAGGTGGCGCCAGGGACCGTGTCCCTGGCTTGAGTGTTGCCAGCTCCTGCTTGCCAGGCTTCCCACCCAAACGCTTGTTCTGGATGCACACCTTTGGGACGGAGGCAGCAGTGGCTGAGACTGTCTGCAATATGGGTCCTGTCCTCTGCCCGTCTGGTCTGGGCTTGGCCTGACTTGGTGTGGATATTTTCTCTTTTTCTTGGTCAAACCTTCCCCCCCCCCCCGCCTTTATTTCTGTCTTTTTCTTGATTATTTTGGTCTCTTTCCCATCGGTTTTCTTTCCTTCCTAGCTCTTTGTTTTTCTTTGTCCCATAATACATGTTTGTGAGCTAGACCGTTTATTTTAACTTTCTTTTCTCTTACGTTTTTCCTCCTCTCCCGCCTTTCTTCTCTTGCAAGTGGATGTGTGAGAAGGAAGTAAACTGTGAAACAGATGTTCATGAGGGCTGTGATCAGGAACCTGAAATGGTTAATAGCAATGTGCCCTCCTCCATGGCGGGGAGCCCTGACCTGCGTGGAATCGCTGACCAGCAGGTGGCGCTGCGGACCAGGTCGTCCTGGCCAAACCTTGAGGACAACTTGCAAGCGCTTCTCGCTTCAAGTCTGCAGGGCTTTGGAACTTTGAGGAGAGGTGAATCAGAAAGGCTCGCTGAAAGCTGCCCCTCTCTGGGCACTAGTAACGCCACCTAGAGGACTGGGAGTGGACAGGAGAGGGCAGCAGGGCCCGAGGTGGGATCCCCTGGTGTGCTGTGTGACCTTGGGCAGAGCCCTGTCCTCTGTGCCTCAGTTCTGTTGCCTATATTTGAGAGAACTCAATTCCTCAGGAAGAACTTCTGCTCTTCTAGTCAGCCTCTCCTAGACTTCTCTGAAGGACCAATAGCAACGTTCAAAATCTCTCACGTGTTGATCTCTCAGCGCCTATTGGTCAGTTTGCGTAAAGTTGTCGTCTCCTATAATTCGCATACCAGCCCTTTAAGATAGGTACTACTGAGGCCTGACTTTACAGAAGACAGGATGGAC
This sequence comes from Ovis canadensis, assembly GCF_042477335.2. Lineage (NCBI taxonomy): Eukaryota > Metazoa > Chordata > Mammalia > Artiodactyla > Bovidae > Ovis > Ovis canadensis. The sequence continues at coordinate 92,195,429 of NC_091257.1, read as the reverse complement.
TCAGATAGTTAAGTGACCTGCCTACGGTCACACAGCTCGGAAATACTGCTGAATCCAGGGCAGTGGTAACAATGTCATACGTTTAGCGAGTGGGAAATACAGCGGTCACTGGATTTCATAGGCTCTCCACCCAGGTGCACCATGGGAGAACCTGGTAGGACCTGGCAGAAGTGGGGTCAGGGGAGTGAAAGGTTGAAGAGGTCTTACTAAGCAAAGGATGGTGGTCGTGAGTAAGTAGAAGGTGCTCGGCTGCCTTCCTGCTGTAGGGGGGCTGCCCCAGGGACTTTGCGCCTGTGATTCCCCCAGGCGGCCTCGTGCTTTGCCCCCTCATTCAGGCTGCTTGAATGTCACCGCCCCCTCCATTCTTTCCTCTTAGGCTCTCCCTTCACCCTTGTAATTTTTCTCACCTGGCCGAAACCTGCCGTGTGTCCATTTGTTCATTTTCTGTCTCCCGCCCTTCAAGGGCAGGGATTCTTGTCCGTCTCATCTAGTAGGGACCCCAGGGCATTGGAGTGTGGTGGGAAGGGCCTTCTAATGACAAAGCAGCCTCCCGAGTCTCTGACGGTCTTCTCTGGACATAAAGCTCCCAGAGGAGGGCATGACTTCAGTGCTGGCCCTAGACTGCCCCTCACCGCGTGTCCCAAAGGCTGGGCCTGTCGCCAAGGCGGAGGGAGAGGAGACCCGCCTGGGGCCTGGCAGATCGGGAACGGCTACAGACCCTGGTAGCAGCCCTGCCTTGAGCACCTACTGTGCGCCATGGTGCTGGGCTAATAGCACAGGGCCTGGTGCACAGCACTGTGGCACACGCTCAAGCCGTACGTGTTGGCTTGACTGGAATGAATCAGTGTATGAGTGGCTGAGACTGGGAGGACAGCTCAGCCCTGTTGGACAAAAATTCTGATCACTAAACCTCATCAGTTTTCATGGTGCCCGGGATTCTTAATCTGATTTTGCAGTTGAGAAAACAGAGGCCAAGAGTGAGACATGCCCAGCTGGAGTTCATGCAGCCTTAGGGTTCGAACCCGGAGGGACTGACTCTAGTGCCCCAACTCCTCCAACACCACCAAGGCCTCCTGGGGGAGCTGAACAGGCAGCAGGGGTCTCTGACCTCTCCAGTCTCCCCCGCCTCCTGCCCCCAGCCTCAGTGGACTGACGGTCAGCCGCCAGGGCCTTCTTTCTCTTCCTCAAGCTCCCTGGTCTCGTTCCTTGTTCCCACCACAGGAGCTTTGCACTTGCTACTTTCTCTGCCTGGAACCCTCTTCCCACCTGACTCTTCCGTAGCTGCTTCCTTTTCACTGTTCAGGTCTCAGTTGAAACCACCTCCTCTGAGAAGCCTTCCTAATTGAGTAAAAATAGCATCGCTTATGCACTCCCTAACACAGCATGCTGTTTTCCTCTGCTTTGGTACAGATCCCACTCTTTATTTCATTTACTTTTGGGTATTTTTAAACTCATGTATTATCTGTCTGCTTGCCTGGTGGCTCAGCAGTAAAGAATCTGCCTGCCAATGCAGGAGACCTGGGTTCGATCCCTGGGTCAGGAAGATCCCCCTGAGAAGGGAACTGGCGACCCACTCCAATATTCTTGTCTGGGAATCCCATGGACAGAGGAGTCTGGCGGGCTACAGTCCATGGGGTTGTAAAGAGTCAGACATGACTTAGCAACTAAACAACAACGGCAACAATAAGAAACTGTCTGTCTATGCCAATTAGATTGCAGGTTCTAGGAGGGCTGGGGCCAGGCCTGCCTTACTCACAGCTGTATTGCAGCTTCTAGCATAGTGGCTGGCACATATTAGGTGCTCTATCAATCCTTATTGACTTTGGCAGAATCAGTGAATGAAGGAGGATTCCAGTTAATATACATCCCCCCAGCCTCCCATGGGAGGTGCTGATGCTAGTTTCATCCTCCAGTTTGGAGCGCCCACAGTTGCGTCTTTTTGCTGCCTGTGAGTTTGAGGCCTGACCAGTCCCCCTTGCCGCCCTCTGCTCTTCCCCTCACTGGGGACTGGCAGCTGTGCTCTCGCCCTCACTGGGGCCTCAGGCCCCTTGCAGGAAACCGGGATGGAGCTGAGTGTTCCCACAGGAATATTCTTCCATCAGGCTGGGTCTGAGTCACTGAGTGCTGGGTCTGGTTTGGCAGGAGGGCATGACAGATGATGCAAAGCCACCTTGGGCTGAGGACACCCACCAGAATGTCCCCCCCCCAACCCCCCCCAGTGCTCTGGCACACAAGAGGTGTGCAGAAACCCATACAACCAGGCCTCATTTCCCTGAGCATTGCTTTATTGCACTTCACAGATACTGTGTGGTTTTTTTTCACAAATGGAAGGTCTGTGGCAACCCTACATTGCCAGATGATGGTTAGCGCTCTTTAGCAATAAAGCATTTTTCAATTAAGGCACGTGCATTTTTTTTTTTTAAAGAGACATAATCCTATTGCCCACTTAGTAGACCAAAGTATAGTGTAAATACCCTGCAGTGCAGGAGACCTGGGTTTGATACCTGGGTTGGGAAGATCCCCTGGAGGAGGGCATGGCAACCCACTCCAGTATTCTTGCCTGGAGAATCCCATGGACAGAGGAGTGTGGCAGGCTACAGTCCATGGGGTCACATAGAATCAGACAAAACTGCGTGACTAAGCACAGCACAGCATAGTGTAAATACAATGGTTATATACACTGGGAAACCAAAATGTCACGTGACTCACATCATTGTGATGGTCTGGAACCCAACCCACAATATCTCCAAGGTCTGCCTGTATGTGACTCTGTGTTTGGTTCAGCAACTCATTTGGGCTCATCTCTTATCCTCACTAGTATCATTAAAAAAATATTTATTGAGGGCCTACTGAGTGCCAGGCCCTGTTCTAGGCCCACTGTCCCACCAGTGAAGAGTTTGTAGAGTTCATTTTCTACTGGAAGGACACAGACAAAAAAGCCAATGGACACATGGGTGTGTAGTATGTCAGATGGCATAAAGGCCAGTAAGATAAATCATGCAGGAGGGAGGGCAGGGACGGATGTGGGAGCTAATTTAATAAATGCCCAGGGAAGACCTTGCTGGGGCGGACCTTTGAATAGAGATGTGAGGAGCAGAGATAGCTGGTTCCCAGTGGAAGAAACGGCAGGCGTAAAGGTCCAGAGGTGGGAACTCTCCTCCTGGTGAGTCGCGGGAGGAGTGAGAAGGCCACTGGGCAGGGAGGCTGGTGGGGAGGGTGTTGACGCCAGAGTGGGCAGGGACCAGGGCACGTAGCGGGCCGGTGGCTTTGGGGATTACAGCTAGGACCAGGAGAGCACTGGAGGGCTTTGGGCAAAGGACAGGCAGGTTTCTCACATGAAAAGAGCCATCACAGCTCCCTGTGTTCCAGGCCTGCTTTCAAAAGTAAATCCAGAGCACTCTCCGGAACGGAAGTGGGATTCTAACATTTGTTTCTAAATATGCTGTGCTTTTCCTATTGTGTTTCATGAAATATGTAGCATTACGGTGACATATAATTATTTTTCTGTCTATTCTCTGCAGCCGCCTCGCTGATGAACTCCAAGGCAGGGGAGTTCATGGGCTTTCCTGGAGACAAGGTACTGACTAATGGGGGAACTGCAGGCACTCAGGCTGGTGGTGGAGGTGGGGAAGGGAAACTCTCTCTTGGAGTCTTGAGGTTACAATCATGTGATACCAGCAGGCTGGGAAAGATGTGGATCTCCTCCTTAGAGGTAGAGAAATTAGTAAGAGACGCCATTCTAAACACTTGATGTACATCACTCACATCTTCCCAGCATCTCCCTTGGCCTTTATCCTGCTATAAGGGCCGTAACTCATGCACCTGGATCTCAGGCTGCTGAGCCTACAGCCCATACTGGGTCCACCTCCCCACTGCCCTCCTTCCTGCAGTCTGTCTGCGGGGGCCCCATGCTTAGCTCAGGGGGTGAATTAAGGAGTCTGGGCTGTCTTCCGGGCTGTGTGATCTATGCAGTTCCGTAGGGATCTGTGCTCAGAAGAACTCGTGATTAGCTTAAGGCTCTGCTGTCATAGCCTTCAAATTCGTAATAATTTAAATAAAGGGCTCTACATTTTTATTCTGCAGTGGGCCCTACAGATTATGAAGGTGGTTTTGCTACCTTGCCATCATACTAGCCAACCTTAGGATCCAGCCCGTTTGCTTTGATTGGTGGATGTTAACTTACGTCTGACCAATGAGATGCAAGCGTTGTGCTCTGGGGCCTTCTGGGAAAACCTTTTCTCCCTGGAAAGAGAGGGCGTCCTGCAGAGTGTTATTTTCTCTCTGTGGCCCTTGCCTTCCTTTGAATTTTGAGCATTTGGATACTCCTGTCCACACCTCCTGCTACTACCCTGATCCAGATAATTTGTTTACCGCAAACGTCCCGGGCTTCTCACTAGTCTCCCAGTTCCCACGCTCCCCCTACAACCCCTCCCCACAACTGTAGTCAGAGAAATCCTATCAGATCCATCAGGTCCTGTCCCTTCTCTCTCAGACCCTCCAGGAACTTCTCACCCCTCTCTGAGTGAAAGCCCAAGACCTCACACCCCCTGCAAGGCCGCTGTAGATCCTGCCCTGCCTCTCTTTCCATCTTCACTCTGCCCCTGCCGCTCTGGCCTCAGTGCTCTTCAGGGAGGAATGAGCTGTTTGCACGAGCTGGGCCTTTGCAGAGCTCTTCCCCGGGAATCCCCGTGGCTCCCTCCCCTGCTCATTCAGATCCCCTCCACAAGTCAGGCCGAGCCTAGCAGAGCCGAACAGGGAGCCTGAGCTGGGACCCCGATGACTCAGCGGAGTCCCTGCCAGCCATGGCCCTCTTGCTCCAGGATTCTCCTTGATTGGAGGTAAGGAAGTGCCAGGAGTCGGCACCTTCACCAGTTTCATCTCCTGTTATTGCAGCTCGATTCCTTGCACAGGGACAGTAGTTAGGATTTGAGTGCAGGGTCGCGGCTGGGGTGTGGTCCAGGGGCAGTAATGGGCTGTAATGGGGAGGGGAGGTCGGAGGCTCCTCTCCCTGAGTCCCTGTCACAGCCTTCAGCCCTTGTCCCTTCCCACCCAGAAGTCCTGAGGGGTTCCGGCGAAGGGTCCGTCCCACAAGTCCATCCCCTCCTGGGCAGACTTCAGCCAGCCTCTGCCCAGCACACAGGAGGGCACTGCCCCATCCTCCCTGCTGTTTCCTTTCAGCACTTTACAGGCCCAGGTTCCCAGTGCAGAGCCGCCCCGGCGTCCCTCCTGGGGTCCAGCCCTGCTGCCTTGGCTTCAGCCTCCAGATCTTTCCAGATCCTTTAGCTGTGTCCTCTCTCTCCGTCAAAGCCTCCCTGTCCTCTGCCCCCTCACTCTGGCCCTGCTGAGGGCTCCTGGGTAATGGGGAGCTGCTGCTGCTAAGTCGTTTCAGTCGTGTCTGACTCTGTGCGACCCCATAGACGGCAGCCCACAAGGCCCCCCTGTCCCTGGGATCCTCCAGGCAAGAACACTGGAGTGGGTTGCCATTTCCTTCTCCAGTGCATGAAAGTGAAAAGTGAAAGTGAAGTCACTCAGTTGTGTCCTACTCCTAGCGACCCCATGGACTGCAGCCCACCAGGCTCCTCTGTCGATGGGATTTTCCAGGCAAGAGTACTGGAGTGGGCTGCCATTGCCTTCTCCGAGCTGCCTCCAGTCAACTCTGTGCTTCCCAGAGTCCCCCAGGACTGTGGGGGTGACATATGATGGGGAGGGGGTGGGCTGTCCTGGGGACAGGACCCCGCAGACCTGCCATGGGGAGGATGGCCAGCCCTGAGGGGGCCGCACAGACTGGCCACTCTCCTTCCTGGCTTTTGGCCCAAACAGCTCTGAGGAAAAGAGCACGGGACGACTCTGGCAGGTGGAACTTGTTTCTGCTAGAGGATGATGGAGCTGCAGGCTACAGGGGACCAGCCCTTCCAGAGGTGGGGGTGGGGGGCTCAGATGCGGGTGGCAGGGCTGCCCTTCCATCTTTCCCACACCCGCTGGGAGGAAGCTGGTGGGGGTTCTGGTGCTGTCACCTGGGGGGCCTGTGGGAGGGGCTGCCAAGTCTGTGTCCTATCCGTGGCCAAGCCAGACCAGGGTCCTGTGTGCAGAGCCTCAGCTGTGCAAAGGGGCGGGACCACCCTGCCTCCTTCCCCCATGAACCCTTCCTCTGTTCCACGGGTCTGACTCAATGGCAGCATCCAGAGTGTCTGACCCTGCCTGGTGGGCACGAAGGAAATCTAACCTCTCTCCTCCCAGTTAACAGAGGAGTGGGATCCCTGTGCCTGTCTGAGATGGAACAGTCCATGTGATGTTCCGAGTTAACTGAACACCTAACAGGTGCTGGGCTCGGTTCCCACGTGCATGCCACTTCCTTGACTCCTCCCAGCAGATCCGTGAGGGGCGCTGTGATTGCTGTCCTCCTGCCGTGGAGATGAGGGGGGTGCTGGAGGGTTCCCTCAGGGTTGTGGGGCTCAGGCACACCAGGGGTGGGGTTTGGGCACACAGCATCGTCACCCCCAGGCCTGCCTGCAGCTGGCGGAATGAGAGACGCCGCCCCTGAGCGTGGGATCTGTCAGAGAGGGGAGCCTCAGGGTGACTCCCTCCTGGGGGGCTCCTGCTAGATAAAAAATGAAGAAATGCCAGAACAGGGTTTTGAAAACCATGGGCTGGCTGAAATGTTGACATGAACAAATGAACAGCCCTCATGTACTAGTCACAAAATGAGAGCTGCATTGATTAAAAACAACCACACTGATTCCAGGCGCGCTGAGACGTGAGGACCAGGACAGACGGGCAACTGAAGACGTGGGTGACTCAGCGCTTGAGCTTAGTGGCCTGGCTTCCTGGGTTCAAACTCCGGGCAAGTGACGGCTTCTGTGCCTCAGTCTCCCCGTCTGTAGTGTGGGCTCACGGCCACGTGCTCCTCCCGGGCCTGGTGTGGGTCTTGGCTCACGAGCGCAGGTAAAGCCTGTGACCAGCACCGGGTCACAGAACTGCCCAGGAAGCCGCGATGGCTGTTTGGAAGCGTAGCCCACAGTTTCTTTGACTCAAGACACAGCCTTATTTGAGGCGACTCCGAGAGTCTAAGATTCAGGCCTTTTGTGGAGGTGAAGCCCGGGCCTGGGATAGGCTGGGGCCCTGGGGACTGGGGACGAAATGTGTTCATTTATTTTACAAAGAGGTGAGTTTATCTGCATTTTCCACCTGAATGCTCCAGGGAAACATTTGTGAGGATGCTGCTCCCAAAATAACCCGTGATTTCATTTGAGGAGCTAATTAGGCGGAATCAATGAGGTTTATTCAAAGGAGGGGTCCATTCCAGACCAAGAGGCATGGAGATTAGAGGAGGAAGACTGCTTGGCTGAATGCAAAGTGGGTGAAGGGTTGTGTGGCCGCACAGCCTCGACCCACGGGCATCATCTCCCTCCAGCCTCCAGGAACTGAGGATGCAAGCCTGTGCTGCTGACACTAGCACTTCCGGTGGACACCCTCCTCCAGTGGCAGAGAGTGTAGAACACCTGGCCCCTGGGTATCTGCACCCCACAGCCTGCCCCAGCCCTCAGGTCCCCTCCGGAGACCCAGGGTGACGTCAGCAAGAACTGGAAATGAGTCAGAGAGGCCTTGGTTCAGATTCCACCTCTGCCACTTACTGGCTCTGCGGTCCTGGGTATATGCATGAGCACGCTGAGCCTCAGTTTTCTTATCTGTAAAATGGGAATAAATAAAAGCATTTCCCTCCCAGGGCTAGTATGAGGCCTGAAGAAGTTCTGTTCAAGTGCGTTTGTAACAAGCTCCTGCCACATCATCCCTGCTCAGGGGATGCGGCTGTTACTGTTATTTCCTCCTTTCTAAAGTGGAGAAGAATAATTATCACATGGATATTTGTCATACACATTATATCCATCGTACGACTGAGCACAGTGCCTGGGCCATGGAGGAGCTCAGCAAATGGGGACGGTTCTCCCCTTGGGTTCTGGATCTGTCTGAACACTTGATACACAGCCAGGTGGGCTGGGTTATGCTGCCTAACAAGCAGTCTCCTGAGCTAACAGGCCTGAACCATCAAGGCTGATTTCTTGCTCAGGCTGCAGGTCCTCAGAGCGTGGCTGGGAGCTGGGCTCAGTCTCCTCCTCGTGACCCTGGGTGAAGGGGTCTGCCCTCTCTGATGTCACCACAGACCTGGCAGAAAGAAGACGAGCTTGGGGAGGGGTCTTGCCCTGGCTGTTAATTTCCCCAGCCTGTGGGTGACCTGATCACTGTGCTCACTGCTCATTGGCCAGGAGGAGTCACGTGGCCACCGCCACAGGGGACCAGAAGTGCAGCCCTGTGTGTGTCTGGGGGAGGGCGCCATTGACGTCCAGAGATTCCTTGGGAACCAGAACTTGGTAACCGCCTCCAAGAGCATGACCTGCGGTAGACTATCCTGGTCCATCGGGGCGCCTGGTGAAGGGAGGGGGGCCACTTCCTTCTCCCCATTCGTGACTCAGGTTTAGCAATAGGCGCCTCGGTGGAGAATAGCATGGCCTGTAGCTAATTCTCCTTCAGATCTCCCCTCCTGGATAATCCCTTTGATACTGCAGAACTAACTAGTGAGTAGGTAGAAACAGGATTTGTTCGATTCTGCAGGAATTGTGCTTCTGTCTCCATGTCAGTTCCCAAAGAGACGTGTTTGCTCCAGAAAGAGCTTCTGTCTTAATTACAGCGATTAATAAATAGTAGCCTCACTCGTGGATGTGTGTGTGTATGGGTGTGTGTGTATCTTTCACAAGACTTCTAAGCTGGCACAACACCCTCCCCCAACCCGATCAGTGCCCCCTACCCTCAGAAGCCCGATTGAACAAACAAGATCCCCCAGAGCAGACTCTGAAGGAGCACCGTGTTGATGGTCCTTATTCCTCCTCCCTTTGGACAGTGACTCTCCAGCTCCACTCTGCACACTGGAGACTCTCCCTTCTTGGGCATAGGAAATTCCAGAGCAAAGACAGTTCAGCCTGGCTCTGGATTTCCCTGGTGCTCCTGCCTGGCCCCGCAGTACTCCTGAATTTCACACCCCCCATGGAAGTGCAGATGAGGGGTACTGTCTCTGGCCTCTTGTGTCATCCTTTACATCCTGCATCCCCCTCTGCTTGGTATTGCCCATGCCTCAGGCCAGGCACCTGGGCCCAAGGGGCCGTTCTCAGAGGCCCATGTTACCGTGGGAGAGGGGCCAGCCAAGTAGGTCTTAGCTCCTCCACCTGGGGCCTCCCTGACCACCTTGTCTAAGGAAGCTCCTCTCTCCTATGGAGTCTCTTCCTGTTCCATCACACTGGACCATTTTCTTCATGGGGTTTATTAGATCATGTGATTATTGACTATCTCCTCCCACTTGAAAGCCAACTCTGTGAGGGCGGAACAGTAGCTGGCCCAAGGCTGGGATTCCAGATCATAGCACAGCTTCTACAATCTAGGATGCACTTAATAAGTTTTCACTGAATGAGTGCAGGAATGAATGAATGAAAAAATGAGTGAATGAATAAAAGCTCATCCTGGTAGTATAAGCAGACTCAGCTCCAAACTTACCTGTCCCATGTCTCTTTTCTTTCAATGCTTGCCGCATCTGAGACCTAATGAAGAACTCATTTGTGCTAATAAATATGTATTAGTTTTTTCAAGATAAGAAACGCATATTTTAATGAGGACTGTTTAGAGGCTCCGGTTTTTAATCCGGGGAAGTTACCCCACTAATGAGAATGTGAAGTGATGATGATGATATGTGGATATTTAGGGATGGAGGCCTGGAAGACACATCAATCACAGAATTGACCAGGTGTCCTAGATGCAGCATGGATTGGAGAAGGATCTCTGCGGTGGGACTCAGCACAGGACCAGAGCTAGATTTCTGCTTAGCCGGTGGCCTGACTTCCTTGGCCTAAATATTCCTACATGTAAATGGGGATCGTAACCCACACTTCACAGGGCTGGTAGGAAGGTAGTCCTGGTTCTTTATAAATTGCAGGCTTTGCTCACCAAATAGAAGGGATGATGGTAATGATCAGGAGCGACCCTACCTGTCACAGATGGAATATCTTTGGCTTCAAGGAACAGAAAACTCCCAAATGAGTAGCTCAATAGGAAGGACAGTTTATTATACCATAAACCAAGGGAGAAGGAAATGGCATCCCACTCCAGTGTTCTTGCCTGGAGAATCCCAGGGTCAGGAGAGCCTGGTGGGCTGCACAGAGTCGGACACGACTGAAGTGACTTAGCAGCAGCGGCAGCAAACCAAGGGAGCCAGGGGTAGCTCTGGGTTTGGCCGGCTCAGAGGCTATGTCTAGGACCCAGGTTCCTTCCAGCTTCCAGCTGTGCCTTCTTCTTTCCATTGGTTTGACTCCCAGCTGTTCCCCCTAATCTGTGCAGGAAAGTTCCACAGCTCCAAGTATCTCAACCTCAGGCCACAGAGCCCAGAAGCAGAAAGACAGGAAAAATGTGTCTTTCTTCCTGTTGCTTCTTTATAAGACTCAGGATACCTTTTCCAGAAGCTCCCAGCGGATTTTTTTCTTGTGTTATTTCAGCCAAACTTGCATCCCATGCTTGTTCCTAGACCAGCTGCTGGCGAAAGAAATGGTTTTTCTTCTAATATTTATTTATTTGTCTGCGTCAGGTCTTCGTTGCGGCATGGGGGGATCTTTTATTTGTGAATTCTTAGTTGCAGCATGTGGGACCTAGTGCCTTGACCAGGGATCGAACCCAGGACCCCTGCATTGAGAATGCAGAATCTTTAGCCACTGGACCGACATGGAAGTCCCGGCTAGGGGTTTTCTACCAGAGAGGTATGCCCCCCAGGAGACGTGTTGGAGAAGAGGGTGTTTTGGCTTGTCTTGATGATTGATGACTTTGCTGGCATTGAGGAAGGTGGGGCTAAGAAAGCTTGATGTTCCACAATGTGTTGGACAGTCTCCTCAGGACAGAGTGGTCTTTTGCAGGTGCGAAGAGCCACTTTATAATCATCTGAGCTTAGAACCTGTGTCAATTTCATATCTAAACAAAACATTTTTGCAATATTTTAATGTATACTGATATGCTGTTTATATTCCAATCTCTCTTTTCTTTTTCCTGCCCTTCTATTGTAGGGTGATTTCTGTTCTTATTCCCTTACAGCCACAATTGTTCTCCAGATGTTGGCAAGGATCTGACCATTCGTCATGTCTTTTTGTGTGTCTATAGCTGTACATCTGCATGCTGAAATATGATTTATGTTCTTTAAAATTATTTTCTTTTATTTCTTTTTTATAATCCACTTAGAGCATTATAATGGGTTTTTAAGTACTTGTGATGTCGTAGATTAATTATTTATAACTTTCATTTCAGGGCAGTAGAAAGGTCATTAAATACATTTCTTCTTTGGAGAGGTCACTGCATCTGATGGATTGAGAGTCATGGCCTGAGTCTATCAACATTCACACCCTGGGGCTGAGAGGGGCGTCTGTGTTCGGAAACGCAGGCTTCCTGGTGCCTGAGCTAAATCAGAATCGGGTTGAGACTGGAGCGTGAGAGTGGCTGTTGGCTTGGCACCCATGGTGTCAGACACATCACCCATACACAGTCCTTTAGCTGCTGCTGAGTCGCAGTACATGAGAGATGGATGGTTCTGGAAGAGACGATTGGAGGCAGTCCCCCATGTTCATTCACTCAGCTGTTACTGAGGATCTATTCAGTTCCAAGAATCACATTCCCAGTTGTGAAGGTCTGGGGGTTCTGTTTACATGAGGTTTAGCAAGAAAAAAAAGCTAAGTTCTGATGGTTGCTTTGCCGTTGTTCAGTCGCTCAGTCGTGTCTGACTCTTTCTGACCCCGTGGACTGCAGCATGCCAGGCTTCTCTGTCCTTCACCATATCCCAGTGTTTGCTAAAACTCATGTCCACTGAGTTGGTGATGCCATCGTCTTGTCCTCTGTTGTCTTCCTGCTTTCACTCGTCCCCAATATCAGGGTCTTTTCCAGTGAGTCGGCTCTTTGCATCGGGTGACCAAAGATTGGAGCTTCAGCTTCAGCATCAGTCCTTCCAATGAATATTCAGGGTTGATTTCTTTTCGGATTGACTGGTTTGATCTCCTTGCAGTCCAAGGGACTCTCAAGAATCCTCTCGAGCGCCACTATTTGAAAACATCAGTTCTTAGGTGCTCAGCTTTCTTTATGGTCCAACTCTTATCCGTGCATGACTACTGGAAAAACTATAGCTTTGACTGGATGGACATTTGTTGGCCAAGTAATGTCTCTGCTTTTTAATATGTTGTCTAGGTTTGTCATAGCTTTTCTTCCAAGGAGCAAGCGTCTTTTAATTTCATGGATGCAGTCACCATCTGCAGTGATTTTGGAGCCCAAGAAAACAAAGTCTGCTTTTGTTTCTATTGTTTCCCCATCTATTTGCCATGAAGTGATGGGACCAGATGCCATGATCTTAGTTTTCTGAATGTTGAGCTTTAAGCCAACTTTTTTACTCTCCTCTTTCACTTTCATCTCTTGATGAAAGTGCTTTAGTTTTTCTTCACTTTCTGCCATATGTGGTGGTATCATCTGCATATCTGAGGTTATTGATATTTCTTCTGGCAATCATAATTCCAGCTTGTGCTTCATCCAGGCTAGCATTTCTCATGATGTACTCTGCATATAAGTTAAATAAGCAAGGTGACAATATACAGCCTTGACGTACTTCTTTCCCAATATGGAACCAGTCTGTTGTTCCATATCTGGTTCTAACTGTTGCTTCTTGACCTGCATATAGGTTTCTCAGGAGGCAGGTCAAGCGGTCTGGTATTCCCATCTCTTTAAGAATTTTCCACAGTTTGTTGTGATCCTCACAGTCAAAGGCTTTAGTGTAGTAAATGAAGCAGAAGTAGATGTTTTTCTGGAATTCTCTTCCTTTTTCTATGATCCAGCGATGTTGGCAATTTGATCTCTGGTTCCTCTGCCTTTTTAAAATCCAGCTTGTACATCTGGAAGTTCTCAATTCACATACTGCTGAAGCCAACTTGAGGATTTTGAGTATGACCTTGCTAGCATGTGAAATGATACAATTGCAGGGCAGTTAGTTGCTTTGTTACGAGTTAAAAATAGAATTTCAAATGCTTGACTCTTACTCTTAAAATGCTGTTAATCCATCCAGGAAATATTTATTGTGTGCTTACTAAATGTGTCCTTGTAGTGAGCACTGGAAATCACACAAACATTGAAAAAAAGGAACCAGGGTCCAGCTAAAAGTAGAGGCAGCCTCCTTCCTAGGTCTCCCTACGAGGTTGTACAAGGTTTCCTTGCAAGGAACTACCTACTCCCCTCAAGCTCCCCAACCACCCTTGTTGTTACTAAACTAGGGTCAGAGGTCAGCATGTTCTAGGGGGACAAGTGCAAAGTCCTACCTGGGAGGAAACAGCATATACACTGAAATCATTGCAAGGTTGGCTGATGCATCTTGGCAGAGACCTGGGGAGTATGTTTAGGACTAGATTATAAGAGCACAGCCAATGACATTGGATCAAGGGATGTTTCTGACTTGGGTACATTTAGTAGGGGCTCAAAGTTTAATGGTTAGTTCATGAAGCTGAAAGTGGCTCTGTTTTGTTTTTAGTCACTGAGGCGAGTCTGACTCTTTTTGTGACTCCATGGACTGTAGCCCTCCAGGCTCTTCTGTCCATGGGATTCTCCAGGCAAGAATACTGGGGTGCATTGCCATTTCCTTCTCTAGGGAATCTGTCCAACCCAGGGATCAAACCCAAGTCTCCTCCCCTTTTTTTTAAACCACTGAGCCACCTGGGAAGCCTGACTCTGTTTATTTGGTTGGTGACAAACCTTGGTCTCAATGGTGGCTGTCATTTAATGATGTTGGGATGACAGTGTTCTTTGCCTGATGTAAATGAAGGAATCCAAAGGCTTAGGGATGTAAGGATGCTGGAGTAAGTTTATTGGGAATGGTAGGCACCACCAGCCCCCCCAGCCTGCTGCATGGCCCCCAGGGTCTGTCAGGCACTCCGCTCACTGAGGCATTAAGGAATCTGTCAGTGAGGGGGTATCTGTATTCTCGAGAGTCTCCGTGTGGCTGTTCTCAGGAGGCCAGATGTAACGGTGGAGATGCCAGAGGGAGAGACCAGATAGGAGATGTAGGGATGAGGACAAGTGACAGCATTGATCCCCCAAATACAAGATGGACACACTTACAGTATTCTCCAGAAGAAAAGAAGTGCTCGTCAGACTATCTCAGGAAATCTTTTCATGGCTTATTCATCACGATGTCATTAGAAATGAAATAGGTGAGCAGTGAACTGAAATATTATTTGAACTATGGAATAGAAAAAGATCCGGTGGCCAGAAACTGCTGCAATGGAGAGTCATGACCTCTTGTCTGTTTTTTTTTTTTTTTTTGAGAGATCAGGCAATAAATTGAATTTAAGAAATTATTTATTTAGTTTTGGCCATACTGGGTCTTCATTGCTGCTCGTGGGATTTCTCAAGTTGCAGCAAGCGGGGGCTACTCTGTAGTTGCAGTGCGGAGGCTTCTCGCTGCGCTCGCTTCCCGCTGCGCTCGCTTCCCGCTGCGCTCGCTTCTCTTGGCGCGCAGCACAGGCTCCAGGCGAGTGGGCTTCAGTAGTTGCAGCACGTGGGCTTAGTTGCCCCGTGGCATATGAGATCTCCCTGGACCAGGGAGTCCTCTACATTGGCGGCCAGACTCTCAACCACTGGATCACTGCTGCTGCTGCTAAGTCGCTTCAGTCGTGTCCGACTCTGTGCGACCCCATAGACAGCAGCCAACCAGGCTCCCCCATCCCTGGGATTCTCCAGGCAAGAACTCTGGAGTGGGTTGCCATTTCCTTCTTCAGTGCATGAAAGTGAAAAGTGAAAGTCAAGTCGCTCAGTCGTGTCCGACTCTTAGTGACCCCATGGACTGCAGCCTACCAGGCTCCTCTGCCCATGGGATTTTTCCAGGCAAGAGTACTGGAGTGGGGTGCCCCTGGGGCATCCTAAGATTAATACATTGAATATTGACCCAAATTCAAATCCCAGTGGACCCAGTAGGTTTACAGATTCCCCTTCATGCCATTTCCCAAGGTTCTTGGCAGCTAGAAGGACTCATAAAGTCCATGATTGCTGGGGTCCAGCCCTGGTGGATCCAGGAAATTCGAAGCGGGACAGTGTTGGTGAGGAAAGACTTATTTATTTATTAATATAAGATTAGATTAGAAAGAAATAGCGTAGTAGGAAAATTTAGTGGAGAAAAGAAGGCTGAATAACTTGGCTTATGGAGAAAACCAATAAAATTCCAGACAAGGAATCTGCACCATCTACGTTAGGCCGCTGGCACCCATTTGAATATTGGAGAGTGCCCCACCTTGGGCTCTCTCTCTTATGGACCTTAGAAGCCGGGACAAGTAAGTAGACATGGTGAGCCTCCCCGCTCCAGATGGGAATTCAGCTGGAAAAAGAGAAGAATGACATGGGGAAGCCCAGCATTGGTGCAAGACTCCAAAAACTATTTTTCAAAATCAGCTTATATACCCCAAGTTGTACATAAAGAAATAATGGAATATGCAGAGTTATGCAGGGGCAGCAGTCCTGACCCTCATTGAGACAAAGCTTTCTTTTTGCATACCCTCCAGTATACAAAAGGTTTACATTATCTTCTGGCCAAGAGGCCTGTTAACATTTTCTTGGCTCTCTTCCTGGATAATTGTCTATCAAACCAGAAAACTCCTTTTCCCTAGAAGTGTTTTTTCTTTACTCTGCATCACCCTCAAAGTACTAAATAAAGTTACATTCCTGTAGAACAAAGGTGCAGTGGGTTATAACAAAGAAAGTACTTAACTCAAAGATCTAATGTTGCTAATACCAGGTCTACTACCTGTTTTTCTATATACCAACTATATCTAAAAATAAAAGATATGAAAATTTTGGCAGCAAGAATTGGCTCAACAAATGAAACCTTTAATCAGTCCTATTCTAATGATTTTGACTCCTCGGAAGCCCCGACATTCCTAGGATGTTTTAAGCTGCCTGTGCCTCCCGCAGTCGGGAGGCCTGAAACAATCACATGCGCAGCTGTATGAGTCCTGCAGGCAGGCTAGAAAGCCATCAGAGGGGTTTTTGGATTGAAACACTCGTATTATGCCCAGGAGATTTATTATCTAAAAGCTCTAATTTTTTCCAGAAAAAAGGTGGTGAGGGGACAGCCCCCTGTTAATGACAGAAGAGTAGGTGGAAAGCATAACACAGTAAAGCAGGCAGATTCTGGTCTTGGGGGGTGGATGCTCAGGAAATTCCAGGGGGAACCCCTGAAGCCCATCACGTCCTTGCGTTTTGTCAGGCTTCCTTTTGTATGACCTTGTCACGGGCGGGATTCCTCACGCTGGCTCCCGGCACATGATAGTAATAAGACCCAAGTGAAACCATTTGGGAATTTCCTTCCTAATCAGGATAGCATTTTGGAGTGAATTGCCACGATTACTGCCACCCTCCAAGACGTGAAAGATGCAGGGGTGGGGAATCCCATTGCATCTCCGTTTCATTTGCCCGTTTGGTCTGTACAGAGGCAGATGGTCCTTGGAGAATGACTGTGGATTACTGTAAACCCAGTCAGGTGGTGAGTTCAGTTGCAGCTGCTATTGCAGACATGTTATCTTTGTTTGAGTAGATCAATGACCCCCCACTCCTCCAATGCAGCTATTGACCTGGCAGATGTTTCATTTTTTTTCTAGACCAATTTGCAAGGACTATAAGAAGCAGTTTGCTTTTATCACTCAGAGCTAATAGTTCGCATTCAAAATCTTGCCTCTGATCTATGCCAGCTCTTCTGCATTTTGCCACAATATGGTCGTCAGAGATTTTTTTTTTTTTTCATTGTATCAAATATCACAGTGTTCCACTGCATTGCTGGCATTCAGCTGTTTGGACCCAACTGGGCCAAAAATAGCAAGCACGTTAAATGCCTTCTTTAGTAAGTCCAATGTGAACCCTGACCTTGGTTCCAGTTTCTGTAGGAGGAAGAGTCCAATCAGGAATCAGAAACCATGCTAGTTATTTTTAACAACAATATTAATAGTGTATTTATATAATTGTTAAAGAGGTATTAAAGAAGTGCAATGCAAAGAGAGGGAGGGATCAGGAAACCACTGGTCACAGGTGAGCTGTCTCTCTTTGTAAATAAAGTTTTATTAGCACACAGCCACACCCACAAATTGCATATTGTTTGTGGCTGTTTTCGCATTACAAGGGCAGAACTGAATAGTTGTGACAGAGGTCATGTAGCTTGCAAGCCTCAAGTATTTACTATATGGCTCTTAAAAAAAATGCCATCCCTTCACTAAGGTGTCAGAAGTGGCAACTGCAGTAGTCAGATACCCCCTTTAAAAAAAATTATTTGTCTGTGCTGGGTCTTTGTTGCTGCCTGCTGCCTTTCTCTGGTTGCATCAGGCAGGGGCTTCTCTCGTTGCAGAGCATGGGTTCTAGGGCATGTCGGCTTCAGTAACTGTGGCACGTGGGCTCAAGAGCGTGCGGGCTTCAGAAGCTGTGGAATCTTCCCAGGCTAGGGATCAAACCTGTGTCCCCTGCGCTGGCAGGCGGATTCTTCACCACCAGGGGAGTTCAGCTACCCCTTTAAGGCTGGGGAACCGAGGGAAGGGCTGAAACGAGCAAAACAGAAGCTTGGGAGAGGGGCCTTGCAGAACTGGAACCGTGGGGCTGAGAATCACCTAGTCCTGGCTGGTTGGTGCTGCTGTGTCTGAGGGCACGAGGGTGACATTAACAGGGACAATAAAACAGGAAGAAGCGACAAAACAGGGACAAGTAGCCGGTAGGAAAGAGCAAATCCTTTCTTCCTGTCCAGTCTCTTAAGTTTTCCTCTAGCCCTCCCTACTGGAGCGCTAACAAAGCTTTCAGAGACAACCCCAGGATCACAGAGTTGCACGTAGAAGGGAGGGTTCTCAGCAGAAAGACAATAGCTTAAGACCTGGTGAAAGGTGCAAGGCCTTCCTTTCCTTAGTCATCCAGGCAAATGAGTTGAGAGATGGACGATAGATTGTGTATCAAATAGGTATGTTCTTTTTTTTCTAAGAGAAATTTTATTTATTTATTTATTGGACTGTGCTGGGGGTTAGTTGTAGCACATGGGATCTTCAGTCTTCATTGAAGCATGCAAGATTATTGGTTGTGGCATGTGGGAGCTAGTTCCCTGACCAGGGATAGAACCCAGGATGCCTGCATGGGGAGCATGGAATCTTGGCCACTGGACCACCAGGGAAGTCCTCAAATAGGAATGTCTTGCTGGTTGTAGATTCCACAGTAGATCTCAATTTCCTCATCTGTAAAATGGTAATGAAAATAGTAATAGTAATAAATCTGTTAATGAATATATTTGGTTGCATTTGGTCCTGACACCCCGTAACCGAACCCAGCACACCCACAGCTGGTGGCGGCTGGAGAGCAGATCTGCCCGGCTCTGTGGCTGATTGGCACTGACGACCTTGGCCTGCATGTGAGAGGGCTGTTTTCGCCCACACTCACTGTCGCAGTCCTGGGTCTGATGAGTCATCTGGCTGACGTTACTGTCCCTCTCCGTGGTCACTGTCACAGGCCCCGTAGCACTCACTTCCTAGACCTTACCCTTGTCTGACCTTCCCCAGGGAGGCAGGCTTCTTCCCTGGTCTGTTCTCTCCCTGACCCTGAGGTCAGGGGCCTTGTCCATCGTGCTCTCTCCTGTTTCCCCAGGGCATAGACCCGGGCCTGGCACAGATTACATGCCCAACAGAGATTCCATTCAGACCTGCATCTAACCCTCAACAACCTGTTTTGGTAGGTTTTGTAGGTTTGGGTAGATTTCATTATTCCCAATGCCTGGTGAGGACATTCAAGCCCAGAGGGCTTAAGTCACCTGCCTGATGTCACAAAGCAGTGAACATGCCCAGCGTGGCTAAAATGTCATCTATCTCATACTGTGTGCTCTTGCTACAATCCTGAGCATCCTTTCCTGCCTTACCTTCCAGGGGCCTTTCTTAGGCCAGATTGCCCCTGGTTCACAGAAGGCCAGCCCTGCCCCAGACAGCACAGGAGTTTGCCCGAGACAGAAGTCCACTGTCCTTTTCAATTTGATAATTGAACGGAGGCCATAAATCCAGCCATATGTGTGTGGTCAGCTGCCCCATTTTTTTCCCTAAGGAGCAGATTTATGGAGCATCCACACTCACGAATGATTATTCCCCTATAGTTTATAGTATCAAGGCTCCTTTATTTCCCCCCAATAAATCTCATTTATATGGACTGGCAGATTAAGCAGTGCATTTCCTGGCGTCAGAAGGCTGTGAATCATTCACACTGTTTTCAGAAACTTGAGATTAAGGTTTTGCATAATGCAAATCGAGAAGAGAAGATGTTTGCTCTGCCCCACTGTGGATGCAATTAGAGCGATGAACACCAGGAGAAATTCACTTTCCGGGGACAGAGAGAGGTCTGCTTGGTATGCAAAAGAGCACAGTTATTTGCAACACAGGAGCCTGGAACTTGGTTAGCAAAGCACCCAGTGACTGTTTGATTTGCGGCGTTAAAGAATTTAAGGATGAATAAAACATTGAATGAATTTTCAAAGAACCATCGTCAGACAGCATAAGATCTAAGCATTTGAGGGGGACAGAAAGGAAGTCTGTACCTGTGATATCCCAACTCCCGGCCCCGGGGAAACTGCATTTGATTTTGAATCTGTTATGCTGCCTGGAATTTTCTCCCATAAAGCCTTTCCTAATCCCATCCATCCCAACCCACGTCCCTTCTTCTAGGAAGTCCTCTCTTGTTTACCAGCCCACTCACCCCAGCTCCCTCATTCGTATGGCAAGTTTTCTCTGACCATCTATGTGCCAGGGATGTTCAAAGGACTGTTCAAAGGACATGAGATAGATCAGCCAGTAAAACAAACAGAAGTCCCTTCGTTCTTGGAGCTGATGTTCCCGTGAGAAGTGAGAGATGGTAACCGAAATAGAGAAGTTATTATAACATTAAGAGGATGCCAGGTGCTATGGAGAGAAGAAAGCAGAAGTGGAGGTGGGAGGGTAGGAAATGCCAGGAGTTGGGACGCTATGCAGTTTTAGGCAAGGTGCTCAAAGAGGGCCCGGGATGATGCCAGTTAAACAGACACCCGAAAGAGGTTAGGGGTACATCTGTCTGGGGAAGAGTGTTCTGGGAGCAGGAAAAGCAGGGCTTCCTGGACAGTCTTGAGGCTGGGGTAAGTGAAGGGGAGGAGAATGGCGTGTGCTCTGCCCTGCACTGTGTTGGGGTGGGGGCCTTGCTCAAAATGGGGGGCCCTGTGCACACTCACCAGGCCTGAGACAGTCCAGCCGGCTGAGCAGTCCCATCCTGTGGCCTCAGAGGAGGGGCTGGTGTGGAGCAGGGGGAAACAGGTGTCATTTTTCTGGATTGAGGATGGACAGGGTTGGGGGAGCGAGGCTGCGGGCGGGAGAAGCGCCCAGCAGAGGCTGTTTGTCCAGGGGCTGCTCCAGGCACCTGGTGAGGACATGGCCTCGGGTCCCCACTGCCTGGTCGGGCTGGCTTGGTGGACATCTGTCTGGCCGTCTCCCCCCATTTTCATGTGAAAGGCAGGCGGGACGTGACCGGGGACTGGGGACCGCCATCTGCTTGGGGAGCTCATTGTGCCGAGACCTGGGTCCCACGGGAGGGGTGGAGGGTGAAGGATGGCGGGGAAGCCGACAGAAGGTGACTTCAGGGCGAGGGCGGCTCTGCGGGGCAGGGCTGCTGCGGCACCATCTGTGCCCGGCCCTCCCGGACAGCCTGGGCTCGGCCCCCTCAGGGGCTCCTTTCCCGCCCCCAGGCCAGGCTGCAGGGGCACCCAGCAACCCCCAGGGGCAGCCGTGGAGCCAGGGTCTGCCCACCAGGCCATCCTGCTTCAGTCACGGGGCGGCCAGAGCTGGGGACGGTCCCTGGGAATTACCTATGGGTGACCAGGAGGCTGCCCTCCCGGGGGACTCCCTCCAGCACTGACCTGGCCTGGACCCTCCAGCCGGGGAGGCCCAGGTCTCCCCTGGAAGGGGCAGGAGGGGACAGCCAGCCTCTGCCGTCTGGTGGCCGCCCGCGTCCCCAGGAAGGGAGGTCTGCGGCTGCTTCCTGCAGGCACTCTGGGCACTGGGGTGGGCTTCGCGCTGGCTTTGGACGCCCCCGGGTCAGGATGCCCCCCGAGCATGAGCGGGTCTGACGGCGAGGACACAGAGCGATGCTTTTCCTGGTTTCAGCTGAAACTTCTGAAGCCACCGGGCCGTGGAAGGAGGCGGCTGTGGGGACCGCTGCCCGCAGGGGCGGAGCCGTGGGGAGACCCGAGGGGTCTCCCTGGCGATCGGGCAGCGGGGGCACCTGGACCCGCGCACGACCTGCAGACGAGACCGAGGAGGCGCCCTCATCCCTGGGCCCCGCAGGGAGGCCTGCATGGGTTCTGATGTGTGGGGACGTGGACAGGAGACGCCCTCCCGGCCCTTCCTGCTGAGCTGTGTTCATCCCCCTCCCGTCCACGCTCGCCCACGCCCACTCAGCGGCAGTGCACACATATTCTGTTTGTAATTAAAAAGTAATTTAATTATCTGCTGAAAGTGAGGTTCCAGAATTAATATGGAAGTGAATTCTAGCTGTGTTCTCAACGTCCTCCTTGCTTGTTAGATAATTGGTGGTGATGAGGATGGTCAGGGGGGAGGACACGGAGTCCCCAGGAGGAAGCGTGTAGGGTCCTCCGCTCCTTCCTTGGCAGCTGCCACAGCCACCCCAGAGCTGGGGAAGGGGAGACACAGCCTGGGACGCCCCCAGACCCAGAGCGCCCCGAGGGTCTGGGGGAGACGGGGAAGGAGCCAAGTTCCAGGTATGGGGGCTGGAACGTGCTCTGCCCCTCAGTGCTGTGTGGCTGTGGGCTAGTAACTGAACCCATCTGAGCCTCACTTTACTCGCGTGGAAAATAAAGATGGTTGTTCTCTCTCTCACAGGGTAGCTGGAAGGATGGAACAGCCTCCCTGAGGTCTTGACTCAGGTCACTTCTGTGTGAGACAGTCCCTGGCCACTGCATTTTAAAGTCCCACCTCTGACCCCAGATACTTCCTCCTTCCCACCTCAGTTCTCCCCGTGGTCCACACCACTGTTGGACACACTATGTGCTGTACTTCTCTCTCATACCTCTGCTGCTGCTGCTGCTAAGTCACTTCAGTCGTGTCCGACTCTGTGTGACCCCATAGACGGCAGCCCACCAGGCTCCCCAATCCCTGGGATTCTCCAGGCAAGAACACTGGAGTGGGTTGCCATTTCCTTCTCCAGTGCATGCAAGTGAAAAGTGAAAGTCAAGTCGCTCAGTCGTGTCCGACTCTTAGTGACCCCATGGACTGCAGCCTACCAGGCTCCTCCGCCCATGGGATTTTCCAGGCAAGAACTGCTGGCACATAGTAGATGCTCAGTAAAGACTTGTTTGGGTGAAATACTAAATGAATGAACGAATAAGGTGCAGAGCCCCAGAGAGGTGCCCTCACATAAGAGACCCCATGGTAGTGTTACCCAGTGTCCCCCACCAGCAGTCTGCGCCCTCTCTATTCATTTTTGTCCCTTCATTTATTCCACTGTTGTTTGCCCACCTCCTACTAAGTACCAGGTGCTGTTTCTAGATACTGCGTGAATATGGCCGGGGGAAAAAGTCTCAAATGGCTGTCTTAGCAGCACAAATCCCAGGACCTGTGAGGTACTGTCCCTGGACCCCAGGCATCTGTAACTCACAGAGAGTAAATTGCTGCTCCTATTAATTACTTATAATAAAGCTCGAGAAGTTAGAATGCCGACTTTCAGGGCCGAGATGGTGGCAGAGCAGAACCTCGGGTCTTGAGTCCCCTGGGTCCTCTTCTTCCTGTGCCCACCCGCCTCCTGCCACAGCCTCTGGGATGCTCCTCTGGCCCCGGGAGGACAGGCTCCTGGAGCAGAGGGTCACGAGGTCCTGCAGGAAGCCGAGCAGTTCAAGGCTCCCATCGACCAGTGCTCTCATCAATACTCTGTCAGCTGAAGCTTCCCGGCAGGGGCCCGTTTCCCAGAACTGGGCACTTAGGGCCAGGGCTGTGACAGGAGGGATGCTGGGGACCTGGCTTCCCGGACGCCTGGCAGGCGGGTGGACACAGGTCTCTGAAAGTGGCTCTGACAGGGGCCTCACCAGTCCCACCTGGAGGGTGCCAGGATCTGCAGGCAAACGAGGGCAGGACCACAGAGCACGGGGCAGAGCAGGGCCTTACACGGGAGGCATCCACTGGGCAGTGCCGCTCCTTCAGGCCTGCTGTCCCTCCTGACTTCCCTGTATCTGAGTGTGGAACACCCTCCACCCCTGCTCACCCACGGCTGGGTCTGCCCTGGGGTGCCCGGCTGTGACCTGCGTCGGGCTCGCAGTGAGGACTGTGGAGCTGCTGGTGAGGCCTGTCGAGTGCACCGTGAGCCCCAGCAGCTGCTGAAAGGGGGCTTTTCTGGGGCCTCCGAGGACTTTCTATCTGCTTGTCTTCTCTTTCTTACCCCGCCCCTGCCCCACCTCCCTCTCTGATCAGCACAGCTGACACTTGAGCTCCCAGAGGTCAGGGACTGAGGAGTCCGGGCAGACACACGCCCGGGGCTGAGGAACTGCCTGGAAGCTGCTGGGCCCCAGGCTGTGGAGGGGGTCGGGGGAGAGGTGGCCCGCAGACCCCTCCCTGGGCCGTGCCATGTGGAGGCAGTGTGTGTGCACCTCTGGTCTAGGGTTGTGCTGGGGACACAAGGAAGAAGGGAACCCTGTCCCCACCCTGGTGACATTCCTGCCCCACAGGCATGAGCAGAAGTCATACTCTGGGTTGAACACAGGTCCATACAGCTGGGTGAGCAGAAAGTCCATCCTGTTCCCTTCACCACCTCCATTTAATAACTTATTCTAAGCCGCCGTTCCAGTGGAAGTGAGAGAATTTTGTAGTTTTTTGTTTTACATTTAGATCTGTGATCCATTTTAAGTTAATTTTTATGCAGGATGTGAGGTTGAAGGTGAGGTCTATTTTATTTTTTTCCCATATACACAGCCAGTGGTTCCAGCACTGTTTGTGGAGTGAACTGTCTGTTCTCCATTGATTGGCTTTTGTACTTTGTCAAATATAATTGGTGATATTTTTGTGGGACTGATCTGGACTCTTACTCTCTTTTGTGAATCTGTGTGTCCATTCCTTCATCGATGCCACACTGTCTTGACTGACATAGCTTTATATTTAGTCTTTAAATGGAATAGTGCTTTTTTGTTTTGGCAGTACTGTGTGGCGTGAGAAACTTTTCCGGCTCAGGATCGAACCTGTGACCCTGCAGTGTAAGGATGGAGTCTTAACCACTGGACAATCAGGGAAGTCCATAGGAATAGGGAGTCTTTTTTTTTTTTTTCCCTAATCATGTGTTTACTATCGACTGTGCTGGGTCTTCGTTGCTGTGCCCGGGCTTTCTCTAGTTCCAAGGAGCAGGGGCTACTCTTCATTGCGGTGTGCGAGCCTCTCATTGCAGTGGCTTCTCTTGATGCGGAGCACGGGCTCTAGACACATGAGCTCACTGGTTGTGGTGCTTGAGCTTAGTTGCTTCTCAGCATGTGAGATCTTCCCAGACCAGAGATCAAACCCAAATCCCCTGGATTACCAGGCAGATTCTTAACCCCTGGGCCACCAGGGAAGTCCCAAGAGTGGTGACTCTTCAAACCTTATTATTCCTTTGCCAGATTGTTTGAGCTAGTCTAATTCCTTTGCCCCTCTCTGCACTTTCACAGTTAGCTTATCTATGTGTATACAAACTCTGCTGGCATACTGATTGATATTATATTAAATCTGTAAATGAATTTGGGAGAATTGACATTTGACTTTGTCAAGTCTTCTAGTTTATGAACGTGGTATATCTTTCCATGTTTTTAGGTCTTCTTTGATTCTTTCATAAGGGTTTTGTAATTTAAAGCATGGAATTGTATGTATGTTTGTTAGATTTATACTTAAATATTTCATTTTTGGAAAGCTTTTGTAAATGGTACTTAAAATTATTTTTAATTGTACATTGCTATTGTATAGAAATAGGATTGATAATGCTGTGCTGGCCTCACTCTCAACTTGCAGATGTTTGTGTATGTGTATATTTTTTTGGTATTGTTTATATAAGCAATCATATGGATGCAAATAAGGACACTTTTAGCTCTCTTTTCCAGTATGTATGTCATTTTTCTTGCCTTTGCGCGCTACTTTTTAAGATTGTATTTTTGCCAATATTTTCTTTTTTTAAAGAAACTAGTATATTTCACATCACAATTCCTGACTTCGTTCAAAACCAGAGGAGTGAGCAGCACCGGGCCTGACTTGCCTCACGCAGAACCCGGCAGAGTCGAGGGGCAGCCACCCCTGTACACGGGGCACGCACGCTCCTGCAACCCCTCGGCGGCCCATTCACTGCTCATCCCTGCAGGTGTTTGCAGACTTTGCTCTGGGCTTTCAGTCTGGTCCCACCAGTGGGGAGCCCCAGCAGGAGGTGTGCAGGACAGGGAGGGTGGTGCTGAGGTGGTGACCTGCCTGGCTGACTCCTTGGTCACCTTGGACTGGCTGTACCTGACCTTCTGTCTATTCCTCCACTCCAGGAAGATCTTGCTGACCCCTGGGCCTTTGCGCTTACTGCTCCCTCTATCTGGGATGCTTCTTCCCTGGCTCTTCCCACGCCTTCCCTCTTCCTTCTATCTTTCAGTAAATAGTGGGGCCACAGACAGAGCTGGGGAAGACCAAGGGAGGGAAGGGCAGGTTTGAGAGCAGGAGAAACAGGAACTTCCCTTCAGCCACATAGACTTGGAGTCAGAATGGACCTCGGGGAAGATGTTGAGTTAGCATCTGGAGCTCAGAGCCTGGAGCTGTGAGAAGGGTCTGAACTGGAGGCAGATGTTAGGGGTGTGTGGGCTGATGTGTCTCCTTCAACGTCACCTTCTCAGGGATAGCACTCACAATCCTTCTGTCCTTATTGGATGCCTCTGTTTCCCCCACACTGTTGATTGTCTTTATCACACTAATGTTATTATAATATTATTTTGTTTTATTGATGAGCTTGGGTTTTGTCTGTGTCTTCCATTGGACTCTGATTCCATGAGGGCAGGAACCTTGACTGCCACATGAGCAGCGCAGTCCATACATAATAAATGCTCAGTAAATATTAGCTGAATGCTGAGTGAATTAGGGAATACACACATATGCATGAGCACACAGACTCATGCTTAACCCATCTGTCCACACACACATGCTCATCTCCAAGACACTCACAGACCATTCTCGTTCATTTGCTCTTTCATCCATACAGCAGTATTTACGGAGTAGGGACTTAATAACTTAGAGTGAGTCTTGTTACAAACAAAGGTAGGTACATATCCCCTCAGTATACCTCGGGACCTAAACACTCAGGCACGGTATGGAAGAGACTGTTCCCCCAGTGTTGTTTTCCCTTTCTTCCTTAGGGAAGAAAGATGACAGCTGGCACATTGCTGCCCAAAATTATGACTACATTTCTCAGCTTCCTTTGCAGTTAGATGTGGGTATGTAATTAAATCATTGCCTGTGGAATGACACCAGAAGTACCATATATAATTTTCAGAAAGTGTCTTAAAGGAAGAGGGACATGCTTTTTTGTGCCTTCTTCCTTGCAGCTGACTGTGATGTGAGTGTGATGGCTGGAGCTCAAGCAGCCGTCTTGGATCATGAGGTAGAAGCCTTGTGTTGTGGTTGACAGAATGATAATATAAAAGGAGCCTGAATCATTGATTAGAGTGAAGCCATCCCATTAACCCCGGCTGCTTACTTCTGGGCTTTGTTAGCCAGAGAGGAAATTATCTTGTGTTTTGCTTAAGGCACTCTGAAATGGATTTACTGTCTCTTACAGTTGAACCTACTGCTGATACACACACACACACACACACACACACACACACACACATGCACGCACACACTGTGGAAACCATTAGCAGGACCCATTCTGCCCAATGGCATCACTCAGATCCCTCGGAAGGAGCTGCATACTGCGTACAAACTCCCACTTTGTATCCAGTGCCCACCCACTAGTCCCGCTGACAACCACGATTCCAGAACAAGGGCTTTATTTAGACCCTTCCTCCTCCAGACAAAGAGCATCGTCCTCCCTTCATGGATTTACGCCCTGTCCTTTCAGTCTCTAATCCAAGAATGTCTGGGGAAGATTTACGGGAGAAATAACCGAGTGAAACCTGAGCTTCTTAGAGCCTGGGGCCGTCAACCACAGCGTCTTGGGAGGGAAGGAAACTTTTCCACAATGGCGCCAGTCACATGGTTCCCTTGGGAAGCTCTTCCCACAGCTCCTCCACCTCCCGAGACCCACTGGCCCCTCACAGTCCAGCCCAGTCCTGCCTCTTCCCTGAGGTCTGCTCTGTGGCCCCTGGCTCACAGGAATGGGGGTCTTCTCCGAGCTCTGAGGCAGCCCTGCTGGCCCACTCTCTGCGGTTTATTTCCGCATAAATGCCCTCCCTCCTCCCCAGGCCCTGCTGCGGGGCACTGCCTCCCCGCAGGGTCGTCAGAACACTACGTGCACCACCCTAAGGCCCAAGATTCTTCTTTTTGGTTGTTTCCTAACCAAGGACTTAGCATCAACCAAGTCACAGGTAAGACCATGTTATTTCACCATAGGTCATATAACCAAAGCTACAACTTTGAACCTCTGTAAATATTTAAAAGTAATGAAATTATACTCCAAGATTTATAAAGATGGTGATAAATCAGGAGTCCATGTTGATTATACGTGGGTCCCCCAGTGTAATAAAAAGGTACACATCATATAAATGTACCTCTCTAGGCCTATAAATTTGAAGTAAAACTAACATATGAGTTATAACAGGCATTCAACATTTCGTTAACACTAGCTTTGCTTATGTTCTTAGAAGTTAGGATGTCTATTTTGGAATAATTTGAGTGGCCCAAGACTGTGATAAAAAGCTGATGTGGAAAGGTGTTTGAGTTTAGCAAGCAGGGAGATACGAAATTCCTTTTGTCGACCTTGGTATGTTGTTGATTTGAAAAAATAGCTTGCGCCGCCGCCCCCCTCCCTTTCCCTTTTCTTCTTACTGGCAAACTCATGTGTGAGTCCACCTGGGTGGTGGGAGGTGAGTAGCAAATACAGAGGACCTACTGTGCGTACTGTGTTTTCACATTTAGTTATAACATTCGTCTATGAAGCCATTTGCCCAGGAAGAACCATGGAGAATGCCCCTTGCTTTTATAGCACTGTAATCTTTGTAATAGACAGAGATTATTTTGATTGAAAAGATGGAAGTCCGACTCACACACTTGAGCCAAAATGGGAAGTTACTGGCCTAGTCGTGGGCAAGGTCAGGGGTTTCAGGAGGGGTTGGATCCAGCAGCTTGACTTTGACTATGAAGGATTTGTCTCCATCTCTCGTCCCTCATTCGCTGGAAGATTGTTCTCTCACAGTGGCGGAGATGGTCCCCACTAACTGTAGCATGCTATTCCACCAGCTTAGCAACCCCAAAGATACTTTCTTCTTTGTAAGAGCTCCAGCAATATCCCAGACTGACTCACTGGACTAGTGAGAACCACTCCCTCTGCCTAAAGGACCGTCTGCTCTGATTGGCCAGGCTCAGGTCATGCCCATTTTTACACAGGGCGTGGGAGTTGTCTCCTCCCAAAACATGTAGACCAACTGTAGGGGTTGAGCTGTCCACTTGATTTCCCTGATTTCCAATAACAGAAGCTGAATTCAGTTACCTGAGGCAAATGGGAATTTACTGGATGCAATAAGATTGCTCAGATGATCATAGACAGCTGAGAAATAGACTTAGAACAGGTGGAACTCAGGAGCACTCCAGAAGAGCCGTGCAGCAGGAATACCCTAGGTGGAGGACCTTGAGGCCAATGCCCAATGCAATGAGCCCAGTGAGTATTTGCTGGTTGCATGAAGGAATAGTTAGTAAAAAGCAAGGGGCCTAGAAACTGCTCAGACAGGACCACAGATTTCTATTTCTTTCCAAATTCTTTCTCCATCGCTTATTTTGGACTGCTTTGCTGGATCCAATTCTGGTAGTGACCTCCAGCTTCCTGATGCCCATCACTCTCCTGGCTTCCAAGATCTCAGGGTCAGTATTTCCTCCTTTATCTCTTGCTGTCTCCTCCTCCTAATGTCTGCATGTCCCAGAATTCTGCCTCCCCCTCCTCTCTCTACCTGCTCCCTCCGGCAGCTCCTCTGCTCATAGCTTCAGGTGTTCCCTCATTTCTGGTCTCTCAGATTCTAATCTTAGATTTTCACAAACTCAGATTCTGATTCTATTTATTAGGCACTGACTAATGCTGAATTCTTTGTTCAGCTCATACAGTGTCTCATTTAATCCCCATGACAACTCAGAGAAAATAATTCTTGTGCCCATTTTATGGACAGGTGACAGGAGGCTCAGAGAGGTTAGGAGCCTTGCTCAAGGCTGCTCTGCCAAGTGGTCATGGATCCAGGATTCAAACCCCAAAGTTGGCAACTTTCAGTCAGTTCAGTTCAGTCGCTCAGTCGTGTCCGACTCTTTGTGATCCCATGAATCAGAGCACGCCAGGCCTCCCTGTCCATCACCAACTCCCGGGGTTCACCCAGACTCATGTCCATCAAGTCAGTGATGCCATTCAGCCATCTCATCCTCTGTCATCCCCTTCTCCTCATACCCCCAATCCCTCCCAGCATCAGAGTCTTTTCCAGTGAGTCAACTCTTCGCATGAGGTGGCCAAAGTACTGGAGTTTCAGCTTTAGCATCATTTCTTCCAAAGAAATCCCAGGGCTGATCTCCTTCAGAATGGACTGGTTGGATCTCCTTGCAGTCCAAGGGACTCTCAAGAGTCTTCTCCAACACCACAGTTCAAAAGCATCAATTCTTCGGTGCTCAGCTTTCTTCACAGTCCAACTCTCACATGCATACATGACCACTGGAAAAACCATAGCCTTGACTAGACGGACCTTTGTTGGCAAAGTAATGTCTCTGCCTTTCAATATGCTATCTAGGTTGGTCATAACTTTCCTTCCAAGGAGTAAGCTCTTTTAATTTCATGGCTGCAGTCACCATCTGCAGTGATTTTGGAGCCCCCCAAAAAGTCTGCCACTGTTTCCCCATCTATTTGCCATGAAGTGATGGGACTAGATGCCATGATCTTCATTTTCTGTATGTTGAGCTTTAAGCCAACTTTTTCACTCTCCACTTTTACTTTCATCAAGAGGCTTTTTAGTTCCTCTTCACTTTCTGCCATAAGGGTGGAGTCATCTGCATATCTGAGGTTATTGATATTTCTCCCTGCAATCTTGATTCCAGCTTGTGTTTCTTCCAGCCCAGAGTTTCTCATGATGTACTCTGCATAGAAGTTAAATAAGCAGGGTGACAATATACAGTCTTGACGTACTCCTTTTCCTATTTGGAACCAGTCTGTTGTTCCATGTCCAGTTCTAACTATTGCTTCCTGACCTGCATTTGGTTTCTCAAGACACAGGTCAGGTGGTCTGGTATTCCCATCTACTTCAGAATTTTCCAGTTTGTTGTGATCCACACAGTCAAAGGCTTTGGCATAGTCAATAAAGCAGAAATAGATGTTTTTCTGGAACTCTCTTGCTTTTTCCATGATCCAGCAGATGTTGACAATTTGATCTCTGGTTCCTCTGCCTTTTCTAAAACCAGCTTGAACATCTGGAAGTTTACAGTTCACATGTTGCTGAAGCCTGGCTTGGAGAATTTTGAGCGTTACTTTACTAGTGCGTGAGATGAGTGCATTAGTACTTTTAACTAAGTCAGCTGACGCTGAACTCTTCACTCAACTTCCTTAAGATGAGCCAACCATTCCTTTAAACGCCAGGGCAGAATTTGGGCACCTTCCTAATTGCCTCCTTTTGTCCACCATGTCCAAGCAAATCTCTAGTCCCACTGTGGTAAGAGTCACAGATCCCTTCTTCCTTAAATTAATAAATAAAGATGATTTTTATGACTTCGTTAGTACAAAGACAAATGTATTTCAAGACGGATTATTTAATTTTTTTTCTTCATGATTTTCAAAGAAACTAAAGTATTTGTGTGGGCTTGGGAGGATCGTGAGCTTTCAGAGTGTTCTCGCTGTGCCTCGTTCCCCTCTCCGCTGGCCTGTGCCAGTCACTGTCTTTTCAGCTGCAGCGCATCCTGAACACACTGGCAGAGCGTTCCTTCAGCAGCGGTCACCTGATGTGGTGCCCCTCGGGCATTCATCCCTCCTGTGTCTTCTGGTGACGCTGACGCAGGCTTCCCTTGGAGAATCTCCGCTCCCCACTCTCAGGCCAGTTCTACTCTGGCTCAAGGAGAGGGCACGTGACGAGGGTCTAGCTTATCGGAGTGATGTGTTCCCCCAGCCTCAGTGATCAGCTCAGGAGGTGGAGCTCCTGGAACCAGCTGGAAAGAAACACTCCCTTTCCTTGAGGGTACTGAGAGGGTATTAAGGAGGCTGGGGGCTTCCTGTGCCGCTACTCAGAGTGGGCTTGTGGGGAATAAAGTCAGCAGAAAGGGAGGCAGAGCCAAAGGGAAGGAGGGAGAGAGAGAGAAGAAGGGAAGGGAAGGGAGAGGGAGGAGAGGAAGAGAGAGAAGACGAGGAAGACCAGATTGGACGGCATCATTGGCGTCCCTGGATCCAGCCGTGCCTGAAGCAGTACAGTTCTTGCCCTCTTCAGTTCCATAAGCCAAAAATCTACCGCTTTTGCTTCGGGTTCCTGTGACTTGTACCTGAATAATGGCCTCCTCCCGAACACAGCTTCCTGCACCCCAGCTGTCCCTTCGTTCAGACTCTGCTCTGACTGCGCAGGTTGACAGGGTCAAGCCTCTGTCCATCCTGACACTCTTTCTTTACCTCTGACAGAGCTCAAGCCATCAAATGAAAAAGACACAACCCAGATGTCCTCCAGAGGTGAATGTTTAAACAAACACGCGCACGTCTCTGTCGTGGAACCACGGAATAGGACTGAGTCATAAAATGGGGTGAATTATTGATACACGCAGCAGCCCTGGTGGATCTCAAGGGCATTATGCTGAATGGAAAAGACAATTGCAAAGCGTTACAAATCGTGTGATTCCGTTACACTCTCGAAATGACAAAACTAGAGAGACAGAACACCTTAGTAGTTGCCGGGTGGTAGAAATGGGAGTGGGGTTTTGAGTGGAGTGGGTGTGAATTTTATAACGGGGCAGCACAAGGGCTTTCCTTTGTCGTGAAGGGACAATCCTATGTCTTGACGGCTGTCATGGGTATGTGAACCTATATGTGGGATAAAATTGCATAGGACAGTATGCATGTGCCTACGTGCATACGCACACGGACACACAAATGAACACATGTAGCTAATGATGAAACTGGATAAGGTCTGCAGTCTAGTTAACAGTTGTGTACCAAGGTCAGCCGAAAATAAAAAGAAACCATTTACCTTTGTGGTTCAAAGTATGAGTGTTGTTTGGGTGACAAAAGTCCTGGGTTTTCTGGGGCTCAAGGGGTTTCCAGGATGTGGGACTTTCAGTCTTCAAGTTGGGACAGTTCTGGGCGAACTGGGACGAATTGACTTTGATAAGTCTTGTGAACCTGGGTTTAAGTCCCAGCTCCGTTGCTTAAGAGCTGTGCGACTTTGTCGAAAATGCTGTTTCTCTCTTGCCTCATTTGCTAGTAATAATAACAAGACTTGGCAGAATGGGGTTGTCCTGAGAAGTCAACGAAATCACACATGTGATCACTGACATGGGGCCTGGCGTGTAGTATGTGTGCATTTAATTGGAAGACTTTGTTACTATTTGGCTATTCAGCAGACTGAGGGAGCACTGCCAGTGCCCTGGGCTCTGCTGAATTCCCCAGGGGCGGGGGATGGGGCGCAGATACCCCACACTGTACCCCCATCTCCATCAATAGTTTAAACAATGGACATATGCACCAGGACTTCAAACATATTGATTACACAAATTTGTGTACTAAAACACAGCACTTTAAAATATAACTCTCTCTGGCTTATAAACTTGACCTACAGCTTGCACACGAGCTGGAGCAGACATCAAACGTCTCATTGACACTTGTTTGTTTGCCCTCTTTGAATTCTGAAGATGGTCTGGTGACACCTGTCGCTTTCTTCTGGGCGCCTCAGTTCCCTGTAGACACCCTGTCTTTGATCGATGGTTCTGGGACTTGGCATTTATACCAGTCACCTCTCCAGTTAACCCTGACCCTGACAAGGGGCTTTCTGTCTGCTCAGGACTCAGGGGATTCACCCATTTGATAGACTTTTTTTGTAGTACTTGCTGATTTTCTTACCCACCCCATTCCCCAGGCCAGAATGGAGCTCCACCAGGCAGTGTTTTTGTCTGTCTTGTTTATTGCTGTATCCACAAGGGCTAGAATGTGACTGGTGCTCATGTTCCATGGATCTTTGTGGACTGAGTGAATGTGAAGGAGATAAACAGCAGTGACATTAACCTGCAGGGTGTGGGTGGGGCTGTCACATTTGAGCTGAGACAGGAAAGACAAGAAAAGACCACAGGAAAAGGTGTGGGGAAACAGCAGGTGCAAAGAGCCTGGGCTAGGATTGAGCTTGGTGAGTTGGCGGAACAGTAAAGAGGTTAGCATGGCTGCCCTGCCATGAGCCGGGGGAGACGGGAGGGGGATGTGTTGGAGAGGTGGCCAGACCATGCAGGGCCTTGGAGGCCATGATCTGGAGTTTAGATTTTATTCTAAGAGCAGTGGGGTGCCATTGAAGGTTTCAGAGTGGAGGGTGACATGATTTAATTTACATTTCTAAAGCTTGCTCTGGACTGTAATATGTGTTGAATGACCAGAGCTTTGGATTGAAGGGTATTGAATGGAAGCCAAGGAGGCTGTTATAATCCAGGAAGGCCACAATGGGTGATGGAATTCAGCCCAGGGAGGCAATGGCCATGAAGAAATGTGGGTGAACAGAGGACACGCTTTGGAGATAGACTCAGCATTCCAGCTTGGCTGAGCTGAAATTTGGGAACAGTGAGGTATGACTTTGCCTGGAAATTCTCTTGATTCCTGGACGTGTTTACCTTGGCACATGGTGGATGATGGGATGAGATGCAATTTTAATAGCACCTTCAAATCCCTGCTTTCTCCACGAGGCTCCAGAGGCCCTAATTCCTAGGCTTCCCTGCTGGGCTTCATGCTTCTGAGGTTGTTCTTTATTTTGAGTTTCCACAAAGCTCATGTTTATTTTTGCTAATTGATATAAATGACTTGCCTTCGCTGTTGTACTTCAGGGCTATGCACTTTCATATTAATTGGTTTGAAGGAGGAAAATTAAGTGCTTCAATTTGCCATCTTTCCAGATGACAGAATGGGAAAGAAGAAAATCACTGGGCTGAAAGAGAGGAGCCGTGAGTACCTGAAATTCATTCTGGAGGAGGGGGCAGTGGCTGCCCTGGGGAGGGGTCTGGACTCCTGAAAGGGGCAACCTGGTGGGGAGAGGAGGGCTGGTGGGGATGAGGTCGCAGTCTGCCAGCACCTTCAGGAGCCCTTCCTATATGAAGTGCTTAAAAAAGACTTTTCAAGGACTGGGCCTCCTCTAGCTGCACAGTTGCCCTGCAGGGTGTCTTTGCCCCTCCTCCTGCATCAGACGGATAGGTCTCCAGCAGATGTCAGGGACAGGAAATCCAGTGCCGAGAGATGTGAACAAAAGAGGAATATATGATTGTGCTTATAGAACTGAAAAGGCTGGAGGATAGTTCTGGCCTCAGGTAGGGCTGGATCCAGGGGCTCTTGCAGTTTCTCCCTCCTCTTCCCTCTCTGGGGGAAGAAATCACTCCCAGTGCAGCAACCCTGGTTCTCTTCCTTCTACCCCTGTGTCCATTCTGAGCAAGGGTCCTCATGCCTGGTTTTGTTTAAGCCAATAGAGGGAGACAGAATTCAGTCCAGAAGCAAAGGAAAGCTTTATTTTTTGATTAAAGAATGGAGGGGTGTGCAGTCCCACTCTAAAGCCCATGCCCCACCCCTCATAGGCCATGGGCAAGGCTGCTTTATAGGGTCTTATTAGTGGGGAAGACAGAGGTCCCTCTAGTCAAAGCCATGGTTTTTCCAGTAGTCATGTACAGATGTGAGAGTTGGTCTATAAAGAAGGCTGAGGACCGAAGTATTGATGCTTTGCATTGTGGTGTCAGAGAAGACTCTTTAGAGGCCGTTGGCCTGCATGGAGATCAAACCAATCAATCCTAAAGGAGGTCAACCCTGAATGTTCATTGGAAAGACTATTCCTGAAGCTGAAACTCTAATACTTTGGCCACCTGATGCAAAGAGCCGACTCATTGGAAAAGATGCTTTTGCTGGGAGAGATTGAAGGCAAAAGGAGAAGATGGAGGTGGAAGATAAGATGGTTAGATAGCATCACCGACTCAATGGACAAGAATTTGAGCAAACTCCAGGAGATAGTGGATGACAGAGGAGCCTGGCATGCTGCAGTCCATGGGGTGGCAAAGAGTCGGAGCATCTCTGCACACGGCCCACTGCCGCCATCTTGGATTGAGTATCGTGGGTGGTGCTCCTGCACACCATGGGGCTGGGGTGCCCACGCAGCCCTTTCCGACCAGGAACTCTGGTCTGAAGGGCGAGTTGTGAGACATCTGCGTGAGGCACCCTGTGAGCAAGCAAAACCAGACGCAGCACCAAGGAAAAGAAAAAGATTAGACTTCATTACTCAGATTTCTATTTCTAGTTTTATTTCCCAAGAATTGTTAATAGGCTTTGCCAGTAACAGTGGCACCTGCGGATTTCTAGGATTCACCTGGTTGGACCTGTCTGGTTACATGCCCGTCTCTGACTCAAACACTGGGGTCAAGGTGACGAGATTTGCTCCTGGCCAGGGCTGCCCCCTGAGGTGCTCTTGTCAGTTAGGAAGGGTGCCCCTTTCTCTTGGGAGAAGAAAGTCTTGTGCCAGGACTCGGGCTTGAGAAGCAGGGATTTCAGCCCCTTGTGTGGGTGCCACCTGCCCAGGTGTGGCCAGCGGTCTTGGATATGCGGACTGCCAAGCCTGAGTAATGGGCCCCGGTGCAGTGGGCATGGGGCTTCCCTCATTCATAGCCGGTGAGTAGAGAGTGCAGGACGGAGGTTCTCCAAAGGACAATTGGGGCTGCTGTGCCAGAAGGGAGACTTTGTTCCTTCAGTGAACGTATTTGTAGAAAGCATCCACTATGTGCCAGGGCTGGGCAGTGAGGACCATGGATGAAAATCCCTGCCCTCATGGAACGTCCAGCCTAGTCTGGGGGCAGAGACAAAACTGAAATGCATGAATTTATTAGTTACCTGCACTCATGACTGCAGAGCTGTGGAGAAAAGGATGCAGGACACAGGACGGTGTGCAGCGTCAGATGGGGCAGCTGTTCATTGTTCAAGCAGGCATGGGTCCTGTGGACCTCTTCTCCTTCCTCCCACTCAGATTCTGTCCTCCAGGAAGCCGCCTGTCTTTGCCCAGTGCCACCCGACTGGGCCTGGCGCAGCCAACTTGGCAGGACCAATGTGGCCCATGGAAAGAGGGCTGTGAGCTGGGTGCTCGGCTCCCTGTGGTCCCCTGGGCCCTGGGGCCATCCTGGGGTGGGTGAGGGGACTCAGCACCACCCTGTCCTAAGCCCACCTGGTCCTCAGACACCAAGCACACAGCCTTCCTGAAGCAGTCCCCCTTCTGCGTGTCTGCCTGTTCCCACTGCTTAGATGTCCCCAGGGCCGACTCTGGGCTCTAATATTAGGGATTCTTCTGGTTGCAAGTGGCAGAACTCAATCCAAGCAGGCTTAAGTGAAAAGAGAAAATTTATTGTCTCAGGGAATTAAAGTCAGGTGTACTGGGTTTCTGACCCAGCTGCATCCAGGGACTCCAACAACCCAATCGTGACTTGGTCTCTCTCCATGTCTGGGCTTCACTCTCAGGCAGGTTGTCTCCACTGGGGGGTGGCCAGCTTCCTTCCCACCAGCCCAGCAGACTCCCCCATAGCACAGAGTCCCTTCCCACCAGATCCAGCAAAAACCCCAACACAGGCCCCCATTGGCCCATTCTGGGTCACATGTCCATCCCACAGCCAATTATAGCATGCAAGAGGATGGGTGGGTCTGCTTGGCCACACCCAGGTCCCACCCCCGCCTCAGTGGGATCAGCCCCGCTCAGTCCACTCAACAGCTCAGCGTGAGGGAGGCCTGGTCCTGAGGGAAATCAAAGGCGGACATAGACACGGAAATCATGATGTCAGTGAGGTTCCTTAGCTCAGAGCAGAATGAGTCTGCGAGGTGGGACATGCCTCAGCCAAGGTCAAGATGCTCCAGCCATCCAGAGAAGGGTTTTCAGCCTCGGTTCTCACGTGCAGTGGTGCCTGGGGGAGTGGCGTCCTCATACTCTTCCATCCATGACCCCTGTGAACTTCCCAGGAGACACTCGGTCGTGGGTGGAAGCCTCTCTCGAACCACATCCCTTGATTATGAGGGCAAGCCTCATATGTGCACCCCCAAAGCACCCTGTGACATAGGAGCAACTCCAGGAAGCCTGCCCTCCTCCCCAGGGGCTGCTGGCTACCTGCTGGTGCTCCACCCACAGCCTGGGGAACACAAAGCAGCAGCCTCTAATGCAGACTCAGCCGTCAGGCTGCCTTCCTCCTCCCCAGCTGAGAGGACCCACAGGGACACAGCGGGAGGAGGAGGAGAAGCCTCTGGGTGAGGAGTGTGGGGAGGAGGGAGAGGGGAGAGGGAAGAAGGAAGGCCGTCAGTTTCCCTCAGAGCGCCTCCAGGGCCCTCAGATGCCTCCACAACGCCTGAGTGCAAATCCACACCTCTTCTCCAAATGAGTGTGTCTGCCTGAACAGGCACCCACAGGCATGCTGTGGATACATACGAGCGAGTGTGTATCCACGTTTGTACAAAGCTTGTCTGTAGCACAGGCATGTGTTTGCACACATGCACACTCCCCTGTATGTGCACATTCATGGAACCATGCATGTGCATGTGTAGAGCGTTTTCTCACCGTCTTACGCACACTTGTGGACACAGTGCTTGTAATAGTGGTATGCACAGTGCCCTGCTGTGGATATACACCTCACATATAGGGGAGTGAATTACTGAGTCTGAGGCCAGACTGCGTCCAGATCCCAGCACCAAACTGTGATCTGGGTCGCATGATTAAACCCTTCTGTGCCTCGGTTTCCTTACACCTAAGAACGTATCTCAGTGAAGCTGTTGTGAGGCTTCCATGAGTCTATGCATGGGAAGTGCTTAGAAGCATGTCTGGCGAACAATGGGGGCTCTTAACAGAGGCCAGTTGTAATCACAGCCCCACGCACGTGTCCACACACTTCTGCATGTGCGCCCACAATGAGCACCCACCTGCAGGCACCTGCACCTCCCGCAGCTGCACTGACACGGGTCTGGGAAGCACATCCATGGAGATGCATGTTCACATGTACAGAAACATAGCAAGTCTGGGCTGCATGCTTGCCTGTTACTCCTGAAAACCAGCACCCACACACAGACCCTGTGCACCACGCTATGTTCATATGCATTCATATACCCATGCACACTGTGTAGACATGCATCTCCGTGCATGCATGCATACCATAATCTGTGTCCCCCGTGCAAAAGATACGTACTCGTGCGTGCTTATCACTCGCCACGCACACATGTATCCCTCTTCCCTGCTGCAGGGCAAGGCCCTCCACCCCCTCCCTCTTGGGCTCAACACAATGCCCTGCAGGCCAGTGTCTCACCAGGAGCCCCAGGCTGAGGGAGGTCGTCATCGCTGAGAACGTCAGCTGTGTGTACCCCACGACCTGCTAGTCCAACCTCAGTCACCGTCCGTCCTGGGGAAGTCTTACCCACGTGGGCCTGGAGATGCGTCTGAGGATGCTCATTGCAGTAGTGCTCGTAATAGCAAAAAAATTACAATTGACCTAAATGTCCCGCAACAGAAGAACAGCCAATAAACTTTATGATTTTCTCCAATCTAAATAACACAGAGACCTGACAGAACTTGTAGATCTTTATTACTGTCATCTTCAAGACGTACTGTTGAGTGAAAACGAGTTGAAGAGTGAAAACACAGTTTCATACCACTCACATGACGTAAGGGGCTTCCCTGGTGGCTCAGAGGTTAAAGCATCTGCCTGCAATGCAGGAGACCCGGGTTCGATCCCTGGGTCAGAAGATCCCCTGGAGAAGGAAATGGCAACCCGCTCCAGTATTCTTGCCTGGAGAATCCCATGGCCAGAGGAGCCTGGTGGGCTACAGTCCACTAGGGTCGCAAAGAGTCGGACATGACTGAGCAACTTCACTTTCACTTCCTTTTCACATGAGATAAGATAAAAATATTATGTCCTTTGTGTGGGCCCATATGTATATGGGGAAAATATATGGAAAAAGGATCCAGAAAAATGCATTAACACATCACAGAGGTTACTCTGAAGGAGGGGATGAAGGCTGGACTACAGAGACATTTGTTCTAAAGAGTCAGCAAAATAACTGACAAGAAGGAATAAGTAAATTTAGAAAGATCACAGGGTAGAAGATCAATAAAAAAATCAATTTAAATTCTATATACCAGTAATGAACAATTGGGAAATGAAATTTTTAAATGCCATTTGCAATACCATCAGAAAAGGTTAAAAGACCTCGGGATATATTTAACCAAATATACACAAGACCTGTGTTCTAAAAATTACACACACACACAAAACACTGAAAGAAATGCAAAGATATACCTAGTTCCTGGATTTAGAAGACTTACTATTATTGTTAAGATGGTAATTCTCTTCAAATTGATGTATAGATTTAATGGCATCCCAACTGAAATTCCAGGAGACATTTTGTGAAATTGATGAGCTGATTATAAGATTTAAATGAAAACACAAAGGATCTGAAATCGTTAAAAATAAATAAATATAACTAAGTTTGGAAACTTACACTATCTGATTTCAAGACCTATTATAAAGCTACAGTAATCAAGATAGGGTGATATTGGCATAAGGAAAAACACAGAGGCCAGTGGAGCAGAAGAGGAAGTCCACAAATACACGACTCAAATATATTCAAATAATACTCAACAGACATGCCCAAGTAATTCAATGGGGAAAAGAAAGTCTTTTTGACAAATGGTTCAGAAATAAATGAATATTTAGAGAAAAATGAACTTCAACCCCTTACTCATACCCTACAAAAATGAACTTCAAATGGATTCAAATGGACTGTAGACTTCAGCGTAACAGCTGAAACTCTTGAAGAAAACATAGGTGGAAATCTTTGATATATTGATTAAATCAAATATTCCTTAGGCAGGACATACCTAGTAATAACAATTACAAAGAAAGGTAAATTGGATTTCATAAAAACTCCACCCCCCGAAATATACCGGGGAAAGGACTTGCAGTGCAGAGTTTGGCAAAGGCCAAGCTTCTCTTCTTGCCTTGCTTGGCCCAACCACATTCTCTGGCAACCACAGCCCTCCCTGGGCTCTGCGTCAGCTACTTCCTTTGTCTTCAGGCCTACTGAGGTCATTGCTTTCCTCTGATGCTAATCCTCAGGGCCCTCACTGTCCCTTCTTGGTTTTCTTTTTTTAAAAATATAAGTTTTAGGTCTTTGTTGCTGCGCTCGCGCTTTCTCTAGCTGCAGAGAGCAGGGGCTACTCTCTGGCTGCGCTGTGTGGACTTCACCCTGCAGCGACTTCTCTCGTAGAGCATGAGCTCCAGGGTGCATGGGCTTCATCAGTCGAAGCAGGTGGGCTCAGTAGTTGCGGCTTGCCGACTTTAGAGGGCGGCCTTCAGTGGTTGTGGTGCATAGGCTCAGTTGCCCCGCGGCACTTGGGATCTTCCCGGACCAGGGATCAAACCCGCGTCCCTCACATTGGCAG
This sequence comes from Ovis canadensis, assembly GCF_042477335.2. Classification (NCBI taxonomy): domain Eukaryota; kingdom Metazoa; phylum Chordata; class Mammalia; order Artiodactyla; family Bovidae; genus Ovis; species Ovis canadensis. The sequence continues at coordinate 92,154,529 of NC_091257.1, read as the reverse complement.
GCAGATTCTTAAACACTGGACCACCAGGGAAAGCCCCTTTTTTGGTTTCCTTAACCTGTAGTCATCTTGTGAACACTTCTTCCATCACACCCTCCTCAGTTTCCCTCTTGAGATTTGCCATCTGTTTCCTTTGGACCCAGGCTGGGATAGGAACTGCTGCAGCTGCTGGTATGAGATCTGTCTGGAGACACAAGCACAGGTGAGCCAGCAGAGGAAATTCAGCTTCATACATGGTGGACATGGAGCAAGGGTCAAGGGAAAGGTTACCTCTGGAAGTATTGCCCTGTCCAGCTCCAATCCATCCAGGGTTAATCACTTGGCATAATAATACTGAGAAACCTCAGATAATTGGAATGGACAGACATGGGAGAGTCTCGATTATATGGGCTTCTGTAGGTCAACCCTCTGTGCTCTGCATTATGTTGATAGAACAAGAATGTCCTAAGTTTGTTTTCTGCCTTCTATCTCAAGGGGAGGTCATCTAGTCCTTGGACTATCACAGATGGACATCTCCCTATCAGGGGCTAACTACTCCATGTCTAGGTTGGCAGCTTGCTGTGTAGGACAGTTCTTTGTCTGATCTGTGGCTCACAGGCTGCAGCTTGATAACTTACCACTTATTCAGCCTTTGAGAGACTTGAAATGAGCTTTTCCAGAGTGAATCGAAAAATTCAGTCCTTATGACAGTTTTTGAGAAAACAGGATTTTACTTACTGAGTATCATCTTTTCTTTCTTCCTATTTGTGGTTTTAACATCCATGATGAATTCAGAGCCAAACTCATACATTTTTGGAAATGCTAGGTTAACTGCACATGCGTCTTGACTACAGGGCTTTTCAGAGCCTCTATCCAATGCACTAATGTTCTAAAGAGGAAGCCAGAGGGTGCAGCTTTTCCTGGACCTATTGACCATGGAACCTTTCCTGAGCAGAGCTTTATAAGGTGCTAACACCACAGGGAACATCCTTGGGGATAAGCTGATAGAACCCTGCTCAGTTATTGCATGGATAAAGAACTGAGGCTTGGAATGATATGACTTGCAATGTCTCACTGTGAGGTAGCGTCACACATACTAGGGTTTGCAATCCAGCCTCATATTATTAAAAAGCAATGGGAGAGTGGACTGCAAGTAGCAAATAGTAACTATCAGTTCCCTCCCTTGTCTTCTGCTTGAAGCCTCAGTTTTATTACCTGTCAAATGGGAGCACTAATGCTTTTCCTACAATATCTGTCATGACACTTTTGGTTGCAAGTGATGGAAAAGCCAACAAGATGGCTTAAGCCCAAAGAGGATTTATTGGATCACATAAAATTCAGCTTAATCCGAACATTGACAATGTCGTCTGGACTCTATCTCCATAGTGGCTTTATGCTAAGGCAGGCCTTCTCTTGGAAGCATCAGGGATGACGCCCAGCAGCTTTGGGTTGATATCCTCCTAGCTTACTCACCCCAGCAGATGAAGATGCCTCTTTCCCAACATCACCGAAAAGTCCCAGGCTCACTGCCTCTGGAGCAACTCTGGGACTCACATCCAGAGCCAGCCGCCACAGTCTGGAGAATGGGGTGCTCTGATTGGTCAGATCTTGATCACCTGATAACATTGACCCCGCTCTCAGGAGCTGCTCATTGACAAGTGGCTTGCTTAGCAGTTGGTTCCTGTCTGTTTTTTGTCATACGGTCTTGGCAGAATCCTTCCAGGGTCCTGATTATTAAATTTTGTTGTTATTTAGTCATTAAGTCGTGTCTGACTCTTTGCGACCCCATGGACGGTAGCCCGTCAGTCTCCTCTGCCCATGGGATTTCCCAGGCAAGAATACTGGAGTGAGTTGCCATTTCCTTCTCCAGGGGATCTTCCATACCCAGGAATCAAACTCGTGTCTCCTGCTTGGCAGGCTGATTCTTTACCACTGAGCCAGGTGGGAAGCCCTGTTGAATGTCAGGGCTCAGCATCTGTTTTTTAGCCATTGCATTTCCTTGAAGAAGTGGCATCATGGCAGAGTGGTGAAAATAGATTGTGAAACTCACTGAACTATGGTTCAAATTCTAACTGTGCCATTTATCCACTAGAGTAAATTACTTAATGCCTATGTGCCTCAGTTCCCTTGCCTGTAAAATGAAGCTAGTAATGGTCTGCACCTCTTGGGCTGTGAGGGGTAAATAACGTGATTCACATAGGTGGATGGCTTAGAACCACACCTCACCTACAGTGGGGGACAGGACTCCGCAAAAGTGAACTAAACGTTAGTTACTTGTTGGAGGAGGCAGCAGTCATAGCAACCACCAGACCCACCTCATCACATCCACTCTACCCCTCTGTCTCCCAGGGACCACCCCGCAGCCAGGGTGGGGATTTCAGTCCATGTTATCTCTCCACTAAAAGCCTGGTCAAGCGCAGTGCCTGGCACATAGTAGATGCTCAATAAGTACTTGTTGAATGTAGAATCCAGGGCACCTTGGGCAGAATCAACCTTTCGCTTGCTCTTCATGAATCATAGTGAAGCAGTTTGTGCTGAGGACGCTTCCTCTGTGAGTCTCTAGAGACAACGTGAGAAGCAAAAAGAGCAAAACCTGGCTGCCATCCACTGGTTAGACCTGTCTCCCCAAGCGCAGGAAGAGCTACCACCTGGTGAATAATTCACGTGCTGCGGTCAGCAGCTCTAAGTGCCATGTGGGCAAAGAGCAAGCGGCCTGCAGAACCATTTCTAATTTCTACCAGACATAAAACCAGGGTCTTGGGTGCTTATGTTTCCAGCCTACTCATTTAAGAGGCAATTAACTGTTGGGTGTCTTTGTCTGTAAGTGCCTTTGCACACTTGTTAGATGCTCTCACCCCTGTCCACACAGGTGGGTGGAAGGTTTATGTCAGCTCACTATTAAAATACAGTTTTAGCGATCCTTTTAAATGACAGCAGCGTCTACACACAAGTCACACTGGATGTTAAGTCTCCCCTTGGGGACGGTAATCTGCTTAAAATTAAAACAGTGGTTAATGGAGAGGCTTTATAAGTCAGCATCTCTTCCACAAAAACATTTGAGCTAAACTCTTTCTGCAGCCCTGCCCTGCTGCAGACAGGTTAGAAGGGAGGTAAAGCATCTGGAAGCCGTCACCACGAAGGGCAGAGGAAGCCAGTTTTACATATTATAAGTGAAGCCAGACCAGTCAACCCAAATTCATTTTCTCCACTATTAGCCTGGGGACATGTGCAGAAAAACAGACCCAATTTTGTTCCATGAGCAAACCTTCCTATTTCACTGGGCCAGGGGTGAGGTCACCCTGACACCTTTCTCTGTGACTTTAATGGGCTGGGGTGGGGCCTCCCCAGACCAATGGGACTTGAATTCCAGGGATCAAACGCCAGCCTGCCAGAAGCTCAGCATTTCCCATCCAGCCCACAGTTGTTCTGGACCATCTCAATGGACTACTACCTGTACTATTATTTAACATTCCTCTTTAAATGGAAACATTAAAAAAAAATTAAACCTCAGCCCATGCAGTTATGGATGTGAAATCATGGAGCTCATGTTCACATTTTCTATTTCTTCTAATAGACTTTGAAATAAATCCATCCCTTGAAAAGAAATAACGTTTATGGACTTGGCGTGTAAAATTACCTTATGTGCTGCAGTGTCCCTGCAGGTCACCTACTTGTGGAAATGCTGAATTAACTCAGGATTCGAAAGGACTGAGTCCAGACAGCCATCGTGTATCGGGATTTGGCATCTGCTGCATGTTTTGACCTGTTTCCCTTGGGTAGTTGATGTGCACATGGGGAAAACCCGAGTGACAACTGAGCAGTTCTTGTCTTGCTCTCCCGAGGGATTCCTGCTTGCTTTCGTCACAGACCACCCCTGCCCTTGCAGGCTAGGTTCGTGGGCACCCCAGGGAAGGGGGTACAGGGTACTGCACGTCAGCAAGCAGTTCTTAGATGTCACTGGCATGCTGCAAAGTCAGGAGGTCGGAGACGGATGGCTGGTGTTGGTAGGACCAGAGACGGATAATTCGTTCCTCAAGGTGAAGGCCATGCTCACCTGAGTTTCCCCTGGGCCTGCGAGAGCCGTGCACCCAGGGAGACTCAACGCAGCTTTTCCTGGAGTGAATTAAGCCAGTAACACCTGGACAGTGTCCAGCAAAGGCCGCAGCATCCACACTTCCCTCTCTTAAGTTCCGGGTGACAAAACCCTAAGGTCTCCAAGTATCACCGAAACATAAGGATTTTTGTAATCAGTTCAAAGACTTGGCGACACTTAGGCCACATATGGACCAATAAGCTCATGGACTGGTTCCTCTGAGCTTTCAGTACATGACCACTCAGGGAGGCGTGACCGCTCCATGGAGGGAGAGGCAGAGACATTCGTGGAGTACAGTCCCCAGACCACCACCTTGCAAACGGGAAACAGGACAAGTTCCTCTTCTTGCTGTGTCCTGGCAGCAGTCCCCTCAAGCAGACCCTCATTAAGATGGACGGCTGTTCTTCACCCTGGGACTGGAAGGGAGCCTGGGATTATCTCAGCCAAGAAATCTCCAGCCCAGAGAAATGTCAGAGCTGCCACATGGATGCGCAGAAAAGAAATGGCACTTTTTTCAGGGGCCCCTTTTTGCAGTGGTGTAACCAAATCTGAGATCATGTGCTGGGCTTTGGGGGTGGGCAGTGCTGATCTGGCGCTGTTCAGGTGCTCAGCCTCTTCTGGGGCTGGTTCAGCCACTGGGAGGAAGTGCCAGTTCCTTCATATTAATAGTGGGAAAGACTTTCAGGCCCTGATCTAACAATGGAGAGTCATCAGGTGGGAACTGACCGATGCCACAGAATGTGTGGGACCTCAAGACCACTGCCCCTACTCTCTGGAACTCATCTCCAGAGACTCCTGCTCAAGGATGCAGAGAAACGATTATATAGGTGTTGTCAGCAACGTTATTTATAACAATGGAAAATAACCTTTCAAATTGGAACAACTCAATATCCTCTACCAGGAGACTGGATAAATACTGCAGTGATTAAACTTTTATTAATTTTTTAGCCATGCCCCATGGCATGTGGTATCTTAGTTCCCCGACTGGGGGTAGAACCCATCCCCTCTGCCTTGAAAGTGTGGAATCTTAACGACTGGACCAGCAGGGAAGTCCCTGAAAACTTTGTTGTTGTTGTTGTTGAAGGCAGTGGTTAAGAACATGGGCTCTGGGGTCAAATCGTGGCTTTACTACTCACTGGCTGTGTGACCTCGAACACGTTTCTTTGCCTTACTGTGCCGCAGTTTCTCCACTTTTATAAGGAGAGAAAAAATATTAATGTATTTTGAGGCTCTCATAGCTTTCTTTGTTTAGCTCTCCCCACTGTCCCCATTACACTTTCTTAAGCCAGGATATTCTGTTGGTTTTCACGAAGAGTCACGGACGCAAAATTACAATCAGAGCCACATACTAGCTTATTGGAATCACGGATCCTACAGCAAATGTTTATTGCTTCCAAGAGAGAAGAGCTGGTGCTCAGCCATCAACCTAGGGATTCAGGTTGAAAGATGGGTGTTACCCTTGTTCTTCTCTCTGCCTCAAGCCACACCTCCTGTCCCGCAAGTACAGATGGAGCCTGTACAGTGCCGCTTCTCACCAACTGCCCTGCACACCCTAGTCCAGGCTTCATTAGCTCCTGCCTGACAAGGACACCAGCTTCTCCCTTGTCTCCCTGCTTCTACCCTTGTCCCTGCAGTTCCCTCTTCACATGCAGCCAGGGAACCTGGTGGAAACCGTGAGAGCTCACGTCCCTTCCCCTTTGAAGTCTCTATCCCTGTTTTCATTCATTTAGAATAAAATCTAAGTGCATCAAAATCTAAATAAGTAAAAACTAAGTCTCTAAATAGAATAAAATCCCCACCGTGGCCTTGCTCAGTCTTTCTAGATTGCCCCTCTGTGGCAGCCTCTCCCACCTTTGCTGTCTGACATCCCTCCCTCCTTTTGTGCCAGATTTAGCCGTTTTTTTCTCTTTGAAATGATTGCATGCATTCATTTTCTAATGTGATGACTCTCCCTGACTCTTTGACAGTAGGACTGGGCGGTGGGTGCTGGGAAGAGCCGAGTCCTGCCCAGATGACCACTGTCACTTCTTTCCCTTGAAATCCTTTGCTCCGTCCAACAGCAAAGGTGAGCCAGTTAAAACCCTGCCTGACCTCAGGGCCTTTGCACTTGCTGTTCCCTGCGCCTGGACTGCTCTTCACACAGTTATCTGAGCGGCTCTCTCCTTTACCTCCTTCAGGCCTCTCCTCGGATGTCACCTTCTCAGTAAGGCCCTCCTTGGCTGCTCTGTTTAAAATTGTCACCTCTTCCCATCCCTGCCCATGCCCTGTCCTCCCTGCTGGCCCTTACCAGTCTCTGATGTGATATATGTTTTATGTGTTTGCTGATCTGACCCCATGAGAATGTGTGTCTCAGAAGCACTGTATGGGCTTTGTTCATGGCTATATCCAGGTAATAAAATAGTGCCTGGCACACAGTAGGTGCTCATGTATATTTATGGATGAGAGAGAGAAAAAAAAAAACCCTCTTCCCCTCTGTTTTATATTATAGTGCGTTAACAGAGAATTTGAGGTATGGGAAGGCCAACAGATCAGAAAAGCGCTGCCATTAAAGAAGTAATTTTAAAATTTTATTTATTTATTTTTGGCTGTGCAGGGTCTTCGCCGCTGCTGCATGCGGGCTTTCCCTCGTTGTGGCAAGCGGGGGCGACTCCCTACTTGCAGGGTGCGGGCTTCTCCCTGCAGTGGCTTCTCTTGTTCCAGGGCGCGGGGTTAGTAGCTGTGCTCACGAGCTTAGCTGCTCCATGACGTGAGGAACCTTCCTGGATCAGGGATTGAACTTGTTTCCCCTGTGTTTGGCAGGCAGATTCCTAATCACTGCACCACCAGAGAAGCCTGAAGAGATAGTTTTTTTTTTTTTTTTAAACAGTTTCCAAGGAAGCTTGCCACCCACTGGGGGCCGTAGTGGGAAGTGCCTGGTGGGGCAGAGGCACACGAAGGGGGCACTGTGGACAGGAGCCTGTGGTTTCCGTGGGAAGGAGTAGAAGAAGCAGGGCAAGCAGGCTTTGGATTGGCAAGCGGATTTGGGGGCAGAGGAGCTGTCTCTGGTTGTTTGATGCTGTCCCTGGGGTGACGAGGGCAGGTGGATAGTGGCCTAGAGTGTGAAGGCCTGAAAAAGACGGTTGGGATGTAGGCTCTGCACTGGTTGGCACGTAGCTGAAAAGTACACTCACAGGCAAGTTGTTATTATCTCAAGGAATTGGCCATCCCTGGGAGGGGCAGTCCCTCCAGGGTTAGCAAGGCCCCAGAATATAGAAAATAAAAGACAGGGTTAGTTCACCCTTCTCCTGCTGACAGCACTCCCAGCCATGCTTTGAGGGCACGGCTTCTCCCTATTCCCTGTGAAGGGTGCAGTATGTGACCCAAGCAGAGCCAGTCAGCACATTCCATTCCACTAAGCCCAGCAATTGACTCGGAGACAGACATGTGACCCAGATCTGACCAAAGAGAGAGAAGTACTCAGGCTGAGAAAAAGATGTAGGGATGGGTCACTTGGGGGTGCTGGAGGCTCAGCTAAATGTGATACTCCTATTTCCTTTTGTCAGTGATTGGTTAATGGCTGGGTGCGTGCTTAGAGCCAGGTAAAATACTGGGTGTCCTCCTATACTGATATTTGAATTTCAGATAAGCAATGAATAGTTTTTTAGTATAAGTATGTCACAATTTAAATTCAGGACAGACTATGTTTATTTGCTAAATCTGGCAACCTTATTAGAACCCTCTCTGGGAATTAAAAAAAAAAAACCATAATGAGATGTCTAAGGGGGAATGGGTGGGGCAGCTGGCGGCTGGGTTCTGTAAGAGACTTTAATCCCCGCTTAAGAGAAAGATAGCAAAGAGTCTACTGTTCATTTCTCCTCTGTGTTAGGATGTGATGTCTGGAACTGTGCAGCCATCTTGAAACCATTAGGCATCAAGTTTGAGAACAGATGAGGATGCTTGAGCTCCTTAATTACAACATTGTACTTCCAAACCCAACCCCAGGAATGCTTCTCTCTGTACTTATTTTTATGTGAGATAATTAAATGTCTGTCTTGCTTAAGCAAGCAGTTCTTAATCTTTGCTACATATTAGAAGCACTTGGGGAGAATTTAAATACATGGATGCCCATGCTGTACTCAATAGTAGTCATAATTTCTGAGGTTAGGACTCAGGCATTGGTGGGTTTTTAAAGCTCCCCAGGTGATTGTAGTGTGCAACCGCTTGCTACTCAGAGTGTGGTCCCTGGACTCGAAGCTTGGGCTTCTCCTGGGAGGCTCTTACAGCCATGAACCCAGACCTAATCAATTAGAAGCTGCTGTTTAACAGGGAACCCAGGAGATTTGTCTGCACATTAAAATTTGGAAAGCACTGGCTTAAACCACTGTTAATTATTTACTGCCTTGCAGCTGAACAAATCCTGATTCCTGTTCAAATAGTCAGGACTCCAAGGCACTAAGAATCCCCACCCGACAAGGGTTCCCTGTGCCCTGAAACAGCCAGATGCACAGCATTCAGAGGTTTGGTGTCCTCTGGACAGTCTCCACCTCTAACGCAGGCTACACACAGCTTTTTGGCTGATGTGATTTTCACCAGAGCATGAACCTCTCCTGAACTTCTGTGCAACATTTTAGCCAAAAAGCTCCCTTCCTGCGGCCACCAAAGTGGGTCAGGTCACCCGCGAGGCACGTACTGGGATCCAATGAGGAAGGCTGTTGGCCACCCTAACACATCTGGCTTCCGCCTGGCCAAACACGACTTGGGTACTTTTTCTTGGTCCCCAGGGGTATGGCCCCGCCAATCAACTCACACGCATGGGAGCTGCTTATAAGGCGATTCTAGGGCTGGGATAGAATGCAGCTGAGTCACAAGCAGGGTCACGGTAGGCAAAGCTATGACCAGGGTTTTCATTAGATGAAGCTGTGGGTCAGAAGGCAGGGCCACTGAGAGATGTCCACTTGTGTTTCAAAGTCAGCAAGAGAGCATGAAACATCCAAAACAGAGTGGTCTCTGGGTGGAAAGAAGGCCCTGCTTCCCTGAGAAATGAGGCCTAAGAACAGGTAATGTCTGTCCTTGGACAGGATGGGCTGGGAATATTCCCCATTCAGTCCATCCTTGTAATGCACTTACCTTTTCAGTGGAGAGAGGAGTTATCCTCAGATCAAGGCGAGTGACCTCTGTATATCAGTGGAAGTCCTCGTTATTTATTTGCCTTTATAAACACATGTTAGAACCGGACATACATACACATATCAATACATGTTAGAACTGGACATATAAATTCATGTTACAACAGTTAGAACAGGACATGGAACAACGGATTGGTTCCAAATTGGGAAAGGAGTACATCAAGGCTGTATATTGTCACCCTGCTTATTTAACTTACATGCACAGTATATCATGTGAAATGCTGGACTGGATGAAGCACAAGCTGGAATCAAGATTGCTGGGAGAAATATCAATAACCTCAGATATGCAGATGACACCACCCTTATGGCAGAAAGTGAAGAACTAAAGAGCCTCTTGATGAAAGTGAAAGAGAAGAGTAAAAAAGTTGGCTTAAAACTTAACGTTCAAAAAACTAAAATCATGACATCCGGTCCCATCACTTCATGGCAAATAGGGGAAACAATGGAAACAGTGACAGACTTTATTTTCTTGGGCTCCAAAATCACTGCAGATGGTGACCGCAGCCATGAAATTAAAAGACAGTTGCTCCTTGGAAGAAAAGCTATGACCAACCTAGACAGCATATTAATAAGTAGAGACATTACTTTGCCAACAAAGGTCCGTCTAGTCAAAGCTGTGGTTTTTCCAGTGGTCATGTACGATGTGAGAGTTGGTTCTATAAAGAAAGCTGAGCACTGAAGAATAGATGCTTTTGAACTATGGTGTTGGAGAAGACTCTTGAGAATTCCTTGGGCTGCAAGGAGATCAAACCAGTCAATCTTAAAGGAAATCAGTCCTGAATATTCATTGAAAGGACTGATGTTGAAGCTGAAACTCCAAAACTTTGGCCACCTGATGTGAAGAACTGACTCATTTGAAGACGCTGATACTGGGAAAGACTGAAGGCAGGAGGAGAAGGGGACAACAGAGAAAGAGGTGGTTGGAAGGCATCACCGATTCGATGGACATGAGTTTGAGCAAGCTCCGGGAGTTGGTGATGGACAGGGAAGCCTGGCGTGCTGCAGTCCATGGGGGTGCAAAGAGTCAGACACGACTGAGCAACTGAACTGAACCGAACCGATAAATACATGAATTGGACCTGCAACATCACTGAATGTGAACCACATTCTGTGCAGACACACAAAGGCTTATTTGGATAAACACACACAAATACACTCATCCTCTAAGCTAGACTTTTTCTAGTTAATTCTTCACTCAACCGGTAAGTTTGGACGCTTAACAAGTCTTGGCCTTTTTAATTTATTTTTTGTTGATGTAACACTGGATTATAACATGATATGAGTTTCATGTGTACAGTATTATATTTCTACTTCTGTATATCCTACAATGTGAAAAAGTGAAAGTGAGAGTCACTCAGTTGTGTCTGACTCTTTGCAACCCCATGAATTCTCCAGGCCAGAATACTGGAGTGGATCTCCAGGGGATCTCCCCAACCCAGGGATTGAACCCAGGTCTCCCACATTGCAGGTGGATTCTTTACCAGCTGAGCCACAAATGTGCCGACCATCAAAACTTTAGGTTCCATCCATCACCATACAGTTGATCTCCTTTACCCATTTCATCCCCCTCCCATCTCTTCCTCTCTGGTAATCACTATTCTCTGTGTCCATGTGTTTGTTTTTATTTGGTTATTCATTCATTTATTTTTTTATTTTTTAAATATCCCACATATGAGTGAAGTCACACAGTATTTGTCTTTATCCTGACTTACTTCAACTACCATGATGCCCTCAAAGTCCATCCATGTTGTAGCAAATGGCAAGAGTTTATCTTTTTTTTAATGTCTGAGTAGTACTCCATTGTATATATTTTGTATTCTTCTTTATCCATTCATCTATTATGGGCACTTAGGTTGCTTCCATATCTTGGCTATTGTAAATAATGCCGTGATGAACATAGAGGTGGCTATGCCTTTCCAAATTGCTATTGTTGTATTCTTTGGATAAACACCCAGAAGTGGCATAGCTGGACATGAGTCTGAGCAAACTCCGGGAGATGGTGATAGACAGGGAAGCCTGGTGTGCTGCAGTCCTTGAGGTCACAAAGGGTCAGAAACAGCTTAGCAACTGAACAACAACAGCAAATGGTAGTGCTATCCCTAATTTTTTGAGGAACCTCCATGTTGTTTTCCATAGTGGCTGTACCGATTTACATTCCCACCAGCAGTGTATGACAATTTCATTTTCTCCACCCTCACCAACATGTGTTATTTCCTGCCTTTTTGATAGCAGCTCTTCTACCAGGCATGAGGTGATGTCTCATTGTGGTTTTGATCTGCGTTTCCCTGGTGATGAGTGATGCTGTGCATGTTTCCATGTGCCTGTTGGCCATCTGTATGTCTTCTTTGGAAATGTGTCTATTCAGCCTTTCTGCCTGTTTTTAAATTGGGTTTGTTTTTTGTTGCTGTTGCTTGTATGAGTTCTTTATATATCTTGGATATGAACCCCTTATTGGATATACTATTTGTAAGCATCTTCTCCCATTCAGTAAGTCGTCTTTCACTTTTCTGATGGTTTCCTTTCCTGTGCAGAAGTTTGTAGCTTGATTTAGTCCCATTTGTTTATTTTTGCTCTTGTTTTCCTTGCCTGAGGAGACATGTCTGGAAAGATATTGTTAAGACTTATGTCCAAGAGCATACTACCTATGTTTTCTTCTAGGAGTTGAATGGTTTCACGTCTTATCTTCAAGTCTAAACCATTTTGAACTGACTTTTGTGTGTGGTAGTGGTCATTTTGCCTTTTTGAACGTAGCTGCCTGGTTTTCGAAACATCGTATGTTGGAGAGACTGTCCGTTCTCCATTGTTCTTCACTCCCTTCTTGTAAATTAACTGTTCATATGTGTGTGAGTCTATTTCTGGGCTCTTAAGTCTATTCCATTGCTCTATGTAGCTGTTTTTCTACTAATACCATGCTGTTTTTTTAAATTGAGTTATTTATTGGCTGTGGTGGGTCTGTGTTGCTGTACACAGGATTTCTCTAACTGCAGTGCATGGACTCATTGCGGTGGCTTCTCTTGTGGGCAGTATGGGCTCCAGATGCTTGGGCATCAGTACCTGCAACATGTGGGCTCAGTACTTGTGGCACATGGGCTTAGTTGCTCTCTGGCATTTCAGATCTTCCCTGACCAGGGGTCAAACTGTTGTCTCTGGCATCAAAAGGTGGTTTAACCACTGACTCACCAGGGAAGCCCTTGCCATGTTGCTTTGATTGCTGTGACTAGTATAGTTAGACTAACGGTGATGGACAGGGAAACCTGGTGTGCTGCAGTCCATGGGGTCGCGAAGAGGTGGACATGACTGAGCGACTGAACTGAACTCAACTGAATACCGTTTGAAAGCAGGAGTATGATACTGCCAGCTTTGCTCTTTTTTTCTCAGGATTGCTTTGGCTATTTGGGGTCTTATGGTGCCATACAAATTTTAGATTTTTTTCCTATTTCTATGAAAAATGACCTTGGGATTTTGGTAAGAATTGCACGGAATCTGTAGATTGCTTTAGGTGATATGCACATTTTCACAATATTCTCTCTTCCAATCCACGGGCTTGTGATATCTTTCCTCTGATTTGTGTCTTCTTTAGTTTCTTTCAAAAATGTCTTACAGTTTTCAGTGTACAGATCTTTCACCTCCTTGGTTAAATCTATTCCTAGGTATTTTATTCTTTTTGTTGTGATTGTAAATAGGATTGTTTTCTTAATTTATCTTTCTGATAGTTAATTACTAGTGTATAGAACAGCAACAGATCTCTGCATGTTTTAATCTTCATTCTGCAACTTCACTGTCCTCATTTATTATTTATTATTTACAATAGTGTCTTTTTCCTTTGGTGGAGTCTTTGGTGTTTTCTATATACAGAATCATGTCGTCTGTAAAGGGTGACAGTTTCACTTTTTCCTTTCTAATGTGGATGTCTTTATTTCTTTTCAGTGCCCAGTTGCTCTTACTAGGACTTCTAATACGATACCGTGTTGGATTAGTGTCATGTAAATGAACAGCTTTGTCTTGTTCCTGATTTGAAAGGGGTAGTTTTCAGTTTTTCACCGTTAAGTACGATGTTAGCTGCGGGTTTGTCAGATATGTCCTTTATTACATCGGAATACATTCCTTTTGTACCTACTTTATTGAGAGGTTTTATCATAAATGGGTGTTGAATCTTGCCAAATGCTTTCCTGCATTTATTGAGATGACTATATGGTTTTTATCTTTCATTTAAAAAAATGTGTTGATTCACGTTGATTGATTAGTGGATGTTAAACCATCACTAAATCTCTGGAATAAATCCCTTTTGATTGTGGCATATGATTCTTTTACTGTATTGTTGTATTTGGTTTGCTAATATTTTGTTAAGGGTTTTTGCGTCTATGCTAATCCGAGATATTGGCCTATAACTTTCTTTTTTGCATGTTCTTTTTGTTTGGTTTCAGAAGCAGGGTGATGTTGGCCTCATAAAATGAATTAAAAAGTATTCCTTCCTCTTCAGTTATTTGCAGCAACATGAGAAGGTAGGGATTAAATCTTTTTGGAATGTTTGGTAGAATTCACCTGTGAAGCATCTAGTTCTGTACTTTTGTTTTTGGGGAGTTTTTATTTGTTTGCTTTTACTGTTTCAATCTCTATATTAGTGATCCAGTCTAGTCAGATTTTCTATTATTTCATGATTCAGTCATAGAAGGTTATATGATTCTAAGAACTTGTCCATTTATTCTAGGTTGTTCAACTTGTTAGTATATAGCTGTTCATGGTATTCTCTTAAAATACATTGTGTTTCTGTGGTATCTGTTTTTGTTCCTTATCTTTCACGTATGATTTTATTTATCAGAGCCTTCTCTCTTGTTTCTTAGCAAGTTTAGCTAAGGGTTTGTAAATTTTATCTTCTCAGAGAATGAGCTCTTGTTTTCATTGATCCTTCTTATTGTCTTTTTAGTCTCTGTTCCATTTATTTCCTCTCTAATCTTTATTATTTCCTTCCTCCTAGTGACTTTGGGATTTCTTTCTTTTTCTAGCTCCTTCAGGTGTAAGGTTAGATTGTTCAGGACTTTCCTTGTTTCTCTAGGTTCTCCTGTATTGCTAGAAACTTCCCTCTTAGGACCACTTTTGCTGTGTCCTGTAGACTTTGTATGTTGTATTTTCATTTTTCGTTGACTAATCTTCAATTTCTCCTTTGATTTCTTAGTTCACCCAATAGCTTGTTCAATAGCGTGATGTTTAGTCTTCACAGATCTGTGACTTTTCCAGCTTTCCTCTTGGAGTTGATTTCGAGTTTCACACCATTGCATTTAGAAAAGATTCTTGATATGACGTCAACCTTCTTAATCTACTGAGATTTGTTTTGTGTTCCAACATATGATCTATCATTGAGAAAGTTCTGTGTGCACTTAGGAAGAATGTGTATTTTTCTGCATTTGGATGGAATGTTCTATACAAGTGTATCAAATCCATCTGGTCTAATATTTCAGTTAAGGACATTCTTTTCCTTGTTAACTTTTTGTCTGAATGACCTATCCACTGATGTAAGTGAGGTAGGTTTTAAGGTCCTCTTGTATATCTGTCAGTTTCTCCCTTTAGATCCGATAATAACTATTTTATATAAGTCGATGCACCTCTATTATGTATTATATATTAATAACCAAATTGCCAGGAGAAATGTCAATAACCTCAAATATGCAGATGACACCACCCTTAAGGCAGAAAGTGAAGAGGAACTAAAAAGCCTCTTGATGAAAGTGAAAGAGGAGAGTGAAAAAGTTGGCTTAAAGCTCAACATTCAGAAATCGAAGATCATGGTATCTGGTCCCATCACTTCATGGCGAATAGATGGGGAAACAGTGGAAACAGTGTCAGACTTTATTTTTTGGGGCTCCAAAATCACTGTAGATGGTGATTGCAGCCATGAGATTAAAAGACGCTTACTCCTTGGAAGAAAAGTTATGACCACCCTAGATAGCATATTCAAAAGCAGAGACATTACTTTGCCAACAAAGGTCTGTCTAGTCAAGGCTATGGTTTTTCCAGTGGTCATGTATGGATGTGAGAGTTGGACTGTGAAGAAAGCTGAGTGATGAAGAATTGATGCTTTTGAACTGTGGTGTTGGAGAAGACTCTTGAGAGTCCCTTGGACTGCAAGGAGATCCAACCAGTCCATTCTGAAGGAGATCAGCCCTGGGTGTTCTTTGGAAGGACTGATGCTAAAGCTGAAACTCCAGTACTTTGGCCACCTCATGCGAGAGTTGACTCATTGGAAAAGACTCTGATGCTAGGAGGGATTGGGGGCAGGAGGAGAGGGGGATGACAGAGGATGAGATGGCTGGATGGCATCACTGACTCGATGGATGTGAGTCCGAGTGAACTCCGGGGGTTGGTGATGGACAGGGAGGCCTGGTGTGCTGCAATTCATGGGGTTGCAAAGAGTTGGACACAACTGAGCAACTGAACTGAACTGATGTCTTCTTGATGAATTGTTCCCTTTGTAAACTCTCTATTTTTGTCTCTTGTTACCTTTTTTGGCTTGAAGTCTATTGTGTCTGAGGTGAGTATAACTACACACACTTCCTTCTGGATGCTATTTGCTTTAAGTAGCATTTTCCATCCCTTCACTTTGAACCTTTATTTGTTTTTAGAACTGATACGAGTCTCTTGGAGGCAGCATTTAGTTGAATCTTGTGTTTTCTTATTCATCCAGCCATTCTTTGTCTTTTGATTGGTGAATTCAATCCGTTTTCATTTAGGATGATTAATGATTTGTCTGGGAAAGTATTTCTCCTTCATATCTGAATGATAACTTTGCTGGATAGAGTATTCTTGGGTGACAGTTTTTACCTTGCCATATTTTGAGAATGTCATTCCACTTCCTCCTGGCCTGTAGAGTTTCTGGTGAAAATCTGCTAATAACAACAAATATAAAGGTTTTTGTTGTTGTAGTTTTGGTAGGTTACCATTCCTTTTTCCCTGGCTACCTTTGAAATTATTATTATTATTTTGGCTGCGCTCGGTCCTTGTTGCTTTGCATGGGGCTTTCTCTAGTTGCGGCAAGTGGGGGCTACTCTTGTTGCGGTGCTTGGGCTTCTTATTGCTGTGGCGTCTTTTGTTGTAGAGCACAGACTCTAGGCATGCAGGCTTCAGCAGTTGCAGCAGGCGGGATCAGTAGTTGTGGCGCATGGGCTTGGGTGCCCTGTGGCCATATGGGATCTTCCAGGATCAGGGATTGAACCCATGTCCCCTGCATTGGCAGGCAGGTTCTTATCCACTGTGCCACCAGGACAGTCTTAAAATTCTTTGTCATTGGGTTATCATTTTAATATCATGTGTGTTTAAGATCTTTTTGCATTGAGGCAATTAGGTGTTCTCTTAGCTTCAAGGACGTATGTATCCAGTTCTTTTACCAGGTTTTGGAGGTTCTTAGCTATTATTTTTTTAAACAAGCCCTCTGCTTCTTTCTCCCCTTCTTCCTCTTCTGGGATACACACTACCCTAATGTCATCCTTCCTAAAGGAGTCAGATAGCTCTCAAATACTTTCCTTTTTTGTTTCTGCATGCTCCCTGTCTTCCGGCCTCAGGCTCCTTCCCCGGGCTGAGCCCTGCCCACAATTTTCTGCTCTGTCTCTTTCTCTCTGTCCAGGAAACCTGACAATGGAGGCAGGGCAGATAGACTCACAGCAGTAGTGGGGGCCGCGGGCTGGGCTGAGCTGGTGTCACTTGATGACTTTTCCCACTGTTGTCATTCAAAGACCAGACATGGTGATGTCTGTGTTTAGCTTCTTTTCTTTTATCAGGGTGGAGGGGGGGATTTCTTTTTTGAGTGATGCCGCATGTTCCTGTGTGTATGCTCGTGTACATGTGTGTGTTTGCATGTGAGTACCTGTGTGTAGGCATGTACTTGTGTGTATGTATATTCTCACGTGTAAGCACATGTGTGTGTCTGCTGCAGGCAGATGCAGTGGATCAGGCCTCAGGTCAGGACCTAACTCACCAGCTCAGACACTCGCAGGATCAGAGGATCTGCACAGTGTCCTCTGGTCATGTTCTTCCCCGCAGCTCACTTCCCAGTTCTCTCGGCCCAAGGCCTTGGCCTGTTTCCCAGGTTCTCTGCAGGCAGGTGGGGACTCTTGGCCCCATTCGGGAGCGCAGGTTCCTCCTGGGAAACATGAGGGGCTGCAGGGGCTCAGATGCCCCCCAGACTGGGAAGTCACTCAGCCATGACTGGGCAGGGACCTGGGTGGGGGCTCAGGATAATTCTCAGACCCTCCCAGCTCCTGATTCTATAGCCCCTGCTGTCTTCAGCCCCGTTCTCTAGGATGGCCTTTCTCCTCTGTGTCCCTGCTCACCCTGATGGCTTCTCTCTGCGATCGTCCTGATCCTGGCTGGATAATTGGGCTTTTCAGGCTCCACATACTACTCCCCACCTCCTTGTTGGTTTAACCTCAAGGGGACCTTTCCTTCGTCATTTCTCCCTCTGTGTCCTTCTTGGAGGCATTTTTGTGGCGAAAACCTGACTTACACCCAGTGCTGTGTGTGTGTCTTTCCATCAAGAGGCTGAAATACAATCTGAGCCATTTTTGTCCGAGCACTTTCTGGCTAAGTGTGGGTCTGAGCTTGGATCATAGGGGATTTTATGAGGGTTGTAAAAGTCGAGCTTTTAATGTGTCTCAAACAAATCGATGTATGAAGGAGAAATGTTGAAAGTAGGAAAAATATGGCCTGGGATGCATTTGGGGGCTCTGGAGCACGAGGGCATAGAACTCGAGCACGGGGCTTTAATGGTTCACAGAATTGGGCCTGAACATGTTTCCAGGAGAACAGAAGAGGCTGCAGGGTCTCCCGCTGGGGGTTGTGATGAGTTTTTCAGCTCCTGAATAGGGGCAGTCCTGCCTGGGTTTTGTAACAAAATTCTAGTATCATCCGTAGAATATGCCCAAACTCTCAGTTAAACCCAAGCTGTCTTTTTGGTAGAAATGCAATTACATTGGAGAAAAACTGTTTATATGTCTCGAGATATTACGATTATGAAAAACAGCAACATAAACTTCCATTAAGTCAGATGAAAGTTAATCGTGTTTCATGCTGCCTCCCTGGGTCAGTGCTCTGGCACAGACGTGACTAACTACAGCCAAACAGGGCTCATCTTTGCAGCACGGTACACATTTTCTCCCTTAATTACAAATAATTGTATAGTGTAATTTATACTACTGCCTGATGCCTAAAAATGCATCAGGTTAGTTTGGGAGGTGGAAAATCATAAACAGGAATAATTGCAGCCTCCTGAGGGCTGGAGACCAATGAGATTTAATCAAACTTCTTATCAGTGAAAGACAGAGGGGCAGCCTCCAGTTAGGACACTGTTTAAGAATACAGATACCCATGACGATTTGTCAGCTGCTTGACTGTCCACCAAGGGTTCGCGTTTGGAAGTGGATGTGCGTGGCAGAACACGTGAATTTTCCTATGTGATGAAGGAGACACCAAACAGTTTTGGTCCCCGTATAGCATTTAGTAAAATAATTTTAGTTGCTTATCTTTGGCTGTGCTGGGTCTCTGTCGCAGAGTGGGCCTTTCTGTCGTCGTGGTGAGTAGGGGCTGCTCTGTAGTTGTGGTGCATGGGATTCTTGCTGCGGTGGCTTCTCTTGTTGCGGGCCATGGGCTCTAGGTCACGAGGACGTCAGTAATTATGGCTTCCGAGCTCTAGAGCGCAGGCTCAATCGTTGTGGTGCATGGGCTTAGTTACTCCAGGGCGTGTGGGATCCTCTTGGACCGGGGATCAAACCTGGGTCTCCTGCCCTGGCTGGCGGATGCTTAACCACCTGACCCCCAGGGAAGCCCTAGCTGAGTGTTAACATGAGTACTGCGATATTAACATGAGCACAGCTGCAGGTCTCTGTGGATAAGGCAGAGCTGGTGGGTCGATAGTTTTCTGAAGGGGAAAAGCAGGGTCCATTTGACCATAAGGGCAATTCAATTTAGTCTCTCTTGATAGCACACTTCTTTTTCCAATCACCTTTCAGAAAATGCACTTGTGAGATGATTAATGGTGGTGGTGTTTAATGAAAGCAGAGCAGCTCCAGCACTGAGGTTCTAACCCACCTGAACCCTGATCCCATTGGCTGGCAATGCCTTAGCTGACCTCCCTGGGCCTCACTTTCCTTATCTTGAAAACAGGGATGATACTGAGGACACTGCAGGTTGGCGTGTGAACTAGGTGAGATTAACAAGGATAAAAAGCACGCACAATGCCTGGGTCATGGACAGTGCACCACGAGTGTTCACTGAATCAGAATCGGAAATGGATTGTTATAGGCCCTGAGAGACTACCTGATAGTCTGCAAAACTGGACTGAAAATCCAGGGCTGTTGGTCCACATGAATCTAATTTCTCACTATCTGCCTTTTAAAAGTTTCCCCTGTGGATAAGGAATCAGTATGGCCTGAGCACAGCTGCATTCACTCAGGCTCGTAAGGAATCACAAGCCAGGCCACAGGGGCTCTGGCTATCGTCTGTTTAGACAGTAAGTGGGTTGAGGGCTTGTTTGTTTTCTCTGGACAGGGACCACACCCCCAGGGTCCACAAACTTTGTCTTGAACCAAAGGCCATAGGCTGTCTGCCTCAGCCTGGATGTAGGCAACCCTCAAACAGCCATTGCTCCTGGGGTTACCCACTGGCTGAGTCCTAATCACACAGTGCATTTCAGAGCAGGAAGCCAGGCCTCCTTCCCTGGAGGAGATTTTTAGAGGGAAGACATGTGAGCTGCTTTGCAGGGAGCCTCATCACTGAGCCTGGTGGGGAGGGGCTGGGCCCTGTGCTTTGGAGCTGCTGAGGAAAATGCTTTGATAGCAACATCTCTCTAGCTGTGATAACCAGATATGACCCAGAGATTGTCAATGTTTTTTAGAGGATAGAGTCGTCCTTGGCTGAACCCTACTGGATTAAAGTCTAGTAGGTGAAATGGAGGCTTCCCAAGTGGCATTAGTGGTTAAGAACCCACCTGCCAGTGCAGGAGATGTAAGAGACTCGGGTTCGATCCCTGGGTCAGGAAGATTTCCAGGAGGAGGGCATGGCAACCCACTCCACTATTCTTGCTTGGACACTCCCATGGACAGAGGAGCCTGCCGAGCTACAGTCCATAGGGTCACAAAGAGTCGGACACAACTGAAGCAACTTAGCACACACAGTGGTAAAATGAATGTAATAAGTGAGCACTACAAAGAGTTTGTGGCAGCAACTACTGGTCACTTTCCCAATATCCAGTTTCCCCTTTTCCTTCTAATAAAAATCTGCTTTTTGAGGGGTGCGTGTTGAACTTTCAAAAACTCTTTGAGACTCCAACTGCAATGGAATAGATGTTGCAACTCCTCAAAGGGAGATCCTCTCTAAACACAGGGATGATCGGGCTCATAAGGGAAGGAAACTGGATCCGGGGAGTGTCAGCTGCCTCTTTGTGGGCTCTGACCAGACAGGTGTTGTAACCCTATAGAAAGGAACTTTCTTGTGAGGTGGCCAGTCTCTACCCACTATGTCCTGTTCTCAGAACCACGGACTCACAGAAGGAATCCAGAGGGTGGAGGTTAGTCTCTCAGGACCTTGGAAGTAAGCTCAGAGCATTACTCTGAGGATCATTTCCTTCTCCTGGACAACAGTGGCTCCTGTTTAAATAAACAGATCATCACTGCTGTAAGCCAATCAGTGTCATCCCGGGAGGAGCATGTGAGTGGTTCTGCCCAAGGAGGTGGAAAAGAAAGTCTCCTGGGGCTTTGCAGAAATATTTTTCTTTCTATTACATCAAGAGGCCATCAAAATGAGGAGACCCCAGCCTGCGGTCCCCTTCTTTGCTTTAGGGGCTGTCATCTGAGGTCATGATACTTGGGGTTATGACAGTCCTATTTTTTAAAACATTTCTTATTATATTTTTAAAATATTTATTTATTTGGCTACATGGGTTTTTCAGTTGTGGAGTTTGAACTCTTAGTTGTGGCATGTAGGATCTAGTTCTCTGACCAGAGACTGAACCTGAGTCCCCTGCACTGGGAGTTTGTAATCTTAGCCGTTGGACCACCAGAGAAGTCCCTATTTTCTGTTTTTTTTTTTTTTTAAAGTATTATTATCACTACCCTAGTGGGTTTGAAGTGACATCTCATTGTGGTTTTTGATTTCCATTTCCCTCATGAGGAAGCCTACTACATTCCTTATTTTTATTTTTTATTTTTTTGGCTGTGCTGGGTCTTCGTCATGGTGCATGGACTTTCTCTAATTGCAGTGCCAGGGCTTCTTGCTGGGGTGCACGGGCTCTCTAGTTGGGGTGTGTGGGCTTAGTTGCTCTGCTGCGTGTGGGATACTAGTTCCCTAGCCAGGAATTGAACCTCATCCCCTTCATTGGATGGTGGATTCTTTACCACTGGACCACAAGGGCAGTCCCATGACAGCCCTATTTTTGTTCTGGGCAGAGACTTTACTATCCTGAAGAATAAGAAAGAGGGAAATAGCCTGAGCTGCTGAATCAGCCCCAGAAACTCTTGTTAAGGGAACAGTAAAATGTCCTCAGAGCAGTATTATTTCTGGCCAGAAGAATCCCCAGGAGAGCCAAGTTCACGCTCTCAATGGTAAGGGATAAGTTCAATGGTATTAGTGTTCCGAGGCAGCTGTAGTTAATTACCACAACTTTAGTGGCTTAAAGCAACACACATTTACTCTCCTATAGTTCTGGAGGGCAGAAACTGGAAATGAGTCTTGTGGGGCTAAAATCCAGGTGTCTCTGGGCGGGTTCCTCCAGAAGTCTCCACGGAGAATCTGTTTCTTGCCTCTTGCAGCTTCTAGAGGCTGTCTGCACCCCTTGGCTGCATCAGTCTAACCTCTGCACCCCTTCTCACTTGGCCTTCTCCCTCTTATAAGGAGCCAGGGATTTCGCTGGGCCCACCCAGATAATCCAGGATCATCTCCCCAGCTAAGATCCTCAGCTTGATCACATCTGCAAAGTCCTTTTTCACCCTGTAAGGAAATGTTGACAAATTCTAGGGATTAGGATGTGAACATCTTTGGAGGGTCATCATTCAGCCTACCAATACAAAGATTCTGTGTCCCTAACCTACCCGTTCAAGGCTTCCCAGGTGGTTTAGTGGTAAAGAATCTGCCTGCCAGTATAGGAGACTCAGGTTTGATCCCTGATTTGGGAAGATTCCCTGGAGGAGGAAATGGCAACCTACTTCAGTATTCTTGCCTGGAGAATCCCATGGATAGAGGAGCCTGGAGGGCATAGGGTCACAAAGGAGTCAGACCCACCTGAGTGACTAAATAACAACCCTATTACTCGTAGTGTGAACCTTGCCAGACCTCTTTCCTGTTCTGTGCCTCAGTTTCCCCGTCCATAATTAAAGGTCCTTTCACTTCATTTACCATCTCTAGGCAGGTGGCCTCAATGGCTCATGCCTCTCTGGGTTCCAGACCTAGTTAGGTACAGTTTGTTTGGCTTTCTGACATTTCCACCAGGATGTTCCAAATGTATCTCAGGCTCAGCGTGAGCTGCCACCCATGATCTCCTGCCCCCTGTCCCATTCATGCTCCCCTCTTATGTCTGTCTTCTCAGAGAAGGGCACCTTCACCCATCTGTTTGTTTAAGTCAGAAATACCCTATTCCTCATTTCTATCATGTAATCGAATGCCTGTTGATTTCACTTCCTCTGTATGATGTGTTTAGAAAACACAAGTCACCAATTCTCCAACTGGGTGGCCAACAATTCAATTCAACTGTGGTAGTAACTATCCAGAGTTGGCACAGACCCTCTGGGTCAGGCGCTCAGTCCCTGAGAGAGAGGAGAGAGAGAGGGAGAGACTGTGTGTGTGATGCCATCACCTCCATCAGCAGATGGCAGCTGGTGATGTGTCCGAGGTCTTGGAGCAAGTAGAGGGGCTGGTGGGTTGACCCGCTGTCTAGTCCCAGTCCCAGAGTCAGGCTCCTCCCCATGGTGATGCCTGCGTTTCCTCACACTCATAAAAAGCCAGGGGCCAATTATGCGCATTACCCATTTTATAGATGGAAACACCAAGGCACACAGAGGTTAGTGATTTCTCAGCTTGAAAGTGGCTGAGCCAGGACCCAGCCCAGATTTCTGGCACAGGCCCACACTGTAACCACCTGTAATCACCCCCTTGGTAATGAGCCCTTTGAAGAAAGGTGAATCACTTACCTTGGCCTTGCCTCAGTTTTCCTCACTTGCCAAGTTGGACTCTAATAACCCTGCCCCACTGACTCACCAGGAGTGATGAAGGAAGGGATCAAGGCCAAGGCTCTGAGAAACTTGCAGTAGGAAGGCTCCTTGGCCTGGGAGGAAGCTGAACTTTCAAATCTCTGGGAAAGCCCTGGGCAAACCTAGATGATACATACATTTGGATTATACTCTGATGAGGTAGGACAGGACAGAAGGGGTTTGGATAGAGGCCTTGATGACAGCTCCCTCTGGCTGTGGTGGGGGATTAACTATACGGGGAGCAGGAGTGGAAGCCAGGGCCAGTGAAGAGGCACCTGTAATAGTTCAGTGAGGAGATGCAGGATGTTTGGTGTTGGTGGTGGATGTGGCTGGACCACTGGAAGGCAGAGTTGTCATTTACTGTGCTGAGGAAGACCATGGGAGGGGCAGGCTCTGGGGAGATGGAGATTTCTGAAACCTGCATTTCGAGGTCCTGAGACCGGGGGCCGTCCCCATCCTTGGTTCCCACAGCCTTTTTCCATCTGCATAGTGGGTCCCAGAAAGCTCACTCATCACAGCTCTTCCTGATTTCCCAGCTCCAGGGTTTCCTGGGGAGCCTAGCTTGTGCTGAATCCTGAATGTTGAGGCTTATTCCTGATGAGAATGAACAGCCCTCACAGTTAATGAGGGGATGGATTGCTGAAACTCCCATCAGTGGTCCCGAGTCTTCTGGGCCCATTACAGAGCTTTATCTCCGGAGTCAGCTGTCCAGGTGCATTTGTCAGAGGTGCTACCTCTCTGAAGGGGAGTGTGAGCTTTACAGAGGGGTATTTGCTAGAGGGAAATCCCTGCATCTTCATATGCCATCACCTGTTGTCAGTCTGTATAAAGAGTCGCAAGCTGACTCATGGACTGTAGCCCATCAGGCTCCTCTGTTCACGGGATTCTCCAGGCAAGAAGACTGGAGTGGGTTGTCATTTTCTTTTCCAGGGGATATTCCTGACCCAGGGATCGAACCTGAATCTCCTGCATTGTAGGCAGATTCTTTACCACTGAGTCACTGGGGAGGCCCCAGTTTATCACAATAAACACATCTTAATATCCATTACTATTGGCTTCAACATACTGCAGTACCTTCTGAAAGAGCAGTTTATGTGACACTGATATGTTTCTTTAAAAAGAAAACTCATTTATCTAGCTTTTTAAATGAAAACAGAAATACCCGTCTTCTCATTTGTGCAATAAAATCTATAAAGCACCCACTAAGTGCAGGGCCCTTATTAAATAGGAGAGAAATGAATCAGGTTTTGTTCTCAGGACATCCCTGACTGGTGGAGGAGGTGAACACGGATGTGAAGATCACACAGGGTGAGAGGGTTGGTATGGGACAAGGTTCTGAGGTTTACAGATGGGAGGCATTGCTGGAGAGGAGGGTCAGAGAAGGCTTTTGGAAGGGACACTGTGTCCATTAGCTTGCTTTTGGCTGTGAGTCAGAGCAGCGCCTAATGAATCTGACTCACGTGGAGAGGGAATTCTTTATTTCCCAGGACAGAGACCAGCCATCAGAGGGACTTAAGGGGGGTTGATTCAGCAGCTGTATGATTCTCCAGGGGTACAGGGTGATCTCGCTTCCCCCTCAACCTGCAGGGAACCCCAGATGGGCTCTTGAGGGGGGCTTCCCTCAGCTCAGCGTTCGTGGCAGCCCTGGGAATGTATGGAAGAGGGGAGACATGGTAGTCACCCTGCAGCACTAACCCCCCCAGGTCTCTCTCAGCACGCCCCTCCAGTCGGTCACAGTTCTTGGGTCTCTCTCAGCCCCCCTCCCCCGGGGTCTCTCACAGCCCCCTGGGGTGTCTCACAGCACCCCCTGGTCTCTCACAATCCCCCCAGTCTCTTACAGTCCTCCTGGGTCTCTCACAGCCCCCCGGGTCTCTCGCAGCCCCCTGGGGTGTCTCACAGCACCCCCTGGTCTCTCACAATCCCCCCAGTCTCTTACAGTCCTCCTGAGTCTCTCACAGCCCCTGGGGTGTCTCACAGCCCCTGGGGTCTCCCACAGCCCCCCTGGTCTCCCACAGCCCCCTGGGGTGTCTCACAGTCCCCGGGTCTCTCGCAGCCCCTCCCTTGCTCTGGGCTGAAGAGCGTCTCCTGTTGGGAATCCCCTCCTGGGAGTCTCCTTCCGCACATCCTTCTTCTCTCCCATGGGGGTGGTGGTCACTGGCTCCCATGGTGTTTCCCGCACTCTCTTTAGACTATGTGGGGTCCAATACTGCAAGCTTTGGGACTTCAGCCAAAATTCCAAGTCCTCCAGGGAAGTTGCCAGTCCCCTGGAGGAGAGATCCTGGGAAGAGGAGTTGGGAGCACCTACATAGCCAGCGCTCGGCTTGGTCAGGGGTCAGCGCTGGGGCCCCAGGGGAGTTGGCCCTCCCCAGCCCCACTCTTCCCCTGGGCTCCTGAAGGGGCCTTGTGACTGCTTCCAGGTGAGAATTAAACGAGCTAATGCACCGGAGCACTCGGGAGCCCAGGTGCCAGGTGATAAGTGCCCTGAGAGGTCAGCCCATTGTCGTCAGCGGGTCACTAATCAGGGTCACAGGTGAGTTTGGTCAAGAGGCCTCCCTGGAAACAGGTGTTTGGGTTTAGGAGGAGAGATTTCTGTAGGGACGCTTGGAGATTTAGCCCGTAATTGGCAGCTTTGCTTCCAATAGCTCTCGAGAGACAAGCCATATAAGGCTGCTTATCTTTAAGCTGAGAGCAGAAAGGGCTGTGGGGCCTGGCTCCCTGGGATGGCCCCACCCCGAGGTGCTGTCAGGCGGCCAGACACAGACAGATCTTCCTAAGCTCTGGGCTCAGGGCCCACTGCTCTTTCTCATCCTGCTTCTAAAAAAAATAAAGTATCCTAAAGCTTCCATTACTGCAGATTCCCTGAGACTCTGCTGTGGGCTAATCTTCAGGCAAAGGCATTGACTTTTCAGGGTTTTTCCTCCTCTGAGCAACCCTCTTTTATGTTGAGACCAGGAAGAAACATATGCTCCCTCTCCATGTCGGAAAATGCATCCCTCACACATTCTTAAATCTCTGCTTCCTCCCTATTCTGGCTAAATGTCGAGATTTGTGTTCTCTTTCGCCTTCAGGGCTGGCAGATGCTTAAGTACCTGCAGGCTATAAAGCAGGTTGTAAACACAAGGTGATGTTGTTATTAGGACCATCCATTATAATAACGGCACACTGCCCCCTCCCGCCAGCTTGGGCCGCTGTGAGTCATCATCTGTTCATAAATGTTACTGAGCACCTACTAGATGCCGGGGACATGGTGCTGGCCAGTGTCTCTGTCCTCCTGGAACATGCATTTGAATGGGGGAGATAGAGAGTGAATGTGTACATGAAATAAGTGTGGGGTGGAGTCAGACTACGATGCGTCCCATGAAAGGAGGGCTGACATGGCACGTGGGAGGGGTGGCCAGCCTTGGACTGAGGATATGGGAGGCCTTTTGAGGAGGGGCCACTTGAACTGCTTTGTCTTAAGGAGGAGGCAGCTGACAGCAGGCATTTAGGGAAGGTCATTCCTGGAGTTGGGACCTGACCTGGGACAAGCCTGAGGGATGTAGGGGTGCAGGAGGGATGTAGGGGTGCAGTAGTGATGGGCCGGGCAGCTGGCCTGCGGGGAGTGTGGACAGAGACAGGGTCTGAGAGGAGGCAGGGCCTGGCCTGTCAGCCCCATGCCCTGTGTGAGGGGCACTGAAGGGTTTTAGGCAAAGAGGTGCTATGATCTGATTCAGGCATTGAAAGGGTTCTTTTCACTGTGCCCCGGTGGAGGAGGGGTGGCTCCTGAGCAGGAAGGGGAGGCAGGAAGGCTAGGTTGAGGGAGGGGCATTGAGGGTCAGCTGATGCTGGGAGGGGGATGAGAAGTCTCGTGCTCTGCAAATGGTTGAGTGCTGCCATCTGTGGGACGATGGGCAAGCACTGGCTGTGTGCTCAGTGATGACTGAGGCTGCTCATGGTGATGGCAATGAGAGGGATGACCTCAGCGCATCCTTCTCAGCCTGCATTTCTGCAGGATAAAGGTCTGAACCAGGGGATCCCAGCAAAAAAACCACATGGAGCTGATAAGGTGAGGAATGAAGGTCACCAGAGTATCCTCAAATGCATTTGTGTTGGTGATGGTGATGATGAGGTCATCTGACATTTGAAGCCCTGTGTCCTATGGGTGGACCCTGCTGAGCACTTCACTGCACCTTTCTGCCCTCATCTGTCCCATGGTCCTGCGCCACAGGAGCTGTCATTATCCTTGCTTTTCAGACGAGGAAACTGAGGCACAGAGAGGTTACATAAACCCCGAGGTCACACAGCTAGTGAGTGGTGGGCTGGGATTTGGACCCAGAGAAACTGCCTACAGAGGCCGTGCTCTCAGCATGCTGACTGTTGGGATGCGCTGTCTTCCTGCACAGAAAAGACTCAGGAACTGTTTCACTCTGTGACTCTCTTAGGTCGCATTTCTTGGCATTCCAACACCTGACCTCCAAAAGGGCAAAATGGAAACACTTCCCCCAGGTGTTTCCTCCTTTCCAGACTCCATTCTCCCCTTCTGTGACCTCCCAGTCTCTGCTCCTGGCTCAGAACAGGCAAACCCTGACCCCCAGAGCCTGCGGGGCGGGGCTGCAGAATTGTCAGGGGGTCTGGGCCACCACCTCCAGGTGAGAATGAGCAGGATCTGTTGCTTAATGACCCAGATGGTCTTTACGACCTGGATGGTCTGTGCTCCAGTTCATGCTACATGTTGGGATCCACCTGCAGTGGGGACACGAAGGGGCTTTGGGCGGTGATTGCTGGATTGAGAGGTTTCTTGGCTCTCACGCGAGACCAGAGAGGACGGCAATAATGGCCCCTCCCCGGGGTCAGGGAGCAGCTGAACCTGAGCCCTGCTCTGTGTCTGGGGGACACCTGCTCCCGCTGGGCTGAAGCAGCTTCCTGAGGCTGGTCCCCGACCCCCTCACAGAAATGCCTGCTGGAGGGGGGAGGAGCTCGGCAGAGGTTCAGTCCCAGAGCAGTAAAGACGGAAACAATCTCCAGGGTCCAGGCCGTTAGATACTCAGGTGAAGTCTGTCTGAGCTGTGTGGAACCCTGCCGTCTGCACACTCAGGCTGCTGGTGCCGTGTCTACACGGTGTGTCTACACAGCCCGGCAAACCATTCTGACCACACGGAGCCCAGCAGCTGCTCCCTGAGTCTAAGCTGGCTGGAGAGCTGTGTCCTCCTTGGAATTCTGAGGAGTTTATGACTATGCCCCCCCCCAACCCCCCTCCATTCACAAAGTCGCACATCCTGAGTCAGACCCTCTTAAGCCCGCATCCTGTCTGAGACCCCTCTGGCTCTGGGGTTTGTGGCACATGGGGTGGGCCAGTGCGGGAGTTTTCTTGGTCTGGGGCCACCCTTGGGTGCTGGGAGGGGCTCCTCTGAGGGGAACTCGGGGCCCCGGAGCCCTGGGTCCTTCTCTTGGGCTGCAGCCAACATCAGGTTTCCCTGGGGATCAGGAAGGTCCCTCATGGTAGAGACCACGCCTGTTTCTCCAGTTCCCACCCCTTTCTTGGCACCTGGTGGGCTCTGGTGTCCCAGGAAGTGGGTTTTTCCTTTGCTCAAATCACTGGGTCATGATGTTTGTTCATTTGCTTCTGGGGAGGAGGGTATTGGACCCCCCCCCACCCCATCATCCCATTCCCCCAGGAGGGAAGGGGCTCTGCTCGCCGTTGCATCCCTAGGGCAGGGTCTGGCTCAGCGTGTGTCTGCTGGAATATTAACTTAGTAAGTGAATTGAGGGATCCTGTCTGTTCCTTTCAACCCAGCGCCTGGCAGAAAACCTGGCACACAGTGCGTGCATGCATGCTCAGTGGCTTCAGTTGTGTCTGATTCTTTGTGACCCCATGGACTTTAGCTCACCAGGCTCCTCTGTCCATTGGGTTTTCTAGGCAAGAACACTGGAGTGGGTTGCCATGCCCTCCCTCCAGGGCATCTTCCCAACCCAGAGATCAAACGCACATTTCCTGTGTCTCCTGCCTTGGTAGACGGATTCTTTACTACCAGAACCACCTGGGAAGCCTGTGGCATAAACATTTTCAGTTGAGTGAGTGAATGAATGAATGAAACTTCGCAATCTTCTCTCCCCCTGCCCCGTGCACCTCTATTGTCTTCAAGTCACTCCTCCCTGTCTCACTCCAGCGCCCCTGTTTCCTGGCCTTCTCGCTGGATTTGGGTCCCACACCTCCCAGGGCCCTGCTCTGACCACCTCCCTCCTGCCTGGATGACTGGTGACTCTCAGCTTTGGTGGCCAAGCGCCGATGCTCCAGCTCTGCAGCCGCCTCCATGTGTGAGGCTGATTGGGAGCCCTGTCCGCCCATGTCGTCGCCCCCCGCTGAGCCGGTGGTGGGTCGCAGAACTTCTTTTGATTGGCCCGCTGCCGTGGGTCACACTCCTGGGAAGAAGTCCCCCGCAGACTGACCTGGTTCCCACAGTCTAGGATCAGTCACCTACTTGCGTCAGAGCTAAAAATGGTGTTATTTCCCCAAACTCAGCTGCACCTGTGGAGATAGAAACAAGACAGTCTATTTTTAGCAAGTGACAGACTGCACACATGGAGCTATAATTAGCACCTCGTGCAAAGGGTGGAGTTTCCAACCCGATGGGGAGAGTTACGGCCCCGGGGGGTCCCCCCAGCTCAGCACCCGTCTCTGGTGTGTGATGTGGGACAGAGCCCGCTGCACAGAGGGAAGGCCCGGGTCCCCGGGAGTCCCAGGAAGAGGGCAAAGTCATTTGTGGGTGGTGCTTCTCAGGAGGGCTCCCCACCGTTCTCCTTCTGGCCTGCCGTTTTGCCAACCCCAGCGTCAGGATGTGTTGCTTAGCAATCAAATTTCCTCCTACCTTCTCCCGCCTGATCTCAGCTCCATATCAAGAATATGTCTGAGTAGTTATTTCATTGAGGTCTTTCCCCCAGTTTGGTGGCTCTATTCTCCAAGCCCGACTGGCTTTTCAGTATAATTTTCCCCCAACTGTGGAAGTTCCGCTACTCTGAGCACCGCTCATCCCACTGCTGCATGCTCAGTCACTCAGTCGTGTCTGACTTTCTGTGGCCCCATGGACTTTAGCTTGCCAGGCTCTTCTGCCCATGGAATTTCTCAGGCAAGAATACTGGAGTGGGTTGCCATTTCCTACTCCAGGGCATCTTCCTGACCCAGGGATTGAACCCGCGTCTCTTGCATCAGCCGCACAACTGGTAGGAGATGTGTTTTCTCCCCATCAGCACTTGCGATCATTACCATGGGCACCTCCTGAGTGTCTGCTCTATGCCAGGCTTTGGGCTTGTGTCTTTTCCTTATGATCTCATTATTCTGCACCAGAACTCCATAAGGTGGGGCCTGTTTCCCATTTGACAGATGAGGAAGCTGAAGATGGTTCAGGAGAAGGGACTTGATGGTAAGTGAGGCAATTGGAGTTTGCCTGGTGCCATCTCATCCTGCAGCCCAAGCTCCTAACTGGTGCTCACTGGTCAACCAATTGAAATCATCACCGAGATACCATCTCCACTTTGCCACACCCACACATCACCAGGAAAAGCCCTTACTCCAGGGGTGCGTGCATGTGTTCTAGGAAGGGTCAGAGAGTAACTCTGAGGCTGGGTGAGGCGCCTGCTTTCTATTGTGGCTTCTTCACTCTTCTTAGCCGGAGACAACATGTAAATGAACCAGCATGGCAGTGTTCCAGTAATGTTTCATTTACACAAACAGGTAGTTTGGTGAATATTCACTGAATGTTTTTCTTTAAATAAGCCCATGTTTGTTTTCACTAAAAGACTCTGGTTTGAAAGGGAAACCATATCCCAGTGTAAATGGAAAACCAGCATGCTTTGCTGCAGGAGGATGGTAACCATAGAAATAAAAATACACCTAAATGGAGGGGCCGCATTCTGCACTAAGCCCAGGGCCTGTTGTGTTTTTTTTGTTGTTGTTGCTGTTGCAAAGGATGAAAAAAGAGGCTTAGAGACGTGCTGAAGGCATCTTAGCACCAAATCAAGATGTTGTCTTTGAAGCCACTGGGAGAGGTGAGGAAGAGTGGGTACAGGAGGCAGTGTTTGTTTCGTGAAATGACCCCTTGCGTTGCCATTTGTGAAGCTCTAAAGCTGGAGAGGGGAGCTGGGAGGGGTGGGAAGCAGTGAGTCGGGGGACCCTATGCCGGCAGCTGGGGGCTGCGGGACTCACAGGACGGTGGACGTGGCCTCAGCGCTGGCTCCTTCGGAGCTCTGTGGGGCCGCCGTGGCCCCAGCCAGAGCCGGCACCCTCGGGTATACAGCTATCAGCTTCTGATCTAAGCGCAAGGCGAAGGTGGCTTCTAAGTTTTGTTCTGCCAGAGGAATTCCCCCTACAACAGCAAGAAATGAGTAACCTTGATTTCCCTTCATCATGGCTCCTTTTCCTTCTCGTTTTTATACTTCATCTTGCTCTTGCTTACTTTCTCCTATATTTGTATATTTACACACATATATTTTGCCTCTTTTTTTTTAAAAAAAAAATCACATAATTTGGTTATCTTTTACTTCCGGCAACTACCTCCTCATCTTCTTCCATGAACAGCCAAACAAATAATTAATTTAGATTTCTCTGCAATGTCAGGGCCGTTTATGAAATGACTGTCTTGTGGAAGCCCTTAGTTTAATGACCTCCTGCTCTTTGCGCCCTCGATAAACGCCTCGTGTGTTTTCCCTGCGTGTGGCGATCTTAATTGTGTTGGTAGTTTCAGATGTTCTTCCTTACACCACCCTGAACTCAAAACCTCATCTCCACCCCATCCCCCAACCCCCTCTTGTCTCTGCTGGGAGCGTTCCCTCTGGGGTCTCCTGGTTTGGTCTGTGCTTCTTTGCTGTCTGATATCCCCCTGTTTTCTTCCCCAGGCACCTTAGATTTGATGAAATTCTTGAGTGCTTCAGGTAATAACTAGTGAAGAGGAAGAAAACAGCGAGGTGTATTTCATGGTGGACAGTGGAGGTGAGGTGGGGGCCGTCTTTGGCTGCTAATGCTGGGACTCTGATGCTCGTCCTAAAGTTTGGTCATTGGGATGATAGAAAGTTTTGAAAGCATGTCCTGGATTCTGGCAGCCTTGAAATGCACTTCCATCCCACGTCCCTGGGAAAGTGTTATTGAGATATTCCCAGTGAAATGATGAAAATTGAGTGGCTTTATGTCAGTAACACGAGTGTGGCCATGGCTGAGGAAGCAGGGGCTGACTGGCTTCCTTTCCTTGTGGGGACTGAGAGTAAGTCATAAGTGAGTTAGCAGGTTGTGGGGTCAAGGACCACCTGCCCCTGTGGGTAGTGGGTGAGGGTGCTGCAGACCCCTCTCCTCCTCGGGGAAGACCTCCAGGGGGTGGTGCACCTGCACAGTCCCCAGGGGTCCGGGCGTTAGCTGGGCTGTGGGAGCAGGAACATCGCAGAGCGAGAATCACTCCAAGAAGGAGGCAGGACTTTCCTCACTGCCCTTTTCCAACGAGCTGCAGCAGATTCCTCTTTAGTGGATGGAAGATGGACGATTTCATTATTTGTGGCACTCGGCAATCAATCTGGGAGTTTGGGCCCTTCCCCTTCCACTCACTGTTATCCATCATGTTTAATCATTGGTCTCCCTCCAGGAGCTGGGCACTGGGCAGGGCAGCTGTCCCTGACTTGACAGTTTTTACTCTTCAGGGGCTGAGGGGAGGGGCCGGGCACAAGAGGAAACAGGGCTGGGAGAGAGGGTGAGCTGGGTCAACTGAAGCTTCAACAGAGGCCAGGGAATGGCTGATGAAGAAGATTACAGGAGGGACCCTCTTGAGGCCACAAAGACTGGCCCTATTGCCAAGAAAATCCCTCATGGGAGGGAGGAGGTGGAACACAGAAAAGAAAAGAAATAGCCAGAGTTCTCTGCCAAGGGAGTGTCACAGATTTTAATTGAAGATGAAATGTGTTCTTGTTTGTGTACAACTAATTTTCCTCCCAAATGAAGGGTTTTGTCTAACACGCGAGTGTTTCAATAGCAACCATGTAATTAAGGTAGCATGTGCCTCTTTAGTTTCTGAAGCAGGCTGTTTGTGTTAACGTGTTGGGGAAGCAAGCCTGGCTTGAGCTGCTTCCTGGGTCCAAGAGGGAAAATGCAAAAAGTCAAAGAAAACACCTCCAAATAGGGACTTGGCTCCAGACGCAATGACGTCATCTGGAAAAAGCGAGCGGGTTCCCTGAATCCAGGGGCCCTGGAGTCCTGCTCTGGTTAGAAGAGCTGTTAGAAGGGGGCTTGTATCCAGAGATTGTGCATATGGGATCAAAACTCACATGTCTATAGAAGGCTCCTCCCAGAGAGGAGGTGTCCATGAGGGTAGCTGTTTCAGTGTGTTTTTCTAACACAATTGTATTTTGTTTGCATAGTAAATCAGAGCTCTTATTTTTTCTTGAAACACTTGGCTTTCTCGATTCGTCTTTTGTTCTGTTGTTTTTAGCAAAGAGATGGGTAGAGGTTTGTTTACAAAAAAGCCCAGCTGTCAGAGATAATAACTAATAATGACTATCAGGGCCAGCAGAGAGTGCTGAGCACTGTGTCAAGTTCAGCTGCCTACTCAGCCCATTGAGGGCAGCCCTGACCTGCTCAGGTCTTAAGTTGCCTGATAGAAGGTGCATCTAGCCTGCTTTGCCTTTGAGTTTTCAGAGGAAACGAAATCTAGATTTTAATGTGAAATCGTGCCTATTTTTCCCCAGCTTTATTGAGGTACAATTGACAACTGAAATTGTAAGATATTTGAAGTGTACAGTGTGGTTATCTGATATACATATTTTGTGGCATCGTCTCGTTTTTAATGTTAAGAACCAGTTGCACAGATCAGTGAACTGAGGACTGCTCAAACAGGTCTCCCGGCAGGATGTAGCCTCAGGTTGGTTACTTGCTGGCTGGGGTAGACTGATCACCTGCACGCTTTAGTAGCAAAATTTGCATCTAGCTTTGGTGAATGATTCATTTCATGTCTTGGACTCAATTTTTCCACCCACAAAACCAGCTGCCATGGGTTATGTTTAATATTTTATTTATTTGATTGTACTGCTGCTGCTAAGTCACTTCAGTCGTGTCCGACTCTGTGCGACCCCATAGACGGCAGTCCACCAGGCTCCCCCGTCCCTGGGATTCTCCAGGCAAGAATACTGGAGTGGGTTGCCATTGCCTTCTCCAGTGTGTGAAAGTGAAGTCGCTTAGTCGTTGATTGTACTGGGTCTTATTTAATCATTGTAACATGTGAGATCTTCGATCTTAGTTAAGGCATGTGGGATCTAGTATCCTGATCAGAGACTGAACCCTGGCCCCTTGCCATAGGAGCAGAGAGTCTTAGTCAATCTGACTCCTTTATTCTGTAGGTTTGGTTTGTGTGGGAAATATCTCAACAGCCCTAATCAGAATGTCTGTAAGATCTTTACCCAATGTCTGTGGGCTCTGAATTAACTAGGAGTTAGCTTTGGCTACTCTGATAGAGACTTTGGCTTATACAAGTGTGCCTGCTCAGTGGCTCAGTAGTGTCCAACTCTTTGTGACCCCAGGTACTATAGGCTGCCAGGCTCCTCTATTCATGGAACTTTCCAAGCAAGAATACTGGAGCAGGTTGCCATTTCCTACTCTAGAGGGTCTTCCCCACCTAGGGATTGAACCCATGTTTCTTGTGTCTCCTGCACTGGCAGGCAGGTTCTTTACCACCTAGGAAGTCTGTACAAGATAGAAGTTTATTTCTCATTCATGAACAGCTGAGCTGGTATAGCAGTTTTGGCCCGTGAAGCTGTCAGGGGCCTGGGCTCCTTCTATCTTTTTGCTCTGTTACACCAAGGCCACTGGTTTGACCCATTTGGTCCAAATGCCCCACACTTGTCTGCATTTCAACACTGAGAAGAGAGGAAAGGAAAAGAACAGGGTACACACTTCCCTTCGTGGGCACAGGCTGGCAGGGGTACCCCTCACCTGTATTCATGTTCCACTGGCACTCGTTCAGCTGCTCAGTCACGCCCCACTTTTTACGACCCCATGGACTGCAGCGTGTCAGGCTCCGCTGCCCTCCACTGTCTCCCGGAGCTTGCTCAAACTCATGTCCACTGAGCCGGTGATGCCATCCACCCATCTAATCCTCTGTCGCCCCCTTCTCCTTCTGCCCTCAGTCTTTCCTATCATCAGGGCCTTTTCCAATGAGCTGGCTTTTCGAATCAGATGGACAGAGTATTGGAGCTTCAGCTTTAGCAACAGTCCTTCCAGTGAAGGTTCAGGGTTGATTTCCTTCAGGATTGACTGGTTGGATCTCCTTGCAGTCCAGGGAACTTTTAGGAATCTTCTGCAGCACCACAATTCAAAAGCATCAATTCTTTGGCACTTAGCCTTCTTTATGGTCCAACTCTCACATCCGTACATGACTACTGGAAAAACCATAGCTTTGACTGTACAGACGTTTGTTGACAAAATGATGTCTTTGCTTTTTAATATGCTGTCTAGGTTTGTCACAGCTTTCCTTCCAAGGAGCAAGCTTCTTTTAATTTCATGACTGCAGTCACTGTCTACAGTGAT
This sequence comes from Ovis canadensis, assembly GCF_042477335.2. Taxonomy (NCBI): domain Eukaryota; kingdom Metazoa; phylum Chordata; class Mammalia; order Artiodactyla; family Bovidae; genus Ovis; species Ovis canadensis. Next base: position 92,118,538 of record NC_091257.1, on the reverse strand, counting down.
TTTGGAGAAAATAAATCTGTCACTGTTTCCACTTTTCCCCTTTCTATTTGCCATGAAGTGATAGGACCAGATGCCGTGATCTTAGTTTTTTGAATGTTGACTTTCAAGTCGTTTTTTTCACTTCCCTCTTCCACCCTCATCAAGAGTCTCTTTAGTTCCTCTTCCCTGTCTTCCATTAGAGTGGTATCATCTGCATACTTGAGGTTGTCGATATTTCTCCTGGCAGTCTTGATTCCAGCTTGTGATTCATTCAGCCCAGCATTTTGCATGATGTACTCTGCATGTAAGTTAAATAAGCTGTATTTACCTGGCCACAAATCACTGCAAGGGAGGCAGACTTTGCTGGTGGCTCAATGGTTAAGACTCCATGCTTCCAATGCAAGGGGCATAGGTTCCATTCCTGGTCAGGGAATGAAGAGCCCACATGCTGCGTGGTGTGGTCAAAAAAGGAAAAAGGAAAACAACAAGCCAAAAAGCAAATCGCTGCAAGACAGGCTTGAAGCTGTAGTCCTAAGTCTGTGCTGCCAAGTGTGTCTGTTACTAAAGGAAGAAGGGGTGTACAGATAACGGGGATAGTTATGGTAAGCAGATAAGGTGGCCAACTCAGTGTAAAACAAACAAGATCCTACTATCTCAACTGACATTCTCAAATAGCTTTCAGTTTTATTTCTGATCAATGGAGATTATTTGTTTTTTTAACCTCTTTGACAAATTTTCAAGCAAAAGGGGTTTTTTGTTTTCAACTTAGCGCTTCAATATTATGTCCCAAACCTCAGTAACTTCTGTTTTTCCTTCATAATTTTGGACACATTTGTGTATCAACTGAATTATTATTTGCTTTATATTTTATTCTAAGTTGACTCAATATTTTTTCAAAATAAATTTATTTTAAAAAGAAATTTTGGTGAATGATAATGACGATACAACATCAAAATTGGAGGGATGCAAGTAAAGGAATGCAGAGAGGAAAATTTTTAGTTTAAAATGCAGATGTTATAAAAGAAGATTTAAAAAAATCCATGACTTAAGATTCCATCGTAAGAAAAAAAGGTGAAAGCAAGCACTAGATAAGTAAAATTAAAGATAAGGAACTAAAGCCAATAAAATAGAAAACAGAAGTTAACAGATGAAATTAACAAAGCTGAAAGGTCAAGAAAGATGTAGCACATACACCCAATGGAATATTGCTCAGCCCCCAGCCTTTAAAAAGAAATGAGCTTGCGCCATTTGCAGAGACATGGATGGACCTAGAGACCATCCTACAGAGTGAGTAAGTCAGAAAAAGAAAAAAGCATTGTATATTAATGCATATATGTGAAATCTGGAAAAATGGTACAGATGAACCTATTTGCAAAGCTGAAATAGATACACAGACTTAGAGAACAAACATATGGACGCCAAGGGGGGAAAGTGGGACGTGGGATGAACTGGGAGGTTGGGATCGACGTGGACGCAATACTGTGTATAAAACAGGTCACTAACAAGAACCTCCGGCATAGCACAGGAAGCCCTACTCGGTGCTCTGCGGTGGCCTAAATGGGAAGGAAATCCAAAAGAGAGGGGATGTCTGTATATGTATAGCGGGTTCACTTTGCTGTACAGTAGAAAATAACACAACGTTTTAAAGCAACTATACGCCAATAAAAATTTTAAAAGAAGATTGCAGAATTGATAAACCCATAACTAACATTTTTATGCATCTTGGTTTTATCACTCAATTCCTGGTAGAAATACTTAAAATCACCTTTAATAGCTCTAAATTAAAGCAGTTCTTTACAACAGCTGTGCAACATTCCACCAGGTGGATATACTTGCAAAGCACTAAGCCACTCCATTATTAAAGAGAATTAATGTTTTTTTTTTTTCTGGATCCAGAGCACTTAAAACTATACTGTTGTGACATCCTTATGTCTATTGGTACAAGATGTAGTTTAGTTTTACTTTTATGGGATGTGTTGCCAACAAGTTGTGAGCTCAGAAGAGGTATATTTTCCCATAGATTGTCTCTTTATAGCTGTTGCTTCTTTTTCTTGTCAGTTTATAAGAGTTCTTTCATATATTGAACTATATTAAGTGAATTCTTCATCTATTATTGATTTGCAAATACTTTTACAGACATATATAGAGACTTTGTGTAATCATTTTATGTACAAAAGTTCCAAATTTTAGTATTTTCAATATGTCACCTCCCCACCTTTCTGTGCTTTCAGGGTTATCTATCTTGCTTTGTCAAGTCTTGCCAGCCTCTCCAAGTTGTAATTGCAGAATCTCAGATTTTCTTGTAACATTTTTATGCTCCTGAAGCTGGGGCCTGTTTCTGTTTTCTGCTGCATCTCAGGAACCACAGCTGTGTCTGGCACATAGTTGGTCCTCCCGACATATGTGCAGAATGAATGAGTCAAAGTTCTGAGGACTGCCTCTTAGGCTGCAGAGCAGGAGGTTGAGGATCCTTGGAAGTCCCCAGCTCTAGGCAGAACGATCTGACTTCGCCATCTTGCAGACCTTCCTCCCGTCGCTTTCTTGGCTGGCTCTGAAGCTGCTGCCGTTTGTGGCTGGGTCTGCTTTCTCAACGGCAGCGCCGCTGCAGAGCGACTCTGACCCATGGATAAAAGCTCCTGTTCCAGCAAGTGCTTGGCTGTGGCCCTTTGATGTTGTCACAGCCACAGATGCTGATGGCAGCCCTGATGGTAATAGTCCAATTACCCTGGCTGTCTCGCCTGATGGAATGACCAAGAGCCCACAAATTGCTCCTAAGCATGCCTCTCTAGTGACAGATTATTCTGAAACCAGCCCACCTAGTTTGATCTGGAGAAGAAAACAGCACATCTATGTACTTTCCTTTTTTCCTCTTGGTGGAGAAATTGCAATCGTCTAGAAGTCATCTGATGGTCACCCAGATGCCGGAGACCCTGAGGACCCAGACTCCTGAGCATCGTCTCCATCCTTGAAGGTCAGGGTTCATCTCTCCATCCCCAGCACCAGCACAGGGCCCGGCATGAGGCGGAGCTCAGAGCAGGGAGTGTGTGTTGGCAGGCCAGGTGAGGTCAGACAGGAGCCTGTAGGACGTCCCACAGGATGGGTGAGTGTGACTGTTTCCCAAGGGATTAAGGCCAGGATTTCTGCAAACGGAGGCTCTGCTCAGCCCATCGCAGGCTATTCATCTGTCATTGGGATGTTAATTCTTAGTTAAAGTTGGTGTTTACCATATTTCTCTGTTGTATAGGATCTTTTCTCCCCCTTTATTATTGCTAAGTAACATGTAGGGTGATACTTTGGGATCTTGTGTTCCCCAAAGTGGTTTCCCTCAAAGGTTTTAGAGTTCACGGATGGTCTGCACCTGAATCAATTATTACATTTTCCAATTCTATCATTCCTTAGACACATCAGCTGGCATTATTCAGAAAAAAATGGCCCCTGGCCCTCAGTCATATTTTTTAAAAATAATTAACTAATTAATTTTGGTTGTGCTGAGTCTTCATCGCTGCTTGGGCCTTCTCTAATTGTGGTGTGTGGGGGCTACTCTTCACTGTAAATCGTGGACTTCTCATTGTAATGGCTTCTCTTGTTGCAGAGCATGGGCTCCAGGCACACAGGCTTCAGCAGTTGTAGCACTGGTTTAATTACCTCGAGGCCCATGGGATCTTCCCAGACCAGGAATCGAACCCAAGTTCCTTGCATTGGCAGGTGGATTCTTAACCTCCGGACCACCAAGGAAGTCCCAGTCATCTTTTAAATATCACTATGAACTCATAGATTTATAGAAAAAATATTCAGTGTGTTCCTATCCATTTCCATGCTTTTTTATGCTCAAATGATTCAGTGTTGTCAAGGAGAAGCCCTTTGTCATAGTGTCTGTTTCCTTTGACCCCTTCGCATCATCTCTGAGCACTTCCGGGATCTATGGTACAAAGCAACTGTCTGGAATCTTCAAAAATGTCAACATTAGATGAGAACAAATGCACATTGTTCCATATTAAAGAAAATGAAAGAATCGTGACAACCAAATACAGTGCGTGATCCTGAAATGAAAAAAAAAAAGGCACTAAATTTGGACTGTCTAGAGTATAGTACTGTGTCAACATTAACTGTCTCGAGTGTGAAAATGGTATTGATATTATGTAGGAAAATGTCTTTCTCCTTAGATACTGCAGCGTTTAGCAATGAAATATTGTGGTCTCTGCACCAGTGTCTCAAATGGTTTAGACAGAAAAGGCAAGCTACACACACATGCACACGTACACACAAGCATACACTATAAATAATGCCCACAGAAAGGGAAGACCCATGTGTTGCCCGGTAGCGCCAGCTGGTGAATCTCGATGAAGGGTATGTGGCTGCTAACTGTATGACTGCAACCTTTTTTTTAACAGGTTTGATATTAAAAAAAATAGGGGAAAAATAAAGCAAAAAAAAAAATTCAGAAGGGATTGTGGTCAGGATTGTGGGTAGCCATCATATCCTAGGCTGGAGCTGATGCTATGACATGAGGAACTAGCCAGTTTTTTTTTAACCTCCAAATATTACATCTAGACAGATTTGAAGAACAATTCTCTCTCTTATCGAGCAGAGAGAGCTAATGAGGGTGCTTCGCTGGTGGCTCAGTGGTATTCACTGGGATCAAACCAGTGTTCCCTGCATCGGCCACTTGTCTGGGAAGATTCCATGTGCCATGAGGCATCTAAGCCCGTGCGTCACAACGTTTGAGCCTGTGCTCTATCGGGCCCGCGTGCCGCGACTACTGAAGCCCGTGTGCCCTAAAGCCCGTGCTCCACAGCAAGGGAAGCCACTGCAATGAGAAGCCCGAGCACGGCAACTAGGGTGGCCCCCGCTCACCGTAACTAGGCAAAGCCTGAGCGCAGCAACAGAGACTAGGGCAGCCGAAAGATAAAGTAAGTAAATGAAATAATGTTTTTTAAAAAAGAGCTAACGAGGAAAAGAGGTAGGGTGGGATGGAGTGAGTGAAGCTTTAACTAAAGGCATGAATTTGTTAATTGGATGTCTGAACCAGGCACTGTTGTTGGTTATTTCCTCTTATATTATTTATATAGCTCCAACCCTTAAAAGACAAGAAAATCAAGACATAGAGAAGTCACAAACTTGTTCCTGGTTAAAACCCCATCATCTCAGATAAAGGTGCCAGTAGAGAAATCTAATTAATCCAGTTGATCATAAAGAGAGAGGATCAAAAGCTTCCTGCATAGAGATTTTTAAAGTTCGACTGGAGTTTATCTGTTTTGCTATCTTTGTAGCAGGAAGGGTTGTGTCCTTTGGGCTGAAACATCTCTGGCAACACCTGGACCTCTCACTGAGGCTGATCCTGGACTCCGAGGGCAGGGCTGGGAAAGAAGTAACGTCCTCTCTGCAGGATAAACCGTTTGGGTGCTGCCCTGGTGCACCTTCTTCAGCAGGTAGCTCCTCCCCTTCACTTTACGGCAGGAAAAAAGGGCCGTGGGGACACAGCCTGCTGGGCTGAGCCCATGGGTGGAGAGTGGGTCTGGTTTAGATGGCCTCCAGACCCCTGTCCAGTGCTGCATGGGATTCAAAGCTCCATGAGCAGAAACTAAGGGGCTGCTTCCTCCATTTGAAAAGCTCCTAAGACTGTTACGAGGCACGCAGGTTTTTGCTTTCTACTGTAATACGATGTAGTGGCTGGCGTGTGAGAATTAGGATGTTTTATTTGGGGTGAACGAGTGGAGATACTGGAGTGGGAATGAGAACCCTCTCCAGTATTCTTGCCTGGAAAACTCCATTGACAGAGGAGCCTCACGGGCTACATGCAGTCCACGGGGGTCACAGAGTCAGACACTGCAACTGCGCATGCGCAGGGATGGGGCTGTATTTCACCCTCCCCCCGCCCCGCCCCAGGCCACCTGCAGCGCAGAAGGAAAGGGCACACCCGCCAGTGTAACCAGCATCCCAGGAGGATGCTCTCTGCTTCCGCCCCAGGAGAGGCAGAAGCAAGCTGGCCAATTACAGCCGCTCTACCAAGGACTCCACGTTCAGGCAGTTCTCTGCTTCCCACATGGACAAAGCAGCTGAGAGAGGGACCAGATCAACATCTCAGGAAGGAAAAAAGTATCTTTGATGAGCAAATTAAAATCAAAGATCTTTTGATTATTGAAGGTGATTCTCACTCCAAGGTCAAATACCAGCAGCACCTTCCCAAACCGAAGTTTCTGTCATTCCTTCAGGAAAACATTCATTCAGCACCTGTGACATGTCCAGTGGGACACGAAGAAATCAGTGGGAAGCAGAACAAGGAGAGTCTCAATCAGATAGTCAAACAGATGAGGCAGATCTGACCCCTCTGTGCACACCTCCTGGGGTCTGGCATCTCTGGGGATCCAGGCGACAACAGGCTGGGGAGGAGAGAGACACTGTTTGAAAGCCGACAGGGCAGGCAGAGCCAGTTTGCTGGCGGTCAGACCCCACAAGGTGGTGGATCTGACTGTATTTTCTGTGTTCCTTTCTGAGGTTGTGTCATCCTGAGGGGCTCTCATCCTCCCCTCCCCACCCCCACGGCAGTCCTGGCCTGGGAGACTAACTGACCACTGGCCCCAGTGGGGATCAGAAGAGGTCTGGCCTCTGGGGTGTGGTGCTAGGGGGCTGGAGACAGGTGAGTGAGGAGTAGATGGAGGGAGAGGGCTTGGTAAGTGGCCCTGCTGACCGAGGTGTGGTTCCACGGTGCTCCTGTAGACTGGCACTGAGGGCATGTTGCCACGGACAGCTTGGGGGGCAAGTGACCAGAGGCGCCCCATCCCGTCTGCTTTTCAGCTACAGAGAAGATTCAGCATAGGGTGGGATCTGTCGCTCGAATTGAAGGTCTTACTCTTCACGCTCATTGTCTTTTTGTCTGTGCTTGGCCCTCAAAGAATAGGCCTGTTTATTCCAAACTAACATCCCCTTTCCTCGTGTAAGAGTTGAATTCAACTGGAGGTCTGAGATTGGTCAACAGCTCGGTGTCTGATGGCTCCCGAGGCAAATCCACCAGGCTCCTCTGTCTACGGTGTTTTCCAGGCGAGGACAGTGCAGTGGGTTGGCATTTCCACCTCCATTATCCCCACCTGTTCAACCCAGATGAAACATGCTGATTCCCACGTGCCAGGCACTGTATTGTATTAATAATGCAGAAGAATGTGGAAACTGCATGCATCATATCAGTCTTGGGCCAGCTCCTAGCACTCAGCACATCCCTGCAAAGACTAAACACGTTCCCCAGAACAAGGCCAAGGAAGGGTTGGCTAGCGGACAGGTATTGAGGAGCAGAGACGGAGCAGAATTTAGTTTTGCTTTTTCTAGCAAAAGCTTTTAGTTCGGAGGTGGTTAAGAGTGGGAACTCTGACGGTGCCAGTTACTGGCTGGGCAGCCTTCCTGTGCCTCCATGTTCTTATCTGTAAAATGGGGATAAGTAGTACCAGTATCCACGGAGGACTGAGAAATTTAATACGTGTAGGGTACTGAGAACAGCACTTGGCTAAAAGTAACTCCCAGGAACATGTTTGTTAAATCGCAAAATATGTGCTGTGAAGCTTTGGTTCTCAGTTCAATTGGATTTGCCTCAGATGGCCTTTTACCTGTTTGCATCATCCTCAGATAATAAAGACCTCATGTCACATGTGTGGTCTTTACTGGGAAGGAAAATCACCATGGTGTTATGACAGAGGCTTTGGAGGCCTGATCTAGACCCTGGGTCAGGATTGGGGGATGATGCGAGACATGGAAGAATCCCCCAAGGAGGTGATGATATTTCATCTGAGACAGGACAGGGGAGCTGCAGGTGACTAGGTGAGTACTTGGGTGGGGGAGGGGAACATTTCAGGAGTTGGGAGTGGACAGCATGTGCAAAGGCCCTGAGGTGCTGGGAGCCTGGTATGTCCAAGGCCAGGACCAAGAGCACACAGAGGTGGGAGGTGAGGGGCAGGGACCTGGGGAGTCAGGGCTCCAACCTAAGGGCTGCGGAAGCCTCTGGAAGGTTTGAAGCAGGGGTATGACGACTGGGGTCAGATTTGCCCTTCGGATGTTTCCAGTTATAACAGGAAGTTCTCCTTGTCTAGGGCTGTTCTTTTCCATCTGATTCCCCATCACAGCCTGGTTCATAGCTCAGAACCTGGGTGGGATGGCAGAGCTCAATTTTAGGGCCTTGGTCACATCTCAGGAGAAAGTTGGAGAGAAGGCCAGGAAATAGGCAGCAGGAACCCCTGGCGTGGCCAGCAGGGGTCTGAGAGTCAGTCTGCAATAGGACTTGTCTGGACCCACCAGCCTGATGCTGGGTTTGAGGAGAAGCCTCAGGACCATCTGCAGTCACAGGGGCCATGGAGGGACCAGTGAAGGGTCCGGATGGAAGCCCCTGGCTTTGGGAGTGTCGGCTGGTGAGCACCAGCTGGGAAGGTCAGATCCCGCCAGGGCTGCAGGTTTACACGGGGACCCGGGAGACACAGGGGATCTTTGTGCAAATACCTTCGGTGCCCACGGTTCACATCCCTGCAGTCCATGGGGTCGCAAAGAGTCAGACACAGCTTAGCAACTGAACAGCAACAAAAGTGTGAAGTTATTACAATTCCTTGAGGGGATAAACCCCTGCCTGCCTGTTTCATCTGTGCTTATTGTGGGCTGAATTACCTATTTCATTAATTAACACAAGTAGTATTTGCAGTTAAAAAAAAAAAAAGAGAATTAGCTAAAAAGAGGGGAAGCAGTGGAATTCCATCACGGGGACGTTTATGGATAATTAAGGGGCCGATGCAGGGCTGCTCACCAGTGAGGCCCTCCCCCTCAGCCTGTTGCCTTGCCCATCACGGCGCAGGCACGACTTCGTTTTTGAGCATGAAGAGTCTCTTAATTAAATCTTATTTGTCAAGAAGGCGAGATGTATTTGTGTTCTTCTGGCTCTCATTGTTATAAACTTTGCAGTGTTTTCTCTGAAAAATGCTCCTATTCGGCTTGACAGAGCCGGGCTGTCTGCTTGTCTCTCTTCTATTGTGAGAGGAAATGCTACAAGTCCTTTGTCAGGTAATCAATTATCCTCCTTAAAGGATCCCCGAAGTCATCATCTGAAAATTACAGCTTCTGAAAAATAGTAAAATGCCCACTTTAACATATTGTCACTTGTCGGAGTGGTTTTGCCTCCCCCTCAGAGTCATTAAGCCTGTCAATTGCCCGTGTTAATGACCTCTGGCTCTAAACGTGGTCCCTTCTGCCCATCACTTCTGGGCCTTCGATGTTGACACTGTATCTCGCTCAGCTTCTCAGATGCTCTGTAATGATGCCCCGATTAGTAATGCATTCTTCCCTTTCTCCATCTCACTCTAATTGCTCTAGTTTATGTCCCTTGATAATGCTCCCTCCATGCATGTCATCTGTACCTCTGTGGAGTAGGAGGGTCTCAAGTTCAAGGTTCCTGGTCGGTAAATAGCAATCAAAACAATTTTGAGTTCACGGACATCCTTTGCAAGCAACATTAAGTACCCCATCAAGAAAACAGGACCTTGGTATTGTTGGTGAGTAGCAGATAATTTATGAGCTTGTCAGCATAATCCACAGTTCCTGATCTGTATCAATATGAAGTAAGAAACCATTTAAGAGGAGACAAGAAAACATGGCACACCCCTCCCCCTCCTCCTCCCGTTTGACACTGACTCATTCATGTATGAAATTGAGTCTTTGTGATGGTGCAGCATTAAAGATCCTGTGTAGTCAAATTAATGTCATGGAGCCAGAGAGTGGAAGGGCTTCCCTGGCAGCTCAGATGGTAAGAATCTGCCTGCAAGGCAGGAGACCCAGGTTCAGTCCCTGGGTTGGGAAGATGCCCTGGAGAAGGGAATGGCAACCCACACCAGTATCCTTGCCTAGGGAATTCCAAGGGCTGAGGGGACTGGCAAGCTATAGTCCATGGGGTCACAAAGAGTCGGACACGACTGAGTGACTAACACTAGAACTAGAGAGTGGAACCAGGTTATTAAATGACCTCTGCTTTGCTTTCCTTCCAACAGGAAGAAGAAAACAACAGAAGGCTTAGCTGCAAGTATGAATTCATGTCCAAGGATTCATGAAAGCAGCATAGACTGAGAAAGGGAAAGATGGGTAGATGTCCCAGAAAATTCAGGTTAAAAAGACTTTTATTGGAAGCATCATAGTCATCCAGGCACACCTTGTAGAGTTTATCCCTCCTTTCTTCTGGAAGAACCTCAGGGGTCATGCCAACATTTAGTGGAAATATCAAAGCATCACTAGAGTTCCTTAAGCCAAGGACAAGTGTTCAGGTTCCAGCCCTGCCAACGCCTGTGGTTTCACTTCCCTGCCAGCCTGTGGACTTATTCAAACACCTCACTTTGGTGCATCTCAGTTCTTCCCTCGAAGTATTGATGCTTTTGAACTGTGGTACTGAAGAAGACTCTTGAGAGTCCCTTGGACAGCAAGGTGATCAAACCAGTCAATCCTAAAGGAAATCAACCCTGAATATTCACTGGAAGGATGGATGCTAAAGCTACAACTTTGGCCACCTGGTATGAAAAGCTGACTCATTGGAAAAGATCCTAATGCTGGGAAAGATTGAGGGCAGGAGGAGAAGGGGACGACAGAGGATGAGATGGTTGGACAGCATCATCAACTCAGTAGACATGAATTTGAGGAAACTCCGGAAGATAGTGAAGGTTAGAAAAGCCTGGCGTGCTGCAGTCCATGGGGTAGCAAAGAGTCAGACACGACTGAGCAACTAACAGAATACAATATATCTGTCTGTTCTGCAGTGAGCTTGGGGCATCATGCTAAAGAAGTGGGGGACTCTCTGCTGACCCTGCTTCCCACACTGGGCGGCAGATCCATCATTGAAGGGAGATTGGGGCAGCGTGTCTCCTTGCCCTGGACCAGACTGGAGCCAGGCACCAGGGGCTGAGGTTGCATCCCAGGCTTTCCTTCCGGCCAGCTGTGTATGTGTGAACAGACCAGACCTTGGAGTCAGTTTCAGATTCCATAGAATAAAGTCTGTAAAATGGAAAGAAGTGAATTGCACTGACTCTAAGGTGCACCTCGTCCGCACCTGTTGAATCTGGTGGTGTCACATAACTGACTGAGTCTCACTGTTGCATCGTGATCTACTTGTCAACGTTTTACTTCTGAGTGACCCGTAAAACAATGACGCATCATCTGGTCAATGTTGTCTTCGATGTGTGAAATGCAGCGTCATCTGACACTGACCAGCTCTCATGAAGGTCAAATGTGACAATGTGGGGAGGAGAGGCCTTTGCAAATTGTAAAATGCCGCTCAGCTCTGCCTAAGGAGCTTCCTTGGCAGACATGCCTCCTCTCCAAGCCTCAAGTTCCTTGTTCTTTCGTTGAGGATGGTGGACCTGGGATGGTGAGATTTTCTCTGCAGGGTGATGTCTCAACAAACCCAAGGCCAGGCCTGCCCACTTGGAGCAGAATTCTCCTGGATGAATGGAGATGAAAGCCCCAGATGAGATGTCTCTGAGGGACCTTCTAGATCTGATATTCTAGGATGGGTGAGGGTCTCCCTGAGGACTTGAGGAGAGGGCAGAGGTAGAGGCTGGCACTGCACACTCCAGGGTACCACTCACGCCCACCACGGTAGGAACGGGGCCCCCGGAGGTGTGCAGGGAACAAGCCCCCTGTCACACGGCCTCAATGCTGCTCTTCAGGGAGTGGGGGGAGAGGCCCTGAGCACGTGCTGCTTGGCGCACAGCCCGAGGGGCCTCAGGGAGAGAGGCCCCTGCAGAGCAAATGGAAATTTGACAAGGACACTGTCCCCCAGAGAAGGTCAGGAGGGTCATGTGTGTGTATGTGTGTGTATGTGTGTGTATGTGTGTGTATGTGTGTGTATGTGTGTGTATGTGTGTGTATGTGTGTGTATGTGTGTGTATGTGTGTGTATGTGTGTGTATGTGTGTGTGTTGGCCGTGTCTCCACAAGGCAAAAGCAGCAAGTAATTTGTTCCTGAGCTAATCTCATTGGGGCAGTTTAAGGGAGGCTCTGCCCAGCTGGGCTCCTGGAGGCAGGTGTCTCCAGGAGACGCGCCGTTCTGACACCCCCAACCCCGCCCGAGGACTGACTGCAGGGCTGGAGCCACGGTGGGGACTGCAAGTGTGCTGATGACTTGATTGTAAGCATTTGTGCCTATGAGCCTCAGCTTCTGGTTTGTGGCTCGCAGAAACTGTAGCTTTTTTATTTTCTAAATGAAAAATCATTTTTATTGTGAAAGTGATAAATATTCATTGTAAAAAGAATTAACCCCACGAGTACAGCCTTGTAGCATTTCTGTTGGAGTCAACAGTCCTGAGAGCTGCGTTTTCCATAAGGATCTACTGTGTGTCCCCTGGGTACCCCACCCAGTGCTCCCAGAGGGGAGCTGAGGCTCCCCAGGCTCACTGTGGTCTGGCCCCAAGTGACGCCTGGGGACAGGGATCATTTCCGGCTGCCTGTGATCCACTCCCCTCTCTGAAGCTGCCCGAGGTCCTTTAGGAAATCACCCCTCCCCCACGTAGGAGGGGTGCTGGCTAAGCCCCGGTGACATCAGTGACAACGTCCCTCCTGAAAGCTGAGGGGCGAGGCCCACCCTCTCCACCTGTCTTTCCTGAAAGATGGGCACTTAGCCTGACCCCTCAACACTCTTTCCTGGGACTTTGTCTTGAGCAACTGAAGGAAAGAAGAAGAATTAAAGGGAGATCCCTTCTCCCAGGCAGTGTCGCTGTGAGATGCTCTTTCTTGGCCCCACAGAGTCCTGTGGTCCCTGCCTGGTCCTCCCTGTCTCTTCTAGTCTGTGGGGCTCAAGATCCTGCAGGGAGAGCCAACTGTCTCCTCATCACCCATGTGGGTCTCTACAGTTTGCAACCAAGAACCCTAATTATCCTGGTGGTCCATCTGGCCATTCAGGTGAGAACACCCTTGCCACCCACCCCCCTGCTGCCCAGAGAAAATATAACCCTCTGGTGCCAGCTCTTACCAGGGCCCCACCTTTGAAACTGCAATCCTGAGTGGGTTGGGAAATCTCAATGCCTTTTTAATAAGTGGGTTCTTTGGGGCATGCTTGAAGGGACAGAGGAGCTGGTACTTTTACTGTGAGGGTCTTTCTCCTTTGGTGATAATTGAAATTCATAATATTCATCAGAGGTCATTGATTTTACTTTTGTGGAAAGAGCAGCATCCAGACCAACCTCCAGAAGGATTTCTTTCACAATCCAATCAAATTATATGCAATTTGAACAAGAGTTTTTATAAGCAGTGTGCCCAGCCAACTTTTAATAAGGATAAGAATTAAAAAATAATTTTCTTCTTTCTGCCACCTCCGCTCCACCCCAAGGAATTGTAGAGCTTGAGAAATTGAGTTCTGGGATGATTTCCATAATTAAAATCTCACACTTGTATAGCAATGGTATGAATGAGCCTGGCTACTCCAAACCAGACTGACCCATGATTTCCCTGGTCTTTGAGTCAGGATTCTTGCTGTTAAATGAAAGAAGCTCGATTCAAATCAGCTTAAACAAACAAACAAATGAAAAACAAAGAATTAAGGGCTCATGTAACTGAAGAGTTCAAAGACAGACTGATTTCAGGTATGGCTGTATCCATGTGCTCACAAAATGTCATCTGAACCCAGTTTCTCTGCATCTCTTAAGTCTAATGTTCTTCAGATGAAGTTAGGCAGAAGTCTGGCCTTACCGTCTCTCGGCTGAGTCATACTGGTGGAAAGGGAACTTCCCCCACCCCCCTTTTTTTTTTCATACGAGAGCAACCTTTTGATTGCGTTTCATTTGAACAATTATTCTCATGCGCTCCTCCTTGAACCAGTTGCAGTGGCTAGCTTTCGAACTGTGGTGCTAGAGAAGACTCTTGAGAGTTCCTTGGACTGCAAAGAGATCAAACGAGTCAATCCTAAAGGAAATCAACTCTGAATATTCATTGGAAGGACTGTTGCCAAACTGAAGCTCCAATACTTTGGCCACCAGATGCAAAGAGCTGACTCGATGGAAAAGACTGATGCTGGGAAAGGTTGAAGGCAAAAGGAGAAGAGGGCAACAGAGGATGAGATGGTTAGATAGCATCACTGATTCAAAGGACATGAATTTGAGCGAACTCTGGGAGATAGTGGAGGACAGAGGAGCCTGACATGCTATAGTCTGTGGGGTCACAAAGAGTCGGATATGACTTAGCGACTGAACAAGTGAGAAGTAGATACTGATGGACCAGGCCTGGAGTGTGTCTACTCAGACGCCAGAGACTACAAGTTGGGAGAGGTAACTTTTCCAAAGGAGAATCAGGAACCAGAAGGAGGAGTGACAGATGCTGGGGAACAAGCCTATGAAGTCCGAAACTCATCCATGCCCGTCTCTCTCATTGCTCATAGTGGTTGTACGTGTGGCGACCCTCTGGTGTGGAGGGCTCAGTCCTCATCCTCTCCTACTCCTGGCTCCAAGCCTGCCTCCCCTGAGAAAGAATACTTTCAGAGAATGGAGGTTGAAGGGGCAAGGGTGCCCCCTGCCAGACTCCCTGAGGTGTCCCTTCTCTGAGTGCCCCACCGCAGGGCAGCTCTTCACCCTCCACGGCCCTGGCACACTCTTCCTGACCCTTTCTGGGAACACGCTGTGGGTCTTTGAGACTCATATGAGGGTGGCACTGTGTGGCTGGAATGAAGATCAACTCAGGGGCCAGGCCACCTTGCAGAAGTGTGGTTATCGAGCCAGCTTTCGTGGAGCCCAGAGGAGAAATAGAGGCTTCTGGAGTCAGACTTCATGGGTTTGCATCTCAGCTCTGCCAGTTAAATTCTGTGGTCTTGGCTACGTCACTTAGGTTCCGCTTCTGTTTCTTCACACTTAAAATAGGTCAGATAATATGTATGGACCTTTAAGTGTGGTTTCGAGGATTAAATGAGCTAATGTGTGCCCCCAGAGCACACAGTCAGTGCTCAGTGAGTGTTACCTGCTGCCACACCAGCTGATGGCACACTTCCCCTGAGAGAGCTACGGTTTACATCCATTTCCAAGATTGGGAACATGCGACACGAAGCACCTGCACCTCTCACAGACACCTCCCTTGGTGCCTGGCTCTAAATCACCAACGTCAGGAATAAAGGAGAAAAAGTAGATTATCAAAGATGACTTGCATTTAACACCCTCGGAGGCTCCTGACAGTACCACCTGATTTAATGGCTACCAGATGCACAGTGAAAGTGTGTTTGGTGGCTTCCCAGCAGAATAGGGCTTCCCTGGTAGCTCAGCTGGTAAAGAATCCGCCTGCAACGCAGGAGATCCCGGTTCGATTCCTGGGTGGGGAAGATCCCCTGGAGAAGGGATAGGCTACCCACTCCAGTATTCTTGGGCTTCCCTGGTGGCTCAGACAGTAAAGAATTTGCCTGCAATGCGGGAGACCTGGGTTGGGAAGATCCCCTGGAGAGAGAAATGGAAGCCCACTCCAGTATTCTGGCCTGGAGAATTCCACGGACTGTACAGTCCGCAGGGTCTCAAAGAGTCGGACAAGACTGAGCAACTTTCACTCACAATGGAGCATAAAAGAAGGGAACTGATGTGCCAGGTGTGGGGTGAGCATTCTACCTGTGCTATTTCTTTTTCCATTTTGTCGACCTGTGAGGTAGGTATCATACCGGTTTTATGGATGAGGGAAACAAAGTCCAGATGAGTTAAATAATTTGCCCAAAGTCACACAGTAAGAATCAGTTGGGATGTGAATCCAAGGCAGTCTGGTTTTAAAACCCATACAGTTTTTTTTTTTTTTTAACTCTTTAAAAACTTTTAAACTCTTAGCACCACGTATATGCTGGTGCTAAGAATGTTGTCAAATTCCTTGGAAGATAGGGGCTTCCCTGGTGGCTCAGTGGTAAAGAATCTGCCTGACAGTGCAGGAGTTGGAAAGTTATGACCAACCTAGATGGCAAATTGAAAAGCAGAGACATTACTTTGCCAACAAAGGTCCATCTAGTCAAGGCTATGGTTTTTCCAGTGGTCATGTATGGATGTGAGAGTTGGACTGTGAAGAAAGCTGAGCACCGAAGAATTGATGCTTTTGAACTGTAGTGTTGGAGAAGACTCTTGAGAGTCCCTTGGACTGCAAGGAGATCAGCCCTGGGATTTCTTTGGAAGGACTGATGCTAAAGCTGAAACTCCAGTACTTTGGCCACCTTATGTGAAGAGTTGACTCATTGGAAAAGACTCTGATGCTGGGAGGGATTGAAGGCAGGAGGAGAAGGGGACGACAGAGGATGAGATGGCTGGATGGCATCACTGACTCAAAGGACATGAGTCTGAGTGAACTCCGGGAGTTGATGATGGACAGGGAGGCCTGGCGTGCTGCGATCCATGGGGTCGCAAAGAGTCGGACACGACTGACCGAGTGAACTGAACTGAACTGGAACACAGTTGATTAACAATTTTAGTTTCAGGTGTACAGTAAAGCTATTTGGTTATACATATACATGTATCTATTCTTTATCAAATTCCTTTTCCATTTAAAAACCCATGTAATTTTAACTCCACATCATTCTTTAGAGGAACGAAACAGACCCCAAGGGTGCCGTCTGTCTCTTGGATGGCTCACGGGTCACTGGATAGCCAAGGAGTGTCCACATTTTTTATTAAGACATTCATTTCAAAAGAACATTTGAAGGACTTCATTACTTTTAATCACTATTTCACAATTAATTAGGAACTGTTTTTGATGAATGAGGGATAGGAATTGACTCTCAGTGGCTCAAGGAAGGTTAGGGCTGGCATCACAACTGAAACTTGCAGAGGTGGATGGGTCCCGCCCTGGCCGAGTCTGCAGAAGAGCTGCTGCTGGATATGGGAGATGTGACCCCGCAGGGAAGCTGGTCAGCAGGGGCGTGGGTGTCACCTGAGAGCATAGCACCTTGGCTCTGGCGCTCAGATCCTGTGCTTAGAGGCGGTCACCCCTGCTGGTGGACGTCCTGTGTCCAGCGACTGTCCTCACAGGAACAGACTGGTGCATATTGAGAGGTGTGCAAATCTGATTGCAAATCTGATTTGATGTGCTTCATTGTTCTCCCAATCTGTAGAGCGTTCACTGCAGGGACCAGCTAGTCCTGGGTCCCAACTTCTCAGGGTTGGATAGGAACCCACCTTCGAGTCAACAAAGAAACCAAGTCCCAGCCCGACCGAGAGTCATGTGTGCCCAGCAGCCCTGCACTGGGAGGAGACTGCGTCAGTGACCCAGGGTGCAGACGGGAGCTTCTCTGACCTGAATCCAAACCCACTCCCTGGTGGGAGGCCGAGGAGTTCAGCTGTGGGGCTCAGTCACGCAGCGAGGGGCCGCTGGTTACCACGTGGTCAGTATTCACCCCTCAGAACCCGAGACTCGCCCTTCATCCTCCCGAGGCAGGGGTGCCCTGGACGCCAGTTCATCGACTGCGGGTGGTGCCAGGGTCTCCCGAGCACCGTGTCCCGCTGGTGCCCCATCTCTCGACACCCCTGGGCGCCAGGCCCTGCCAACCGCTTCACTCTGGAGGCCGGTCCCAGAGCCTATTTCACGGCTCATTCAAGAGGAAAACGAGGAGGATGCTTCCATTTCACCTGTTAAACGATTTAATTCCCAAGGGACTTGGTCACCACGGCAGCAGCGTGGCCTGGTTCCTGGGTCATTTTTAATTTGTATTCTGATGAAACTACCCAGACCCCATTGGCCCCAACAGAAGTCGAACGGCCGGGCCCAAGGGGACCTCTGGTCAGGGGTCGGGGGCTGGAAGGGGAGGGGAGCAGAGTGTATCTGATCATTTCATGTGTGAGGTGACACCCACAGTGAGTGATGGGCCCCAGTCCCCCCTGAAGCTGGGGCCCCGTGGAAACACATCTGATAAACGTCCAGTTGAATGCTCAGTGTGTTTGCTTAGTTGATCGGTCATGTCCGACTCTTTGTGACCCAATGGACTGTAGCCTGCCAGGCTCCTCTGTCCATGGGAATTCTCCAGGCAAGAATACTGATGTGGGTTGCCATGCCTGTCTCCAGGGGCAGTTCCCAACCCAGGGATTGAACCCAGGTCTCCCATATTGCAGGTGGATTCTTTGCCACCTGAGCCACCAGGGAAGCCCAAGAATACTGGAGTGGGTAGCCTATCTTTCTGACCCAGGAATTGAATCGGGGTCTCCTGCATTGCAGGCAGATTCTTTACCAGCTGAGCTATCGAGGAAGCCCAGAGGGACCCTTATTCCCAGAGCAGTATTAGCCCCAGACGTCTTCAAGCTCCTGACCTTTCTCATACCCGTGTTTACATGCAGATCATCACCCCCCCTTCCCACATCGTCCTGCTCCTCGTGGGGGTGGTGAGGATGCCTGGCCACCCTCAGGTCAAACAGGTGACACAGGGTGTGAGCGGGAGGGGGGGCTTGTCTGTTGGTGGGAGATTCCAGGGAGGGAAACGGAAGCTAGGGCCTGGATCAGCGTGCTGAGCCCTGAGCGGTGCTCCGCCTGGTCTGTCCCTTGGTCCTGAGGGTCTCCTCGGTGGTTCCCCCTGAAGCTCTTGATGCTTCCAGGGATTTAAGGTCCTGCGTTCCTTGGAGATGCTCTCACAGCTGCGATGGGCCAGGAAGGCGTCTCAGGAGCCTGAAGACTCAGAACCTGTCCTGGTAAAAGGTGGTAGTTGTGTCACTTGGGTTCTGAGGTTGCAGGTCGGATTCTGAGGTCAGGATAAGAGGGACTGACCCGAAGGAAACGGGAGCAGAGCACCAGGCCTCAGAAGGGTGGGGCCTCCTTGGGGTCTGGGCAGACAGAGTGAATTAAATCCTCCAAGGAGGATCGACAGGCCCTTATCCATAGGAGAGAGCAGGGCCAGAGCTCCAATGTCTGCTCCAGGAGCCGGGTCCCTAGCCTGATTTCTCCCCAGCCCTGTCAGGGACCTGTTGAGTAAAGCAGATTCAAGCTGGTGGAGCCTTGGGGGTCATTTCATCCTGTTTTTCATCCCACAGGCGGCAGCAGTGCTGAGGCTGGGGCACGATGTGACTTGGGCAGGGAGCAGGCACAGAAGGGGCACTAGAGTCCTGGTTTGTCCACTAGGATGGACGATCCCCTGAATATGACACTGTGGTCCTCCCAGGATGGAGGAGGGGGTTCAGATACTGAACCAATGTAAAAAAATCATGTTGTGTGCTAAAGGGGGAAAAAGAAAGAGCCAGTAATTGCTCTCCTCCATCTTTACTGGGTGCTTCAAAGAACAGAGATTCAGGAGGAAATGTAACATTTTTATTGAAGTCTAGAAAAGCCTGAGGGGGTGTGGGGAAGCTAATTGGGCCCCTTTTCTGTCTTCATAACTGTTTCACGTTGGGCCACATCTGACTCACCCAGAGGACAGCAAACGGTACTGGTAAGTGCTTTAAGGAATGAACATTTCCAGTATGACTTTATAAGTTCCCAAAGTGTAAGCACACTTGGTTTCCTCTAACCATTCATTTTATAAATGTTTATTGAGCACCTACGGTGTGCTGGGCCCTGCATGGGGTGGGGGGTGGGGTTCAGCAGTGAACAGGGCAAGCAAGGTCCCCTTCCAAATGAAGCGGATGTTCTAACAGGGGTTGATCGAGAATAAGCCAGCACACACACGGGAAAACCAGAGAACCCCAGAGACTGATGATCGAGAGGAAAAGAAAGCACTGGGCGTGATTGGCAGGGGCTGGCGTGCTAGATGGGGCAGGGGTGGGGAGGGGCCTCTCTGAGGAGGTGGATGTGAGCCGAGCCCCGGATTGGGGGGGGGGGGAGGGCTGCAGGGGGGGAGGGGGAGCTGCGGGGGGGGGGAGGGGGGAGGGGGGAGCTGCGGGCGGGGGGACTGGGAGGACTCAGGCAGAGCAGGCCCTGGAGTATGACACCAGCAGCACGTGGCTCTGGGGGAGCAGCCGCCACTCAGAGGTCCCTGCCTCCTCCCCCGGAGTCTCTGTCCCTGTGAGTGGGGGGCGTCGCTACGACAGCCAGTCTGCTGCCCACTCAGGCCCCGGGCACCAGGCTGTGACTCAGTAATTGTATTTCTCAGTCTCTCCCTTCAGCAAACGGAGGGATGTGGATCCTAGAAGTTCACCCCTTTAATCAACAAGTTCCTCCAAGTCCCAGGGCTTTGTCGTTCAGGTATGCTTCTGTTCATTCGCGCGTTCACTCGCTGGCTCGCTCGCTCATTTATTCCTCGGGTGTCTGTGGAGGGTCTGCCGTGTGTCTGACCAGCTCTAAGCACTGGGAACAAAGCTCGTGAACGAAACAGAGAAGTCTCTCCTGGAGGAGCATCCATCCTACTACAGAGACGAAGGCTGACGTCAATCGGTAAAAGGGCTGGTGTGTCAGGGGCTGTTTGGTGCTTTGGTGAGAAATACAGCGGGGAGGTGGACACTGAGGGTGGGGTGGGGTGAGGGAGGCCCTCTGAGAAAGCGGCAGAGAGGGAGCAGCCCCGAGACTCTCTGGGGAGGAGTTTCATGCGAAGACCCCGGGGCGGGCGTGGAGCTGGGTTTCAGCGTCACCAGAGAGGAGAGAGGACGGGCTCCGGGTCCGGGGAACCAGAGCCGTGAGGAGGGGCCGGGTCGGAAGGGCCCGCGTCAAGGGAAGGACGTGGCTCCTCCTCTGTCGGTGGAGCGGCCGAGGGTTTGGAGCAGAGGGTGGCAGCGCCTGGCTCCGCGTTTCTCCTCCGGAGCCTCCGCAGCACGCGCGTCTTGGACACGACGGGCCTCCGCGGTCCCGGGGCCCAGGCCGCGCTGCTGGCCGCCCGCTCCAGGCCCGGGGGCTGCTGGCCCGGGGCGCCCTCTGCTCGGCCTCGCGTTCGCGGCATTTCTCACGCCCGTCCGCTCCCCAGGCTGGCGGGTGTAAGGGCCTCATTACACCGGGCGCGGAGAACGACGCTCCGCCAGCGGCTCAGGAAGCATCTTTTGAAAGGTTAATGGTCACTGGCGAGGGAACAAAGGGCCGCTGCGCGTCTCCGCCTCTGTGATGATGCGGAGTTTTCAGTTGAGTGAAAACGGGAGGCGTGTCTCCTCACAGGTACCTGCTCTGAGCACCGGGCAGCCACGGCGCCCGCGGGGTGTCTCGAGGCTGGAACCCGCAGGCCGCGTGAGCCACACGTGCTTTGCAGAGGCGGCTCCCAGGCGAGGGGGCTCAGATCACCCCGCTCCTCCGCCCGCTCCCCCAGGGGAGCTCTGCGTGTGGAGAGGCGGTTCTTGAGGCTTCCGCCAGCTGGCCCGGAAGCCCCGGGAGAGCAGGGTAAGGGCTGGTCTCCGGCTCATCGGGCGGTGCAAATGTCTGGCCACCGCAGGTGAGCAGGTGTGGGGCTGCTGCTAGGTGATGGGTTCTGCTCCGTGGCAAGGAAGGAAATTGATCCAAGTGTTCTCTTCATGCCTCCCTAAACTCACACACCATTTCCTGCTCAATTATTTCAGCCATTCAGCATTGAGTTATTGCAAGCCCAGACGCAGGTTCAATCCCTGGGTCAGGAAGATCCCCTGGAGAAGGGAATGGCAACCCACTCTCGTCTTCTTTGCCTGGAAATTCCCACGGACAGAGGAGCTTGGCGGGCTACAGTCCATGGGGTCCCAAAGAGACAGGACTCAGCCGCTGAGCACACACTCTCTGTATTAGTTACCCATTGCTGAGTAACAAACCTTGGCAAATTTAACGGCTTAAACAGCACTCATTCATTATTCCATAGTTTCTGTGGGCTGGTCATCTCGGCACTGCTTTGCTGGGGGGTCTTATAGCTACAATCAAGGTGTCTGCAGAATTGGGGTCTCATCTGAATGCTTGACAGGGGACTGACCCATGATCAGGCTCATTTACGTGGTGGTTGACAGGATTTGGTTCTTTTGGGGTCGTTTTGCTGGGGACCCCCCTCAATTCCTTGCCAGTGGAGTTCTTCCCAACACAGTAACTTTCCTGCTCAAATTTAGCCAAAGGGGAAGTCTTCTGGCAAGACAGAGGCTGCTGTCTTCTGTAACCATCCAGTTGAGACTGGAAGGAAAACCTGCCCTTCTAGCTGGAATCAGGTGAAATCTGGCTGTAAATTAGCCTATCAGAAACCAAAAGGCCGTGTCACAAGCACAGTTAGGGAGGCTGTCGCTGTCAGCCAAGTGGGAATGATGGAGAGAGACAGACAATGTCCGTCCAGAGGGACGAGAGGAGGGACCGTCGTGGGGGATGGAAGGGGGACAGGCCTGCCCCCCAGCAGACATGTCATCCTGCAGAGATGGGGATGCCCAGGATGAGGAGAGGCCCCCGGAGGGTAGTGTGTGGTTTGAGGCTGGAATGTCTGGCTCATGGGGGTGACTGGTGGCTCCCTGGGAGCTGCAGGGGAGTCTTAGCCAGATGATGGGGTCCTCAGAGGCTCAGACCTTTTGAGGGGGTGATGGCCCCCTGCCCTGTCCCTCTGAAGGTGGCCATAAGGGAGGGAAGCCAAAGAGCTCAGCATCGGTCAGACTGGGCTGCGAATCCCACTTCCTGCCAGGCCAGTGACCACGAGCCTCAGTTTCTTCAGCTGTCAAGTGGGGCTAATATTAACTTATATCAACTGCCTGATGGTGGGAGGCCCTAGGTATGCATCTTTAAGGGACAAGAACTTCATTACCCTCATTTACAGCCGTGAAGAGAGGTTAAGTCATTTACCTGGGGTCACACAGATGCTACCTGTGCCTGGACCCAGACTAGTGAGGATGTAGCGCACCCCTGGCACCAGGCTGGTGAGCGGGCAGGGGCTCGGGAATGTCAGGAGCAGCCTGTGATCGTCATACCTGCCACCCACGTGTGCCGGGAGAGAAGCCACTGCCTCTGCCTCCGAGGGCCGTCGCGGGCAGGAAGCGAGGGCACGCACGTGGGGCCCGGGGCACCTGTCGTGGCAAAGTCAGCTGATGGCACCCGTGTGGTGGGGTCAGAGCGGCTCTTGCTGAGGATGTCGCAGTGGGTAACCACCTGCTCCTCCAGGCTCCCGTGAGCCTGGTCCTGAGTGTAGTTCAGGGGATGGGTCCCGGGTTCTTGGGAAGAGATGGCCGGGCCCAGCTCAGGCCTCCCTCAGGAGCCCATCCCCCATCGCTGTCTGGGGGGCTGCTCCTGGTGGGCTCAGGAGGCTTTAGGGCTGAGCGGCTGCAGGCCGAGGTTCTGCCTTCTGGTCTGTGCCCCCAACCCCAGGCCTGCCTTGTCAGCTGCTGGGCAAACCCTGGAGCAGTGATCGCTCAGGGTCCAGTGGGCGCAGCCCTCCTGCCCCAGCCCCCGACTGCAGAAGGAGAAAGAGGGTGAACATCCCCCGCCCTCCCACACACTGTAGGACAAATGGCTTCTGGTCCAACACACCCACAACCGGATGTGTCTGGTGCTGAACTGATTGAACTGCAGGTTGTGATGCATTAGTGGGTCTTGAAATCAGTTTAGAGGGTGGAGCCCTGCGCTTGAAGTCCACAGTGGAGTGGAGCAGACAAGATGCGGAGATAGCAGGGGGCGTGGTCTGCAGTGAGGGGAGGCTGAGGGGAAACTTCTCTGTTGTCACATGGACAGGGGTGTGTGTGTGGGGGGGAGCACTGTGGGAATGTTTCTCACTGCGGTTGTTATTAAAATGTGCTTGACCAATGCTCACGGCCTTAGGGTCACATGGCGGGTAAGTCATCTTGGGGCCCAGGGGGTCAGGGCTCTGTTGAATCTGGGAGGAGACTGTAAAGCCTGGGAGATGCAGGTGGTGAAGAATGCACCATGGAGACGGCACTGGGGCTGGTGCAGTGGTGAGTCCTGCCCAGCCCCCCACCACCTAGTGTCCCCACTTTCTTTTTTTGTTTTAATTTTTATTTATTTTTAGCTGCACTAGGTCTTTGTGGCTCTGGGGGACAGGCTTCACAGGCTGCAGACAAGCCCTCTGCTAGTTCCCAGAGAAACGGGCAGAATGCACGTCGCCTCCATCCTTCCCAGTCTCTCTGCCCCGCACCCCTGACTGGTATTGTTTGCGATCACCCCCCAGATAAAACTCTTGGACTCGAAGCCTTGTCTCAGGGTCGGCTGCTGGCGAAACCAAAACTGACCCATAAGGTGGAGGCCTTGCTTCTGGTCTGTTTGCATTCTAAGGGTATGGCATATGTATATGTATGAATGTGAATATTTTCCCTGAATTGAGGTGGATTTACAAGACAAAAAAAGTGGGTACAAACCAGTGTCAAGGGATTTATAAGGCAGGCGGCAAGGATGCGGTTCTCATCTCATCATCCATAATGGGGCGGGGGGAGGGCGCCTGCAGGACAAAATGAAGAGGGCAGTGGGAGGGGAGGAAGGTGGACGGAGGGGAGGGGGGAGACAGGGAGGATGACAGGGGAGGGGCAGCTTCCTCAGCAGTGGGTCAGCAGCTGCCCTGGCTCAGAAACACGAGCCGTCCATGCAGGGACCCCTCTGGGCTCTCGGTCTCTGTTAGAACAGGACAGGCGGCCAGCAGATCCTCGGGGCCATTCAGTTTTCATTCCATTTGTGTGGGGCCTGGGCACACGTGCGTGCAGACTTACACACATGCCCGCACACTCGTACATACATCATGCCTTCTCTCACCCCCACACACTGGCCACTCAGACACAGCAAGTCAGGTCATTAAGATGCGAGGCCCTGCCTCCGCCTCCTCGCAGAGCCCGTGTGACCCCGCTGATCAGAGGAGACCGCGGGTCCAGAGGGTGAGCCCTGGCATCGGCCACGGCTCTCCATGGCAACCCAGCTACCTGTTTGCAAGTTTAAAAGCTCCAGGCTTACAGGCGCTCTCACGTTAATTCATGCAGATCAGCTGTTCACTAGTCAGAGCTCCCACTGTTAAGTGAGGCAGCAGGGCGCAGAATTGGCATCTGTGTGTGTGTGTGTGTAGGGGTGTGTGTATGTATAGGTGTGTGTGTGTGTGAGGGGACGTGAATCTGGTGCACAGTTAGGATGAGGGTTTGAGGGCAAAATAGCATTACAAATACAGCCAGTAGTAATTGGATTATGGTGGTTGATTGCTTTCAAAGTACTTACCGTGGTGTATTAATATTACATCTGGTGACTTCTGGAGTGTCTCATTGATAGAATGTGGGCTGTCAGAAGAAAGAACACCGTTTCAAATCTGATCAGATCTCCCCTGTGGTCCTGAAATCACTGGTGGGGGGATTCACATCCAGGTATGAGATGTGGGAGAAAATCCCACCAAGTCCAAAGAGGTCGGCAGTGCAGGTGGGGATCAGGGTGGTGGAGAACCTGGGACCCACGTGGCGGGACTCGAGGTCCATGTCCTCGCCCTCTGGGTGTGGGACAGGGTGGGAGGTGGGGCTGGGGAGAAAGTGGTGGCGATGGAGAAAGCTGGAGAGAAATGGCCACGTGTGGGTCCTCTGTCTACAGCAGGTCTCAACCCGATGTCCCGCAGGTGACACAGGAGTGACGAGGGCTTGACCCCAGTCAGCCAGCAGCCAGCACTTCCGAAGGGATCCCACTTGCCAGACACGTTCCAAACAGGTTGCGGATATTGACTCAGCCAATCCCCCTGCCCTGCAGGGTGGGTGCTGTTACAGCTTCCCTGTGGAGGGGGATACCCAGGGAGGGAGGAGACTGCAGGACACACAGCCAGCAAGGGGCATGTGGACAGAGCAGCTCAGGGGTCTGGGGGGCAGGTCCCGGGTGTCCATGTGGGGGCGAGAGGGAGGGGTGGGGACTGGGGCAAGCTGCGGAGCACGAACCTGCCTGGGGCCTGGACTTGGGGCCGCTACGTGCTGCCAGGGGAGGGTCTGGGCCCGGGTGGCCCCTCTCCTGAGACCTTAAGAGAATCAGATTCCCAGGGGAAATCTCAAGGCTTTCCCATGTTGACAGTAGATTGACTTTTTCCCAAAAACACAGGAGGGATGAACTAGACACCTTCCTGGCTGGTTTTGGTCCACAGTGTAAACTCTGACTCACAGAAAATCATTCTGGAAAGTCATAAGCATCAGGGCCTGTTGGTGCTGGGCTGGGTGGTGTGACATGAGGGCTTTTCCCCCAATACTGAGTGGTGGTCAGAAGGCACTGCCCAGCAAGCTGATGCTACTCGGAGGGGCATCTGCTCCATCCCCCTGGGGGCCAAGGGGGGCTCTCTGCAGGGGAGGGGTGGGGCCCAGGGTTACAGGCCCTGTCCTGAGGCAGCCTGCAGTCCTGGGATGGACATGACCTCTGCTTTCCTGGGGTTGCCCTGGCGGCTGGAATGCCAGGTGAGGCTGGGCCTGTTTCCACGCAGCCTCCGTGCTGGGGAGACGTCATCCTGTGTGCCCTGCCCCTCCCCCAGCCTCTCCGGGAGTCCCAGGACCCTTAGGCCTGTGGGTATTTGCTTCTGTAGCTCCGCCTCCAGGCAGACCACCACCCTTCCCCTCAGGCCAGGGCAGGGTCAGGTTCAGGACATTGCCCTTCTGCCCCCTCCCCAGAGGCTGGATGCAGGCCCCACGGAACCACCTCCCCCTCCTGAAAGGGTCACCTTAAGAACGCTGGGGGCAGGCGCCAGGTTTTGGCATCTGAGGAGCTCCCTAAGCTCCCTGGGACCAAAGCGATCCTCTTTTGTCAGCTCTGATGGGGACAACTGACCCCTGTGCTTTAATCAGGAGGAAGCTGTGGCCTCCTACAGGGTTGCATACACGTCCAGTAAGTCGGCCCCTGAACTCTGTTGCTCCCTGCAGCCTTCGAGGCACCACCCCCCACCCCGAGGCCAAAGGGGAGCCCCCAACCCCAGCCCTGTCTCCAGAGTCCAGAACAGCGGCCAAGAGAGAATGCCAATCAGCCCAGATTCCTGGCGGCTGCTCAATCCAGCAAATTATTTCTTGCAAATTACTCCTTCAGACCGAAATCTGGGCAGGACTCTGCAAGTTCAGGGGCGTCTATTATCTGCTGCTTGCAGGCGCCCGGGCGCATCCGAGGGCAGAGTGCTCGTCTGCAGGGGGTGATGCTCTGGAAACTGTGGCCGCTGCTGGGATCTGCCGGTGCCTCCTCTTCTGCTTCTCATCTCCTCACGGAAGATGGTTCTGGGTGGGAGGAGGCCTCAGTGTCTTCTCCTGTCTCCCGGAGCTCGGGTGTCAGGTGTGATGGAGCGATTCAAGCACCGTTTCCGCAGGCGGTGTTCAGACCCTCCCCATCCGGAGGGGTGAGGGGCACCCGTCTGAGGCCGCGCATGAGTGCAAAGGGGGCTCAAGCGTGCGGGACACGACAGGGGGCAGTCAGACAACAGGGCCAGGTCGTGGGCATCAAGGGCTCAAAGGCTGGAGGGAGATGTCAGTGCTCAGACAAGTCCCAAAAGATGGAGAGGTGGGGGAGGCAGATTCCCTGTGATAGGGGTTGAGACATGGGGTCCCAGGACGGCCCACGGCCCTGCAGATGTCAGAGACAAGCAAGCCCGAGGTGGCCACCCAGAAACAGACCCCCTGCCTTCTGCTTCCCCAGACGTGCGGTCCACACTGACCTCCTGGGAGGGGAGCTGTTGTAGCCCTGCGTTCCGGGAAATGAACTCACTCAGAAGGACAGTGCAGATAGTGGAGTGCAGTTTATTACACCGGTGGGCCCGAGGCAGAGTCTCCTCTTAGCCAAGGATCCTGACCGGTTTTTGTGAAAGCCTTATATACCCTACGTGTACATGCCCAAACCCACCTCCCCAAATTCCCTGAAACTAGTCTGAACAAAGGAAAAGAAAGACACAGTCAAAGTTAACCCGTGATTCATATGCCCTAAGCCTAGGTAATTAACAGTGGACAATTATCAATAGGCCTGTGGTCATACCCCAATAAGCATAATGGAATTTATGATTCTATTCGGTTACACAGACAATTAGGGTATTCTTTAGGCGACGGAGAATCTAGGTACGAGCCCTGGAACTCTTCCATGGGGGGGGGGGGGGTCTGGTTTTCCAGTTGGTATGTCGTTTCCATAGATACTAGGCATATAGCTCAAAGGCCACAGTCCGGCCCAAGATGGAGTCCTGCTTTCAAGACTGAGCCTGTTCTGTCTCCTTCAGAGCCAGCACGCAGGAACCTGTGGGTCTCTGTCACTTACTTGGTCTCCCTTTGGTCGCTGCAGAGAATGCTCACAGCCCCTGCGTGCTCACGTCCTCTCCCCACGCCTGTATCCCCGACTCTCGGTTCTCAGTGTCTGTTCAGCAGTGACGGCCTAGACTTGCTCGCAGGGCTGGTGTCCTTCTCCCACAGAAAGTCCACCTCGCACTGCCTGGGGCTGGGGGTGGGGTGCTGATGAATTTTTATCCCGTTTCCCCTGTGTTCCCATCATCTCTTTTCTTGGAGCCTCTGCCCTGCACCGAGGGACTCTGGAAGCCCCTGGGGACGTCCCACCCCCTATCCACATGTCGCTTCAAAGGCCAGCACGCCCCGCTTAGCTCTGTCTCTGCTGACACCCCACCTTCACCCCTTCTCCCTTCCCCGCACCCTATCCTCTAGAAGGATAGTCTAGCCCCAGGGGAAGCCACGCGGCAGACCACACAGTGCACCAGCCCTGTTCCCACTCTGTGCAGACCCCCATCCTGTCTCCTCCTGCTCCTTCTGCAGTAAACACCTGTTGGCTCTTTCTTCCTGGGGCTGCATATGTGCAGAGGGGGCCAGAAAACACACTCACACAGAGCCTCCGGAGGAGCTGGGGCCTCAGGTATAGTAATATAATCAGCAACCCCTGGGCCCTTCGAGGGGTGGGGGGAGGGGGTGGGGAGGGAATGTGCAGGTTAAACCCAGAGCACAGAGGAGGGGCACGGAGCAGGGGTAATTAATTTTTCTTGAAGGTTTATCACGCTGTCATTAATTTCCTTGTCGCATGTAAAAATGTAGGCACAGGCTCAATTAAAAGCGAGGCTCTGGTGCCAACCATGCTTGTCTTTTAATCACACTCTTTGCATATTGATTTTGGCATCTCGGTTTAATCACAGGCTATTTCACTGCTGTTGTGGAATCCTTGTGCCATTTGCGGGGCTTTTCTACATCTCCCGGAGTTTGTGGATGGGACCCAAGACAGCACTCAGCTGGCTGCCTCCCTGCTCGGCTGGGTTTCTGTGCAGCAGGGATGTGAAGGTCCTAGCTCGAGAGGTTGATTTTCCGGGTTTGCGGAGGACCTTGCCCTGGGATTGGAAATGAGGACTCCAGCAGGACAAAAGCACATTATTATTATTATTCCCCCCCCCACCCCAGCCCCCGCCCGCCCATCACAGTGAAGGAGACATTAACAAAGCAAGAAGCTTGGCTGTTGGCAATTTCCGGAGTCTATGGGGTTGGGAGGCTCTTATCACAGCAGCAGAGGGCTGAGCCCCAAGCCAGTGCTGTGCAATCAGAACACAGAACTATGCGTCCATCCCAGTTGCGGGCGTTGGATGGGGCTCTGCGGCATAGGGGCTTCTCTCTGGGCCCCTGGAATTAATATACTTAGTCTGGTCCCTCCACCTCTGAGGGCCTGTCTGCAAACCTCACCAGCATTGAGGATTTCAGACTGCCCTCACCTTGGGTGATGGCAACAGGATGAACAACGGCAACTCACATCCCTATGATGCTACCTACGTGCGTGCTTAGTCGATCAGTCGTGTCCGACTCTTTGGGACCCCATGGACTGTACTCCGCCAGGCTCCTCTGTCCATGGGATTCTCCGGGCAAGAATACTGGAGTGGATTGCCATTTCCTTCTCCAAGGGATCTTCTCAACCCAGGGATCGAATCTGTGTCTCCTATATTGCAGGCGGATTCTTTACCCCCTGAGTCAAGGGGGAAGCTCGCATATATAGACGGATGTGTGCACTTAGGAAATTTGTGCCTTACAACCACTCTGCGATTATCTTCATTCTACAGGTGAGGAAACAGGCTTAGACAGGGAAAGAAGCTTGCTCAGGGTCACACAACTGGAAATGGTGGGTTGGGGTTTGAACCCAGGTCTGGCCCCAGAGCCCTGACTTGTAACTACTACTACAGCCCTGAGGTCCTTCCTGTCTTTAGGGTCTCTGGTTCACTGTCCCCTTCCCAGATCCCCCTTGAAGACAATTATGTTATTCCCCCACCCACGTTCCCAGTGGAGACAAGCCCGGCCCTTGCTGTCCCCAGTATGAGGGCAAACCCAGGTTTTCTAGAGGATCATTTGGTTTCAAGGCAGAATACAGACGTTTGGGAGTCTGGGCACTAATTTTCCTGGTCATTCTGAAAAGGTGCAATTTTCTCATTAAAGATTCCCCAGAGGTCTGATCTGAATGTGGTCTGGTTTAAAAGGTCCTCCTCTGACCTCCAAGGACGTCTGCTCGTTGGCTGTCCAGCAACTCGAACCCAACCGTGTGCCACCCTGGGCTCTGCTGCGTGAGGACTTACTCATTTGCTCCTCATGCTGGTTCTGTTCTGTTTCTAAACTGGGAAACAGGTGCAGAGTGGTGATCAAGTTCATCAGTACGTGATGGGGCTGAGGTCTGAACCCAGACTGCCTGGTACTGGGGTCTAGGCTTTGAACTACCATTCTGTGTGCCCCCCACCCCCCTGCCCCAAAGAGCCCCAGGCTGCAAGTGCAGGGATTTTGTGCGGGGGCAGGTCGGGGCTGGGTCCCCACGGGTCCTGCTGGTCCCGCTGGGGTGGCAGGTGGGCCGTGACTGTCTCTGCCCGGGCCCTGTCCCTGACTGCTCCCACAATCCCCTCCTTCTCCTCTTCTAGGACTCAGGTCTGGTGTCCCCTCCTCATTCCCTGAGGTCCACCCCCGCCCGCCGTGCCATCACTTTGGGCTGGTTAAAGTCCTTCCCAGTATGCGTCTTATTCTCTGAATTGTCTGCAGTGTTGCCTTGATTTCTTGCTAACTGTCTGTCTCCAGTTTCGAGGGCAAGGTTGCAGCTACCTCCGCAGGGCCTGGAACTGTGCCCGGCACTGAGCCTGAGCTCCACAGTGCCTGTGGGGTGATTGCCTTGTGCAGGGAGAGACCCCCAAGGTCACCCATCCAACCTGCTCACTAGACCGAGGCTGGCTGCACTGCCACACGGGCACATGTCCTGGGTGGGACACAGGTCACAGGACAGGGGGTGTCATGGAGCCTTGGCCCATCCTGCAAGGGAGAAGCTGTCTGCCCCCGAGATTCAGCTCAGCCCTGAGAACCCACTGCACGTGGACACCCCAAACTGCAACCTCAGCCCTGCATCCCTTGGAGGGACACTGAGAGGGCAGGTGGCCTGTGGACAGGATCCCTCCACACGCACCAGGGGGGCGGAGCAGAAACGGGGATGGGCATGGCTCACCACCCCCAGCCGGGACGGTGTTCAACCCACCCCATTTCATGTGGCTTTTCTCTTCTGGAAAAAATCCTGACATTTCTTTATTTTTTTGTTGGCTCTTTAAGTCTGAGGAGTGATGATGGGCCATGGGCTGTGCTGGAATAAAAACCTGGAAGATTTTGCAAGCTCGTCACATTCTGGGCTCATACCAGGTGGCGTCCTTAGGAGCCAGCAGTCGGTGGTGGTGAAGAAAAACGTCAGTCACAGTAGGAAGCTTTTCACCTAGGAGGGGGCTGTGGGGGAGTTTGTGCCATAAAGTCTTGGCGGGGAGTCTCTTTCTTAAAACCTAGTTCAGTCCTCTCTACCTCAGTCCTCTCTACATGGCTTTAATTGAAGAGGCGCTTGGAGACGGTGTGGTGGGGTGCATGTGTGGCAGGCAGTGGGGACCCTGGCGGATGTGGGCGAAGCTTCATCCTGGGTGGCAGCTAGTGGGGTGGGGCCTTCCCAGGTCAGAGTCTGGGGCTGCAGGCCTGGGGCTCTGGCTCTCACCTGGGTGACCTCTGGGGAGTGTCTCAGCCTTGCTTAGGCTCCTTTTCCCATCTCTGGGACCAGTAGAGCCATCCTGTCCTGTGTTTTCTCAGGCTTGTTGGGGCATCCTCCAAACTGATGGACCACAGCTCTACGTACGGTGGCTCTACGCCCGCAAATCATTCCAAACTCTTATCTGAGTCTCCATTTCACAACATGTTTTAGTACCTGTTTTAAGATCAGTTATTGCAAAAGTAGCCCCTTATATTGTAATTTCTTGCTCTGTGTTCCTAAGGCTTTTTCATCTATGATCCACAGTATAAAATGTATTTAAAACACTTATTTATTTACTTATTCTCTGGGTCATAGTAGTGGCATGCGGGATCTTTAGTTGTGGCATGTGGGATCTTTAGTTGTGGCATGCAGGATCTAGTTCCCTGACCAGGGATCAAACCCAGACCCCCTGCACTGGGAGTGCAGAGTCTTAGCCGCTGGACTACCAGGGAAGTCCCTTATTTTGTATCGCAAGCCAATATATGCTCAAGTTTACATATCTGAGCCGAAATAGGAACAGATTTACTATCTGATAATATTCTACCCCATTTTATTCCATTCCATTTTTTCCCAACTTCAAATTACTGTCCAAGATGCACTCAATAGAGGGAAGGACCCACAGTAGCTTGCTACCTGCCTATTTCAAAACACCACCTTGTTGTGGGGCGCTGTCTCATAGCTGTTGCTGCCTTAGGTGATTTCTCTGCTGACCAGACCATAAGCTCCCTGACTCTGGGCAGGGACCTTGATTCTTTGCCTTGCCCACACTGGGCACTGTGACTGGCAGCTGCTTGCTGGCTCAAAACCGTGAATGCTTCTCTTCTTGGCTCCCATTTTGTTAACAAGTGTCAAATTTGGGGATGCTGACTGCTCAGTAAATAGCATCCCCTTCCCTTTGCAGAAATGGTGAGGATTTAATGGGATTCTCTGACAGGCTTCAGTGCTAAGAACTGAATGGCTTGGCACTGTGTACCGAGCCTCCCTCAGGCAGTAATGCCGCCACCACTGTGTCCCCCAGCCCATCCTCACCTCCACTCCCCACACTGAGTTCCGAAGGCATTTTGAGTGTCAGCTTTGCCTGTAAACCCAAGTGAATGGAAATGAGCGAGGGCGTTTGGATTGTCACAATAGTGGGGGAAAGGGGTGATCTCTTGACATCTATTGGGCATAAGCCAGGGACGCTAAACGTCCTGTAGTATCTCTGACAGTTCCACACAATGAAAACTACCCTGCACAAAATGCCAATGGCACCCATGGTTGAGATGCTCTGAGTGAGACTTGAAAAGTTTGGAAATTGAGAAAGTCATAGGAGAATTTATTTCCTCTCCCCAACTCCCCACCCCTATTTTCTTTCTTTCTAAATGTCAAAATCTTTATGGTTTACTACACCTGGAAAAGCTGGCCCTGGGACAACGAGGGGGCATGTTTCCGAGACCTACCTGGCCTCCACAAGCCTGCCAGCCGAGTTAGAAGCAGCAAGTCCTGGAGTCCTGACAGATCGAGGCTCCCAGGCCCCGGTGGATGGAATGCCTGTGCTGGAGGCTCTAATTGCGGTGGGGAGAAGGAACCACGCCTCTCTTGAGTAAATCTGCAGGTACAGCCTGAGATGCTTTCTAAAGGCTTCCCAACCATAAGGAGCCATCTTCCCTCCCTGTACAAGCCGGGTCTGGGAGCAGTGTCCCAGGAAAAGGGGAGTGAAACGCCTTGACTCTACTTCCTGCTTCGAGCTGGGCTTTGAAGGCAGGTGGGCTGGGTCCTCCCAGGTGTCTTCAGCACAGTCAGCCCTCACTCACCCACGAGTGACAGCCTGGTCAATCCCCTGATTCCTTGCTTTCTCTCTAATCAGTTCATCAGCTAGCCTGAAGACCACCAGTCCTGGTGTGCCTTGGATTGAGCGAGTTCTCAGGTTTTAAGACTTTTGGTTCTAAAGCCAGAAAGTCCCAGGCAAACCAGGATGGCTTGGTCACTTTTTCTGCACAGAAGTCATTGGGTGGCTGGAGTGGATGACTCAGGTGGACATAAATAGCCAGAGTAAAGGAGCTTGTTCTAGACATGATAGGGAGATACTGAAGGGATTTGAGCGGGGATTTAAAAAAAGCAATGGTCTAAAACCCTCAAAGGAGGTCAAACTGAATTTTACTTCTGAGGCTAACAAGGGTATTGAGGGCACTCAGTTGGCACTGACCTTGGCATTGGTGTGACGTAGGGGTTTCCTACTGGGGGCATTTTTGCTCATCCTTCCCCGGTGCCTGCAGACCGTTTTGGTTGTAATGGCTGGTGTAGAGGGCTACTGCCTCTATGGGTAGAGTCCAGGGAGGCCGGTGAACCTCCCACAATGCACAAGACGGCCCCACAACAGAGATTACCTGGCTCAAGATGGCAGTAGTGCTCAGACTGAGGAGTTCTGGCGTCATACAGGAGGCTGACCCCCTCAGGGGGCTCATCATTTCACTAGGGCTGAGATGCACACTTGGGGAATGTTTTCCCTCAAGGTCACCCTAATTTTCTCTCTTGTCTTTCCACCACTACTGAAGCCCAGCCTCTTTAGCCAGTAGCTGCTTGTGGTATTATCCTTTGTTTAACAGATGCTAAGAGCAGACACATCAAAGTTTATCAGCCAAGCTCCAGATCAGGTTGAAGATTTAGACAGAACATTAGACGAAGTGGAGCCAGTGATCCTCATTAAACAAAAATATACAGTCTTTCTCTTGGCTAAGGAATGAGGGCCCCAAACTGCCAGTTTAATATTTAAAAACAGGTAAATAAAACTTAATCTCTCCATAGAAACTAGGGATCCTGAGGGAAGTAAGGATTTACTGGCTTTAGTCTTCAGCAGTAATTTCCACACTGCCTTTTGTTTGTATAATATGTCATACTTTAACACACATTACTTTGTACATTTTCCTCCATTAATGAGTACTGATGTGTTACACATCATTACAGTTCTTTTTTCAACCCAACAACAATAGCAAAAATGCCTGTAGTCCTGCTGATTTTCTCATAAATGCATTCTTTCCCTGTCTCCAATTGCGTCCTCTTATCTCTCACAGTGTGCTCAATGCTCTGTGTGAGTTTCCTTCCTGCCTGTTCCACTCACAAAGGGACCATGGTTGTTTTTGTCTGCCCAGCGTCTATTCCTTCCTCTCCTGGAAGTCCAGCCTGATTTTCTTTTTGGTGACCAGTTTCTCCTCCGTCCTCTGTTTACTCCACACGAAAGAATTCAATGCACTAGCTTCTAGTTCTAAGACTGGAACTCGTCATAGATCTGGGCCTAGTCAGGATCTGGGCCTGGCCAATCAGTGTTTTTAACTCCCTCCTCTCCTTGGCCGAAGTCGGTCACTGATGGGTACGTGACCCAAGCCAGGCTAATAAGAGCTACCTGGAAAAAGGAACCAGCACCCATTACTGTCAGGATATAAAACTGGGCCCCAAGTTAAGAAGGGCTTGCCTGTGTGTCTGGGCAACACAGAGAGAAACAGCAAGAAATGGAACTGTGGACTTCCTCGGTGATTCAGTGGTTGAGAATCTGCCGGTCGATGTAGAGGACACAGGTTCAGTCCCTGGTCTGGGAAGATTCCACATGCCGCAGAGCAACTAAGCCCACGCGCCAGAGCTACTGGAGCTGGCGCACCCTGGAACCCACACCCCGCAGCAGCAGAAGCCACCCACCACAACTGGAGAGTAGCCCCTGCCTGCTGCAACTAGAGGAAGCTCACGGGCAGCAGCAAAGACCCAGCACAGCCAAAAAAAAACTGGAAAAGAGACGGAGCCCTGACATGACTTGAGCTACTTGATCCAGCCATGCCTTCAGCTGCTTCTGCCCAAAGGGGAACTGCACCTTCGAGTGGGCAGTAGGTATCAAGACTAAGTCTTTGAATTCTCTATGAAGAGAGGGAACATTTTAGGGACATCAGATGGGTTATGGATAAAGGACAAATGAGACATTCAAGTTGCAGGCACCATAGGCAGTCAGGAGAAGAAAAGATCCAAACGAGTGCTCATGGGTAGGGAAGCCTTCCCAGAGAAGGTGGGATGTGAGCTGATCTTGAAGGATTCCTAGGAGTAGTGGGGAGTGGGAAGTGTGACAGGAGGGGAAAACCCTGAGCATGATCTGAATAATGGTTGTCCCGTCGGGACCGAGTCACTGATGGAAAAACGCAACCAAGACAGCAGACAAGAGAAATAATCAAAGCCTGATCCCAAAGCAAACACAATGCCCAGCTGTGGATGTGACTGGTGATGGGAGTAAAGTCTGAGGACGTAAAGAGCAATATTGCACAGGAACCTGGAATGCTCGGCAAGGCAAACTGGACGTGGTCAAATAGGAGATGGCAAAAATGACCATTGACATTTCAGGAATCAGTGAACTAAAATGGACTGGAATGGGTGAATTTAACTCAGATGACCATTATATCTACTACTGTGGGCAAGAATCCCTTAGAAGAAATAGAGTAGCCATTATGGTCAACAAAAGAGTCCAAAGTGCAACACTTGGATGCAATCTCAAAAATGACAGAATGATCTTTGTTCGTTTCCTGAACCATTCAGTATCACAGTAATCCAAGTCTATGCCCTGACCAGTAATTTTGAAGAAGCTGAAGTTGAAGGGTTCTATGAAGACCTATAAGACCTTATAGAACTAACACCCAAAAAAGATGTCCTTTTCATTATAGGGGACTGGAATGCAAAAGTAGGAAGTCAAGAAATACCTGGAGTAACAGGCAAATTTGGCCTTGGAATACGGAATGAAGCAGGGCAAAGGCTAATAGAGTTTTGCCAAGAGTACACACTGGTCATAGCAAACACCCTATTCTAACAACACAAGAGAAGGCTCTACACATGGACATCATCAGAGGGTCAATACTGAAATCAGATTGATTATATTCTTTGCAGCCAAAGATGGAGAAGCTCTATACAGTCAGCAAAAACAAGACTGGGAGCTGACTGTGGCTCAGATCATGAGCTCCTTATTGCCAAATTCAGACTTAAATTGAAGAAAGTAGGGAAAACCACTAGACCACCCAGGTATGACCTAAATCAAATCCCTTATGATTATACAGTGGAAGTAACAAATAGATTCAAGGGATTAGATCTGATAGACAGAATGCCTGAAGAACTATGGACAGAGGTTCATGACATTGTATAGGAGGCAGTGATCAAGACCATCTCCAAGAAAAAGAAATGCAAAAAGGCAAAACAGTTGTCTGATGAGTCCTTACAAATAGTTGAGAAAAGAAGAGAAGCTAAAGGCAAAGAAGAAAAGGAAAGATATAAGCATCTGAATGCAGAGTTCCAAAGAATAGCAAAGAGAGATAAGAAAGCCTTCCTCAGCGATCAATGCAAACAAAAAGAGGAAAACAACAGAATGGGAAAGGCTAGAGATCTCTTCAGGAAAATTAAAGATGCCAAGGGAACATTTCATGCAAAGATTGGCTTGATAAAGGACAGAAATGGTATGGACCTAACAGAAGCAGAAGATATTAAGAAGAGGTGGCAAGAATACACAGAAGAACTATACAAAAAAGATCTTCACGACCCAGATAATCACAATGGTGTGATCACTCACCTAGAGCCAGACATCCTGGAATGTGAAGTCAAGTGGGCCTTAGAAAGCATCACTACGAACAAAGCTAGTGGAGGTGATGGAATGCAAGTTGAGCTATTTCAAATCCTGAAAGATGATGCTGTGAAAGTGCTGCACTCAATATGCCAGAAAATCTGAAAAACTCAGCAGTGGCCACAGGACTGGCAAAGGTCAGTTTTCATTCCAATCTCAAAGAAAGGCAATGCCAAAGAATGTTCAAACTACCGCACAATTGCACTCATCTCACATGCTAGCAAAGTAATGCTCAAAATTCTCCAAGCCAGGCTTTAGCAATACATGAACCGTGAACTTCCAGATATTCAAGCTGGTTTTAGAAAAGGCAGAGGAACCAGATATCAAATTGCCAACATCCACTGGATCATCGAAAAAGCAAGAGAGTTCCAGAAAAACACCTACTTTTTCTTTATTCATTATGCCAAAGCCTTTGACTGTGTGGATCACAATAAACTGTGGAAAATTCTAAAAGAGATGGGAATACCAGACCACCTGACGTGCCTCCTGAGAAATCTCTATGCAGGTCAAGAAGCAACAGTTAGAACTGGACATGGAACAACAGATTGGTTCAACATAGGAAAAGAAGTACATCAAGGCTATATATTGTCACCCTGCCTATTTAATTTATATACAGAGTATATCATGAGAAATGCCAGGCTGGATGAAGCACAGGCTGAAATCAAGATTGCTTCGAGAAATATCAATAACCTCAGATATGCAGATGACACCACCCTTATGGCAGAAGGTGAAGAAGAACTAAAGAGCCTCTTGATGAAAGTGAAAGAAGAGAGTGAAAAAGTTGGCTTAAAACTCAACATTCAGAAAACTAAGATCATGGCATCTGGTCCTGTCACTTCATGACAAATAGATGGAGAAACAATGGAAACAGTGTCAGACTTTATTTTGGGGGGCTCCAAAATCACTGCAGATGGTGGCTGCAGCCTTGAAATTAAAAGACACTTGCTCCTTGGAAGAAAAGCTATGATCAACCTATATATTGAAAAGCAGAGGCATTACTTTACCAACAAAGGTCCATCTAATCAAGGCTATGGTTTTTCCAGTAGTCGTGTATGGTTGTGAGAGTTGGACTAAAAAGAAAGCTGAGAGCCAAAGAATTGATGCTTTTGAACTGTGGTGTTGGAGAAGACTCTTGAGAGTCCCTTGGACTCCAAGGAGATCCAACCAGTACATCCTAAAGGAAATCATTCCTGAATATTCATTGGAAGCTGATGTTGAAGCTGAAACTCCAATACTTCGGCCACCTGATGTGAAGAACCAATTCATTGGAAAAAACCCTGATGCTGGGAAAGGTTGAAGACAGGAGGAGAAGGGACGACAGAGGATGAGATGGTTGAATGGCATGACCGATGTGATGGACGTGAGTTTGAGTAGGCTTTGGGAGTTGGTGGTGGACAGGGAGGCCTGGCATGTTGCAGTCCATGGGGTCGCAAAGAGTCAGACACAACTGAGTGACTGAACTGAACTGAACTAATCCCCAATACAAGCCTGCCTGGGGTTTATAAATATGGTCGCAGGAGTCTTAAAAATTCCCCTCTTTGGTGATGACTTCCTGTCCATCAATCTCATCAGCTCTGACTCCGCCTCGCCCTACCTCCCCAACCCTGCCCCGGCTGTTTCAAAGGACCCTCCCCATGTCTTGCAGCTCATTCTAGATGAGAAGAGTGCTTCTCAGGTCTGCAGAAACCCAGAGAAAAAAACTCATTTTATGATCTGAAGGGAGATGAAAGGCATATCTCAACAGCACATTTCAAATGCATTCCTGCTCATCACAGAACTATCTACAGTCCCTACATTATTTAGAAAGCTGCAGAAGAGGGCATAATGAATGCAGAATATGCAAGCGATTCATTTTGATTTTTCAAAAATGCAACCCAGCCAGCGAGAGCTTTGCAAAATATCTAAAGACAAAACAATATCTCTGAGATTTGTAAAGTCATGAAATTAAAGAGATGATTAAGAAAAGCAAACCCATACTTAAAGGAACCAAGAACTTTGATTTTTAAAAGGTGGCAGGAAAAAAAAAAACCCATAAAAAGGGGTGTGAGGGTAAGGAAACTGTTCTGAAAAATGGGAATTCTGTGCCTGGAGCTGCTCGTAGCTCTGTCCCTGGAGTGTGAAATTAGTGACTGAAGGCAGATTTCACAGGCACTTCGGAGGAGCGTGTTGGTGGATTTGTGACAGGGCCGCTCTGCCAAGTCCTGCCCACTTGCAAGCTGCTGTCGTGATTCATGCAAAGCACAGATAATCCTGAGTGTCTGGAGCGCTTTGCATTTATATTGAATGCAGCCTCTCTCCTTCCTACAGAGCAAGTCTAGTGCTGAGTGCAGGCGGGTGGAGGCTGGCCAGGAGCACCTACCGGACTAACATTCTCACCGAGCTCCTATTTTCTTTTAACAGAAGAAAAAAGCATGTGGATCAGATTGAGAATTATACTGGCAAACCTATAGGAAATAGGATTATAGTTACAATGTTCAACATTAAGCAAGGGAGGGATATATTAGGAGTTTTGGATTAACAGATACATACTACTATATATAAAATAACAAGACCTACTGTATAGCATAGTATCAATGTTCTGTAATACCCTATACAGGAAAAGAATCTGAAGAATGGATAGATGGCTATGTATAACTGAATCACTTTGCTGTATACTTGAAACTAACACAACATTGTAAATCAACTATACTCCAATATAAAATTGTTTAAATGTTAAACATTAAAATCTTCCCGAGGAATCCTCCTGGTCTGGGTCTCTCTGGCACCACATCCGGGAGTGGAGCTTAACAGGAAGTTCAACAGATTAAACAATAATTGGGACACGATGAGTCTGGAGAAGAGTTGCCCTTTCTCAATCTGTCTTTCCGTGTATCATTTGCGCATTCATGTTGAGCACATGCAGACAACAATCACATAGAAAGTGTAATCACAGCTTTTCCTTCTCAGCCATGGTCAGCTGGGCCAGCTTGAAATGGTCCCAAGGAAAAGAGCTTACTATTTTGTATTGTTTTTTAATTGAAATATAATTGCCTTACAATGTTGTGTTAGTTTCTGCTGTACAGTGGAGGGAATCCGCGCTATGCATACATACAGCCCCTCCCTCGTGGCTTTCCTTCCCACCCCCACTGCCATCCATCCATCCAGGTCATCACAGAGCACCACGCGGAGATCCCTGTGCTTCATAGCAGCTTCCCACTAGCTAGCTATTTTACACATGGTAGTGTGTATACGTCAGTCCTCCCCAAAGAGAGTATTTTAAGTTACAGTTAACTCTTGAACAACACTGGTCCCCTTATATGCAAATTTTTTTCAACTGGAAATAATGCGGGTCGATCCAAGACGTGGCACTCTTGGACCACACGATCCATGTTGTGACCCACAAGCTGTGATCCCCAGGACCACAAGATCTGGACATGACTGAGCAACTTTCACTTCACTTCACACAGTCTAAGACTGGTTGTCTCCATGGAAGAGCAACTGCGGATACAGAAGACTGGCATATAGAGAGGAATAACTGTAAGTTACATGTGGATTTTCCATCGTGTGAACCCCGTGTTGTTTAAAGGGTCAGCTGTATCTGCCCATGGAGCCAGAGGAAGCTTGGGTCTTAGGTGAAAATCATCTTTATTGGTTTATCATCTTAGGAAGACCTTGTGATCATTTTTATTCATTTTTTTAAAAACACCATTGTATTTTCAAAGTTCCAGTCATTCTTGATCATTTGGCGGTCTACCTTCATAATCTCCATAGTTGTGGGTATCAGGTAACTTTCAAACGTGGTTCTGAGTGTTTTTGCTCCAAGTAGACAAGCAAAACAGATGATGATGGTGATCATAATGACCACACAATGACAACAAAAAAGCCAGCTCTCAGTTCTCCGTCACAAACAGAGAGCTCAATATGAAGTGAGATGAATTTGCCCAGATTTCATAAAGGCTCATCTGTCACACCATGTGTTGGCTTGTATCACTGGAAGGGTGGAGGCAGTGGGTTTCAGGAGCAGTTGATTCAGCAACCCGAAGGTGTCCTCAAGGACCCAGGTTCTTCCTGTCTCTGCTCACGGCCCAAGTTTCACCTCTTCCCTCTATCATCTCTTTGCTCCTATTTGCGGGGGATGCTCCGCAGAAAGAGAGAGGCAGTGGAACTTCCCTCAGCAAACCTGAGCGGTACCGATGAGAGGTGAGCCTGCTGTCTGCCAACCCAGCCCCTCCGCGAGCCAG
This sequence comes from Ovis canadensis, assembly GCF_042477335.2. Taxonomy (NCBI): domain Eukaryota; kingdom Metazoa; phylum Chordata; class Mammalia; order Artiodactyla; family Bovidae; genus Ovis; species Ovis canadensis. Next base: position 92,076,968 of record NC_091257.1, on the reverse strand, counting down.
AGACAATCAGAAAGGACAGGGGTTCCCTCTAAGCAGTTCGGCCTTATTGCCACAAACTCTTGGTTTATATAGGCAAGCAAGGGGGTTTTGTGAGGGACTTTCCATAGTTGCACCAATCACGTTAAAGGTCAGATCGTCATGAGCTTCAGTGTAACAGGAGTCTATGGTGCTCACGCGCTGTCACGTGCACGGAAATCAAGAGAGCCAATCAAAAACTTTAACATAGACCACGCCCCTATCTCTTCCGTCAGGCACGGTCTTAGTTTCCCACCGCAAAGCTAACCCATCTCTTTTAAGGTTTCCCATTTAGGGCCCCACACCTATTCTGCAGGGAAAGCAGCCACTTTTGGACTTTCTCCCATAAGAGTAGAGAGGCATTGCTCATAAAGTCCCAGAAAAAGCCTCTTAGAATGCCCTTGGCCTTGGTTGGGTCACATGTCCACATTTCGTCCAATCCTAGGCAAGAAGGTGGGATTACTGTTGGAGCAGCTCTGCAGCAGAGGTGGGGGCCACCGCTCTGAGGGTTCTAGGATGCAGATGGTAGCAGGATGTTCCTGACCAAGCCAAGGACCGTTTAGTAGTGAGGACAGGGATGGGTGATGCCAGATCAGCTGTCAGCGATACCCACCCCTGCACAGTCACGGAAGCATCTCGATCGCCTTGAGTATCAGCCTACGCATGTTGAATGTGTGTGCTGGGCTGAACTGGCTGGAATTCCAAATGAAGTTAATGCAGTGCTGAATGGGTCTTCCCTCCTCCAAAGCAGAGTTCCTCCAAAGATGTGCAGGGAATGAAAATCACGCTAGTTCTCTTGGGCATCCATGGGCGGGACGGAATCAAGCTTGTCTTTGCAAGATGAATCTTTGTTTCTCTTCCTCCCTGTCCACAGGGGTCAACACTTTTTAGATGAGGCTGTCTTGCTCCTGTCCCTGTTTTTTTAGCCTCTGTTCTCACTCCACTCCACCTGCTGGGGATCTGGGCTGATTGGGGCACCAAGGCAGCATCCTGATTTACTGGGCTTCATGCTGCAGAATCATCACTCACTGGTACTTTCCACCTGAATCATCCATTTCTTTCTACCCATGACTTTATAGCCTGTGTTCAGCCTTTTCACATTGTTTTTGCTGTATCAAGGATCATGATGTTTAAAAAGATGATCAAAAAGGAAGAAAGGAATGAAACCCCAGTTGGGACAAAGCAGGAAGATTGCATCGGCTCCCCTCTCACTTCTGTATATTGGAAAGAGAACAACAAAGCCCTCTGGGTCTCCAGATGCAAGCTGTTTTCTTATTTCATTTTATGGCCCCTGTGCATGCAGAGGCACTTCTTTGGCACTTCTTATGATTTATGGGAAACAGATTAAAATTAAGGCAGCAGTAGGATTACATTGTGCTATGAGTGACCCGGGCCCCAGATAAAAGAATCTTAAGCACAATACAAATTTATTTTTGTCTCATGTAACAGACTAGGGGTAGGAGCTGGGCTCTGCCAAGCTTTCAAGGAGGCGCATTTCTTCATTTTGTTTTCCTGCCAGGAGAGGCCTCCATTCTGTGGGTGACCTCGTGGTCCAAAATAGTGGCTCCAGCTCCAGCCATTATACCCACTGCCCAGCCAGCAGGAAAGAGGAAGAGATGGAATCAAATGGGGACAAAGGGCACACTCTAGAATTCTTCTAAGGAAGCTTCCATTTTCCCCTCTTTAGTTACAAACTAAACTTATGGCTGCAACTTTTTTTCCGAGTGACTAAGCACACACATGTGCATGTAATAATAATCACTATATATTAATAGTTAATGCTTAACTTGTGGTAACCATGGGCCTGGTCCACTTGTAAGCTCAGTGTATTTAATTCTCATGCACACGTGCTCAGTCATGTCCCACTCTTCATGACCCCATGGGCTGTAGCCCACCAGGCTCCTCTGTCCATGAGATTTCCCAGGCAAGACTATTGCAGTGGGTTGCCATTTCCTTCTCCAGGGGAGAAAGAAATTCTCATAGCAGCCCCATTGTGGTCTCTGAATAGTATCTCCCTGGAGATATCCATGTTCTAATCCCTAGAACTTGTGAATATGTTATTTCCCCTGGTGAAAGAAACATTGCAGGTGTGATTAAGGCTTCTGAGATGGGGTGGTGAGCCTGGAATACCCGGGTGGGCCCAAGGTAATCACAAGCATCCTCATAAAGGGAAGGCAGGAGGTCAAGGAAAAGAGGAGGAGCCACAATGCTTGCTTTGAGGATGGAAGACGGCGTCTTGCATCTGCGGAAGGTGGAAATGGTAAGGAGGCAGGTTGTCGCTGTAGCCTGTGGAAGGAGCGCAGTGCTGTGGACTAGACGTCTGACCTTTGGAGCCATAAAATACAAGTGCGTCTTTTTATGCCGCCAAAGTTGTGATCATCGGTAACAGCAGCCACTGGAAATGAACATCCACATCATGAAGATACTCTTATCTGTTCAGAAAGGAGGAACCTGAAGCACGGAGAGGCTGAGTCACTTGCCTGAGATCACGCAGCTTACTGGTGGGGGAAAGTGCCGATCTGAACCCTGGCAGTCCTCTGGAATCTGCCCTTTTAGCCACTGTTTACCACACGGAATACGTGTGCTGTCTGTCTGGGGTTTGCTTTGATTTTGCTTACAATTTCTTAGGTAGTAGATTTTTCCAGCCTTCAAAGGCTTTCACAGTTTGGAAAATTTAAAACATATGTGAAAGAGAATGATGTAATGAACTCCTCAACACTTGTGGCCAAACTTATTTCATCTATACTTTCTCTCCTTGTTTTTTTCCTCTCATTTATTTGGAAGTAAAGCCCAAATATGATATTACTTCATTTGCACATATTTCTTTAAAAAAGCTCTCTTCTGTAACACATTTGTCACTGCTAAAATTTAATTAATATCTTTAATATCATCAAATACACAATCAGTTTACAAATTTTTTCAATTGTCTCATTTTTTTTTCAGTTTCTTTGAATTGGGATCCAAATTTCCCTTGGTTGATGTGGCTTGACTTTGTTTTAGTTTATAAAAGTACCATTCAATAAAAGTACCAGACAAGCCACATGTGTAATTTTGAATTTCGTAGATGGTAAATTTTTTAAAAAGAAAAGAAACAGGTGAAATGAATGCTGATGTATTTTGTTTAACCCAATGTATCCAAATGTTATTTTTAACATATAATGAATGTAAAAATTATTGAGATATCTTATAAAATTTTTTTATAGTAAGTCTTTAAAATTAGGTGTGTATCTTATACTTAGAACATGTCTCAGTTCAGGCTGGCCACATTTCAGGGGTTCAGTGGTCACAGATGGCTGATGGCCGCTATATTGGACAGCACCAGTGTATCACATCCTTTTTTTCCCCCTTGATATTTATTTTTTAAAGAAAATTGAATCATTTCTTACACTGTGGAGTTTGCTAGTTGCATCTCTGGGGACGTATGTGCTTTTCATTGAAAAATCCTATTATTGCACGATGCTCTGATGCCAGGTGTCTGGAGGAAAAGTGCTCTGCTTGCCTCCTGGGGTCTCTTCCAGGGAAGCCCCTGGAGGGGCTTGTCTTTCAGAAACCAAAAGAAGTACAGTGCCATCACAGAGCAAAGTTCTCAGACTGCAATTGCAGCCACTTAATGGATCGTGAAATCAATTTAGTTGGTCATAATCAGCATTTTGGGCTTCCCTTGTAGCTCAGTGGTAAAGAATCTGCCTGCCAATGCAGGAGACCTGGGTTTGATCCCTGGGTGGGGACGATCCCCTGGAGAAGGAAATGGCAACCTACTCCAATATTCTTGCCTGTGAAATCCCACGGACAAAACTCCAGTCCATGGAGTCTCGGGGTTGGACAGGACTTAGCGACCGAACAACAACAATCAGCCTTTTAGAAATATGCAATGGAATGGAATATAGCAGAATGGGATGGGATGGGATGCAGCAGAAAATACCTCATGCCTGTGTATGGGTAAGGTGCTCTTGCTTCATGCAGTGTGTGTGTGTGTGTGTGTGTGTGTGTGTGAATGCATAAGTGTGCTTGCATCATGTGTGAGGAAATACGCATCTCTAACTGTGGGTCACTGACTTGGTCAGCTCACCTACCAAAACAAAGGACCACAGGCTGGAGGGTCTTGGACAAGAGACATTGATTTTCTCACAGGTCTGGGGCCTGGAAGTGAAAAATCAAGTTGCTGGCAGGGTTGATGTCTGGTCAGAGCTCTTCTGAGTTGCGGATAGCCATCTTCTCGCTGAGTGTGCTCACGCGGCCTTTCCTCTGTGTGTGCACGTGGAGAGAAAAGGAACAAGCTTTCTGCTGCTGCTGCTGCTAAGTCACTTTCATTGTGTCCGACTCTGCAACCCCATAGACCACAGCCCACCAGGGTTCCCCGTCCCTGGGATTCTCCAGGCAAGAACACTGGAGTGGGTTGCCATTTCGTCCTCCAATGCATTGAAAGTGAAAAGTGAAAGTGAAGTCGTTCAGTCGTGCCTGACTCTTAGCGACCCCATGGACTGCAGCCCACCAGGCTCCTCCAACCATGGGATTTTCCAGGCAAGAGTACTGGAGTGGGGTGCCATTGCCTTCTTCATGAGCTTTCTAGTGTATCTTTTTATCAGACCACCATCTTGTCAGATCAGGACTCCACCCTTACAACCTCATTGTATTGTAATTACTTTCTTAAGGACCCCTGTTTCCAAATCCAACCACACTGGAAGTTAAGACTTCAACCTAGGAATTTGCAGAGGACATACATATTGAGTCCATCAGTTCAGTTCAGTCGCTCAGTCATGTCTGACTCTTTGCGACTCCATGGACTGCAGCACGCCAGGCTTCCCTGTCCTCCACAAACACCCGGAGCTCACTCAAACTCATGTCCATCAAGTTGGTGATGCCATCCAAACATCTCATTCTCTGTGGTCCCCTTCTCCTCCTGCCTTCAATCTTTCCCAGCATCAGGGTCTTTTCCAATGAGTCAGTTCTTCACATGAGGTGGCCCAAGTATTGGAGTTTCAGCTTCAGCATCAGTCCTTTCAATGAATATTCAGGACTGATATCCTTTAGAACTGGCTGATCTGATCTCCTTGCAGTCCAAGGGACTCTCAAGAGTCCTCTCTAACACCACAGTTCAAAAGCATCAATTCTTTGGCGCTCAGTTTTCTTTATGGTCCAACTCTCACATCCATACATGACTACCGGAAAAACTATGGCTTTGACTAGATGGACCTTTGTGGCAAAGTAATGTCTCTGCTTTTTAATATGCTATCTAGGTTGGGTCCATAAGAGTTAGGAAAGTGTGAAAGAGCCTGCTGTAGAGAATTTGCCCACCCATCTTTTTCAAAGTCAGTAGGACCACCGCTTGCAAACTCCTCTGACTCAGCTGTTATGGAAATCTTGGCCATGGAGTCCTATCATATTCACTGGGACCAGGACACTCTTCTGTCTCTGCAGGGGGCAAGGAGGGGCTCGCGTGTTTTCAGGGAGCATGTGCTTTCATGGGAAACGTGACAGGATTCCTCCTCTCCTCCTACAGGTATTAAACATGATGGTATCAAACTTCACCCCACTCACCACTGATTTTAGAGATGGAAATGCTTGCATAAGGAGGTCTTGATCCTTTTGCATTTTTGTAGCCAGAATCATGTCTAGAAAAGCCAGGAGTCTGTGAAAACCACTGTAAAAATCCCACTGCAGTAAATGTAGGAGGGAGAAGAGACATGTGCGCGTGAAGTTGAAGTTTGGAATGTCAGATCAAAGTCAGTAATTACAGTGCAGATGAGGTCACTAAATATGCATGCTTATGCAAATCTAGGTGAAAAGCAGAATGCTAATTATGTCAGCATCTCCAGCTCTGAGGGAATTTGTCAGGATGAGAGGCCTGGCCTGAGAAAGCAGGAGGGACGGGTCACACTGAAAGGGGCAGGAGCCCCAGGAACGGGATATGGTCCCAGGTGGGCTTGGCCTCAGGCAGTGAGTGGTCCTGCAGCTGGCAACCGCTAGATGGGAAAGGTGGGGTGGGGCCTGAGATGGAAATAAGGCTCTGCTGGCATGGGTGGGTCCACCAAAGTGAACGGAAGTCGGGAATCTGGGGCTGGGGTGATGCTCCCCAAAATTGTGATCTGCTTGCCACTGGTGCTTGGTGAAATGAGCTAGATGGCACACGGAAATTTTTCTACATGGCAGTTACACTTATGGCTGGGTTTGTATGGCAACAGGATCCAGACTCGATTCTATCCAGGGGGTTTCTGTACATGTCAACACCATTCAAGGCATCAGCACTCATAATGAGCAAGTCAGGCGTAGTCCTGCCCTCATGCAGCTTTTATTCTAGGGCAGGGAGATAGACAGATACATACTCACACTTACTCTACTCAGATGTAGCCAAGTCTGCATCTTTATTTAAACAAACCTCACTCTTTTTTTTTTTTTTTTTTGCCTCTGGAGCCAGGAAAGTCACACACGCACCCCAAGGGGCGACACGCTTCGACATTTATGTGAAAGGGAATTACATTCTGTATAATTCCAATCTTCTCAGCCACGGTTGTTTCTTTGGTGTCATGGGGGTATTTTTAAGCATCAAAAGGAAAAAGAAGGAGAAAATCCAAAGAGACCACCCCCAAAGTCTGAAATCCTGTTAAACCTCAAACAAAACCAAACCCACCAGGGCTTGACGGAGTAAGCTCATAAACAGAAAAGACTTAGTGGTGAGATTCTGAGGGTTCCTTTGTAACCCCAAATCCTTCCATCTGGATAGCAGGGGATGGGGAGAATTTCCTATTTTCTAGGTATTTTGACTGGGCTGCTTGGAGCACAAGGGACCCTTCTTTGATCTTTGGGTTTTGTTCTTATTTTAAGGTTCCTTACATAATAAAATGTATTACATTTTGAATAGTCCTGGTCCTTTTAAAGGGGAGGGGCAGAAACTATTACCTAAGGTATGCAGCAGAGCTAGAAATAGGGTTGGAAATATTTTATTCTCTGCTATTTAAAGTGAACCTCCTACCAGATTAGGGGGTTGCCACCAGAAGGTAGAGGAGAGAAGATATCCTCCCTATAACCCTAGGATCTTAATCAATGCAGGACATTTTTCTAATACAGATTAGAGTTCCTGTCTACTGCACTTTCCAGAGCGCAGTAGACAGGAGTACACCTGCTGTGAAATTCTCAGAAATAACCCGCAGATACAAAATCCAAAAGCTGAAAACAGCCTGAACATTCTTGAGTGGATACAGGGATTAATAAACCAACCGCGAACCCTATGCAGTTGTGAAAAGGAAAGAAATGTTGCTGCAGGCTGCAGTTTACAAGAGTCTCATCAGCCTTGTGTTGGGGGCAGAGGAGCCAGTCCCCCAAATTTATGAACTTTGATGGTCCCATTTAGTTGACGTTCCCAGAAAGACAAAATGACAGTGGTGGGAAACAGACAAAGACTTATCAAGGGTTTATTAAAGGCCCAGCATGAGGAAATTTGGGGAGATGATGGAACTGTTTTGGATCCTGATGGAAGTGGTGGTTGTATGTATCTCAAAGTTATTAGAAATGTACACATAGAAAAAATTATCAATTTTCCTGGATGATATTAAAAAAAATTTTTTTTAAGTCTCCAGGGAACTTTGCTGGTGGTCCAGAGGTTAAGACTTTGCCTCCAACACATGGGGTGTGGGTTTGATTCCTGGTCGGGGAGTTAAGATCCCACATGACTTGTGGCCAAAAAACCAAATCATGAAACAGAAACAGTACTGTAACAACTTCAATAAAGACTTTAAAAATGGTTCACATTAAAAAAAAAAAAATCTGAAAAAAAGTCTCCAGGAGTCAGTCCGCATGTGTGAAGTATGTGTGCAGACCTCTGTGTGCTCCCCGGGGACACCCTTGGACTTCATCAGCTTCCGTCTCTGAAATCCTTATCCCACTCAGCCAGCCTGGGCCCTTTTCTTTCTCCAACACACCAAGCTTTCTCACTTCTGATTTTTTCTGTTCACCATTCCCTCCCCTGGAGTGCTCTCCCCTTAGGGAGGCCTGGTTTGCTTGGGACTTTCAATGCTGAAAACGTTTCTGGAAAACTGGGATGAGTCGGTCACCGTCAGCTGAATTTACACCCTCACTTCATTTAGATGTCTGCCTAAATGTCTGCTTTTCAAATTGAGCTTCCCCCAATTGCCCTCTAAAACCACACCGCCCAACTCCCCCTCAATCCCTGCAGCCCACTTGATTGCTCTCCTTTCTACTTCTCATGTCCTGTTGCTGTGTAGCATGTCTATTTTTATGTGCTTATTACACGTAGATCCAGGGGAATGCTTTATGGTATTTAGGTCTAAACAACAAAGCAACTGCAGAAAGCCACATGGCACTCACACACTGTTTGAAGCACACAAACCATGCGGTATAATATTTGCAGACACATAGATGTGGTAAGTCATAAAGCTCTGCAGGGGAATGACAAGCACCAAGTGGAGTCTTGTGGGCAGAGGGAGAAGGGGCTGGGGTATGAAAGGGGCCCGGGGGCTTTAATCAAGCTGTGTGTTTTATTTTAGAAGAAAAACATCTGACGCAAACAGTCTGATAAGATTTCACGGAGCTGGCTGATGGAATCCTAGTTGTTCATTATATTCTTCTTTGTATTTTTTGACTGACTTAAAATATGCATGATGGAAAAATACAAGACCAAAGATCATGGGGGAAAATGCTCTGTTTGGGATGCTCCCAAAGTGACCAGACTTTCTAGATGATGATTATCAGCTCTTCAAGTCCCTTACAGGTCACATCACGTCACATCTGAGATGTCTGTTGAGCAGGGCAGTGGATCCGCAAAGTGGGACTCCTAAGACACTGTGTCCCTCTGACCCACGGTTAGAGCTGAGGCCCAGAGTGGAGGCAAAGGCTGGCACGTGGAGATGGGGCCGGGCGGGTAGCAAGGACAGAGTCTGGGGAGGGGACGTCCCTCGGGTGCATCTCAGGGGAATAGACACAGAGTCAGGCTGGAAGGCGGTGGGGCCAGTTCAGGCTCGCAGCCCCCATGGGGATTCGCTCTGTCCCCAAAGGGAAAACAAGAGGCCGAATCCTTTGTTTCCAAATCACTGCTGGGAGGTGCCCGTGCCTCCTCTTACTGGGAGGGAACTGCTGACAAGGAGAAAGCACTCGCAGAATTTAATTTAATTTGGGCCCTTGGAGCCTATCAAGTTATCCTGTTCCCATCCCAGAGGGTCCTTCTCCTCCCTGCCCTTGACCTTCTGTCTTCCACCTGGTCTGTCCACATGGTGACAGCTCGCCCTCTGATGCCGCGTCCCTAAGCCACCCAATATCCTGTGTGTTATTAAAATCGGGAAAACAGAAGATCCAGGTGCAGCTGTTATCTTACTGTTGATCCTCACAGGGAAGAAACAGGCAAAGGAAAGAATAAGGGTGCTGGGTCACATCAGCCCAGACCAGTGAGATCTGGCGAGTCTCTGGTTGTGATGGTTCATCGGGAGCTTGGAGCCAAGAGGCTATGAAACAGTGACCAGTGTGATTCTCTTTCAGGAAGGGCAGCAGGGGCCTGCTTAGGCTTGGGGCAATAATTATATCAGCCAGCAGGTGTCGAGCACATGCTGTGTGCCAGGCCTGGCTCTAGGCACTCACAGGTGTCAGCTCATTAAATTCTCACAGCAGCCCTCGATGGGGAGGGTGCTCTTGGCCCCATTTCACAGATGAGGACACTGAGCAAGCAAATACCACTGAGAAGAGCGTTGACCTCCAACCTGTTCAGAGCCTCACCAATAAGATCTGTGAGCTTGCTTTGTGATGATGGTGCCTGATTGGATTTCAGTTCTTTGGTTTATATTCACATATGAGTATGGAGGAGGGGATCACAGAAGCCTGATATTTATCATTTCAATGCCTGATTGGTTGCTTTATTCTGCTCCAAATGGGGTCCCTCCCAATTACCTCACTAGGACTAAGTTCTGGTTCTGTTTAAAGAGCTACGTAACCAGCTGAAGAGCCCTTGAGCCCTTAGGATTTAGTTCCCTCATGCTCTGTGTGTGCACGTGTGTATGTGCATGCCTCACACACACCCATGTGTGCGTATGTGCCAACGTGTTTGTGCACACACTTGCGTGTGTATGTACAGCCGTTATAAGCGGGGTTTCTGGAGTCAGATTTTCTTAGACTGGAATCTGGGTTCAGTTCTTCCCAGCCCACAACCTCTCTGTGCCTCAGTTTTCTCCTCCAGATAATGGGACAATAATGATGCTTCCTCCATGAGGCTGCCAGGAGGACACACCAGAAGAGCTTAGAACAGTGACAGGCCTGAGGTGCCTTGTGTGCACCAGCTGCTGTTATCGTTAGTATCTATCCTGTCCAGATGCATTTTGCAGGAGAGTTGGCCAACATGCTAATCTCGTCCCAGCCTCAGGGTCTTCGCCCTTGCAGAACCTCAGCTTGGAACACCTTTCCTCCAGATCTTCACCCTGCAGCTTCCACGTGCCCTCGGGACAGTCCTCCCTGACAGCTCCCCACTCACCTGGCTTACTCTCTATCATCTTGTCCTAGATTCCCATTTGATTTCTTTGTGGCTTCAGTTGGGGTTCCCAGAAGCAGACCAACCCCCAGACAGGGGTTTTAGTGTAAGTTGTCCATGTGTGGGGTGGTCCCAGAAAGCACACTAGGAGAGGGGAGGAGCCGGGGCTTTCCCACTGGGGCAGCTAGGGCGGAGTCCTGATCATTATTTTCCCGATTTCCATGCACCACAGACCAAGAGAAAGCTCTCAGATGGGTGGTCTCGATGTTCACGATGGCAGAAGTACATCTGTTTTTTTCACACCAGCTTCCTGGACATTTCTTCACTCATAGGAGTCATCCCGCAACTGTTTGTAGAAGAAAAGAAGGAAGAAATGAAGAGAAGATGGGAGGGAGGAGGAAGGCAGGGAAGGTCAGGGGAGCCTAAGGAAGAGCAGCGTCAGATTTAACCCAATGGATGTAGGTCATCATCAAGGAAGAATCCATAATAACCACTATACTTTAGGGTCCAGAAAACTATCACACACACGGTTCTGATTTCATCATAGGAAGTTCACAAGGAAGATGTCTAAAGGGTCATCTGGTCCAGCTGCTTCATTTGATGAGGAAATGGGAACCCAGAGGGGGAGAGGATGCACCCAAGATCGCCAGACAGTTAATTGCAGACAATGAGGCGGAATCCGGCACTTTCAATTTCCAAAAAAAGTGCTATCTCCACCCTGAACTGACTCGGAAGGCTTTTTGTGAATCTCATTTATTGCACACTGGGCTTCTGTCAGCTGCCTTAGGGGCCACTCTCCCCAGGCCACACGCCCTCTTTGTCCTTCACAAGCTGCCTCAGATGCCTCTTCTAACACCAACCCTACCCTGTCCTGCCGCCCAGCAGAACACATCATTCCATCACGTCTGACGTAAGCACATGCATTTTCTTTTACCCAGCGGATTAGGAATGTGGCCCATAGAAACAAATGCTCCCTGGTACAAGGCTGTGTATTCTAAGATATTTATTACAATCCTGATCATTGACTACAGTTGATCACAGACTCTGTGAGCATGCTTGCTTAGTCTCAGTCATGTCCAACTCTTTGTGACCCTTTGGACTGTACTCCGCCAGGCTCCTCTGTCTGTGGAATCTTCCAAGCAAGAGTACTGGAGTGGGTTGCCGTGCCCTCCTCTGGGGGATTGAACCCGCGTCTCCTGTGTCTCCTGTACTGCAGGGGGATTCTCTACCTGCTGAGCCTTTGGGGAAGCCCCCCAGACTGGAAACCACCTAATTCAAGTGTAGCACATTCACACTATGGGCTGTTGGACAGCTGGTTCAACGTGTTGAGTTGGACTTTGAGTTGCTGATCCAGAAAAGGGCCACAATATATTAGGACTGAGAAAGCACAATGTAGAGTAATTTATGTAGTGAAATTGTATTTGGAGAACTACCCCAGATCCTTACAAAAAAAGGTCAGGGAACCCCTAGCAGTGTGTATGCATTTGGATGTGAATGTGGGCATGTGTAGGAGGCTGGGGAAGAGGGCAGGTGGGCTGCTCACTCTGGGAGTGGGGCAGGGAGGGGACGGGAGTGGTGGATGAACACGGGCGTATTCTGGGAAAGCAGGGTGAATATTGGGAAAAAATCGTGGACAATCAGAGTGTGCTTCTGAAAACTGACCCCATCCATGGGAATGCACCATGTCAGTGAGGGTGTGGCTGGGTTGATGCTTATCTTGACACGTGCAGTTATTGTGATAAAGTTTTGGTAATAAAGATAAGCATGCATATAAACTGATAAATAATTAGAAAGCGGCCCCTTGGTAGAGATCCTTAGGACCCGCATGGCAGGCATAATTGGTGTTGAGGGGTTTCCCAAGTCAGCATTTATGGGAGGGAGGTTTTTCAGGCCCCTCTCTTGGAATTGGTGAGTTCAGCCCACCTTAGATGGAACCTGTGGATATGGAGGACAGCCTGCAGAGAACTAAACATCCTGGGGTTCTCGTCTCTGCCAAGGGGCCTGGAACAAATGCCCTGCAGATACTGAGGGAAGCTTGTTCTTGAACCCTCAAACATCAACAGGCAGCTCCCTCTTGCAGGGACAGGGTTTGAGGACCTTGCTTCTCTTTGCTGGGGTCGGGGCTGGAGCCCTGAGGTAGCTGAGGTGCCTTGGGTTGCCTGACTCCTTCTGGGCGGGGTGGACAGCCAGCCAGGGAAAGGCCACATGCAAGGAGCACTTCAGATGGGACAACAGTAGGTTTCAGCCTCTGATATGTATGTGCTGACCTGTGAGGCCATGGTTACCAAACAGGAGTGTTGCTCCCCAAGAGTTGACGTGAGTGGCTCCGTGATGGGCCGTGTGCAATGGGCATTCAGCGTGTGGGAGTGGCCACATCTGGAGACCACAGTACACAGCCCAGGCCCACACCCCGCAGAGCTGTCTTGCTTCTTGCACCAGCTTTGAAGGTGCCACTGGACACTCATGTGAATAAACCCTATTTACTATGCTCTGAGCCCTCAAAGGAAAATCCATTTTACGTGAAAGCAATAATAATGCTTTTTGGGGGCATTGTTTTCACATCCCCTGAGTTTCCGGGGACACCCACCAGGGTGTAAATCAAGGGAAGCTTGTATTTGTTTTGTTCACAATATTTGCCCGTGGTGGTTCCATCCCTTTGAACCATCACATCACTCGCTGCGACGTGTCTCACGGCCTTTGAGAGGCTCGCTCAACACGCCTGATACCAGTCTTCAGTTCTAGTGTGGTCCTGCCAGAGCATTTGCATGTTGAAATATGCATTGTTTTATTGCAAATCACTGTGTATAAATTGCTTTTTTTTTTGTATTTCTCTTTATATTACAGGTAGGGCATTGCATTTTTTAAAAACATGTAGGTAAGGTTACACTATCTATGAATTTCATTTCAAGATACCGAAGTGGAAATTATATAATATTTGTTTAAAAAAAGTGACCTTGGCTCTGGTAGAATTGAGACCCACGTTTTAACAAATTAGCAAGTCTTCTCTTTCCCCAGGAAAGTTGCAGCTTCCTTTACAGACACTTTTGAGCTTTCTGTTAAATTGAGCTAGATGGTTTTTTAACCACAAAAGAGGATCTTTTCTTTCCACCTTATCTATCAAGCCTTCCTTTGCCAAGATCCCCCTTCAGGAGTCAGCTGGAGACCAATGTAATTCTGATGGTTACATCCCTGGGAATTCTCCCTGTGGGACTAGCGGGGCTGTTGGGCTCCATCCAGTTTGCTGCAGACACAGTTGAGGCTTCTGCCAAAGTTAGGCCACTGCCCAGTGGGCAAATAATTTGTTCCTCCTTAGGAGACAGATCAATAATCAACAAACAAATACATAAAAAAAAAAAAGAAACCGCCTGAAAGCTTAGTCATGCAAATCAGGGCAGAGGAGAGAGGGTAAAGAAAAGGACTCATTCTTATTCCGCAGCTTCCGCGGGGCCCTGGCCCATCGCCGGTTCTATTAAAGCGCTGGGCCCAGGACAGCCAGCGTGCTGGCCGGGTAACACTGGGTAATGAAGGTTTGTCCCGACCCGAGTAAACACCACCCGTTCCCAGGACACCGAGAAGCAGCAAATGAACCAGAGGTTAACTGGGTCATTGGCTGCAGCACAATGTGGGTCATTCTAGATGTAATTTAGTTCCCTTCAGCTGGAGGCTCCAATACGGCCACCAGTTCTCACAGCAGGGATGATGACTTAGCAGCAGCCAAAGCTGCTGGCTCTCGGATACCAGGCCCAGTGCCTGCACTGTGATCCTGGCGCCTCTGACATCACTGGGCCTCTTTGTGATGCAAAGGACATGTTGTCTAAACACACAAGGGGACCAGTGAGTCTGGCGGTGCTGTTACGGGTGTGCCCACCAATAAGACATGCATACGCACCCAGGACCGAATGAATAACTCGGTAAAGCCTCTTCTGTTGCTGTGGGCCGTCATTCTGTCACTGTCCTGGGAGAGTCTTATTATGCAAAGGTGCTTTTTAACTGCATGAATATTTGAGAAATTGCAGGGATAAAGGTAAACAAACCCAAGGGTCATAATTATGCATCATGCATATGTTCTGCCTTTGTGTCTTGTTTGGAAACTAAACAAGCCAAACAGGACAGGAGGCTCCAACAGCCTCATTTCACATGGGCCGAACTGAGAGGGGATTGAAGGGGAGGGAGCCCCCTCATCAGTGTTTCTGCCACTGGCTCAGGGAAGCCTGTGTCGCTAGGATCGAGCACTCAGAACTGAACAATGTTTGGCCTGTTCTAATGTTTCACATGAATGAACTCACTCATAACCATAACCCCCTGTGGTTGTTATCATCTACATTCTACAGATAAGGAAACTGAGGCAAAGAGAGGCTTGGTTACCCTCCTGTGGTCACATAGCAGCCAGTGGTGGAGCTGAGTGTGTTCCAGCCTGGATGGAGAGACTCTCTGTGCATGCGCGGCTCCAGCTGAAAATGGACAGGGAAGGGGCTTGACCCTTCATGGGATGTTTGTTTTAATTTCCCTTGAACTTGGCCAGGCAGGCCTGGGTGGTCCTGTGGGGAGATCATCTATCTTGCCAAAGGCTTCTGAGCAGGATGCCTTCTGCCCCTCAACGTCCTTGCTCCCTCCTTCTATAGGGTTGTTTTTGTTGTTCAGTTGCCAAGTCCTGTCTGAGTCCTTGCGACCCCATGATCTGCAGCACACCAGGCATCCCTGTCCTTCAGTCTCTCCTGGAGCTTGCTCAGACTCATGTCTATTGGTCGAGTCAGTGATGCCATCCAACCATCTCATCCTCTGTTGTCCCCTTCTCCTCCTGCCCTCAACCTTTCCCAGCATCAGGGTCTTTTTCAGTGAGTTGACTCTCTTCATCAGGCGGCCAAAGGATTGGAGCTTCAGCTGCAGCATCCGTCCTTTCTTTCTCTTGCAGGAACAGAACTTCAGATCTTATCTGGACTCAGGTCTGCCCGCTAGAGCCCCTCAGGTTGGGATGGTGAGCGTCTGAGTTCTGGCCAATGGGCTAAGACAGGAGCACCGGGTCTGATTTCTAGTCTGTGCCCCTCACCCTGAATCTTCCCCTTCCTTCTTTTCCCCTCCCCGCTGGCTGGAAGGCAGACCCAGTGCTAGGCCGTTTGAGGGGGGGCTGGCATAAAAGCACCAACCCAGGAAGGTGGAACAGCAAGATGGGCAGAGCCTGGGAGCTGCTAGCTTTCAGTACCAAGGTGGAAAGGGGTGACATGGAGTGGGTGGACTGGATCAGTTCAGGGCACAAAGCAGTCACTCCTTAAATGCGAGTGGAGGACAGAACAGTGTTTCCCTATTGCCTGATCTATCCCTCTAGACATCACGTGGCTCTTGGTGCACTGATATGGGGTGGGGATGGTGGGGGAAGGGATCGCTCCGGAGATGGGAATTACCCACCTCACATGCTTGTAGACCAGTCTCAGCATTTACACAGAATACGCACCCCTTTTAGTTCTGTTCACTTATAAAACTAACATGCAAATAAAGGACTATGAAATACTGCCCAGCAGAGTGTGGTAGTAAAGGAAAAGTGAAATTCTTCCTTTCTTGTGGGCTTTTTATTCCCTTGTAACCTCTGCTGTTTGGGGGCTGTCTGGCAGTTATTGCTACAATTCTAGATGATACATATGCCGATTTCCAGGTTTGCCATCTCTGGTAATATATATTGGCTCTTCGGCTATGAAAAATGAAAATTTTGATTCCTCTGTGGGTGCTCACCCTTCTTTCACCATCCTATGATGTATTAAGTGCATTTTTATTCTAAATTCTTCTGTTGGCCAGCTTTACAACCATGGGAAATGGAAGGCCCTCTTTCCCCGTCCACTAAGCTTAGACCTGAGGACCATCTTGCCCACAGCTCTTGGTGGGGAAATTGGTGTCTCCAAGCTGTTCTTGGTCTTTCTTCACAATCCTTTCTGCTCGCCCCACCCCACCACTGTTGATTACATGTGACATTTATTTATTTAAAAAAATGCTTATGTGGACCGTTTTTAAAGTCTTTGTTGAATTTGTTATGACCTTGCTTGTGTCTTTTCGGCTGTGAGGCACGTGAGATCTTATCTTCCTGACGAGGGATTGAACCTGCAGGTCCTGCATTGGAAGGCAAAGTCTTAACCCCTGGACCTCCTGGGAAGTCTCTACGTGTTGCTTTTAAGTCATTGAGGTTTATGAGATGCACACAGCAGAGTGTGTCTCTCTGCCTTGACCGTGGGCTCCGTGAAGGCAGCCTGGATCACCTGGGCATGGAGTCGCCGCTCACCTCCTTCCTTCCGAGCCCCGGGAGGGGAGGTCGGGCCGTGTCTGTTGGTCACTCTGCTCCCGTAGGGCCGGCCCAGCCCCGGCAGCAGCTCAGTAAATGTGGCAG
This sequence comes from Ovis canadensis, assembly GCF_042477335.2. Taxonomy (NCBI): domain Eukaryota; kingdom Metazoa; phylum Chordata; class Mammalia; order Artiodactyla; family Bovidae; genus Ovis; species Ovis canadensis. Next base: position 92,060,118 of record NC_091257.1, on the reverse strand, counting down.
GAGGGGGAGGCCCCAGGAGGGGTTTAGAGAAGTGAGGGCGGTCACGTCAAGGGGGCCGGGTGAAGTTGCCTGTGTTTGACCACTCTGACCGTTGAAGTCCATTTACTGTCTGTCAAGCCCAGAGCACAGGATTTGGCCTTCAGAGGCCCCAGGAATGTGAGTGGTCCTGCTTCTCACTCTCACTCAGGCTGAGAAGCGGACCGGGGGTCCCCTGTTTGGCTTGGACGTAAACGCATTGCCTCCAAGAGCTGTTAGGATCTGACCGTCTTTCTCCCAGCACGCGGCGAGAAGCACCCATGGACTGTTAGCAGAAGGGCCTGTGGCTGGAAACACCCTCCTGGCTTCACTCCCCTTTTGTCCTCTGTGGTCGGGATGATGGCACCAGTCCCAGGGGATGAGGGCGGGGGAGCAGGAAATGACGAACAGGCGGGGGAGGGATGTTACCATCAGGAGGGGGTCTCTTAGGCCAGCTTGTCTGATCTGAGTCAGTCCCGGACTTTGGCTGGAATATTCAGAAAGAGGCTTCTCTTTCTGTCGTCCTTGCTGGGCCAGCGGGATGGGAGTCTGGAACGCGGGGCTTCTTTGCCGTCTCGTGAGAAACACCTCGTGGCTGAGAGTGGAGCCGACCCAGCAGGAAGGGACCTGAAGGACGGAAGAGCCGTCTTCTTGATCACACCGTTTTGCCCAGGGATCCAGCCATGCCTGCAGCCCGGTAGTGACAAGCCATGCCACTCCTGCAGTGTTTTAATTTCACCTCATGCTGGTTTGCACAGCGTTCTGTCCCTTGTGATCAAGAGTCTTGGTTGACACCCCTCAGCCCCCCTTTTAGTCTCAGAGATTTCTAGAGCTTTGGGGGTCTTTTGCAGGGAAGGCCAGGCTGGCAGAAGGAAGTTCCTATGTATCCTGTACTCTTGGGAAACCTTTGACCTGCATCCAGACTGAGATGGCCTCAGAGAGTCTCATCAGCTTAGGACCTGGTGCCAGTCTCTGCGGCCCCTGAACCAAAGGCGAATGAGCTGTCCACCTGGGAGAAGGTTGGTGACCCTCAGGCTGAAGACAGAGGGTGAGAACTGGGAGTCTAGGCAGGCCACGCAGGCAGACAGGAGATGAGACCCAGAGAACACAGCCAGGAATGACCCTGAGGGTGGAGTCCTGTGCTGTCCTTCACAGTAGCTATTTACGTTCATGTGAATAAAACTAAATAAACTTAAAAATTCAGCTCCCAAGTCACACTGGTCTCATTTCAAGTGCCCTTAGTCATATGTCTAGGAGATCCAGCCAGTCCATCCTAAAGGAGATCAGTCCTGGGTGTTCATTGGAAGGACTGATGTTGAAGCTGAAACTCCAATACTTTGGCCACCTGATGCAAAGAGCTGACTCATTTGAAAAGACCCTGATGCGGGGAAAGATTGAGGGCAGGAGGAGAAGGGGACAACAGAAGATGAGATGGTTGGATGGCATTACCGACTCAATGGGCAGGAGTTTGGGTGGACTCCAGGAGTTGGTGATGGACAGGGAGGCCTGGCGTGCTGTGGTTCATGGGGTTGCAGAGTCTGACATGACTGAGTGACTGAACTGAACTAGTCATATGTGATGAACGGTTACCATATTGGACAGCATGGATATGCAATGTCTTCATCCTCCCAGAGCTCTTGGACAATGCTGGCCAGACAGACTAGATTTTGAATCCAACAAGACATCAGGTTGGAAGGAGGTGCCAGGCAAGAAGGAAGTGAGAAATAAACACTCTAGCTTTGACAAAGGTCCGCACATCCTCACGCGTGTGTTCACTCTTCAGTCCCTGGTCTGAGTCATCCCTCACTCCCTCAGCTCCTCCTGGGCACTGCGGGCTCCAGGAAAGCAAGAGAGAAGGAGGCAGATGCAGCCCGACCTCAGGGAGCGTGTGTTCTTGTCTGGGAAGCAGGAGGCAGTGAAGGAGGTAAATAAATCAATGCCCAAGACAATCTCAGAGGATAACAAAAGCCGCAAGCAAACAGAGCAGGAAATCCAACAGTCGTGGCGTGTGCAGGGGGAGGGCCAGGCCTTAGTTCATGGAAACATACCATCTTTGGGTGACCGTGAATTACAGGGCCTGGAATAAGTTGAGGCTGCAAAAAGGGGAGGCATGTGAAGCCTGAGGGACCACCTGCTGCCAGGCTGGGAGAGGCCTGGTGCCCGTGAAGCACTGTGTTGGAGAATTAGAATGTGGACCTCATCCCAAAGCCTGGTGTGGAAGGGAGCCCCCAGAAAGCAGCAAAGCAGCAGCTGCAGAAGTGTCTGGGCACCATCCATGGAGGTTGTTCTGTGGATGGAAAGGCTGTGAGGAGCCACCCTGCCCAGCCTCGCTGGGACCCGATACTTGCAGTTTATTTGAGGCAAGTCGTGGAGGCGATCCTGTCTCTCCTGTTGCCACCTCGGTGAAAGGATTGTCTCTGGGCTCTCAGCTCGTTTCGCCCCTGCAAGGAGGCAGCAGCTTCAGTTTAGCAAAGAGTCGCCTGAGATCCCTGCCCCTCAGAGCTCCATCGACAAGAGATTTCTCCCTGCAGCTGCCTGCCTCGGCCTTGGGGCTAGAAGGGGGTCATGGGCACAGCAGCTGGGGGCTGAACAAGGCTGGGGGAACATGCGACAATCAGGGTCCTGTTAGGAAGAAAGAAGGGCCCTAGGTGGACACCTAGCAGTGCCCGTCCCAGTCCAATTAACTGGAGAAAAAGGCTTGCATTTGTGTGCAGCTGTTTTCAATCAAAGGTACATGGTTCGCATCTTCGCAAACACGGATTCCTGCTCTAGAGAAATGAAGGCGCCCAAACCACGCGATCCTGTGAACGTTCCACCCGGACTGAGTTGCCCAGTTTGCCAGCATGTGGTTCAAATTCAACAGAAATTTCCCACATCTGCACTCTCCGTGAGGGTGTGTTTCTGTGCCTGGTACAGGTCACCCCAACTCCGGGTCGCCCCGGCGGGCAGAGCCTCGCTGGCCCCCCTCAGCAGACAGGCCGCTGGCCGTGGAGCCTGGGGTGGTTCTCCTGTGGCTCCGGCCTGGATGCCATCCTGGAGATAAATCATATCTCTCTAAAAAGCTGCAATGGTCCATTATTTCTGCTTGAAAACACCCCCGGATCTTCACTTGAGAGCTGGGGTGACAGGCCCCGTCTGTTATGCTCAGCTCTGCATAAAATCGCCAGCAGCCGGTGGACTTCTGTAATGAGTAAGCTGCTAGCTTCAGATGGTAAATAAAATCCCTTCCCAGTGTGTGGGGCTTGGCTGAAGGTTTACAGAGTTCTGTCTGCAGAAGCAGTGGGAATGTGTACAGTCAATGCTCAGGCCCTCAGGAAATGCCCTGTTCCTGGCGGTTAGCGTGGGGATGAGCCAAAATGACAATGGAAATTTCTGGTCTTTTTGCAATATCATGCAATTCTTCCTCAAGTAAACAGCGATCACATAATAAACTAAGTACAATTAGACAATTACGAGTATTTCAACCAAAATATGATGAACTGCCGTCTACCCATGACCAGATTGAACAATTACCAGGCCCTGCTCCACCCCTTCAGTTCACTCCCTTCTTTCCGCCAGCGTATTTAAAGCAAATCCCAGACCTCTTGTGAGTGTTTTCTAACATAGCTACAATATCCTTATCACCTCTAAAGTTCAAGTCTCATAGGCGCTGTTTTCTCATTGCTTTCCCCAAATCAGGATTCAAACTAAGGGCTGCTCGGCGTGTGGTTCAGTCTATAAAGTCTCTCAGTTCATGGGACCGCTCCCTTCAGTTGATTTTTCATGCTCCAGCCTGGCTAGTTCCAGGATCAGTGGCCGCCTGGGTGCCCTACTTTTTGGATTTGTCTGCTGAATTTGTCACATCTGAATTCCCTCCCCCTGGAAGGACAAGTGGCTGTCACTGGGCAAGCTTGCAGGGGAGGTCAGGTTTCAAATAAATTCAGCCTGGGGTATGGGACCAGTGGAGCCAGCTTCCAGCAATTGCTTTAGAAGGTGAATGTGTGTGAGCATTTTAAGAACATTTCCTGGATTACTGTGGAACTAACAAAGAAGGTGTTTGCTCCCAAATATCACCACCTCATTTGCTATCAGCTCTGTTCTGGGTGGACTCACGTGAATCAACTGCCTGCCTTTCCCAGGTGAGACAGGGATTAGGACTCTCTGTCTAGCTTGGCCTCTGTTCCCCACTGTAACCCTCAGTTTATTTCCTGTACAGCAATTTCGCCCTGCTTATCCATTTTGGTTTTTTATTAACATGTTTATTGTGTTTCGTTTATTAGAAGGTTCTCCCTCTAAGGGCTTCCCTGGGGGCTCAGCTGGTAAAGAACCCGCCTGCAGTGCGGGAGACCTGGGTTCCATCCCTGGGTTGGGAAGATCCCCTGGAGAAGGGAAAGGCTACCCACTCCAGTATTCTGGCCTGGAGAATTCCATGGACTGGATAGTCCACGAGGTCGGAAAGAGTCGGACACGACTGAGCGGCTTCCACTTTCTTCCTCTAAGGCCAAGTATCAGGTCAGGCTGTCTTCCAGGACCTAGCTATTCCCCTGGCATGATATTTGCTCAGGCTTCCCAGGTGGCTCAGAGGGTAAAGAATCCACCTGCAATGCAGGAGACACAGGAGACCAGGGTTTGATCCCTGGATTGGGAAGTTCCCCTGGAGGAGGAAATGGCAACCTACTCCAGTATTCTTGCCTGGGAAATCCCATGGACAGAGGAGCCTGGTGGGCTACAGTCCAAAGGGCTGCAAAGTGTCAGACATGACTGAGTGACTATGCAGATATTTGCCCAGAAAATAATGAACAAATGTAACAGAGGCCAGTCTTAGATGAAACCTCATGTCCTGAACCCCCGAGGGGCCTCTGGGTCCTTGGCTGTTTGTATTTCCCTTGTGGTTAACTCCCAAACGGCCCTGCAAGAAGCCTTATTTTCTATCTCAGCGGCCTTCCTCACCACCCGCCTCCGAGACGCGCTCAGGATGAAGGACCTCACCAGGGGCTGAGTAGCCAAGCCCTTTCCCCTTCAGCAGGGCGTGGAGGCCTGCGAACTCACTTCCTGCCTCACCTGTTCATCAGAAAGTTAAGGCAGCTTTATCTGCTGATGGAAGCTGTTTCCTAGGACGGCCGCAAATTACCACAAAGTTGGTACCTTAAAACACCAGGTATTTATTCTCATTGTTTTGGAGGCTGGAAAGCTGAAATCCACAGGGCCATGTTCCCTATGGAGAATCTATTCCTGTTTTTCTGCAGCCTCTGGCGGCTGCCTGGGGGAATTCCTGGGGTTGGGGCCACATTGCCCCCATCTCTGCCTCCCTCCTCCTGGCCACCTCCTCCAGGTGTTAGCACTCTTTGCCTCTGTCTTACAGGAGCATTTGTGATGGCGTTTAGGGCTCGCCCGGTTAATCTAGCAAGTCAAACTCACCTCAAAATCCTTGATTACATCTGTGAAGACTCCGCCTTCTGCAAACACGTCACCACGGTGAAGTGAACTATCATGAAAACTGTAAAACACAAGCATGAGCAACAGTGTTGTTACCTGAGAAATGAGCATAAAACGGGACGAACCTCCATCCATGTCCAGACCACACCGGGTTCCTCAGGGAGAGCCTGGCCACCAGCTCACCATCCGGAGACACTGCCTCTCACGCTCACATGCACACGGGCCACCTGGAAATCTTGTTAGAAATTCCGACTCAGTGGGACATGGATGGGACCTGAAAGTCTGCATTTTTAGCTTCCAGGCAATGAAGATGCTGTTGGTCTGCAGGCCACACTTGGATTTTGATGTTGAACCTTCGTGACAATCTTTGAGCTGAGGGAAACCAGCTCAGAGAAGGTAACTGACCTCTCAGGTGAATGAATGGTCAGCTAAGTGACATCCTTGTCTAAGTGTCCTCCCCAGGGTCACAAGGCAGGTGTGTGATGGAGCCAGGATTTGAATACCCATCTCCCTGATTCCAAATCTCCCAATCTTAACGATGCCATCCTGTAACTATATGGATGATTTTTCTAAATTTTCCCTTAAAGTCAATTTGGCATCATTGTCTTATTAATTAATTAAAAATTGATTATAAGATGATTTCTCCTCCCCCAAGATGATTTTCCCTCCCCCAAAGACTCGACTATGAAATCAGAACTTAAGCTGTTCTGATTGGATTCAGAGGTAAGGAAATGTCCAAGTGGCTTTGGAAGGAGGGTCAATGCTGAACATCTAGCATGTAAGTTTCACTGTCAACAGCTCAGGAGAAACCAAAAGGCATTTACAATGGCCTAAATTGCAGTCGTCTAACCATAAAAATTCAACACAGAGTCTGTACTGTGGGAGCCACGCAGACTTGAAAGGGCTGCTATTATCTTGAGCATTTTCAACCTGGTGTGAGACCTTGAGAGGGAGAGCTCTCACCCGCGTGAGACACGAACCTCAGCAAAGCTGCAGTCTCTTCCTGGTTCCTGGCTTCTTTGCCTCCAGGTGCTGCACACTGACCCCACCAGACAGGATCCAAATCTGGAGTCAGCCTCTCACTGTCACCAAGAGAGATGAGGCCACGTGTCCTGGTCTTAGGAGAAATGACAAGAGAGGCGATTACTGAAATAAACAGAGAACAGCAATGGAAATAAGGTTTGGAAATAAGACTGACATTCTCTTATCAATACCCTCAGGGACAGAGGGTCCTCAGATGTGTGCCTGAAGCTGTAGCAGAGAAGGATCTGGAACCAGCAGTTCCCTCTGCCGGCAACACCCTGTCCCGCCAAACGCCATGCGGCTCCCTGCCCTCCTTCCTGTTTCAGCTCAAATGTCACCTGAGGAGCCTGGCCTTCCCCGAGCACCTGGTCAACCGGGAACCCACCTGTGTGCCCCTCGCCTGTTGGTCTGCTTCACCGTCTCCACGGCATCAACCTGCCTTATGGTCCTGTCATTGTCCCTGTTCCGACCACAGAGTCAGCTCCTCAGGGACCGGGGACACCCGCTCTGCTCAGGGCTGCGTCCCCAGGGCCCAGAGTAGATGCTGGGCACACACTTGCTGTGTGTTTGGGTGAGTGAATGAATGAGATCCTGTATTCTCAGTGAGGCCATACTGCCCTCAGCGGGGCAAACTTGGTTCACGGGCTTGAAAAGATGTTACCCTCTTTATATAAAAACGCAGATGTCCCTACAGAACATAAACAACTGTCTGGTATTTCTGTGGCATTAAACTTTCATGAGTGGCAATTAAGAAAAAAAAAAGTCTGAAATGGCTCCTCAGGGGGTGATCATGAAATAGAGTTTGAGAAACACTCAATTAGAGGAAAATCAGTGGACACTGCAGCCTTTTCCTCCCACATTTTGCCAAGGCCCTGATAGGAACGCGGAAGACAAACCCAGACGTGCCCAAGTATGTGAAACAGCCTGGCACTGCCCTGGTGGGAAAAGAATAGAAGGGGGCCGCAGCGCTTTGGGGAAACAGCTTTTTTTCCTGCCGAGGGACAGATTTACAAAGGATGATATTTGCATTTTCCTGAAGCCTCTAATTTTCTCATTTATCATTTGTCAGAGCCTGAAGCCCTTCCACAGCACGTGGGATGTTTGCACACATCTAATGATCCCTTTTACCAAACAACGTCACAGTCCCTGGGAGAAGTGCGTTCACATCGCTGAGGCTGCTAATTTCATCCACTGAAGTCACGCTGTGCCGTCCTCACAGGCGGGAACTCGGGGCGTCTCCCTTCACCCTGAGCTGGGGGGCTCCCAGTGAACGTGTTTCCACCGAGCTCGGGCTCCTGTGACACCAAGGAACCATGGAAACCGGCCCACAGTCCGTCCCTGAGATGAGGGGCAGGCAGACTGGAGGAGGGAGCCGTGCCCAGGGCTTCAGGAGCAAGGCCAGAGCTCCTGGACGTCCTCTCTCCACCTGCTGGACTCACCCGACGGGGACCATAACGGGGCTTTCACCAGGGGCGGAAAGGCTGGGCGGGCTGCGCCCCTGCCCCCAGGAGAGCCCTCTGGGCACCAGGGGGGCTTCCCCAGGGCCCCTGAGAACTCGCTTCCCTTCCTCACCATCAGCTCACCCCACGCTGCTGCCAGAACACCAGCCTCTTTAGGGAAATCCAGCCCGGCCCCCAGGGCAGTGGTTCCTGGCTTCCAGCTGCCCCTGCTTCACAGGGGATGGACGCGAGCGTGGGACCGCCCAGGTCACGGGGAGCCCAATGTGACACCCAGCTCGGCGCCTGTGGATTCGAGGACGTACCTGAAGGGGTTTCAGATCTCCAGCCAGAGGGAGGGTGGAGATCTCTGTTCTTGGGAGCCTCCCTTTGCCCCCGGGAGAGTGTCAGACATAGTCACTAAAGGCCCCGCGTCCCCTGAGGCTTGGGGAGGGACTGAGATGGAGTGAAAAGGACTGGCTCACCGCCCCCCCCCCCCGCCCCCACCGCTGTTCTGAGATACCCCACCATCCCCCACCTGCGGAGCCTCTGGCCCACTTCTGGGCTCTCTCCGGTTCCATGGGGCCCGGGCTTCCTGGGGCTTCTGGTCACACAGTTTGGGATCGTTGGAGCACACCCGCCACCCCAGACACAGTGGATGCTTAGGATGACCTCTGACCCCAGGTCAGAGGTGGGCATTTGTGAAACCAAAGGCCAGTGTGCCTCTGAGTCAGGCGCTAGCGGACAATGAAGCTTTTGTGCGGATGCAGTGAATGGAGGACCAGCGGGGTGGGAGGTGTATGACAAGGCTTCCCTGCAGGGCCTGCAGCAAAGGCCTGAGAGCAGTTTGGAGAGGGGCCCTGGGAGGCTGGGCCCCATCGCAGCAAAGCGGGCGCTGCAACAGCACCTCCCTAGCGCGGTGGGTGGCCAGCGGTGCTGGTCCAGGAGTCGGGCCAGCCTGGCGTCGGGGGCATTCGTGCCACAGCCCCCACGCCCCTGAAGGTGTCAGGAGCTGAGATGGTGCCCGTGAGGCCCTCAGTGTTTCCTGGGCTGTAGGTTCACTCGTGGGGTCCTGAGAGGGCATCTGTGCCCTGACCCCTCACCCGGTGACCTGCGGCTCCCAGGCCCCTCACGTCACCTTTCCCAGGCTGACGTGGATCCCAGGGAGAGGCCATCCATGGAGCCACCGAGCAGAAGTCAGGAGCTGACGGGTGCAGCGCTTCCCGAGCTTGGGTCCCTCGGGGGCCGCATGCATGGTCTCTGGCCTTGTAATGCCCTTGCTATTACCTTATTCAACATTTACCTTTCAGTCAGATGGGTTCCAAGCTTTCCTAAATGAATCCATTCATTTTGGTGCCACTTACTTTAACCACATCCCCCATCTTAATGAAATCACCGGTTTGAAGGGCAAACTGGAATTTCCCCGTGAATCCCGTTAAAGTGATTAAGTAACTGTTAGAGTAAAAGTCTACTCCCTCACCTACTGGGTGTGTAAGCTCCCCGTTTGGTTTTGAGCCTCCCGGCGGCTTCAACGAAGCAGAAGTCTGCCTCTCATGGGAGTCATGGCCTCAGTGTGGAGGCCCAGAGCTGGGCGAGCAGCTGCACGGGGTTGACCTTGACCTTATTCTGTCCCACTGCTTCCTCACCTTTGGACGCTCTTGTCATCCACCTGACTTAAGGGGGCGCAGCTCCCATCAGGCGGGAGGGGAGGGGAGAAGGGCGGGGCACACCCATCATCTGCGGGGGCCCGGGGAAGATGCACTGCAAGGTGGGATGGGAGGTTCAGCTACAGCCCAGGAGGCCGCGTGCTCAGCTGAACACGGGAATTCTAGCATTCCAGGAAGGAGGTGGTGGACACGGGGGACAGCCAGCAGCCTCTGCCCCTTCTGTGGGCCCCTGAGATCATCTCCTCTCCACCAGGGCGTGCACCCTGCAGGTGGTGAGAACGAGCCTTTGAGGAGAGCCTTCTGACGCTGCTCTGGGGGTGGGGGTGAGCAACCCCGGGACCTCCCTCAGCCTGGGGAGTGGAGGCTGCCTGAGGTTCCTCCAGCACCGGCAGAAACCCAACATGTTTCCTGACGCCTGCCCTGCACCTCGTGCTCATGGTGCCCACGTTACTTGACCCAGAGAGCAGGTGAGGCATGCTCGGCGTCCTGGACTCTTCACAGCAAGCTGCAGACACAGGGCTGAATGAGAAGTCAGTATGATTTGGCCCCGCCTGTGTTTTATTTTTAATTTTTTGCTTATTAAAAAAATTTTATTGAGATGTAATTGACATGAAACATTGTATTAGTTTTAGTTAGATGTACAATCTGTATGTATATCTTATGAAATGATCACCAAAATAAGTTTAGTTAATATCCATCACCGCACATAGATACATCTTTTTTATTTTTTTCTTCTCATGAGGGCTTTTAAGATCTACCCTACTGGTAACTTTTAAATATACAGTGAGCTTCCCTCATCCAACTATGTTTTAGAGACGGGTCACAAGGGGTCAAAAAGCTGGGAGGGGACATGTTTGAGGAGACACAGCTGTAAATGTTAGAGCCAAAACCACCTGGGTCCCCAGACTCTCTTCAGAGGCCCCACCACATCCTCACTGGTACTGTTCCCCTGTGTGTGAGCCCCCTTTTTAAAGATACATGATCACCACACCAAATCAAAGACCATTGAATCTGTTCCCTGCCTATCTCTTTCCAGAGACCTCTATTCTATTCCTTCAGCTGTGTATGCAAGTTTCTTCCAGATTTTTGTAAGAATGAGTTAGTCATGGAGCTTTCAAGCTGTGTGGGTCTCTTTCAAATGTCTGCACCCCTGATGAGAGGTCAGCTCCTCTCCTCCACCATACCTCCCACCGCCCTCCAAGGGCAAATCACGATGATTACATCATAATCATCATGGACATCATGTGACCAGGGGGATAATATTTACGGCAGAGCCCATTTTTCTGTTGTGGTTACATTTTCTTTCTTATGCATCTTTTGTTTTCCCAGAGTTAATCATTTCCTTGCTTCTACGTGCAAAATTGCTTACAGATACTTTGTTGTCTCCAAATCCTCCATCATTTCATCCAGTCCAGTGTTTTCTAAGTTGTTTTGGCCATAACTCATAAAGAATATATTTTACAACAAGGCCTGGCACACACACAGGTACATACACGCATGCCCATACATACACAATATGTGGAGCTAACATTTTACAAAACAATATCGACTTTCATTACAAGCAATCCCCTTTGATAGTTTCCATTCAATTCTGTTGTTTCACTTTTTAAAATACTAGTTGAGACTCACAGAATAGATGTCGATCCCGCTAAGGTGGCTTGACGTGCCCTTTGGAAAGCTTGGCACAAACCCGGCTCAGACCTGCTCCTCCAGGCTCCCCACCTTCCAGCCTACCCTCGCCCGCCACCAGCTCCTCCCAGTGAGGGTGACTCTCCTGTAACTGGGTAGCTCTCATCAGGAGACTTTTCTCTGCTCCTCTTCCAGGATGATTAACTATTCGATGAACCCCATGTCTTCTTTCTCATTGGTTCTTTGCTTTCCGTGAGTTACTTCCAATTTATTTCTTTTTAACTGAAGAAGAGAAAATTTTAGCCACTCTCTAGCCTACTTGATTTTTTTTCAGCTTTTCTCCAGTAACAGAATAATTAAAGTCGGAAGGAGAAAACTACAATAGGAAGAAGCCAGAGAGCAAATAGGAGAATTGATTTATGCATGGTTTTGGTTCTGCGCGAAGCCGGCGATACCCAAATGAAAAGCCAGGCCTCCAGCCATGTATCATTTCTGGCGACATCCAGACGATGGAATGAAATGTCCACGGTGGCTGTAAATCAAAGTGTCTCACCCTGGGCAAGCTTGACATTCTGGGCGGGACTGGTCTTTGTTGTGGGGACTGTCCTGAGCATTATGGGAGGTTTAGCAGCACCCCTGACCTCTCCCCACAGGGGACCAGTAGCCTCCCTCCCTCCTTTGGTTGTGACAACCAAGCATGTTTCCAGAAATGACCAAACATGCTCTGGAGGCAAATTCACCCCAGGCTGGAATCTTTGCTCCAAGTGTCTGGACCCCACTTGTGCCCACAATTCCGGGGAGCATCACTGCCTACTGACAATGTATCAAGTGGAGCCTGAATTGGTCCGTCGCATCCTCCAGAAGCCGTAGCAGGTGTCATGAGCAGATGCCTGTCATCTACCGCCTTGGTGGGGGACGCCCCGGGGATGCGTGCAAACCAGCTGGTTAGAGCCTGTTCCAGGCCAGCTCTCCTCTGACTCACACTCCTGAGGACTATCTCTGCCTCCTCTGAGTTATTATAAAGTTATTAAAAACCAAAATCACTGATGCCCCAGAATTGACTACCTCTTCTTAATAGACTCACTAGCAAATTGTAATAAACATAATCTGGGGCTTATGAAGCTATTATTAAAATGGGCCATTTACCATCACTTGGGGACACATTGCTGTACTGTTTCAGCATGCACACCAGAGACGAGGTCCGTGGGAAATGGCGACTAGAGATGCCACTGAGATGGTTAATGGGCCAACATGTGTCTCTCACTGAGTTGAAACCAAAGTCACAGCTGTAGGTCTAAAGTAGACCTAGAAATTCCCTCCTAAGGAGGCGGGAGTGCTTTAGAGCGGTGCTGACCATCACCGGGTTCAGAGCAGGCCGGTCCCCCTGACAAGCCGATGGGGGGAGAGCAGCCGGGCAGCCACCTCTCTTCAAGCCAGGGGCGCGAGTCTGCGGGAGAACTCCAGCCGGAGGGGCCAGTCATCCGCTCTAATGACTGGGATTTCAATATCACAGGCCGGCAGGAGGGCTGATCAGGAGCAGATGAGCAGGAGTGGCGGAAATATATCAGGACGCAGGGTAGCAGGGGCACAGGGGTGCTTGTTTTCTCCTCCTGAGAACAGCCTCTCAGCCAGACCCAAACAGCATTTCCTCTGTCAGTTTAGGGCTGGGTCCCTGGGCTGGGAAGAACTGACACCGCCCGGCTGGCTCCCCTCTCCCCGCCTGTGGGGTGCGGGGTCCCCGGGGGGACATCCCTCAGTGAGGGCAGCCCCAGGCTGCAGGATAGAGGCCTCACCACAGCTGAGCGTTGATCCCCCTGTTTTGTTCTCTGAGAGGCCCCTGCAAGCAGAGATCTGAACACCTGCCCCCAGCAGAGAGAGGGAGGCCTTAGTGAAGAAAGAAAAACCCCTGGAAATCTTGTCTGTGAATCTCAGCCTTTGTTGCAGAAATGTGACCCCAACCGGAGCTAAATGTGGCTGCCCTGGGCTCAGGTGGAGCGTGGCCCCGGTCCAGGGTCTGTCTTGCATTGAACACGGTGAGCAGTGCCCAGATGGCATGGTAAGAGGCCACAGGAGAGATTCAGGGGTGCCCAACTGGGGCACCTCCTTGCATGTGGGGCAGGAGAGGCTCAGGGGGCAGAGGGCCTCCTCTGCGCCCCCCACCATGGGTGATGGGTGGCAGCGCCAGGTCGTGAGGTCCCAGCTCCAACCCCTCCCTCAACGCCCTCTCTGCCGCCAGCATCACTCGTCACAGGCCAGGCCCGCCCTCAGCATTTCAACCTCAGCGCACTTCGCCCAGACACAGGAGCCCGAGATTATACCCATTCCACAGATGAGGAAGTGAGCTCCAAGGGGCTGATGATCTGCTTAAGATCCTCGCTGCTCGGGGCAGGGATGGGACTGCAACCCAGGACTGTGTGGTCCACGGGGCCCCGCCCCCTTCTACACACTCCTCAGAGGCAGCATCCAGCCTGTGACAATTAGCGTTTCCCCACATTCAAGAAGAGGAAATGTAAATTGTCAAGGGGGCGATTCTCTAATGAGATGTTCAAGGGATTTCTACCACTTTGAGCATCAACAGGAATGCTAATAGCTAATACTAACATCTGCCCCGCTGTGCCCGGCTCTGTTTTAAGCATGTTTCTGGGATTCACTGTTTAAACTTTAAACAAACGTACGTGATATGACTTGATATGACATCACTGCTCCTGTTTCACGGGCGGGGAGACTTCATCAGGGAGCGAGGGAATCACCTGCTCCCACGCCCTAGGTCAGGAGTCTGTTTCCTGGGAAGTACGCCCAGGGTGGGGATTTTGACACCTGTGGGAGGCCCCACTGTTGGGCATCACTGTCCTGATTCTTCAGCCTCCTCCCCTGCATCCTTGCCCTTTGTCATTTGACTTGGTAGTTTTCTCCTCTAGGTGTGGAGCCTCTTGTCTCCCCGAGGTTGGATCCGGTTATGCGATTTTCTTTGGCCGGTGGGATGTGGGCGGAGGCCTGAAGGTGCCTACGCAGCTGGCCCTGACCTTTTGTGCTCCTGCCTTCTCTATGAGAAGGACCTGCCGCTGGTGGCCATCAGTCCTGGAAAGATGAGGGAGTCTAGAGTAGACCTGGGCTCACGCCTTAGCCTGAAGCCCAGCAGAGTCAGGCCCAGCCCAGATGTGAACCCCAGCAGACACGCAGATATGAGATGGAGAAAGAAATGCTTATTGCTCTTTGAAACTGAGTTGTGGGCTGGATTGTTACGCAGCTTGACTGGGACAATAGCTAACAGATACACACCCCAGTGAGCGAACACACTGCAGCCCTCAGAGCATCCGCACCACCTGCTCTCAGCACCAGGGAAACAGCCCGTCTTCCCCCACCACACACCACACATCCCACTGCCCCTGAGCATCTTCACATTAGATGCACAGCACTGACTGCTGCCTCTGGCTGACACGCTTTCCAGGGGACGGGCACCAGGACCTTCTGGTCCATGTTCATGGAGCTTTGCCACGATGGGCCCCATGTTTGTTTCTTTTTCCCTCTGGCATTCAAAGGCTCATCAAGTCCCAGGAACTCTTGAGAAAACCTTTCAAAAATCACGATGTCATTTCATCGGTTTACTCTTCCCGTCAGTTTCCATTAAGCATTTGTCAGTCCCCAGGGGCAGCCTCTTCCCCATGACCAGCCCACAGCAGGGTGGGCTGCCCACTGGCCTCATACATCACTCTGCTTTCTCCTTCACCCTGAGGTCTTTGCTGGAGGGACTCTGTGTCCCTGCCAGATGACTCTTCTCATCGTGGAGCTTATTATTAAGGAAACACCAGCAGCAACAGCAGTTGCTCATCTTCGGGGGCGGAAGTGGGGCTGGGGGCAAAATTCCTGCCTGCTAGGATTAAGAGAGAAGCGGCAGAAAATACTCACCACCAAGTGCTTCCTCCACAGGTGCCGTGGGGCCGACTGCCCTGCCTGTCTCATGAAACCCATGTGTTTCTTTAAAAGCTTTTTCTTAAAGCTGGGTTGTGTTCCTATTATTTGCAAAGATCTCTAACTCATACTCATTCCTGACTCATAGTCATCTGAACTTTCTGGAATCATGGATCAAAGAAAACGATGTGTCCAGTCAACCTGGCTCATCTACCCAGGATCCGTGACAAAGGACCTGAGGACTATAAAGTCTTGGAGAACCATTTTTTTTTTTTCCTCATAGAGGTAGAAATTGTGGTGAAGATGGTGTAGAGCCAGGGCCAGAGCAGCTTTTGGAAGGGGAAAAGACAACTTGTGAAAAGGCATTCATGGATAATTCTATAGAAGAGACAATTTTAAGCCCTCAGGCTGAAAGTTTGAGCTTTTATAGTAAATCAAAATGAGCTTCAAAATATATAAGCTGGCTTCGTAGAACAAAGAGACTTCCTAACGCGTCAGTTATAACCTTGAGACATCCAATATCCTGCCACTCTCCTGTCTGCTATGAAAAAGTGGGCGAGAGAAACGCCCCTGGTGAGGCAGACTCCTGACCAGCGATGCTGAGAGGTCCCGTGCCCCCTCCATCCTCTCTCGGTGGAAATACAAGAATGGAGGCTCGTTTCCGCTTCAGTGGACCTTCTGTGCTCGGGTGGAGCTCAGCCTCGTGGACGTGCTCCCCCAAAGATACTCTGTCGTATTGAGCGAGAAGATAAGAACACCCCTGGATGCTTCATTTTATTTAAAAATTATTTATTTACTTTACTTTTTGGCCACACCACGTGGCATGTGGAATCTTCATTCCTCAGCATGCTAAGTTGCTTCACTCGTGTCCTCTTCTGTGTGGCCCTATGGACTATAGCCTGCCAGGCTCCTCTGTCCCTGGGGATTCTCCAGGCAAGACTACTGCCGGGGCTTGCCATGCCCTCCTCCAGAGGTCTTCCCATCCTAGGGGTTGAACCTGTATCTCTTATGTCTCCTGCACTGGAAGGTGGGTTCTTTACGGTTAGTGCCTCCTGGGAAGTACAACCAGAGATTGAAATTGCTCCCCTGCAGTGGAAGTGTGGAATCTTAACCACTGGATCTCCTGGACAGTCCTGTGAGATGCACCGTTTTAAAAGATAAATTTGCACCAGATTATTTAGAATTTCCCATGGCCCAGTGGTTCCTGGACTGGAAGGTCAAGTCCAGCAGGAACCTGCACCCTGCTGGTTTGTGCTTGAGAAGCAGCCCCGGGTGACATCCTCGGGGAGGGCCCAGGTGAGGCTTCCGGGCATCCACACATGCCTTCATCCCTCTCCATAAACGGAGCCCTGAGAGCACCTGGATTATGTTCAACCTGGGTTTTCCCTCTTCGCCATTAGGAACTTAAATTATCTCAAGAGTAACTCAAGATTCCTAACTAAGAATGTTCATGGCTGTGTTATTTACACTAACCCCACAGAAAAAAGATAAAAGAAATGAGAAAACCAATCTTACAGTCCAGCAATAGAAGAATCATTGTTCATAAACACGATGGAATATTTCATAGCTATAAACACTGAGGTCCCTGAAGAGGACTTTATGGTACAGAGAAACATATGCAATATACTGTGAGGGAGAAATCAAGGCAGGATCTGAAGCCTGCATATTTAAATTCTAATTTTATAAACCGAGTAGACTTTCTATAGGTGCAGTAAATACTGGAGTTGAGTTTTTTTCTATTTTACAGAACTGTTTTATGAACTTTCGATTACCTTTAATGTCAGAAAAAAAAGGACATCGTTAAAAATAAAAAATATAATAAAGGCATAAGGCAGCCTTGAGCCATAATATGTCACTGTCTTTTCAGCTGGAACATTTCGAAATCGTGCTGCAAGATTAGTCAAATCCATTTCACCTGCCTTCACTAATCAAGGTCATTTTAAGCCCGGCATGTTCTCCAAGCGACACACAGCCTAAGCAGTAAGATGTGTGCCCGAGTTGTTTTCCAGGAGCTTGGAGCTGGCTGTGCATAGTTTAAGCTGAGCTGGTTAAGACTGGATGGGACCACTGATTTTCCAACTGGGCATGCATGAGTGTCCCTGCTTCGTGACCTTTCGATGTCAGAGGGCCAAAAACTCCACCCTTGGGTGCTGCAGAGGCCGGTAGCTTAGTTACACCTGCAAAGAATGACAATTACTACACCTTTTCCCAATCATCCTTTCCCGTGCTCCCCACGCTGACTGCCCTCCTGCTTTTCTCATTATCCCATAAATACCCACAAGCTCCTGGCCTTCAGGAAGATGGATTTGAGATTTGTTCTCACCTCCCGGCATTTGACTGCCTTTGACTAAACCATCTTTGATGCAAACCTCAGCATCTTAGCAGTTTGGCTTGCTATGCATTGGGCAAAAAGAATCTGTTTCTATGATAAATTTTTAAGCCCCGGAAACTGTCCTTTTCCCCTGGAAATCCCCCCCCCACCCCGCCTCCGCCATGGATCCTATCTTCTTTCTGTTTTGGTGATACCAGGAACATAATCAGGGCTCAGTAAAGAATTGATCGTCACAAAGACCCCAGAAGGAGCCCATTCTCTTCCCTTGGGTGGTCTGCTAACCTTTCAAGGCATTCTCTTAAGTGCATTTCATTTCTTTTTAATTTTCCTCTAACTTAAATGGATGGAGTGAGAGCCAGCAGAGAGCTGCCGCCTTGCAGAACCGGAAAAGGGAAAAATAAATGAATGAGAGCAGACACTGCAGGGCCCTGCATGGAGTCTGAACCCCATGGGTTGACGCCCCTTCTCAGGAGGGGGAGGGGCCTTTCATGCCTGTCCCCATGCAAGGAAGCCACCTCCTAGTCTCCTTATGAAAACGTGTGTGTTTTTTTGCCCAGCAGTTCTCTGAGGCTTTACGATCTAAGAATCAACAAGGAAAGCAGTGATACAGGAAACCCCATTCAGAACCAACAAGAGAAGGACTCCTCCTCTGAGTCACTGAGTAACGGGTATGCACTGAGCACCCGTCCCTGCTGGTGCTGCTCTGGGTGCTGGGACGGGGCAGGGAAACGAGCAAAGTACCCACTCTCATGGAGATGGCTGTCTACTCTGAAGGACAAGCAATAGTCATTGAATCAACTGTTGTAAGGCATGTAGGGAGGTGAAAGCTGCTAGACAGGAAACAGAGCTGATGGACACGCTCAAATAAGTGGGCAGGGATGGCCTCTTGGAGGAGGTGAGTGAGCCCTGGGAAAAGTACACCAAGCAGAAGAAAGAGCAGGTGCAAAGGGCCTGAGGCAGGAGAGACCCTGATCCTCGGGGAGGAGCAGCAAGGAGGCTGAGCAGTTGGAGGAGTGAAGGCGGGTGCTGAGGGCGGCGGAGCCTGGGCACCAAGTTACCCTACCCTGCAGGGCCCTGCAAACAGGAGGGGTCCCGAGTGAGGCAGAGAGGAGATGAGTCTTGACCCGATGGTCACCGTCTTGGGTGGACAGGCTTAGTGGAGAGCGTGGTTCTCAGGGTGTCATTCCAAGGTCAGCAGCATCAAACTCTCGGGACCCTGTTAGAATTGCCAGTTCTCATCATCACCCCAGACCCGCTCAGTCAGAACCTCTGAGCTGGGCCAGCATCTGAGTTTTAACAAGCCCCCCAGTGGGTCCAGAGTCTTGCTAGAGCCTGAGAAGCCCAAGTCGTACTGGATCCCTGCTTCCAGTCTGCAGACCGAGGCAGTAAGGGTTGGACTGTGGGAGGGACCGGGGGTCGCCCGGGAGAAGGATAGAAACCAATCCCAGGAAAACGGTCAGGCGGGGGCTGCGTACCTGCTTTCCTGGGACCTTCTTTCGGGGTTTCTCTGGTGGGAAGCGATTCTCGGGGTGGGAGGGCTTGCCATCTGTGAGGGAGGGAAGTGGACAGAGGGTCCAAGGGCCTGATTACAACTTCTTAGTAACAGAAACTCAACAAATTGAAAATCAACAGAGTTTGAGCCTCGCCAGGGGCTGAGGGGCAGGACGTGCCCCTGTCATCACCCCACCCTGGCCCAGCACTGCGTCCCCCCATCCTGGGCCCTTCAGCCCTGGCTCCCCGAGCCCTGCCATGTACTGGGCATGGGGGACATAGTGGGGAAGCATTCCTTTCCCTGTCCTCTGGGCTTGTCCACGACAGAGTATGACCCAAGGTGATGGTCATCCAGAAAGGCATCTCCCACCTTGAGGAACCCAGGAAGGGGTCCCTGAGGAGGTGGCATCCGAGCTGAGACCTGAGGGACAAGTAGTGATGAGCCGGGGACATCAGGGGCTCTGGGGCAGGAAATGAAGACCCAGTCATGGGAGCAGTGCTGACCAGGGGCGGTGGTCCCGGGTCAGGGGTTCAGATGCAGGAGGGGCCAGGCGGCTCTCTGGGCAGCCCAGGCTTGTCAGGGCCCAGGACCTGCTTCCCAGCCCTGCCCTCAATTTCCACATCCTGGTCACAGAGGGGACCTCAGCCACAGACACTGGGCCTCCCGGGGGACCCTCTCACCAGAAGGGGGTCCTGCTTGGTGGACACCTGCTGTGACCCTGCAGGAGTGACAGCCTAGACCTCCTCTCTGTGCTCCAGACACAGCTCTCAGCATCTCTGGACTCGCACTGTCTCATTTACGATGAATGAGGTCCGAGGGCCCAGCTCTCGGAGACTGGGCACCTGGGGGACAGAGCATTTCTATGTCCTATTCACGTGGGCAGAGCTGGCTTTGTCCCGAGGGCTCTGAACCAGGGCCCATGCTCACCCACCACGCTCACATCCTGACCTCAGTCCCCTTGAGCCAACTTTCAGAAATGAAGGCACTTCTCACCTTCACCTGCATCCAGCGTGACCTCAACTGCTCCTTTACACGAAGCCTTTATCACTGCTTTGCTCCATCGTCCCTACATTGATCAGATCCTTGTGCGTCTCAGAGTCTAGCAGGATTCTCAGCGTATGGCAGGAACTCGTCATTACTTGCCTCATTTAATGGAATCGCATTATACTTCTTGGCACACTTCATCACACCTAGCAGCGTTTTGCACAGGGTAGTTGTTTAACAAATGCTTGCAGAATGACTGTGTAACTGATCAATTAATTCCTTTTCAATTTTCCCCTACAAGTGCATAAAATAAAAAGACCTCAAAGGTGCATTTCTTTCTCTACAACCATTATCCCAATTAAATGCTTCTCTGAGCTTCAGAGAGCATGATAATTTTGTTCTTTCGATTTTAAGCTCAGATCTTTTCAGTTTCAATCAATGCACGTCTGGAAACCTGTGAAATTTGTCACGGGGGCAGCTGTGAAACCGTGACACTGGTGGCCAATTTTAAAAATTCTTGAGATTTGTATGCTTGAGAAATAATGGCAAGTTCTGGAACGGGACTCAACAGAGTCAGTTTTAGGGAATTCGTTTCAGGGAGATAACCGAGGAGCGGAAAGTTGAGTGCCCAACTTGGCTGTGACACCCAAGAGACAGGCTCGCCGTGATGAATGGTGCTGAGCTCGGCGAGTGCTGAGTTCCTGGTCCAGAGGGACTGCCTATTTTCTGCCAGTTGGCAGCTCTATCTGTTAGCTCCCCGAGTGTTGTGGGACAAGGTGGAAAACTGTCTTCAGCCCTCAGAGAATAAGACATTTGTCCTCCCGATTTCCAAACGGTCCTGCTTCTAAGATATCTGCTTGTATTTATCCCTGGTGAGATTTTTGGGTATCTTAGCACATGCTGCTTTGAGCTGAACTGAAGGAAGTTGAGCTGAGAAGCAGGAGAAGATGGGATCACTTCTTTCCTTGAGGCCATTCTCCAAAAAGTTTTACCCTCTGACAGTGTTCTGAAGGTGATATGCTGTTGTGAGTGCAGGTAAGGCAGTGACGAAAGGGCTTTTGAGAGGGCGGCGTGAATAAACATCTCTAGCATCGTGCTAGAGGTGGAAAAAGTGGCTGGGTGCGTGCCCACTCATTCACCAGCCACCGAAAACATAGGTGCTACCCTGATCTCCCGCAGCCCACTCAACCCCTGTTCAACCCACCCTGTGCCTCTGAGTTGGATTACATCAGCTGGAAAGACTAGGGGGATTCATTGCCTCCTTCAGAGAAGAAGATTTAGGGCTGTGAGAGCGCAGGCACCCCCTCCCCTCTGTCTTCAGTAATGGGTGGGCTTAACATCACAGTCCCCACGCTGACTTCCAGAATTCACGCTCAGGACTCCATCCCTCAGTTGGTAGCGCTGCTTTGTGCCTGGGAGTCGCCTCTCTCGTGGGGGCTGCAACTCACCTACGCTGTCCCTGGACAGGGACCGAGGGGGCCAATGAAATGGTTCCTGTAAATCGCTCTGCAAAAGTAACAACCAAGACACAGGTCTTTGAAATGCACCAAAGTCACGTTCGCATCACTGATAAACTCTGTAGCCGTCTCCACCTCTGCGCTCCCGAGAGCAGCCAATGCTGATGAATGCTTGTGGCCATACCCCTCTGTACTCGATGACAGCCGTAGTGTAAAGCCAGCCTCACCCTCGTGTGGAAGGGACAGCTGAGTTTGTTTCACAAACTCTCTTTAAGGAACTTAGTACTGTCCATTGATGAATGAATAAGCAAATCCACTCTATACAATATTCAGCCATGAAAAGGAATGAAGTACTAATCTATGACATAAATGAACCCTGAAAACTTTATACTAAGTGAAAGAAGCAAGTCAAAAAAGGCCACATGTAGCACGAATTCCTATCCAGAATAGGCTTGTTCATAGAGACGGACAATAGATCAGTGGTTGCCAGGCTGGCTGGGTGGGGGGAGATGGGAATAAGAAATGACTGCCAATGGGTATGGGGTTTATTTGGGGGGGTGATTTTATATGTTCTGGAATCAAATAGAGGTGATTACTGTGCAACTTTGGGAAAATATTAAAAGTCACTGAACATTACACTTCAAAATGTTGAATTTTATGGTATATGAATTTTATCTCAATTAAAATTGCACAAGAAAAAGTAATCTAATGGCACACAGTCAAGACAGATACATTAAGTTAAAAGAGGGGGAAAAGTCCCAATTTCAGACACTCATAGAAAAATGGTAATATTGTAGAATGTGGGCCCAGGCTCTTTCTGTGCAACCGTGGGCAGCAGTGGAGGGGTACTGCTGCTGCTGCTAAGTCACTTCAGTCATGTCCAACTCTTCGTGACCCCATGGACTGCAGCCTACCAGGCTCCTCCATCCATGGGATTTTCCAGGCAAGAGTACTGGAGTGGGGTGCCATTGCCTTCTTCAGCTGAGGGGTAAGTGCTCCTTTAAAGGGGGCCTGGGCACCCCCCAGGTTGTCTCAGTGCCCTCCCCTCCCCGCATTCATTTTTTCATGTTGTCATGTGGTCCCCAAGGGCACTATCATGGGGTCACCGTGTTGGATGGCTCTGGTGGGATCACTGACATTGTACTCTGTGGGAGCAGTGCCCATGAGGTTGCCCAAAGAGGTGGTTACCCCTACTTGTTACCCTTCCTTGTCCCACCCCAAGGATCCCTTATAGCAGCTCACACAAGAGCTCCAAGCATGGCCAAAAAGACCCAGAAGAGAGGCTGGCCCGGATCTGCATCCAGCTGGGTGGAAACATTTGTAATTTCTACCCCCTCCTCCTTTTTTTTTTTTGATGTGGACCATTTTTAAATTCTTCATTGAATTTGTTACAATACTGTTTCTGTTTTATATTTTGATTTTTTGGCCATGAGGCACGCAGGGTCTTAGCTCCCTGACCAGGGATCAAAGCTGCACCCTCTGCATTGGAAGGCGAAGTCTTAACCACTGGACTGCCAGGGAAGTCCCTGTTTGTATTTTCTTATCTTCCTTCCCTGCCTCATTCTCCTGCCTCTTGGGATTACCCTCCCCTAAGTTTTAGCCCATCAACTTTTTACTCATCTCTTTTCTGGGGAACTTGGGCTAAGACAGTGATCACTGCTATTATTGTTAAAAGCAGATTTTGAAGATATTGTGGGTTTGGTTCCAGACCACCTGCAATAAAGTGAATATCTCAGTAAAGCCAATCACACAAATTCTTTGGTTTCCCAGTGCATATAAAAGTTACGCTTACACTATACTATAGTCTATTAAGTGTACAATAGCATTATGTTGAAAAATAACTACATACCTTAATTATAAGCACTTTATTGCTAAAAATGCTGACCATCATCTGAGCCTTCAGCTAGTCGTAATCTTTCAACTGGCAGAGGGTTTGAAATATTGTGGGGGTTACCAGAATGTGACAGAGACAAGCAGCAGCAATGGTCTTGTGAAAATAGGGCGGACAGACTTGCACTCTGCACAGTAGCCACAAGCCTTCAGTTAGTAACAACAACAAAAGCTGCAATATCTGCAAAACCAGGACCTTCTGTCCATGTTGAAATGGAATGATCGAAGAAATTCTAGCCCATATTCAGTTTATCAGAAACACCACTGGACTGAGAGTCAGATGATGGGTAAGAGGCCCCCGTTTCTCCTCTTAGCCTGTTTTGAAGTGCGAATAGAGGTGATCTCACCTGGCTCTGACTCCAGGATGCAGCTGGGGCCACAGAGGAGTGGTGATGCAGGTGCTGAGTGTGAAACCCCAGGACCCCAGATTGGCTAATGGGGAGACCGAGCTCCAGGGACAGGATGAGGCTTGAGTCAACCCCAAGTGGAGGCTGAGCTGCAGGCATAAGCTCAGATGATGACAATCGGCCATCACCCTCTGCCTCCATGCCCACCTGCCCACTGAGTCAGTCCTCATCCCCATCTGTGGGGAGGGCCCCTGGCAGGCCGAGGAAGACCCCAGGCTCAGATTTCAGCAGGTCTGTGGAGCAGTAAGAGCCTTGCCAGGGAGCTCGGGGCGGCTCGGGTTAAGCCCTCTGGAGTCAGGGCTCCGATTTCCAGCACATCAGCCGGAGGAGAAATCAATACCCATCACCTCCAGGACTTGAGTGACTAATGTGTTTTTGAACAGGCCTCGGCCTTGGCTGACTTCTGGGCCCCTCCCTGCTCCTCTCCACCCCACAATCATCTCTTCGTAATCCAATCAACACCTGGAGAAGATGGAGAGAGAGGCAGTTTTCTTTCTGACTGGGCTGCCTTTCTACAACTCATTCAGAAGGGCTGCTGCTGCTGCTGCTCCTGCTGCTAAGTCGCTTCAGTCGTGTCCGACTCTGTGCGACCCCATAGACAGCAGCCCACCAGGCTCGCCTGTCCACGGGATTCTCTAGGCAAGAACACTGGAGTGGGTTGCCATTTGGCAGCATCGCCCTCTTTATGGAGCACTGACCTGAGGAAACGCCCACAGGTGGAGGCATTTGCCCAAATGCCCCCAACTTTTCAATCCCTTTAATTTTGACAGGATTCAGTGACGACGTTGGGCTGTGATCAAACCCTCTCAGCCATCTGTCCCCTGAATGTCCCTCCTGCATTCCTTTCCTGTCTGGATTTTCTGCCTTTGCATTTTTATTTTCACCAAGATTAGACGGAAAAAGTCAATGCAGACACGGCAGGGGGCTGACCCGATTGGTCACTTAATCAAATGTGCCCTGGCCACGAGCTGAGGGGCGTGGGCAACACAGAGAATATGACCCCCAGGCCTCTTCCCCAAGCTCACGATCCAGCTGGGGAGATGAGACAGATGAAATAACTCCTCAATTCACTCAACGAACATTTGCTCCATGGCAAGCAGGTTCCTGGGCCAAAGACCAGGTGCTCACTGTCCTTTGCTGTAGCAACAGAGAAAGTGACCCAGCAGTGGTCCCTGGAGTCCTGTGTGTTTGGGCAGCAGGAGGAGCTGGGGCGCCGCTGGCTTCTGCTACAGACTCAGGCTTCTGCTCTGCACTGAGCCCCCAGGATCAGACAAGCATTTCTGCTACTGATGGTCTTCAGGGCTCTTGTCCAGAGGTTTCTATGGGCCACAGCCCCAGCAGGAAAGACAGGCTCACTCTGGTGGGGGGCGGGGAGCTTCGAGGAGAATGAAAGGAACTCCATCTGGGATGGAAGCACCAGAGAACAGCTAGAGGGGAGCTGCTGGTGTTCCTGGGGCTGATGAAGCAAGGGAGGGGAGCAGGGTGTCTGGGGAGTCCCAGAGAGCCGTGCAGGGCACGGGCTGCCCACGGGAGCTGCACCCTGGGCACAGCAGGGAGCACGTGGAGAAAGGGCACGAGTCCTCCCTCCCCTCCAGAGCGTCTCCAGCAGACTGACCATGACCAGACCTCAGGGGGCAGGGAGCCCGGGAGAGGCGGTCCTCAGGGGTCAGGACCCAGGAAAAGCAGTGGAGGGCAGGGAAGATGCAGACCAACTGGCTCATAGAACCTGTGGCTCCTCCCACGGCCGGTGCCCCAACCCGCAGCCACGAGTGCAGACAACTTCATCCCTTCCAGGCTCTTCCCCGGGCTTGGGACCCACACAGGAGAGGGCGCCCCTGGGCGGATGGAGGCAGGCTTTGGGGGAGCCTGGGAAAGCAGGTGGTGCTTTTAAGAGGGAGATTTCAGGTGGTCTGGAGGTTTGTGAACAGGGAGGTGAGAAGATGAGGGCAGTGATGTAGGCAACTGCTCACAAACACCCCGACCCGAATCCCATGTTGACTTGGTGCCACACTCAGCACCAATAAAACACACGTTATTTTCAGGTTTCCGCTTTTTTCTTTTGGAGAAGGAAATGGCAACCCACTCCAGTATTCTCGCCTGGAGAATCCCATGGACAGAGGAGCCTGGCAGGCTACAGTCCATTCGAGGTCACAAGAGTCAAATGCGACTTAGCAACTAAACCACCACCACCTTTTTCTTTATTAATTTTCTTGGCCACTTTCCATTGTCTTGTTGCCAGGGCTCCTGTACAGTATAAAGGAGAGAGTTGGCAACTGTCTGGTTCACCTATGCTCATGGGGCTTTGCTTTGCAGCCTGAAATTCCTACTCAGATCAGTTCAGGGTGGAGATGTGTCTAAGAGCAAGCATGTGCGTGCATGTGTGTGTGAGTGTGTGTGTGTGTGTGTGTGTGTGTGTGTAGGGTCTCCAAATGTTAATATTGAAAGATCACTCCACTTTTTCCTCTATGTGAGACTACAAATCTTTTCCGACTGGTAGGATCGGGGCGTTTTCGAGCGATTGCATCTGACCAGGCTCAAACTGATGGCCCAGCTTGGGTTTACACTTGGGTCACTCTCGGCTTCAACAGGAAACATACATCATATTTCACTCCTGGGTCTCATGCCTGAAAGTCCTGTCAGCTTCTGAGGAAATATAACCCCGTGCAAGGGAACATTACGATTCCTCCTGAAATGAAGACCTCCTCCTTTAAAACTCTCGCAGTCCACACGATGTTTTGTCTTCTTGGGCTTTCTAGAATTGCTCATTAAGTTGCCAGCCAGAACTGACTGAGGACGTCTTATTCTTGGATTCAAGAGGTTGTTGCTTAGTTGCTCATTCGTGTCTGACTCTTTGTGACCCCATGGACTGTAACCCACCAGGCTCCTCCGTCCGTGAGATTTCCCAGGCAAGACTACTGGAGTGCATTGCAATTTCCTTCTCCAGGGCATCTTCCCGACCCAGGGATTGAACACATGTTTCCTGCATTGCAGGTGGATTTGAACCACCGGGCAAGCCCCCAGAGGTAGTAGATGCTGTTAAGACCACCACACCTTAGATCCTGAAGTCTCAGCATCTGTGGTCCAGTTGGGGAAGTAAGGACACTTCATTAAAGCACAGTTCATAATGGAAGCACTTTTCTGGAGGTCGAGCAATGGGAAGCTGACTTTTTATGTTCCTCTGGCACAAATACAATACATGCACACATCCTTCTTGTCGGTTTTAAAATCTCAACTTCATCTAAATCTTATGGGTTCCTTGAAGAGAGAGATTTCTCCTACGTTTCTTTCATAATCCCTAAAATGTTCCCTGGGCACTTAGGAAATATTTCTTGACTCAATGAAATTCAGACAGGTGGCCAAGAAGACACTCTTCCTCTGCCACCAGGAAAAGCTACACAAGAAGAATCTTCCTCAGAGAGCCTTGACCAGCAGGGTTTGTTAGTCTCTTAGGGGATATGCTGAGAGTTGCTTTTTTTTTAAACTGGTCCCAGGCCCCTATCTCTGCCTGGAGAGCTGACAACTGGGCCATTCCTATACCAGTGACTTAGCACTAAAAAAGTTATCAGTCTCAGGTTTAAAATGAACTAAAAAACACAAAAGAGACACTTCTGCAGAGGGGCAAGTAAGCAGATTTTGCAACATAAAGAAAAAATAAAACAATCTGGAATGTCAAATCTGGAAATCTGGAAATGGGAGGCAAAAACTGCCAATTTGGGGGAGAAAATATTTTATAGCTTAAAAGCCTTTAGGAATATTTTATCAAAAGATCCATTCCCTGTGATGTTATTTTGGGTAGCTCTCTTATAACCAGCTGACGTGCTTCCATTTAGCATTTTCCTGGCTTGAAAATCACAGCGGTCTAATTACAGCTGCTCACAAAGAAAGGAAGCCGGTCTGTGAACAGCGCCTAATCAATACATTCGTTTCTATACCCATCTCCATCTTATCTCAGATGATCAGGGTGAAAATGGTCCTGAGTTATTTATTTTGGGAGCAAGGACAAAGAAGATGGGGATAGAGTGACCCGAGGAATAGCCTCTCCTCCATCTTTTTCTTGGGTCATCCAGTGTGGGAGAAGTTTCTAGACGCTGCCTGCCCCAAGAGAGATAGTTCGTGAACCCAGCTGACTTGCTTTGGGGTAGAAGGATTGAGAAAAGTTGAGAGGACCTCTGGTTTGTCCCATTGATGTCAAGAGCAAACCCTCCTGGTAAGATGCCTACCACCCAGAGCTCTTGTCCATTTGTGCTGGGAAAGACCACACTGGAGCATGAATTTAGGTGACCAGTGCCCTCATACTAGGATAGTGGCTTTGTTTCTAGAAGTAGTCACATGATTCAAGCAGTTCTTTCTGTCCTGTTGGTCTTGCTCCATCGTACTATTTACAGGTCTCCGTGGTGAGGAAATGAGTCCCTCCAGCCACTCCATCGCTTCATCCTCAGTCCTCTCTGGCAGTTAAGTGCCAGGCCCTGCTCTCAGCACTGGAGATTTAGTCACATGTCTCTCTAACAGCTGCACCCCTTCTTCCTGGCTGACGGAGTCTAAGGTTGTGAGATAAAATTCAGAACCACTCAGTATTTGGAACATGGTTGAGGTGGTTTAGTTGCTAAGTTGTGTCCGACTCTTGAGAC
Organism: Ovis canadensis; assembly: GCF_042477335.2. Classification (NCBI taxonomy): domain Eukaryota; kingdom Metazoa; phylum Chordata; class Mammalia; order Artiodactyla; family Bovidae; genus Ovis; species Ovis canadensis. The sequence continues at coordinate 92,031,834 of NC_091257.1, read as the reverse complement.
CCCATGGACTGCAACCCACCAGGCTCCTCTGCCCACGGAATTCTCCAGGCAAAAACACTGGAGTGGGTAGCCATTCCCTTCTCCAGGCAATATTCTTGACTCAGGGACCAAACCTGAGTCAAGAGACCAAACGTGTCTCTTGCATGTCCTGCATTGCCAGGTGGATTCTTCACCACTGGTGGTGGTTTAATCACTAAGGCGTGTTTGACTCTTGCAACACCATGGACTGTGGCCTGCAGGCTCCTCTGTCCATGGGATTTTCCAGGAAAGAATACTGGAGTGGGTTGCCATTTCCTTCTCCAGGAGATCTTCCTGACCCAGGAATCGAAGCCAGGTCTCCCACATTGCTGGCAGTTTCTTTACCGACTGAACTCTCACTATACCACTATATATGTGTATGCACACATATATATATATATTTTTTCAGATTCTTTTCCCACATAGATTATTATAAGATATTGAGTGTAGTTCCCTGTGCTATACAGTAGGGCCTTGTTGGTTGTCTATTTTATATATATAGTGTGTATATGTTAATTCCAAATTCCTAATTTAGACCTCCCCCATATGATGCTGTTGATTCAGGTTTCCTAGTGTTGAGATCAGGCAGAATTCTCTCAACCCACGGCACCTTTCGGTGGCTCTATAGGAGTCCAGTCAGCATGCGGACACTGTCCTGCACCTCACTTATCCAACTGCTGAGTTTCGGGGGCCTTCGTGTCCTGGGGTGTCCTTGCACTACCACTAACTTATGACATACACATTTATTTTTGGCCATACCACATAGCTTGTGGGATCTTAGTTCCCTGACCAGGGATTGAACCCAGGGCCTGGCAGTGAAAGTGCTGAGTCCTAACCACTGAACCACTAGGGAATTCCTTGACATACCCATTTTTAAAACTTGCTTCCACTAAGATCAAATAAATCAATTAGAGGCTTTCTTTGAAATGACTTCTAAATCACTGAGGATCTTATGCATGCTTAAACTGTTCTTTAGAGCTGAAAATTCTCAGGTTGCTTCTTTTAGGGAAGAGAGGGGAGAGCAGAGGCTGAGAAGACCAAGCCCCGAGTAAACGGTGAATACTTTGAAATAAACCAGCTCCGTGTTTGACCTCGAGTTCTGAACTGTGCCTGTTCCATGTAGACTGGGGTGATGTGAATCAACAGCAGAGAAAGCAAATTCCTGCTCCCAGGGGATTTCTTTGCCGTAGGGCCACTCAGCTATGAAGAGGTTTGAGTCAGACCAGACTCTGCTGCATGGTGACGAAGGGACTATGAAGCTGAATCGGGAAGAGGGAGCAATTTTTCACATTCCCTTTACACACGCTGATGCATCAGAAAGTTGAGAAAGAATTAAAAGGTCATTAAGAAGCTTTTCTAAATGATGTGAATTTCAGGGAATGCAGACAGCCTGGAACCAGAGAGATTTTAAAAGTGCAAGATAAAGTTGTCTTATGGAAGAAAGCGGTGGATGTGTTAAGGTGGAAATTGACTCCTGGGGGAGCTTGCTTTTCTCCCAAAGACAACCTTACACTCTAACTGAAGAAAATTCGACTTAAAACTCATGTGTGAAAGTGAAAGTGAGGTTGCTCAGTCGTGTCCGACTCTGCAACCCCGTGGACTGTAGCCCACCAGGCTCCGCTGTCCATGAGGCTCTGCTGTCCATGGGATTCTCCAGGCAACAATACTGGAGTGGGTTGCCATTTCCTTCTCCAGGGGATCTTCTCGACCCAGGGATCAAACCCAGGCCTCCTGCATTGTAGGCAGATGCTTTAACCTCTGAGCCACCAGGGAAGCCCAAAACTCATGTATATCTGCACTAAACTTCATCTGATAAGCCTGGAGACCCTCCAGGCTTGAGGAATGAGGCTACGGCCTGGGTGTTTGCTTGGGTTTCCCCATTAAGCAGAGCTGGAGATGCAAGCTTGTAGGCAGGTAGCTTATTTAGGGCAGGGGTCAGTGGACTGGAAAGAGTGAAGTGGGAAAAGAGGAAAAGTCAGTCTTAGGATGCAAAGCTGATTGTCACATACGATGGTCTTAAAACATGAAAAGTGAAAGTGAAGTCCCTCAGTAATGTCTGACTCTCTGTGACTCCATGGACTGTAGCCCAACAGGCTCTTCTATCCATGGGATTTTCCAGGCAAGAGTACTGGAATGGGTTGCCATTTCCTTCTCCAGGGGATCTGTCTGATCCAGGGATTGAACTGGGGTCTCCTGCATTGCAGGCAGACGCTTTACCATCTGAGCCACGAGGGAAGCACGTTTTTTGGATGCTCCTCCCATGAGGGGTGGGGTCCATGGCCCCTAAACTTGCATCTGAGGGCTGGTTCTGCTATGTTACATCCCAACACATTTTAAACCAACATCAGTCATTTAGCTGTAAAGCTTGCAGCCTAACTACCAACAACTGCCCAGAGCCATGTGAAGTAACAAGCTGGCTTTTGGCTCCTCTCTTTCAGTTTTCTAATGTTATGTATTGTATTGTTTTTGAGTCGCTAGTTCGTGCCCAGCTCTTTGAGACCCCATGGCTTCCCTGTCCTCCACCATCTCCTGGAGCTTGCTCAGACTCATGTGCATTGAGTCAGTGATGCCATCCAACCATCTCATCCTTTGTCATCCCCTTCTCCTCCTGCCTTCAATCTTTCCCAGCATCAGGGTCTTTTCTAATGAGTCAGTTCTTCGCATCAGGTGACCAAAGTACTGGAGCTTCAGCATCAGTCCTTCCAATGAATATTCAGGGTAAACCCTTATTTAAATAACACTTGTTTGGGTCCTGGTGTGGTGGCTGAGCTCTGCATGCTGTGGAAACCTGGCAGAGGCTTCCTGTGAAAATGGAGACTTCATAGGCTGACCCAAGTCTGAAATACGTTGCTCTTTACCATTTATCTTTTCCTATAAGAGGAAGAAACACAACATGCATAATTATTAATGTTTGGCAGAAAAAGATACATAAAATTAAAATCTTAATTTCTTTGAAATTTCAAAATGAGTATTGTTTTGTCTGGGCTTCCTTTTTACAGTCCAAATGTTCTCTTCATATTCATTATGGAATTTTAAAAAGTAATGCCATTTCAGCTTTTTAGTTCCTTCCTAAATATTGCTTTGAATTCCCTTATGGTCCCATGTCTACTCAAGACATCTGAACATGATGTATCAAGATACAGAGCAATGCTTGAAATGGTTTCTTAAAAAGCATTTTCACTTTGGCAAGATCCAGAATCCAACACATACTGTTCTGTATTCTCTTACTGTTTACATATTGTCTTAGAAAACAGTGACTTTCCTTCTGTTTTAGAGTTATGTTCATGTCCTTTCTTATTTGCTTCATAGTTTGCAGCCATGAAGCAAAAAAGTGTTTAAAAAATAATCCCTATCACCTTCTTCAATAACCTCTATCAATTGTACTATTGTATTATGAAATCCATTTTTTTCTAGAAGGAATGAAATGGGCCTTGAAAATATATATTGTGTGTGCATATCAGGGAAGGAATGCCTTCAAGCACTCCCGTCTTTCCATCCAGGACTGTTAGGGAGCAGAGTTGTGAGAGCAAAACCTGCAATTTTCCTGCAAGACAAAGATGTTGTAAGATAGAGCCTCAGAAGAATGTAGAAAATTGACTTCACTGAAGCTGGGGCTCTGCTCAAAGTGAACAGTGATGGTTCACTGCTTTGTGTAAGTGTGTATCAAGGAAGCCCTACAGCATTGTCCATGTTCATTTTTTTGGTTGTAATTCTTTTTTTTTTTTTTTGCCAGGGAGCTTTTCCATTTCCACAGGAAAAGGTCAGTTTTCATTCCAATCCCAAAGAAAGGCAATGCCAAAGAATGTTCAAACTACCACACAATTGCATTCACTTCACATGCGAGCAAGGTAATGCTCAAAATCCTCCAAGCTAGGCTTCAACAGTATGTGAACTGAGAACTTCCAGATGTACAAGCTGGATTTAGAAAAGGCCGAGGAACCAGAGATCAAATTGCCAACATCTGTTGGATCATAGAAAAGGAAAGAGAGTTCCAGAAAAACTTCTGCTTCATTGACTATGCTAAAGCCTTTGACTGTGTGGATCACAACAAACTGTGGAAAATTCTTAAAGAGGTGGGAACACCAGACCACCTGACCTACCTCCTGAGAAACCAGTACGCAGGTCAAGAAGCAACAGTTAACACCAGATATGGAACAATGAACTGGTTCAAAATTAGGAAAGGAATATGACAAGGCTGTATATTGTCCCCCTGCTTATTTAACTTATATGCAGACTACGTCATGCGAAATGCTGGGTTGAATGAATCACAAGCTGGAATAAAGATTGCTGGGAAAAATATAAATAACCTCAGATATGCAGATGACACCACCCTTATGGCAGAAAGTGAAGAGGAACTAAAGCACCTCTTGAAAGTGAAAGAGGAGAGTGAAAAAGCTGGTTTAAAACTCAATATTCAAAACACTAAGATCATGGCGTCTGGTCCCATCACTTCATGGCAAATAGATGGGGAAACAATGGAAACAGTGACAGACTTTATTTTCTTGGACTTCACAATCACTGCAGATGGTGCTTGCAGCCATGAAATTAGAAGACGTTTGCTCCTTGGAAGAAAAGCTATGACAAACCCAGACAGTGTATTAAAAAGCAGAGACATCACTTTGCCAACAAAGGTCCCTATAGTCAAAACTATGGTTTTTCCAGTAGTCATACATGGATGTGAGTTGGACTCATATAGAAGGCTGAGCACCAAAGAATTCATGCTTTCAAACTGCGGTGTTGGAGAAGACTCTTGAGAGTCCCTTTGACAGCAAGGAGGTCAAACCAGTCAATCCTAATGGAGATCAACCCTGAATATTCATTGGAAGGACTGGTGCTGAAACTACCAAGATTTTTGCCACCTGATGTGAAGAGTTGACTCATTGGAAAAGACCCTGATGCTGGGAAAGATTAAAGGCAGGAGGAGAAGGGAATGACAAAGGATGAGATGGTTGGATGGCATCACCCAATTCAATGGACCTCAGTTTGAGTAAGCTCCGGGAGATGGTGATGGATAGGGAAGCGTGGGGTGCTGTAGTCCATGGGGTTGCAAAGAGTCAGACATGACTGAGCGACTAAACCACAAATACTTTGGCCACCTGATGTGAAGAGCTGACTCACTGGAAGAGACCCTGGGAAAGACTGAAGGCAAAAGGAGAAGGGAGCAGCAGAGGGTGAAATGGTTAGATAGCATCACCAACTCAAAGGACATAAACCTGAGCAGACTCCAGGAAATGGTGAAGGACAGAGGAGAACGGGGTGCTGCAGACCATGGCGTTGCAAAGAGTTGGCTGTGACTCAGCAACCGAACAACGACAGCACATACAATGACTCTGCAGCAAGGAGGCCCTGTGTTCTCAGACACAGGCTGGTGTTCATTCCTGGGTGCTGTCAGGATGCAGCTTGGCGACCAACTGCCTGTGTCTGTGACGAAGGAGGCACCACCAGGAGTAGGTCCGTCCTCTGTGGCCCTGACTGCAAGGCTGCAGGAGGGTGGCTCAGATGTGTGGGATGTGGAGAGTCACTGAGTTCGGGTGTTTAGTTTTGGTTCGTTATCGGGGCAATGGCTGAGAAATACAGACACGTGACTCTGGGCGCTGAATTGCTTTCTCCATTCCCATATCTGTCAAAGGGGGCTCATGGCATGAGCACCGGCTTGTCGGGTGGTTGTGGGGTTTCAGTGTGACACTGTATAGAGTGGCTCGTGGGGCACACCCGTGGGCATCAGCCATATCACTCTTGTGAGGCCTCCTATGGCCTCCCCCCACCCCCTCTCGTCACTGTGCTGGGGGGCAAGGCCTCCTCCCTCTTTCTGGAAAATTGTAAACCTTTGCCTCTCCCCCAGTCTTCATGTGAAGGGTTTTTCTCCTTCTCTGGAGCTCAGCTCAGATGGCCCTTCAAAGGAGCACGTGCCCAGGGGCTCTGTTGCCCTGCCTGGTCCCCACGTGCTGGCTTGTTCCGTGTCCGTCCAGATGCTGGAGGGCAGGGCAGGGCCCTTTCTCTCTTGTTCTCTGGGGCATCCCAGGGCCTGACCCAGCCCCGTGCTTGGCGGGTGCTCCGTTAACACTGTGAACTTGATCTGGAAAGCATGACAGACCCTGCCCTTCGTGTGTGCGTTCGCCCAGCCAGTCGTGCAGGACGCCTCCCTGTGCTCAGCTCTCCCCTGGGCAGCAGGAAGGACAGCAAGCCCGGTCCCTGTTCCCGGAGCTCCCCCGTCAGCCGGGAGATGCCGAGCCTGAGAAAGGTCGGGATGTGCGGCCTGGGGGTGACCGCCGCAGAGAGGAGAGCGCAGCAGGATGAGCCGCGGGGGTGGGAGGGACAGGAGCCAGAGAGGCTGCAGGGGGACCTGCCGAGACGATCACACGGGACAGGGGTCCTGGAGACATGCCCCGGGCTCGTAGATCCTGGGGAGGGGGCTCCAGGCTGGGGGCACGGCCGGGGCAGGACCTGCGGGTGTGAGGGGCAGCGGGGCCAGGGTGGCTGCGGGGCCAGGGTGGCTGCGGGGAGGTGACCGGGGTTGGGGTGGTGGGCCTGAGGTCAGGGAGGAGACGAGCCGGGTCTGTGTTTGCCTTGCAGACCCCTGAAGGGACGCTGGCTTCACTGTGTGTGTGTGACCCGAGCACTGGCGGGTCTGAGTGGAGGAGGGCCGTGCTCTGAGTGTGGTTTACACGGACCCTCGGGCCAAGGGCAGGGCAGCCGGACCGTGAGGAGGCCACACTGGGGCTGGGTGACCATGGCCCGGCCTCGGGGTTTACCTGTGAAGGTCAGGCTGGCGGATGTGCTGCTGGAGGGACAGGGCAGGTGAGAGGAAAACAAACGGACCGAGGTCACCTCCAAGGATCTGTCCCCAGCAGCTGGGCGAACAGAGGTGCTGCTGAGTCAGGTGCGGGGGTCTTGGGGGGCGGGTGGGGTCCAGGAGGGGCCGAGGTGCAGAGAAACCTTCTGGAAAGGACTGAGGGGCCTGGGCCGACCGGCCCCGGCTCCAGAGCCTCCTCCGTTTGAGCTGCAAGGACAGCCACCTGTGTCATCGGGGAGCTGGTGCAGCCAGGCTCCGCCCTGTGTCTCCCCTGAGGGACAAAGGTCAATGTCACAGCAGTCGGCTCTGATGCTGGCTTCAAGCCAAGACCTTAATATGCAATGAGGAATCTGCATTGATGAAAATTTCATTAAAGAAACATTTTTCTCTTTCCCTCCCCTTGTTATTCTTGGCTCTGAGTATCAGGCTAATTTGGGTTTGATTACCCGATGATCTGAAGATTGGAGCATTATTAAAAATTTAGATGAGCGGTGATACGTCTGGCCTCCCTCTCCTCTCTCAGCCAGAGCACGAGGGGCTCTGCTAATGATCACAACCAAGTTGGGGCAGACGTGGCAATTAGAGATTTATCCACAGTTTGAGAGGGCTTTGACACCTCTGCCTTCTACGGAAATTAGCTGCTTGGCTTCCAGGGCACAGATTTAATCGATAACATGCTCAAGAGGAAATTCCAGCCCTGGACCCAGTCTTAGGAGTAACCAGCTCTATGTTTGCAGGGCCCCTCCCCTTTCTGTGCTCAAACACGCCCCCATCTGCAGAGAAAGACTGGACCAGGGCAGATGCTTCAAAGTAGTGCCTGTGGGCTGCAATCACCTTAGAGAGTCAATCTGTTCAGCACACTGCTTTGTTTATTTGACTAATGAACACTTTTCTAGACATACGATCTTGAGTTCTATGTGTTTCCTGTATATTAATGTTTCTAATGTTCTCTTCCACACTATGAGATTAATTGTCTTAGCAATCCACTTTATAAACTGGGAAATTCTGACCACAAGAGGTTGAATGACTTACCCTGGGTCACCTACTTGGCAGGGGCAAAGGCAGGCTCTGAACCCAAGTGGTTTGACGTCCAAATCCATGCTTTAACATCTATGCTACAATTTCTCAGAGTTTTTAATCCTTGAATATTTTTTCTGAGCACAGTGTTTCAAAAGTAATTAGGTAGTTAGATTGAAATAATTTGTATTTTTTTCTGTAAGCATAGAACATACATATTTAAAAATTGGAAGCTCTGGCTAGATGTTCTCCGAGAGCGTCCGTTTTTGGAATATTATTAATACTTATTGCTTCCATGAGATACTAGTTACTAAGATGATTTATAGGGCTTTCTAGGTGGTGTAGTGGCCAAGAATCCACCTGCCAGTGGAGGAGATGGAGGAGACTTGGGTTCGATCCCTGAGTCAGGAAGGGAGGATCCCTTGAAGTAGGAGATGGTGACCCACTCCAATATTCTTGCCTGGAAAATTCCATGGATAGAGGAGCCTGGTGGGCAGTCCATGGAGTTGCAAAGAGATGGACATGGCTGAGCAACTGAGCACACACCCCCAACACACACACACACACACACACACACACACACACACACACACACACACAAGATGCCTTATAAGTTTTCTCTTAGGAAAGACTGTAGTATTAAAGAGAACCCCATCTTTCAAGAAATCCAAGAGAAAAAGTAGCTATATACGAGGGGACAAACCTATCTGAATACATTAGAGAGCGACTGAGGCTGCCACAATTTTAGGGGCCGACCGCGCAGACAGAGGGAAATGCACTGAGTTGAGCTTTACACTGTCCACTTCTTTGCTCTTGGAGGAATCTGCCAATTTGTGAGCAGAGAGGAGCCAAGATTCACAGGAAACTGAGCGTTTCCAACAAGCTCATGGTTCTGGGGACATAAATTTTGATATTTGGGGTTACCAAGGAAACCAGGGTTTCATGGCCCAAGATTTCAGAGAAGCCCCTAGCAGTGAGTCTCCCTTTTACTGCAGTTCTCTCCCTTTTGAAGCATTTGCAGATTCCTACAGTATTCTTGCCTGGTAAATCCCATGGACAGAAGAGCCTGGTAGGCTGCAGTCCATGGGGTCGCAAAGAGTCGGACATGACTGAGCGACTTCACTTTCACTTTTCACATTCATGCATTGGAGAAGGAAATGGCAACCCACTCCAGTGTTCTTGCCTGGAAAATCCCAGGGACGGGGGAGCCTGGTGGGCTGCCGTCTATGGGGTCACACAGAGCCGGACACGACTGAAGCGGTTTAGCAGCAGCAGCTTAGCAGCAAGCTGTACCAAGGGGCTCAGAATACAAGCAGAAAGTAAGCAGCTGAAAGGCTAAGAAACTCAGCAAAGCTTTCACTGATATCATGATGCTATACAGCAGAACTTGGAGATCAGTGATGGCCAAATAGGTGGAGTCTTGGACAATAAACAGTGGTATATGTTCAGTCTCTCAAAGAACTTGTTCTAGGAAGTAAGGACAAATCAAAATAAACCAGAACTGTAAAGCAGAAAATCAGTCTTGAATCATTACAGTCATAATAATCTGTTCTCACTATAGTGGCTAACAGAGAAAAGAAACAAAAAGACAAATTAGAATCCTCTGGGGAAATAGAACATTATCCATACATAGCACAATGTTTCAAACAAAATGCCTTGCCAACCTTCAGAAAAATATTACCAGATAGATCAGAAAGAAGACCCAATAACCAAACACGAAGAAGAAAAAATGATAAACAATAAGGAAAAAAGTCACAGTTGATGGATTATCAGAGTCTATCAGAGATAAACTGTAAAACATTTATTATTAACATTCAATAAAAAGCTCAAACGATGGAGAAATTTATTAGAGAAATGGAATATCTAAAAAGGACTCACATGAATATTTGCTAACTAGAAAATATAATTAAAATGAAAAAATTGGTGTATCAGGCAAAGATTTTGATAGGTTTTTTGAAAATGTCCTTTTTGAAGCATGGAGAGAGAGAAGGATTGCATATACAGGCATAAGTAGTTTTACTGTGCCGTTGCAGACATTGCATTTTTCACAAATTGGAGGTTTGTGACAACCCTGCTTCAGGCAAGTCTTTTGGCACCATTTTTTCCAACAACACTTGCTCAGTTCACGTCTCTGTGCCACATTTTGGTAATTCTCATAATAGTTCAAAGCTTTTCACCATTACATTTGCTGTTGTGGTCTGTGATCCGTGATCGCGGGGGCTTTACTGTAGCTGTCTCAGGGGCCTGTGATCTGTGCCCACGAAAGACGAGGAACTTGGTACACCCATGTGTTCTGGCTGGTCTACTGCCAGGTCTTTCCCCCGACTTCCCCCCTCTCCTCTGGAACAACACTGAAATTAGGCTGATTAATAATCCTGGAAGGGCCTCTAAGTGCAAAGCAGAGCCGCATGTCTCTCCCTTTAAGTGGGAGGCTAGAAATGATTAAGCTTAGTGAGGAAGGCACGTCAAAAGCCTACACAGGCTGGAATCTTGGCCTCTTGAGCCAGTCATCTAAGTTGTGAATGCAAAGAAGTGCTCAAAGGAAGGTTTAAAGTGCGACTTTAGTGAACACACGAACAATAAGAAAATGAAAGATGCTGATGGGCGGATATGGAGGGAATTTTAGTGGTCTGAATAGAAGATCGGTCCGTCTAGTCAAGGCTGTGGTTTTTCCAGTGGTCATGTATGGATGTGAGAGTTGGACTGTGAAGAAGGCTGAGCGCCGAAGAATTTATGCTCTTGAACTGTGGTGTTGGAGAAGACTCTTGAGAGTCCCTTGGACTGCAAGGAGATCCAACCAGCCCATTCTGAAGATCAGCCCTGGGATTTCTTTGGAGGGAATGATGCTAAAGCTGAAACTCCAGTACTTTGGCCACCTCATGCAAAGAGTTGACTCATTGGAAAAGACTCTGATACTGGGAGGGATTGGGGGCAGGAGGAAAAGGGGACGACGGAGGATGAGATGGCTGGATGGCATCACGGATTCGATGGACGTGAGTCTGAGTGAACTCCGGGAGATGGTGATGGACAGGGAAGCCTGGCGTGCTGCGATTCATGGGGTCGCAAAGAGTCAGACACGACTGAGCAACTGAACTGAACTGAATAGAAGATCAAACCAGCCCAACATTCCCTTTGATATGCACCAAGAAGCCAAAAATTTGTGTGACTAGCTTTATTGTGATATTTGATTCATTGTGGTCGTCTGGAAACCAAAACCACAATATCTCTGAGGTGTGCTTGTACACAAAAGAGCATGAAGCCACAAGGAGCATGGGAATGGTTCCAACATACGTACAACTTAAATCCTAACGAGAGAGGGAACAGAAAATCAGAAGCGCTATGCGAAGATATATAGCTGGAGGATTCCTCAAAGTTGATGAGAGATTAAAGTCGCAGAACCCCTGGCATGCTAGGCAGAAAGAAACACATATCTGAAAGAAAACAACTGCCAGTTTAGAACTTTATCTCATTAAAGTTATCCTTTGAAGGTGAATATAAATAAATGTTCTCATAGAAGCAAAAGCAGCTACTTCACTGTCAGCAGATCTTTGTTTTTGCTACTTTTGAAATTTTATAATTAATTTTTAATTACTAGCAGATAGATGTACACCCTGGGCCCCTGTGGATCTGCTTTAAAATAAATATTAAATGGAGTTTCTTTAGGAAGAAGGAAAATACTTTTAAATGAAGACTACAGAAAAATAAAGAGCAGTAGGAAGGGTAAATATGTTGGAAACTTTATTTTAACCATGAGTACATAAAATAGCAATAATAATAATAACCTGTGGAGGTCTACAGTATACGTCACATTAAAGTACTTGCCACGGGTGACAAAAGAGCCAGAGGAGATTAAATGGTTTTAAAGTGTTCTCAATGTTTTCCACTGTCCAAGTGGTAAAAGGATGTAATTTAATGTAGATCCCAGTAAGTTGAGAAAATATGTTGTCATCTACAGGTTATCCACTAAAGAATGATGGAAGTAAAATTGACAATTGCATATAATAGTAATAATTGTTACTGATTAATATAAAATAAGGCAAGAGGAAACTCCTTGGTGGTTCAGTGGTTGGGGAACTAAGATCCCACAAGCCAAGCAACATGACCAAAATAAATAAATAAAATACGGCAGGAAAGAAGAGGGGAAAAAAAGAGAATTAGAAAATCAATACAAGTATCCCCCACTTTTAGAAAGTTTGATTTATGACACATTTTTTTTTTTTTACAAAAGACCTACCTGTTTTTTGCTTACTGAAAGAAATCCAAAGAGGATCTTCATTTTTACAAAAATAGTGTAAAATGAAAGTAGCTAAAACACTATGTCCTGCAGCAAACCTTGATAGAGTCAGGGCACACCCAGAGCAGGGAGAGAGAAGCCCAGGAAGCATTTTCACAATCTCAGTATCAAGCCCAGTAGCCTTGAACTGTCTGTGAGAATCTCTGCTTTATCTCAGATTATTTTGTGCACCTGTTAGCAAGATGGTCTCTAAGATAACCGCTTCTTTGCTTTGTGCCATTCCATAAGGCTCTATTTTCAGGAAGCAGGGAAATCCTCTAATAAGATAAGGTTGGATCATAAGAGGCACTAGCACTAAAGTACCCACCTGCCAATACAGGAGACAATACAGTAAGACACACAGATTCAAATCCTGGGTCAGGAAGATCCCCTGGAGGAGGCAATGGCAACCCACTCCAGTATTCTTACCTGGAAAATCCCACCATCAGAGAAACCGGGCGGGCTGTAGTTCACAGGATCACAAAGAGTCGGACATGGCTGAAGTGACTTAGCACACGTAGGAATAATTGCGTCAAAGGAACCAGATTAAATTCCCAAAGAGAAGGACCAGTCTTAGTTTTCATGGGCGGTAAAAAATGGATCTGTTTCTTACCTACTGCAACGTATTTCAAATAGACATACTTGTGAATCGCTCTAAGAGCTCATGGGAATGTCTGATTCCCCAGGCTGACTTTAATATTTAGGGGTGTGATTTGAGAAGCTACATTTTTAATAAGATTCGGACCCGCTTGTCTTTGAGGGACAATAACCTTTGTGTGGAATGGGAAGGGATAAGAATGAGGATAAATTTGTAGCTCAGTCGGTAAAGAATCTGCCTGCAGTGCAAGAGACCTGGGTTCGATCCCTGGGTTGGGAAGATCCCCTGGAGAAGGAAATGGCAACCCACTCCAGTATCCTTGCCTGGAAAATCTCATGGACAGAGGAACCTGGTGGATTGCAGTCCATGGGGTCGCAAAGAGTCGGGCAGGACTGAGCGACTAACACCACACACACACAGAGTTTAGTTCTTACTGAGCCTGGAGCTGGGCAGGGGAATGAGACAGGCACAGGATAAATGCAATGAAGCTATACAGTGATTGTCTCAGGGAGGACCTTTGTCCTCATGCAAGTGGCCCACAGTCTGAGGTCTGCCCCCATCTTAATGATTCCAGTCTCAGTTACTTTGGACAGACTAGTTGCGAGTAGGATCCAAAGCAAGCAAGGGTCCATGCATGTACTTGGGTATTTATTTACGGGTGTAGCTCAACCAAAGAAACTTAAACCTCGGCTGGCCATGTGGGGACCTGCGGTTGCATCTGGTCCAGGACACTGGCTCCCCAGGGCTGTCTGTACACCGGGCCAAGGCCCTGCTGGACGTGGATCACAGATGGGGAAGGGGCTGTGGTTTCAAGCCAACAGCAGCTGGCCTGTTCACTGTGAGGGTCCCGGCTCTTGACAAGCTAAGGTGAAATGGGGACTTTACTCCAAGGCAGGAGGGGACCCGCCAGCCCTGTGGTGTGGGGGCTCTTCCTGTGACAGCCCCTACGTGCTGGCGCTGTCTCAGGAGTCACAAAAGGGAACCTGAAAGGGGTCACCGAGGCCCAGGCTGTGCAGGATGGGCAGTGCCAGCCTGTCCTGCCTCAGGCTGCCCAGGGGACATGCCTGTGGCTGTGAAGATCTCCTGGCAAGCCTGATGGGGTTGGCGGGGCTCGAGTTCCCGCTCAATGCCTTAGCCTGGGGTCCCAGGTCTGACCCCAGGAGGCGGTGGTGGCAGTGAGTCTGGCCATGCTAAATTCGTATAACTCTCCCCCCCACTCCCGCACCCAAATGATAGGATGTGAATGACTTTCCCTTTATGTCATTTTTGGAATTTCACAATTTTTATTTACATAGCTAACTGATTCTTGCTATTTGTTTTTCACATTAGAATGGTGTCTGCTTTCCTGCCTGGACCCTGATTTACACAAAAAGTATGAGCATTCTTATTTTAATTTGGTAACTATTGCCAAGTACCTGCCAAAGTGCCTATTCTTATTTGATCAGACCAATAGGAGTAAGTGTATCTGTTTACAGCCTGGCAAGCTTTGCTTTGCCCATCTGACAAGTGTGAAAAAAAAGGATATTTAATTGTCATTTTCCTTTGTCTAATTAAAGATCAAGTTCTCATCTTTTCATATGTTTATTGATCATTTGCATATCTCTTCTGTACACTATTCATTCATATCCCTGAGTCCATTTTTCTAGCAAACTATTTATATTTTTTCTTATTATTTCATGAAAGCATATCAAATTAATCCTTTGTTGTGTATAAGCCAGATACCTCCTCCTTGTCTTTGCTGAGGCAATCCTTTGTTATACAGAAGCTATACATTTTGATGTATTAAATTGTGAGAGAAACCTAACCATAATAAAAGTAGCAAAAAGAAAATGAGTTGGCTCTTATAGTTGAACAACTCAGAGATAAAGCTTCAGGTGCAGATGGATCTAGGGGCTCAAAGTCGTTATGACATGTCATAATGGTGTTATTCTAGATCTCAATAGGGGAACAACAAGGCTCCCAGCAGCAATTTTTACAAGATTGAAGGCAACTAACAAAATCTTGTCTTAAAGGGGCTTAATTATAAAGTTCTTTTTTTTTTTTTCCCACACAAGAAGCCTGAATGTAGTTAGCTGTGAGACTGATTCAGTTACTCAAAATGTCAGGGCTAGGAGTAGCTTTTCTTCCCCTTTGTGAAAGAACAGCTGTCATAGTTCCAAGTATTGTGGACTGAAACAGCAGCATCCAAGAAAAGTAGGAAAGGAAACCTCTGGTCAAGCACAGCTCTCCTTTTCCAGATCACGCAAATTTTTCTCAGGACTGCTCCCCTTCCCTACAATAGATGCTCCCTGAGATCACGGCTAGGACTGGGTCACATGACCACAACTCACTGCAAAGGAGGATGAAAACGCAAGTAATGCATTCTCTGTCTCTAGACTGGGGGCTGGGCTCTGCTGGCAGGAATCAGTGGTGGGGGAGCTAATGGGTGGACTTCCAGCAGTGCCTGCCCCAGAGAACATCTCTCCCGGTCACTCCCCGTCCAGGCAGAAGATTCACTCTTCCTTGGACCATCTCTCTTATGTGCTCATCTTGAACCACTTACAGGTGTGTGGGGATCTGTCATCTGATTGGTCAGGCCAGGTCACATGCTCCACCCTTAGAGGTGGAGCTCATCCTGAATTGCACCAATGGGGCGGGGCATTATTATGTTTCTTTATCGGGTTCAGTTACCAGAAGATTGGGGCAAGGCGTGTCAAAACTCCAAACAGGTTTACACTAAAGACTGCTGCTGCTGCTGCTGCTGCTGCTGCTAAGTCGCTCCAGTCGTGTCCGACTCTGTGCGACCCCATAGACGGCAGCCCACCAGGCTCCCTCATCCCTGGGATTCTCCAGGCAAGAACACTGGAGTGGGTTGCCATTTCCTTCTCCAATGCATGAAAGTGAAAAGTGAAAGGGAAGTAGTTCAGTCGTGTCGGACTCCTAGCGACCCCATGGACTGCAGCCCACCAGGCTCCTCCATCCATGGGATTTTCCAGGCAAGAATACTGGAGTGGGCACAGGAACATATAATAATCATTATTGATCGTAATGTCTATTTCTGTGTGAGGCTAAATGCTGGACAAATACTCGCTTTCTTGCCGTTCTCTCATCCCTCTGAAAAGTGAATTGTGGCAGGTAGCTAGTTTCTTCTCTCTGGGCTGCACATGCCTCCCCAGCAATCCCCAGCCACGCCTATTATTGCCCCTTGAAAATGATTACCTTTTAAGTGGGAATTTGGAGAGCTCTAACCTTGACCAAGGTTGCATTGACCGAGTTTAGTGCCCAGTAAACAACACAGATGTCTTAACAGAGTTTGCTGCCCCATTTCTGGAGGTGTTATTATGAAGCTTCATGATGATTCTTTAACTTCTATTCAAATTTCCATTCCTGCCATCCTAAAGGAAAGCCATCCAATCTTGCCTTGACTCTCCCCATGTACCCATTACCAGCTTATGCAGAATCAGCTGCACAAAGGCTCAAAATTGCTATGTGTTAGAATAGACTCAGCTCAGAAGCAATTAGAATGTTCATGGCTTTAAAATGACCTGGCAGTCTGTCTGTTACCCGTTCTGTGGCCTGAAAGGGGATGAAAACACGTCTGCATACGTTAGTGATTAATTGATCTGCTGATGGAGCGCAGTTAACCTTTGTGACCAAATTGAGAGAACAGCTCAGACCTCAGCAATCAAAACAGCCATTAAGAATCCAGCCTTGTCCACAGTTCTGCTCCATCTTGGGTTCCTGGGGAGAAAAATTTAAAGGGAAGGGGTTTAGCCACAAACACAGGGATGTGCAGACAGGCTGGACAAAGGTTAGTGAGGTTGGGTTCATTGTGCTGGTGGTTTGTGACTTTCCCTAACCCCCTCCTGGGTTAAATGCAGGGGAGCAAAATGCAAAGTGACATTGGGGCTCTGACACCTGCAAGGTGACTGTCCTGACATTTCCTGCAGCTTCAGATCTAAATGCAAGGGAGGGTGTGCGTCAGGGCAAGTACCAGGTGCAGGTGGGGAAAGCTCAGGCTTATCTCTCCTTCAGAAGGGGGCTTGTCTCGGTGAGCTCCTTCAGACCAAGTCTGGGGACTCCCCATCCTGGACTGACATCTGCGCCAGATTCAACAAAAAGTGTCATGGGGAGAGTGAATGGCAGTTATCTCAAGCTTTTGTATTAAACTGGGAGGGAGAGAGTAGTGAGTGGTTTTGTGTATTTAATCTTAGACATTTCAGAACTTTTTAATGACGTTTTATTTAGCAGTTCATTTTCACTCTTAAAGAAGAAAATGATCTTGTAGGAGGCATCCTGTGTTTAAAAATTTAAATTTGAGGAACACCCACACATATCAGAGATGTGGAGAAGGCTTGTTGAAGCCTTGTTTGTTTCACAAAAAGCATCAGGGGACATATCTGTTTCCTATTACTGCTGTAATAAGTTACCCCAAACTTAGTGTCTTAACATACAAGTTTACTCTCTTATAATTGTGGAGATCACAAGTCTAAAGTGGGTTGGCCTGATGGGATGACCTGTATCCTTGCCTTTTCTGGCTTCCAGAAGCCACCTGCCTTCTTTGGCTCATGGCCCCCCCATCTTCACACCTGGCAGGGTAGCATCTTCTAAATCTCTCACCCCTGAGGTCACATCCCCTGTTTTCTGACCCTCCTTCCTCCCATTTACAAGGACCCTTGAGATTTCACTGGACCCATCTGGATAATCCAGGTCAATTTTCATATCTCAAGGCCCTTAACTTAATCACACCTGCAAAGACCCCTTTTCCATGGAAGGTAACATATTCACAAGTTCTAGGGCTTAGGATCTGAACAGCTTTTGGCCAGGGGTTGGGGGGGCGGTGGGGCATCATTTTTCAGTTGACCGCAGAAGAACTTGCATCTGTCAGGATAGACAAGATGCTGCTGCAGTAACAAATAGCACCCAATTCTGTGCTACCCTCCTCTGCCATACTGCCTGCTCCCCTAACATGCTGGGTTTAACTAAACAGGCAGAAAGCTTCTCATCAATGTTGTTCCACTTTTACAACCTGAGGAGTGGTCACCAAGGGCCCTGGAGAGAGGGCAGTTGAACTTCAACCTGACTCCACAGCCACAGCTTTCCCCAAACCTGCTCTGTCCTTCCCACTCCTGCCCGTGTTGCTCCATTGCTCTAGAAAAATAAGCAAATAACAGCATCAGCCTGAGCTCGCTGGAAGCCCTCTGCTCTATTTTCCAGCATCTGCTTCATAAACTGCTGGACGTCCACATTTAGTTTTCCTTATTGCTCTTAATCTCACTTTCCAGTTAGGCAAAATGTTCCAGCAGAGCAGCCCTTATTACAGAGGCCGTCTTTGGCTGACATTTGGCGCTGTGGATCTTGGCCTTGACTGACAAAGGCAGTGACTTCTCACATTGGCCTCATTTTCTCCAAACTGTAAACGACCCCACAGCCAGATGGGCCTCTGTGGGACCCAGGCACTCCAGTGGCTGCTGGGCAGGCAAAGAAATGCTTATTAAAAACAAGTAAAGGCTGATGAAAATGTACTTATTTGGTTTCTTCCAAAAAATATAAGATTGGGAGGTACTTACAAAGAAAAAAGGTGTCATAGAACTCTGTGGTTTTGGCGTGTTTTTAAATGGACTCTTTAACGTTCTTGCAGCCTGTTTCACTTGGCATTTGGTGCCTGCGTAGCTGTTCTGTTTCGCCTGGTTTCTCAGTGAAAGAAGTTACCAGGTGTCTGTTATGTGTTAGGCACTGTTATGGGCTCCAGGTATGAAGTGGGGGCTCAGTGAGGCTCCTGACACTGTGGGGCTCACTTCTGGTCAGGGGTGATTGAAAACAAGATAAAGTGTTTCTGGAATGAACCAGGAGGTGGCAGGTGCTAAGAAGGAAAGCGAGGCAGGGGACGGTGGGGTTGGAGTCCAAGAGGGGTCCTCAGAGGGCATTGACGTGGAGCAGAGACCTGAAGGCCGTGAGGAAGAGACTCAGTGTAATACGTGGGGAGGGAGTATATTCCAAGTGGAGAGAATGGCAAGCGCAAAGGCCCTGAGGCAGGAGCGTACCTGGCATGTTTGAAGCAGAGTGAAGGAAGGAGACAGGTGTACAGAAAAGACCAGAGAGACGGGGAGACCAGACCTCACGTGTGGGCCGTTGTGAAGATTTGAGTTTTATCTGAGTGAGGTGGTATGAGTTTATCCAGAGACAGACATATTTCTGAAGAATTCGTTTTGTGTTTCTGAGAATAAAGATAGATACTTTCTCTTGCTTTGTGGTCTGTTTTTAAAAGAAAAATTGAAGCATATAATTTATGCCAGAGGGTTTCCCTGGTGGCTCAGATGGTAAAGAATCTGCCTGCAATGCAGGATACCTGGGCATGTTGTCCCAAGGGGACCCCAAATTGTCATCTTTTATTTAAAACAACATGAAAAATAATATGATATCTCTTTTCACATCATCAGAGTTTTTTCAGCTATTGATTCCCCACCCCCCCACCAAAAAAGAAAAAAAAAATCCTGCAGTGCAAGTGAATCAGCTGCAGTGATTTGTAGACAGGGACACAAGTAGGCCAGGAACAGGTCTGCCTAAGAGATTTCAACTGGACTTAGGTGGAAGACAGATTAATGGGATCTGGCTGTTACGGAGCAGAAAGGATCACCACGTCAGAGTGATAAAAGGGCAAAAATTGAACAGAAACACGTGTTCTGTAGCTATTAGCTGTTAGGTACGTGCCTTTCTCTCGTTTAGGTTATCGGTATGAAATCCAATATTCTCCTGGGGAGAGGAAACACAGCCACTCACTGTTGGATGACGAGCCATGTCCCAGTTCATCAAGTCCCCTTGGTAACTTGACATATAGCGTGGCCCGCTTAGGAAGGGCGGAGGCTGGACCTCTGCTTTCTGTCAAGAGGCGAGCTTTAGAAAAGATGCCAGCATCAGTGTGGCCTTTGGCACGTGTTTGTATCTTCCCCAAACAAACCAAACCACCACTACAATAAAACCAAGCAGAACTCCAGGGCCCCCCCCACAGCCCTGAGATGGCCCCACTGATTCACATCAGTCACGGTCCTTGCTGTCCTAGGGAGTGTCCAGTGGCAGATCCAGAGGGGTCAGCACTGTCGTCCTCCTCTCTGAGTGTGACCAGGGATGCCAAGTGATGTAGAGCCTCCTAGATGACTTTTTGGGCTTCCCACGTGGTGCTAGTGGTAAAGACGTAAGAGACGTGGGTTCGGTCCCTGAGTCGGAAAGATCCCCTGGAGGAGGGTACAGCAACCCACTCCAGTATTCTTGCCTGGAGAATCTCATGGACAGAGGAGCCTGGCGAGCTACGGTCCATAGCGTTACAAAGACTTGGACAAGACTTGAAGTGACTTACACAGCACACACAGATGACTTTTTAATACAGATAGTTTTGACCGTGACAAAGTAGAATGGGATATCATTTCTCTCTTCCCTTATGGCAAAAATCCAAAAGTTTGGTAATGTTCCATGTTGATGAAGCTGTCGGTAAACAGGCACTCACAAATGTGGTGGGTGGGGATGAGATGGTAACACTCTGTTGACGACATTTTGATAACATCTACAAAATTGACAAATACGCTTGCTCTTTGATCCAGTCAATTTGACCTCTAGGGGTTTAAGTTGTAAGTATTTGTGTCCATGAAATTAAAAGATTGCTTAAAAGACACTTAAAAGACGCTTGTTTCTTGGAAGAAAAGCTATGACAGTGTATTAAAAAGCAAACAAATCACTTTGCTGACAAAGGTCCATCTACTCAAAGCTATGTTTTTTTCCAGTAGTCATGTACAGATGTGAGAGTTGGACCATAAAGAAGGCTGAGCACCAAAGAATTGATGCTTTTGAACTGTGGTACTGGAGAAGACTCTTGAGAGTTCCTTGGGCAGCAAGGAGATCAAACCAGTCAATCCTAATAGAAATCAACCCTGAATACTCGTTGGAAGGACTGATGCTAAAACTGAAGCTCCTATAATTTGGCCACTTGATGCAAAGAACTGACTCATTTGAAAAGACCCTGATGACGGGAAAGATTGAGGGCAGGAGGAGAAGGGTATGGCAGGGGGGATAAGATGGTTGGATGGCATCATTGACTCAGTGGACATGAGTCTGAGCAAACTCCAGGGAAGCCTGGCGTGCAGCAGTCCATGGGGTCACAGAGAGTGAGTCACACACAACTGAGTGACTGAGCAACAACTTATGATCAAGGTTACAAATCACAGTATTGTTTTTGAGAACTGAACATAGGCACCAAGAGAAACTTGTCACTACAGGAAACTGGTTCAAAACAAAAAGCTAAACAAACAAAAACTATGAACTGTCCATGTACTGAAACATGGAAGGGTTAAAATAAAGATATAGGATCATGGTATAACATTTTGGATATACAGTCTTGTAAATGGTAAGAAGCAAGATGCATAGCAATATACAAAAAAATGGTGCTTTTGTGTATAACAGGAAAGCATGTGGGACTATCTATGTTTATATTGCTCATGTTCGCATGAAGAAGCACTGAAAGCTTCATTGGAAGCCGGGACAGGAATTGTCTTTGAGCAGAATGGGGTACTCAGAGCGGAATGAGCCCATTAAATGAGTACCTTTTTATGTTAGTTTGATGTTTACGCCATCTGAATATATTGCCTGGAAACAACATACGTGGATGGCTTATAAAAGGGTCCTTTCTATTTTGGCAGTCCAGGGTGGTGTTAGTACCCAAAATATAGCCAGGGTCATGGAGGGCAGGATGGATGAAGCCCCAGTGTGTCTGTCAATCAGGAAGCAAAAGATGATGTGACCATCCTGATCCTCCTGGAGATGCCCACAATTGACCCCTCATCCTTCCCTGCAGCCTGGTCCAACAGCCCTGGGATCATGTGGCAACGACTTCACGATAGACACTGCACCAGATAATAAATCCCACCCAACTTCATTGAAGACTCTGCAGAGGAAAGTCATATTAATGTTTCAGTTTCAGAAGGAAAGTCACTGAGCCCGGTGTGGGGGCAGGGGTAGGGGGAATCCGGACCCACCCCTACTCCCACCCCCATCCAGGGTGGAGGGGATGGGAGAGGAGGAGGGGGAGGCTGAGCCTTCTCTTTATTCCATCCTCGCCGTTTTCTTGACCTGAAGATGAAGGCTTTCCATCTCTAAGCCCCCCGGACTGAAATTCTCACCATCGAGGGACAGAAAGTAGCTCAAAACATCAAACCACAGATGGCCTGCCGCTTTTCCTTGAAGTGCTGGAGTTTTTCAGGAAATGCTGGAGGAAGGGAAGAGGTCAAGTCAGTTGTGCTCAGCAATCCGTCATCGCCGGGTTTTACTGAACAAAACCAAACAGGGAAAACGTGCTCACAGTTCAAAGGGGCAGCTGGGCTGACAGGTTTCGCCTGAGGTCGCTCCCGCAGCATCGGCCGCTGCCACTGTGGTATCAGGTGCTTCTGTCTCCAAGGCAGAGCGCGTGGCCCCGTGCTTCACGTCTTATTCATCCTGGAATCCTCTGTGTCCAGCGCGGGTCTAGCGCTCAGGATGCTGGGTCCCAAGTGTGAGCTTATGTCCTGATCTGAGTGAGGACGTCCCTATGCACGCCTGTTTGCCTCCTTGGTTTATTAATAGCAGCCTCGTTCACTCTCCAAAGTGACCCAGCTTGAATAACAAATTCTTTTGTCAACCTATCGGTGAGGCACAGAACAACTCTCTGGCTGACTTAAGACACTGTTGTGAGGGTATAGAGTGGCTTTAACAAGAACATGATTTCTTGTCTCATGAATTGAGAGGTCAGTCAAGAGTTTACCCAGGACAGCCCTGGTTTATACCTGCTAGTTAGTAATTGTAATAGTTATAAAGAACGTTCCCCTTTATCTACAGAAGTGTCTTGGTTTGGACAGTAAGTTACATGGTTATTTTAGGCAGGCGTCAGTTATATAGCCAGATCCAGCACTCACACTAGGGCATTAGGACATCTTGGTTCAGGGACCTGCTGGTCCACAGTGCCTGCATCCTAGCATCCATAGAGATTCTCAGACAAAAGGAATGGGGGCCAGATCTCCAGCAGCTTCCACCAAAGACCTGGGATTAATTCTGATTAGATCACTGGTTATACCCATGGCTAATCCAAACTGAATTAAGTGGGAGGAATGGAATCTCAGAGATGCTTAGATCAGATTTGAGTAGATGGGCAGGAAACTCACCTCCCACCCTGGGGAAAATTCTGGAATATGTAAAGTCTTTCCTAGGACCAAACAAGGCTTTAATGTGCCTTGACACCTGATGACTTCTATAAATCTTATCCTTGCTATATAAGCAAATCTCAACTTTAATTAAAGTTCCTTCTGGCTCTTGATTTCCTGATTCTATGATGCCTCTTAACAAATGCATATGAAGGTTATCTGAGGGCTGACTTGTATCAGTCTTTGAAAATTAACAGTGAACATCACCAAGATTTAGCACAGATGCCAACAGGCATCCCAGCAGGGGTAGCAAATTAAAATATATATCTATTCAAAAATTTGATGATCAGGAAATTACTTCTGCAATGAGCTCTTTAGTTACTGCCTTCAACAAAGGATTTGTTAGGATGGTGAAATGAAAATTATACATTATAATTTGACATTTTCCACGCAGCTGAGAAAAGTAGCATGAATACCTGTCATTTCAGTTCAAAAAAGAGTTCACTTGGAAAGAGAAAAACACACTGTCACCATAGGGAGTGGTTTGTTAAGGGTGGTTGAAAAATAGAGACAGAGTTTCTCAAAGTCTGCTTTGAATACAGGTTACAGAGATGCTCTCTCCCAAGTCTGATAACTTGGGGGTTTATTTTTCCTCATGTCAAACAACTCTAGAGGGATGCAGTCCTGGAATGTTATGATGGCTCCATGGCTAAGCTCTTATGGTTTTCTATTGCTCTATCTTTAGGGTGAGTCCTGTCCCCATGGCCTCAAGGTGGCTGCCAGAGTTCCAGCCAATAAGACCAAATTTTGGAAGACAAACAATAGCAATGTCTGCTGAGTTAGCTCCCTTTCAAGGATTTTCCTAGAGGTACCACCTTGTAACATGTTTAGTAACCACTGGCTAGATCTGTATACCCAGGATGAAAGGTAACCTGGCAAATATTTTTAGCTGGGAATACTACTACTTGAAATAAAAATAAGTCTTCAGTTAAAAAGAAGGAATATTGGACAGGCCAACAAGCTCTGACACAAACCTAATCAGTCATGTCTCTGCTCTATTTTCTCTAATAACTTTTGATTTTTTCCTCTCCTCCTCCTCTTTTTTTTTTTTTTGTAATGTGCTATCTTCCATCGGAGAAGGCAATGGCAACCCACTCCAGTACTCTTGCCTGGAAAATTCCATGGATGGAGGAGCCTGGTAGGCTGCAGTCCATGGGGTCGCTAAGAGTCGGGCACAACTAAGCGACTTCACTTTCACTTTTCACTTTCATGCACTGGAGAAGGAAATGGCAACCCACTCCAGTGTTCTTGCCTGGAGAATCCCAGGGATGGCGGAGCCTGGTGGGCTGCCGTCTATGGGGTCCACAGAGTCGGACACGACTGGAGCGACTTAGCAGCAGCAGCAGCAGCTATCTTCCATTAAGAGAAAACGAACAGCTGAATATGTCCCTGTCTCACTTCTCTTATTTTTCCTTCCCTCCTTGAAATGCATAAATGGGATCTGCCTTATAGAGACTTGTGATCTCATCCCTAAGAAACACAGAGGGACCTTCATAAATACAGAAGAACAAAGCACCAGAGCTATGCTGTGGAAAACCTTGAATTATAAATCAAAACCTTTATGTTTTCCACCCAAATATTTATTTTCCAAAATTTTTGAAATGTGACTACTTAGCATACTAATTTACTCCTATTAATATGAATAAGTATTTTTAGTCACCTGTACTAAACCAAACATCTAAATGAACAGTGCTAATTAACTAGATTGGCAATCACAGATTCAAAGCTAGATGTCAAACTTTCTTTCTTTCAACCCGCCTCTTCAAACCTCAGCATACAGCTCCTTAGAGAATTGAATATGTATATTTTGTTTCAAAATTCAACTTTAACAGGATAAGTTCCACTCAAATATTCTTGAAAGATAAATTTGGCACAGGTGTATTTCCGAGCCCAGTAGCCCAATTCAAACCAAATACATCTTAAAATTTAAGAAACTATTAACTCGTGGTATTTAAAAAAATGAAGACACAGTTGACAAAGTGCTAGAGGCTGATAAGTAAGTATCATGACGCTCAGCTACCCAGCCTACATCCCTCCATATCTTGAGATGTGCAGACACCTTGACTGGTCTGGAAGCAGAGCCAGGGAAACCTGTTAATGGATCAGCTGTGCCACGGTCAGCCCCTGGGCAGCAACAAGATGCATCAAAACTCCCAACCAGTGACCAACTGAGAGTCCAGAGGTGTTTGTATCCTGGAGATGGTTCTGAATCTTAAGATGGGGGCAGCAAACTGGCATGTGGACTAAGGATTAGGATTAGAGTTTGGACACAGTTTCTAGTGAAAAGGCAGATCCATGGTTCATCCCATGACTCTGCGCGTGGTAGAGGTATTACATCCTAGAACGATCAGGTGTTATGTACGGATGGATGGATGATGGAATGATGCATGATGAGGAATGGACAGAAAAGTGAATGGACGGATGGATGGAGAGACAGGTGAGTGTGCCTTCTCTGCCTTGTTGTATACTAGGCTCGTGGGAGGGACTTAATAAATACTACCGAAAGAAGAAACGTTCATTCTTATCTTTCCTGTTCTAAAAAGCAGAATTAGGGCGACTTGAGGTCTGGAACCAGGGGGCCTGTGTTGAAATCCTGGCTCTGTCACAATTTGTTGTGTGACCCTGGTCCCTTTCCCTGGTGTCTCTGAGTCTCACAGTTCCCATCTCTGATGGAGAATAAGTCATCATAGTTGTCATCATCGTCATTATCCTCCACATCATAAAGATTTGCGAATGAGTATGGTAAGGCATATAAGTGGCTTAGCAGAGTGTCAGGCACCTACACGTTCATTCAGCAAAGGCTGCTGTTAGTTTGAACCATGTGAAATTGTCATTATACTTATGATCATATTGTGATTAATTCAAAGCTTTCTTAAGAGGAAGGAAAACTCCACTATTACAACCACTAATATTAATAGTAATAGCAACACCTATTGAGTGATAAATATGTGATACAAACTCTTCTGAGCACTTCTACTTATTAACCCAGTTAATCCTCAAAATAACTCAGTGAGGTGGGTGCTGTTATCATCTGGATTTTACAAATGAGGAAACCAGGGAATGGAAAGTTGAAGTCACTTAGCCAGGTCACGTGGCTGGGATATAGAGGAACTTCAGTCCCAACCCTGGGACTCTGGCTCCAGAGTCTGTGCTTTTAGCCATGTCACATGACATGAGGGCAATGGACCCATTTTACAGATGAGGAGGCTGAGGCTCAGAAAAATGAAATCACCTGCCCACGATCTCACAGCCTGGAGGAGGAGAAGATAGGAGAAGATGGGGCTAAACTCTGGCAGGCTAGTCCTAGTGGGTGCTTCCCTAACTCTTGTGTTGTGGAAGGCCTGGCCCTAAACGATCTTGGCTGATAGTTGTCAACTGGACCAGCTTTGTTTACATTTAAGATATTCTGAGGGATTGACCAGAGAATTAATAACAGTTCTTAAGTCCTTCCCAATCGTAGGCATGGCTTAGCTCTCTGACTCATGTCTATACATCAATTAATAGTGTCAACAAGGGAACAAGAGGACTGTGTGTTTTAGAGACTGTGGATGTCTGGAAGGAATAGAAGCTCATTTTATTTTGTAAGTCTTTGATTCAGGAAGTCCTTTAATTCAGGGTGGCCTTGGCCTCAGGCTGAATTCTCTGATGTTCATGCTCACAGCTCAAAGCCAGTGCCCGAATACCACTTTGAGAACCGAGAAGGGCTTGTGTACTAGAATTTCGTCCTCTCCACTGCTGTCACCTGTCACTCATCTTTCACCAACTGAGGTTTCCCTTAGAGAGTCTCCCAGGTGCTTCTGAAAGAGAAATGAATATACGTGTCAGTATGGCCAGGAACTCGGAGACCAGCTGGGAGTCTGGGTTGGCACTCTCTGCTTCAAAGGTAACATGAAGACCCAACTCAACAGAAAAGAGAGTCGATGCTTTTGTCACTGTGGTTCAGAGCTGTGTGGATGCTATAGGTTGGGTTAGCATTTCTCAGTCCCTTCCTTCCATCATGGGGCCTCTTGGTATTTCCCTGGAGAGTGGGCAGAGGTACAGCCTCATTTGAGGTAATTTGACCTTGGCTATGTGACTTAACTTGGAGAAGGCAATGGCACCCCACACCAGTACTCTTGCCTGGAAAATCCCATGGATGGAGGTGCCTGGTAGACTGCAGTCCATGGTCTCGAAGAGTTGGACATGACTGAGCGACTTCACTTTCACTTTTCACTTTCATGCATTGGAGAAGGAAATGGCAACCCACTCCAGTGGTCTTGCCTGGAGAATCCCAGGGACGGTGGAGCCTGGTGGGCTGCCGTCTCTGGGGTCGCACAGAGTCGGACACAACTGAAGTGACTTAGCAGCAGCAGCAGCATGCGGCTTGACTAACAGAACATGAGTGGATATGACATGCTGCTGTGCTGTGCTTAGTTGTTCAGTGGTGTCCGAATCTTTGGAACCCCATGGAGTGCAGCCCGCCAGGCTCCTCTGTCCGTGGGGATTCTCCAGGCAAGAATACTGGAGCGAGTTGCCAGGATATGACAAGAGAAGACCCTTTAAATAAGCTTGTGTGGAATGCACTTAGGGGAGGGGCGCGAGAAGGCCAGGCTCTGAGCAACCTAGGAGCCCAGGATGAAGACGTGGAGTTGAGCCTGACCTGAAGTCTGAAGCAAAATGCATTCAGTTAACCTGCAGATTCACGAGTGAGAAAAATACAGATTAGCTTCTAATAACCCAGCAGGATTCTAAGACTATTCGTTATGGAGCTCTCTCGGGTTTCTGTCCCTCTCTGAACTGATCAACGAGTCTGGGCAGAATCAAATAGGTTTCTGAACTAAGCCCATAACAACTCATTCCTGGAGCTGAGGGTAGAATCAATGTTTTCCAGCATGGGCTTGGGATAGATTCCTAGGAAAATAAATGGGGACATGATTTTATTGAAAGGCATGTGAATGAAGGCTGGGGAGCAAAAACAACATTTGCCTACTACCCTGAGTTCATGTTCATAGTTTAATGCTTCATAATTTTGGAAATTTCCCACATTTATTCAGAGCTTACTTGTGATGGGAACAAAAGCAATCTATACTCCTTTGATTTCTGAGGCTGCGGTTAATGATCAATTGTCCAGTCTCTTGTGTAGAATATATTTTTCCTCTTACCTTCTCCTTCCTGTTTCTTAAAAGATCTAAAGAAAAAATATACCCCACAATGTGTGTGACTGTAATTATTTAGCTCAAATAATTCCCAAATGGCACCAAGCACCTTAGTCCCACAGGTTCATTCCTCCTGTTGTTTCGTTTGAAATATAGACCTTGAAAGGTGTACACTTGGCTATTTTCAACTTTGGATCTCCATTGACAGAACCATTAAAGTGTCTGTTCCTGGTGACAGAGAGTTTAAAGGGTCCTTTCCTTTTCATTATGTTCAAGTTTGAGGGCAGTGTTTCCTGTTGGCTGATGCCAGCTGCTGTCTTGTCTCTAGCCACTCTCTGTTTTTGTCTGGAGGGGCCTGAGAACCAGACCTACTTTGTGTCTATGTTTAAGGGGAATTGTAAGCTTTTAACGCCTCTATAAGCAGTTGATTGGGGTTCAGGTTGCAGTTACTAGTTAGGATGGATAAGGTGATGTTGCATTATCAACACTGACATCATCCTGGCTTCAGGCAACAAAACCAATTCTCTTTATATAAAAGGGTTGGTAGAGGGGCTCTGTTTATTATTATTATTATTACCTCTCATGGATCTAGGGCAACAGAGGCTCCACCACCTTATTATGTTCCCACCATCCCCGTGGCCCCCGTGAGACCAGAGGGAATCATACACCAGTTCTTTAATGATTCTACCTGCAAACAGTAAGTCACTTCCTCTCAGATTCCATTGCCCATGTGAGATCATCTGTCTCCATATGACGTTACAAGTTAAGGAAGTGTGAACCTCCTGTGGGGTTGGAAGAGGAGGGGAACCCAGAAAGCAAATGAGGGCTTGTGCTGTCTACCGTAGCAGAGCACTAGCTGTGGAAAGGAAAAGACTGACTTAAAGACAACATCACTAATGTGATGGTTTTCTCTTCGACATGTTGGATCTCAAAAGATTGGGTTTCTGAGAGGATGGATTAAACAGAAGTGCCATTTGAGGTTGCCTTTCTCTGCACCCAATCTCTTATAATCTTATTTTTGTCTGCATGAAGCCATTAGCCTGTGTTTTCTGGGCTTTGAGCCAGGATGAGTCATTTTCTCTGCCTATTTCCTTGTCTCCATGGAGCCCTGGTCTTTGCCAGAAGCAGAGAACAGCCCTAGTCAGGAACTACTTCAGGGATCCTGAACCACCTCCCACCCCCACCCCCACGCCTGATGCCTGGTCACCTCTCCTGCTTACCTGGTGGAGCCCACCCTCAAACAAGAGCTCCCGACCCCACACGGTGAGGGGCCAGGGACAATGCCACTTGGAATCTGAGAACTCACTCTTGGGGCCATGCCCAGATCAACTTTTCACAGCCTTAGAAAAGAGATGGGCTTGGGACATTTCAGTCTCCACTGGAGCCCTCAGGCATGCCTTTGTTATTACTGGGTGGGATTATTGTAGCGTACTGGATGGACATACCCCCACCTTGGGCTGTGGGAAGATTAGAGAGGGTGTAAAGTAAAATGAGAATGTCGGATTTCTCATAGTGGGGATTAAAAGGCACTCAACTCTAGCCAAGACTTTTCCCTTTAAGGCAGGAAAAAAAAAACCCAATCCAATTTTCCCATCCTCTTCAACAGTCCATAAAAGCATGAGTTAGGGGGAAAAAAAGACACAATTCAGCTACCAAGTGAGGAACGCTTTCCCTGAAATATCACATTTTTCGATGGGTTTGAGGCCAGCAAAGCAAAAGAATTTCTGTTCACAACCATTGTGCGAACAAGGGCTATTTCCAGGAGAGAAATCTCTCCTAAAATTGGGAAATGGAAGAAAATGCAATCTGTTAATTATTCACAATTGAGTCTAACAACTCTTACACATTTTGTCAGACACGGTGTGTCGGGCAGCTTCTAAAATGGGTCCCATCCTGGTATAATGTCCGCACGTGATTTCCTCCCTGAGAGTGGGCTGGACCTGATTACTTGTTTCTAACAAGTAGAACAGAGTAGAAGTAATAGATGTCACTTCTGAAATTTGGGTTGAACAAACTCAACCCCGTGGGTTCAGCCTTTCTCACATGCTTTAGCCCTTTCAGCTGCTCACTCTGAGGAAGCCCACAGCCATATTGTGAGCTCCCTCTGGGGAAGGCTCATGGGGTTAAGAAGCAAGGGAGGCCTTCAGCCAACAGCCAGCAAAGACCAGAGGCCCTCAGATCAACAACAGCCTGTGAGGAACAAAACAACCACTTGAGTCAGCTTGGAAGCAGATCTCCCAGCCCCAGGCCCAGCGGACACCCTGACTGTAGCACATGAGAAGTCCAGAGGCAGAGGGTCCAGCTACGCCACTCACAGAGCTATAGTTGATAATATGTCTGACTTTAAGCGGCTAAAATTTGGGGCAACTGGTTCTATAGCAATAGACAACTAATATACAGGTGCCAGCTTCAGTGGGCTGTGACCCTGACTAGAACAACATTTGAAATGTCCTGCTGAAAATGGCTGTTTTTAAAATAAAGTGATCCCAACTTAGACTGAAGCAGCTATTCTCAAAGTTGTTAGGTGTGAAGAGTTTCTTCAAATGAAACCCTACATAAAAATTCCATTCAGAAACAGACTGAACACAGAGCTGCCCTGGCTGAATGGCAGGGGTGCATTTCACACCCCTATCCTCACCTTATGCCCTCCAAGGACCCTCTGAGGATCCTGAAAGTCTCCAAAAGAGCCATTGGTCAGTCAACAGGGGCAGCCCCTCCCCAAGAATAGTCACAGGAGGTGACATTAATTCCCACTACCCCTCCCAGCATAGACTTGGGTAAGCCCCCAGGAGAGCCAGGAGAAAGGAAATCTCATGTGGTGTCTCGAATGTACAAGGCTTTCTCCTTCCTCCTGACTCCCCCAACTCTGCCCTCTGTTCCATCTGCGGAGATAGACCCACATTGCCTTCCAGAAGCCCCTGCTACAACGTAGGCAGTTATGCTTCCGCCAGCCACCAGACCAAGGAGAAGGGACTGGTAGAAAGTCAAAAAGGAGGAAATCTCTGATGATGGAATTCCAGGCTCACAGCAGGGTGGGAGCAGGAGAGGAAGAGATGGCCATCACCACCTGCCCCCGACAGCCACAGGGAGGAGGATTTAGGATTCTGCTAGTCCAGGCCTGGAGATGGAGAGCGGGCAGGTCCACCTATGAGCGTCAGATCTCCTCCCGGGACTAAGGCCTCAGGGCTTTCTTTTCCTGACAATGCTGATTGGCTCAGGGGTGGACATGTGATAAACTCAGGACCAATGAGATGCAACAAGACTGTTGTCATAGCTACTGGAACTGAGGCGGTGACCCTTTCCCGCTGGATTTAGTCTGTCCTGCAGCTTTGGCAGGAGAATCTCTAAGAATGGGCCTAACAGGGAAAGCAGGAAGTGAGAGATCAGGACGTTAGTCAGGACCGGATGGCGTCATTTGAGTATCTGAACTCAGCTGTGCCTGAAACTGACAAACTACTCCTTGTGCTTCTTAAGTATCTGATGTTATAAATTCCTTTAACTTATTTAACTCAGGTTTTCTGTTGTATGAAACCAAGTGTCCTGACTGATACAGTCTTTTCAGGTTTATGATGTTTACGCTTAAAAAGGAGTGTCCAAAAAAAAGAAAAAAAGGAGTGTCCACTGTCTCAGCCAAGAAGAAGTACAGTAAGTTCCTTATATATGAACCAGTTCTGAGAGCACATTTGAAGTCCAATTTGTTAAGTCCAACAAAGTTGGACTAGGTACCCAACTCACACAATCAGCTATATAGGACTGTACTAGAATAGGTTTGTAATACTTCTCACACAAATGATCAAATGATCCATAACACAAAAATAAACATTTTAAATCTTACAGTACAATATCTTGAAAACTACAGTAGTGCAGTACCACAGCTGGGCACACAGGCGCTGGCATTGAGCGAACAGGCAAGAAGAGCTACCGACTGGAGGAAGCAGAGCCAGACAGGTTGGTTAGTCCAGAGCCCTTTCACTGTTGATCAGACCTAGTAACAGCACACTGAGTGTCCTATCAGAGACATCTTCATGAGACCTAGGAATGAGCTGGAATGAGATGGGAGAGGGTAGAGCTGAAGGATCGTCAGCAAGAGGAGATGGAAGGCAAGCTACAACTCCACTCATGGCTGATGTTGATGGCAGAGGTTCTGGTTCCTTGCTGGAACCAGATACATGTTCATATCTTTGAAAGTCAGCAACTTGGAGATTCATATGTAGAGGAATTATTGTAGTTATAATGGGATTGCAAACACACAACAATGGGTTGTTGAGGGTCTCTGATGTCATATCGGATAGCTGATTGCTATTAGGTCTCAAGGGGCTTCTCAGGTGACTCAGCAGTAAAAATCCTGCCTGCCAATGCAAGAGATGTAAGAGACATGGGTTTTGATCCCTGATTCAGGGAAGATGCCCTGGAGAAGGGCGTGGCAACCCACTCCAGTATTCTTGCCTGGAGAATTCCATGGACAGAGGAGCCTGGCGGGCTACAGTCCATGGGATCACACAAAATCAGACACAATTGAGCAACTAACACACACACACACACACACACACACGGTCTCTAGGTTCAGCTGGTTCTGCAAGAAGAGTCTTCCAGCTGTTACTTCTCTCCCTTCATCCTCCAGAAGGTGTCCTTCTGTCCTTTAAGATAGAGGGATCAAGTAGCCTTGCGTGGTTTCAATTAGGTCTACAGTTAAGAAACTGAGAGGAAAAATTAAAGCCAGAACTGATGAAATGTGATGATACATACCCTCAAGAATTTTCCAGGAGAAGCTGACCTCATTCAAGACTTTGATGTTGGATTAGGTGCCCTGGTATCACTCAGAGTTTAAGAATGCTGTCTCTGATCTGCTAAGGCCTTAGACAAACGAGGAGACAATTCCATGCATGGAGAGAAAAGTATTGTTTCAATCATGATGAGATGTTTTTTTCATTGTTCTGCAATGGATGATTATCTAAATTGGAGTTTGGGTATTTATGTTGCTGTCTTAAAGGAGTGAAGGTTCCCACCAGCTTTTTGGGTTCGCTAATCACCAGGTGAATGGACCCATGCAGGATGGCATCTGGGTCTGTCATTGCTGAGTTGGATTGCAGGCCATGCCCTTTGGTCTGGTTCACCAGTTTTCTCGAGTTTCCAGGGCCGATGAATCTTGTTCTCTGGTCTCCATTAGCTGCACATGACATTTCTCTTGCAAAGACCTTCCTGTTTACTTTCTTATTTAAATCAAATTTTGATGGACACCAGTTTGGCTTATTGACCAGTGTCTCTGACCCTGGGTCAAAGCAGAAAATGGAATTGCTGAGAAATGTTACAGAGGTCATGGCCTCCAGGATTAGTTCCCTGAGCACAGACTCCATGGTCAAAGGGTTTTGGCCGGCAGCAAAATAAATCATGGTGGTAAACTCTTGGGTCCTTTCTGAAGTCATATATATACCAAGGACAAAATACAAGCTTGGCAGTTTGCAGAACTGGTTCCAAAAGGCAGATTTAAAATGCAGATCATGAATTGAGACAGTAGCATTGAAATATACATACATTAACATATGTAAAATAGATAGCTAATGTGAAGTTGCTGTATAACTCAGGGAGCTCAACCTGGTGTTGTATAACAACCTAGAGGGGTGGGATTAGGGTAGTGGGGAGGTAAGAGGGGGAGGTTCAAGAGGGAGGGGATACATGCATACTTATGGCTCATTCACATTGTTGTACAGAAGAAACCAACACAACATTGTAAAGCAATGATCCTCCACTTAAAAATAAATTTTCTAAAATGTATTTTAAAAATGCAAATCATGCAAAGGACTGAGAAAAAAAAGCACAGTAACCAAAATAAAGGGCTTCCCAGATGGCTCAGTGGTAAAGAACCCACCTGCCACGCAGGAGATGCAGCTTCGATCTGTGGGTCGGGAAGATCCCCTGGAGAAGGAAATGGCAACCCACTCCAGTGTTCATGCCTGGGAAATCCCATTGTCAGAGGAGCCTGACGGGCTACAGTCCATGAGGTTGAAAAGAATCTGACCCAACTTAGCGATTAAACAGTAAAACCGAAATAAGATGCATTACAGGTTTAACAAGTCGTAAACGAAGCTTTAACTAGTAAATAACTGTGTGTCAGTCAGAATGGCCTAGTATGCTGCAATAACAAATCTCAGTTGTTTGAAATAAGAAATAGTTAATTCTCATGAATGCTGCGTTTCCAGCTCTGTCACAGCAGGGATTTCTGTAGATTGTTTTCACTAAGGGCCCAGCCTTCGGCTCGACAGGTGTTTCTATTACACCACTATGACCAGCGGATGATAATGGGGCTTAAGGGAATGGTTCAAGAATAACACACTCCCCTCCTACTCATACGTCACAGGCAAAGCCAGTCACATGGCTGCACCAAATTTCAAATGTGGTGGGGAAGTACAATGCTGTCTAGAAGGAAGGAGGGCCTTGTGTATTTAGCAAATAGCCCTGACGACCACCACACTTCATCACATACAGCGACGTGTAGCTTTGCTGGGGCGTGGATTGGACTGTCCCACAGCAAAGCGGATGGGCAGGGCAACCCACTTTAGCTGGTAACTCAGGCTGGCCCACCACTCGACGTCTGGAACCCAGGAAGGGCTAAACTTTCCTCCCATCCACATAATTGACTAAAATTCAGATTCCTGGTGAATAATCATCTCTGAACAGAAACCCAACCTCCGTTCTGTTGCGACTTTGTTAAATGAACATTTGTTAAATAGAGTCCAGCGTATTGGATGAAACAGATTCAACAAAAGACTGCCAGGGGAAGTGAAATAGGAAGGCTTATTACTCACAGGTCCTGGAGGCAGTACATGGCACATCCGGAGGGGCCCCTGGGAAAGTTAGGGCAGGGTGCAGGCAGAGAGGGTGCTGCAGGGCCTGGGCCAAGTGCCTTTATTAGGGTCCACCCGGAACTAAGGCTGGATTAGTCAATTTAAGCAGAGAGAGAAGGGTTTGGGTAAGCTCTGGAGCTGTGAGGTGATGGAGGCACACGAGAGGAAGGCCCTGGGCTGTGGGGAAGAGCTCACCATAAAGGCCATTGTGGGAGTCAGATTAGGAACTTAATGTTTACTTGTGACGCAGCGGGCTCTTAAGTAGGGCAGCGGTCGCCAACCTTTTTGGCACCAGGGTCCGGTCTCCTGGGAGACCAGGATGGTGGAGAGGAGCGGGAGGGTGGGGGTGGGGCTTGAGGCTTGGCGCTTGGCAGGGGGAGCGGAAGGGGGTTGCGGTGAGGGCTGGGTATGCCTCAGGCAGTAATGCTGGTGAGGGGAGCCGCCGTGGAAGCTTTGCTCACAGGCCTCCCACTCCCCTCCTGCTCTGCAACCCGGGTCCTAAGAGGCCTCCCACCGCCCCTGGTCCTGGGCATGGGAGCCCCTGAGGCAGGCTGGTGTCCATTCAAGGCCCCTGTAGGCTTCCTGGCCTCACGAAATGGATGCTGAGGCAGCAATATTATGGAGTAGTTGATTTTTTAATTTCCTTTTAACCTTTACAGTCTATAACTGTTTTCACCAGTGTTCCATATTTAGATGCCTATTGTTAGGACATTTTAGTTTTTATTTTCCCAAGATAAGACCTGGGTCCTGGCTATTGTTTGGAAGAGGGACAGTATTATAGAGGTGCTGGTGACCTTGTAAAATACTATATACACTTAAGAGGTCAGATTAACAGCATAGTCTGATACTAAATGGAATAAATGATCCCAGAAACATGAACTTGAGCCCAAAGGCTAGCAGCGGCTTCTGTGGTATTTTCGTATAATAAAGTAGTCTTTCGGGGGATTTTCAGTATTATGGAGTAGTTTAAGTCAACTTAGCACAGCCTTTGAAGTTGGAGAAGCCTGAAAGATGAATGGCCTTAGCCAGGAAATAGCTCTTTTGGAAAAAAGGAAACAGTGAGATGCAAATACAACTGAGATTAATGAAATGGATGAGACTGCACTGCAGGCTGAATGGAAACAGAAAGCAGTCCATGAAACTGTTTTTCAGTGAGAAGGTATCCTGTGACATAGCTGCATTTTAAGGGGACCTGATCGAGACCACAGAGCTGTTTGTAAATATGGAAGTTTCCAGTGGCTTCTGGAAGTCGGGATCTACCTGCATATTGAAAAACGAGGCTCTACAAGCAGGTGGCCTGGGTGCTTTGTGGTCGCTCAGGTAAAACAGGTCTCTGCCCCTATGGGATTCAAATGTATACGTGAATTTTAAAATTTACTGTGAACAGAAGTCCCTAAGGGTGTGTGTGTACGTGTGTGTATGTATAAGATTTTTTTGATGTGGACCATTTTTTAAACTCTTTATTGAATTTGTTACAATATTGCTTCTGTTTTCCCTGAGGGCTTCCCTGGTGGTTCAGCTGGTAAAGAACCCGCCTGCAATGCGGGAGACTTGGGTTCGATCCCTGGGTTGGGAAGATCCCCTGGAGAAGGGAATGGCTACCCACTCCAGTATTCTGGCCTGGAGAATTCCATGGACTGTGTAGTCAGTCCATGGGGTCGCAAAGAGTCAGACATGACTGAGCGACTTTCACTGCTTCTGTTTTGTGTATTTTGTGTTTCTTTTAGCCAAGAGGCATGTTGAGTCTTAGCTCCCTGACCAAGGGTTGAACCTGCACCCCCTGCTTTAAAAGGCAAAGGCTTAACCGCTGGACCACCAGAAAAGTCCCTAAAAATATTTTGGATTGAATTATCAGAAGAACTCAATTCATGAAAATAGTATAAAAAGCAAAATGTGATGACTTTTAAACGTTAGAAGAATATTTATATTGGAAATGCATCTCTTCAAAACATGGATAGAGAGCGTGGTGGAGTGTTGGTGAGAGGGGCCCTGGCCCGGAAGCCAACGTGCTAAGTTGCCCCTTGGTTTAATGCCCAGGAGGTGTGTACACCTGGAGGTAAAGGCCCAGGGGAAGAGCTTGGATGGCTGAAACCATGCCTTTCTTTTGCAAAATTCGAGAAGGAATATTATGAAGCAGGGGGATGGGAGAAGGCAACAGGCTTGCTGAGAACGTAGCAAGAGTGTTCTTGGGCAGATCAGTTCAGGCAGCAAAAATAGTCAGAAGCTTCTGAACTGCCATGCCCACACATATATACACCCCTTGGAGAGCAAGGTGGAGCCCCAGGTACGCCTTCCTCTGTCAGGCAATCTTTGCTCTTACTCCCATGATTATTTTTCTGGCTTCTCTGTCTGTTCGAACTGTAAGCGTCAGAAGTTCTGTGAGTCGTATTTGACCCTTTTAGGATCATTGTCTCATGTCTGTCCTCATGGCAGGTCTGGGAGGTGCCCAGGGAAGGAACTCTGCGTTGCATAGAAAGTCTAGTGCCCCTGGCACTGACCTGTTCCTTCTTTCCTGCTTCCCTTCTCTCCACGACCCCATCTCTCCTCCACTTCCCTCTTCTTTCCCCTCCATCTTTCTATGCAGCTGCCATTTTGGTCTATCTTCTCTCCCCACCATCTTCTTGCTCCCTAAACATTTCCCCAGAATTAAGTCTCGAAAGCTATTTGCATAAAACCATTGCAAAGGGGGTGAGAGTGACATTTCTTTACGGACCTGGGTCAATAGCTTTGACAAATGAGGCTGAAAGCAGGGAAAACAAATTGTTAGTGTTCTATTGAAATTTCGCAGTGGGTATTAAATATTTGCATGAGGTAGCCAAACACGCTAGGGGATAGGCAGATGAATCCTATTCCAAAACCACTAAAATGAAAAGCCAACTGCAAATTAGGTTTGAAATGGACCTGCCTGTCCTCAGAGATTTCACAGTGACGAATGGATTAGTCCCCAAGTGGAACACAAACCTACTTTGCTTTCATAGAAGCAAAGAAGACTGTCTCTCTGCATTCTGAGTCAACCAAGGCTCCGTCAACCTCTGTTTAATAGCCTGATGCTTCTCAGCTGAGCTTCTTAATTAAGTTGAAATAAGAGTTGGCCCTTAAGAAATCCCCAAACACCTGAGTTCTTGTCTTAATATCCTTTACTAGTGGTAGTGCCAGCAAAGAATTGGAAAAAGGGCATTCACCAGCCTCTGTAGTCTCCACTTCAGTTCCACTAAGATGTGTTTAAAAACAAAATAAAACGTTTCATTTTAATCTTATTGATCTTAGACATACACTCCGAATAGAACCAGAATGTTTTGCTGAGGCTCTTCATGACAAGTGCCCTCCACCCATCATGATAACCCCTAATTAAACATAGAGGGCTGAAATTACACCGTAGCAACAAATGCTCCCAAATCTCAGTGGTAACTGATTCAAAAATGTGTTTGTTGTATATGAACCTAGATGCTTATTTTTCTTCTCATGTGAGGCTCATTGAAGGTCCAGGTGGCCCTCGAGGGTAGTGTCCCTGAGTAGACTCAACCATTGCAGAGGCTGAGGGGGGGACTCTGTCTCGGTGTCCCACCACCCGTGGTATGGATCTCGCAGCACCGGCTCCCCCGTCATGGTGCAGGGCAGAGAGCCCTGGAGCTCACTCACCTGCCATGAAATGCTTCAGTGAAGTGACCCACGATGCCTCTTCCATTCACACCAACCATCGAGGGCATGCCTCCTGGCCCCATTTAGCTTAAAGGGTGCTGCGAAGCATTGTACCTCTATTTCTGGAGGTGAGACCATGGAAAATCATTAGTCAAAATCCACTTCATCTGCCTTCATTAATCAAGGACACGCATGTCCTCCAAGCGGCATGTAGCTTAATAAGATGTTTGCCCAGTTTTTTTTTTCTCCAGAAACTTGGAGTCTGCTGTGCCTAGTTTGAGCTGGTTAGGATTGGATAAGTTAAGATTGGCTAGGACCACCAACTGGGCATGTGCCAGCTCCCCTTAATGACCTTCAGATGTCAGAGGGCTGAAAACTCCACCCTCTGATTGGCTGAGCGCCTTCACCTGTGAGCCCATGTTCCATGAAGAGGTCGGAGGCTTAGTCACGACTGCACAGGACAGGCTGCACCTGTTTCTGATCACCTTTCCCCACGCTCCCTACACTCAGCCTGCCCTGCTGCTTTATCCCCTAACCCATAAATACACCAGCCGCTCACCCTCCTGCGGGGGTTTGAGCTGAGGTTGGTCTTGTCGCTTCTGTGCTTGACTGTCCTGCAAATATCAGCGTCTCAGGGCCTGGGTTTGCTTTGCAGCTAACAGAGCCTGGTGCATCAGCAGTAGAAGGGGACGATGCTCACGGGCAATGAAAGCTTCTCTCAAGCCCTTTTCACACAGAGGTCTGCTATAGTAGAATTACAGAGCCACTCATTAGAAACAACTTTTTTTGTTGTTCAAAAGAAAACAATTTCTTGAACTTCCTTCTAAAAGGGGTGGCAGGATGGGAGTGATGCCATGGGTTACTATGGGACCACAGGAAGTCTGGGGTGTCCCCGAGGAGGCTGTGGCTTCACTTTTTTTTTTAATTTTTAATTTTAATTTTTTTAATTTTAAAATCTTTCATTCTTACATGCGTTCCCAAACATGAACCCCCCTCCCACCTCCCTCCCCATAACATCTCTCCGGGTCATCCCCATGCACCAGCCCCAAGCATGCTGTATCCTGTGTCAGGCATAGACTGGCCTTTTGATTCTTACATGATAGTATACATGTTAGAATGCCATTCTCCCAAATCATCCCACCCTCTCCCTCTCCCTCTGAATCCAAAAGTCTGTTATACACATCTGTGTCTTTTTTCCTGTCTTGCATACAGGGTCGTCATTGCCATCTTTCTAAATTCCATATATGTTAGTATACTGTATTGGTGTTTTTCTTTCTGGCTTACTTCACTCTGTATAATTGGCTCCAGTTTCATCCATCTCATCAGAATTGATTCAAATGAGTTCTTTTCAACAGCTGAGTAATACTCCATTGCGTATATGTACCACAGCTTTCTTATCCATTCATCTGCTGATGGACATCTAGGTGGTTTCCATGTCCTGGCTATTATAAACAGTGCTGTGATGAACATTGGGGCACATGTGTCTCTTTCAGTTCTGGTTTCCTCGGTGTGTATGCCCAGAAGTGGGATTGCTGGGTCATGAGGCAGTTCTATTTGCAATTTTTTAAGGAATCTCCACACTGTTCTCCATAGTGGCTGTACTAGTTTGCATTCCCACCAACAGTGTAGGAGGGTTCCGTTTTCTCCACACCCTCTCCAGCATTTATTGCTTGCAGATTTTTGGATCACAGCCATTCTGACTGGTGTGAAGTGGTACCTCATTGTGGTTTTGATTTGCATTTCTCTAATAATGAGTGATGTTGAGCATCTTTTCATGTGTTTGTTAGCCATCCGTATGTCGTCTTTGGATGGCTTCACTTTTTTATGTTGTCT
Source organism: Ovis canadensis (assembly GCF_042477335.2). Classification (NCBI taxonomy): domain Eukaryota; kingdom Metazoa; phylum Chordata; class Mammalia; order Artiodactyla; family Bovidae; genus Ovis; species Ovis canadensis. Next base: position 91,991,487 of record NC_091257.1, on the reverse strand, counting down.
CCACCATGGAGTGTGAGCTCCATGGACGAGGGCTGAGCTGGCTCTGTTCATGTTGTATTTTAACTCATGTCTGGCACATAGTGGCTAGCACATATCCAGCGGACGGGGGAGGGAGGGGGAGGCAGGAAGGCCTGACCCCCAGTGTGACTGTATCTGAAGATGGGGCCTGGAAGGAGGTCATAAGGGAGGGCCCTAACCCGTAAGGGCTCGTGTCCTTATAAGATAGAGGAGGAGACGCCAGAGCCGACTTCTCCTCGTGCACAAAGAAAAGACCGTGCTCCTCCCTGAACGTGGTTCCTTACTGAAACAGGCAGGGTCCCTGGAGGGGGCAGTTCAAGACCCCCCTCTGATTTTACCACGTAGCTGATGAAAGCACTGAACAGAGAGGGGATGTATGTTAAAAGTGCAGACCTCCAAGTTGGTGCCATCTTAGGTGAAGGAGGCAGAATCATCTGTCCCTTAGAAGAAAAGAAAACCTTTGTTTCATATCCGTTTTGGGATGTGGAACAGTGGCTGCTTTTTCTATTTGACCAGCTGGGGAGTTAGTGAGGGTGAGGGTCTCTTGAGGGAATCGTTTCTCTTCATTCTTGGGGATCTTGGTCAAAAGGAAACATTCCCCACTCCAGGGCCTGTTACTTACCTCCTGTCCACACTCCAGGGCCCTGGGAAGGCCTAGTATCAGCACAAATGCTATCTAAGAGGTAGCCCCACAGCTATCCCACCAGAGTGACACCATTGCCTCCACCTGTGACCACAAACCTCTCCACAAGCCTCAACTTCCTCATCAGTAAAAAGAGACTGTTAACTCCTCCCCCAAGGTTGCCGTGAGGGTCACTGGGGCCTGGCAGGCCACAGGGGCCCAGCTCCAGGAGTTGGGTGGCTGTCTACAGGAGTGAAACCCTGTGTGGCCAAACCTTCTTTCTTTAGAGACAGCTTGGAAACCTGGTTGTTTTATTTGGAGTTTCCCCACTAATTAAATTTCAGCGGCCTGGATTCACCTGAGGCTATCAATTTTCTGAACTGCGTACAGGAGGAAAGAACTGTGAACTAAGAGTTCAAATGTTGTGAAAGTCGATCAGTCGTGTCTGACTGTTTGCAAGTCCATGGAATTCTCCAGGCCAGCATACTGGAGTGGGTAGCCTTTCCCTTCTCCAGGGGATCCTCCCAACCCAAGGACTGAGTCCAGGTCTCCCGCATTGCAGGTGGATTCTTTACCAGCTGAGCCACAAAGGAAGCAAATAAGGGGAAATGAAGCTAAACCTGGAACAGGAAAGGTTTAAACGTGCGAAGGATGTCCAATTAGCAAACTTATAAATGCTTTGGCAACAGTTTAAATCATAATCTTATTTTGTTGCTGTTGCGTTCATATTTATTCCCAATACCTGAGACGTTTAAGGCACTCGGTGATATGGGCCTTGATTTCTAGTCTACTAAAAGAGTGCTCTGAATTTCACAAGACTTGTATTCTGCACCCCCAAACCAAACTTCCTCAGAAGAGATTGCTGCAAATCTACTTCATGATTCTCTTTTTCAGCTTACAATACATATAACTCATTTTTTGCAACCTATGTCTTATAATAAAGCAGTGCTGAAAAATTAAATAGAAGAATGTTCAGTTGCCATATAGGCTATGAAAATGATTTGCTGGTGGTGATTTTTAAGCTTGATTCCAAACAGATTTATGAAGAATGGCACTTGGAAGACATTCAAATTTTGCTACTCAAGATGGACGTGAGTCTGAGTGAACTCCGGGAGGTGGTGATGGACAGGGAGGCCTGGCGTGCTGCAGTCCATGGGGTCGCAAAGAGTCGGACATGACTGAGCAACTGAACTGAAGGTATCTTGAAATTGTAGGCTCACTCTCCCTAAAATTTAAAAAAGCATAGACCTTAGGCTCTTAAGGGTATAGCAATGAGAGACGTTTTCATAGTCATTTCTAAAAAGCAACACTTCATAGTTTTCTGTCTCCAGTGATTCTCTAGTATACTTGTAGAAGGAAGGTTCCAAATAGGAAAAGGAGTACATCAAGGCTGTATATTGTCACCCTGCTTATTTAACCTATAGGCAGAGTATAGCATGAGAAACGCTGGGCTGGAAGAAGCACAAGCTGGAATCAAGATTGCCAGGAGAAATATCAATAACCTCAGATATGCAGATGACACCACCCTTATGGCAGAAAGTGAAGAGGAACTAAAAAGCCTCCTGATGAAAGTGGAGAGTGAAAAAGTTGGCTTAAAATGAAGATCATGGCATCTGGTCCCATTACTTCATGGGAAATAGATGGGGAAACAGTGGAAAGAAACAGTGTCAGACTTTATTTTTGGGGGGCTCCAAAATCACTGCAGATGGTGACTGCAGCCATGAAATCAAAAGATACTTACTCCTTGGAAGGAAAGTTATGATCAACCTAGATAGCATATTCAAAAGCAGAGACATTACTTTGCCAACAATGGTCCGTCTAGTCAAGGCTATGGTTTTTCCAGTATTCATGTATGGATGTGAGAGCTGGACTGTGAAGAAAGCTGAGCACCAAAGAATTGATGCTTTTGAACTGTGGTGTTGGAGAAGACTCTTGAGAGTCCCTTGGACTGCAAGGAGATCCAACCAATCCATTCTGAAGGAGATCAGCCCTGGGATTTCTTTGGAAGGAATGATGCTAAAGCTGAAGCTCCAGTACTTTGTCCACCTCATGCAAAGAGTTGACTCATTGCAAAAGACTGATGCTGGGAGGGATTGGGGGCAGGAGGAAAAGGGGATGACAGAGGGGGTGAGATGGCTGGATGGCATCACCGACTTGATGGACATGAGTCTGAGTGAACTCTGGGAGTTGGTGATGGACAGGGAGGCCTGGCTTGCTGCGATTCATGGGGTCGCAAAGAGTCGGATATGACAGCGACTGAAATGAACTGAATTGAGAAGGAAGGCAATCAAAAACCAAGAATAAAAATAGTTGAGCTCTCCATGATTGGGCTTCCTGCTTACTTTCGCTGCTCAAAGAGACGAGACACCATCTTGCAACAGAGGCTTCATAGACAACTGGGCCTCTCCAGTGACAGCTGACATTTGATGCCCCATGTCTTTTAGTTCTTCTTGTTGCCAGTGGTCGGCCTGGTGATGGTGGTGAAACGGGAACAATTAATCTGTAGATTAATCTGTAAAAACAGCGTACTGCTCTGTATTTTCTTGAACACTGCTAACTGCTTTCTGGATGTTTTTATACTTTTCCTCCAAATCACAGAATCTCTCCTCCCAAAGACTGATTAACTGGTAAAGTTCCTGTGAATATATTTTCTTTGCTTTCTTCACGTCTTCAGTTAAGTTTTCACACAGCTTCGGTGATTCAGCCAAGGAAGAAACTATTTTCTTTTAGTTCATGTAGATTGTTACACAGTGTACTAAGAAAGCCATCCATTTCCTCCTTCTGATCGTCTATCTTATTAGCCACAATAGATGAAGTCTTGAAAATATTGTTCAGTTGGCTACTGATTTCTAGGATAGATGCCACATTGGGGGGATAAAGATGTTCCCAGTGAACTGAGGAGGTCAGTAATCAATTCCTGAAGTACAGTTTTACTTTCTGCTGCTAGCGACTGTTCTTTCAATATCATATTAGACGTCTGAGAAACAAGTGTAGACACATTTTCTGGAATCGATGAGAGAGACCCAAGTACTGCAGTAATGGTGTCTGATGCAGACACACTGGACGTCAGCAGGGCACCACGCAAGGCCTCGTGAACGTCCAGCATGGCCTTTGTTTTGTGCTGCCATCCTTAATTCTTCCATATTATTAAACAGACTGTTCAAGTTTTTGCCAGAAACATCCTGAGCTTCTGTGTTATGCTGATCAACTGCCTTTCCTTCAACTGTGTTAAGCATCCTGCTGGCAGCCTCATGAAGTCTCTCCTCTGTACTTTCCCAAGCCGAGGTGATATAGTCTTCAACAAGCTGTCATTTCGTTTCCTGTCTTCGAGTGTTTCAAGTTCCTGTGTCTTACTTTGCAGGTCAGATGTGCACTGGTTAAGTTCATTTTTACCGTCCTTAAACAATTCTGTAACCCTATCTAGCTCTTCCTCAACAGCAGCAATTTTTTCAACCAATCCTACAATTTCTTCCTCTTGAACAGTTAGCTCATAGCTCTAAAATTTTCTTCAGAAATGTTCACTCCATGTCTGAGAGTGTTTTGCCTATGTTCTCCTCTAGGAGTTTTATAGTTTCTGATCTTACATTTAGATCTTTAATCCATTTTGAGTTTATTTTTGTGTGCAGTGTTAGAAAGTGATCTAGTTTCATTCTTTTACAAGTGGTTGACCAGTTTTCCCAGCACCACTTGTTAAAGAGATTGTCTTTACTCCATTGTATATTCTTGCCTCCTTTGTCAAAGATAAGGTGTCCATATGTGTGTGGATTTATCTCTGGGCTTTCTATTTTGTTCCATTGATCTATATGTCTGTCTTTGTGCCAGTACCATACTGTCTTGATGACTGTGGCTTTGTAGTAGAGCCTGAAGTCAGGCAAGTTGATTCCTCCAGTTCCATTCTTCTTTCTCAAGATTGCTTTGGCTATTCGAGGTTTTTTGTATTTCCATACAAATCTTGAAATTATTTGTTCTAGTTCTGTGAAAAATGTGGCTGGTATCTTGATAGGGATTGCATTGAATTTGTAAATTGCTTTGGGTAGTATACTCATTTTCACTATATTGATTCTTCCAATCCATGAACATGGTATATTTCTCCATCTATTAGTGTCCTCTTTGATTTCTTTCATCAGTGTTTTATAGTTTTCTATATATAGGTCTTTAGTTTCTTTAGGTAGATATATTCCTAAGTATTCTATGATCCACCTCCCAGAATTCTGGAAATAAAAGCAAAAATAAACAAATGGGATCTAATTAAAATTAAAAGCTTCTGCACAACAAAGGAAAATATAAGCAAGGTGAAAAGACAGCCTTCTGAATGGGAGAAAATAATAGCAAATGAAGCAACTGACAAACAACTAATCTCAAAAATATACAAGCAACTTATGCAGCTCAACTCCAGAAAAATAAACGACCCAATCAAAAAATGGGCCAAAGAACTAAATAGACATTTCTCCAAAGAAGACATACGGATGGCTAACAAACACATGAAAAGATGCTCAACATCACTCATTATTAGAGAAATGCAAATCAAAACCACAATGAGGTACCACTTCACACCAGTCAGAATGGCTGTGATCCAAAAATCTGCAAGCAATAAATGCTGGAGAGGGTGTGGAGAAAACGGAACCCTCCTACACTGTTGGTGGGAATGCAAACTAGTACAGCCACTATGGAGAACAGTGTGGAGATTCCTTAAAAAATTGCAAATAGAACTGCCTCATGACCCAGCAATCCCTCTGCTGGGCATACACACCGAGGAAACCAGAATTGAAAGAGACACATGCACCCCAATGTTCATCGCAGCACTGTTTATAATAGCCAGGACATGGAAACAACCTAGATGTCCATCAGCAGATGAATGGATAAGAAAGCTGTGGTACATATACACAATGGAGTATTACTCAGCCATTAAAAAGAATTCATTTGAATCAGTTCTGATGAGATGGATGAAACTGGAGCCGATTATACAGAGTGAAGTAAGCCAGAAAGAAAAACACCAATACAGTATACTAACACATATATATGGAATTTAGGAAGAAGGCAATGACGACCCTGTATGCAAGACAGGGAAAGAGACACAGATGTGTATAACAGACTTTTGGACTCAGAGGGAGAGGAAGAGGGTGGGATGATTTGGGAGAATGACATTCTAACATGTATACTATCACGTGAATTGAATCGCCAGTCTATGTCTGACGCAGGATGCAGCATGCTTGGGGCTGGTGCATGGGGATGACCCAGAGAGATGTTATGGGGTGGGAGGTGGGAGGGGGGTTCATGTTTGGGAATGCATGTAAGAATTAAAGATTTTAAAATTTAAAAAATAAAAAACTAAAAAAAAAAAAAGTTCGCTCCATTTTTTTTCACGAGTTGCAGCAGGATCCCGTTTCAGATGCTCTATCTCTTCTGTATATTCCTTAGTCAGGGCTCTCTTGGTGAGTTTCTGGTTAACCTCAGGCTTATTGAGTATGTTCTTTGCTCTATGAGCATATCCCAATGTACTCAGAGTTTCCTCCAGGTTGAGAGATGCAGGAGAAACTGTTGCAATGATAGATGTTCTTGTACTTCCCCCAAGAGAGTCCTGGAGGATTCTAGTCAGTTCACATCCTCGATAAGGAACATGAGGTGTTCTTTCTACAAGAATAGTGATAACCCTTCCCAGGGTCAACAGGGACTGATCAATATTTCCAGCTTCCCGAGCTCTCTTGTCAACTGCTCCAGAATGGCTGATGTTCTCTCACTGCCTGCAAGAGCAACCTTAATCAGAGCTTTCTTGGTGAGTTTCTGGTTAACCTTAGGCTTATTGAGTATGTTCTTTGCTCTAGCCCAATTCTACCACCTCCTTTTCCCATCATGTTGCCAAGACTCGGTTCTTATAACTTGGGGATATTAATGACACATTTGGCCAATGGACTGCTGTGACATCCAAATGAAAGGTATTGGTAAAGTGAAATTCATTCACTTGAGTAATTATTGATGGGTTGTTCTAGATCCTTAGGAAAATGATGGAGTAATAATTAAAGGTTGGAACTCTGAACACCCCCTGCCCCCCCACCCCCACACATACCCGTACACCCCCCCCCACCCCCTTCCCCCACCCACACACACACCTGTAGACCAAATCCTGGCTTCCTTACCCACGAACTCTGGGAGGATTAATAATACTTGAAGAGTTATTGCCAAATTTGTGCTCAGTTGTGCCTGACTCTTTGCGATCCCATAGACTGTAGCCAGCCAGGCTCCTCTGTCCGTGGGATTTTTCAGGCAAGAATACTGGAGTGGGTTGCCATTTCCTCCTCCAGGGCATCTTCCCAACCCAGGGACCAAATCCGCGACTCTTTTGTCTCCTGCATTAGTAGGCAGATTTTTACCAATGCTCCCTATTTGCAAAGCATTTAACCACATAGAAAAATGTGCTATAAAAGCATTTGAAAACAAAAGATTTCTTTGACATAAACTAGGTCGAGTTACTCTTTAAGGAGACAACTGAATATCTTATATCAGAGGTAAAAGAAGAGAGCAGTACACACCAGCATAACAAAATTCTTTAAATATAAAATGAAGCTTTAATTATTAATCATTAGCCATTGGGAACACAGATGTCCAGGATGCCTTATTTTACTTGGGTTACAAACTAAAGATTAATTCTACTGCCGTTAGAGCATCCTAGGTTTCTTTTTATTAACTAATTACCCAAGTGATATGTGAATATGTTCCTTTAATAAGTAATGAAAACATTTAGATGAAGCTAAAGTTCTCTGTGATATCTGATGTAATTTTCCCATAACATGTGAGGAAAAAGAAACGATCTCAGTAGCTTGAAGCGACAGCATTTATTATCTACTCAGATTTATGTCCATGGCTGGGCAGTGGGCATCTGACTTCACAAGACCCTGACTTACAGACCCGAAATGGCAGTTCCTCACCATCTAGAAAGTGTCACCTCAGCAAGAAAGCAAGATACATCACGGATCACCGTGACATCCTCTCCAGAGTGACACACACTTCCCGTCACATTCCACTGGCCCTTGTCGGGCACATGGCCACTCCCAGTTCACAGGTGACAAGGGTCAATCCTATCATGCACTTGACCCCATCCCTGACCTTGGGAAAGTTGCTTAATTTCCCTGCGTCTCAGTTTCCTCACTTGTAAAATGAGAACAGATACAACACTAATTTCAGGGCATTGATAAGTAAAATAAGCGTAAAGCGCTTACAGTGGTGTTCAAAGTCTAGCCATGATGCTGATGAAGACGACGCTTTATGTCTGTACAGCACTGTGTAGTCTAAGTGTATCTTGCGCTAGTCTGTAATTTATAAGCAGCTGCATTTTCAACCCACAGAATCTTCCATTGTGTTCCATCACTTTGGTGTGTGCACACATAGATGAACTTAACGCATATAAAACATACCTATTTCTGTTTCCATGCAAACGTTGAGACCCAGTTTTAATGCTTTCGGTCTGAGGCTACAGGATACTTTATAGAGCAATCAATGGGTGGATGCTGGATATTTCCTCATGTGAGCAAGAGAAGACAGGCTGCTTTCAACAGGCAGTTCTAGCTCATGTGCCCATTGGCCTTTGGCAGTCTGATGTCAGAGGCGACGTGAATCGGGGCGCTCGGATGCTTGAACGGTGACACCGTTGGAAACCTGGAGTCTTTCTTGGCCCATTTCGAACAAGCACTGTTGGCTTCTCAAAAATTACAGTTTATTTTGTTTCCTTCTGGGAAACTGAGTATTAATTCATCCTCATAAAGCACATGTCTCTGGAATAGCCAACCAGGCACTAATATTCACTTCCCTTTAGCTAATTTGTCTCTGTTATTAATACCATGCAGCTCCATGCTCTTCAACACCCCCATGACAGTCAATCATCTGGTCAATTTGATTTTTTTAAGCCTTAATTGAACCCCTAAAATGTGTTTACTCTGAATGCGTTAAGGTTATACTTATCAAATCGGAACTATATTCCCTCCTTAAATTACCTTGAAAACAAAATCAATAGTTTATTTAACCAGAGTCAAGAAAGGAAAAGGGGAAAAAAATACCCTGGGGAATTTTTGTAATAAGTTTTACTTGGAAGGAAACAATGTGGATAAACAAGGGGAAGGAATTTCAGTGTGAAGCAAAGAATATGAGGTAGCTTGGAGGAATAGACAGGCACCTAATTTAATATTGTTCCTTTCAGTGCAGTTTCTTACAAAATAGGTCACCAGCTTTTGTTGCTTTCTGAGCAAACCATAGGAATAAACAACCAGCTGACATTTTTTAATATGACAACAGCTGGATTTAATACAGACATTTATAGCATTTTTTTCACCAAATATTTGAGATCATTAAAAAACTGGGCTGCCTATTAATGCCTCCAAATTGGACTCCAGGGGGGAAAATTTGATCCAATTCCGATGCCTCTGCCTACGCTCCCAGTGTGTTTTACATTTGCAGGTTCTCAGTTTTTCTGCTCCAGGTCATAGCTCCTCTGTATTGAGAAATGAGGATCTCCATGGAGTGACAGGTACAGCCCAATATTCTCTAAAACTGGGGTCCTGAACCTCTGGGATCTGACGCCTGATAATCTAAGGTGGAGCTGATATAATAATAATGAAGTGCACAGTAAATGTAGTGCACTTGAATCACCCCGAAACCATCCCCCCAACCGGGTCTGTGGGAAAATTGTCTTCCATGAAACCGATCCCTCGTGCCGAAACACTAGGGAACAGCTGTGCTTAGATCCGAGCCTTCCCATCAACTAATCTTCTCCTGGCACTTTGAGGATATCCGACAGTAAGCAGAAGGCAGCTTCTTCCAGAAAAGCTGATGAATGTCTCCTGGGGGATGGATGGTTAGATTGAAGTCTAAACGTAAGAGGAAACAAGAGGGTTGGTTATTTTGTTCAGCTTCCAAATCTTTCCAAGTTGCTTCCCTTTTGGATCTACACGTCCTGATCCTGCAAGTCTTTGAATTCTCATCGAGTCAGATGAGAATTGGGAATCCTGGAGCTCAGCTCATCATCTTCATTAGCTCTTCTGTGTCTTTTTTCATCAAATATTTCCTGAGCATTCCCCCTGGCAGCTGGCCTTAATCCAGGCTCTGTGCTGGCGGTGGAGACCGTGGAACAGAATAGCTGTGATCTCTGCCCAATCTGAGAGAACAGAAAATAAAGGACCTACAAACAGATAAACAAGATAGTTTCAGGTACTGAGAAGTGCCATGAAGCAAGGTAGGACCAAATAGTATGTCACAGTCTCTAATATCTAGAGTTCCGAAGCTTCCATGTTCTACTCTTTTCATAAAACTCGATTCACAAATTTGTTTCACTGGTGACCTTCCCACAGCTTTCCAACATAGCTTCTTCTTCTTTTTTTTTTTTTTTTTTGGCTTAAGTTAACTAGAGCCAGTCTCTCCTGCTTGTGACCAAAGAGCCCAACGGATACAGAAATAGTGAAAAATAATCAAGAATTCTTCCTAACAAGATTGTCCTCAGAACTTCAAATACAATTGGAAGAGAAGGGTAAGACCTGCCCTGTTTGGAGGAGACACTTAGCAGGGTTTTGGCTGCCCTGCATGTCAATTGGGAAAAAAAAGCACAACTTGAGAGTTATGAGTTGTTTTCTGGGGGCAAAATGAGGACTAGACCCCAGAAGACAGTGTCTCAGAAAGCTCTGATGAACTGCCCTCAGGGAAGGTCAGTGATCTGAATGAGAGGGGTGCTCGCAGTCAAGCTCGTATTTTGGCAGAGGCTTGTTGCCAGTCACAAAGAGCAGGTGTTTATGTTAGTGATTTTAGTGCTTTGCTAGATACGGAGAGATGCAAGAATCTGGGCTCATAAGATCTTCTCCTGAAAATATCTAACATGTGACGTGTTCTGCCAGTTTTGCCCAGAGCCCCGAATGCTTCCCTCCTGATCTCCGGCCTGAACTCCTTTCAGGATGTGTTGAAGGTCAGTGACTGCAGTGGCTTGTGACTTAATCCTTGTAGGGGCAGATGGCGCTTGACACTCGTATCTAAACACTGCCAGTGCCTGCGGGGGACTTCCTGTCTTAGCTGCCATCCCATCCCCGGCTTCCACGACCTCTCCTGCAGGTAGAGCTCTCACCTGACCAGGGCTTGGCCAGTCGGCACATGGAGGCTTCCCTGAAAGCTGGTGATGCAGAGAAGCAGGGTTAGTGACGACTCTGCGCTGGTGATGGGGGCATCGTGACTTGTCTCCAGAGACAGCTGGGACCAAACAGCTGGAATCCAGTGCTCAGGTTAACACTGCAGAGCTCCACAGTGTAACTGAGACAGGATTCCCGGCTGCAGAGACTCCCAGAAGCCTGATTTGCTGTCCCTCCCAGAGAGCTGGGGAGCTTCCTATTGCTGCTTATTAAATTCCTTTCCTGCTTGAGCCGAGTGGACACAGGCGACCGAGTCCCCTGACAGAGGCGTGGTCAGGACCTTCTGCTCCGCGTGCCTATCCTTTCTGAGTCTGAGCAGCTGGTGATCCTCAGAGCCACCGAACTGTCTGATTGGGGAGTGGGGAACCTTTCCTTGTCGCCTGCCTGCAGCAGCTGACAGACTAACAGAGCAGAAAATGTTTTTTTGCTTCACAATATGAAAATTCGATGGTAAATCAATGGTGGGCCATCTGTGAACACGTTCCCACAAATGCCAAGTGTTCTGAGTTGGTGGACAACAAGTCCCTGGAGAGTTCTTCTCAGCATTGATATTCATAACAATGAAGATGGATTCTCCTGAGGGGTGGGGTAAGGAAGAGGGCTGGTCACAAAGTGGGAGAGAAGCCGCCCTGGCCCCTGAACCCCGTGAGGAGTGAGACACAGAGGGTTGGAGGTTGAGGGGGAGGAGAAGAGTCAGGATCAAGTGAAAAGAATACGTCGGCTGCTGGGTCTGACCTTCCTGGCGGTCCCCCAGTATCCATGATCTCTTCTGGAGCTGTGGAATCCCAGAGCCTTATCTGATCACTTGGAGTCTGTTAGGAACTTGTGCAGGGGCTCATGGCCAGTTCAATCAGTGGGAACGTGAGTGTAAGCTCCGTGTCCAAATTCTGGGAAGTATCGCAAGGACCACAAGCTGCTTTCTAGTTTCCTGCAGCTGGAATGAGAAGCCTTATGCTGAGCCTGGCTGAGCAACAAGGTGGAGGGGGCCTGGGCTCTCAGTGTCTTGAGAGCCACAGTGCGAGCACTGCAGTACGCACCTTTAATGGACACAGATACACTTATCTCTAAGGCACTATCAGTCTTGGAAATTCACAGCAGGCTGCAATCTCACTAACACACAGTCCGTGTTGCTCAGCACTGGGCTAGGACCTGGGCAGAGGAGGAGGTCGTTGAGAAGAAATTGTGTAGTTCCAGTGAAATGTCTGGTAGAAAGAGAACACAAAACTCCCCGGGGGTGGAGGCTGGGTGGTGAGAAGCAGCAGGTAAGAGCTATGGGAATGAGTGCAGCAGATGCTTGGGGCTTGGTCAGGGGAGGTGGGCGGGGGAACTGGGCCCCGAGGCTGCAGGATGAGGGGAGAATGGCAGAGAATATGGCTTACCTTCCAAGGCTCAGAAGGTGAGTTGTCCTTCCTTACCAAGTCAGCAGGAGGTGATTAAACCTCACTGGAGTGGGTTTCTAGAGGGTCTCTTAACCCACAGTTAAGATGCACAGGGCCCAGCACCAGCCAGGGCTCAATTATTTGCCTCGTGAAATAAAGATGAGATATCTGTATAGTAATCCACCAACCAAATGAAAGAGGCGGTAATGCGGTTTGGTGGTTAAAGGAAGGATGCCAGAACCTGAAGACTGGGGTTTAAATGCTTAAAAGTCTAGCTTTACCATTTAGCAGGTGATGAGTAATCTGGGCAAGGTAATTAACAAGCTCATTCTCCTGTGAATGGGTGATGGTGATGATAAAGCCTCTCCTTATAGGGACCGGCCTTCCCGGGTGGCGCTCTGGGAAAGAATCTGCCCGCCAGTGCCAGAGACAGAAGAGACTCCGTTTCGATTCCTAAATAGGGAAGATCCTCTGGAGTAGGAAATGGCAACCCATGCCAATATTCTTGCCTGGGAAATCCCACGGTCAGAGGATGGCAGGCTCCTGTCCTTGGGGTCACAGAGTCAGGTATGACTGTGCACACACGCCTATAGGGATTGTTGAGTGGGGTATATACATACAGATGGAGGAGTAAATATTTAGCTCAGTGCTTAGAAAATATGTGCTGGATATAGAACTGTGGCATTATCATTTTGTAGTTGTTGATTGCAAAAAGAGGACCCCTAGGTTATGACCAACCTAGACAGCATATTCAAAAGCAGAGACATTACTTTGCCAACTAGGGTCCATCTAGTCAAGGCTATGGTTCTTCCTGTGGTCCTGTATGGATGTGAGAGTTGGACTGTGAGGAAGGCTGAGCGCCAAAGAATTGATGCTTTTGAACTGTGGTGTTGGAGAAGACTCTTGAGAGTCCCTTGGACTGCAAGGAGATCCAACCAGTCTATTCTGAAGGAGATAAACCCTGGGATTTCTTTTGAAGGAATGATGCTGAAGCTGAAACTCCAGTACTTTGGCCACCTCATGCAAAGAGTTGACTCATTGGAAAAGACTCTGATGCTGGGAGGGATTGGGGGCAGGAGGAGAAGGGGACAACAGAGGATGAGATGGCTGGATGGCATCACTGACTCGATGGACGTGAGTCTGAGTGAACTCTGGGAGATGGTGATGGACAGGGAGGCCTGGCCTGCTGCGATTCATGGGGTCGCAAAGAGTCAGACGTGACTGAGCGACTGAACTGAACTGAGGGTCTTTAAGCCAATTTCCTCTTTCTAAAATGTCCTGGCAGCGTTTCCCCTGATGTGTTCAAACCCCCACCCTGGTTTTGAGCCCTGGTAAGCCTCGGGTCCTCTCTATGAAACCTATTCTGACCCCAGAGATCTTCTGACATCATATTATTTCTTTTCGGGGTCTAGATGAGGTCTGTCCTGGTCATCTTCTAGATTCTTATTTTATTTCATCCCCTGATCTCCAGTCACATGAAGCACCCACATCACCCTTGGACCCCTGCTGAATTCTCCAAATTCATCCCTTCTATTTCCTTCTGCAGTTAAAAATCCATGTAACCACCCCCCACACACTTTTAACACCTAATTTTAAAACATACATGTAAATCATCACACCAGAAATATTTAACACTCATATTCTAAAAGAAAACTTTTAGATCACTTTTCAATTATGTCTGGTGGAAGCTCAGGACCACAGAAATTTGATATACATCATCAATGATTTGGAAAATGTATGAGAAACTCAGCTCTAATTGATGGAAATTTCTCATTATTCCATTTTCTTTCAAACTTGTCCTTTTCTGGCAGAATTTGATGGGGATGTGCTCTATTTTTATGCTTGGAAATCTTTCATCGATCTTCAATGCCACAAAACCATGGGTGAGTTAACATAGAAAATTTACAAATGTCTGTGACCACACACTCCAAATGTTTAATACATGATTCTATTTGTGAGTAGTGCATGAATGATCAAAACAATATAAATATTGTGGGCAGGGCTGTTTGTTCACATAGTCACAAATGAGTATTGTTGATATAAAGGGACAAGATTCAGCTATTCCCTCCTTTAAAAAATAACTTTAGTTTGATTTGATATAAGCATGGTGAATCTTGGGCTTCACAAGTGACTCAGTTGGCAAAGACCCTGCCTGCCAGTGCAGGAGACGTAAGAGACAGGGGCTCGATCCCTGGCTTGGGAAGTTCCCCTAGAGAAGGAAATGGCAACCCGATCTAGTATTCTTGCCTGAGAGATCCTATGGACAGAGGAGCCTCGTGGGCTACAGTCCATGGGGGTTGCAAAGCACTGGACACGACTGAGCGTGAGGCACAGGAAGGATAGTGGACCTTGATCCACGTAAATAGATGGGAATTGAAGAGCTTCAATTATGTCACTCGATGCTTTGTGTGCCTTCCACAGAAATGGGCTGCCTTGCTTTCTGGCTTTTGAATGAGTTTGCTGATGCGTGGGGAGAATGGGTGGGAGACGAGGAAGTACGAGGGCGGGTCTTCATTCTACTGGACCCCACAGGGAGTGGCCCCAGCTGGGTGCATCCCCTCCAGGTCACAGCTCCTGTCTGCCTTTAAGTCCCAGAAACCTTCCCCAACTTCACCCCACCCAGGGTCCTGGTGGTACAGCCAGGGCCCCGCAATAGCCTTTGTCATTCCCCTCCACCCTGCTCACAAGTTTTAAATAGTACCTATGTGAAGCTCTCCTCCAATTAGCCAATATGAGTGCCATCTGTTTTCTGCTGGCATCCCAACCGATCAATCTTCCTTTTATAAAGGGGGAGAAGGGGGTTTGTAAAAGAGAATGTGGAAAAGAACCCACAGAGAGCATACGCCGGTTGCGAGGGGTCTGGATATTGATTCTCTTAAAACAGTTTGTGCCTGTGAACCCTTACAAAGTCACCGAGTGCCCCCAGGGGTCTGAGTACTCCAATTTGATGATCGCTGATCTAATATCCGACCATCTGCCCCTCTCTCCTCGGCCCCATAATTGCAAGAACCATGTTGGGAACCAGAAAGTCGTTAAAGCTGGTGAGTGTGTTAGCATCCAGACTAAAGGATGCCAAGGGGTGCCAGGTAGCCACGGTGTGTGTGCTTCCATCAGTCTCATAGCAGGGAAGCCACTTCCCTCCTTGAGATGTTGTTGGGGAGGGGCTGATCTCAGGAGGCAAGGACCCCAGGGTCACCTGCTTGAGTCAAGCACTTATCACCCTTGGCAGGGAGCCTGCCTGTTTTACCCACCAGCCTCTCTGCAGCACTGATTTAGAAATTCTAGACAACCCAGTGAGAGTTCTTTATTGCAGCGGTGGGCAACTGATCTACAATAACATGTAAAAAGATAGGGGTCCCCAGGCAACAACAGCAGCTGCCAATTAAGCTGAAATTGGAGTTAAAACGTGCACTGGATCCACCTGCTAGGAGGAGTTGGAGGGCAGTGGGGAAAGGGGCTGGGGTGGTGATTCCATGCTCCCCATCCCAGAAGCTGCCTAGAAACTCCAGGGTCATTGCTGAATAATCTATAGGTGTCTTCATCCCCAGGTGAAGTGATTAAGAGCCCGCCTGCCAATGCAGGAGAGACACAAGAGACACGGGTTCAATCCCTGGGTCAGGAAGATCCCCTGGAGAAGGGCATGGCAACCCAGTCCAGTATTCATGCCTGGAAAATTCCATGGACAGAGGAACCTAGCGGGCTACAGTCCATGGGGTCACAAAGAGTATTGGACATGACTGAAGTGACTTAGCCCTTCATCCCCAGAAGGCAATGGCTGTGGATGTGCTTGCATAGCTGCACTAGTGGGTCTTATCTCCCAGGCTCATTCAGAGTAAACCAACCTTCCTTCCTGTCCTCGATCTTGGTGCCCACTTCGTTACTTACACAAAGGCAGAGGCTCAGCTCTCCCTCCATCTGGTTGTTACCTGGTCTTTTTAAGGGAAATGAGGTAATGGATGTACACATTCCCATAGCACTTGGCTGGAAAGGCAGGCAATAATTCCAGCCTGTTTCCCATCCCATTTCTCCTTCTCTTTGGGGCCAGGCTGGGGTGGAGTGAGTCAAAAGGAATTCTGAGCCTGTCCAGGCAGGAGCTGATGATCCTCTTGAATTAAATCAGGGGCTGTGGGTAGAAAGGGAGACAGGGAGAGGATGCCTGCCATCTCCCTTGAAGGGAACAGGTGTTCTCCTCTCTTGTGGGTTATTTGGCTCACTCACCTTGGGGTTGGCCTTGTTTCTGTATTCAGAAAAAGAAACTGAGGCTCAGAGGAGGTGGTAACTCATCTAGAGTTACACAGCTGGCAACAAGGCAAGAGCAGAGTTTGCACACAGGGACCCTCTTCAGATCCATTCAATGATGGTTGCACTTTCCTAAGGGACAGTCATTGGAGAAACAGCAACGAATATTATAAAATTGGCAAAGTCCTGCCCTAATAAGCTGTGTTAAGAAAGATGGAGGAGGACTTCTCTGGGGGCACAGCAGATGAGAGAAATCCACCTGTCAATGCAGGGGACATGGGTTCGATCCCTGGTCCAGGAAGATCCCATGGGACAGCTAAGCCTGTGCACCACAACTACTGAGCCCCTGCTCTAGAGCCCGTGAGCTACAATGACAAGCTAGTGCACTGCCAGCTACTGAGCCCCTGCTCTGGAGCCTGTGCTCCACAACAAGAGACCCCCACCACAGTGAGAAGCCCTTGCATTGCAACAAAGGGCGGCCCCTGCTGCCCACAACTAGAGGAAAGCCCGCCCAAAGCAATGAAGAGCCAGTACTCACACTCACATCCATCGAGTTGGTGATGCCATCCAACCGTCTCACCCTCTGTCATCCCTTCTCCTCCCACCTTCAGTCTTTCCCAGCATCGGGGTCTTTCCAAATGAGTCAATTCCTTGCATCAGGTGGCCAAGGTATGGGAGTTTCAGCTTCAACATTTAAGTACATTAAAAACTGCTCACGGTCGTTAAGTCTAGGAGCCCTCTGCCACCACGCAGTCTTGCTGACTGTATTCCTTATTTGGTATATGGCGTCCCCGTGGCTTGCTTATGCTATGATTGGAAGTTTGTAGCTCTTAATCCCCTTCATCCGGTTCACTCATTCCCCCACTCCTCACCCTTTGGGCAACCACCAGTTTGCTCTCCGTGTCTATGAGGCTGCTTGTTTTGCTTGTTCATTTGTTTTGGTTTTTAGCTTTCACATATAAGTGAAGTCATAAGATATTTGTCTTTCTGACTTAATTCATGTAGCATAATTCCCTCAAGGGAATTATGTCATAGCAATGGCACTGATATTGTAGCAATGCCAAGATTTTATACTCTTATGGTTGAGTAATATTCCGTTGTGTGTATATATAATGTGTGTATATATATGTATACTCACAACCTGGAATCAAGATTGCTGGAAGAAATACCAGCCACTTCAGATATACAGATGATACTACTCTAATGGCAGAAAGGGAAAAGGAACTAATGAGCCCCTTGATGAGGGTGAAAGAGGAGAGTGAAAAAGCTGGCTTAAAGCTCAACATTCTAAAAATGAAGATCGTAGCATCCGGTCCCAAGACTTCATGGCAAATACACAGGGAAAATGTGGAAACGGTGACAGATTTTATTTTCTTGGGCTTCAAAATCATTGTAGACAGTGTGTAAAGTTATGACATTAAAAGACTCTTGCTCCTTGGAAGGAAAGCTAGGTCAAAGCTAGACAGCATATTGAAAAGCAGAGATACCACTTTGCCGACAAAGGTCCATATAGTCAAGCTATGGTTTTTCCAGTAGTCATGTATGGATGTGAGAGTTGGACCATAAAGAAAGCTGAGCACCAAAAAATTGATGCTTTCGAATTGTGGTGTTGGAGAAAACTCTTGAGTCCCTTGGACTGCAAGGAGATCCCACCAGTCCATCCTAAAGGTAATCAACCTTGAATATTCATTGGAAGGATTGATGCTGAAGCTGAAACTTCAATACTTTGGCCACCTGAGGCAAGGAATTGACTCATTGGAAAAGCCCCTGATGCTCAGAAAGATTGTGAGGGCAAGAGGAGAAGGAGGCGGCAGAGGTTGAGATGGTTGGATGCACCACCAACTCAATGGACATGAATCTGAGCAAACTCTGGGAGACAGTGAAGGACAGGGAAGCCTGGCATTCTGCAGTTCATGGGGTCGCAAAGGGTGGGATACAACTTTGTGACTGAACAACAGGATAATCTTAGAGCCTGTAGAGTAGTCTCAGGAAGAATCATATTTACTCCAATAATGGAGTCATTGCCAAAATGATCATGGTTTTCTCCAGGATCCTCAGAGGGGGTGAGAACCACATGGAAATCTGTCCGTTTATGCCACAGTCACGTGCTACCTGGGCACCTCCTGAGCTGGAGCTCATTTGCATATCCTTTTCACTAACCTTGAACCTGAACCCAGACATTTATAAATGCCAAGCTCATCCTCCAGGGCCAGCTGGATGGGCATACTACCTGCACAGCTGCACGGAGTCCCACACACAGAGGGGCCCTTCAGTTCAGTTCAGTTGCTCAGTCGTGTCCGACTCTTTGTGACCCCATGAATTGCAACACGCCAGGCCTCCCTGTCCATCACCATCTCCTGGAGTTCACCCAAACTCATGTCCATCGAGTCCGTGATGCCATCCAGCCATCTCATCCTCT
Source organism: Ovis canadensis (assembly GCF_042477335.2). Lineage (NCBI taxonomy): Eukaryota > Metazoa > Chordata > Mammalia > Artiodactyla > Bovidae > Ovis > Ovis canadensis. Next base: position 91,972,653 of record NC_091257.1, on the reverse strand, counting down.
GTCGTCCCCTTCTCCTCTTGCCCCCAATCCCTCCCAGGATCAGGGTCTTTTCCAATGAGTCAACTCTTTGCATGAGGTGGCCAAAGTATTGGAGTTTCAGCTTTAGCATCAGTCCTTCCAAAGAACACCTAGGACTGATCTCCTTTAGGATGGACTGGTTGGACCTCCTTGCAGTCCAAGGGACTCTCAAGAGTCTTCTCCAACACCACAGTTCAAAAGCATCACTTCTTCAGCCCTTACTTAGTTTAATACTCTACTATTACTGTCTTGAAAGTCTTAGAATGTTTGGACACAGGACTCTGCATTTTTATCTGGCATTGGGCCCCAAACGTAGCTGAACCTGCCACCTTCCAAGGAACAAGGTTTGCCCCATCTCAGGTTTTAAGAAACACAAGCTCCCCAAGTGTTTGATCACTGGGTGTGCCAGTGGAGGGTCCCACTCAGTGGAATTCACAAGCCACCATTGTCTTGGCTAAACCACACAAGTCTTACCAGTGCTCAGGTTATGTCCTGGGAACCAAGTCATGATTTTAGGATCTGAGCCTGACCAAAGATGGAACATCATTAGAGTCTGGCCTAGATACTCCTCATTCATTTCTTCCTCTCTTATCCATTTCTTCTGCTTCAGGATGGGTTTGATCAGGGTCTCACTGAGCCCTGGCTGCTCTGTTGATAAGTTTGGAGCTGGAGCAGTTTCTGTTCAGTGCCCCCAATTTTGTCTATACTTGAGTAAAATAATGCCCCCCTCCTGTGGGGATGAACCTCCAAGGTTGGCTTGTCCTGCGGTCTCATTCTGCTGAGGCCTCACTCATGACCCCAGGGCCATCATCCTCAACCATCCAGGAGCTGCCACGAGAACCCAAAACCCTTCCATACCATAGTCCCAGGAATGTCCCCCAGGTCACCCTTCCCCTCTGAAAGTTTTTTGAGAGAAGGGTTTAAGCAACTGTAATAAAAATGAGAAAGACTGTTTCCCAGCACAAAATGAAAACATGGGGACCCTTGTTCAATGACTGTTAGGAATTTTAAAACAGAGTTAAACCAAACAGGGACCCTTCCAAATGCGGGTTGCATGCCCTTGACGCCAGTGCTGTTTCCAAGGTCTAGCAACTTAATCACAAGGCAAACCCAGGCTGTGTGTCTTTTGAAAGTAATTACAGCCTCATTTTTCTTTCATCTCTATTGCGTGAGTCCCAGGCAGTCAGACCCTGCGCAGCTAAGCGAAGCCAGAGCCCAAGGCTGCCTGGTGTGGTCTCGGAGTGCATGGAAGGAGGAGGCAGAGATTCGTCAGTGAACTTTAGGGCTGTGTGTGCTGCCCAGGATGCTGGCAAAGCACAAAATTACCCCCCAAGCCCTCAATTTCAGAGCAGCATTTTCCACACATCCTATGCTGAAGACATCCTTTCTGTGTTACTATTAATATTATTTCAAATTCCAGCAAAATGGTTCTACATCTGCTAGGTGTCCCTTTTTTTTTTTCTCTTTCTCTCTTTCGATTATGGATAAATCGAGTTTTTATCCATCATTGTGTACGTCTGCATCCGTGTGGCAAGGGCTGTGGAGAACCGAGGCGGGTGGGGGGACTGGTCAGGAGGTATTTGCAAAGGCATGTGGATTGCTTCACATTTTTTTTTTTACTCCAGCTGCCTTTAGTTGGAGGGTTATGAGGCGTCTTGGAGGAGAGAGAAAGTTTTCCAAAACCACTGCTTCTGTTAGCTAGAAGAGAATCCAAAAATCTTTAATATCATCAGAAAATTCTGCTTGTCTTTTTTTTTAAATTATTTAAAGCTATCCAGACTCTGACAGCTTCTCATGACCTCCAGTGCCACCATCCTGCTCCAAGTCACTATAGTCCGTGACCGTGGCCTTCTCACTTTATCCTTGTTTTGTGCCACGCAGAAGCCCGTCATCTTAAAAATTGTTAGATATGTTTACACCCCTGCTCAAAATGTTCCAGTGAGTTTCACTGGCACGTGAAACACAACCCAAACACGTTCCTACTGTCCGCAAAGCTCTCTTTGATCTGGAACTCACTGTCTCTCTGACCTCACCACCTGCCCTCTTCAAGTTCAACTGCCTGGCTATGATAGTCCCTTAAACTCCTGAACAAATTAAGTTCGTTAGTGTTTCACAGCCTTTGCCTCTACCGTTCCCTGTCTGAAATGCACTTTCTACAGGCATTTGTTGTTTAGTTGCCATCTCCGGCTCTTTTGCGACCAGGCTTCTCTGTCCATGGGATTTCCCAGGCAAGAATATTGGAGTGGGTTGCCATTCCTTTCTCCAGAAGATCTTCCTAACTCAGGGATCAAACCCACATCTCCTGCATTGGCAGGCAGATTCTTTACCACTGAGCCAACTGGGAAACCCTTCCATATGCATCCACGTGTGGAAATAAGCAAAATAATTGCCCCCCAAGGACGCTCATGCTCTAACCCCTGGAACCTGGGAAAATAATGAGATTTTCCCGGGTTATTCAGGTGGAACCAATGTAGTCATATGAGCCTTTGAAAGGAGAAGAGGAAGACAGAGACTCAGAGTTCCAGAAGGATTCAAGGAAACTGAGGCCTGGAGATGGGATGGTGGTTTGCAGAGTCAGGTTAATTAGAATTTCAGCCCTGGGGCTGCTTTGCTCTGCTTTTATTAAGTCAGCAATCACGTTAATCAGCTCATTCAGTAAATTTTCTGGAAAGTGATTGTGAAACAAGACATGCTGTCACAGAGGGAGACCCGAATCGAATTGCACTTATTGTCCAATGGAACCTGCTTTTCAAACCCTTCAGAAACCTATTACCCACCAGGCCCCCAAGCTGTACTTTGCCCATAGAGATTTGTAGCTGAGCAGCCCAGGGTATTACTCATTATGGTGGTGGTGGTTTAGTCGCTAACTTGTGTCCGACTCTTGCAACCCCATGGACTGCAGCCCGCCAGGCTCTTCTATCTAGGGGATTCTCCAGGCAAGAATACTGGAGTGGGTTGCCATTTCCTTCTCCAGGGGATCTTCCTGACCCGGGTCAAACTCGGGTCTCCTGCATCGCAGGCAGATTCTTTACCAACTGAGCTACAAGGAAGCCCGACATGACTTGTTATAATACACAATATTTTGCCACTGTTGTTGTTTAGTCACGAAGTTGTGTCTGGCTATTTTGAAACCCCATGGACGGTAGCCTGCCAGGGTTCTCTGCCCACTGAATTTTCCAGGCAAGAAGACTGGAATGGGTTGCAATTTCCCTTTCCAGAGGATCTTCCTAACCCAGGGATCAAACCCAGGTCTCCTGCATTGGCAGGCGGCTTCTTTACCCCTGAGCCACCAGCGAAGCCCGGTAACATACTGTGCACTGATGCTTGTGTGTCTGCTTCATTACACAGTGAAGTCCACATGTTTAATCTTCCTCATCTGCTTATCCAAAAGAGAATTATTGGTAGATAAAGGTGGCTGTTTGCTTGCTTTATTATCTATGATCTCAGAGCAGTGTCTTAACTCCTGATGGTGAGAGTTTAGAGTAATCACCATCACTCTCTGAGGTCATACATAAAATAGTACATGGATGACTAGTGAAGCCAGTTTATAATTCTTCCATCTCCCAATCTAATCCTCCCTTCATGAAGATGCACTGTTAGGCACTGGGTATTAGTATAAATCAGACTATTCAGTTAGGTGTAATTAAGGGGGGAAATGGGTACCTCTTTGCAAAGATGAGCCCCATTTTGCCGAAATAATTCCATCTCTATGTCAACGCACAGCTCAGGGAGGCAGCATGAAATACAATTATCTTTCTTCTGACTTAATGGGGGGTTATGCTGTTATTTTTCATTATCATAATTTCTCAAGACATATAAACAGATTTTTTTCCCCTAATGTAATTACAGTCCTACATACGAGACAGTTTATGTCTAAATGAAAACTCGGGCAGAGTTAACATGAGTTTGTTGTAGATGATACTGGCATTTCAATTTTAAAACACATGCCCAGTCCCCACTCCAGGAGCTGAGGAGTTTGAATCCAGCTCTGAAGGTGACTCCTGTAGCATCTTTTCCTCTTGAAAAGCAACTGTTACAGCCCCCTTGCGCCAGCTCTATGCCTGCCCTCCCCTGAGCTACCCGGCCAGGCTGCAACCATTTTTCCTACCTTTAACCTTTCTGTTGCATATGCCAATTTGTTTGACTTGATGAAAGACTGACTTTTACATCCTTCATAAAATCCCTTTGCTGCAACCTAAACTCGGCCGAAAAGTGCTCAAGCTAAAATGGCCCAGGGATCTTTCAGCTCTTCACAGAGATTAAAAAAAAACAAAACAAAACACAAGAATGATTTTTTTAAAATTGTTACATAGGAATCCAGGAAATAGAAGAGCATTAAGGGTGAGCCAGATAGATACAGATGGGCATTTTGCACAAAGGGAACTGGTCTGAGGAGGAAAACAGGTTTGCAGGTATTGAGAGAAAGGTCCCCTCGAATTGATGCTTTTGAACTGTGGTGTTGGAGAAGACTCTTGAGAGTCCCTTGGACTGCAAGGAGACCCAACCAGTTCATTCTGAAGGAGATCAACCCTGGGATTTCTTTGGAAGGAGTGATGCTGAAGCTGAAACTCCAGTACTTTGGCCACCTCATGCAAAGAGTTGACTCATTGGAAAAGACTCTGATGCTGGGAGGGATTGGGGGCAGGAGGAGAAGGGGACGACAGAAGATGAGATGGCTGGATGGCATCACTGACTCGATGGACGTGAGTCTGAGTGAACTCTGGGAGATGGTGATGGACAGGGAGGCCTGGCGTGCTGCGATTCATGGGGTTGCAAAGAGTCGGACACGACTGAGCAACTGAACTGAACCAGCCAGGACCAGAAGGATCACTGAGAGAGATGATGTCAGGGTGAGGAGGGACACAGAGGAGAAAGGCTGTCCCGGATGGTGGGGTTAGAAGTGGGAGAGGCCACAGAATCAGGAGGTGGGAGGTTCTGAGAATTATCCTGAGCCCCCTCCCAGTTGTGGCTGAGTGACTTCCCAGGCTGGGGGGCATCTGAGCCCCTGAGGCCCCTCATGTTTCCCAGGAGGAACCTGCACTCCCGAATGGGGCCAGGAGTCCCCACCTGCCTGCAGGGAACCTGGGAAACTTAGGCCGAGGCCTTGGACCGAGAGAACTGGGAAGTGAGCTGCGGGGAAAAACACGATCAGAGGACACTGTGCAGATCCTCTGATCCTGCGAGTGTCTGAGCTGGTGAGTCAGGTCCTGACCTGAGGCCTGATCCACAGCATCTGCCTGCAGCGGACACACACATGTGCTTACACTTGCACATGTGCACGCTTGCTGTTGCACACTCACTGCCATTGTTTGTTCAGCAGACACACACAAGAGCTTACATGTGCACATGTGCACGCTTGCTCTTGCACACTCACTGCCATTGTTCAGCAGACACACACATGCGCTTAGAACTTGCACATGTGCACACTTGCTCTTGCACACTCACTGCCATTGTTTGTTCAGCAGTTCATCCATTCACTCTGCAAATGTTTATAGAGCGCACTCTCTTGCCAAGTACCGCGTTACGTTCCAGGAACATTCAGAGAAACAATTTAATTCCTGGGGGCCCAAAGCTCCTGGTATACTTGGAGGGCAACTGGGAAAAAAGATGTTATCTAAAAGTAAGCAGATAGCCACAAATCCTAGTTTTGCCCAATGACCTCTGTCTGCAATTTCCTATCTACCAGGAGGCTGAAGACCACACCCCCTGCATACAGTAAGTGTGTGTTAAGTTGCTTCAGTCGTGTCCGACTCTTTGCGACCCCATGGACTGCAGCCCACCAGGCTCCTCTGTCCCTGGGATTCTCCAGGCAAGAATCCTGGAGTGGATTGCCATGCCCTCCTCCTGGGATCTTCCCAGCTCAGGGACTGGACCTTTGTCTTTTACATCTCCTGCACTGGCAAGCATTCTTTACCACCAGCGCCACCTGGGAAGCACACAGTAGGACAAGCCCATTTTGACAATCCCTTTTCTCCTCCTCCACCTTCCTGAGAATTCTGAATATTCCCTGCCCCCTCTCCTCTCTCGGCAGCCTTTCCTGCAACTTGTTTTAATCACTTTTTGAGTTAAAAGTCAATATTTAATTAACCAAGTCATTACATTTAGCTTCCGCTTGAATCTGGGTATTTGCACGTCTGTGCATGTCCAGGCCCCTGCCCGCGCGCCTCTCCATCTATCTGCTGCCCCTTTCCCGCAGGGTCGCTCTCGCTTCCTTTGGGGCAGAGAAGGAAGGATGCTCTCAAGCGGGTTCTCTGGGCACCAGCGAAGCAGGGAGGATGGGCTTCCCCTGGAGGACGCCCCGCGCCTCTCCCCGGAGCAGGAAGAGTTGCTCTCTTCTTGTAGTTAGTAGCGATGGGGGTTTCTTGCTGCATCTCCACTCCCCATTACAGAGCCTGTGTGTGTGTGCGCGCTTAGTCACTCAGTCGTGTCCGACTCTTCACAACTCCTTGGACTCTAGCCTGCCAGGTTCCTCTGTCCATGGGGATTCTCCAGGCAAGAAGACTGGGGTGGGTTGCCACACCCTCCTTCAGGGGATCTTCCCAACCCAGGAATTGAACCCAGGTCTTCCACATTGCAGGCAGATTCTTTACCATCTGAGCCACCGGGGAAGCCCAAGAATACTGGAGTGGGTAGCCTGTCCCTTCTCCAGGGGATCTTACCAACCCAGGAAATCCAAATGGGATCTCCTGCATTTCTGGAGGATTCTTTACGCTGAGCTAACAGGGAAGCCACAGAGTCACTGGAGGGTTTTACTTAAATTGAAACCATTCATTCTACATAGAAATGGGGTGGGGAGGAGACTGAAGACCACTCATCTGGTGAGAGAGGTTCTCCCAGCTTTGCTTGTCCCACATGTGGAGGATAGAGCTCATCACAACAGTCTGTCCAGGTGTGTAATTTAGCATCCTCATTAGCAGCGCAAGGTGAGATGGAAAGGAGAAAGGCTTGGCTGGAGGCATGTTGGACCTTCGCACGTGAAGGAGTTTTTAATGATGTTCTTTGTGAGAAAGTTACCCCCTTTTCCTGGTTCCTGGGTACTTTTATCATGAACAGATGCTTTTTCTTCAACTAAAATGATTTTTGGGGGATGATATTGATTTTTTTTTTCCGACCATTGAACCAGTCTTGCATACCTGAGGAAAAAAAATCCCACTTGCTCATATTATGAAATTCTCTTTACACACTGTTGTATTTAATTTGCTAATATATTTGAGAAGTCTGTGTTTAAATTCATGAAAGATATTGGCCTGTACTTTCCTATTTCTGTATTGCTTCTGTCTGACTTGGGCATCAAGGTAATAAAATGAGCTGATAAGTGTTTCTTATTCCATTTTCTGGAAGAGATTGTATAAAGTTGGTGTTAAAAATTTTAATGTTAGATAAAATTCTTTAGTGAAACAATCTGGAGATTTCTTTCTCAGTAGCTTTTTAATTACAAAAGCAATTTCATAAATAGTTTTAGGACTATTCAAGTTACCTATTCCATCTTGATTGAGTCTCGTCGTTTGTGGTTTTTGAATAATTGGTCCATTTCTCTAAAGTATAAAATTCATGAGCATTAAGTTGTTTATCGCTTCCCCTTATTATCCCATTGATGTCTAGATGATCTGTAGTGTTACTGTTTTATTCCTGGTGTTAATGAGCTGTTTCTTCTCTCTTTTTTCTCAGTCTTCCTAGAAGTTTATCGACTTTATTGATATTTTCAAAGAAGCTGTTCTTTTGTCGTTGCTATTTCCCCCCTATCATCTTTATCTTCCACTTCATTGAATCCTGCTCTTTACTATTTTCTTCCTTCTGCTCACTTTGGGTTTACTTTGCTCATCTTTATCTAGTTTCTTGAAGTGATAACTTAGATTACTAATTTGAGCTCTTTCCTTACTTAATGTAAGCATTTAGTACTCTGAATTCCTCTCAGTATGGTTTTAGCCACCTCTCACAAATTTTGATAGGTTGTATTTTCATCCTCATTCAATTCTATGTGTTTTTAAAATTTTCTTTTGAGACCTCCGCTTTGACTCATGGCTATATAGAAGGGCACTGTCTAATATTCGTATGTTTGAAGATTTTCCTGTTGTCTTTGTTATCGATTTCCATTTCTAGTTTGACTCCATCATGATGAGAAAATATGCTACTAGTGATTTGAATTCTTTTAAATGTGTTAAGATTTGCTTTATGAATCAGGATATGGCCTCCCTTGGTAAATGTTCCATGTGGGCTTGGGAAGATGTATATTCTGTTGTTGGATGAAGTAGTCTATAAATGTCAATTAGGTCCAGCTGATTGATGGTGCTGTTCAGTTTAACTATATCTTCACTGATTTTCTGTCTGCTGGATATGGAAATTACTGATAGAGGGTGTCAAATACTGATGCGTTAGACGTTGAGGTCTCCAGCTATGCTTATGGATTTATCCGTCTCTCTCGGTGTCATCAGTTTTGGCTTCCTGTAATTTGAAGCTCTGTTGTTTGGCGCACACACATTTAGGATTACTACGTCTTCTAGGTGGCTTGATCTCATCGTTATACAATGCCCCTTGTCATCTCTAGTAATTTTCGTTGCCTGATGTCTACTTAATCGGTTACCAATATAACAACTCCTGCTTTTATTGAAGTAATGTTTACATCACACTTTATTCATTCTTTTACTTGTAGCCTACCGATATTAGTTTCAAGGTGAGTTTCTCGCACACTGCATGCAATTTGAGTGGTATTTTTTAATCCACTCTGGTCCTCTTTTGATTGATATATTTAGGCCATTGGCACCTTAATTATTGATGGGTTAGGACTAAAGTCTGCCATTTAAATTTTTATTTTCAATTTGCTCCCTCTGTTTCTCTTTTCTTGGCTTCCTGGGGCTTTTTAAAATGTTTTTTAAATGTCATTTTGATTTATTTATGATACAGTATTTTGTATATTTTTCTCAGTGATTGCTTAGGTATTATAGTATGCATGTGCATGACTTAACATGCTGCTATCAATGTTTCAACACTGCAAGGTAAGTAAGAAGCCTTCCCTTTATCTTTCACGCTTTAAAAATACAATTGTTGGGACTTCCCTGGTGGTTCAGAGGTTAAGACTATGCGCTTCCACTGCAGGGGCCTCAGGTTTGATCCCTGGTCAGGGAACTAAGATCCCGCATCCGCACTGTGTGGCCAAGAAATAAATACAAATAAACCTGTATTCACATACTACTTCAATAAAAAGATTGTATTTTGAAAAAAAAAGTACAAGTGTCTGAAGTGTTTTTTATGAGCAGTACATCACGTGATGTGATTATCTTTGTTTCAGCCATCACATATGATTTAAGAAACTCATGAAGTGAAGAATAATAGTCTAATAACACCCATTTTTAACCTGAGCAGGCAAGTGACAGGGCTGGACTAAGGTGAGCCGAGTGCCTTACACCTGTCCTCCTGGAGTGGGTGCCCCTTCAAACCTGTGCCCTGGGTGCCTCTCTGGTCTCAGCCCGTCCAGGCCCTACTCAGTTATATGCTTGGATCTGAGTTTTAGAAAGAGCCTGCTGGCTGCCCTGGAGAGGATGGAGGGTTGGGGCAGAGGTTGGGGAGAAAGAGGGAAACCGCTTAGGTGGCTGTTGCTGTCCCTGCAATTTAAAACTAGCACGAATTTTTGTTACGGGACCTGTTGACAGGAGGCCTTCATACACATCCCCATTGGCTTCAGTTCTTATAATAGCCGTGTCTCCCTGTTTCGTACTTGAAGAAACTGGCTTGTTAATGGGGGACAGAGCTGGTGAATGGCAGAGCAAGGACTAAGCGAGTCATCCAGCCCAAAGCAGATGCTTTTCCTGGCTGTGCTCTCCCAGAATCCTCCCGCCCTGAATTACCTGCTACCTGAAAGCTGGGGCTGCATCCGATCACTTCTGCATCCTCCATGGTACCTGTGAAAGGAGATGATCAGAAAAGTCTGCTCCTCCAGGTCGGGTGTTCTCCTTTTTTCTCTGGGGAATGACTTGTCTGTTGCACTGATTGGATGGTTTGGAGACAGCCTGATGATCTGACTTGGGTCTTGGGCTACCACCAATATTGCCAGCAGGGCCGGGGAGGAGAAATTCTGTCTACAGAAGTGGTCTCCAAAGAGTTTTCTGCCAGTCTATCGACCAAGAAAATTGCAAATATTTTTCTTTTGATTTTAGCAGAGTTAAATCTTTGCTCCACTACAGCTTCAACTGTTCAAAGAAACTCTCATTGTTCATGCCAGAAGGTGTTAATATAAATCATTATCTGTGGGCTGGCATTGGGCTGCCTTTGTGTAAATATCCACCTGATTTTTTTTTTTTTTAATCTGTAACTATGGTGGCAAGGGGAAACAATTCAAACAACAAAACACAATATCCTGAGAAGCAAGAGATCGTGACCCCCTCCATCTCCTATTTGTCTGCTCTCCACAGTTGAAGATACTGGATTAGGAGTTCAGTGATTCTTGCAGGTACTGTCTTTGCATGTGCAAAGGGCCTGAGGCAGAACTAAGAAGGCAGGTGTGGCTAGAGCATAATGAATCTAGGAAGGGAGTTGAACATGAGATTGGAGATGATAGCTCCTGTAGGCTCTCGTGTGTGGTAAGAAGTTCCAGCCACTGATCAGGTGAGGGTGAGGCTGTGGCCTCTGTCCACTTTCAAAGGATAACTGAGTTTGGAATATTGTTGCTGGCAGAAAATATAAAGATTTTCTAGGTAAGACTTGTCAATGAATTCTTAAATTGTGGTGATGATACAATTGCAAATCTGTGGCCTTTTAAGATTCAGTATTGAAGCCATGACTCAGCCTTCCAGCTGCCAAGAGTAGGTGATTTGTATGAAACCAAGGTGCTCCTCGTATAACAATATGTATTAATGATCACGCATATAGATGTTTCCCAGGCAGCTCTCAAAAAGAATTTGCAGCTAGGAAGCAGTCAAATTCCAGGGCTTACATCAACAACTTGGCATTTAACGATGTGGTGGCATTTAGTATGGGCCACATGGGGTCATGGGTGGGGGCTGTTTCCATAAACAGTGTGGTGGGAGCTTTGTTTCCAGGCTGAACTTTGTGAAGTGCAGCAGGGCCATGGTACTTGGGGCTCCGTGTGCTGCGGTGAGGTTCACGTTTCACTCTAAGGAAAGAGGCATGGGTTGGGGGGTTTAAACAGAGGACGGACATGTCTGTCTTATGTTCCAGAAAGATCCCTCTGTCCTCATGTGGAGGAAGAACAGTCAGCGGTGAGGACTGAAGCAGGGAAACTACGGAGGAAGACAGATTCTCAATCAGAGAGGTGACGATGGTGTGCAGACCCCAGATGATGAGAAGGAGCCAGGCTGGCCGTGGGTTTGGGTGATCAAGGTGCAGAGAAAGAACATCTCCTAGAATTTTTACCTGAAGCACAAGGATGGTGATTGAACACAAGAATTTCTCTCTTGGGATCCATAAATGCTTGTTGGAGAATCTGTGGTCAAAACAGGCCAAATCATAGGCCTGGGTTATCATTTTGCATCGGGGACTCTTAATGGAAACTGACAAAATATGCTAGTCTAAGAACAAGAGCTATGGGTATGATATGGACACAGCAGAATAAGAGAAATTGTGGATGGCTGGAAAAATCTGTGTGTGTGTATGTCTGTGTATTTGTACATAAGTATGAAAGTGAAAGTGTTAGTCTCTCAGTCATGTCTGACTTTTTGAGACATGGACTGTACCTCGCCAGGCAACTCTGTCCATGGAATTCGCCAGGGAGGAATATTGGAGTGGATAGCCATTCCCTTCTCCAGGGGATCTTCTCGACCCAGGGTTCAAACCCAGATCTCCTTCATTGCAGGCAGATTCTTTGCTGTCTGAGCCACCAGAGAAGCCCAATATAGGTATATGAATGTCCATAAGTATTTACTGGAGTGGCAGAGCCAAGATTTGAACCCAGAGCCCATGTTCCTAATCACTGTACTGTTTCAACAGTCTCCTGGTTTCATTGATACTGAGCTGTTTCTGTATGAAAGGTTACCTTTCACTATTATGAGTAATGTTGCTGAGAATGCCTGTGCACATGTATCTCTGGACCTCAGGGAAGAGTTTCTGAAGACGAGTTCAAGGAGATGTGTCTTCGAGCCCCTCTCATCTGTGGTGTCCGGCAGCCCGCCTCTTAGGCCAGTGCTTGGGAACCTCTCCTGTTCCGATAGAGCTGGGACTTCTCTAGCAGCTGAACTGCACTTTGAAGGTGGCCAAGTTCCTTCTAGGAAGTGGGGAACACAGGCTATAGGCCTCCTGAATCTTTAAACAGGACCAGATCAATGATCACCCCCAAAATATTTTGTTTTCTCACAGGCAGGTAAGGCTGGCATGTGGAGGTGGAGGTCTGGAGAAAATGTCATTACTGCTTTCTGCTCATCCAAGCTGCAGTTCTGGTGGCCCTCTGAGCTGAAGACTTCTAGACCAAGATCACCCCAGGCTTCCTTCCAGTCCCAGGGATGGTGAACAGCTATCCCCCAGCCTTCTAACTTGGGGCTGGTTGGGGCACAGCAGGAAAAAGGTCTCCTCCTGCTTCCTAACTGAGGGAGATATGGATGGGAGGGAGGAATGGATGAAGTCGTCTTACCCTGATGAGAGAGAAACTCGGGGAGGATCCAGACCTTCCATCCTTTGGCAGGGAAGCTATGGCAATGGTGGACTCTTCCAGGGACACCTGTGGAACAGGCATTACTGGCGTAATCCAATCCAGGTGAATCTTTGGGGGCCAGACTCTAAGACACAGAATGATTCATACCTCTTGCCTCGAGGAACAACCAGTGTGGCTCCAGGTTCCCGACCATCAGCCAGGCATACACAAGTACGTTCAGTTCAGTTCAGTTGCTCAGTCGGGTCTGACTCTTTGTGACCCCAGGGACTGCAGCACGCCAGGCCTCCCTGTCCATCACCAACCCCCTGAGCTTGCTCAAACATATCCATCGAGTTGGATATACCATCCAACCATCTCATCCTCTGTCGTCCCCTTCTCCTCCTGCCTTCAATCTTTCCCAGCACCAGGGTGCCTTCCAATGAGTCAGTTCTTCACATCAGGCAGCAAAAGTACAGGAGCTTCACAATTGCACTGGTTTTGGAATAACCAGGTGCCACCTCTATTATTCAGACTTTTCTGGACCTGTATTTTTATGCTCAAGAAATTTTGTTTTAAAATGAATTTTATATCCAGACTGTGAAGAGGAAGCCAATATTCACCGAAATAAGGAGAAGTTTGTTGTAAAACCAAGTACAATGAAAACAGTTATTAATCTTCAGCAAGTTCCTGCCTCCCATGATAGCTGATAGGGCTTTATTTATGACAGTGAGAAAAAGAGAGGCATCACTGGAGATGGAGGACTCCTCACTGACACCTTCTCCTTGACCTAATCAGCAGGATGGAGATGGGGCAAAAAAGAAATTTCTCAAGTGTGAGTCACAGGCTGTTAACGTTGAGGCCACACTTATATGGGCACCATACGGTGATGGCTCTGGTGTCCGAGGTTAAGGAGACAGTCAGACCCCAAGCCCTAGTATATTCTGCCTTGTTTCATCATGACTCACTTTCCCAAGTGTTCACACGAGGTAGAGATGTTTCCTTTTAGAGATCCTCTTAGATTGCCAACTTCAAGTGCCCCCCCTCCAAAAATAGATTAAAAACCCGCACCCCTCCAAACTGTTTGCTTTTGAGACTGTCCTTAAATGACAGCACTCCAATATACGGGGGGAAAGCATGTACTAACTCTGAGACTGAGGCCTGGCCAATCCCTCCTCCCCACATTCACACTCCTGGAGGCAAGGGAGTCAGGGCTGAGACAGGGCAGGCCCATCAGCAAAGAAGGCTTCAGGCAAGGCCTGCTGAGCCATGCAAGAGGGTTCAGATTCCTTCTCAAGAGGATTTAAAAGCCACTGACACTTTCTCAGCAGGTGAATAATATCTGCTTTGTGTTTTCAAAGGCTCACTCTGGCTGCGGTTGGAAAGGGACCCTGGGACAGGATTGGAATGAGGTAGACCAGCTGCCCCAGTGGGAGGTGATAGGGGTGCTACAGGGGGAGAGGGGGGGATGGAGCAGGTTCTGTTTTGAAGGTTGGACCAGAAGGGCTTGCTGATGGATTACAAGTGGGAGGAGCGGGAATAGAGTCAAGGATGACTGAGGTTTTTGGCTCTTGGGCAGATGGTGGTGCCATTTACAGAGATGGGAGACTGGGGGAGGAGGGATAAGGATGGGCAGTAAGAGGCTTTGTGGGCATGATCCACCAGGCCGGTGACTGGTCAACTTCCCCCAGACTTGGAAACACTTTTTATAGGCTATGTTTGATTGAACAGAAATCCTGCTGCTGAGGATAGAGCCTCACTGAATCACAAGTGAGGGAGTCCGAAAAGGACAAGTTCTGGGCAGAGTCTCTCTCAGAGAGGAAATGAAAATGATCCCTGAGCACCATTGTGATACTTGTGACCTACTCGCCCTCCCCCAGGGCACCTCTCCTCCACTGAGAATGACTGGAGCAGAATGTTCTGGAAGCTTCTGCAGCCACAGCCAGCAGAAGGCAGAGGAAAAGAAAAAATTTCTGTGTGATTTTTCTGGTTTTTCAGTCCAGCGTTCATTAATGAAATCCCAGTACTGCCTCTTCAACATCTGCGTAACTGGTTCCAAAACCCAAAGTTAATTCTGAGTCTTGGCTTTTTGTAGCTAAAACTAGCAGTAATTTTAAACTTTAATTTGTAATCTCCCAGGGTCAGGAATGGTTCCTCCTCTGCCACCACCATGAGGAAACCTTGTCTGAGAAGCGGGTCCCAGGAATCCAGGGGATTTTTCTGGATTGAGTTGCAGGCACAGCAGTTGTTGCCAACTGACAGCAGTGAGAACTCTCCAACAGGAGGAGGGGGATCAAATGTAACTGCTCGGGAGGCAACAGGGTCCCTGGGCTGGAGGTGGCCTCTGATTGCTGCTGTCTGTTTCCCAGGCCTTCCCCTCACCCCACTGCTGGGGACAGAGCACTTCTGGGGCCCAGCCTGATGTGGCTGTTCAGCAGGTGTTGCCACGAGCTGGCAGCTTGCAATCTGAGCCAGTGACATTGTGGGGATTCCAGGGACACTCAAGGGCCAGCTGAGGGCCAGTCCAGGGCTGTCGCTTAAATTCCAGCCTGGCAGGTGGCCACCAGCGGCTGGAGGCTGGTACAGGACACACGTGCTTCCCCACCTGTGGCCCGAGTTCATGACCCACCCCACCCCACCCCCGCCAGAGCCTTTCCAGGGCAAGGTCTCGCCTTAGTCTGTACCTGAAACTGCCCCAGCCCCAGCCCTGCAGCCTCTCTGCCTCCTGTGAACACACACAGGATTAATTATCTCTTCAGCTGGAGCCAGAGTTGCAAACTCAGTGTCTTTAACAGGCTGGGGGGTAGAGGTAATGTGAATTAGAGAACTGGAAACAGGCCTGGGTGGGCTGCTCAGGACGTGTCCAATCTCGAGCAGTCCTGCTACACCTCCCCCAACTGTCCCCCTGGGGAGAGGGGGACGCAGAGACAGGCCTCCAGCTTTTCAGGCAGAGCTGGAAGTTGCTGCAAAATCACGCAGTTAAAAAAAATGTTGACAGTTAATCTATAAATGTGCATGTGCTTGATAAAGACATATGTTAGCTCCTCTATTGGAAGAAATGTAGCAACTCGAATAATGATAAAGGTCACCAGCCTCAGAATTGAGGAGGCAGTAACGAGAGATGGGGACTATGGAGAGTGGAAGAGTCCACATCCCGAGAAAGAGCTGGACTGTTCCTCACCGGACTGTGACCTCACATTCCTGCAAGAGAAGGTAGAGAGCCAGACCTTTACACAACATCTCCTAACTTTTAAAATATGGGCAATTAATTCTCTTTGAAAGCATCATAAAAGCCTAACAAAATACTTTTGGAGTCTTGGCTGTCCCATCTTGTTCAGTGTTTGCAGTTGCCTGTGGTCCCAGCACTGAGAGTGGGCTCCTCCTGGCACATCCCAGGCTCCGTCCAGAGCATGCTGACCCTCAGGTCTGAGACAGGTCTACAGAGTCCCCATCATCTCAGTTCTTACCCAGGTTTACTTGATTCCAGGCAGTGTTTTTTTTTCCTCACCGACCCCTCTCTCCATATTCTTAGTTACGAGAATAACACAATCATACTTTAAGTATTTAAATGACACGAAACCCTTCACTTGCCTCCCACTCTTCACTCCTCAGCCCAGAGGCCAGGACCACTTTGATGTGTGTTCTCTGAGACCAGTCCCCTCATTTACTTACAGACAGAGGTGCATGTACTATAGATGTGTTGAGAAGAGAGGCAAAGTAGACTGTCATTAGAGACAGGGGCTCTCCTGAGTTGGGGGGGGTGGTCAGGGAGGGCCTCTGCAAGGAGGCAACATCTACAGAGATGGAGGTGAGAGAACCGAGTCATGCAGATGAAGGGGAGGAGCCGTCCAGATAGTGGGACCAGCAGGTGCAAAGGCCCTGAGACCACTTCGATGATTTTAAGCAGCAGCAAGGAGGCCTGTGTGGTTGGAGCAGAGTGAAGGAACAGGAGAGAGGTAGGAACCGGGGTTGCAGAGAGGATGTGGTCGGGGGTGGCCCGATCACATAGGGCCTTACGGGTCACTGTGAAGAATACTGTTCGAGAGGTTAGGTCACTAGAGGATTTTGAGTGATGAAATATGATGACCCGACTCTATGTATCTAAAGAGCCCTGGCTGCCAAGTGGGACGCACAGGGAGAGGGAGTAGGATGGGTGCCCAAAGCCCAGTTAGGAGCCTTGGGCAGTGGTCCAGATGAGAGGAGGCATGGCCCAGACACAGATTGAAGTCAGACCCTGGTTTACAGACTCCAGCTTTGTCCTCACAGTTCCAACCTCCTTTCCTCTACTTTTCCAAAGAACTCCTACCTTCACAAAATCTAATTATCTCCCTAGTGGCTCAGTGGTAAAGAATTTGCCTGCAATGCAGGAGACACAGGAGACGTGGGTTCAATCCCTGGGTTGGCAAGATCCCCTGGAGGAGAAAATGGCAACCCACTCCAATATTCTTGCCTGGAAAACCCCATGCACAGAGCCCTGAACCTGACAGGCTACAGTCCATGGGGTCACCAAGAGTCGGACACAACTGAGTGACTGAGCCCACAGAAACAAAACATGCGGGAAGAAATCATCTCCTTAGCTCTCCATTGCAAGCCGTGCTCCTGTGTCTTCTTAGGAGAGGCGCTGCAGGCATTTGGTCTGAAGGGGGCGCTGTGTGCAATGACTCCCAGACCGCCTTCATCTCTGAATCTTCAAAGTCCCAGTCAACACTGTCTGCTCTGAACTTTGGAGAAAGGCATGCATTTTTTACTCTCCAACTGTACTGCAGAGAACACACCAGTAGAACCTGCATGCCAGCAGCCATCATTTATTCTGCCTTTTCTTCTTTAAAGTTTGAAAGAAAAATGTGTACAACTAGCACATCAAATCCATGCTTCCATGAACAATGCTGCTTGGTTGGAGGCTCAAACTGCAGAGTGAGCCCATTTAAAGAAGAATACTAAATAACAGTCCAACTGGGGCCTTAAAATGGCCCCAGAACAACAATCACATAGTGTATATGAACCGGTGATACTTGGGAAATGCTGAGCTTCTGGTGGGCAGGGTGGTTCGGGCACTGGCATTTAAGTCCCATCATTGTGGCTGGAAGGGCTTTTTCTTGTGAACTCTAATGAGCTGAGGAAAGGTGTCAGAGTGACCTCACTCCCAGCCCAGTGTGGTGGGAAGGTTGGGTCATGGAAAGAAATTGGTTTCTGTTTTTTTCCCCACACGTCTTAAAGTCAATGCTGGGGAAAACAAGTTTTGGTTGGCTGGCCTGGTTTCATTAAAAATATTTAAAATTGGCTTCTTTCGCCCTCATAGTGATGTCTTCCAGGTGCTCTGCCTCTCATCTGAGCTGTCTGTCTGCAGCAGGGTGGGGTGGTGGAAGAAGATTAGATCATATTTTTTGAGTTAAAGATGTTGACATATAAGGCTTGGGAGTTACAGCATTTTCAATAAATCAGGTTACTATCCCAAGGGGAGGCTTACCACGTGCTATTTATGCACAAATGCCTCTATCATTTAAGAGGCTGGTTAAAAATTGTAGTTTAAGAGCAGATTAACAAAGCTCTCCGCAGCCCGTGGATCTGGGAAGGAATGAGCGCTCTGAACAAGCAGACATTCAGGGAGCTGGCGGCAAGAACACCCAACAGCTAATTGCCTCCAAAATGAGTAGGATGGAAAAGCAACAGCTTCAAGACCCTGGTTTTGAGCAGATTAAAAATAAGAAACAGTTTCGCAGGCTGTTTGCCTTTTGCCAAGGCAGCATTTGGGGCTGCTGATTGCAGGTGAATTACTCACCAGGCGGTGGCCTCCTGCTTCCCAGGAGAAGTCTGAAATGTTGGGTGGGTGGCCAACTTTGTCCTTTTTCTCTCATTGAGGTGCAGGAGAAGGGATTCAGCCTCCATGGTGACCTAGCAAAGCGTTTAGCAAGCAGTGATTGGTTCTGGTGTCTAAGGACCCCACAGCTGGCTGGCTCATCAGGGGTCAGCAAAGCTTTCCCTTTGATCATCAGTCCGAGGGACCCAGTCTAGGCCCTACAACTTGCCTTTTTTCCTTTCTGACTCACCTTGTCTGAACGATGCCCTCCAAGCCCCAAACACTTCTTACAGACAACAAAAACCCAAACTCGAAACTAGGACCCTTTCAGATCACGAGAAGTGGCATGGAGAAATGGGTCGCAGGCTGGTAGGGACAGGAAGGGAAAGGGGGGAGGCGGTTTACCTCAGATCCGATGCTCAAGGAAGGCTTCTTGGAAGAGGTGACATTTGAGAAACAACCCATATGAACTTCGGGAATCACTTACATAATATCTGGGGAAGGCTGCTCCAGGCAAAGGGAACAGCAAAGGACAAGGGCCCTGACACTTGATAGGTTTGGAAATGAGAAAATCCCCGTGCGGCTGAGGTGACGTGGGAGGGGTCTGGATCCTGCAGGACCTCATAGACCAGTGTGAGGAAACTGAACTTCACTTGAAGGCCATGAGGAGGCATTAAGGTGCTTTTGGTGAGGAGGTGACACGGCCTGTCGTCCTTATTAGAAATTCTCCCCCTCCTGTTACCTAGGAGACAAGGCAGTGACAGGGCAGGTGGGGAGGTGGACAGGAATGGAAGGAGTGACCGGATGGGGCAGGACGAGGTGCCGGGGGGTGACAGGAAAGAGACAGGGGGGTCTGACCAGATGTAGTAAGGGGCACTTCCTCCTCAGGCCGGTTAATCGTTAGCTCTCTTTACTGAGCCCTAATTATAGGTGAGGTATTCTTCCAAGTCCCCATCACAAATCATCTTGTTTGATCCTTAAAGAGCCCTCTGAGGCAGGTAGTGTTATCTCCAATTTCTCTTAGAGGGAGGCTTCCCAGGTGGTGCTAGTGGTAAAGAATCTCCCTGCCAATGCAAGAGATGCAGACCTGGGTGGGGAAGATCCCCTGGACGGGGGCCTGGCTGTTCCCTCCAGTGTTCTTGCCTGGAAACTCCCTCCAGTGTTCTTGCCTGGAGAACCCCATGGACAGAAGAGCCTGGCAAGCTACAGTCTATACGGTCACTCTGAGTTGCACACACTGAACAACTTAGCACGCACACGTATAAGAGGGGACAGACATGGAGTAATTTTCCCAGGATCTTTTAGTAAGTGTCACTCTCAGGATTTGAATCAAGGTCATCTTGCTGTCCTCTCCTCCAAGCAGCCACTGCTGCCTGAAATCGGAGGCTGAGGGTCCCTATAATTCAATATTCAGGACCCTGGGTGGCTAACCAGGAGCTGGTTGCTAAGCAACCTACTTTTCACAGTAGATCATGGGGATAGAGGCAGAGCCAAGTCATTGGTGGTCCCCGTTATCACATGATTGGGATCTGACCAATCAGAGTATTTCATTCGGGGCTGAATGGTGGTGAAGTTATAGTTAACTTGGGAGGTACAGACCGTGGGCATCCAGGGAGAGGCCTGGGAGCAGGCAGGCCTCCTGAAGGAGGACTTGGGGAGGATGGGAGAGAGTGGGCAGGATTTGCTGGACAGAGGCAAGCCCAGCCCTCTCTAAGGACCAGTGTCACACACCGAGTCCTGTCTCCTTTTGACCCACTGTAATGGGGAGAAAGGTCTTTTGTCCTGGCAGAGAAGAGGCAAGACAGGCCCTGAGGGAGCATTGGTGTGGGAGACAGGAGACCTGTCCTCTCATCCCCAGCATGTTCTAACTTTCTGAGCCTCTGTTTTGTCATTTGCAAAATGAGAACAGTCAACCCCTCTCTGGACCTCAGGCTTCCCTTCTGTCAAACGGGGTGTTGGAGAACTTGGCTGGTCCTTGAAGTCTCTTGGGGCATCCAGACCAGTCTGGCAGGGAGACCCTTCTAGAACCCGTGTCAGCAACTCTTGAGTCTGTGGAAGGCTCTGGAAGCTTCTTACCTCCCTGTTGGAAGATGGTAATTAGCTGTGTTAACAGTCTGATGATGGGGACTGCGTTTGGGTGCCTGCCACCCCAGAGGAGGAGGGGAGATTCCCAGCAGGAAAACTGCTAACGTGATAACGTGGCGGTTTTATTATTGTATCTCACAAACAAGCTGTGCACTTAGCGGGGCGGATAGTGGAAGAGTAAATATCAGCAGTGGGCGGGGGAGGGAAGGAAAGCACTCCTGTGGGGCTCCAGGGAATCTTCCAGAGACAGGGAGGATTAAACAGTAACAAGCCCCTGCCCCTCCCATGACTTGACTGCCTGGGACACAATGAGTTAAGGAGGCACTGGTTCTTGTACTGTGTGAGGCTGCCAGTTCTCTCTCTCCCTGGATCTCCGGATGCGAAGTCTCCATCTGCTCTAACGGCTGCACCCCGCTTGGCAGTCTATGGGCATCTCGGAAGGAGCACGTCTCAGCCCGAGCCCTGACAGTCCCCACCATGACCCTTCTCCTCCCACAGGTGTCTCTGCTGCAGTGGACGGCCCAAGCGGATGGGGGAGAGGGCCTGAGCCAAAATGCTAAGGCCAAGTTGAGCGATAAGATGGTGCCCAGTGGAAAACATGATCCATGATAATTAAAACCACCTGTCTATGGCAGAGAGCGGGATGAACAGGTAGAGCACAAAGGATTTTTAGGGCATTGAAACTGCTCTGTGTAAGACTATATCAATACATGTCACTGTGCATCATCCCGACCCTTAAATGTACCACACCAAGAGCGAAACCTAATGAAAACTTCGGACTTTGGGTGGCAGTGATGTGTCAGTGTAGGTTCATGGAACGTAACGAGCGTCCCACTCTGATGGGGGATGTTGATAATGGGAGAGGCTGTGCACACATAGGGGCAGAAGGTAGATGGGAATTCTCTACCTTCTGCTTAATTTTCCTGTGAACCTAAAATGCTCTAAAAAATAAAAGCTTACTAATTGCTTAAAAGTTACTGATTTAGAAGGGTACACTCTAAATTCATAATTGTCTCCAAGGTGAGGAAATCGGACATTCTGGGAAATAACAGGGATCTTTTATCTTTATTTGCATTTATTTATCAAATTTGTATCGCCTTTATTAAAAAAGAACTAGAGGCACAAGTGTGATAAAATGTTAGTAATTGTCCTTTCTGGGTATGTTGGCCCACATGCCCTTGTTCTTGATCTTTGTACTTTTATGTCTATCAAGCCACTTTTCCTATAAAAATATGACAAAATAGTCAGTCACAGCAGGGGGCCCAGAGAACCCAGAAGATGGGTGGGAGGGGTGAGCCAGGGTGAGCGGCTAGCAGCAGGACAGAGCTGGGGGTGGATCCAGACAATGCTTTTTGTCCAGAAGGTTGGGGAAGAGGTGTGAGCTGACCTTTGCAGTACACGCCGATGGTCGTGGAGGGACATGGAGCTGCTTGCTGAAAGCCTGTCATTTGGTTCATCTTCCCAAGGAGGCAGTCTCTGTGCAGGCGGCAGGCTTGGCTTGTAGTAAAAACCATGGGGAGGGGGGACTCACAGGTTCCTAACCCCGTGACTTACTGACTGTGGGTCCATCCTGGTGAGGGATGGTGACTTCAGCTGCCTGAAGACCTGGCCCCCAGCCCCAAGACAATACTCAGTGCTCCCCGGGAAAAAAAGAGGGAGGGAAGCGTAGTTTCAGGCTCCCTGGGAGCCTTATGAGTCACAAATCTGCTGGGCTGGAGGCCCCCGAAGGAGGTGATGCACCGAGGTTTCGCTTTATTTTCCTTCCCATCACCACCTCCCCCCCGACCAGCTGCTGATGCCGAGTTGGAGCTGTTCCTCTCTCTCCATCCCTGTCTCTGCCTTGGTGGGTGGCCCTAGGATATCCATTCCTGAGCCTCTTCACTTCCATTCTTTCGTCTGCAAAAATGGGTTGCAGTTTGCAAAGCAGGTTGGGAAAATCCCTAAGATGCTGTGTGATATGCCTCTCTGCCCCAAATGCTTCATAGTTTGGGGTAAGAAGTAAATGCTCCAATCTCCTCTGGGATAATGAATAGATCCCACTCAGTCATTCATGATAATAGCAACAACCACAGTAAAAAAAAAAAATTGATGGTGATTTTTAAAAATTGCCAGTACCTGGCAGGAATATTAACTTCTCATCTCTCCTGGGATTATATTCTGGGGTCGCTGTAATGTTTTGCTAGATTTACTTTGGTTATTCCACATTGACTTGCTTACGGCCTCTGCTCTCTTCCACCTTGTCAGTCTCTATTCCTCCTTCCTTCCTGGGTTTTCTTGGCTGTTCTTGGGCACATACTCCTGCCCTGGAATTGGAAGATGATTTTACCCTGGAGTGGGTCGTCCTAAATTCAAATCCTGCCTCTACCACTCACAACCTGGATCACTCACTGCCCAACTTGAACCTCAGTTTCCTCATCTGTAAATGATGGGTGGGGAAAATACTACTGAATTGGACTTCTCGGGGTGGGGCTTGAGTGAGATCTCAAGTATTTGGAATAGTGCCTGGCGTAGGGTAATTGACAATCAATGGCAGCTGTTTTATCATCTTTATTACAAAAATTAATATGAGACAGGAGGACTCCAGTCCTGTTTGATTCAGACAGACTTCTCTGGAGCTAATGAACATCATCCCTTAAGACTGTCCATTCTTGGGTAAGAAGGTGGTTGAGAAGGAGATGGAGGCAGGGAGGGAACACAGGAGACACTAGGCCTTGCTTGGTGGTATTTCACTGGTGGCATTTCACCAGACTTGGAGGTTGTGCAGGTTTGGAAAAGTAAATGCCACAAGGAATGGTGTGTAGGGAGCAAATAAAAAGTCTTAACTTCAGACGCCTCATATAATCCCCATGCATACACTGTGATCCTGCAGGATCTAGCCCCCACCTCCAAGTACACAAAAGGCAACGCAGCCCAGCCCACCGGGTCCATGCAGTCCTGCTTGTGCACACACTTGCACACCCAGTACACATGTCATACAGTTGCTCGGTCCTGTCCGACTCTTTGCAACCCCGTGGACCACAGCACCCCAGGCTTCCCTATGCATCACCAGCTCCCACAGTTTGCTCAAACTCATGTCCGTTGAGTCGATGATGCCATCTAACCATCTCATCCTCTGTCGTCCCCTTCTTCTCTTGCCTTCAATCTTTCCCAGCATCAGGGGCTTTTCTAATGAGTTCTTCACATCAGGTGGCCAACATATTGGAGTTTCAGCTTCAGCATCAGTCCTTTCAATGAATATTCAGGACTGATTTTCTTTAGGATTGACTGGTTTGATCTCCTTGCTGTCCAAGGGACTTTCAAGAATCTTCTCTAACACCACAGTTCAAAAGCATCACTTCTTCAGCACTCAGCCTTCTTTATGGTCCAACTCTCACATCCATACACGACTACTGGAAAAACCATGGCTTTTACTAGATGGACATTTGTTGGCAAAGTAATGTCTCTGCTTTTTAAGATACTATCTAGGTTTGTCATAGCTTTTCTTCCAAGGAGCAAGGGTCTTTTAATTTCATGGTTGCAGTCGCCATCTGCAGTGATTTTGGAACCCAAGAAAATAAAGTCTGTCACTGTTTCCATTGTTTCCCCATCTATTTGCCATGAACTGATGGGACTGGATGCCATGATCTTCGTTTTTTGAATGTTGAGTTATAAGCCAGCTTTTTCATTCTCCTCTTTCACTTTCATCAAGAGGCTCTTTAGTTCCTCTTCACTTTCTGCCATAAGGGTAGAGTCATCTGCATTTCTGAGGTTATTGATATTTCTCCCAGCAATCTTGATTCCAGCCTGTGCTTCATCCAGTCCAGCATTTCACGTGATGTACTCTGCATATAAATTAAATAAGCAGCCTTGATGTACTCCTTTCCCAGTTTGGAACCAATCCGTTGTTACATGTCCTGCTCCAACTGTTGCTTCTTGACCTGCATACAGATTCCTTAGGAGGCAGGTCAGGTGGTCTGCTATTCCCATCTCTTCAAGAGTTTTCCAGTTTGTGATGATCCACACAACCAAAGGCTTTAGTGTAGTCAATGAAGCAGATGTTCTTCTGGAATTCTCTTGCTTTCTCTATGACCCAAATATGCTAAAACATGATTCTGTGAAAGTGCTGCACTCAGTATGCCAGAAAATCTGGAAAACTCAGTAATGGCCACAGGACTGGAAAAGGTCTATTTTCATCCCAATCCCAAGGAAAGACAATGCCAAAGAATGCTCAAACTACTGCACAATTGTACTCATCTCACACGCTAGCAAAGTAATGCTCAACATTCTCCAAGGTTTCAACAGTACGTGAACCGAGAACTTCCAGATGTTCAGGCTGGATTTAGAAAAGGTGAAGGAATCAGGGCACAGGTATTCTGCCAAAATGCCCCGAGCCCTGGGCTGGCAGTGGGTCTCAGTGGCACGGCCCCCCTCCCTGGGGAAGCCCTGGGCAGAGGTGTTTGTTCTCCTTCAGGCTTCTGGGTCTGGTTTTGAGCCTCCTTGGTGCTTCACCCCTGGACCTCCTGGAATGGCCATCTTGCCAGCATAAAGCCTGGCCCTGGGGATGCCCCCGGCCTCTCACCCCATAGCCTGCCCTGCCTCGGGCACCCAAGCATAATTGGAGACAAGGTGTGGATTTGCACTCAGGCTGGTGGAGGCATCTCAGGGCCCTGGAGGCACTCTGAGGGAAGCTGACAGCCTCCCTTCCCTCTCCTCCCTCCCCTCCTCCCCACCTGAGGCTTCTCTCCTCCTCCCGCTGTGTCCCTGCGGGTCCTCTCAGCTGCGGAGGAGGAAGGCAGCCTGACGGCTGAGTCTGCATTAGAGGCTGCTGCTTTGTGTTCCCCAGGCTGCAGGTGGAGCACCAGCAGGGAGCCAGCAGCCCCTGGGGAGGAGGGCAGGCTCCCGGGGAACCTCTTCCTGAGCAGTCCTGTGGTTCACCCCCTCCCTCTGCTCAGACATCAGCCTGTCCGTGAGGCCATGGCTGCCCGGCCACGGCTGCCCATCTGATGCCGCACACCGTCCCTGTCCCACTTCCGTTTCTCTGCCGCTCTGCGGTCGTGAGTACCCATGACTAATAAATCCATGGATTTCGGTTTGGTCTCTTCCCCCAAACTAGGCTGGATGTCCCATGAGGGCAGGGATCTAGGTCCACAGTCTTCACTGAGCAGCCCTGGCACATACTGGGTACTTTATAGAAATACGCTAACTGAAGGAATGAAGTCTCCCTTCTGGCCACAGCACCCTGAGTGCCCTTTGGGGAACCTCTGTCCTGCATTCTTGGCTCATGAGCTATGAGTGAGGCAAGCCCCATACCCCCTGCATTTGGGATCCATGACCCTGGCCTGGCAGTCCGCACATCCCAGACCACTGGCTACACCAGGGCAGGTGGTACCCGCAAAAGGGGCTGAAATCCCTGCCCCACCCCAAGCCCAAGTCCTGGCGCAAGGCTGCTTCTCCCAAGAAAAAGGAGCACCGTTTCTAAACTGACACCGTGGTACCTCAGAGGGTGCCCTGGCCATGAGCAAATCCCCGTGACCCCAGAGTTTGGGTCAGATATGGACATGTGACCACGTTGGTCCAACTGGGTGAATCCTAAGAAATCTGCAGATGCCACCAGGAAGAGAAGGTTTTCTCTCTGAGGTTACTGCATTGGCAAGATAGCATTTCTCCCCAGTGAGGGAAGAGGAAAGGACAGTACTGAAAGGCTGGGAGAAACTGGCTACAGTCCCTGGACCCAGCCCTACCTGAGATCCACCCCATCCTCGGGACTTTTTAGTCTATGAACCCATACATTTTCTTTCTGCTTACATCTCCTGGAGTTGCGTTTTCTGTCCTTGCAACTTTAGGACCCTGTCAGTGTACTGGTACCCACAGGGCAGTTGTGAACACTGGATGAGAACTGCCTTTGAAAAGCACTTTGTCATTTTTAAACACTTTATGCATATGAAGGGCTGCTGGAGGTGCTGGCTCACCTCCCTCTCCCTAGGGCTACTCCCAACCCAGAGCCCTTCCTGAGAGAGCATTTGTCCCCTCCCCAAAGGGGGTTTCAGTTACCCACAGCACCTCTCTATCAAATGAGTGGTTTTTCTCCTTTCCCATTTTTCATCTTGAAAAATGACAAATTGAAACACTTAATTTTCCTCCTCCAAGCCAATTAATGTGGACGTGCTCAGCACCGATGCTGGGCTGTGAAAGACAAGTCATTTATATCAATTAGCAAAACACACATGAGCTTTATGGCTGTGTGCACACTCCAGGGGAGGCTGTCCTTTGAGAAGGGAAGCTGGGGGCGACGACCCCATCAGAAGCACGTGGGGGTGCGTAAGGTTTGGGGGGCATTAGAGTTGTGCTGTGACAGCATTTTGGACGGGCACTGGTCCAGCCCCTTCACCTTCCCACAAAGTCCCCACAGGAATACATCCAGGGAACAAGAGCATTTCCAGATACAGCCACACCTCCCTGTTAGCAGAGGTTTTATTCCCAGACCTCAGCGTGGACTCCACGTGGGCAGGCTGGAATGCCAAGTCTATTTCCAAAGGATGTCTGAACCCCCAGGTGCCTCCTGAGGCCAAGCACTCCGAATAATTACAACAGCCTCCTCCCTGGAATAGGGAGCTGCTGAAGATGTCAGAATGTAGTGGCACAATTTGATTGATGTTTTTAAAACTTTGTTTTGACTGCAGGGGGTGGGCGTGGATTGAGGGAGGTCAGAAAGTGGGAGATTAGGGTGGGTTTCCCAGAGGAGGAGACATATAAGCAAAGACCTGGAGCAGCTGATGGAGGGAGCTTGGAGGACCCTGGGGAAGAACTTTCCAGGCAGAGGGAAGAGCAAGGACAAACTTGTCCAGGGCATGGGAGGCAGTGTGGCTGGAACAGAGTGATCGAGGAGAGCATGCTAGGAGCTGGGATCAGAGAGGCAAAGGCAGGATGTGGGGGGCTGAGGGCTGTCCCCCTGTGGGGACTTGGCTTTTGTTGTGAGTGAGGTGGGAGCTGGGGAAGTCTCTGAGCAGGGGAGTCACAGCCTGACTTGTCTTTTTGGTGGATTCCTGTGGGTGTGAGTACAGAATATACTGCGGGGCCTGAAACTGATTGGTGTCATTTCAAGGGAGCTCCGAAGACCTCTGCCTTCACAGCCCTTTATGTCTCAGCGCAGAGAAGAATTCAGCGAAAGCATAGTGGTAGATAAGAAAGGATTTATTAGAATAGGACACTTGCGATGGCAATGGACAGGGAGGCCTGGGGTGCTGCAGTCCATGGCGTCACAGAGAGTCTGACACGACTGAGCGACTGAACTGAACTGAGCTTTACAAGCGGCAAACCAGAAATGCCACGACCTGGAAACTTAGTGGGCTAGTTTTATAATCCAAGGAAAAGTGGGGAAGGGGGGAAGTCTCCCTTGGTCGTTTCTATCATCAGTTCCTCCCCAAGAGAGGGCAGGGAATTTGACTTGTCCCTCCCTATGTGGTCAGGCCAGGACTACCATAACACTTTGGAAAAATATTTTCAGGTCTCAGTACAAGGAGGGTCTTTCATTTTGAAATGTCACCTTCCCATAGGTGATTGTTTTTTTTTTTTTTTTTTTTTTGTGGGCACAGAGCCTGTTTGGGGGTCATTAACTTATTGAGCTCATTGGGCGGGATGTGGGTCTCATGACACCATTGTTTCATTGTTTGGGCATGTCCCGTGCTTCTGTTGCGTGGCTTCGTTGCTAAGCAAGCCTGCTTGGTTTTGCGGTTAAGCAAACCTGCTTTCTTGAGTAATTATTAACTTACAGGAGTTTCTCATATTTTTCTTCATATAATCGTCTGGGGTTAACTATTTAGTCACCTATTTTGTCCCTTCATTCTGTCCCCATCAGTGGGGGTGAGGAGGTGAGGACAGAATCAGGCAGAGTGCTTGGAGGGTGATCACAGCAGTCCAGGCAAAATGTTTTAGGAAGCAGGTTTGGGGTGGGTTGCAGATGAGGTGTCTTGCCCTTGATTCTGAATAAATCTTGGGAATTAGAAAGTAGGGAAGGGGCTTTCCTGGTGGCTCAATGGTAAAGAATCTGACATGGGTTCAGCCCCTGGGCTGGAAAGATCCCCTAGAGAAGGAAATGACAACCCATTCCATTATTCTTGCCTGGGAAATCCCACAGACAGAAGAGCCTGGCGAGCTACCTTCCATGGGGTTGCAAAAGAGTCGGACACAACTTGGCAACTAAAGAGCAACAAAAAGGGGCACAAGCGAGAAGTCCGGGCTCTCCATGGGTTTCAAAAAGCCCTTGCGCCTCTCTGCTCACAGGGACGTTGCGGCCGTGTGTGTCTATTTCTGCACCCCCTCTTTCCCTCAAGATGGAATTCATCCATTCGTTCCAGACCTATGAGAGGCTTAAATCCAGATGGGCCTGTGTTCAATCCCTGCCTCCACCGCTTCCTAGGTGGCTGTCTCTAACTTCCCCCGGCCTTAGTTTCCACATCTGTAAAATGGGGGAACACCTGTACCTATTGGGTTGTTGGGAACTCTGGAGTGAGACAGTGTGTCTGTCAATGCATTTATCCTGGTACAGAGCAAACCTTCAGCACACAGGAGCTTATTTTCCCTCCCTCCCTCCCAAACATCCATCTTTTCTTCCTCCTTCTTGTCTTTATCTCACTCGATTAGACTCTAAATTCCAAGAGCACAGTGATTTTCATTTGTTGCGTTGTTCGACGTTTTACCCAGTGCCTAGACCCTCACTTGGCACAGAGCTGGTGCTCCATAAACATCTGATGGAGGGATGGATTCCCTTCGGTCCTGAACAGGTGGAAAGCTAGGGCCGTGTTGGGTTGCGGGGGAGGAGTAGGGCAGTGAATTCCAAATTCCAGAAAAGCAAGAGTGGGGGGAGTGGCAGGTGAGTCAACAGGGCCCTTGTTCAAAAGTCTCAGAAGCCCCACAACTGAGAGTTAATGAAATGTTTAATGTCTTTTTTAACTTCATGTGCAAGTTATAGGTCAAATTTATGGGCCAGAGAGAGTTGTAGTTTTAATCTACTCTATGTAATTTTTATCACATTAGAGCCAATTATGTAATCAATATACTCTATATAAATATATGTCTAGGAGCATATTTTTATTGTTTCTGCTACTTATGAAGATCTGCCAGAGCCTCTCCGCCTGGGGGTGCAGGTGGGCCAGGGGGCTGGGTGGGGGGGCACTCCCTGGGGCAGGACCTCAGAGCCAAGCTAACGGGAAGGGGCATCCTGGGTCAGCCACCCACGTGTGGGATTTCACAAAACCCTTCAAACAACCCCAGGGGGAGGGTCTGGCTACTATTTCTTTTCCGATTTCAGAGACTTTTTGAAATGATCATTAAAATAAAAAGATAACTGGGACTACCCTTGGTAGTATGGCGGTGAAGGATCTGCCTGGCAACGCGGGGCACGGGAGTTCGACTGCTGTTCGGGGAACTAAGATCCCACATGCCCGCCACGGAGCCACTAATTCCACACGCCACAGCTTCTGAGCCCGGGCGCCACAGCTGGAGAGCCCGGTGTGCCGGAATGACGATCTCGCGTATCACCACTAAGACCCGACACAGCCAGATAAAGGAAAGGAAATAAAACTGCTGCTGTTTCCATTTCACCGGGGAGGAAGCTGAAGAGAAGAGGCTCTGATGATTTTGCCAAGGTCACACACAGCCCTTAAGATCAAACCTGGACTTGACCCCAGATATACTCCAAAGCCCAGGCTTTGAGTCAGTTTTGTTGCCCTCTTGGGCCAGATAACTTATTCCAAAACAGCCTCCTACACTCTAGAAAGACAAGGATTTATTCAAGGGAATAGAAGGTTTAGGATCTGTCCTGGTCTGTATGTTAACTGTGTGCCGTATTTATTATGGTCCTAGAGAGTTATCTTTCTCATGTAAGCGTGTATATTTTTATCATACCAGGGGCCCTGATACAATAAATGTTTTACAAGACTTGAGGGATAATTTCATTCCTTTTCAGTATTTACAGAGGCTCAAAGCTGTAGTTTTCCTTTAAGACAAATTGTGACATAGCGTGGCCCAGTCTCTGCCTTGATTGATGCTGTCCTCAGTTAGCAAACAACCCTCAAGAAGAACCTTGGGCCTTTGAGGGATGTGAGTTGTGTTCTGATGACTCTGGAGGGAGGCAATGTCCCAGGGCAGGGCCTGAGGAGGAGGGAGGACATTTATGTGGAAATAAGCCTCAGTGAGCGGGCCAGCAGGGATGCGTCGGGGCTCAGAGAAGACCCCCATTCCTGTGAGCCAGGAGCCACAGAACAAGCCTTGGAGAAGAGGCAGGACTGGGCTGAACTGCGAGGGGCCAGCGGGTCTCAGGAGGTGGAGGAGCTGGGGGTGGATCTTCCCAAGGGAACCACGTGACATTATCCACGCGACAGGTGCCATCGTGGAATGGTTTCCTTCCCTCCAAGATGCTGTGATTGACATTCCCAAGCTCTAAGAAACTCGGGTTTCACTGTTATTTCTTTCATAAATCTTCCCCAGACATCCTTGGATTACAGACTGAAAGGACGGAGCGTAAATCCATGGAGGGACAGACGAAGCTCTTTGCCCAGAGGACAGAGGGTCTAAGTGAAGTCCTTGTTCTAACTGAGCAGGTGTCGGCAGGGGACCAAGGGTAGACACCGGCTCCTGGTCGGCTCTGGTTGAAGCTCCTCCCCAGGAAGCGTGCCCTGTAATTGGACAAGATTCCTGCTGTCAGGCAAGGGGGCCAGAGGGTATGCACGTGTGTACAGATGTTGGTGCAGGTATGAAGGCGTGTGTGTACGTGCAGGCTATATATTCATCAAGCCTTTGATTATTTTTTAGGTAGTATTTACCAAACACCTACTGTGTACCTCGGATTGCATTAGATCCTAGGACTCAGTGGTTAAAAGGGCAGACAAGGGACAGACAAGACCAAGTAGGATTGACTAGTAACCAGTAAAGTTAATTTTATGATGCCATACGGGCAATGAGGGAAATTAACCAGGCAGTGTTTTAAAAATTAATAGGGTAGCAAGGGCACCCACCCACAGACCGGAGGGTTGTGGAAGCTGGTAGGGACGCTGAAGGATGAAAATCTGTCCAAACGTTTGCCTCTGGCTCAGCTCCAGGTGCTGAGATCAGATGCTAACCCAACATCTCCCCGGGTTCTGTTCTGACCCTAAGTCAATGTGGCTGAGGGGAAGCTCCTGTTTCTCTTGCCCAAACCTGCCTTCCTCCTCCCCCTGACCCCCACCTAGTCTTTCCCAGCTCGGTCTGTGGCCTCGATATCTACTAAACGATGGGAGCAGCTACTGTGGGAAGGGCCAGGCAAGAAGCATCTCAGACAGAGGGAGGAGTAAGTGCAAAGGCCCTGGGGCTGGCATGGTCTTCCTGGAAGGTCAGGCACAGCCAGGCCAGGGTAACCGCCCCCCTCCCCCACCCCAAGGAGAGAGCCAGGTGCATCACCACCTCAGCACCAGCCTCCCCGTCCTGCTGAACTCCTGCTGGGGCTCCCCAGAGCAAGAGCCCCAAGTGTGGGCCACCTCAGTCAGCCATACAGGCCCCAGGGCAGTGGAAGGCGGGGAGAGTGGACGTGGAGGACAAAGGGAACATGGGCAGCATGGGCCTGCAGCCAAGACCGGGGCTCTGGCTCTTATTCTGCATTAGATGGAGAGCCAGGGGGCGCGGTGAGCAAAGAGGTGACAAGATCCATTCACGGGTTTGAAGCGTCATCTCACTGCTATGGGGGCGGTGGACTGTAGAGGCCCCGTGGTGGAGGCAGAAGCCAGTGGGAAGTCGCCTGCAGGGTCCAGGGAGAAGGGAATGGTGGCTCTGGGCAGGGGAGGTGGGCCTGTCCTGGACCCAAAGCAGGAAAGCCACACTGCAGGCTTTCCACAGCATAAGGACCAGGGGAGGGCTCAGGCGCAGCTTGAACTGCAGCGACAGCTCAGTTGTGTGGAGAAATGGCCTGGATGCCTGAGCAGATGGTGGCGGGCAGGGTGGGGGGGGGGGGGCAGAGGGGCAGGGAGGGGGAGGAGGGGTTGCTGGTGGGCTGTGAGAAGCCAGAAATATACCTGCTCACTTCACCTTTGTTGCTCAACAACACCCAGAACTGTATAAGCCCAGAGTAAGAGCCCCAGGGTGAGTTAAGTTTGGGGCAGGGGCTAGGCCAGGATGGATTTCCTACTTTCTCAACTAAGGCTGAGCACTGAAGAACTGATGCTTTCGAACTGTGGTGCTCGAGGGGACTCTTGAGAGTCTAAAGGAAAGCAACACTAAATGTTCATTTGAAGGACTGATCCTGAAGCTGAAACTCCAATACTTAGCCCACCTGACGCAAAGAGCTGACTCCCTGGGAAAGACCCTGATGCTGGGAAAGATTGAAGGCAGGAGGAAAAGGGCACGACAGAGGATGAGATGGTTGGATGGCATCACCAACTCGATGGACAGGAGTCTGAACAGACTCCAGGAGATGGTGAAGGACAGGGAAGCCTGGCGTGCTGCAGTCCATGGGGTTGCAAAGAGTCTGACATGACTTAGAGACTCAACAACACCAACTCGATGGACCTGTGTTCAACCCAGAGTATGACTTCTGCTCATGCCTGTGGGGCAGGAATGTCACCAGGGTGGGGACAGGGTTCCCTTCTTCTCTGTGTCCCCAGCACAACCCTAGACCAGAGGTGCACACACACTGCCTCCACATGGCACGGCCCAGGGAGGGGTCTGCGGGCCGCCTCACCCCCCATCCCCTCCGCAGCCTGGGGCCCAGCAGCTTCCAGGCAGTTCCTCAGCCCCGGGTGTGTGTCTGCCTGGACTCCTCAGTCCCTGACCTCTGGGGGCTCAAGTGTCAGCTGTGCCTGATCAGAGAGGGAGGTGGGGCAGAGGCGGGGTAAGAAAGAGAAGACAAGCAGACAGAAAGTCCTCGGAGGCCCCAGAAAAGCCCCCTTTCAGCAGCTGCTGGGGCTCACGGTGCACTCGACAGGCCTCACCAGCAGCTCCACAGTCCTCACCGCAAGGGCACCCCAGGGCAGACCCAGCTGGGGGTGAGCAAGGGTGGAGGGTGTTCCACACTCAGATACAGGGAAGTCAGGAGGACAGCAGGCCTGAAGGAGTGGCACTGCCCAGCGGATGCCTCCCGTATAAGGCCCTGCTCTGCCCCGTGCCCTGTGGTCCTGCCCTCATTTGCCTGCACATCCTGGCACCCTCCAGGTGGGGCTGGCGAGGCCCCTGTCAGAGCCACTTTCAGAGACCTGTGTCCACCCGCCTGCCAGGCGTCCGGGAAGCCAGGTCCCCAGCGTCCCTCCTGTCACAGCCCTAGCCCTAAGTGCCCAGTTCTGGGAAACGGGCCCCTGCCGGGAAACTTCAGCTGACAGAGTATTGATGAGAGCACTGGTCGATGGGAGCCTTGAACTGCTCGGCTTCCTGCAGGACCTCGTGGCCCTCTGCTCCAGGAGCCTGTCCTCCCGGGGCCAGAGGAGCATCCCGGAGGCTGTGGCAGGAGGCGGGTGGGCACAGGAAGAAGAGGACCCAGGGGACTCAAGACCCGAGGTTCTGCTCTGCCACCATCTCGGCCCTGAAAGTCGGCATTCTAACTTCTCGAGCTTATTATAAGTAATTAATAGGAGCAGCAATTTACTCTCTGTGAGTTACAGATGCCTGGGGTCCAGGGACAGTACCTCACAGGTCCTGGGTCTCATGTTGCTGAGGCTGCAGCCCAAGTGGGGTCACCTTTCTCTGCAGGCAACCCCTGCCAACATCCAGGTTCTGTCTGGAGCCACCTGCGGGGGGATCACCAGGGGCTCAACCAGTCACAGGATCCACCCCTTGCCTGTGATTGGTCAGTGGCCACACCTGACCAATGGATGTAAAGGGCGTCCTTGGGTTCTGGGACACATTTGACTTATAAGGAGAAAAGGGAAACCAAACAAAATACAACCAGATTCCACGAGCACTTTTTTTCTTTTTTTTGCCCCACCCCCTTTGCTCCTGTTGCCCATGTCCCACCTCCCAGGCCTCTGCCCTGGCCCAGCCCCATCACCCCCTGACCCGTGTGGTGACCCCTTCCTGGGCGTACCACACCCTCACCTCTCCATGCGGAGCCCGGGAGAGACTTGAACCCCGACTCAGGTCCCTCTCGTGCTGGGATATCCTGGCTCCTATCTTGACCAGAGTGAAAACGAAGCCCCTCAAGATGTCCCAGGGGACAACTTCGCCTCTCCCATTCACCTCAGCCCACCCGACCCGCCAACGGGCCCTGTAGCTCCTTGGTTCTCCAGGTGGTACCACCTGGGCCTTCATCCACACTCTGATCTCTGCCTGGAGTCCCCACCCAGTCCAACTCCCCCAGATCTCTGCTCCCAGGTCACCTTCCCCAGGCCCTCTCCAACCTCCATTGCTGACACAGCACCACCTGACCCACCGTTCCTTGCAGCTGACATATATTTTTCCTAAGGCTTATTGCAATCTGACATTTTATTTTATTTCTTTTAAAAATATTTATCTGTTTATTTGGCTGTACCAGGTCTTAGTTGCAGCATGTGGGATCTAGTTCCCTGACCAGGGATTGAACCTAAGCCCCCTGCATTGGGAGTGTGGAGTCTTAGCCCTTGGACCACCAGAGAAGTCCCCTGACATTTTATATTTAATTGTCTATTTGGTCAATGTCTGCCTCCTGTCATTGTAATAACTCCAAGAGGGCAAGGAATTTAAG
This sequence comes from Ovis canadensis, assembly GCF_042477335.2. Classification (NCBI taxonomy): domain Eukaryota; kingdom Metazoa; phylum Chordata; class Mammalia; order Artiodactyla; family Bovidae; genus Ovis; species Ovis canadensis. The sequence continues at coordinate 91,937,523 of NC_091257.1, read as the reverse complement.
GCTTTTTTTCTCACTGCTATATTTGCACAGTGCCTAGAATCAGCAGCTGGCACTTAGTAGGAAGTCAGCAGACAACTGTGAAATAAATGAAGGGAATAAAATGAATGGGGAGGGAGCAGGCTGCTGGTGGGCAGCACTGGCATTGTTGAAAGATAAACCTAGGCACATAAAAATTTCAAGTTTATTTGAGCAAACATGGATTATTAAACCAAGTAGTTCCAAACCCAAGCGAAGTTAGGAGTGTGCATTCTGCAAACAGGAGCTGGGAGGTGTTTTCATAGGAAAGACCCAGAAGCAAAGCAGAGGGAAGTCATTTGATTGGCTGTGGCTTAAATAGTTGCATCATTGGAAAGGCTTGCTGTCTCTTATGATTATTCGCAAGTTAATTGGTCTCAGGCTTCATTTTCTCCAATTTCAAGTGCACTGACTGGCTTAGGTTTTGGTGTGGTTACACGGGTGACATCAAAGTCACTTCAGGCTAAAGGCCTCCTTGATTAATTACTTTAACATCATTGTAACACTTGTATGGAGCCTATTATGTGTAGGGACTTCTCTGAGGGCTCTATAGCTTATTCACTCATTTAGTTACTTATTCATCCATTCATGTATTCATCACTATCCATTCATTCATTGATTAGTTCACTCAAACAGTCTTCACTGAGCACCTACTCAGTTGAGTTCAATTTAGTTGCTCAGTCACATCTGACTCTTTGCCACCCCATGGACTGCAGTATGCCAGGCTTCCCTGCCATCACCAACTCCTGAAGTCTACTCAAACTCATGTCCATTGAGTTGGCGATGCCATCCAACCATCTCATCCTCTGTTGTCCCCTTCTCCTGCCTTCAATCTTTCCCAGCATCAGGGTCTTTTCCAATGAGTAAGTTCTTCACATCAGGTGGCCAAAGCATTGGAGTTTCAGCTCCAGCATCAGTCCTTCCAATGAACATTCAGGACTAATTTCCTTTAGGATGGACTGGTTGGATCTCCTTGCAGTCCAAGGGACTCTCAAGAGTCTTCTCCAATATCACAGTTCAAAAGCATCAATTCTTCAGTGCTCAGCTTTCTTTATAGTCCAACTCTCACATCCATACATGACTACTGAAAAAACCATAGCTTACTACATGCCAGCAATTGTTATGGGTCCTAGAGATAAAGCAATGAACAAAACAGGAAAAAAAAAAATCCCTTTTCTCAGGGACTTCACATTTTCATGGTGGAATCCAGACAATCAGCAAGAGAGAGAAGTACCACGGATAGTGTGTCCAACAGTGCTGAGGGCCATGGGGAGAATTGAGGTGGGGGGCAGGGAGAAGTATCAGAGGTCAGAGTGGGGACTTTAAAATGCAGTGGCCAGGGACAATCTCACACAGACATGACCTGAATCAAGGCCTATGGGAGGCTATTGGATCCCTTGAGAGAGAAACCATCATCTTTATTTTACGCACGAGCAATGGCACCCCACTCCAGCACTCTTGCCTGGAAAATTCCATGGATGGAGGAGCCTGGTAGGCTGCAGTCCGTGGGGTCGCTAAGAGTCGGACACGACTGAGCGACTTCGCTTTCACTTTTCACTTTCATGCATTGGAGAAGGAAATGGCAACCCACTCCAGTATTCTTGCCTGGAGAATCCCAGGGATGGGGGAGCCTGGTGGCTGCCATCTATGGGGTCGTGCAGAGTCGGACACAACTGAAGCAACTTAGCAGCAGCAGCAGTGAGACTCAAAGGGGCTCAGTTACTAGCCCACAGCCACACAGCACCGAGGGGCAGAGCAGCCTGCCCCACAGACTCAGCTCCTCCCCTGTCTCCCCCAGACCCTCGGGGCGCTCTGGGTCTGGGGGCACCCCGGGCTGTGTCTCCCCATCCCCAGCTCTGTGGCAGCTGCCAAGGAAGGAGCAGAGGACCCCTCAGGCTCCCTCCCCTTGACCATCCAACCCCACCCCCCACCAATTATCTAGCAAGCAAGGAGGAAAGACGTTGAGAACACAGCTAGAATTCACCTCCATATTAATTCTGGAACCTCATTTTCAGCAGATAATTAAATTCTTTTTAATTACCAACAGAATATGTATGCATTCCCTCTGAGTGGGCTTGGGCCGGCGTGGAGGGGAGGGGAATGAACACAGCTCTGCAGGAAAGGCCGGGCGGGCATCTCCTGTCCACGTCCCCACACATCAGAACCCCCGCGGGCCGCCCTGCGGGGCCCAGGGAGAGGACCCCTCCCCAGTCTCGTCTGCAGGTCATGCGCGGGTCCAGGTGCCCCCGCTGCCCCCCTACTAACCATCACCAGGCAGACCCCTCGGGTCTCCCCGCGGCTCTGCCCCATGTGGGCAGCGCTCCCTGCAGCCGCCTCCTCCCAGAGCCAGAGGCTCCAGAAGTTCCAGCTGAAACAGGGAAAAGCATCACTCTGTGTCCATGCTGTCAAACCCGCTCAGGCTCGGGGGGCATCCTGACCCAGAGGTGTCCGAAGCCAGCGTGGAGCCCACCCGGGTGCCCCAGAGTCTCTGCAAGGAGGGGCCGCAGAACTCCCATCCTGGGGACGCGGGCGGCCGTGCCCCGGCAGAGGCTGGCCGTCCCCTCCTGCCCCCTCCTGGGGAGACCCAGGCCGCCCCGGCTGGAGCGTCCAGGTGTCCAGGCCAGGTCAGTGCTGGAGGGAGTCCCCCGGGAGGACAGCCTCCTGGTCACCCATAGGTGATTCCTCAGGACCGTCCCCAGTACTGGCTGCCCCATGACTGAGGCAGGATGGCCTGGTGGGCAAACCCTGGCTCCACGGCTGCCCCTGGGGGTTGCTGGGTGCCCCTGCATCAGCGCAGCCTGGCCTGGGGCGGGGAGGGGCCCCTGAGGGGGCCGAGCCCAGGCCGTCCGGGAGGGCCGGGCACAGATGGTGCCGCAGCAGCCCTGCCCCGCAGAGCCGCCCTCGCCCTGAAGGCACCTTCTGTCAGCTTCCCCGCCATCCCTCATCCTCTACCCCTGCAGAGGGACCCCGGTCTCGGTACAATGAGCTCCCCGAGCAGATGGCAGTCCCCAGTCCCCGGTCACGTCCCGCCTGCCTTTCACATGAAAATGGGGGGAGACGGCCAGACAGATGTCCACCAAGCCGGCCTGGCTGGGCAGTTGGGGACCCGAGGCCACGTCCTCACCAGGTGCCTGGAGCGGCCCCTGGACAAACAGCCTCTGCTGGGCGCTTCTCCCGCCCGCAGCCTCACTCCCCCAACCCTGTCCATCCTCAATCCAGAAAAATGACACCTGTTTCCCCCTCCTCCACACCAGCCCGTCCTCTGAGGCCACAGGATGGGACTCCCTCCCCAGTGGGCTGGACTGTCCAGGGCCTGGTGAGTGTGCGCAGGGCCCCCCGTTTTGAAGGGACACCCAGTCCCTGAGACATAGTGAAGAGCAGAGTGGGCATGTTTGCTGGGCCAGAAACTGCCCTGAGGGAGGGACTCACACCCGAGCCCATGACAAGCCCCTCCGCACCCACACTAGACCCCGGGGCAGCGCAGAGGGGGGTCACCCTGCCGTTCATGTGCTCATTAGTGCATTCCATTGTTCACCCACTCATTCAACAAGTGCGACGAAGGCGAGGTGAAGACTGTCCCCCCGAGAGGCAGTTGAGGGGTTAACTCGAAGGTGCTGGGAGAGCTTCTGGCAGGGCCTGGCTCACTAGTGTGTCCTCTTGTGCCAGGGCGCTCCCTGGGTGCTGTGGGAGCCGTGGGAGGTTCTGAGCAGCGGAGACGGGACCAGATTCAGTTTCCAAAGGGATCCCAAGGCTACACGGAGAGAGAGCAGAGCTTGGGCAGAGAGGACGGGAGCAGGAGCCCGGGAGGCCCCTGAGGAGGAGAGAGCAGCCGCCAGAAGCCCCCGCCCCGCTTCGTCCGTCAGAGCCAGGACGACAGAGGAGACCAGCCTGCTCTGCCCTCCACTGCAGCCAGGGCCCTGCCCACCGTCCTGAACCTGCTGCCGGAGCCTGCGCCAGCTTCCTGAGCCTGAAGAGGAGGCCTGGCCGGTGTTCCCGGAGGGCCCTGAAGTCACTCACCCCCAGAGCATCTGTCGCTCAAGGGGGTCCCTTTCTGGGGGACTCTCCCTTTCTGGGGAGGTTCTCCTCATGTTGAGTCCAGCGGCTCCTCAGTTGCGGCCAGCACAGGGCCAGGTCTGGTCACAGCTGTCCTGGGTGAGTGGAGTGGAGTAGAAGCCCCTCAGTTGTGACTGACTCTTTACAGCCCCATGGACTGTAGCCTGCCAGGCTCCTCTGTCTATGGAATTAAGAGGTGGCCCCAAAGCTTCGCGCCAGCTGTACGAGAAGAAGAGAGTTAATTCTACTCCCCCAAATGCCCAGGCTCTGTGTAGAGAGGTGAAAAAGCGGAAGATGGGATCCCTGCCCTGAAGGAGCCTTAGTCTATTCATCTGCTAAGTGGGCTTAGGAAGAAGACAAGGGTCACTCAAGAACAAGGAGAGAATTCTGCTGGGCTTGTACACCTGGAGGTCAGTGGGGAAGCGGCTTCCTGCCTGCCTCAGGGAAGGTACCCCCACCCCCCGTCATTAGTCACTGTCTTCTCACCCTGTGAGGAAGCCCTTATGCCCACCCCAACCATCTCCTCTATCTTATGTCTCCTGATCACTCTCTGAAATTACCTTTTTTATTTACTTGTTCTCTATTTTGCCACCAGAACGGGAGCCCCTGAGAGCAAGGAGCTTGCTTGTTATGTCTACTGATGGATTTTGAAAGTCCAGGACAGCACGTGGCTGGTACATAGTAGGGCTTCAGGAATATTTGTTGAGTGAATAAATGAATTGGGAGGTGAATAAATGAATGAGTAAGTGGTCTTCCGATGACCTTGACCCTGCCTCCTGTCTGGACGCACTGCCCAGCACTTTTCCTCTAAGTCACTCTGGCCACACCACTTTGCAGCTCCTCAAATGCCCAGGAACACTCCTGCCTCTGGCCTTGACTCTTGCTCATCCAGCTCCTCAAATGCCCAGGAACACTCCTGCCTCTGGCCTTGACTCTTGCTCATCCATCTGCCTGGAAAGTTCTTCCCCAGATATTTCTCATGGCTCCTAACCTCACCACCTTCATATCTCTGCACATAAATGTCACCAGTATTGCCCACCTGCCTGAATCAGCTTTTGGCCCCTCCTCTCGACAGTTCCTCCCCTCCACTCAATTTTTCTGCTTTGTTTTCTCCATAGCACTTACTGTCTTTGGATGTGTTAATTTCTCTACTTTGCTCATTGCCTCTTACTCCCCAACAGCAGGAGCAAGTGCCTGGCGCATACTAGGTGCTCAATAAATATTTATTTACTTCATGAATGAGGACATTGGTGGTCAAACAAAGGAGCATTCCCTGCAGGTGGGGTAAGCAAAGAGGGCTTCCTGGAGGAGGGGACTTGAGATAGGGCCTCTAAGAGAGGCAGAGTCTTCATGGGAGAGAAGTCCGGATAGAACCCAGTACTAAGAGCCAAAATGCAGTTTCTGGGGCCGGGACTAGCGGGTACCACAAGCCCGGTTTCAGGTTGTTTTGTGCTTCAAAGGCGCTCAGATCTCATGCAGGCTGGCGACAGTTCTTTGGCAATTAATTCAATGTTTTATTCATCCTTGAATTCTTTAAAGCTGCGAATCAAACAGTCAGTGGGTGCTTTGCTAACCACGTTCTGGGCTCCTGTATTGCAAATAACTGTGCTCTTTTGCATACCAAGCAGACTTCTCTCTGTCCCTGGAAAATGAATTTCTCCTGGTGTTCATCACTCTAATTGCATCCATTGCGAGCCAGACCAAATATGTCTCCACCCCGATTTGCAATATGCAAAACCTTAGTCTCCCCAAGTTTCCTAAGTCACCAAGAATGATTCACAACCTCCCGAAGCCTGGAAATGCACTGTTTGATCTGCCAATCCATATAAATTAGATTTATTGCAGGGAAATAAAGGAGCTTTGATACTATAAACTATCAGGAAATAATCACCGGTGCGCATGTGTACCCCATAAATTTGCTACTTAGGAGGAAAATGGGGCAGCTGACCAAGCACATGTTGCTGAATTTATGTCCTCAGTGCAATTACCAAAATGAGGAGGACGACAGACTTCTGTCTTTGCAGAATTATGTGTAATCGAGTTGGGGGGTGGCAGCCAACCCCCACATTCCCTGAACTAGGGGTAATTGTTCTAAGTAAGGCAGCAGGGATTGGAAAGACAGCAGGGATGCTATATCAGATATAAAGGACTGCGTGAATGGTGAGCCTTCATTCATTCATTCACTCAGTGAATACTTATTAACTGTAGCCTCTGGGCTACATGGAGCTTCCCAGGGAGTGCAGTGGTAAAGATACTGCCTGCCAATGCAGGAGATGAGGGTTTGATCCCTGGGTTGGGAAGATCCCCTGAGAAGGAAATGGAAACCCCCTCCAGTATTCTTACCTGGAGAACTCCATGGACAGGAGGACCCTGGCAGGTTACAGTCCATAGGGTGGCAAAGAGTCGGACAAGACTGAGCGATTGAACAACAGTAGTTAAGACGGAAGCTCTTTCTGGAGCAAACACATCTCCTTGGGAACTGACATGGAGACAAGCACGATTTCTGCAGAATCAAACAAATCCTATTTCTACCTCTTCACTAGTTAGTTCTGCAGTATCAAAGGGATTATCCAGGAGGGAAGATCTGAAAGAGAATTAGCTACAGGCCACATTATTCTCCACCGAGGCGCCTATTGCTAAACCTGAGTCACGAATGGGGAGAAGGAAGTGGCCCCCCTCCCTTCACCAGGCACCCCGATGGAGCAGGACGGTCTACCGCAGGTCATGCTCTTGGAGGCGGTTACCAAGTTCTGGTTCCCAAGGAATCTCTGGACGTCAATGGCGCCCTCCCCCAGACACACACAGGGCTGCACTTCTGGTCCCCTGTGGCGGTGGCCACGTGACTCCTCCTGGCCAATGAGCGGTGAGCACAGTGATCAGGTCACCCACAGGCTGGGGAAATTAACAGCCAGGGCAAGACCCCTCCCCAAGCTCCTCTTCTTTCTGCCAGGTCTGTGGTGACATCAGAGAGGGCAGACCCCTTCACCCAGGGTCACGAGGAGGAGACTGAGCCCAGCTCCCAGCTGCCCTCTGGGGACCTGCAGCCTGAGCAAGAAATCAGCCTTGATGGTTCAGGCCTGTTAGCTCAGGAGACTGCTTGTTAGGCAGCATAACCCAGCCCACCTGGCTGTGTATCAAGTGTTCAGACAGATCCAGAACCCAAGGGGAGAACCGTCCCCATTTGCTGAGCTCCTCCGTGGCCCAGGCACTGTGCTCAGTCGTACGATGTATATAATGTGTATGACAAATATCCATGTGATAATTATTCTTCTCCACTTTAGAAAGGAGGAAATAACAGTAACAGCCGCATCCCCTGAGCAGGGATGATGTGGCAGGAGCTTGTTACAAACGCACTTGAACAGAACTTCTTCAGGCCTCATACTAGCCCTGGGAGGGAAATGCTTTTATTTATTCCCATTTTACAGATAAGAAAACTGAGGCTCAGCGTGCTCATGCATATACCCAGGACCGCAGAGCCAGTAAGTGGCAGAGGTGGAATCTGAACCAAGGCCTCTCTGACTCATTTCCAGTTCCTGCTGACGTCACCCTGGGTCTCCGGAGGGGACCTGAGGGCTGGGGCAGGCTGTGGGGTGCAGATACCCAGGGGCCAGGTGTTCTACACTCTCTGCCACTGGAGGAGGGTGTCCACCGGAAGTGCTAGTGTCAGCAGCACAGGCTTGCATCCTCAGTTCCTGGAGGCTGGAGGGAGATGATGCCCGTGGGTCGAGGCTGTGTGGCCACACAACCCTTCACCCACTTTGCATTCAGCCAAGCAGTCTTCCTCCTCTAATCTCCATGCCTCTTGGTCTGGAATGGACCCCTCCTTTGAATAAACCTCATTGATTCCGCCTAATTAGCTCCTCAAATGAAATCACGGGTTATTTTGGGAGCAGCATCCTCACAAATGTTTCCCTGGAGCATTCAGGTGGAAAATGCAGATAAACTCACCTCTTTGTAAAATAAATGAACACATTTCGTCCCCAGTCCCCAGGGCCCCAGCCTATCCCAGGCCCGGGCTTCACCTCCACAAAAGGCCTGAATCTTAGACTCTCGGAGTCGCCTCAAATAAGGCTGTGTCTTGAGTCAAAGAAACTGTGGGCTACGCTTCCAAACAGCCATCGCGGCTTCCTGGGCAGTTCTGTGACCCGGTGCTGGTCACAGGCTTTACCTGCGCTCGTGAGCCAAGACCCACACCAGGCCCGGGAGGAGCACGTGGCCGTGAGCCCACACTACAGACGGGGAGACTGAGGCACAGAAGCCGTCACTTGCCCGGAGTTTGAACCCAGGAAGCCAGGCCACTAAGCTCAAGCGCTGAGTCACCCACGTCTTCACTTGCCCGTCTGTCCTGGTCCTCACGTCTCAGCGCGCCTGGAATCAGTGTGGTTGTTTTTAATCAATGCAGCTCTCATTTCGTGACTAGTACATGAGGGCTGTTCATTTGTTCATGTCAACATTTCAGCCAGCCCATGGTTTTCAAAACCCTGTTCTGGCATTTCTTCATTTTTTATCTAGCAGGAGCCCCCCAGGAGGGAGTCACCCTGAGGCTCCCCTCTCTGACAGATCCCACGCTCAGGGGCGGCGTCTCTCATTCCGCCAGCGGCAGGCAGGCCTGGGGGTGACGATGCCGTGTGCCCAAACCCCACGCCTGGTGTGCCTGAGCCCCACAACCCTGAGGGAACCCTCCAGCACCCCCCTCATCTCCACGGCAGGAGGACGGCAATCACAGCGCCCCTCACGGATCTGCTGGGAGGAGTCAAGGAAGTGGCATGCACGTGGGAACCGAGCCCAGCACCTGTTAGGTGTTCAGTTAACTCGGAACATCACATCGACTGTTCCATCTCAGACAGGCAGAGGGATCCCACTCCTCTGTTAACTGGGAGGAGAGAGGTTAGATTTCCTTCGTGCCCACCAGGCAGGGTCAGACACTCTGGATGCTGCCATTGAGTCAGACCCGTGGAACAGAGGAGGGGTTCATGGGGGAGGGAGGCAGGGTGGTCCCGCCCCTTTGCGCAGCTGAGGTTCTGCACACAGGACCCTGGTCTGGCTTGGCCACGGATAGGACACAGACTTGGCAGCCCCTCCCATGGGCCCCCCAGGCGACAGCACCAGGACCCCCACCAGCTCCCTCCCAGCGGGTGCGGGAAAGATGGAGGGGCAGCCCTGCCACCCGCATCCGAGCCCCCACCCCCACCTCCGGAAGGGCTGGTGCCCTGCAGCCTGCAGCTCCATCGTCCTCTAGAGTGGAAACAAGTCCCACCTGCCAGGGTCGTCCCGCGCTCTCTTCCTCAGGGCTGCTTGGGCCAAAAGCCAGGAAGGAGAGTGGCCAGTCTCTGCGGCCCCCTCAGGGCTGGCCATCCTCCCCATGGCAGGTCTGCGGGGTCCTGTCCCCAGGACAGCCCACCCCCTCCCCATCATGTCACCCCCACAGTCCTGGGGGGGCTCTGGGAAGCACAGAGTTGACTGGAGGCAGCTCGGAGAAGGCAATGGCACCCACTCCAGTCCTCTTGCCTGGAAAATCCATCGACAGAGGAGCCTGCTGGGCTGCAGTCCATGGGGTCGCTAGGAGTCAGACACAACTGAGCGACTTCACTTTCACTTTTCACTTTCATGCACTGGAGAAGGAAATGGCAACCCACTCCAGTGTTCTTGCCTGGAGGATCCCAGGGACAGGGGAGCCTGGTGGGCTGCCGTCTATGGGGTCGCACAGAGTCAGACACGACTGAAGCGACTTAGCAGCAGCAGCTCCCCGTTACCCAGGAGCCCTCAGCAGGGCCAGAGTGAGGGGGCAGAGGACAGGGAGGCTTTGACGGAGAGAGAGGACACAGCTAAAGGATCTGGAAAGATCTGGAGGCTGAAGCCAAGGCAGCAGGGCTGGACCCCAGGAGGGATGCCGGGGCGGCTCTGCACTGGGAACCTGGGCCTGCAAAGTGCTGGAAGGAAACAGCAGGGAGGATGGGGCAGTGCCCTCCTGTGTGCTGGGCAGAGGCTGGCTGAAGCCTGCCCAGGAGGGGATGGACTTGTGGGACTGGACCCTTCGCCAGAGCCCCTCAGGACTTCTGGGTGGGAAGGGACAAGGGCTGAAGACTGTGACAGGGACTCAGGGAGAGGAGCCTCCGACCTCCCCTCCCCATTACAGCCCATTACTGCCCCTGGACCACACCCCAGCTGCCACCCTGCACTCAAACCACTGCCACCGTCCTGATGAGAGGATTCCAGTTGCAATAACAGATGAAACTGGGAAAGATGCCGACCCCTGGCAGGAGGACCGCAGCTGGCAGGGGCTCCACTGGGTCATCAGGGTTCCCCACCCAGGCTCCCCATTCAGCTCTGCCTGACTCTGAGTGGAGACTTAAAGGGGCAGGGGGGTTCCCGGGGGGAGAGGATTCCTAGTGCAGGGAACAGCTCGTGCAAAGCCACTGAGTCAGCCGCCGAGGGGACTGGAGGAACACTGTGTCCAGAGTGGCTGGAACATGGTGAAGAGGGGGAGAGACGCAGGACAGGAGGTCAGGGACCGGGTGACGGGGATTAAGTGGGGCTTGTAGGGGATGTGGGCTTGTGCTTTCACTCAGAGTGAGATGGGAAGTCCCTGGAGTGTCTGAGTGAGGAAGGCCATGGCCTGACTTGGATTTAATAGGATTCCTCTGGGTGAAGTGGGGCCGAAGGTAAACAGGGAGACTAGTGAGGAGATTGGAATATTCTAGGCAAAAGATGACGGTTTAGGTCAGGGTGGTAGCAGCAGATGTGAACAGAAGTAGCCAAGTGTCCAGTGTCAAAAGCAGGTGGGCACAGGCCTGGGGAGAAAAGAAACGTTCCTTATGAGCCCCTTCTTTTCAGGCAGAAAGATTGCCCCAGTATCCCACAAGCATGACCTTTATGCCTCATTGTTCCAAAGCGGGGCAACAATTACAGGCAAAGAAGCAGGATCCCATGGTAGGCTTGGGACTCTCTCTGGGGTGAGGTCCAGAAAAACTTGAGTGTTTCCAGCAGAGGAAGGGCTGTGGGGAGGCGACCACTCACGTTAGCAACAAGCACACACCTGAGCGATGCTCCTGTACGTAAATTTCTGTGCCTGTGTTTGTCCATAAAATTGAGGTTAATGTCTCAAAGAACTGATGAAAAGTTTAAACGAGAGGATGCACGTAGAGAGCTTAGAACAGCATCTGTCACGTCAATAGCTTAAGCACTCCATCGATGTCAGCTGCTGTTATTTTTCTGTCTTCTAAGGACCCAGATCCATCTCTTTCCCAATCTCACATAATCGCAATGCCAGTATTGCAGAATTTCTCCTCCCTGTCCCCTGTCACAGTGTCTGAAATTCCTCTATTCATCACACACCCGCCAGAAGGGACCACAGACACCCTACTTTGGAGTTCATTCCAGAGACAGCCAGGGAGAATAGGGGGGTGAAATGTCTATGTCCTCATAACTCTACAAAACTCATAAAATTCTGCAATAAAGTGCTTGCCATGCCTACGCAAACAGTAGAGAAGACTTCCTGTTCCATCACTGGGATTGTCTCATTGGCCACGGCACCTGCAGTGGACCCCTGGTGTCCCTCCCATATCTACTCCACCCTGATGATCAGGGCCTGAGCGCTGTCCCAGAGACAGCACTCCCTTTGCCTTAGAGGGTTCCCACTTCTCCCCTGGTCCTTGACATGATATCTAGGATTAACCAATCGAGAACTGTGTCATTCCCTCAGCCATTGGGATTGGTTCATAGGTGGGCATATAAGTCAAGGCTATCCAAGCCTTTCCCCGTAGGGATTAGAAAAAATACTCTCTCCTTCTTGCTGAGTTTAAAACTGGAATGAATGATGAGTCTGAAGCTAGTGCGCCCCCCGTGGTGCCTGACACTGCAGCCAACACAGAAGCAAGCAGAAATGAACAAGGAAAGAGAATTAGTCCTCGTACCATTGTTCAGGGTTCTAGATGCAGCCGTACCTGAAGTATGACAACATCTGACTTTTCCTTTTAGCTGAAGCCAGTTGGGGATGGCTTCTTGCCACAGGCAACCAAACAAGTCTTAACCTACATGCTGTAACCTGCACACCCTGCCTCTGTCTCTACCTCCCTTCTCGTTGAGCAAGTCAGCTGCACTGTAAGGGACAGCCTACAGGGGTGATCAGAAGCCAGACAGTCTGGCTAGGCAAGCTTGGAAAAGACATTCACCTGCTCTGGGCCTCAGTTTCCCCATCTGGACAAATAGTGTAAACTCTGGGGTTTTGGGATGAAATGAATTAACATAGTTAAAGCACTTGGCACAATGCCAGGCAAGCCTTAGTCTTGTTACAAGCGGAAGGCATCTTGGGAGGCAGTGGTAAGCGTAGTGGTGCTTGCAGGCCCTGCAGGAGAAACCCTGCCTGGGTTGCTTCCGGCACCAGGCAGAGCTTATGGGAGTAAACTTCTGGGGAGACTTAACACCAAGTGTGAAAGAGCTGGCCAGCTTCTTCCTGCTGCTGCTGCTAAGTCACTTCAGTCGTGTTCGACTCTGTGCGACCCCACAGATGGCTGCCCACCAGGCTCCCCCGTCCCTAGGATTCTCCAGGCAAGAACACTGGAGTGGGTTGCCATTTCCTTCTCCACCGACTTCTTCCACCATCATTCAGAGCACAAATGCTGGAATCATGTGGGAAACTGATATAAAAATCACAGAACAGAATCATATCAGTGAAGGGTTCAGTGAGATAGAATGTGTGAAACCGTTGGAGCAGTACCTGGCGTAGACTGGATGTACTCTGGGTATTGGTTATTACAATTACTGCTGCCTGTTAAAATATTATTGTCTGGGATGAGCCTATTCTTAGTAAATGGATTCTTAGCAAATGAGTCAGTCCCCTCCCCCACAAATGGTCATCGAGCACGTGCTACGTGCCAGTCCTGCTTGGAGACGCAAGGGAGACAGCAGTGAGTTAGACTGAAGGGTCCTTGTCTCCCAGATCTGACTTTCAGACCCCACAAGGAACCAAGCAGATAAGAAATGTTAAGCAGTGGGGAGTGTTCCGAAGCTGATGGCATCTGGTGCTGTGATCATGTGACCACAGGGCTGTGCTCAATAGGGTGCTTGGGGAAGGCCTCCCAGGAAGATGTTGCTAAGGGCTGAAAATATAAAAGTCCCTCAAAATACATATGTTGAAACTGATTCCCCCTAATGTGCTGGTAATTAGGAGTTGAGACCTTTGGGAGACTCCAGAGAGCCCCCTCACCCCTTCTGCTGCCTAAAGACACAAGGGAAAGAGGGCCATCTATGAACCAGAAAGTAGGCTGGCACCTTGATCTTGGGCCCCTCAGCCTCCAGCCACCCAGTCTATGATATATGGTTACAGCTGCCCAAATGGAGTAAAACAAGTACTATTTCAGCTGAACCCTGAAAGAGCTTCCTTAGTGGCTCAGATGGTAGAGAAATCTGCTTGCACTGTGGGAGACCCGGGTTCAATCCCTGGGTCAAGCAGATCCCCTGGAGAAGGGAACAGCTACCCACTCTAGTATTCTTACCTGGAGCATCCCATGGACAGAGGAGCCTGGTGGGCTACAGTCCATGGGGTTGCACAGAGTCGGACACAACTGAGCGACTCAGTACCTGAAGGAGCAGGAAGAGTCAGCCACGGGCAGAGGAACCAGCCGGGACAAAGGCCCCCCGTGGGAATTGGCAGGGTCGTGACCCCAGGGTGCAGTCAGGGGCTGTGGTCGCGGTTGGGATCAGGGGTTTAGACATAGGTGGCTTGGGAACCCGGGTCTTGGGGACGTGGGGCCGCAGATGTGGGCGGGACTCCCAAGTCCCTGTGACCTTTGCCTCTTCTGCCAGCACTGTCCTTGGGCTGAATTCCAGGCAGTTTTATGAGAACTCAGAGGACTTGGGCTGAGTGTCCTTCTGGGAGCCAGGAGGCAGAAGGAGAGAGGGATGAGCACGGGGTGGGGCGAGGGGGCTGGCTGGTGGCAGCAAACCCATGTCCACGAGGCTGGACAGGGGGGCCTGGGAGCCACAAATCCCTCTACGTTGGAGGGAAGAGGCACAGCTGGGGAGGATGCTGGTTCCGGGCTTGGACCAGACGGTGAGGGGCTGGAGGGGCCCGGGGTGGGCAGGGTGGGTAGCTATCTGGAGACTCCTTCCAGCCTGGGGCCCCCTGCCTAGAGTCAATCTTCCACCTCCAGAGAGGCCCCGAGGGCTCTGGAGAAAGCCTATCTTCAGAGGAATTTGAGCGAATCTGATGCGTGACGCCCCAGGGCCTTGGGTTTGGAGACCCTTGCTTCAGACGCACTTTTCCTGGGACGTGGAGCAGGAGCTGGTCACCCTGAGCGGGCCAGGCCGACTGTGGGATGCTGGGTCCCTGCACCCCGCTGGAAAGACAACCTCCTTTGTGTCTCTGGGCCTCACTTTTCCACCTGGAAAATGGGAGTAATGATGCTGCGTAACTCCTAGGCATTCACAGAATTAGTTCATTCCAGAAACATGCCAATTCTTGTTTGAAGCACTAGTAATGAGAGTTAATATTCCCTGGGAGCTGCCTGCGTGCCAAGTCCTGGGCTAAGCGCTTTCCATCTTTTGGAATCCTCTTGGAATCCTCCTCACAGCCCTGGGTAGTAAGCACTGAGCTTCCCAAGGAGGCTCAGAGTGGTGCAGTGCCTGCCCAAGAGGCTGAGCAGGGGTTTGAACCTGGGCAGCCGGCCCCAGAGAATGCAGGGCCCATCCTCAGACTTGGCTGTACTCTCACGCCTAGCCCAAGTGCAGGGTGTGCAGCTGTAATGCCTGCATGATGCTAAGTCGCTTCAGTCGTGTCCGACTCTTTGCGACCCTGTGGACTGCAGCCTGCCAGCCTCCTCTGTCTATGGGATTCTCCAAGCAAGAATACTGGCGTGGGTTGGGGTTGCCATGCCCTCCGTCCAGGGGAACTTCCTGACCCAGGGATCGAACCTGCATCTCCCGCGGCTCCTGCATTTCAGGTGGATTCTTTACTGCCGAGCCACCAGGGAAGCCTGGGCAGCTGTTGCTAACCCCATTTAATATATGGGGAAACTGAGGCCTGAAGGTCAGTGACTTGATCGATGCTGAGCAGTGACAAATCCCTGGGCTCTTTCATTCTTTGTAAATGGTGTAACTCCAAGGGACAAGTTACTAGGGCAGGATTTTCCCTGGGCTCACCTGCTCCTGCCCGCCCCCAGGGGAGCCCCACTGGCGACCAGGCTGTGCTCACCTGATTCTCCCGCCCGACTCTGCTGCTGAATGTCCACGTAGTGCCTTCCAGCTCTGCTCACAAAACTGACTCTAAAAAGAGTCTGGCAAACTCATTCACATAACCAACTACAGCATATCGTGGAGCCGCCTGTCCTTCCATCCATCCGCCCCTTCATCCGTCCACATGTACACACCTTCCTCCTCCTGTCCGTCCATCCACTGATTCATCCATCCGCCCGTCCATCTGTCCATTTGCCTGCTGGTCTCTGGTCCTGGGAACAGCAAGGCAGCCAGGGAGCATCAGGGAGTCAGTGATGAGAGATGAAGCTGGAGACGCAAGTAGATCAATGGTCCCAGCAAAAACTCTTCACCAAGCAAGGTTTGAGTCTAAGTCTAAACTCCTAAGCATCAAACCAAGACTATTGCAGAATCTCTCAACAGACCCAGCCCCCAGTGTGCTCCTGGGGCTCCAGCAGGAGCGGGTGGGTGGGCTGGCAGCTGACTGAGGGTGGAGGTGGCTTGGGAGAGGAGCCAGTGTCCCGAGCAGACGGGGTCGCCCACTCCCAGGCCCATCTGTCAGCCCCGTGCACCCCTGCCTCCCTCGCCATCCATGTGACCACTGTTTCTGCCATGGGAGGTCAGAGCAGCACAGGCAGGGTGCTCCACTGTGAGCATCTTCTCCTTCCTCCCAGCGTTAAATGTCCCGCTGGGGAGGAGCTGCCTTCAGTTTCTGGGACCCCTGACTCTGCAAGGGGAAGGGAGACGGTAGGCTCACCAGCTGGGGGATTGGTGTCTCCTGCTGCTCCCCCCACCCACCGCTTGCTATTTATCGAGTCGATTTGAAACCAGTTGGTGTCATTTCAGGGGTCTCTGAAGACCTCTGGTACCATAGTCTTTTGTGTCAGCACAGAGGATTCAGTGAGAGCAAAGTGGTAGATAAGTGATTTTTTAGAATAGGATGCCTGTGAGCTTTACAAGTGGGCAGGCCAGAAATGCCGCACCCTGGGAACTTACTGGGCTACAGCTTTATAATCAAAGGGAAAGTGGGGAGGGGGAGAAGTCCTCCTTGCTCTTTCTCCAATGGACGTTCACGTCTCCATCATCAGTTCCTCCCCCAGAGAGGGCAGCGAAGTTGACTTGTCCCTCCCTACATGGTCAGGCCAGGACTGTCATAGCACTTTGGAAAAATATTTTCAGGTCTCAGTACGAGGAGGGTCTTTCATTTTGAAATGTCACCTTCCCATAGGTGATTGTTTTTTGTATGTGCAGAGCCTGTTTGGGGGGTCGTTAACTTTTGAGCTCACTGGGCGGGATGTGGGTCTCATGACACCATTCTTTCATTGTTCTGGGGCATGTCCTGTGCTTCTGTGACATAGTTTTGTAGCTAAGCAAGCCTGCTTAGTTTTCTAGTTAAGCAAACCTGCTTTCTTGAGTAATCATTAACTTACAGGAGTTTCCCATATTTTTCTACTTATAATCCTCTGGAGTTAACCATTTAACCACCTATTTTATCCCTTAATCCTGTCCCTATCAGATTAACCCTTTATCACTTAATGCCTTATCACTTAGTGTCATCATCCCTAAAATGGATGTAAAGATACCTAATAATAATGTAATGGGGACATTACACATATGAAGTACTAAATACGTACCTGGCACATACATAGGAGGGCTTCCCTGGTGGTTCAGATGGTTGAAAAAAAGAAATCCTCATGCAACGAGGTGAGGGAGACTGAGTTTTGATCCCTGGGTGGGGAAGATCCCCTGGAGGAGGGCATGCCAACCCACTCCAGGAATCTTGCCTGGAGAATCCAATGGACAGAAGAGCCTGGCGAGCTACAGTCCATGAGGTAGCAAAGAGAGGGACAGGACTGAGTAACCAGCACACACACGTACATAGGAAGCCCTTCAGAGCCTATTGATCCGTCAGTTAGAAAGAATTCCTGGATGGCAAGGCAGGTACCTCCAAAAATTGCTCTTCCACATCAAAAGCAATGAGAGCGCACTAATCTCAAAACTCCCCAGATCAACTTTTTCAGAACTATGGATAGTAACTAAATGCTTACAACTAGAGGAGTGTTTATTCGAGAAAAATGTCTGAATCTCAGAAAGAACAGGAAGCTTTGTGCCATTTTAACTTGCCCCAGCCCTCCCTCTCTCTTCCCAGCTCTGTGGGAAAACCCACAGCCTCACAAGGTCAGTAGCCGTGAGACCTAGCGGCCCAGCAGCCACTGGAGGGAGCCACACAAACCGCCCACAAACTCAGGAAAGGATACGCAACATCATCTGTTGCTAGGGAAACGCAAATCAAAACCACAAGGAGATACTACTTCACATCCACTAGGAGGCTCAAAGCAAAGAGACAGACATCAACAAGCGTTGGTGAGGATGATGTGGAGAAACGGGATGCCTCATGCCTTGCTACTGGGAATGTTAAATGATGCAGCCCCTTGGCAAAACAGTCCTGTGGTCCCTCAAAAATTTCAACACAGTTACCATACAACCCAGCAATTCTGTTCCTAGGTGTATCCTCAAGAGAATTAAAACCATATATCCACACACAAACTTACACGTGAATGTTCATAGCAGCATTGCTCATTATAGCCGAAAGTGGAAGTAACGTAAATGTGCATCAGCTGAGGAACAGATCGACAATGATACATAATATACACACACCATGGAATACCCTGTGTGTGTGCTCAGCCTGTTGTGTCCTACTCTTTACGACCCTATGGACTGTAGCCCACCAGGCTCCTCTGTCCATGGAATTTTCCAGGCAAGAATACTGGAGTGGGTTGCCATTTCCTACTCCAGGGGATCTTCCTGACCCAAGGATCAAACCCGCATCTCCGGAGTCTCCTGTATTGTAGGCAGATTCTTTACCTGCTGAGCCACCTGGGAAGCCCATGGTGGACTATTATTCCACCATAAAAAGGAATGAAGTACGGATACGTGTGACAACATGTAACTGAAAACATCCTGCTCAGTAAAAGAAGCCAGTTACAAAAGACCACACCTCTGGTGGTTCAGTGGTTAAGAATCTGCCTTCCAATGCAGGGAACGTGGGTTCGATCCCTGGCCCAGGAACTAAGCTCCACGTGCGGTGAAGCAACTAAGCCTCACAGTCACTACTGAGCCCTGATGTACTCTGGAGCCCACCTGTCGCAACTAAGGCTTGACACGGCCGAAGACAAATGAATGAACGTTCTCTAAAAGGCCACAGCTGTGGGATTCCATTCATCTGAAATGTTTAGAATAGGCAAATCCTTAGAGCCAAAAATATTATAGATTGTTGATTGCCTAAGGATCCAGGGTGGGGTAGGGAATGACTGCTGCAGTGTATGGGGTTTCCTTGGTGGTGATGAAAATGTTCTGGAATTAGATAATGGTGATGGTCACACAACACTGAAAGTCTACTAAAAACACTGAACTGGGTGCCTTATAAGAATGAGCTTTATGGTATGCAAATTAAATCTCAATAAAGCTGTTATTCAAAAACATTCTACTAACCTCTGGTCCAAGTACCATCATTTTGCCCCTGGGCCATCGCAGGGGCCTCCTCAGAGCCTTTCTGCTGCCTCTCTGCCTCCTCCAGGCCATTCTCCCCTCAGCAGACAGGGTGGTTTTCTTGAAGTTAGAACTGTGAGCTTGCCTCTCCCCTGTTCAAACCCCCTGCCTCTCTCACTTCCTCACACCGACCCTTCTCTCCTGATTCTAGGTCTTAGCACATGCTGTTCCATGTCAGATGAGCTTTTCCCTACTGTCTCCCTGGCTGAGTCCTGTCCACTCTTCAGGATGCAGCCAAATATCACCTCCTCCTAAAAGTCATCTAGAAACACCTGCCTGGATCGACTTGCCCATGGCTCACAGATCAAGCGCTCATGTCATGTTCTTTGCGCTTGTCCAGCAGCCATTTCTCCCTGTGGTCAGAGGGGAGGTCTAGCGTGCCCACAGCTGTAACTCAGCATCTCCATCAGTGTCTGGCACATCACACGTGCTCCATCAACACCTCTGAGTCAACCGCGTCCCAGGCAGCAACCCAGGCTTCAACACAACACAGGATGAACATGGGAGCCTGCCCCTCCTGCAGGGGCTCTACTCTGTGACCTTGGGCAAGACGCCACTCGCTCACCTGTGAGCACCCGCTGCAGGGTTTCCTGGCAGGGCTCGTGCGAAAGTGCAAGTTAATTGGCTTTGGGAACCCCTGCATGAAAATATGTGGTTCAGCAAGAGTTTCTCTTTATACAAGCTTTAGGGAAAAACAATCCCACCTCTCCTGCAGAGAGAGCTTGAGATGATTAGCACCACTCTGCCGATGGAGAAAGTGAGGCCTCGTAAGGTGACCTGTCTTGCCTGAAAGCACACACAGCCCGAGAGAGATAGAAACTTTGCTTGATTTTTTCATTCACACATTCACTCAATAAATACATATTTACTATTCAGGGTATTCTGGGCATGGGAGGATACAGTGGATAAAGGTCAAAAGCAGGCCTGACTCCATGAAGCTGACACTCTACAAGGGAAGATAGGTAACGATTTCAGATGATGGCATTTGCTGAGAAAGAAATATTATACTATAGGGACTGAACTGGGTGGTAGAGAAGGGAATGGCTAGTTCACTTGTGCTGGTCCGTGAAGGAGGTGACATTAGCCTGAGACCTTGGGAAGAACACTGTAGGCTGAGGAAACAGCCAGTGAAAGGGCACAGAGGCTGTTCCCTGCTCTGAAATCTCATACGAGACTTCTACTATGACACTGGCCTTCATCACATGACATCAGCTAGTGCCAGCAATTTGGGCAAAATCATCCTCTTTCTAGGGAGCCATGTGCCCAGCTAAACTTGGAGCTGTTTCCAAGGAAAAGGAAGAGACTCAATACGTTTCTAGACCTAGTCACTGCCTAGTGTGCAAAAAGCAGCTACTGTTAGAGCCCAGATTGTGTCCCTTCCAGGATCTTTGGCCACCTGATATGAAGAGCTGACCTCCTGGAAAAGACCCTGATGCTGGGAAAGATTGAAGGCAAAAGGAGAAGGGGGTGGCAGAGGATGAGATGCTTAGATGGCATCACTGACTCAGTGGACATGAATTTGAGCAAACTCTGGGAGATAGTGAAGGACAGGGAAGCCTGGTGTACTGCAGTCCATGGGGTTGCAGAGTCGGATGCAACTTAGTAACAGAACAAAAAGATCCTTAAGGGAAGTTAGTGCGAATACTCAGTGACATCCAGAAACAGCCTTCCTTTGGCTAATTCACCATGAACTTCTATGTGGCAATTCATCAAGGATCATTTTTGGACCTAATAAAATGTCCAGCTCCTGCAAGTCCCTTGAAAACCGTGAGTTCATTAGGTTTAGCCTCCTGTTTATGAGGAGATGATGGGCTTTCTAACTGTCCTCACACAATCTCTTTCACAGCCCCCCAGCGTACAGCATCCCAGCCATAGCTTTAGCCGAGTTCTCTCATCTTCCTCCTCCCCTTCCACAATACCTGTGCCTTTTCAGGAACATCTTGAGGGTCCCTTTCCTTGACTATCTCTGACACTGAGGAAATCGGGAAAGAACTTTTTCCCCTTTGGTGAGAGTGGGAGGGTGGAGGGGGCTGGGGAGAGAAGGGCTGGAGGTAGGAAGGGTGAGTGAGTAGGCAGTGACTAGGTCTAGAAACATTTTCTCCCAGGATCCCTGATGTTGGCGAGGGAGATGCCAGGTGGGATAGATGGGAATGAACTCTTCACAGGCCAGGTTCACGCCCTGAACAGTAGCGTGGTTTTGGCACATAATTCATGAAAATAAAGTAAAGCCCCAGATGAAGAGATATCATTACAATTGCTGCATCCCTCTGCGAGTGCAAGCAGAAACTTGATTCTATCTTGGAGCAGGACTCACTCTCTTCTGGGAACTGGTGTTTCCCAGCCTGGGACCTCATTGTCCCCTTGGCTGGAATGGTCCATGTCAGAGGCTAAAGTTTTGAAATTTCTCCTCTGTTTCCCTCACAGGGAAGACACATTTTACCTTAGGCGCTTGTCACCCAATAGCTCAGTGTTGACCTTTTTTCATCATGGACATTTTCTTAGACTTCAGATTATTTGATGAAAGAGATCTATTGCTTTTAAAAAATGTATATTTGGAAACAATTGGTCTAGCTCTGGGATGGTGCTTTCAACTGTAAGTCTCCAGGGTTCATCTTAATTATGCTTTTTCTTTTTTTATTTTTTGCTATGATGTAGTTTTCAGACTAGGTTTTCTCCTGCTGCAAATCCAACTGTGTTTCTTCTTGTAATTAATCCTCTTTTCCTTCACTTGCCACCCCTCCCCTCCCCTCTGTCCCTGTAGTTTGGCCAAGTCCAGGGCTGTGCATGCCACCTGGGCCTGGCCAATCAGAAATATATATTGCGATATACACATTCCATATTGCTTCTTAGTGATCAAGCAAGATGTGGTCATGTGACCCAATTAGCGTTAGTAAAAGCCACTTAGCTCTCAGCTACAGTAACTGCAACAGTGCTCTCTCTATTCTGCTGTTTCCAAGACTTTACAGTGTGGACCTGGAGTAGCCGGTGGCCACCATACTGCAGCTGGACAACCTCTGCCCAGATCCAGAGGTGAAAGAAAGATGAAGAAAGAGCCACACGGTGACATCCTCTGAATTCCTGGATCCAATCACACCTATAGCCAAAATCCCCACCTTGCTTCAAATCTGTGACCCAATAAAATACTTGGTTTCCTGACTCCAACTTGAGTTGGAGTTTCTGGCATTTGCAACCAAAGTTTCCTGACCTGACAGAAGTCTCTCTTTCTCATGGGCCTTCTCTTGAAACTATCTGATTTACTCCATGATCTCGGGAGCATAAGTACAAAACATCAGACTAGGACAGGACCCACCTCTTAGGTCTTTGGAGGGCAGACTTGTTCTTGTCTTCCTAGAATCCAAGCAAATAGACCAGTGACTGCCTTATGCTAGTGTCTTGACACCAGGCACTTTCTCTTCTTTATTATTTTGAAATTGTCCAATGTAAAAGCCTCTGTGTTGGTCCATAAGACATATGATGTGTGAGTGCTCAGGGGTGCCCCAAGGTCTGAGGCCCATTCCCTGCTCAGCGCTGCCCTTTTGCAAAACACTGGTCATTTTGTCTCTGAAGATGTGATTCCATTGCTCACACATCTGGCTGTTTCCTCCAAAACCAATATTTTCCTTTTGGCTTAAGAGCCCATCTCAACATAAACATCTGAGCTCCTGAATGTTGCTCTAACAGCTTGACAGCTCTGTAGGTGTAGAGCTGGCTGCCAGCCAATCCAAATTTTTCTGCTTCTTTCTTTTAATATAAACAGGGCCTTTGAAGAACTGTGGATTCACTGAATGAACAAATGAACTTGTTTACATAAAACATGCAGGGGGAAATTTCCACTGTGCTTCAGCATATAATCTGAGTCTGTGTTCTGATGGGCCAGCACATTATGGAGGCTGTTTTCTTAAACAAGGATGTCATCCTCCATATGTTGGCCTAATTATTCACCCCGGCCAGTAAGTTCAAGACTCGAGGGAGGGGGTGGGGATGCACAGAGAGGAGCAATATGAAGTTCTGCTGTGTCGTTTTCACAAAGAGTGGACTTCTGAGTCTGGAAGACCCCTGCCCAGTTACAAGAAAGTAAGAAATAGGAGGGGATTGAAATCACAGTGTATTATTGAAAGGTAGGTTTTCTGGGCAACCCTTCTGATCTCTACCCCAAGTATGCACCCCAAGTCTAGTGATCTGCATTAATATGCAGAAGGTAAAAACCAACAAGAGTCACTCAGGACAGGACTTGGGTGGGCTGATTAATGAAAGTCATATGTTATTTGGGGGAAACAAAGGTTGCTTTATACAGACTCTAGCATGGAGCCCTATGAATCATCTCTTGGTTAACGAAGACAACCCTCCCATCACTCTACTTGCTGATGACAAGTCACCCTAGGGGGAGGGGGAGGGTTTTCAGAAAATGGTTTGTGTGATATGTGAATTCAGAGATAGAACATGCTGGTGGGGAAGGAGCAGAGGGTGGT
Source organism: Ovis canadensis (assembly GCF_042477335.2). NCBI lineage: Eukaryota > Metazoa > Chordata > Mammalia > Artiodactyla > Bovidae > Ovis > Ovis canadensis. The sequence goes on along the minus strand of NC_091257.1, from coordinate 91,914,247 downwards.
GTGAGTATGAAATGGCAGTGGGGGTTGGGGTGATGTGGGGCTGTTGGGGGAAGGAGGTGGTCATAGACATAAGCCCTCAGAGAGGCACTGGGGAATCCATGGGAGCAACGTGGTCCCACACGTGACCATCACTGAGCTCAATGCTGGAAAGCCCCCTACTTTATGAATGATTACTTTTGCTCATGGGTTGATGGAGAGCTCATTTAATCAATATTGGGAACCAGTAAAGTCTACTTCTAAACCCAGTAAATATGTCCTCCTACAAGAGGTTACATTTTATCATGATTTCTTTTGAATGGCCCATAACTCCATACCCGGAATATTACATGTCTGGGACACCAAAATGAAATCTGACCATTCATTAAATAATGTTAGCATTTCAGCTAAGAGCCTAGTAGGTTTCTCCAGCAAGCCAGATGAGAACAACCATGATAATAATTCTAATAGAGGCCAACATTTAATGAATCCTATTTTGCAATAAGGAGACTGAGGCACAAGCAAATTTAGCGCCTGGCTCAAGCTAAGGCATAAAATAAATGATGGAGCCAGGATTTCAACACTAGTAGTCTTCCTAGGGGACTCAGGGGTAAAGAACCTGCCTACAATGCTGTGGACACAGGTTTGATCCCTGGGTCAAGAAGAGGCCCTGGAGAAGGAAATGGTAATCCACTCCAGTATTCTTGTCTGGGAAATCCTGTGGACGGAGGAGACTGGTGGGCTAAAGTCCAAGGGGCCGCAGAGAGTCGGACACAACTTGGAGACTAAACAGCAAACAGCAGATACTAAAAGCCCTGGGTGAGGGTGGGGGGAGAAAGGAGGGAACTCAGGGTCCAAGTCTTTGCTGAATGAAGGGGGTGTGAGGCTGGAAAGCAGTGAGCAGGGGATGATGGGTGGTGTGGACACAGGGCAAAAGATTCAAGCAAGACATGCTTTCGAAACCAGAAAAAAGCAAGTGGTACCTTAAGGGCCATAGAAACAAAGAGGACACTGACCCCACCTCTTTACCTGAATCATGAGAAAAACAAAGAAGAGAATCCTCTAACTTGAGAGAGATGCCCTGTCCTTGGAGAAAGTCAGATTTCAAGTAAGTCTGGTCAGTGGTAGAGCTGGTGGAGAATTGTCTGAAGATACCAGGGAGGGAGGGAGATTGTTGATCAAAATCATTGATTCAAAGATTTTAGGAGGCAGAGAAGAGGATGAGTGAGGGAAAGGATCACAGGAGGTAAAAATTAGGTGAGAAAAACAAATTGTTGATAGGGAGAAAAGACCCAACATATGGATAAAAGGAATCCCTAAAGGAAAAACTAGTAAGGGAACAAAACAAATATCAAAAACCATAATTCACGAAAGTTTTCCTAAAACTAAAATAAAAAGGATTTGAAACTATTTATTGAAAGAGCATACTGCATCCTGAAAATTGTGACCTGAAATGACCGAGGCCAAGTTTAAGTAAAGTCACTGGACTGTGGAGAAAATGGGGGGAGAAAAAAAGATCTTTTTAGATACATGATTGAAATGTCCAGGGAAGCATGAAATTCAGGTCTGGTTGTATCCGTTGGCTTAAATTATTTCATCAGGACTGACCTTTCTGACTGGTTTTCTCTCATCTTTATTTCCATCATGTGGATCCAAGCGCCAGCAAATTTTCTCCATATGGCGTTTCAAAGAATTTCTCAGCTTACAGTATTACAAGATAAAATCCAGCATACAAAGAAAGTCTCTTTATTTAACAATCACAATAACAGTTCAGGAATTGCATTTCAGGGGACTAACAACTTGGAATTAATCCAGGCAGTGAATAAATCTGATGCTCTGATTGGTCAGGCAAGGGTCACCTGCTCACACCTGCAGTCAGCCAGGAGATCCCAGGGGACTGAGAGTGGGAGAGGAGTGTATTCCCTAGAAAAATGCAAATGTTGTCCTTAAAAGGAGAAGAAACATATAAAGCACATGTTAAAATAGCTTCTGTCCACCTAAATTCTTAACCTGGTTCTTTCGTGCCTATACTTTTCGGTCTATAGCCTGGGAGGACGCTACACGGGTGGTAGCAGATGAGAGGATGGTTGATGTGTGGCTGGAAATAGGATGCCACGCATCACCTGGGTCTCCATAATAAAGAATTTGTCTGCTGTTTGCCCTGAGTTCCTGGGAGGGAACTTCCTGGTGGGTGAACACATCTCTGTGCCAAGAGGTAACGTGCTCTGATTCCACGAGAAGAGGACACAGAGACTCTGGGTTTGAGACCCTCACAGACCTCACCCCACGTGTCTCTTCATTTGGCCGATCCTGGTTTGTAGTTTTTATACTAAGACTGTAACAAGAAACATGACGAGTACCGTGAGTCACTATAGTGAATTATTGAACCTGACTGGGTTATGGGAACCCCTGGATTAGTAGCCAGTTGGCTAGAGTGTGGGCTCCCTGGGAACCCCCAAACTTACAGCTGGTGTGTGAAGTGAAGGCAGCTTGTTGGGAGCAGCACCCTGCATGGGTGGGTCCTCATGAACTCTGGGTGGTTAGCATTACAATCACGTTGCAATATTGTACCGTCCCTTCCTGAGGGCACTTCAGGCTAGAACTTGGAAATGCCCAGTCTCAGAAGATCACACAATTCAATCCTCAATCCAGCTCCCGTGGAAAGGCTCAGGTGCAGAAGGACCACGCAGGAAGCAGACACGGCCAGGGTCAAGGAAGGCCAGGTCTGTCCACTCCCTTCTTGGCACTCGGGTCATGCCAGAGCTCACCTTGGCCAACACCTTGGTCAGCTGCTTCACCTCCCACCTGGCAAATGGGCAGGGAATGGACAGGTGGGAGCTGCACCCCCACTCGCCTGTCTGTTTCCCTGGCTGGAAACCAGGGGTAGACGTGGCTGGAGAGGGGAGAAGGAGCCCGCGTGAGCTACAGTCTTGCTTGGCTTCTCCCTGTTAAGCATCTGGGGTGCCTGGAAATGGGAGACAGATTCCTTCCGAAACCACCCTCTGCCTCTACATCTCGGGGTTTAGGCTGACTTTGACATCTTCTTCTTACCTCTTCACCTCTCCTCTCTCCCTTCTTGTTTTTGTTTGTTTGTGTTTCCTCCTGGGCTCTGCCCCTGGTATAAAGAGGAGGCAGTAAATGTGCATCTAATTTATTGGGGCAATAAAAGGCATTGGGTTTCATGACCGTAAGATTCCTCTGGAATAAGCATTGCGCATCTAACCTCACCTCCCTTGCACTGTCTTTCTGGAATCTAAGGATGTTGAGTAGGACACATGAGGACACAGATTTCCTAAACAGCCTGGAATTGATCTTGGTTGGGGATAAGAGATGACCATACTTCACTTACTGGTATCCTGACCAGTACACAGCTCATTGTAACTAATCCATGACATACCTATGAACCCAAATACTGGATACTCTGTTCTGGAAATTCCTGACTGGGACTTCTCCCAATAACTCAGACCCTTTTCCATTGAGCAGCTCAAAGGCAGGTGTGTGTATGTGTGGGGGATAGTGGGGGAGGGTGTTCATGTTGGCTTTCCTGGGATGGAAACCTGCTTGGCTCTATCTTTGGTAAATCTGCTTCAAAATGCTTGCTCCTAAATGGGTTAACTGTTCTCTCCTGACCACACTGAGGCTGGCAGCCAGGGATGGACAATTAATCTTAAGACTCAGTTTCTGAGGGAAGAAAGTAATCCATCGTTTTAGCCAGAAGTGTTGGGGGTGCCAGGCTGGGACCTGGTGAGAAGTGGGCCAGCCTGGGGTTGGTTTAAGAGCCACAGAGAGGTCACAGCATCAGCCCTTCATGGAAGACAGGGTGAGAAATACCCTGGCCTCTCTCTTCCTCCAGCCTCCAGTCCCCAGACAGTGCTTTTGATTGGCCAAACCCTGCCCAAAGCCTGAGGACAAGGGAGCCTGTGGGAATCAGGGGACAGGCTCCTTATGACACTGACTAGAGCGGGGAAGGGCAGGCAGTGACCCGCACAGAGAAAGCAGGAGGCCTTGAGACAATGGGCCTTCCTAGAAGCTGGGCCCCCAGGGCAGGCCTCTCAGTTTGCATTTCTGAATCCTTCTAGTCTGATCCAATTCCCCCAGGAGCCCTTCAGGGTCACTCTTTAGAAGAGGATTTTTTTTTTCCCCTGGCTCTTGGCAGTGTTGTTACAACAAATATACAGTCTGTTACCCGGGCGTGGGCACTTCACTGTCACTCTCTGTGTGTCCCTCTCCAGCTCTCAGCGCATCTTTGGGCTGCACAATAAAGATTTCTGAAGCACCTTCCATTGGCTGGGGGCCAGGGGTAGGGGCGGGCAGCGCCAGTCTCAAGGGAATACAAATATGAAAATAGCAGCGTCTCCACCATCCAGCGAGGAAAATGGATAGTTCTGATGCAGCTTGAGGGTATCACAGGGACGAGATGCTTGAAGAGTCTCCAGAGAGGGATGTGCTTCCCTCCGCCCCATACAGTCAGGGAACCGTGCCCAGACACGAAGAGACGGGTGTGAGCTATGGGATGCGGGTCCACCAGATCGTCCCCTTTCCACCTCTTTCTGTAAGAACATTGGGACTTTATGGTTAGAGGCATGGACTTGGGAGATGGCCTCTGTTTAATTCCCAGCCTCTCAACCAGCTGTGTGACCTCTGGAAAATGATTCCAGGGAAATGCCAACCTCTTCCCAGCCTCGTCTCCATCTACACAATGGGAATAACAATAGTACTCAGTGCAGTAGACCTGGGTTTGATCCCTGGGTTGGGAAGATCCCCTGGAGAAGGGAATGGCAACCCACTCTAGTATTCTTGCCTGGAGAATCCCATAGACAGAGGAGGCTGGCGGGCTACAGTCCGTGGGGTAGCAAAGAGTTGGACACAACTGAGTGACTAACACGTGTAACACGCACCCCTGCCTTATAAGGCTGCTGTGATAAGCAGAGTGGAGGATCAGGGTAACTAACTGCTGTATCATATAACACCCTGAGTCTAGGGCTGCCTAGAAGTTTGAGGGGTTCCCTGGATACAGGACTTTCAGTGTTAAAAACCAGCATGATTCCAGGCAAGCTGGAACAGATGGTTGTCTTATTAAATCTCGTTCATTAACATAATAGGAGTTTTTTCCCAGATCACGTGGGGTTGGGTAGCTGCCCTCCCCGTGATGATTCAGGGGCCCACGTCCTAACTTTCAGCTCCACCAAGACACACTGGGTGCTGTGGCAGGGCTCTCTGGTCCAGTCACATGTGATTGGTCCAATCTAAGTCACATGGTCACACCAAACCACAAGGAGCCTGGGAAATACAGTTCTTGTTGGGAGAAGAATCTGCTTTAAGGGGGACATGCTGGTCTCTGCCGCAAGAGTAAATGAGGCGAGGGAAGCAAAGCTTCCAGGGCAACAGTGACCGCCACGTGTAACGCATTATTAGCAGTGGTGGTATTCCTCCTCTGCCACCTCCTTCTGTTATTCGCCTACGGAGAGAGGCCTTCCCGGGCCACCCCAGCAAAGCGACCCCTCCGCTTCTCCAGCACTCTCTGCTTGACAGCATGAGTTTCTTGTTTCCTTATTGTTTTCCTGCTTATGTGCATCACCCTATCCAAGAAGATGTCCCACTAGAGCCAGGGCCCTAGATATCTGCTATGCCCAGCACCCAACACCCAGCTCAGCAAATACCTCCTGGAGGAAAACAGGGTGAAGAGCGGGCTGAGCCTTCCATGCAGAAGGCCCCCTTTCATCACTCAGTCTGTCGTTTCCCCGAGTCCTCAGTCTCCTAGGGGCCCCCTTGGCCCCTCCCTCCCTCCTTCTCTCACCTCCAGCCCCTGTTTCCCAGGAGCATGCCTTCCCTGCAGCATCCATTCTGCCCCCTGGTCCAGCCCTGGCTGCTGTTTCTCCAGAAACGATCTCCCAAGCACTATATTCCCACCCACGTCCCACACCTCTTTTTTGAAGAGCAAGGTTTGTTTTGGTGCAAATGTAATTAACACACATTCAGTAAACACCTTATGTCACAAATTGTATCAAAGTCCTCATTATTAGACTCTGCAGATGGCTTCTGGGTACAAAATATTTATATGTCTCGTTTCAGTGGCATATGGCCTGAGAGCGGAGAATGACAGGGATGGGGCTGGTGACACTTCTCCCAGCATGACCACCTCTCTGCTGCCTCTGGGGTTGTCAGCACACACACATACACACACACACTCTCCCTGTTTAGAAGTCTGGGATGAGGCCCATGAGTGGCTCTCCCCAGAGATCCCGCCACAGGCCTCTGTTCAGTTACAGCTAGGATATGAGAGATTGTGCGATGCATCTGGAGGTACTGGGTTGTGCAGAGGATGGGGTAGCTTTGCTGAGCTCTGGGTGTCCGGGAAATCATCCTGATGCCATTCATAGATTCTGAGAAGAGGAGGGGTTCCAGGTTCCCTGCCAGCCCCTCCTTTTGTTTGACAGATGAGGAAACAGCTGGTAGGCTGAACAGACAATCTGAGTTCAAATCCCAAGAACTTTTTAGTTTGCCTTATTTTTTTCCACCTCACAGAGTTGGTGGAATAATAAAAATGCTTGATATGCTTAAAATTCTGGGCAAACCTCCTGTCACGTAGAAAGTGCACAGTGTTACATTTTTGTTGTTAAAGTCAGTACCGTATCCCCTGAAAGAAAAGACATGGAAACATGTGCAGCTGTTCTTCCGTGTTTAAGATCATGAACCTCCTGCTCACTTCTTTATATATGATTCTAGACTTTAAAAATACAAAGATATCCTTCACTGGCCCCTGAATGCAAACAGTTGTGTGTGCAGCTTCCCAGCAGCTCAGCAGTAAAGATCTGCCTGCAATGAAGAAGCAGCAGGAGAAGCGGGTTCGATCCCTGGGTTGGGAAGTTCCCCTGGAGGAGGGCAGGGCAACCCGCTCCAGTATTCTGGCCTGGAGAATCCCATGGACACAGGAGCCTGGCGGGCTGCATCCCATGGGGTCGCAGAGAGTCAGACATGCCTGCAGCAAATGAACACAACAGGCCCGAGCCTGCTGTAACTGATGGGCGATTGAGGAGTGTTCAGCTTCTCAGGTGGCGCAATGGTAACGAACCTGGCTGCCAATGCAGGAGACGCAGGAGACGTGGGTTCCATCCCTGGGTCAGGACCATCCCCTGGAGGAGGAAATGGCAGCCACTCCAGTACTCTTGCCTGGAAAATGCCGTGGACGGAGGAGTCTGGTGGGCTACAGTTCATGGGGTCACAGAGTCGGACTTGACTGAGCAGGCACACGGGCATGCATTAGGCATGTTCAGGGTGTTTTTACCCCTGGCTTCTGCCCTTTTGTTCGGTTGCTCAATCATGTCCAATTCTCTGCGAGCCCGTGAACTGCAGCATGCCAGGCTTCCCTGTCCTTTGCCATCTTTCAGAGCTTGTGCAGAATCAGGTCCATTGAGTTGGTGATACCATCCAACCATCTCATCCTCTGTCTTCCCCTTCTTCTCTTGCCTTCAATCTTTCCCAGCATCATTGTCTTTACCAATAATCCTGCTCTTTGCATCAGATGGACAAAGTATTGGAGCTTCAGCTTCAGTATCAGTCCTTCCAATGAATATTCAGGGTTGATTTCCTTTAGGATTGACTGGTTTGACCTCCTTGCAGTCCAAGGGACTCTCAAGAGTCCTCTTTGCCCTATACTTGGTCTACATATGGGCCCCTCCCCAACACCCCGTCCCTGAGACTCTGCTCCTACTGAGAGAGCCTGTAGGCTCCCAGGCGCAGTGCTGAAGTCTTAGGAACCGGGAAAGAGGAGCAGAAGTGGCAGGGGACAGGAAATAGGGAACGATTTGGGTGCTCGATGGAGAAATGCATGCACTGGCGCCAGCCTTTCTCGAGACAGTTTGGCACTGTTGAACAGCGATAAAGAGGCAAGACCTGAATGTCGGCCATTGTGTCCTCGGTAGATCCCCAACTGAAATGGATTTTGTATGCACAGCAGGAGGCTGTGTCCAAGGACATCCACCCCTGCAGCACTTGGAATAGTCCCGGTGTCAGAACGACCCAGGTGTCCATCCTCAGTAGAGTGAATAAATTCATCGTGACGCTCTCACCCAACGGCATACGTACCATCAAGAGTGAAAGCAGAGATGCAACTACATGCATCCAACACTGAGCAAAAGAAGCCAGGGACCAAACGCTCTCTCATGAACAATCCCCCTCATATGACATCCACAATTGTGCAGTAGTTTGAGCATTCTTTGGCATTGCCTTTCTTTGGGACTGGATTGAAAACTGACCTTTTCCAGTCCTGTGGCCACTGCCAAGTTTTCCAAATTTGCTGGCATATTGAGTGCAGCACTTTCACAGCGTCATCTTTTAGGATTTGAAACAGCTCCACTGGAATTCCATCACCTCCACTAGCTTTGTTCGTAGCGATGCTTTCCAAGGCCCACTTGACTTCACATTCCAGGATGTCTGGCTCTACGTGAGTGATCACATCATCATGATTATCTGTGTCGTGAAGATCTTTTTTGTACAGTTCTTCTGTGTATTCTTGCCAACTCTTCTTAATATCTTCTGCTTCTGTTAGGTCCAGACCGTTTCTGTCCTTTATCGAGCCCATCTATGCATGAAATGTTCCCTTGGTGTCTCTAATTTTCTTGAAGAGATCTCTAGTCTTTCCCATTCTGTTGTTTCCCTCTATTTCTTTGCATTGATCACTGAAGAAGGCTTTCTTATCTCTTCTTGCTATTCTCTGGAACTCTGCATTCAGATGCTTATATCTTTCCTTTTCTCCTTTGCTTTTCATCTCTCTTCTTTTCACAGCTATTAGTAAGGCCTCCCCAGACAGCCATTTCGCTTTTTTGCATTTCTTTTCCATGGGGATGGTCTTCCATTGTCTCCTGTACAATGTCATGAACCTCATTCCATAGTTCATCAGGCACTCTATCTATCAGATCTAGGCCCTTAAATCTATTTCTCACGTCCACTGTATAATCATAAGGGATTTGATTTAGGTCATACCTGAATGGTCTAGTGGTTTTCCCTACTTTCTTCAATTTGAATTTGAATTTGGTAATAAGGAATTCATGATCTGAGCCACAGTCAGCTCCTGGTCTTGTTTTTGTTGACTGTATAGAGCTTCTCCATCTTTGGCTGCAAAGAATATAATCAATCTGATTTCGGTGTTGACCATCTGGTGATGTCCATGTATAGAGTCTTCTCTTGTGTTGTTGGAAGAGGCTGTTTGCTATGACCAGTGCATTTTCTTGGCAAAACTCTATTAGTCTTTGCCCTGCTTCATTCTGCATTCCAAGGCCAAATTTGCCTGTTACTCCAGGTGTTTCTTGACTTCCTACTTCTGCAAAACTCAGCAGTGGCCACAGGGCTGGAAAAGGTCAGTTTTCATTCCAATCCCTAAGAAAGGCAATGCCAAAGAATGCTCAAACTACCGCACAATTGCACTCATCTCACATGCTAGTAAAGTAATGCTCAAAATTCTCCAAGCGAGGCTTCAGCAATACGTGAACCGTGAACTTCCTGATGTTCAAGCTGGTTTTAGAAAAGGCAGAGGAACCAGAGATCAAATTGCCAACACCCGCTGGATCATGGAAAAAACAAGAGAGTTCCAGAAAAACACCTATTTCTGCTTTATGACTATGCCAAAGCCTTTGACTGTGTGAATCACAATAAACTGTGGAAAATTCTGAAAGAGATGGGAATACCACCACCTGACCTGCCTCTTGAGAAATCTGTATGCAGGTCAGGAAGCAACAGTTAGAACTGGACATGGAACAACAGACTGCTTCCAAATAGGAAAAGGAGTACGTCAAGCCTGTATATTGTCACCCTGCTTATCTAACTTCTATGCAGAATACATCATGAGAAATGCTGGACTGGAAGAAGCACAAGCTGGAATCAAGATTGCCGGGAGAAATATCAATAACCTCAGATATGCAGATGACACCACCCTTATGGCAGAAAGTGAAGAGGAACTCAAAAGCCTCCTGATGAAAGTGAAAGTGGAGAGTGAAAAAGTTGGCCTAAAGCTCAACATTCAGAAAACGAAGATCATGGCATCCAGTCCCATCACTTCATGGGAAATAGATGGGAAAAACAGTGGAAATAGTGTCAGACTTTATTTTTTGGGGCTCCAAAATCACTGCAGAGGGTGACTGCAGCCATGAAATTAAAAGACGCTTACTCCTTGGAAGAAAAGTTATGACCAACCTAGATAGCATATTGAAAAGCAGAGACATTACTTTGCCAACAAAGGTCCATCTAGTCAAGGCTATGGTTTTTCCAGTGGTCATGTATGGATGTGAGAGTTGGACTATAATGAAAGCTGAGTGCTGAAGAATTGATGCTTCTGAACTGTGGTGTTGGAGAAGACTCTTGAGAGTCCCTTGGACTGCAAGGAGATCCAACCAGTCCATTCTGAAGGAGATCAACCCTGGGATTTCTTTGGAAGGAATGATACTAAAGCTGAAACTCCAGTACTTTGGCTATAGTCCATCACTAATTCGATGGACACGACTCTGAGCGAACTCCGGGAGATGGTGATGGACAGGGAGGCCTGGCGTGCTGCGATTCACGGGGTCGCAAAGAGTCGGATATGACTGAGCGACTGAACTAAACTGAACTGATGACATCCACGAGGAGGGAACACTAAACTCTAGCGTTTGTCTAGCCAAGCAGGGAATGGCAGCGTGAAAATGGAGAAAAAGAAGGAAGCTAGTACCCGAAATCAGAACAACGATGACTTTTAGGAACTGAGGAGGCTGTGATTGAGCCAGGAGACACAGAAAGCTTCTGTGTCAGCTGTGTCTTGATGTAGCAGGAGGAGGGGCACCTGAGTACTCACTTGATAAAAATCTGTTCATAATAATAAGTGTTGGAGCTTCCCGGGTGGCTCAGTGGTAAAGAATCTGCCTGCATTGCAGCAAACGCAGATGATGCGGGTTTGGAAAGATCCCCTGGAGGAGGGAACGGCAACTCATTCCAGTGTTCTTGCCTGGAGAGTCCCATGGACAGGGGAGCCTGGCAGGCTGTGGTCCATGGGGTTACAGCGAGTCAGACATGACTGAAGCAGTTGAGCTCGCACACACACACATAATAAGTGTTACGTAATTTTCTAGATTTCTAAAAAGTAATGGTTCCACCAACTCAGGGGTGGACACTTACTCTTTCTCCTCGATCTTGTGAGGTTATACGAAGTTGTTTCCGTGTAACCTCATGCTCCAGCGACAGATAAAATCAAGTGGCTTTGTGCCACTTTGTTGACAACTGTAGGTCTGCCCCACCTTGTATTCTCAAGCGCCGTGGCTGGCAAAGAGAAGGGCATTCCGGTCTGTGCCAAGCAAGCCTGGCAGAACGGCTGGCGTGGGTTGGGGCACAAAAGGAGCCTGGTCTTGTTTTCTCAGGGGTCCCCATCCCCCAGAGCCAGCTCTCCAGCCTGTTTTGAAACATGATGTTTTCTGCTTTGTAAACAAACAAAAACCAAGGCAATGAAAACTTGTTTGGACCCTAGGGGATGCTGCATTCCTGCTGTTCCCAGCCAAAACTGCTCTCAAGACATTCTCTATCCACCCTCAGGATGAGAAAACAAAATCGTTTTCTTTTCGGCAACCGATGAGGAGCCAGGAGGAAGGCGCTGTTTGTTTGGACTTGCAGCACTTTGGGGCTTGGTTTCGTTTGTTTGCTTACTTATTTACACTTCTCTCTGGTCTGAAGTTGAGAGCAGGTTTGGGTCCTGATGGCTTGTGTGTGACCTGGTGGCTGTCCTGGTGGAGAAGAACTTGGCACCATGGCCCTGCGGAGGGAACCGCAGTGCAGCCGGGGCTGTTTTGCAGGGAGAATTTCTGTCTCTGGTTGGCAGCCCTGTTCTTTTTGGTTCACTTTCACCTGCTTCTCCCGAGGCTCTTGCTGGGATAGAATTAGAAGCCTAAAGCAAATAAATGAAAACAACAGCTGATTTTGCTCAATGTCCACTATGTGCTGAGCACCGCTCCCTTGCGTGCGTGCGTGCTCGGTTTCCTCTGACTCTGTGATCCGCTGGACTGTAGCCCACCAGGGGTCCCCTGTGCATGGAATTTTCCAGGCAAGAATACTGAAGCAGGTTCCCATTTTCTACTCCAGGGTATCTTCCTGACCCAGGAATCAAACCCACATCTCTTGCATCTCCTCATTGGCAGACGGATTCTTTACCACCGAGCCACCTGGGAATCCTTTCCACCTTAACTCATTTAAACCCCACGCTTCCCTCTGTGAGAGGTACGTTGACTACTGTGCCCACTTTATAAAAGAGGCCACTGAGGCCTAGAGAGGTTAAGCCACTTGCCCAAGGCCACGTTGCTGCTCCCTGGCAGAGCTGGGGTTTGAATCCTGAGGGTCTATAATCACAGCTTCCTTTCACTCCTCTGGAGAGAGCATCTTCCCATCCCCATGGCAGAGCAGAGTGAGCAGGGGAAGGCCCAGTCCTGGGAGAGATGCTCTGGGAGTGTATCTACAGAGGCCTTGGCTGCCCAGGAGACTCTACCCTTCACAGGGGACCTGTCCCTGCAGAGAGCCAGCCCCTCCTAAAAGGCCCCACCCACTGGACACACGGGACTCACGTTTCATGGCTGGAGAGTCAGGCTAAGTGCCATCACCGGCTGCTGGTTACAGACCAGGCACACAATTGGGCTCTCGAGGCAGCCGTGGACAGGACCAGGTACATGATGTGCTATGGAAGAGCCACTCTGTCAGGGACAGAAACTCCAAAAGGGGACTCACTCCCCCAAGATGTGGCACTGCTTCATTTGAAATCATCAAATCAAATAAGAGCATCTGTACCATTTTGGATCGCAAAGCAGAAATAGAGACAAAGACACAGAGAACAAATGTATGGGCATCAAGGGGGGAAAGGCAGGGTGGGATGAAGTAAGAGATTGGGATTGGCACGTATACGCTATTGATCACTCTTTGCAACCCCATAGCCCGCCAGGCTCCTCTGTCCTTGGGGATTCTCCAGTCAAGAATACTCCAGGGGATCTTCCCAACCCAGGGAGCGAACCCAGGTCTCCCACTTTGCAGGCAGATTCTTTACAGTCTGAGCCACTAGGGAAGCACATTACATTACTGATACGGTATATGAAATAGATAACTAATGCGAACTTACCATACAGGTCAAGGAACTCCACTGTGGTGACCCAAATCACCTACAGGAAATCCAAAAAATCAGAGGAGGTATATGTGTACATACACATGGTTCACTTTGCTGTGCAATAGAAACTAACACATTGTAAAGCAACTATACGCCAATAAAAAAATTTTAAAATAATAACAACATAAAAAAACATCAAAGCAAATCCAACCCTGTGCTTATCTGCTCTGGCGGGAAACTGACTCTCCTCATTCTGGGGGCCTCTTGCCCACCGTGGTTTAGATCAGACTCCAGAGCTGACCTGACCCAAGGAAACCTCGAAAGGGCCGCTGGTGTTAAGGCAGGAAGGGCTGATCTGTGTTTCTGAGCCCATCACCTAATTCTCAGTTCTGCCACTTAGCAGCTGTGTGACTTTGGGGAGGTTATTCCTTCCCTCTGTACCTCAGTTTCTTTTTTAAAAACTTTTATTGTGTGCCTCAGTTTCTTCATCTATGAAAGGAAATAACAATAGTCCCTAAGAAGCTCCAATACTTAGGCCACCTGATATGAACAGCTGACTCATTGGAAAAGGCTCTGATGCTGGGAAAGATAGAGGGCAGAAGAAGAGGGCAACAGAGAATGAGATGGTTGGATGACATCACTGATTCAATGGACATGAAGTTGGTTAGAGACAGGGAAGCCTGGCGTGCTGCAGTCCATGAGGTCGCAAAGAGTCAGACATGACCTGGTAGCTGAACAATAACAGCAACCAAATGCATGGAGTCATCATGATGATGAAATCTCTTAGTACATAGGAGGCACTGCAGACGTCGGGCGGCAGATAATAAGCGCTCAGTCCACGTTAGCTGGGATGATGGCGATAACAATGGTTATCATGAGGACCACTCCTGCTCTCGTGGCCTCTGCCGAGGTCATGCTCCGAAGCTCTGCTGGGTGGCAGAGACACCTGTCCACTGAGCATCAGTTTCTGCACCGTTTTCAGAAGTGCCTTTGGAGGGTTCCAGGGCTTCCAGTCAGTCCCCCCAGGTGGTCCCACGTACACAATGGGACAGGGCTGTCATCCCTGGCACGCGCCAGCAGCTTCATGGCAGCCGAGCAGAGCTTTGCTTCCTAACCAGTCACCGCTGTTATAAAGCCACGGAACCTGGTTTAGTGCCTGCAGACCCCTGGCAGAATTGGTCACTGCCACAGCTAATGACAGCCTCTGCAGACCATCAGCTGTGCTTTCCTTCTGCTGATTCAGGACCCTGCCTGCCACCGGTTGATGGGACTCCATGGGCTCCTGTCCCAGGGCTCAGCACCCGGCTGGGAGCAGGGGATCCGGGGCGGCTCTGGTGGACTTTTGAGGATGAAGGCAGGACTCAGGAAAGGGGGTGCACAGTGGGCACCCCTGGAGGGGCTGGCTTGGGCCTGGGAAGGGCGAGTCTTTTTTCCTTCATTTCCCAGAAGAACAAAAAAGCCTGTGCTAAAAAGGACCTCACTGTTGGGCTTTAAGAGAGATGGAAGTGTCCAGAAAGCACTCCAGGCACAGGCTGGGGACAAGGGCGTGGTTAGGGAGAGCGACCTGCCTTGGGGCAGGCGTGGAACCCATCACGAGGCGCTTCAGTACCAGGCCAGACACTGTGGTTTTCACTCCTCCCCTTAACTGAGGAATCAGCACCGCACATCCAGTTTCTGCCAAGGCCAGGTGGCAGCCCTAGGCAGGCGGTGCCCAGCCCTGGAGGGACCACACACATGGCCCAAAAGAGGCTGCTGCGCGTTTTTACAATCACTACCCAGGGATGCCAGCCAGGTGCTATCACACTTTGTCTTTGAGAGGGAAGTTGGAGGGCTGGATTTTTATGAGAACACGAAGCTGGAGCTGACTGGCACCCACATGGGGGTGGGGGGGCTTCTGCCCAGGCAGCTGGGCAGTGGAAGATTTTGTCAGCAAGGAGTGGAAGTGGGGTGGGAGTTTGCGGCACACTCATGCTTGGCCTATGTCGAATCCCTCAGCTGAAGCCTGCTGGGACTCGGGGGTGCTGCTGGGGGCAGCCGGCCCCCGTCTTCCTGGAGGCATCTGCTTTCCAGCAGCCTCTCCGCATGGGGCCAGAGGCACCTGGAACCACTTAGGAGCACCCATTCCCATGTCTCTGAGAGCTCAGGAGTCAGAGAGACGATTTGACCTTCGCTGCGACCTGGGTGGACCAGGAGAGAGGGGCTGAGTCCACCAAAACACGGGGCCTCCGCTCTGCCCTACGCCCCTCTGACAACTCCACCCAGGCAAGGGCTGCTCTAGCTACAGCCCAGGCACCCGCCCCTGGAGCCCTCCCCCCCAGGTGCATACATTAGCATATATTATTTAATCAAGAACAAATCCACTCAGCCTGTCAGGGGGCAGGGCATAGAGCAGAGACTTCCGCTGGAGGAACTTTAATGATTTAGAAATGTCAGAGATTTGGAGCCCTGGGCTTACGAGTAGATGGAAGGACAGACCGCCACGGAGTGGGCTGGGGGTGGGTGTGGAATGACCCTCTGCAGGGACTGAGAGGTCCCCAGAGTGACCTGAGTCTGAGCAAGCTCCTGGAGATAGTAAAGGACAGGGAAGCCTGGTGTGCTGCAGTTCATGGAGTCGCAGAGTCGGACGTGATTGAACAACAGAGTGAAACTCACCGTCTAAGCCCAGCTTCCCCCCGCCCTCCTATTTTCTCTCCAAATGGGACTGGAGATTCTCTCTGGGAGAGTGAAGGGGCAGGAACATGGGGACACTTGAGAACTGGCCAGACCGCTCGAGGTGGTGACGGGGCTTGTAGACAACAACCCTCTGGGCCTTGGCTCCCAGTGGATGGAGTGGACGTGTCAAGGAGGAAGAGTCCTAGGGCCAAAGGCAGGTGAGGTCTGCCCAGTGTGGACAGCAGAGAAGATGGCCCCAGGGGCTCTCTAGACCCGGGGATGGTGGCTCAAGTCAGGCCCCAGCAGGACCAAGAAAAGTACCAGGAGGACTGGGAAGAGAAAAGGACGAAACCAGAGATGGCCCAGCAGCAGCCTGGAAGGAGGCGGGCATGAGGCTGGCCAAGCAGGCCTGGTCAGAGTGTGGACGCAGGTGGAGGGAGCAGCCAGCACCATGGGGAATCAAGAGTGCTCAGAGCTCTGGTTCAGTGCTTGATGGAAACCAGTGCCTTCATTTTCTCCCAAATCCTCCAAGCTAGGTGGCTCATCATGCCCGCGATGCAGAGGAGGTCCCTGAGAAAGCAGTTTATCCAACGACTCAGAGCCCCAAGTGATGGAGCCAAGGTGCCTCGTACGGATCAGTGCAACCTGGCGTGGCCTTTTCAAAGGCACACGGCCCATGGTGTGAACAGGCTCTTCCCAGAGAAGGGGGTTGAGAGGGAACATGACACATGTTCCTGGGTGGCCTCACGCATGTCCTCAGCTTAGACGGGACCCAGAAGGCAGGATACAAGCTCCCAGGGTGGGTTTCAGGGGAATCTCTCTGCCTTTACTGAAGACAGCATCGTTCCAACACACAAGATACGACTCCCTGCACATAAACATCCACCCACATGTGTGGCTTCATCCATCAGCAAGTGCACGAATGTACCCACTTATCACCCACCCAATGCATTCTAACACACGCACATCCCCAGTTATACCGAATAAACATACCACATGCTTGCTCATCTGTTTTCATTCACTGAACGTATCCTGAGTTCTAGGTGCTTCTTTGCAAGGCAGCCTGTCGGAGGCCCTTGGGGGCCAAGGAGGGGCATCCAGCTGTGTGCAGGGTAGGGCAGGGAAGGTTGCCAGGGAGTGCAGGGTTATGCCCAGTCTTGATGGATGAGAAGGAATTTGCCTGGAAAGTGGGGAGTGGGGGGAAGACCAGTGATTCATTCATTCATTTTGGCTCTGTTAAACCTTTGTTTGTGTACAAATTATCTGTGTTCTCTGTAGAATAGGAGCTCCAGGAATTTTGTTTCGCTCATTGCTTTGTCTTAAGCAGGATCTGACATACAGGGACCTGTTAATAATTACTATTGAAAGAATGAACTCATCCCCCTGAGGGATTCTCACGGAGGTGACTTGGCTCCTATTGCGTGTGATGAGTTGTTTCAAAATGTTCACAAAGAATAAGGATCTTTCTGCCCCTTCACGGAGAAGAGGACGGAATCAGTGGTTTTTTCAGCTGAAGAGAGTGGCTTGAAGTGAAGTTAGGCAGAGCCAAGGTTCGAAAACCTGGGTGTTTCAGAGTTACAGAGCAGGGGGCGCATGGGAGATGGAGGAAGAAAAGAAAGGAAGGTTGGAGATGTGGAGGGAGGGAGAGAAGCAGAGGGAAAGAATCAAAAAGCTCCAAGACTTGGGTCTCTGAGAACTAAGTGGCTTTGACCTACTTTGGAAACACCAGTTGGAAATGAACCAGCCTAGAGGACAGAAGGGAACGCGCGGGCTCACTGACCACGCGGTTTTGAACAAACCTCTAGTGTCAGAGTTGCAGGAATTCAGGGGCTGGACAGAGAGATGTTTCCCCGAGTGAGTGAATTTCAGGTGGTACCCAGATGCACACTTTTCATTTAAATAATGATCAGAAATGAAAGAATGTCATAATGAAGACTCAAGGATGAGGTTCTCTCCTTCAAGCCAACGTAAAGCTGATATGGGGAGATGTTGGTGGGCGGGGGAGGTGCAGGTACGTGGCACAGGTGCTGGTGGGTGTGAATGCTGATGTTTAGGAAACACAGACCTAGGTGAGAGCAAAGGAGGCCTCTGGTTGTGTGGTTTCGGGGTATGGCAGGACCTGGGTGACTTGAGAAGGGGCCCCCATGGAGCTCCTTCTGCCCCTCCCCACCCTGCTCTCCTTAAGAGGAAGCAAATCTACTAAGGTCTTGCTGGGACAAGAGGCTGCCGCCTACATTATCACGAAGTCAGGAAGCATCCTGAATGGATGAGAACAATTCTGATTAGTGAGCCCTTTGTGCTGTGGGTGCTAAGTCGCTTCAGTCATGTCCCACTTTGAGCCTGCCAGGCTCCTCTGTCCATGGGATTCTCCAGGCAAGGATACTGGAGTGGGGTGCCGTTTCCTTCTCCAGGGGATCTTCCCAGCCCAGGGATCGAGCCTGCATCTCTACATCTCCTGCATTAGCAGGCGGGTTCTTTACCACTAGCACCTCCTGGGAAGCCAGTGAACACTCAAGACTCCAAACAAAGCAGACTCTGAGGCTCTGCCTGAGCTACTCTGCCTCCTGGACGCCTTCCCTGTGCCCCTCGTCCAGCTGCTCCTTCCCATCCGGGTCCACCTTCCTGGAAGAGCTTTCCCAGCCTCTCTGTGACACACGCCCGCCCACCCTCATCACTCTCTCACCCATGGTTTCGTCTTGTGCTCTTGGCTGGAATCATTTATTTGTCAATGTTTCAAGTGTCCATTTCCCCAACTATGTGTCGTCTCCACGAGTGGGGGCTGTATCTGGGGTGTTCACTGCTGGCACCCCATAGGGGCCCTGATATTTGCTAAATGATTCAACAAACAGCCAGGCAGTATCCTGATTGTCTGCCGCTACCTCTTAAACGTGCATTTTATTACATGTTCAAGATACGCCAGCGTTGTTCTTTTTTTCCTCTTTCTTCCAGGGCAGACCTCGAGGGCCTTTGTGGTATAACTAGAGCTGGCATCAGCATGTTTTAATAATAGAAAGTGGAGGGACGGGCCGTGTAGCTGAACGTCATTTAAGCAGAACCTGCGCCTCTGGCCTCAGAGAGCTCATCAAAGGCCCCTGCACATCTGTCACGGCTTTGGGGTGTCTTGGTCAGCCAGCCCCCCAGAGCCCGGGAGGGAAGCCGCAGTCCCCGAGGAGGCCTGGCCGATTTGCGCTCAGTGTTTGCACTCAAGGAAAGGCTTTGCAAAGACAAAAGCTTTGAGGCACAGGCCCAGCTGCCCAGCGAGGTTGCCAGGTTGGCAGGTCTCCATGGAGACCACAGAAGCACAGCTGTTCCTTCTCACTTCCCAGGCATCGCTCTGAGTCTGCAATGCCGGGGCCTGGAGCCTGCGTGAGCACCTCCCACGCCCCAGGCAGAGGCCCAGGCTGGGTCCCCTGCCCCACGGGAGGACGAGAAGGAGGGCCGCCCCTGTCCTCCCCAGGAGAAGGGCATCTTGGAAGACAAGGCTAGGTGCAGAGTGTCCCTGAGGGGCTCTGGTGCCGGCCAGTGCAGTTCCTGGGGCCCCTGGGAGTCTGGCGGCGGAGGACCATCACAAACAGCTCTGTGCCAGTTCAGGCCTGTTCCAGGAGGAAGAAGCAGCAGCTTCTGGTGGGATCAGTCTTGGGATCCGGGGTTTTCCAGCGCTGAAGCCAAGGCCTCCCTGTGGCTCTCGGACGCTTTCAGCATCTGCTTCTCTCTCTCTTTTCCTATTTTGAAGTATAGCTGATTTGCAATATTAGTTTCATGTAGACAGTGGAGTGATTCAGGATGTTTGCAGATTATATTCCGCTGTCAGTTATTACAAGATAATGGCTCTGATCCCCTGTGTATGTCCTTGCTGCTTATCTATTTTATATTTAATAGATTGTATCTTAATCCCATACACCTAATTTGTCCCCTCTTGCTTCTCTCTCCCCACGGATAACCCTAAGTTTGTTTTCCTATATCTGCAAGTCTGTTTCTGTCCTGTCATCTGGATTATTTTTGAGATTCTGCACATGACCGTGGGCTGTAGCTCTCAACCCAGCAGCAAAATCTTGGACCCAAACCCTTTACGTCTCTTCAGTGAGAACTGGAGCAATACCCAGTGATATGGTCACACAGCGAACTATTGTTCACCGTCAAAAGAATGTGGCAGCTCTATATACACAAAGAAACTCCAAACGGAAGTGAAAAATGCAAGCCCCAGGTCTGCGTGCTTGAATGAATGTGGGCTGTGTTCACTCTTCACGTAGGCATTGGTCGTGAAACCAGGAGCCGGGAGCTGATCAGGACACTGAAGACTGCCGGGAAAGAGATAGGTCCCAGTCCTCATGGAGCTGTGATGGATTTGTTCCTTTCCTTCCCCTCCTCCCTCCCTTTCTGTTTCTCTCTCCTCTCTCTCTCTCTCTTTTGTGAAAGTGTTAGTTGTGTCTGACTCTTTCGAGACCCCATGGACTGTAGCCCACCAGGTTCCTCTGTTTATAGAATTCTCCAGCCAAGCACACTGGAGTGGGATGCCATTTCCTTCTCCAGGAGATCTTCCCAATCCAGGGATCGAACCTGGGTCTCCCGCCTTGCAGGCAGATTCTTTACCATCTGAGCCACTGGGGAAGCTCTCTTTCATAGATGCTGTATCTAAGGTGACAATCTTCAGAAGTTCCCCTGAGCTCCTGCCCTTTGGCACTTCTGCACTCGTCCCTGGGGATGGAAGCCAGGAAGCCTGGGACATAGGAGCAGGAGGGCGACGCTGCTCTCGGCACGCCCGTGAGTGTTATCGTTTTACCCTGGTGCACCTCTCCAACGAGCATGTGTTTCAGCAGAGGACTCCAGAGCATCAGCTCTAGAGCCCTCAGAAGACCCCAGGACAGCGTCTGCCTTCTGGCCCCAGAACAGCCGAGAGCAGCCTCCGCCCTCGTTCCCTAGGTTACACTGGTGGCTGTCGTCCTCACTCTGTGTGTGTCCGGAGCTGACTGTGAACACGCTGAATCCTCACGGCGACTCTGTGCAGGAAGTCCCGGGGCTGTTCCTGTAACACAGAGGAGCAAAGTCGTGCAACACGGTTCATAAATTTTCCAGTTTTGTGCGGTGTTTGGGTGATGTACACCTCCATATTTAGTGGCAGAAAAACAAGAACACTGATCCCTCTCCTGCATCTGCGCTTTGGGCAGGCCTTGGTGGGGTCACCTTGTCCCTGCTCCAGCTGGCATCGCTATGTGGCTCGGGTATCATGTGAAAGCTCCCACACTCTGGGATGCTGAGGCCAGGAGCGAGGACTCCCCGGTGAACCCCCTCACCCCCTCCTCTAACCTCTTCTCATCATGCTGTCTCCTGGAAAACCTCAGGGTAGCAGAACTCTGACATAGCGCCTCGGGGCTCCCAAAGCACAAATCCAAAGAGAGAGACAGACAGACAGAGAGATGTTTCAGGCAGAATCTGTACCCCTTTCTGGACCAAGCCTAAGAAAATCTGAAATGTCACCTCCACAAGCTTATATCATGGAGGATGAAGGGAAAATAAACTCTGCTTCCAGTGGAAGGAACGCTACTTCCAGGAAAGGATTGATACACATACTTTGAAGCCACCACACAAAGTAAGATAGTGGTTGTTGGATTCGAACCCAGACAGTCAAGCTCCAGAACATGCTCTTGGCCACCTGCTCCACCTCTTCATTGCCTTCTCTTTGGGGAAGAAAGCATTGCCTTGCTTCTCTCAGGTCCAGGCACTGAGCAGTTGGTCCATACATGTTTGTTGATTATATTGCGAAGACTCTAAAACTCCACAGGCCGGAGGACCCAAGTCACCGTCACTCTCATCTACAGAGCTCAGTGAAAGAGCCGGTGGGCCAGAGAGGGGGAAACTTCCAGGGAGCAGGAAACTTCCAGGGGCTCCTTGTTAGAATCTCTGATGAGATGACTGAGATGCATCTGCAGCTCTGATGAGGGAAGAGCTGGCTTTCTCTGGGTCGTGTTTCCATAGTAACCAGCAGAGACCCAGGCTTCAGCAGGGTCTGCATTACCGGCTGAGAGCTACTGGTCACCAGGCACCCTCTTTCTGCAGGCGGCTTCCTGGGAACAAAACTCCCAGCTCATAGGACTGGGGGGAAGGTTGTCACCCTGGCACCTGTGGCAGGGTCTGTTACTCTGGCAGAAGCAAGGTGGTGAGGGTAGGTATATAAGGACAGAAATTCTTGCTGCAATGGCAGGGGATTAGGAAAAAGCAGAGCATGCCCTTGGAGATCATTTAGGCCCAAATTAGCAAAATAAGTGGCACTCACTTGTTGATTCACTCGACAAACTTCCACGGAGCATCATCTCTGGGCCAGAGGTCTTCTGGGAGCTGAGCCGTGAACAAAGGGTCAGTTCACAGGTAACTGACAACAGAATACATCAGAAGGGAGTGACTGCACCAGCTGGTGGCAAGCACTTTGGGGCACAGAAATTGGAGTTGGGGCATGGGAGAGTGGACAAGCCTGGTGGCCTGGGCAGGCCTCATTGAGAAGGAGGCAAATGAATGCAGGCTGAGGGGAGGGGAGGGGAGGGGAACAGAGGGGTGGGAGTGGAAGTGGGGGGAGGGAAGAGGCCTTCAGTTCCCTTGCCACCTTATTCTTAGCTCAGGAGAAGACTGGACGGCTGTTGGTTCTGGTATATCCCACCCTGCGGAAGGGTTGTGACCCCCACCCCATGGAACTCGGCCTTGGCCATGGGGGACTTGCTTTGGCCACCAGAGTGAGTGGGGATGGCATGTGCTGCTTTGAAGAGACCATGCTTACCTGTCTCTGGAAACGCTCCTCTTGGGGCAGGGGCCCCTAATGGAGGATGATGTTGCCTAAGGATGATATTACGGATTTGGAACCCACCCCATCCGCAGCAGGATGAGATGCTGGGATCGATTAGCTGTGTCTGCCATGAAGCAGGAAGGGAAGTAACCCCAAAGTCCTCGTACCCACACTGAAAGGTGCTTGGTCCAAAATCACACAACTGACAATCAGTGCTCAGCATGGGGCTTGGCACTTGAAATATTTGCTGGGTGAATGAATGGCCAGCGAGTTTAGAAATCGGACCTCCAGTTATCTTTGGAGTGGACTGGGTCACATCCCCAGGACTGTCATGCTCCCAAAATATTGTAACTGCTAGCACTGGGAATGCCACAAATCCTAGTTTTCTCTTATCAACAATTGCTCATGGGAAAATATATTCTCACTCCCTCCTCTAAGAGCCTTGAATATAAGGTTTAACGTGTCCTTTTCTCAGGGGTAATTTTCTCCATCTGCAAGTCCAACATAGTGGCATTTCAGGAGGCAATGATAATGCAGGGAAGGTTCTGGAGGAAGAAGGAGACATGCTCTTGGTGCTGCTGGAATCACTATGGGTGGTGGAAGGCTGTTTACAGTGCCTGGCCCAGAATATACAATTAGTCATTCAAGGAAGACAGTTTATCTGCACATAGTCAGGAGGGATTAATTAGGGAAGGACTCATGCGTTGCATGTTTGGAACAGAGACTAAGAGGAAAAAAAGTTAACAGCTTGAGGAGCCCAGCTTGAAGTGTCTGACCCAGCAGAGGGAGGGGAATTATCTGTGTGTCACCTTTGACGGAAGCTCTGCCAGAAATGGTATCTTACAAGGAGTTCTTTTGTCAGGATTCTTTTGGCTACAAGTGACAGAAATAAAATAGAAATGAAAGAGGTAAGTAAATGAAAGCTTGAGGTGTCTGTGGCCTCAGGTATGGCTGGATCCGGGGCTTAGAGGTATGGTTTCTGGAAACACAGATCTGTTTTCCCCAGTCACTCAGTCTTGCTTTCCTCCAGGTTGGTTTGATT
This sequence comes from Ovis canadensis, assembly GCF_042477335.2. Classification (NCBI taxonomy): domain Eukaryota; kingdom Metazoa; phylum Chordata; class Mammalia; order Artiodactyla; family Bovidae; genus Ovis; species Ovis canadensis. Next base: position 91,890,703 of record NC_091257.1, on the reverse strand, counting down.
CTTGGCTCACAGCAATGGAAGAGAATGAGCAGCAACCTCAGGACTTTATCCTGCCCTCGCAGCAACTGTTACAGCAAGATAGGTCTCTTCCCCGGTTTAGCCAGCAAAGATCCCAGGGTAGGCTCTGATTGGACCAACTCAGATTATGTGACTGCACCCTGCCAGTAACTAAGGCCAGACAGTGGATGAGCCAGGCCTGCGCCACATGCCCATCCCTGGATCCAGCGGTGGAGACGTGCGTGCTAAGCTGTTTCAGTTGTGTCCAGCTCTTTGCAACCCGATGGACTAAGTCCTCTGTCCTTCGGATTCTCCAGGCGAGAATACTAGACTGGGCTGTCATTCCCTTCTCCCTCGGTGGAGACAGCCCCACCCAAAGCACATGAGCTGAGGGGTGACCCCAAAGAAGAGAAGCCAGGTGCTGTCACCAGAAGATGAAGGAACAGACCCTGACAGTCATAAAAACCCAGCGTCCATGACATAGACCGAGACCCTGACTGCAGAAACCCCTGCTCCTGGCACAAGTGCCCCTGGAGACAACCCTTTCCTGACCAAGGTAAATGCGATTTAAATTCCCTTCTCTCACCAAATACATCAAGACAGTGCGTGGCTCGTTAAGAAGGATGAGCAGGCGCACGTTGCTGGATTTTAATGCTTTAAAAACGACTTCTGCGTCTGTTTAAGGATTACTATTTCCTCGAAGAATTCAGCTCCAAGAGATAAGTGTTAATACCTTATTTCTTGGGGGACTCTGCAGTCCAGAGTTGGAATTGATTGTGAACAGAATACAATAATTTACTTTTTATCAGCATCCTCCACAGAAACCTGTTTCCTTGGAGGAAAATGCATTTAGCCTCACCTCTCTAATCCCTCTGTAAAAGTCCTAAATCACCACCCGTCACTCAGCGCCACTCAGCCAGAAATGACCAGCACTCCGTCATAATAAAAGCAGAATTACGGTCGCTGTCACATCCTGCTGATGGCTCCTTCAGGGCCGCATAGGAGTGAGGCGTCTGAGTGTCATGGAGAGAAACAAGACCCATGGGCTCTGCCAGGAGAGAGTGGGGGGTGTCCCATGGGTTAGGGCTGGTGTCAGTCTCTGCATTTCTGTTTCCCAAACTCAGATTTAATGGCCCGTTCCTGTATCTTCGGGGGTGGCAGGCAGACTGCTGATTTATAGGCTTCTGATGGGTTTAATTTGGGTTTTTTGAAAATAAATAAGTCACCAAGTCTAATAATTCAGAACTTCCACATCAAGATCACAGTCTTGCGGTCTTCTTGAAAATTAGGGAGAGACTTTCTTAGGGGGTCCAGTGGTTAGGAATCTGCCTTCCAATGCAGGGGATGCAGGTGTGATCCCTGGTCGGAAAACTAAGAACCCACGTGCTGCAGGGCAACTAATCCTCATGCTGCAACTAGAGAAAGCCTGTGTGCTACAACACAGACCTAGGGAAGCCAAAAGGAAAAGAAAATTTGGGAATGCTGAGAGCTCTGCCCTTGGCTGGGGCCCAGGAGTGACCCCTCTCCCGCTCACCACACCCTGGTGAACTCTTCACTGTGCCACCCCTGTGGCCGGGGGTCACAGAGCCTGGCTCCCAGTGCAGCAGGCAGATCAGGGCTCAGACTCCAGACAGACAGGCGGCCAACCTCCACTGCAGGGTTTGACGTGCACTGGCTGGGTGACTTGTTTTCACGTGTGCCTCAGTTTCCTCATCTGAAAAATAAGTCTCATAACAGCACCAGCTACCGAGCAGAGCAAAAGCATTCACAGACATGTAGGTCACTTAGAATCACACTTGCACACAGGGAGCATGGAGCAGATGAGCTGTTGCGGCATCACTTCTGCATTCATGCAGCCGTCATGCCATGCTCACCCTCTCGGCTGATACAGCAGCCTCCAAGAAGACATGTCCAAGTCTGAATCTTTGGTTCCTGCAAATGTGACCCTAGGTTGAAAGAAAGGTCTTTGCAGATAAAGTTAAGTGAAAGATCTCAAGACGATGTCATCTGGATTAACCAGTTGGGGTCTCAGTTCGTTCAGTTACTCAGTCGTGTCCGACTCTTTGCAACCCCATGAACAGCAGCACGCCAGGCCTCCCTGTCCATCACCAACTCCCGGAGTCCACCCAAACCCATGTCCAATGTGTCAGTGCTGCCATCCAACCATCTCACCCTCTGTCATCCTCTTCTCCTCCTGCCCTCAATCTTTCCCAGCATCAGGGTCTTTTCAAATGAGTCAGCTCTTCGCATCAGGTGGCCAAAGTATTTGAGTTTCAGCTTCAACATCAGTCCTTCCAATGAACACCCAGGACTGATCTCTTTTAGGATGGACTGCTTGGACCTCCTTGCAGTCCAAGGGACTCTCAAGAATCTTCTCCAACACCACAGTTCAAAAGCATCAATTCTTCTATGCTCAGCTTTCTTTATGGTCCAACTCTCACATCTATACATGACTACTGGAAAAACCATAGCCTTGGGGTCTAGACCCAATGATAAGTCTCCTCATAAGAAGAAGGAAAGAAATGTGGAGGAGAAGATGTATGAAGACAGAGGTAGAGATTAGGGTGATGCAGACACAAGGCAAGGGAAGATGGGAGAGGCCAGGAAGGCCTTCTCCCCTGAAGTCTTTGGAGGGAGCCTGGCCCTGCCAGCACCTGGGTTTCAGACTTGTGGCCTCCAGAACTTTAAGAGAAAAATTTTTTGTTGTTTTACACCACAAACAAATGTGGTCATTTGCGGCTGCAGATACAGGAAACTGATACAGGGATGGATGGCAGATCCTACAGCTGGTAAAATTTCTCTCCATCCGTAACTTAGCCCACTGCCTGGTACATTAATGCTAGACATCCTGAGTTGACTCTGGAAGACTGCACAGTTGAAAAAACTGTAATTATACCCCACAGGACGTCCGTCAGGGAGAGAGGGGTCTTTTGTAAGGTAAACTGTGCTCATGTATTTGGAAGGGATGAAAAAGTCTTCCTGGTTCAGCCTAGTTCCTCCACCAGCACTGTACCTGTGTGCAGCCAGGACCAGTTGCCTAGTATGCAGGGCCTGGTGCGCAATGGAAATGTGGAGCCTCTGGACAAAGTGGAAGAATAGAGAGGCTAAGCAGCCTCCTGAAGTTTGCACAGCTGGCTTGTGATTCTGTGGCTTGCTTACCTGCTGCCCCTCAAGCAAGCAATGACCACAGAGCTGATACATTGCACTTCACATATATTAACACCTTTAACCCTCCCATGGGCCCGAGTGGTCAAAGTTATTGTCCTCATGTTCCAGACGAGGACTTGGACTCATCTTGGGCTGCAAGGAGATCCAATCAGTCCATCCTAAAGGAAATTAGTCCTGAATGTTCATTGGAAGGACTGACGTTGTAGCTGAAACTCCAATACTTTGGCCACCTGATGCAAACAGCTGACTCATTTGAAGAGACCCTGATGCTGGGAAAGATTGAAGGCGAGAGGAGAAAGGGACGACAGAGGAAGAGATGGCTGGATGGCATCAATGGACATGTGTTTGAGCAAACTCTGGGAGTTGGTGATGGACAGGGAGGCCTGGTGTGCTGCAGTTCATGGGGTTGCAAACAGTCAGACATGACTGAGTGACTGAACTGAACAGATGGGTAAACTGAGGCACAAAACCTTTAAGCACCTTGCCCAACATCACACGGCCTGTAAGTGGCAGAGCTGGCATTTAAACCAGGGAGAAAATATGGGTATCCTACATATAAGACCCAGCTCTCTACAACTCCCATGAAGGCAGTACCTTCTCAGATAAAATAACCTAAAACCATCAAAGAACAAATCCTCACGCACACAATTATACTACCTCAAAGAATTATGTTGTAGAGAGACAAAGTTGCTCTGGGGCAAGATCAGTCCAGGAAGACTCCCTAGAGGAGGGGGTTCTCAGCTCTTCTTGAGATTTGAGGGGGTGGGATTAGAGGAGAGTTGGGCCAACGACATTCAGGAAAAAGAAAAGATTGTGAAAAATCCAGCAAGTGGTAATAGGCAAATCTTGCGCTAATGTCATGATCAAGGGATGGACCCGTCTCCTGGGAAAAGGCCATCAGCACCTGAACAACACCCTCTGGGGCCCATGGGCAAGAGACAAACCAGCAATCACATGTGTACACAGTGGAGGACATATTATGATCATGCGGGGCCAGGCATCTGCCTGAGTGTTACAAATGTTTATGAATATTAATAGCCATTTGTTCCCAAAGGACCACAAATCAGTTAATTAGGGCCCTGTCAACCTGTTTATATTATCTATAAATGAAAACCCATCAGCAGCCAAACATGAAATTAAGCAGGCCATGTGTGGGCCGCCACCGTTTCTGGATGAATTACCCAGCCAGCTCCCGCCTGAGCCCCCGTCCTGGCACGGAGGTGGGTATATCTCTTTCCTGCCCTCGTTTTAATCAAGCCAGTGGCTATAGGAGGCACATGATAGATGGTGCCTTGCGTTGCTTTCCTGCGTGGTGGAGGGTGGGGGGGTGGGTGGTGATTTAAGACTGGTGGTAAATTAGCTGCAATCCAGAGTCTTGCAGGAGAGGGAGAATGACCTATAAATCAATGTTCCATGGACAGGTAATCAGGCCTCCAATCCAGGCACTGATCACCAAAGCCCTGGGTCCATCCGTCTTTTTCCTGGGGTGATGGGACTAGGGTGGGGGCCCCGAGTCACAGCCACCAGCTGGTTCATGTTCCATCTGGACAGCTTGGCATTGGGGTCTCCAGCATGTTCCGTGGAACAAGCCTCGAGATGCCAGAGGCAGGGAGGGATGAGGCAGAGATTCATTCAACAACCAGCACGTGCTGGGCACTGTGCTTGGAGCTAGAAATAAACACATCAGTGAACAGAACTGACAGGAGTGGAGGGGGTCCTGGCTGGAGACTGTGCTGGTCTAACGCAGGTGAGGAACCCACACTGCCACCGCATTACACAGGTTCTTCTTCCTAAAAATCTCCTCAGCCCCAAGAAACTTTATGTGGAGCGAATTCTTGAACTATTTTTCCGTTTGGGCAAAAAACACTGTGGTTTCCTGACCACATTTATGCTAAAAACAACACTGAATTCCGTGAAGTTTCTCCAAATGGGCACAATTATTTGAAGTTAGGACTAGTCATCAAAATACAACCTAACAAGTTAGGACTAGTTATTGAATACTTGCATTTTAAATAATCAAGGTGTATTAGCATATTTACTATTACGTGTGTTGTAAAACTAATCTTCCCATGTTTTGCTATCAAGCTTACCTAGTTGCATTAAGTCTTTCCGGAAACTGATCCCATTTTCTTTATTTTTTAGGTTTGCTTATATACCTTTTGTTACACATAGGGATGAATACAGGGTCACGTGGGGGGTCAGCAGTCCTGATCTTTATCAAAATCAGGTGCTTCACATAAATGTATAAATAAAAAAGGTCTTAGGGATATTACATCATCTTCTGGCCATGAGTGCAACCTGCTGACATTTTATGATCCTTTCTTTCTGATAACCAAAATCTTATTTCTTCCAAGGGTGTTTTTTCTTAAACCAGGCACCACCCTCCAAATAAAGTTATATTCCTATAGGATGAGGGTGTAGTGAATTACAATCAAGAAAGGAATTTATTTAACCCAAGGTTAACATGATTAATCTTAAAGGTTAATACTTATTTCTCCTATATGCTTAAAGGTTAATGCTTATTTCTCCTATATGCTAGTTATATTCATTATAAGGGCAGGGAATATGGAGATTTAGCAGCAAACATCAGCCCAACAAATAAAAATCCTCTCACCAATGTTCCCCTTAAGATCTATTTAGTCTTAAGATAGTGATAAAGTTACATTTTTACATAGCAAGGACACAGTCATTTATAACAAAGTACAGTGATCTATTACAAAAGAGAAAATCCATTAACTCAAAAAGTCTAGTATTGCTAACATCAAAAACTACTATATTTCCTTTTCTATATTCCAAATACATTGATTAATGTATTCCCAGGTGCCTAAGGATATGGAGGCCTGGCGGCAATCATTGACTCAAAAAGAAGAAAAAGCCCTATGCTAACTAAGACTCTCAAAATACTCCAAAACTCTCTGTGCTGTTTATGGTTAACAGGTAGTAAACAATCATGTGGGTAGTGGCAGGAGTATGGATAATCCTGTCACACAAGCTAGTCTGTCAGCAGAGAGGTTTGACCTGAGACATCCTTGTCCCACCCAGAGCAGGGAATTAGCAACAATTATTGACACAACAAATGAAAAACCCTTCACCAATATAATTCCTAACCAACCCACTATACTAATAATTTCTAACTCCCCAAAAGAATTTGCCTTTAGTAAGTCTAAAACATCTCGTGCCTCTCAGATTGGGAGGCTGTAAACAATCACATGTGGCCGGACGAACCTATATAGGCAGGCTAGATAACCTTCAGAGGAGTCCGTAAGCTGAAACACTCTTGTCACGCCCAGGAATTTTTATTGCCTTGGAGCTGCACGTTTACTCCTTCTCCGAGAGAAACAGTTATGGGGGAGAGCCCCCCATAAAGTCAGAAGTGTAGGTGAGAGCATAAAACAGACTCTGGTTTTGGGGTAGATGCTCGGGAACAGGGGGTTTCCTGAGGCTTGATCGCACCTTGATCATGCCAAGCCTCCTTCCTCATGACCTTTGCCATGGGCGGAGTTCCTCACACTGGCCCCCAGCAGGGAACGCTGATGGATTTTAAAGAGCACCGGATGGGATTGAGATGACCTAGATGCCAGATCTCTTTCTGACTGTGTGACTTTGGAGAAGTCATCTAATGTTTCTGAGACACAGAGCCTCTTTTTTTTTTTCCTAGTGTCTTGACTGGGGTCAATTTTGCCCATGGGGGCCATTGGGCAATGTCTGGCAATGTTCTTAAATCTGTCACTACTTGGAGAGGAGGGTGCCATGGGCATCTAGTGGGTAGAGGCCAGGGATGCTGCTAAACATCTTCTAGTGCAGAAGACACATCCCTACAACACAAAGTTATCCAGTCCCAAATGGCAACAGCACTGAGGATGAGATATACAAACGGTGTCCACATCTCTTCCTGGCAGATGCCTGGAGAGAGCAGAAGCCCCACCCTGCATGTGTGTCCCTCCTTCCCTGCAGAGGTGGCCGCTGTCCTAAACTGTGTGATGGTCATGCTCCTGTGTGTCCTTACCTATGTGGACACTCGCTCCCTAACACGGGAATGATAACAGTAGATTGGTCTCATTAATAGGGCTGTTACAAGGCATTTGTGATGGAAAGCCCAAGAAAATGTCTTAAATACTCCATGACATAATTTAGAATTTGGAATCATTGTTCTGACCTTGCTTGCTTTTCCTATTTCCCCTTTGAGCATTCACAGTGGGAACCATTCTGCCTCCTTTGACAGATGGACATGAACCCAGAGTGGTTGACTTTTCCTTGGCTGCACAGCAAGTTAGAACCCAAGTTGGGGTCAAGCTCCAGTCCTCTGAGTCGACTTTTGGTTTCAAGAGGGGAGCTTGAAGACACTTTCAAAGAATTTGAACCACAGGAGTTAATAGGAGCTGATTCTGGGCCTCTCAACCCCGTTAGCAGCGCTCTCGGGCATGTGTCAAAAGCATTTCAGGCCGATTTATTTGCCTCTCCCTAAGTTGCCATTTCATTTCATGAAACAGCATCGAAGCGGCTGCCTCTCCAGATGGGTTGAAAATTGAAGTCTGATCCAAAGGCACTTGCCCTTTCAGGCCAGCCCCCTCCTGCGAGCGAGAGCCAGCAGGGCCAGCAATTTGGCTGCCTCTCATGCTCATTTTTGTTCCTTGTGAAAAAACTGTTAAAAAGAAACCAATTTTTGAGAAAATGACCCAGGTGATTAGGTGAAATCGCTTCTCTTGCTTTATGCTCCAGCTGAGAAGCTGCAACCAGATTGGAGGAGTGGGGAGGAGGGTGTTAGGTGGGGCAGGGACCTGGGTCCTAGTTCCTGCCCACCCGCCCCCAGCAGCTAAGGTCAAGTTTGGGACACAAGCCCATTTCATAGATGACCCCTACCTTATTTTTCTGTTTATTTAATCAAAGGTACATGCATACAGATTAAATGACCAAATAATTCTGTAAGCTGTGTTACAGAAAAGGCATTTTCTCACTCTCTTTGCCCAGTTTTCTTATGCTTCTGGGAGACTGCTTTCAACTCTTTTAGCTAAATATGTTGGTATTTAAATCTAAATGGCATGTTGGAAAAAGTCTCCTGGTCTTGGATGGCTAAGCAGGTAACCAAGGAGATAAAATTAAATGTTACTAATCCAACCAGTCCATTCTAAAGGAGATCAGTCCTGGGTGTTCTTTGAAAGGAGTGATGCTAAAGCTGAAACTCCAATACTTTTGCCACCTCGTGAAGAGTTGACTCATTGGAAAAGACTCTGATGCTGGGAGGTATTGGGGGCAGGAGGAGAAGGGGACAACAGAGGATGAGATGGCTGGATGGCATCACCGACTCGATGGACATGAGTTTGGGTGAACTGTGGGAGTTAGTGATGGACAGGGAGGCCTGGCGTGCTGCAGTTCGTGGGGTCACAAAGAATCGGGCACGACTGAGCGACTGAAGTGAACTGAAATGAAGGACACAGATTCAGTTTCATGCACATCAGCAGTCATGTTATGCTCTTGAGGTCTATACAGCTCATGATGTTGAATGGAAAGAGAGAAGGCACCCGTGTCCTTGCTGGCAATGTGGAACCTACTCACCAGAAGACCCAGGTCTTCTATAACTCCTAGTGGGCTGATCGTTACAGCAGAGCTGATGGCAAGGGTCAAGGGTCCAACTCAGGGGTCAAACCCAGGTCTCCTGCATTATAGGCAGATTCTTTACCAGCTGAGCCACAAGGGAAGCCCACGAATACTGGAGTGGGTAGCCTATCCCTTCTCCAGGGATCTTCCTGCATTGCAAGTGGATTCCTTACCAACTGAGCCATCAGGGAAACCCCAAGTTTCCGTAGGGTTAGCAAAATTGTCTGGTAACAATGATAGCAGTAATAGAATGGCAGACAGACACTCTCAGTTGTCTTCCCAAGAGCCATTCACAGCGCCCCCTCCTTCCTACCGATTCCTGATTTTGTGTTGAGATAGGAGTTAGTGACCTCAAGCTCTCAGGGAAGCTAGCCCATATTCAATCCCAGAAGTGGTCTATAACCACTATGGTACATCCTTTTCCCCTGTGTCAGTGATTGGTTCAGGAGTTGGCCTGTGAATCTGTTCTGGTTAATATGATATAAGGAGAAGTGTGTTGCGGGCAGCCCACACTGAAAACAAAGAGACAAAGCCTCATGACAAAACCTTTTGCTTTTGCCTCTTTCTCTCTTCCAGGGATGGGAGAGCAGAATGTGGGCAGCCGTCCTGTGACAATGAGGATGAAGAGCCAGCACTCTGAGAAAGGCAGAGCAGACATGTGGAAAGATGCCGCATCCATGGTGACATCACTCTGCTGCCACACCTGCCCTGAGCTCTCAGGGTTCCAGACTGCTCATTCGATACGAGATAAGAAGACGTCTTTAAAGACTAAGATAGTCAGGGGCTCTGCAGGCTAAGTCCAGAGGGTTGCAAAGAGTCAGACATGACTGGGCAATTGAGCATAGGCTCCAGCAGGAGGAGGAGTCTGTATTGCAGCCAAGTGCGTTCCCACTGCTTGAGTATCTTCCCTTTAGAGTGGGCTCTGATTGAGTGTCCCATTTCCTGGGAGGAAATCAACAAACATTGTAGCCAGCCACAGTGACAGGCCAGGAATTTTCTAGGGTCTCAGAATATACTGATGAAATGAACCCTGTCTCTGATTTCACAAAAACTGAAAACATAAGAGAGGAAACATGCAAAACGGTCATATTTTTAATAGCTGATTACTCATATGTGTTGGGCTTCCCTGGCAGCGCATCGGTAAAGAATCTGCCTGAAATGCAGGAGTTGCAGGTTTGATCCCTGGATCTGGGAGATTCCCTGGAGAAGGAAATGACAACCCACGCCAGTACTGCTGCCTGGGAAATCCCACAGACAGAGAAGCCTGGAAAGCTACAGCCCAAGGGGTCACAAGAGTCAGACATGACTTTTAGCAACTAAACCACCACCACCACCACTCCCCCCATGTATGTTAGGAACTGCCCTGAGCTCCGGACATATGACACATTCGACCCTGGGGGATCAAAGCTGGTTGAAACAGCGCCAGCTTTGTTGGACAGTAGTGGTTGGAGAAGGCAATGGCACCCCACTCCAGTACTCTTGCCTGGAAAATCCCATGGACAGAGGAGCCTGGAAGGCTGAAGTCCATGGGGTCGCTAGGAGTCGGACACAACTGAGCAACTTCACTTTCACTTCACTTTCAAGCACTGGAGAAGGAAATGGCATGGCAACCCACTCCAGTGTGTTCTTTCCTGGAGAATCCCAGGGACGGGGGAGCCTGGTGGGCTGCCATCTCTGGGGTTGCACAGAGTCAGACACGACTGAAGTGACTTAGCAGCAGCAGCAGCAGCAGTGGTTCCACTTCCTGTTCATAACCAACCCCAATGTGAGTCTAGAGGCTGAACTTCCAGGGTGTGATGACTCTGAGGGTTAATGGTGGGCTGGAGCCCGAATCCCTGACTCTCTCACCTTTACTGAAATGGAGTGTGCAAGCCTCAGCTGCCATGAGGGGAAATTCCAGAGCATTCCAGAAACTCCAGCTTAGGAAGACTGGAACGCATCAAGCCACAGTGGACTCTCGAGTTCCAGCTCCTCTGCCCTTCGGGGCAGGAATATGTCTGTTGGACTCCACAACGTGCACGTGGCAGGAAAGGTTATAAATAAACCGTCCTCCCCGCCTCCCTGCTGCCCTCCACCCTCAACGCTCAGCTTGTGGTTTCCTCTCCCTTTGAAAGTCTTCCCCAGCCTGATACGAATCCTAATTAAAATCATGCACAGCTTGACTTTTAATTAGCCTGAGCAACCCTGTGAAAGGCATCAATATTGGAGCAGGGTAATTGTGCCCAGGGCCTCTCCCCCATGGATGGGCAGAATGCCCCAGCCGGGGGAGGCCCTCGTGCCCACGCTGGGAAGGGCCACCGAGGGGTCAAGCTGGGCTCAGCCAAGCACAGTCTCACTTGGGGTGGCCTCTTTGCAGGCAAGAGGCGATGACTTTGATCGGGAAGTTTGCAGATGGATTTTATGTAAACTAGATGGAATTTCAAACAGGTCCCAAGGGTTTGGGGGTAGAGGTGGGGACTCTGAATCTAGATTTAGAGGAAGGAATAAATGGGAAACGAGGTTCCTTTTTCCTAACAAATAAAATAACTGGGGCGCAGTGATTTCTTAGAGCAGGAATGATTTCACTCTTCCTGATTCCCTCAAAGCCGTAGATTTTTTCTTCCATTCCTCTGCTCATGAATCAACTAGAAATGTGACTTGAGGGAAGGGGCGCAACAGTGTTTTTTTGTTCAGGAGAATTCATTAGGAATTCTGGAATGCTGACATAACTCACTCTTAGGGCGGCTGCCTGCAGACTTCCCAGAACAGAACCCGAGGTGGGGGAACCCATTTAAAACTGCAGGCAGCCTTCTTGCCAGGAAATCAGTTCAAAATGGATGCCTGGTTATAAGCTGGACATCGGATGCCTTCCTAGGGCCTAGATTCTAATAGCTCCCCCGGTCAATGCAAAAGTAGGCTTACAGATGGTTTACATTTCAGGGGGCAGGCCTGAGAAACCCTATAGCTAGTGAGGAGCAGAAGGTAAGTTCCACAGGTCAGAAGTCAGAGGAAAAATAGCATTTAAATTGCCAAAAAGCAGATTTTCATAAGACACATACCTGCACGTTACTATTTCTCAAATCTAGGTGTGAAGTGTACTAAAATCAATGTACAAGAGTTGCCTGTTGACAATCTTTTTCTCTTAAATTATTTAAGTGTCTGGCTCCCTTGTTTTATGACCTTGACATTTTTAAGGAGACAAGATAGATTATTCAAGTCAACAAATGGATAATGAGCTCCCATAAAAGGGACATCTTGTTTAACTTGAACTTCAGAATGAGAGAGAGAGGTTTGTGTTGTGGGTGGGAATGGGAGGGTGGCCCTTCACGCCGTAGTTGCCAGGACAATGCAGATCTGACATGTTAGGATGACAGTCTCTGCTCTTTTCAAATTCCCCAAGGTCATGAAATGCCCCTGGGCTATGCTGCTTCCAGCAACTGTCCACATCTGGTGATCACTTCCCACCAGGAACCTCAGTGACAGGCATGAGAGCCTTCCAGAGTAAAGGCCATCCCACCACCATCATTTCTTCCCTCCTTGATTGGTGTCACGCTCCCTCAGGTGGGGTGTGTGTGTGTGCGCTTAGTAACTCAGTTGTGTCCAACTCTTTGCAACCCCATGGACTGTAGCCCGCCAGGCTCCTCTGTCCAGGGGGATTCTCCAGGCTACAATACTGGAGTGGTTTGCCATGCCCTCCTCCAGGGATCTTCTCAACTCAGGGATCAAACCCAGGTCTCCCACATTGCAGGCAGACTCTTTACCATCTGAGCCATGAGGGAAGTAACTGCTTCTTTAATACTTTTGTGAAATCTCCATCCCATGCATACAGATGCCTTTGGCTACCACATTCCCCAGGATATGCAAGCACGGAAGAAGGAGAGGCACCAGCCTCACTTTGCTTCTTCTCATTCCCTCAGGCTCAGTCCAGCGTGGCTGTGAGTCCTGTTGGTCCTTCCTTGGGAAATATCCAGCATCCAGCCACAGCTCCTGGTCTTCATTCCAGCCCTCTCTCTCCTCATGCACTGTAATAGCTCCCTAAGTGAGCTTCTTGTTTCCTTGTCTGTAGAAACTGACCAGTTCAAGGTTACACTTTTTAACCTTTTCAGTTAAAAATTAAACACAGGTACCTGAAACTCAACAAAAATATACAGCTTAGTGAAATATATCAACGGACATCCTTATAATGAGGACCAGGTCAAGAGAGAGCACTTTGCAGCAAGACCCTCCCTGGCCCCGTGGCTGTATCCCAATCACGGCCCATCCCTCACTCCAAAAGTAAGCAACCTCCTGATTTTTACTGTGAATACTTCCCTACAATCTTTGTGACATCATCACCCCAGCGAGCCTCCCTAGATCCTCTACTGGATGTTATCCATTTGCTAAATCTTGTTATGTCTTTTTAGTCTACAGGTTTCCTGATCACACTTCTTTTCCTTAGAATTTCTCTGTTGCAGTGCCTAGGGGTGTGACCTATTGAGTTTCTCACAGACTTTGGTAATTCTATATATGTGGTGCAGTCAACACCTCCTCGGAGAAGGCAATGGCACCCCACTCCAGTCCTCTTGCCTGGAAAATCCCATGGACGGAGGAGGCTGGTAGGTTGCAGTCCATGGGGTGGCGAAGAGTCGGACACGACTGAGCGACTTCACTTTCACATTTCACTTTCATGCATTGGAGAAGGCAATGGCAGCCCACTCCGGTGCTCTTGCCTGGAGAATCCCAGGGATGAGGGAGCCTGGTGGGCTGCCATCTCTGGGGTCGCACAGAGTCAGACACAACTGAAGTGACTTAGCAGCAGCAGCAGCAGCACCTCCTTCTCTCAGTCCTCCGTGTTTCATGGAAAATGGCAGCTGGATCCAGAGGCTTGGGCAGAATTATGAATCTGAAGTATGGTCTGAATTATGATACTGAAAAGGTTCTCAATTAGAAAGGAGCTGTTGGGGGAACTGAAATGGATGAAGTTAGAAGGTTGGATCATGATATGAAAGCTTACCAAGCAGAGACCACCAGGAACTCCCTGCAGCCACAGTTACATTTAGTTACATTTAGCTACAGCACAGTTACTTTTACGACAACAAAGGAGATCACGCCTATGGTGACTCAGGACCCTTTTGGTAAGAGGTACACAGAAGAGACTTTCCTGGTGGTCCACGGGTTAAGAATTCGCCTTGTAATGCAGGGGACTCAGGTTCGATCTCTGGTAGGGAAACTGAGATCCCACGTGCCCTGGAGCAACCGAGTCTCCATGTGCCAAAACTACTAAGCCCCCCGGCCACTAGAAAGACTATGAATGGAAAGACCCCGCATGATGCAACAACGAAGACCCAGTGCAAACAAATAAATAAATATGTGGGGAAGAGCTCCCTATAGGATCTGGGCTACTATTGACTGATTCCAAGGGACTGAAGATGCAGGGTCAAGAAGAGGGGGCAGTTTGGTGATCACGTAGCTTTTTCTTGAGATACAATTGACATATGACATTATGATGTGATGGAGTGTCTTAAAGATTTTTATCTTGCAGGTAGAGAGATGAACACAGGGCTAGGGTTGTCATTGGTAAAGAGACAGCCGCCACTCTCGTTAGCAGAAAGGGGGCACATTTGATCCTCTCTGTAGCTGTAGTATGGTCTTATCTCTGCCTAGTTTCAAAGAGGGTCATTATGGAATCTCTTCTGAACGTGTTTATATTCCGCAAGCTTTGTTCCTGTTCACTGGAAACATCACGACCTACCCACCCACTGCCAGGTGAGTTGTTTGATTCAGTTCCCCTACTGGTCTGGCTGCAAACAGGACTGATTTTACTCTATCAGGGGTCATATTGTGGAAGGACTTAGCTTTCCGTGTGAGGAGGTTTGCTTTTCATTTGATACACATGAGGGAGCAACCGCAGGTAGCTAGGATCCAGAGTTGAGTGAGTCAGCCTTTGTACTTGAGGAACTGGGTGTCAGTCTCTTGGGAGGGAAAAGACAGGAGGTGGTATGTCTAGCTAAGAGGCAAGTATCAGGATCAAAGCGAGAGGCTGTTCCGTTTGAATAAAGGTGTTGGCAATAGGAATGAAACAAAAGGGATGGAGCCATGGGGGCGAGGAGGAAATAGCAAGGCTGCATCCTGGATGGGGCGTGGGAAGAAGACAATGTGGCAGGCACTGCTGTTTGCGGATCCAGCAGCCATCCCTGTCCCTCTTGCCAAAAACCTTCTTGGCTTTTCCTGAGCAAATGGCAAAGAATCATAATTGGTCAAAACCCGCCAACCTTGATTCTCCCGGGCACCATACCAGAGGTTCGCCCTGCCTCCCCCCTCCACCTGCAGTGAGGGCTGCCCTGTGACCTCACTCTGGACAAGGGGGCTGAAGAGGCTGTGTGATGGGGCTGCCGGGAAAGGTTTTTATCCCTTATGAAATGGACTGGTGTGGAACTCCCTGGCGGTTAAGTGATTAGGACTTGGTGCTCAGTGCTTTCACTGCCAGGGCCCGGGTTCAGTCCCCGGCTGGGGAAGCAAGATCCTGCAAGCCAAGTAGCACAGCCCCACCTTGAAAAGAGGGACACGGGTAGGGACAGTGCTCCCTCGAATTGTCCCTTTTCCCTTGTTTTTGGCAAAAGGAGAATATGTGATGCCTTCAGCTGCCCTCTCCCATCTTTTGCTAAAAACACTTGATTTTTCATGAACTGCTGGTTTTTGGAGTTGCTGTGACTTGTGGCCTAAAGCATCCAAACCAATGTCCAGGAGCAACCAAAGAAGATTGGAATGTCTTTGAACCTGTGTGACTGACTGATGAGGGGTCTGCATAGAAGCATGGATGTCTGGAGGCGAAGTGTATTGGGATGGGTGAGGAAGATGATTTTGTTGAATCTTCTGGACATAAAATTGAGAGCAAATACCAAGGTCTGGGTCTTGGCACAGAGGCTAGAATTTGAGAAGGAGGCATTGGGAGCCACTGATTGGCTGGAGGTTGAAAAATGATGCCAGAGGTGAGGAATTCAACAAGTGATGTTGAAATCTGCTTCATGTCTGTTTGGGGGGAGGGGGGAGTGGATATTGCATAAATATATACTTGAACTCTTTCCCATAGTCGGATATGACTTTAAGATTTTGTGAGCTCACCGCTTGGCTCAGGGTCTGCATTTTTGAAGCCTGGCTGGAAAATGAACTTGGATCCCCCATCAGCATAATCACCAACCAATTCCCACTGGAGAATTTCCTTCCACTCCCCTGGTACAGCTGTTTCCTTTTTGAAGAAAAAAATTGCTTTTCATTTTTCAAAGTTCAAATGCCGCTGTGGCCACAGTTTTTGGGAATCTGTACATCAGCGGAGCGGTCAACAAGGAATGACGGGTCCTGCTGAGCCAGGAAGAGGAAGGATGAGTGTCAAGGGCAGCGGACCCCCCGGCCAGGGCCTCAGGAGAGGGGATCAGGAGTGGGGCTGAGGTGGGGAGTCAGGGAGGGAATTCAGGAGAGTTTGGGGACCCCTGGACTGGTGAATGGGTGGTTCAGTGGTAGAACTCTCGCCTGCCACGCGGGAGGCCCGGGTTCAATTCCTGGGTTGGGAAGATCCCCTGGAGAAGGGAAAGGCTGCCCACTCCACTGTTCTGGCCTAAGAATTCCATGGACCGTATACTCCTTGGGGTTGCAAACAGTCAGACACGACTGAGCGACTTTCACAGTCACAGCCACAGAATGGCTAATCCCTTTGCCTCTTGAAACACCTACATCTCACCATTTAAAACAGAAGAAAGTTGCCTATTTTTCTAGAGACAGGGATAAAGCTGGCACCAGAGCCAGTTCTCCTAACTCTTGGTCCATTGTTTTCTGCCCTGCTTTTCATTCTGAATGAGACATCCAGACATCCACGGAGGGCTTTGAGCAGAGGAGTCATCAAGGTCTGATCTGTGTGTTAATCTATCACCCAGACCACTCCTAGGAGGAGAGGAGGGGTGGACAGAGGGGGCAGCAAGTGATTAATGACCAGACACTTGGACAGTCTGTGCGAGGTAGAGGAATTTGAACAAAGTATCAGAGGGTCATCCAAGATGACCCAAGTGTTCAACCCAAGAGAATCAACCAGAACTTTCAGAGTTTATAATTGCACCAGAAATGCCAAGAGCTACAAAATCAGCTGATATTTAGGGAGCTAAGCAAGTCAATTATGACATTTCCATAAGGAGAGAAACAAGTAAAGAAAACCTAAAAGTCTGCGAAAAGGAAGGAAGTTTAAGAGGAACTTGCTTTACCAAATTTGGTGTTGATACAGGAATAAAGGGAAGAAGCAAAACAGATGCAAATTAATGTGTCCTATGTATCAAGAATAAGCAAGCTAAACCCCAAAGAGAAACAAATCCAATTTTCAACAACAATGATATATAAGACTTAGATATTGTTATTATAACAAGTCTGTGGGAGCCATGTGAATAAAACTCTGAAAAGAAAGACTCAAATAATATGCTATATAGTGTGTTACTGGTGGTGCTAAGTTGCTTCAGTCATGTCTGACTCTTTGTGACCCTATAGACTGTAGGCTCCTCTGTCCATGGATTCTCCAGGCAAGAACACTGGAGTCTGTTGCCATGCCCTCCTCCAGGGAAGAGTAGGTTGCCATATTCCCAACCCAGGGATTCAACCCACATCTCTTACATCTCCTGCATTGGCAGGTGGGTTCTTTACCACTAGAACCACCTGGGAAGCCCCTTTGTATTCCTACATAAGAGTTAATATTGACGATATCTATTTCCCTTCTTTGCAAGCTCTAAGATATGAAGTTCCATGCAGTTACCAGGAGGAAAATGGTCCATACTGAATTTGGAAAAGAAAGTCATAAAAAAAATTTGTTTTTAAGAAAAAGAAATTATGGAGTTAGTTTATATCAGATATTCTCACACAGAATCATAAGAACTGAAGTGTGCCCTGATTGAGAACAGAACTCAAAAGAAAGTTCAGGAAAAGATATAAGATTTCACAATGTGATAAACCTTGCATTTCCACTATTTGGCAGAAGATAGATTGTTCAATAAATAACATTCAGACCATTTGGAAATGACCTAATGATCTAGATAAAAAAATTAAATCCAATCCATATCTCATTACCTCCATTGAAATAAATTCTAGATGCACTGGTAATTAAAATAGAAAATGGCAGAGTCCTGGTAGGAAATAAATGAATGTTTAGATAGCATCGGGGAATGTGTAAATATGACAATAAATGCAGACAGCACAAAGGAAAAGTCTGCTGAATCTGAAAAGCAAATGAGAAACTTACTTTCGTATCCCTTAAATTCATTCCTCAATTTCGAAACCTTATGCCAAGATGTCATTTCTTCCCTGAATTCATTCATTCATTCACTGAGTGCTCACTATATGACAGATGCTGTTGGTGGTACCAGGGATATAGTAGTTTAAAAAGAAAAAGGCAAACATCCTGACCCTCTGGGACTCTAATTCTATTGGGGCAGAGAGAGTATAAACAGGATAAATAAGTAACATATGTAATAAGTCAGAATGTCTGGATTTTTGAAGATCAATATAGGAAGGGAAGGAGATATGTATTTTGCAGGGAAGTCATTTGCAATTTTAAGTAGAGTGGTCACGAAGGCATCTCTATGTTGACATTTGAGCAAAGAATTAGAGGAAAGAGGGTAATTAATGTGGATAAGAGCAAAGGCCATGGGCAAGATGTATGCCTGACCATATTTGGGCATCCCCAGGGAAGTGAGGGAAAAGAGTAGCAAAAGATGAGGACAAGAAAAGTCAGTCCTGGGCTGAGAGCTGACCTTGTAGGCTCTTACCTCCCAGGGTCACAGAATAAACACCAAGACTCAAATGCAAGTTACCCAAATGCAAGAATAAACACAGTCCTAACACCAAGACTCAAATGCAAGTTACCCAATTCCGGGGCTTCCTTACGTGTTCCTTGAACCCAGCTGGTCCAGCTCCGCTCACCCACCTCCTGAGACTTCAGTCCCCACTGGGAGGAAGGGTCCGTGGAGTGACGACATGACTCATCCCCCAAACCAGATACCGGCTGATCACGACTGGAGGCCCCATTAACAGCTGTTCCAGGACATGGCGCCGGTCCCAGGCGAACCGGGACTTGCGGTCTCCCTCACTGGTGTTTGCACAGCACTTCCCCTGAAATTGAGGAAACACGCGTTGTCTGCACGGAGAATGGGGGCAGGCCGATGATCCGCAAGGGTGGGAACCCAGGCTCCGTCATCTCCAGCCCCGCGACCCCGGGAAAGCGAGATGCTTTCTCTGGGCTTCGGTTTCCTCATTTGCCAAATGGCAGGGGCAGTAATCATCCCCACCTTTCATGGTTTCTCTAAAGATGCAACGAGGTGACACGTGGAGCTCCTCAGACTGCGCCTGGCACGTGGTGTGCACTCTGCAAGGACCGACTTTCACCGTCACAGGTCTCGAAAGCCTGGAACTAACATCTCAGCGAGGCTCGTCTAAGGGAGAATCTGTTTCTGGCCACTCCCACCTTCTGCGCCACCCACATTCCTTGCCTCACGGCCTCTTCCTTCCATCTTCAAAGGCAGCCATGTCAGGGTGAGTCCTCATATTGCCATCTCTCTGCTTCTCCCTCTTCTGCCTCCTTTGTCCACTTTCAAGGACCCTGGAGATAACTGTTCCCCCCCGCCCCCCACCCCAGATAACCCAGGATCATGTTCCTAGTTTCAGGTCAGCAAATTAAGCAACTTAATTCCATCTGCAACCTAATTCCCCCTTGCCATGTAACCAGCATATTTAGTTTCCAAGAACTAGGACACAGACATCTTAGGGGATGGTGATTCTGCTCCTGCTTACCACCAGGGTGACTGAAATCTAGTCTCCCGCCACCCAGCGGGGAGCACTGAGGGACCTGAAGAGGAAGTAAGCCACCCAAGTGACCCAAGTAGTGACTCCTCCCCACCTACAAACCCTTGCCTCCAGACCAGGGCTCTCCCAGACAGAGAAAGTTCTACATAATCTACTTTATAGCTGGGGTATTCAGAAAGAGATTTACTACATTACATCCATGGGAATCACTTGGTTCATTTCCTAAGCTGCTCATCCTGGGGTCTTGCTTCTCATAAGAGATGATAGTAAGCCCAGCGACAGGCGGGGACCTTCTCTGCTGCTGGAAGTCATGCCAAGTTCAAGAATAATCATTGTCGAAGCACCCTCCTCCAATCGCAGATTCATTACCAAACAGGTTTCAAAATAAATATCCGTTTTCCACCCCTGAAATGGAAAATCAATACTGCAGTCAAGCTCAGGGCAGATGACGGATCCAGAAGCTGACTTAGTCATATTCCTGCATCTCAAAGGTCACTCGGGAATCTTCATCTTGAGCACAGCCCCTCCCACAGCCAGGCTTGGGAGGGATGAGAAGGTCGGTAATTTATACACGTAATTATCCTCCTGGAGTGAGCAGATGGGAGTCTTTCTCCAGGGGACGTGGTGTACAACGTCCCATTTCTCACTGGGGCGGCAGGGACAGTTCCAATTAACCGACTTCCCGTGAACTGGCCCCCAGCAGAACTCAGGGGAGGGAGAGGAAGGAGAAAAATGTTCTGAGTTTGTGTTCGCATCTGTCGAAGCGCGGGGCCCACTGGAAAGCTTAATGTTCTCCCCACGGTTAGAAGCGATGTGCTTCTAGAGTCAGAGGCTGGCAATCACGCTCCGGTGCAGGTTCCAGCACATGATGGCCCCCTATCCTCACCCAGGTGGCCAGTCTTGGGCCTCCTCCCCTTGTGGGAGGACACAGGAGCCCCAAGGGCCTTAAGGAACATGCAGTATAACCAGGAGAAATGAAGTGACAGGGGAACCGCTGTGAGCAGACAGGGGCCACCCACCCAGGCTACCTGGAGTTCCTGAGAACTGGTGGGTGGGAGAGAGTGTGTGCTTAACGAGGCTCCACGTTCCTGCTAAGCCCCGTGCTAGCTCTGACCTTGGGCAAACCATTACTACTTTCTGAGCCTCCGTTTCCCCGACCATCAGAGATCTGCCTTCAACACCGCCTGAAAGTGTTTGGAGGAAGGACCCAGACGACACACATAAGGTATTTTGTTAGATTTCCCCTCTCTCATGTTTCTCAGAAGGGAAGCGGAGCCCATTCACTTGAAGCCAGTAGGAAAGGACTTATATGAGAGTGCGATATGAGCTGAGCTGTAAAGAAGGATGTGGCAGACACAGTTAGCTGCTCGCTAAGTGTCTACTTCTTGCTCTTCAGCATCAGGACCGTGGCTTTGATCAAGGTGCCTTTGTGTCCAGCTAAGATGCCCACTTTCCCAGACTCTCTTGCTAATGTGGCCACAGGACCTCACTGCAGCAAATGGAACGTACATGGATGTCTGGACAGCATTTCTGAGAAAGCACTGTTACTTTTGTGACACAGGAATCACCCCTCCTTCCTTCTTTCTTCTTCCCGCCTGGAGATGAAGCTGCCGCTTTAGAACCAGAAGGTGGTAGATGAGCCTGCGAATGAAGACCAGTCTGCTGAGGATGCTAAGTGGGGAGCCAGAGAGAGCCTGGTCCCTGGAACATCAAAGATGGATACAGCCCTGGTTCCCCACTGCCTGTCTCTGAGCTTCTTCCTGTGATGTGAGAAAAACAAACCCATCTTCATTCAAGTCATTCTTAGTTGGGTTGCCTGTTACTTGCAACTGACTTGATTCGTAAATGATACAAATGGTTTACCAGGATGACTCTGAGGAATGGGACAGGCATTCCTGCAGGAGGGATGGCAGAATCAAGTCAAGGGAAGTAGAGAAAGTCTGTGCAAGGATGAGGGCTGCAGTTTGCCACCATCTACTCAACTCCAGAGGACCAGGCAGGGAAGCTACACCCCCTTGCAGGGATTGGTCCGAGAAGGAGCATGTGACCCACTACTGGCCAATCAGATCCGATGAGAAGTCTTCTGTAAGATTCTAGAGACTGTTTTCAGACTCCTAAGAAAATACCCAAGAATGAATAATCACTCTCCTCTCTTTCAGACATTTTTCACATGCAGAACTACCTGGAAGTGTTGGCAGCCACCTTGCTGTCAAGAGGGGAGCTAGTCTGTGGAAAAGGCTGACATCCCAAAGATCACACAAGAGAAAATGGGAAAGACTCAGGTTCCTTAACTGTTGGGCTCCCCAGGAGGCACTGGTGGTAAAGAACCTGCAGGAGACATAAGAGACATGGGTTCAGTCCCTAGGTTGGGAATATCCCCGGGATGAGGGCATAGCAACCCACTGCAGCATTCTTGCCTGGAGAATCCCATGGACAGAGGAGCCTGGCGGGCTACAGTCCAAAGGGTCACAAAGAGTCGGACATGACTGTAAGTGACTTAGCACACACAGCACAGGGTTAACTGTTACTTACAGTCCGAATCATCCAAACTAATGCCTTGTATTTTGAGGGGGAAAAGATCAGTTTTCATCAGTTAGTTAAGCTGAGAGAGTGTGGTTGCTTTGAGTTGTTGCATACATGGCTTTCTAGTCTTCCTGAGCAGGTCATAAATGCTTGCTGCAAGGCAAGACCGTCTTTAAAGAAGTCTCAGTCCTACCGTCAGGTGGCATGGCTCAATGGTGAGAACATGGACTGTGGGCCAGACTGGCTAAGTTTGAATCCTGTCTCAGCCACCTTCCAGCTTTACAAACTTGAATAAGTTGTTTGAACTCTGCTTACTTTGCTAATTAAAAAAAAAAAATAGAGAGATAATAATAGCACCTCCCTCATGGCGTGGTTGTAAGGATTAAGTGAGAGAATACAAGTGAAGAACAGTTCCTGGTGCAAGGGGAGGGCTGCATGAGCATTAGCTGTTGTCATGGTGATACACAGGCAAACAGCATTGTTCATCCAGAATGTTTTTCTGCTTTTACAGCAAAAGTATTCCCACTTTATAGATAAGAATATTGAGGCACAGAAAGTTAAGTTCTTTATCTACGGTTCACACAACTGATAAAAGAAGAAGCTGCAATCTGAGCCCAGGCAGTGGGGCTCCAGGGCCTGATCTCTTAATCAGCTCTCTATGCCAGATCCTTTTCACGGTGGTCAGATGGAATGAACCAGACAGCTAACCAGGGCGGTCATTAAGCCAGCTGGAATCCAACCTGCTTCACTGGTGCGTGAATGCAGTCAAGTCCCAGCACCAAGCATGTGTTCCTTCACTGCCAGGCTCCACGTGACTTCCAGCTCCAGTCATTTCAAAGCACCATTATCATTTTTCCTTTGCATGTTGGAGCCTCCGAATGGGTCAGCGGGCTCACAGATCTGGAGGGAGCCCAGCCAAATCCCCACCATCTGGCATCGCCTGAGAGACAGCATATGCTGCGGTCCTCTGCGGGACACTTCCCCCACGATGCCTCCAGATGAGACCCTAAAAGCCCCCCTGATGAGGGCAGGTGGTCCCCAAGGGCCCTGCCAGGGAGTGCCAGTCCCCACAGCTCACAGGCTCTCCATGCCCTGGGTCTTCTTGGGCTTCCTAGACCAGCAGCCCCCCAGGGGCACCAAGCTTGGTTGAAGGCTCTTTTTTTTTTTTTTTCCAGGCTGGAACAGTGCCCTTTGGGCAAAGAGAATGAATAAAATCGCTGATATGAGACCAGACTGCAAGCATGGGGCACTAATGTAGCACTGACCAGGTCCAGGCACCACACGAGGCGCCAAGAACACAAAGATAGACAAACAAGCCATAAGCACCGACATTACGGAGCACTCCCCGTGAGTCAGACACTGTTTTTAGTAGTAACACGTGCGCTTTCCACCCCTACTCCATGAAGTAGGTCCCTTTACAAGCAAACTGAGACACACAGAGAGGTTAAATCACGTGTGCAGTGTTAAGGTATGAACCCGAGCCTTCTGGTGCCAGGGTCCAGCTTCTTAACCACCCGCTCTGCTGTCTATGAATTGAACAAGAAAGCAAAGACTCCTCCCCACTGGAGAGGGGGGCACCCAAAGGAAAGAGGAATCAAGAGAGGTGGGCAGACAGGGACATGGCCAGATGACCAAGACAATGATCGTAGCTAACAGCGACTGTGCGCTCACTAAGCGACTCAACCTGAGTTTACTCAGTTACTCCACACTACACGGTTAGGATTTATTATCTGATTTTACACTCTAGTTACCCAGTTTTACAGATGGGGCAACTGAGGCACAGAAAGTTTGAATGACTTGCCTAATCTCACCAGTCTGGGGGAGCCAAGACTCAAGCCAGATGTCTGACTTCAGGGCCTGTGACCACACCACCGGGCCAGAGGACAGAAGAGGGTCCAGGGCGAGGAAGCTGCCTGGGCTAAGGCGGGGTCTTGGGTGGTGCCTGGGCCTGGGTAGAGAATAAGCCACAGTGCACTGAGTGGTCGGTGGGTGGGCAGCAGGTGAAGCGGCATAGTGGGAAGAGGGAGAAAAGACGGCCTTGAATTCCACCTACAAGGAGGCAGGATCGCAGACCTAACATGGAAATCTGAGTTCTGGCTCTGGGGTAAATATGGGACTACATTGCTGAGACTTAGTTTTCTCTTCTGCAATGTGGGCGTGTCCCAGTTAATAGTAGGATAAAGTTTCCCTGCAAAGAATAGCATGAAGGAGAGAGAAGCAAGGACTTCCAAACTTGGTACTTAGACCAGAAAATGTGAGATGGGGGTGCCGTGTATGAGGCTGGAGGGGCGAGCAAGGCTGGGTGGGCAGGGAAACCAGTGAAAACTATTTAGGCAAGGAAGTGACGTGGTTTGTATCCATCATGTTTCTTAACTGCAAACAGCAAACTCCACTGTGACTGGTTTAAGCAAAACTCAAATTCATTAAAGGAGGTCAGGTAGCTGGAGAATCTTCCAAAGAGCCAGAAAGCCAAGATCAGAAGACATACAGCCAGGAACTGCACTCCACCGCAGGACACTGGACACCAGAAAGTGCACCCCACTCCCCCAGAAGGACCAGAGGCCTCCATGGCCTTGCTTCAGTTCAGTCGCTCAGTCGTGTCCGACTCTTTGCGACCCCATGAATTGCAGCACGCCAGGCCTCCCTGTCCATCACCAATTCCCGGAGTTCAGTCAGACTCACGTCCATCGAGTCAGTGATGCCATCCAGCCATCTCATCCTCTGTCGTCCCCTTCTCCTCCTGCCCCCAATCCCTCCTAGCATCAGAGTCTTTTCCAATGAGTCAACTCTTCGCATGAGGTGGCCAAAGTACTGGAGTTTCAGCTTTAGCATCATTCCTTCCAAAGAACATTCAGGACTGATCTCCTTCAGAATGGACTGATTGGATCTCCTTGCAGTCCAAGGGACTCTCAAGAGTCTTCTCCAACACCACAGTTCAGAAGCATCAATTCTTCAGCACTCAGCTTTCATTATAGTCCAACTCTCACATCCATACATGACCACTGGAAAAACCATAGCCTTGACTAGATGGACCTTTGTTGGCAAAGTAATGTCTCTGCTTTTCAATATGCTATCTAGGTTAGTCATAACTTTCCTTCCAAGGAGTAATTGTCTTTTAATTTCATGGCTGCAGTCACCATCTGCAGTGATTTTGGAGCCCCCCAAAATAAAGTCTGACACTGTTTCCACTGTTTCCCCATCTGTTTCCCATGAAGTGATAGGACCAGATACCATGATCTTAGTTTTCTGAATGTTGAGCTTTAAGGCAACTTTTTCACTCTCCTCTTTCACTTTCATCAAGAGGCTTTTTAGTTCCTCTTCACTTTCTGCCATAAGGGTGGTATCATCTGCATATCTGAGGTTATTGATATCTCTCCCGACAATCCTGATTCCGGAATCAGGAGTGAAATTGCTAGATTGTGTGAAGAAAGCTGAGCACCGAAGGATTGATACTTTCATACTGTGGTTTAGAGAAGACTCTTGAGAGTCCCTTGGACTGCAAGGAGATCCAACTAGTCCATCCTAAAGGAGGTCAGTCCTGGGTTTTCATTGGAAGGACTGATGTTGAAGCTGAAACTCCAATACTTTGGCCACCTCATGAGAAGAGTTGACTCATTGGAAAAGACTCTGATGCTGGGAGGGATTGGGGGCAGGAGGGGAATGGGACGGCAGAGGATGATGATGGCTGGACGGCAACACCAACTTGAGGGACATGAGTTTGGGTAAACTCCAGGAGTTGGTGATGGACAGGGAGGCCTGACGTGCTGTGATTCATGGGGTCACAAATAGTCGGACATGACTGAGTGACTGAACTGAACTGAACTGAACTGAACTGATGGCCTTGCTTAACAAACTTCAATTCTGTTTGTCCTGCATATGCCCTTCAAAACCATAGTCTCAACTGAGAGGATCTGTTTGGAGAAACCAATGTCACCTTCCTAGCAGCAGGGGAGGCTGGAGAACGCCATGACTGCCATCTGGGGACCTGGGAACTGCACTATGGGAAACTCCCCAACACAGGGTGAGCATTCAGAGGGTGTTAGGCAGCCTCAAACCTTCCCCTCAATTTCTTCGTT
Source organism: Ovis canadensis (assembly GCF_042477335.2). NCBI lineage: Eukaryota > Metazoa > Chordata > Mammalia > Artiodactyla > Bovidae > Ovis > Ovis canadensis. The sequence goes on along the minus strand of NC_091257.1, from coordinate 91,864,556 downwards.
GGTCCAATGTCCATTGTAGTTGGATTTCTCCAGCATGAGCCTAGAGTTAGGATTTTAGGACAAGGCTGGAGACAGGGAGACCAGAAGAAGATGATCCTGAAGGGAATTAGTCAAATCTCTTTCACCCACCCTCACTAATCAAAATGTGCTTGTCGCTTAGTAGTGTCCGACTCTTTGTGACCCCCATGGACTATGACCTGCCAGGCTTCTCTGTCCATGGGATTCTCCAGGCAAGAGTACTAGAGTGGGTTGCCATTTCCTTCTCCAGGGGATCTTCCCAACACAGGGATCGAACCTGGGTTTCCCGCATTGCAAGCAGATTCTTTATCTTCTGAGCCATCGTGGAAGCCCACTAATCAAGGTCATCTGCAAAAGACTTGTGGGTCCGTCCTCCAAATAGCCTCGATAAGATGTTTTCCAGGAACTTGGAGTCAGCTGTGTCTAGTTTGAGCTGAGCTGTGAAGACTGGAAGGGACCGCTGATGCTGGGCATGTGTCAGCGTCCACTTGGGGACCTTTAGAACACAAAGAGGCTGATAGCTTGGTTACACCTGCTCAGAAAGTCAATGACCACACCTTTTCTCAATCAAGTTTCCCCAGGCAACCACACTCCCCACACCTCAGACCATCCTGCTGCTTTTGTTTGTTATCCCATAAATACCCCAGCCCCTTGCCTTCAGGGAGGTGAATTTGAGACTAGTTTTCCCATCTCAGTTGGGTCTCTTTGCTGCAAACCTCAGCATTTCGGCTTGCTGCACCTTGGGCAAAATGAACCAGGTTCAGTAACAGAGACGATGGCAAGAAATGACAGGGAACTGAACATGGGCAGTGGCAGCCAAGATGCAAAGTGGGGGCTGGACCTAAACAAGATTTAGGAGGTAGAATGAACAGAACTTGAAAAGGAGAATGGTTTTACAACAGGTGTTTTTACAACACAAACAGAACCAGAGAGATGGCCGAAGTTTGAGAGCATTACAACCCTCCTCAGGCAAAAGCAATACTGTCTGAAAGGAAGCAATGACGAGAGTGGCCGATTTCTGAGAGGGAAGTGGGCTGAAAGGGATGTGGAGTTGGGGGGAACTTGAAGGGTTGTACTCCTTGTACATCAGTTTTCTTTGAACTCTTTAAAACAAGAATGTTCTCCTGAGCCAGACTTCCTCTATTCTCTGCTCAGATATTGCTTTTCAAGGAAATAATTGCCACAGAGGCTTGGTCCGGATGGGCACCAAGATCTTTAAGGGGGCTGAGATATGTGGTCTGCTCACCATTTAACCCCAGGTCTTGACATAAAGGCTGACCCACCTTGGGCACTGCTTCATGGACTGACCATGTCTGCTAGTCTGGAACTTCAAGAAGGTTGCTTCCACAAGAGAAATAAAAAAGGGAAAAGTCATTTTGGGTGGTTGTCCACCCTCCCCCCCACCTCGTTGAAGCAAAGGTGTTCTTAGAGAATAAGCAGCACCCCCTATATCCCCTCGAGGATGTTTTATTATAAAGGGAAGGCAGGCTAGGGATTAGGAATGGGACCAAACCAGAGGCAGCAGATCCTGTCCTCATGACCGTACTTCCAACCAACAGCAAGATTTAACATTTGGCAGTAAAATGGATGGAGAAGGGGAGGCCAAGAGAAAAGAGTTCAAAGTCTGGCTCCACTGTCTGCCAGCAGCAGAGACCCCGCTGCTCCTGCTGCTAAGGCAAGTTTCTTCAGCACACTATGGATTTCCCCAGTGGCTCCGCAGGTAAGGAATCATCCTGCAATGCAGGAGACACAGGGGATGAGGGTTTGATCCCTGGGTGGGGGAGATCCCCTGGAGGAGGAAAATAGCAACCCTCTCTAGTTCTCTTGCCTGAAAAACCTCACAGAGGAGCCTGGTGGGCTATGGGCTACAGTCCAAAGGGTTGCAGAGTCAGACACAACTGAGCAACTAAGCATCGTCTCAGCCAGAGGCTTTAAGACAGGTTCTGCTCTCACCATCCTTGTCTCTGGGGTGACATACATACACACATGCACACCTAGAGGGGGAGCCTCACACAGTAAACACCCCATGTCAACCCTGATGATCGGGAGCTTTTCCTTACCAAGTCAGCCAGGCTCGCCCATGCCTCTGGGATCTTGCCCCTGCTGTTCCTTCACCTTGAAATACTTTCTTTTTGACCTTTCATTAGTGGTGGCCTCCCCAGCCCAAACCCCAAGATGTGAGGGCTGGTCCCTTCCCTCCCTGTGCTGGGCCTCAAACTAAGCTCCACTGAGGCAGAGACTGCTTTGCTGCACCTCTGAGCACAGCCACGCCTATTCCACCAGGCTGGCCCGCTCCTGGCGCCCAGGGGCAGGCAGGAGCTCTGCTCCAGGAGCACCCGCTCCAAGGCCAACTTGATGGTCATGGGCTGGCTGATCCCACAGCACCGACAGCCTCAGGCAGTGATCCCAGTTGATGGGCTCGTCAACTGTCTTTATGTGGGCACCATAGTCTCCACTGCCTGCATGCCTCGCTCCACAGAAGATGACATTGCTAGAGTGGCCAGGTACTTCTTCAGACGCCGCCGATTGCTGGAGTTGCAACTTCCTTCTCCAAAGTGCAGTGGCAGTGAGGCAGGCAGGGGTTCTAGCAGCCCCCTTAGCCCCTGGTCAGTGCCACAGTGGGCCCCTCCCCTCCGCCGCTTATATATAAAAGGAACGCAAACTCAGACTGAGGGAAGATGGTTTTTTGAGACGCTAGTCTGCCATCTTCTCGGTCTGCTACCTTCCTGATTAAAGCTTCTTGTTCCAAGAAGCTCGTCTCCTGATTTATTGGCCCATTGTGTGGCAAGAAGAACGAGCCTGGGCTCAGGAACATTTCCATGCAGCTCCTTCCCAATACATAGGTTTCAGCTCTAATGTCACCTCCTCTGGACACTCAACCTAAAAGCCCCTCCCTCCAGACTGCCTGTTTAATTTCTTTGGAGGACTTATCGCGGAGTGCCCAAGGTCACAGAGGGATCAGCCTGTAGAGGTTGACATGTAAGATGTAGTCTGGAACTTCTGGTGGTCATTTCTGCCATCGTGAGAGAAAAGCCAGCTTACTGAGGAACCAGAGATGGAAGAAAAGCAGAGATAAAATGAGAAAGACAGACTCCTGGCTTCAGCTGTGCCTGAAGCCCACCCTGGGCTGCCCAGGGTGGCGCTAGTGGTAAAGAACCCACCTGTCAATGCAGGAGACTTAAGAGACGTGGGTTCGATCCCTGGGTTCGATCCCTGGGATGGGAAGATCCCCTGGAGGAGGGCATGGCAAGCCCACTCCAGTATTCTTACCTGGAGAATTTCATGGACAGAGGAGCCTGACGGGCTACAGCCCATAGGGTCACAAAGAGTCGGATGTGGCTGAAGTGGCTCAGCACACACGCGCGCACAAAGCCCACTTCACCCCTTGGCGCTTTCCTCCAGTGAGCCAGTGGGCTCCTTCCTGGCTTGCACCAGTTAGGTCCCTGTCACCTGAAACTGAAAGATGTCTGCATATGACTCTGCTTCCAGATTCATAGACAAGCCCACAGAGGACAAGGGCTTGAGGAAAGGCAAGTTCCCATCACTGTGGGCATCCCCTCCTGGTCCTGGCTTCCACCTCGCTGGGTCTGCCATTTTAACAGCCCATCACCCCAGTGGTGGCCCAGCCTCGGCCCCTGGTCAGCTTTCTCTGGCTTCGGTTCTCTCTCTCTCCTTCCCTTTGTCTATCTGAGGCTGAGTCAATTCCACGGCTGCCAAAGACTAGTATTGTGATGTGCAGCAGGGCATTGCCTTTCTTAAAGTCTTCACTCTTTCTTTCTAAAGCTAACACACTTAAAACTTTAATTGTTTAATTGTGGTGAAATACACATAATGAAATTTACTATTTTAAACTTTGTATACAGTTCAACAGCATTAAGTACATTCACGTTGTATGTGTAATCATCATGATTACCATATTTCCATCTTACAAGATGGAAACTCTGCTCCCTGCAGCAATAACTGCATTCTCCCTCCTCAGAGTCACTGGCCACCACCTTAATACTTTCTGTCTCTAAGAGTCTGATCGCTCTATGTACCTCATGTAAGAGGAATCATACAGCATTTGACTTTTTGTGTCTGGCTTATTGCACTTGGCATAATATCTTCAAGGACCATCATGTTGGAGTATGTGTCAGAGTTTCTTGTCTTTTTAAGGCTCAATCATATTCCATTGTGTGTACAAACCACATTTTGTTTATTCAGTCAACTTTGGTGCTTCCATCTTTTGGTGACTGTGAATCCTGCTCTGATCAGGAGTCACAATCAGGACTTGTACACCCTTCAATGAGCATGAGTGTACAAGTATTCACGTCTCTGCTTTCAAATAATTTGGAACATATACCCACATGTGGAATTGTTGTATCATATGGTAATTCTGCCTTTAATTTGAGAACATGCCATATTGTTTTCCACAGCAGCTGGGCCATTTTATTTTCTCACCAGCAATGCACAAGTCTTCAAATTTCTCTACATCCTCGCCAACACTTTTTTCCTTTTTTAAAAAGTTTTATTTTATAGCCTCCATCCTAATGGGTATGCAGTGGTATTTCACTGTGATTTTATTTGCACTTTCCTAATGATAGTGATGAAGGACATGTTTTCCTAGGTTTACTGACCATTTGCACGTCTCCTTTGGAGATGTGTCTTTTCAGGCTTCGGAGCCTTCTTCGTTCATTTCATTCAATCTTTGGTCATCCATTCAGTACAAATTTCTTAAGCATCTACTACATTCTAGGTATTATCCTATGCACTATAGGTCAACAGTGACCAAGACAAAGCCAACAAACTGAAAAATATAAAACATAAAACATAAGCTCTTTTCTCCATGGAACTCCCAGTCTTAATCTACATATAACAGAATTCGTGTTTCTGAGGGCTTACTGTGAGAATGAAATAAAATAATATCTCACCTCATGTGTTCAGCATTAAACACATGAACGTTATAGGGGTCCCAGAAAGAGAAGACAGAGCAAAAGGATCTGAGAACATATTTGAAGAGATAATAGCTAAAAACTTCCCTAACATGGGAAAGGAAATAGTCAACCAAGTCCAGGAAGCACAGAGTCCCAGATAGGATGAACCCAAGGAGGAACACACTGAGACACATAGTGATCAGACAGACAAAAATTTAAGATGGAGATAAAATATTAAACGCAACAAGGGAAGAAGCAACAAGTAACATACAAGGGAATTCCCATCAGGCTATTAGCTGATTTCTCAACAGAAACTCTACAAGCCAGAAGGGAATGGCATGACATATTTAAGTGATGAAAGGGAAGAAACTACAACCAAGAATACACTACCCACCAAGACTCTCCTTCAGATTTGAAGGAGATATCAAAAGCTTTCCAGACAGGCAAAAGTTAAGACTCAGCACCACCAAAGCAGCTTTACAACAAATGCTAAAGGGAATTCTCTAGGCAGAAAGCAAGAGGAGGAAAAGCCCTACCTACAGAAAATAAAGCCCAAACAATTAAGAAAATGGTAATAGGATCACTATCACCTTGAAAAGTGAAAGTGAAGGTCATGACCCCATGGACTCATGAAATTCCCCAGGCCAGAATACTGGAGTGGGTAGCCTTTCCCTTCTCCAGGGGATGTTCCCAATGCAGGGATCGAACCTAGGTCTCCTGAATTGCAGGCAGATTCTTTACCAGCTGAGCTACCAGGGAAGCCCAAGAATATTGAAGTGGGTAGCCTTTCCATTCTTCAGGGGTCTTCCCAACCCAGGGATGGAACCCAGGTCTCCCACATTGCATTTTGCACCAACCAAAACACATAGACTGACTGAGCAGATGAAAAGGTGTGCACATGTGCACTTCCGCTTACCACACCACTCTGTTGACCCCCCAAATTGGATGTCATTATTTTTTATTGTTAGGTTAATCATGTTCCCATTATGGCTTGCATTGACAATGATCTTATTTTTTGTCTGGCTACTGATTGTGAAAACTGATAAACATCTTTTACTATTGTGATTATGTAACTATTACTTAATACCATTGTATCATGATTGGTTTACAGAAAAATTGTGGAATTCTGTATCACCAAAACTACCATTTAATAGAAAAGCTTAATAATCACTTTTTAAAATCCAAATGCATATCAGAATTATCTTGGAATTATTTGACAAATAAAAATGCTCAGGTATTGCTTTTTTTGGGGGTGGGGGGCAGAGTTCCAGATACGTTTCTAATGAGCAAGCATGTTTAAAAACAACTGGACTATATGAGGATCTTTTACTTTCTTCTAGTTTATTTCACTTTTTCTATGTCATATTCAGTGCTCCCATTTCATTTAGTTTGTTTTCCAATTTCTCCTTTTCTTTTTTTTTTTTGATGTTTTCTCAAGCCTTTATCAAGCATAGTAGAAATGCTTTTGTATACATATATATAAAATAGCATGTATAATATATATATTTTAGAAAACTTATGGATATTTGCCTAACTAATAAATTTGACATTTTGATTCCACTTGTTCAACTTAGTACAAATAGAATGCTAGATTTCTAATTTAAAAAAATAGATATGCAACAAGCAACAGTGGTTTACTGTATAGCACAGGGGATTATAGTCAATATCTTATAATAACCTATAATGGAAACTAATTTCAAAAATAACATATGTGTATATATATAATTGAATCACAAACAAAAAAGAATTCTACTTTTTGAAATTTAATAAAGTTTATCTTTTTGCCAATTTTTCTAAATGTCCTATAGACATCTAATAATATATTTTAAATATATTTGTGTAGGATATGATCAATATAAATTAAATATGAATCTATTATATTTAAATTATTAATATCATTCAAGATGCTCCTATTCTATTTTCTGCGCTTGATAAAACATTCTCAGAGAAACATTAACTTTTCTCACTGATCATATATTTTTTCTTTTCCCTGGTATTCTTCTGACTTTTGCTTTATGTATCTTTGTTTCTATGTTGTTAAGGTGTCTAATGGTTGACAATGTCTATCTTCTTTGTGAACTGTACCTTTTATCATTAAAAAATTCATCTTTGTTTCATTTAAAAAATAATAAAATCCTATAATTAAAAAAATCAACTATAGCCTAAATTTTATTTTATTTTTTATAGCCTAAATTAAAAAAAAAATTCTTCAATTAAAAAAAGATCAAACCAAATTATATTGTAAGGAACTATGCAGTTTAAGATAATATGCTGTATGTTTTGGTTTTACTAAATAAACTGGAAATTCATGTTTTAAAATATATATATAAAAATAAGGTCAAATCATGAAAAAATAAAAATAATGTCTGAGACGTGTAAGGCACCAGCCAGCCTGTCCCTCACCCTCTCCCCTCGCTCCTTGTACTTCCGCCTCTCCCCTTCCTGCGCTTCCTGCATCCCCGCTGCCATCTTCTCCCCATCACAGTACCCTGCTTTTTCCCTTCTTTGTGTGCATTTCAAAATCTGGTGAATTTCAGGAGCTTTATGTACCTTTCAGTAGTTGGTGAATCTCAGAGCTGGAGCCATCATACCTACCTGTGGGATTTCTATCCCTCCTTCAGCTTTGCTTCAAAATATGAGACAACATTTTGAAAACACTCAGCAAATATTACGCATTAACCCAGCCATGGAGCAATTGTTCTCAGCCTACATGGAGCCTCTGTGAAGGAAGCTACCACTTCACTATAAAGTTCTTTTTTTTTTTTCTGATACATTTCTTGAGACTCTCCTATGACCCCAGGAGACATGGTGAGGCTGGGAGAGACAACGCAGATATTCATGAGGAGGATGGATGTGAAAGCTGACAGTCCTGTTTCCAACACCAAGGCTGAGGGAGAGGTGGCTTGTCAGCAGGAGGTGTCAGACTAACGAGCTGGGGGTGATCTGAGCTTGGAGTAACGGGTAGAAGTTAGACTGTGGATGAGTAGACAGGTAATAATAAGTGGAGAATGAGGTGTATCGATTAGCCTTCCCTTCTGGTAACAAATGACTGTTTAATCCCTATCATGTCAGGTGTTTTTAAAGAGCTTTATTTAGATTGACTTGCTTAATCCTTGCAGCCACTCTGGAAGCTGCAATTAAACAGATTTTCTAGAGCATGAAACTAACATAGGAGAAGTGAAGCCAAAGTCATAACGCCATTGAGCAACAGATACAGGATTCAAACCCAGGCTGTCTCTGTTCTGTGGGCTGAAGCACTGTTCCCTTCCCCCTACTCTCCAGGGCAGACACTGCTCCTTATACTCTTAATCTAGGCCTGACTTTTGCAGGAGGTAGTCAATAAGTGTAAATTGAATGTTAATGAATATCTGAGAGGACATCCCAGTTTATAAAATATTTCACCTTTACTAGCTCCGACATCTTCCTAGGAACACTCAGAAGGAAATATCACTGTTCCATAGATTTATAGATTAGGAAAATAAGCCATGAGCACAAGCCCGCTAAGTAGCAGAGTTGTGATCAAACTTATATTTTCTAAACTCTAGTCCTGGGTTATCTCCACCAGGCTAGACCATTAGGAGGCATCAGACCCAGAGCTGGAAGAGCCCTGGGGCAAGAACAGGATAAGGTGGCAGCTGGAGGGGAACTTTGATGTTGGGACAGAAATTTATGAGGTTCTAGCATCCAATGAAGAAATGAATTGTAGAGAGGGAACTTAGGAAAATGACAATGAGGTGGTGCTGCTAACCATCTGGTAAAAGATCAATCTGGACAGAGAGAATTACATGTGCAAAGGTCTTGAGGTGGGAGTGAGCTTGGTGTTCAGGAACAGAAAGGATTCCAGTCCAATTAGAGTGTTGCAAGTGTGTTAAGGAGGGGCCAGGAACAGAGACTTGAAGCCAGGGAAGGAGGCAACAACAACCCCCTGGAAAATATTAACAGGTGAGGGACTCAGTTGGATATATTATTTTAAATGCTCTTTCTGGCCATTCTGTGGAGGATGGAATGGATGGTGCAAAAAGAAGAGATAAGCTTGAGGGATGCTGGATGGTCCAGGTTAAAGAAGGTGATGGCTTGGATCACAGTGGACTTGATGGAGGTGGAGAGAAGTGGACAGTGCAGGGTCTGTGATAGTGGTGCAGCCATGGGTTTGCTGACGCCTTTGAAAGGTGGAAGGAGGAGAGAGTGTGAGCAAGCGGGCACTGATCCTCAGCCATGGACAGCTAGCTAAGGCAAAGCCTCCGCGAGTTTCTCCCAATGGAGCAGGCAGGTCTCTCGGCAGTGGCTAAACAAGTCGTCTAGTGTCCTTACGAAGAGGTGAACAGGATCCTGATAAACGCCCACCTTCTTCTCCAGGCTTCTCCTCAGGGCTTGTTTCCATGTGTCCAGCGAGGAGGGGTCAGGCCTCAGAGGTTGCCAGCTTTCCCAGTTCTCAGGAGGGGTACATTCCACGCTGTCTGCCCCTCCTGGATGGAGAATGCGAGACAGGAGGGAAAACATATGAGGCTGCCAACCCATCAGCCTGCTGCTCAGGCCTGTGTCCTGGCGCCAAGCAGTCCATACAGATGGGCTCTGTTAGCTCCGGGCACACAGGCCCCAGGTATTGGAACCATCACCAGCGTGTGATGGATGGTGACCAGAGCCGAGACTTTGTCAGCCGCAAAAGACTTGGAGGTGTTCTGACGGCAGCTGGGGCGGGCACGTGTCCCGGTAGGGCACCCTTCTGCTGGAACAGAGCATCTGGAAGAGTCTAGACATCTCTTTGCAATTCTCTCTGCCAAAGTGGGGGGAGGGGCGGTGACTGTGGCTTCAGGATGTCCCCATCACTCTCCCCTGATAGCAACTTAACAGCCGCATCCTCTCTGCCCTCTCCAAGTTCCTAGCAGCCCAGCCTTTGACTCTTTACCTGGGTTTCCCATTCCAGGTATGGGAGTTACCTGCATTCCTCGGCATCAGAGCTTCTGCATTTAATTTTATTTCACCAGTGAAGACACTGTTCTTAGAGCTTAACTGATTTGATAAATGAATGTGCACAAAAGGGGTTCAAAGATGCACTGGCTACACAGTAATTTGGTTTCCTGCCTCAACAGCATGCTCAGCTAGGTTGGGAGATTAGAAAGCCCCGGAGAGGTGATAAGGCATTCTGAGTACCCACCTGAGACTTGCTCCTTGGCTTAACGAGAAGGGCGGAAAGAGGAAAAGACAGTACCTTTGTCTCTGTGTAGTCCACAAGCATTTGAGTTCTCTCCTTGGATGCTCTGTGAGAGTGGATGTGAATGTGAAAGCCTTCTGTCAGCTGCGGAGGGCAGGGAGGACGGAGGTATGAGCCTCATCAGGCTTTTGCAAGAAATTGCCCAGGACGATATTTCATATAAAAGTGAGTGCTTTTCATGATCCTCACTGCTTGCTGCTTGATGGAGCTGATGCAGCTTCACAAACTGCAGAAGCCACATGCTCTGCTTTTTCCGTGGAACAATTCTGCCTCACCCTTGATTCTGGGGGTAGCAGAGTTTGGGCAGCTCTCCAAATTCAAGTGCAAGTTTGAATCCAGGCAATCCAGACCCCAAGGGCTTCCCAAGTGATGCTAGTTGTAAAGAACCCACCTGCCAAAGCAGGAGACATGAGAGTTCAATCCCTGGATCAGGACAATCCCCTGGAGGAGAGCAGGGCACCCTACTCCAGTATTCTTGCCTGGAGAATCCCATGGGCAGAGGAACCTGGAGGGCTATAGTCCATGGGGTCACAAAGAGTCGGACACAGTTGAAGTGACTTAGCACACAATCCAGACCCCATCATGATAATCACAACTTTCATTTATTGAATAACTGCCATGGGTCATCTTCTAATCCAGGTATTTTAACATGTATGTCCTTATTTAGTCCTCATTACAGCCCTCTTGAAATTGGGTTTTGTCATCTCATTTTTCCAGAAGGGAAGTTGAGGTTTGAGCACTTACCTGAGGCCACACTGGACAGAGGCTTGGGGGAGTGTGAGCGCCTCACAGCTCACCTGACCACAGCATCTGAGGTCTGTGTAGGATCCACATTCTCCCCGCTCTGTAGTGAGCATGTGTTCTAAATAAGCCCAGCTCAATTAGCGTGCTAAGTCACCTCAATTTTGCAACATTTCCCTCTACATTCCTTTTTGACTCCTACTTTGCTGGGTTTCTCTAAGGCTCACAGAGAATGTTTCTGGATTAGAGGCTGGAATCGCTCCATCTCCCGGTGTATCATTTAACCAGTCAGCACGTGCTCTCTTCTCTCCTCTTCTTCCGATTCTCTTCTCTCTGACTAGCCAAATCATACTCTGAAGACTCCTTTATTACAAGCAACAAAATCTCCAATTCAAGATGCTTTATGCACATAAAAATTTTTTTCAAGAAAAGGAACAATGGTTTATGCATAAAGGGAATGCATTGGCTTTCGTAACTGAAAACAGAGTCCTGGCTTCAGGTACAGGTTGATCGAGGTGTTCAAAGGATACCATCAGGATCTGGTTTCTCTATTTTTTGATTCTGTCCTCAAATAGATTTTCCCTTTGTGGCTGTAGTACATTTCACCTCTTAGACTCAAAGTTTCTGGGAAAGAGGGAGTATCTTTGTTCCAACATTAATTTATTCATTCAGCCAACATTCAGGGAGTATCACTTTGTTCCAGATTTTTTTCTAGGTGCTGAAGATTCCTGAGACAAATCAGACAAAAATTCCTGCCCTCCTGGAGCTTACAGTCTGGCTGGGTAACAGACAATACAGGGATTAAGAAATAAACATAAAAGATGTCAGGTGTGGCAAACATGATGAAGATAAACAGCCAGAGGCAAGGAAATAAAGAGGGACTATTTTTTTAAAGTTGGGAAAGGCCTCTTAAGGAGGTGAACAGTGGCGAGAGGAGCATATCAAGCAGAGGGACCAGAAAGCGTAGGGGCAGAGGGGAAGGACCAAGCACAGTGTGGTGTCGGTGGAAAAACAGGAGATGAGGGTGGCTGGGGATACAGGGTAATGGGAGAGAGAGGCTGGAGAGGTGGGCAGCCCTCTCCAGGCGGGCTGGAGAAATGGGAGAGATGGACCCTCCCATCAGGTCGTGGGAGGGACTTGAGTTTTATTCTGTGTGTGACTGAGGGGCCACATGCTTATTCCTGGATCTTTACTGAGACGGATGACGTGCAATCTTGACGGGCTGAGGTCTGAACTGAGCAGGGGGCAGCAGTGGTTCTCCAGAGAAACACCCGGTGCTGCCAGCAGGAAGGGAAACACACTCCAAATGGCTGAACTAGTGAGGCCCCTCCAGCAGCCCCGAGCCTGCTCTCAAGGGTCACCTCCAGGAACCCGCACAATGCTCACCCTTCCCTGCATATGATCTCTACAGACACACAGGTGGGGCCAGCCCCGGTGACACAAGGCTGTCCCTGCCCTCTCCGCACACATCTGCATCTGGCCTTCTGTGATCAGTTAGGGGCTTGCAAACAAGTGCCCTGGACCAAATCCAGCCGCAAAGGCTGTTTTTGTCCAGCCCCAGAATTAAGAGGTTTTTACACTACACACACGCACACAAGAACACGTGATAAAGACCACACTTGGCCTGCAAGTCCTAAACTATTTCTGATCTGGTCCTTTTACAGAATAAATTTGCTGATCCGAAGGCATTGAGGGAGGGCCTTCTGTTCCATCTCTGTGTCTCTCATGGGACGGGTTCCAATGGCATCTGATTGCATCAGGCTGGAATCAGTCCTCTCTGATTCCGGGGCACACGGAGAATCCAGTTCTGCCAGCCAGGTTTTCCTACAATAGTCACAGTAAACAGTGGGTTCTTACAGGTAAACAGGAAGTCAAATGTTTGTTTCTGGACAGCACCCGCTTGCTTCTCTGCACCACAGCAGCCTTGTCTCCATTTGTGATGCCTCCCCCCCAACTCTTAGCACATGAGTTTCCCGGGGCATCAGCCCAGGTTCCAGAAAGGAGTTCTAAACCCAGTAAGCCAATGAGTTGAAATTCTGTGATTTCTGGCCAAAAAAAACACACAACTTGATGGAGGTGGGTTCTCTGGCAGGGATGGTGGCCTGCCACTATTTCTATTGGCTTGGGAAGTGGGAGGTTCTCAACGCTGACCCCTGGGGAAGGGACCCCAACAGAGGAGGGCAGAGCTGAGAAATGAGAAGAGGGAGCCTGGTGGCGGCAGCAGCCCCCAGTAAGTGGCCATCTACCATCCAGGCTTCTCCTCTGCCCAGCGGCATGACTGGTAGAATGACCGTAGAATTCATTGACCAAATCAGACCACTTCTGAGAGTAAATGGGGTGCTTATGATATTTATTTGGGGACCATCCCAGGCAAAGCTGGATGGAGACTCACCCTGGAATAGAACCGGGTCAATTGCTTAAGTCTCTTTATCTCAGATGCTTCATCTGAGGAATACTCATCTCCAAAGGGACGTTATGACGATTTAATCAACTGATACGTGTAAAGTACTTTGAAGACTGCCAGGCACATCTTAAACTACTGACATGTGTTAGCTATTGCTGCTGCTGATGTCGTTTTTGTTACTGTTTGTCCCGGAACATCCTTGAATTTCCTCCCATACTTAGAGAACGTCCTATCTCATGGGCTCATGTTTCCCCAAAGAAGTCACAGACATGCTTTCCTGCACCCTACAGGGTGCGAGAAGGTGGCCTGGTTCAGTGGCCAAATGTGCCATACTATCCAGAAGCTGGTCACCTGGAGAAGATGCCACACTGATCCTTGTTGGCAAGCGGCCCCCAGGACACACAATTTCCTGCTGGCATCAATGTGGGGGTTCCAGGGCTAGTGCCTGGGCTTAGCTGCAATGGCCCCAAGAGTGGGGACATTGGTTTGTGTTCTGGAGCAGCTCTGCAATTTGAATTTTGAATTTCACTCCTGATTTCAGATCCACCAAATCCTTTTTTTTTTTTTTTTGCTCTTCCCAGATATCCTATAAGCCACATAAACCTTTTACATTTATATTAGATTGATTTCTTCTGGCCCAGTTCTATTTGTAACTAATGAATAACTGATTAAAAAAAAAAAAAAAACCTAGATCCAACCAGTCTGCAATCCTCCTCGAAACTTTTCACTTAAACGAGCCATCTCCCCTTGTCTTCTAGGTTAGTTTAATTTTGGATCTCTACCATTTGCAGCCAATGCCTGCTACTAACACACATAGCTGCTATCAAAATCTGGGGGGAAACATAGAAAATTAAAAATCATAGTATTTGTATAAAACCTTAAAATATTCCCCACCCTCTATCTCACATGTCCGTTTCCACTCAGCCGTTTAAACAGAGTCCCTGGCTACTCACCTTTGAAGACAAAGATAGACAACAAGTGTCTTCTATTTCTCTGCTGCTATTTCCCAATTTCTATCTTAGGAAATGCAAACTAAACTGGATGGCTGCCAGCAGGTCTTCCGAATAAGTGGAATTCCTGTATGTGCTTTGAAAGGCAATTGTCTCCAGAGAAACCTATCTTCTTTCCCACCTTGAACTTGTGGTTTTCTGATATCAGAGAGCTTTGTGAACACACAAAAAGGAAAAGAAAACACAGCATATTCCGATTGCCATACACCCTCCCACCCTTCTACCCACCCACCCCCAACTCCCTATAAAAAGTTCAGCCCTGAGAAGGGCTGGTTTTCTGAATACAGAGCTTTGTGAAAAGCCTCTAAGACATATCCTCTTATCAACACCCCTAGATAATTTATTTAGGTATGAATGAAGTTTTCAGCCCATAAGAAGAAAAAAAAAAGTTAAACATCTCTGGAAATAAAATTCCCATTCACACTCAGAGTTTACATTTCCAACATTATTTCCATGTGCCTGTCAGAACTGGGAGGAGGAGGAAAAAGCCTGAGCCTTCAGCCCACAATCTTAGCTGTCCTACATTTCTGTGGGCAGGCAGAGCTTGATGCCACCTTTGAGGGAAGGTGTTCCAGCACCATCCTCCTGCAGGGATCTGGGATGTGATTCTGGAAAGTCAGGCCATATCTAGATGAGCGTGGGGCCTGTGGGAGAATCTTCCTCTTTTCTAAGGGAAATTCAAGTTATGCCTTCAGAGGCATCAGTTTGCCTATGTGACTTTAAATGTCATTTTTAAAACATTATACAGTGAAATTGACCTTCTGTAGTGTACATGTCTATGAATTTTAATGTATGCATATGTGTTGTGTAATCCTCATGAAAATCAGCATAGAGAACAGTGCTGTCATCTCCCCCCACCAAAAAAAATCCAGCCTCCTCCTAGTCCCTTCTAGTCAAAATTTCTCCCTCTCTTATAACTCCTGGCAGCCCTGAACTGTTCTCTATCTTGGGTTTTTTTTTTCCCCTTTCCAGGAAGTCATATAAATGGAAATACACAGTAATTTTTGAGACTGGTTTTTTCCCATTCAACATAAAGCCTTCCAGATTCAAAGAAGTTGCTCTGTATATCAATAGTTCATTCCTTTTATTCCTGAGTAGCGTTCCATCGTGTGGATGTACAGGCTATTTAATCATTAGCTCGCTGAAGGGCATTTGGGTGCTTTCCATATTTTTGCAATTATGAAGAGAACTGCTGTAAACATTGGGGTAGAGGTTTTTGTGTGAACATAAGTTTCCTTTTCTCTAGGGTAAATACTCATGAATGGCATTGCTGGGTCATCTGGTAAGTGTGTGTTTAATTTTATAAGAATCTAAAAAACTGCTTTCCAGAATGACTGTACCATTTTGCTTTTCTAAATGGAGCACATGAGTTCCAGTTGCTGCACAAGTTTTTATATATATACATACAAACACTGTATATATATATGTGTGTGTGTGTGTGTGTGTGTGTGTGTATATATATAAAGCTTATATATTAACATACTGTATTGTCAAGTTTTCACAACGGCCCACTCTAACAGATGTGTTGTAGTATTTCACTGCGGCTTTCATTAGCACTTCCCTAATGGCTAATGACATAGAAAAGTTTAGTAAGTGTAGCAGATGTTAGAGAAACCGGCTCAATCTAGTTTCATAGTTAATAAACAGTTTTGTTGTTGTTGGCTGGGTTGGGTTGGGTTTGATGCCCATAAGAGAGAGGTCCAGAGGTAGCATGCCTCATGACAGGTCAAACCCAGGATCTTAAACGATTTGGTTTCTCTCATTCACCGCTGCTTTCTGTAATGTTGCCTTTATCCCTGGACTCTTATCTTCTGGCCATTCTAGGTTCTCAACAGGAGGCAGTAGAATTGCTCCTGGGAGTCTAGAACACAGATCTTCACACAAACTAGTGGAATAAAGGGGATCTCATAGTATCTAATACACAAGACTTAAATTTTTTTATCCTTTTGCTAGCCCAAATTGAGTTATGAGCCTATTCCTAATCCAATCATCAAAACCAAAATGGCAGAGTGTGCCATTTGGCATAAGCTTGCACAAGCAACCCCTATGGATCTGATTCTGGTATCAGTCCAAATATGTGTCTTGGAATATAGGAGAGATAATTTTTCCAAAGGAAAATCAGAGTATAAACAATGGGAGAAAGGATAGGTGAACAGATGCTCTGGAGCTAAATCATTTAAATTAATTTTGAATGCAAACCTTAAAAGTACTAACTCACCCTTACTTAATTATTCAAAATGATATGTTCTTCACATAAGCAATACATTCAGAGGTTCAGACATCGGGAGTAGCTTAAGATTCTTCTCCATTTAATCTTTTGTTTTTCATGGTGGTACCTTTCTCCTCCTCCTCAGTATGGCTTCCCAAAATGGCCCAGCATTTCTGAGATTCAAATCACCAGTTCTTCCATATATGACCAGAGGGTGACATATCCAAGGAAGATCTGAACTCTGTCCTGATTGAGCTACCCTGAGCCCACTACATGCTGATTGGCTTAGGTATGGTTTTGGTGAACCAATCATGTGGGAAAGAGGATGGGATTATACTGCTTAGCTTGGAATGTTCAGTCCCACTGACACTAGGCATGGGGTCATTTTCCCTGAGACACATGGATGACTTGGGAGGAGGGTGAGCATGACCAACCCTGAGGTTACTGCATGGCAGGGGTATGGGTGGCCAGAGCCTGGGTGGGCATGGAAAATACCCACAAAAACCACCGTGGAACCCACATCTTTCCAAAGAATAGAATGAGTCTTTTCCGTTTGTAATTTCCACAATATTCAGTTAGTGGCACTTGGCACTCAATCAGGTTTTAATGACTGGATTAACAAGTTAAAACAACCTATAAGGAATAAAATTCTAATCACATTTAAAACTAGGATTCACAGTCCTAAGGCTAATTCCAGTTATAGACACTATAACTGAGAGACATATTTGCTATAGCTGTGTCTATGAGCTGTCAAAATATTTTGAAGTTAAGTAATAATTTGGCATCTATTAAGATCCTATCTTCAAAAATCTTCTTTTCAGTGAACGCAGAGCAAGGAAGACAAGGCAAACCAATGTGAAAACATTCACTTTATACCATTTTATTTCAGCTTCCAGGCTAAGGGCTGTGATACACTGACACAAAAGTCAAAACTCAGTTCTTTGGAAGGAAACAGATCATCGTTTAAGACACAGAACCTGATGGATGATTCTGGACGTTAATGCTGTGGAGTGACAAGAAAGGTGAAAACCCTTCACAACTCATGATCAAGGTGAGACTTCAACTGAGTCCTATGGATGAGTAAGACGATCCTAAAAGTCAAGGATGGTGTTGGAATTGGTGTGCGGGGTCCACAGCCAAGGCTTCGAGTCAAGTAAACGGAAGGGATGTTGCATTAGGGGACCCCAAGATCATTGTCAGGCTTGCTGATTTGGGGTGGGGGCTGTGGGAAACGCTCATACGACTCCGGATATAACCATACTCAGGGCTGTGATTTGTTATGGAAAATCAATACAAAGGAAATCAACAAAGAGAAACAGCACATGCGATGAAGCCCAAAGGAAACCAGGAGCAAGCTCCCAAGAGTCTTTCTCAGTGGAGTCACGCAAGTCCCCCTTAATTCCTCCAGCAACAAGATGTGACAACATGTGTGCGTGTTGCCCACCAGGCAAGCTCATTAGAGGCTCAGTGCCCAGGATTTTTACTGCGGACCTGGCCTGGGGCAGCCTCTGCCTAGCATGCACCCACACCCCAGACTCCCAGAAGGAGAGCAGGTGTTCACCATAAACCATACTGTTTTGTATAAACAGTTTAGGCACAGGGGGCTCCTCTTATCAACCAGAGTGTTGAAAACCCTCCCCACAACCAAGTTCCCATACACCAGCCAAGGGCCAACCCTGTAAGCAGGGATTTCAAAGGAGAGCAGTCAGGCCTGCTATGGCAACTCTCTTCTGCACAGATGTTCAAGAGTTCAGTCTTTAAGGTGGTCTTTCCACATCTCTAATCATGGAGACTTGGCATAATAATAATTAACACTTACTGCTCCTGCTCTCTGCCAATGATTGGGTGAGTTATTACCTCTCTCTGAGTCTTCGTTTCTTTACCTGAAAACAAACAAGATTAAGCACAAAGTGGCTGAGCCAAGTAACCCAGGCAAGAGGTGAGAACACCTGTTCCCCGCAGGGGAGATGGTGAGCATTACCTTCCGCCCCTCTTCCTCCCCCCAAAGCCCCTGCTTTAAAGCAGGGGGATCATCTAAGCCTGTCCAGGCAGGAGCAGGATTCCATTCCACTCACCGCACTCCAGCCTGGCCTCAGAAGGTCATGCAGCTGAGCAAAGCTGGAGAAAAGGGCTGGGAAACTGGCAGGATTTATAATGTGCCTTCCTTGGTGCCTCAGATAGTAAAGTGACTGCCTGCAATGTGGGAGACCTGGGTTCAATCCCTGGGTCGGGAAGATCCCCTGGAGAAGGAAATAGCAACCCACTCCAGTACTCTTGCCTGGAAAATTCCATGGACTGAGGAGCCTGGTAGGCTACAGTTTATGGACTTGCAAAGAGTTGGACATGACTGAGTGGCTTCACTTTCTTTCTTCTTTTCAAAGCACTTTACGGATGTGCACCTGTGTAACCTCATTTCTCTCCCGAAGATCGAGGGACAACCCAGACACACGGAGACACATGAGTCTCTCTAGTGCAGTGCTTAATATTGAGAGTGATAAAAACATATTTGCAGAATAAATAAGTGCATTCGTAAATAAATGCCAGAATGAATGAAGCCCGGTTTTGAGCAGAGACATGAACATTGCTTCCCTTGGGTTCAGCAGAGCAGAATCTTCAAATGCAGTCTTTTCTTGGGAGTTGCCAGCCCAGCTCAGCAGTTGACAGAAGCGCTTGTGTCCACATTCACAGGTCTGTGGGGCCGCCATGGCTCGGCTGATCTTGGCCAGGCTCTATGGGGCTTGCTCCATGAGCTGATATGAAGCTGCCATCTGGGCATGTTCTTCTCATAGCTTATCCCAAGAGCAAGAGCAAAACAAGCTGCGGGAGCACGTTGAACGTCTTTGGTCAGTCACTTTCACTGACGTTCAGCTGGTCAAAGCAAAGCAGTGGGCCACACCCACATCAAAGGGGGTGTGAAGGAAGCACTTCCCACCTACACGGTGATGGGAAGAGAGTGAATATTTGCTAAACAAGAATTCAAATTATCAACTGAGCCATGGCACCTAGATAGAAATATAGATGGTAGAATCTGAAATATCCTTATGAAGGAAAAAAAAATCATAGTAGCAGTTAATGCAAACACACCTACAGCCATCTGTTTAATAGCAGCAGTCTCAAGTCTCAGTGGCAGCAAGCAACAGGCCCCAGGGGCTTCTAGACCATTCCAGGATGGAAAGTGCAAGGTCATTGCTCCACCCCCAGCAGGTGGATTCAGCACACATTTTAACTCCAATTTCAACTCAAACGGCAGCTGCTGTTGTTGCCTGGGGACCCCTATCTTTTTACATGTTATTGTACATCAGTTGCCCACTGCTGCAATAAAGAACTCTCGATGAGTTGTCTGGAATTTTTAAATCAGTGCTACAGAGAGGCTGGCAGAAAAACCAGGCAAGCTCCCTGTCATGGGTGATTGATGCCAGACTCCAGCAGGCAATTACGAGGTCCCAGCTTTGTGAAACCAGACCCGGCCCCATACCACAGCTCAGAGGAGGACATTCGCTTCTCTTGCAAGTGAGGTCAGTGGTGGGTGTGGCTGAGCAGCAGGAGAGCTTGGAAGGCATTGGATGCACATCAAAAGCCTGATAGGATTCACCTGTATCCATTGATGTTCAAGAGAAAGCACCCCAGCTTTCTTTAATGCCTCTTTGGCACCCAACTGCGTCCTTACCCTTATGCAGCAGAAGGGACAGACAGGGATGGTCAGGTACCAGATGGGCCATCATCAAATTGAAGTGCCCAGGCCCCTGGGGATTATGAAGATTTTTCCAAGGGTTCATAGGCACAGAGGTCCTAAGAGGGCCAGTTTCCAGACCCTCCACTTAACTCGTGTCCCAGTTGCCACTTCTTCCTTCACACAAGTCCTTCTTCCACTATATAGAAAATAAGTTTATCAGTAGGGATGCCAACAGGAAACAGTGCAGTCAAAATATTATGGGTTATTTGAGCAGTGTTTGATGGAGGAAATATTAATAAAGGTGTAGGCGAAGTAAAGAAAGCTACAAGCCTTTGGCCTGGTGGAGTCCTGAGTAGGGGTCAGGGGAAAGAGGTTTCTAGAACATGGAGACAGGCTGTATAAAGTGCGAAGGAGCTGGGTCCTTCTGGAGAAAATGCAGAGGTGCCCTGAGTCACTCCGCAGATGAGCCGCATAAATACCCAGCCAATCTTCTCTCTTCTCCTCCTCGCTTCCACCAACGCTGGGCTCCCCATTGGACAAACGCAACCGGAAGCCATAGGGGAAGGGAGCCCATTGATTGGTCCATGCAGTTAGTGTCCAAGGCGGAAGGAGTGTAGAGAGCAGTGGGAGATGAGAGACCCTACTGAAAAGGCATCACCCGTTCTGAATCTTACAGAGATGCAGTCCCCTGCTCCTGCTGCAAGAAAAAAAGAAATGTCTTTCAGGGCGCTAAGCAGAGGCACATTTTGAAATGCTCGCCTTCAGCGCAGAACGTGAATGTCTGATAGCCAGGTAGCACGTCTATTGCACTCCAGTACTCTTGCCTGGAGAATCCCATGGGCGGAGGAGCCTGGAAGGCTGCAGTCCATGGGGTCGCTGAGGCTCGGACACGACTAAGCGACTTCACTTTCACTTTTCACTTTCATGCACTGGAGAAGGAAATGGCAACCTACTCCAGTGTTCTTGCCTGGAGAATCCCAGGGACGGGGGAGCCTGGTGGGCTGCCGTCTATGGGGTCGCACAGAGTCGGACACGACTGAAGCGACGCAGCAGCAGCAGCAGCATGTCTATTGTATAACTGAGAACCACCTCCTTTTACCGAAGGACTGTTTTCAGTCCTTCATTGTCACAGAAATTGGAGAACCTAGTACCAATGTCAGTTCACAGATTATCAAAACTCACTGTGTAATGTTTGGCATATAACTTGAGAGACCAAATGATTGCGCTGCAGGCAACAGAAGCTCTTCCAAGTCCATCTGTTTGTTTCCCTGAACAGCTCTCAGCGCTGATACCAAGAATAACAAATGGTGTGAATGGCATTGATGCTGAAGCCTGTCTTTTTAAATTAATAATATTCATTCATGAATATATTCAATGAAGAAAGTCCCACCGCTCATATTAAGAGAAGTGTATCCCAGAGTATTTTACTTTTTTAAGGACTGATCAGTCTTTATCACAAACTGTGACATGTTTAAGTTGTTTTGATCAGTATATTCTACTGTCTGGGTAGCTCAGCTAGTATAGCATTAGGCTTTTAATCTGAAGGCCCAGGGTTCAAGTCCCTGTCCAGGCACCATAAATAAATAAACAAATGTATTCTACTAATCACCATAGTGATAATTGAATTTAAAATAACTTATTTTAAAATTTAAAGACTTGTATTCAATGAAAAGCATTTTAATTTCAATTTTAAGCACATTTTGTTGCAGTGATAGGTGATAAATTGATTAATGAAAGGCTTCCAAGAATAAAAATATATATTAAGACTAAATTTCTGCCAGGGGTGTACAAGTTGATGGAGAAAAAAGAACAGTGCAGAATTCCTAAGAAAGCAAAGCTTGTGTGTGTATTTTTTTTTAACCCATGGTGGTGGATATTGAACCAGAATGGAATTGAGCTTCAGTGGACTACTTTTGAAAGTTACATTATAATTTTCTTTTAAAATGCAAATATCTACATGTCAAAAATTATATCCATTTATATAAATTTTGTTTACTTATATATAAAATAAGTATTTGCTCTATTTTAAGATTTACTGACATATTAACACTCTATATAATTTGTTTGCCTGTGTGCGTGCTTAGTAGCTTCAGTCATGTCTGACTCTTCACGACCCTATGGACTGTAGCCTGCCAGGCTCCTCTGTCCATGGGATTCTCCAGGCAAGAATACTGGAGTGGGTTGCCATGCTCTCCTCCAGGGGATCTTCCCAACCCAGGGATGGAACCCTGAGTCTCTTATATTTCCTGCCCTGGCAGGCAGATTCTTTACCACTAGTGCCACCTGGGAAGTGCATATAGTTTATTTAATTACATTCAAATATGTATTTACGCCTATGATACAAAGTTTAGATGACAACTTTAAAAGAGCATGTGAGAAGTTCCCTATCAGAAGCTCAGAATTCTTCACACCTTTTCTGACTCTCATTAAGAATGCTACTAATTATGAAAATTTTAAAAATATAGTTTCAAAGGTATTGACAGTGCTCTTAGAGTGAAAAACAAAGGGGAAAGTGAATGCATAACAATAGAAGAATGATTACTACACATCTATTTAATAAAACATGATAACTAGACATAAAAAAATTGTGGGAGTATGGACGGGATTTTCAAAGTGGGAGGAAACGCTGCAAGATGAGGGAGAAAGGGAGACTCAAACCCCACCAGAGTGGGGTTCTACAAGGAAATCAGAGCAGGTGAGAACTCACCAATAGTTAAGATATCTTGAAAATTCTATCTAAAAGAATCAGTTCACAGTCAAGCAGGGCTCGGGTATTTTGAGGGGTCTTGTTTGCCCATCAAATGCTGTTTCGAAAAACAAGGTAGAATCCATCCAGGATGGCACATCATAGCTGCCTGATGACAAGGTAATAACGTGCTGTCAGAACAGGGGATTGCTGTGGATCAAGGAGATCACAACTGATGTCCTAGAGGAACAGAAATTAACCCAGGATTTGAAGGAACCTTGAACTGCATCTGAGAATATGGAGGAAAAACTGCCAGGGAAGATTAGAAAGAGACAGCGGCTTATGGACCCATCAGATCCACCTGTGGACACTCAGTTACTCCCAACCATAACAAGAGCAACAGTAGTAGTAGCAGCAGTAATATTACCAGTCTATATTTGTTGAACGCTACATTTAGGCGCTGGTCTGAGATATAGAGGTATGGATTCTGGGATTATAATCCCCATTCTCAGCTGCTATTCTGCACCGCTTCTCTTAAACTTCTCTCGCTGCTATTCACACCATCATCCCTTCTTCATTTCATTCAGCAAGTAACTGTTCCAGCCGACTGTGAACTGATTCTTTTAGATAGAATTTTCAAAATATCTTAACTATTGGTGAGTTCTCACCTGCTCTGATTTTCTTGTAGAACCCCACTCTGGTGGGGTTTGATTCTCCCTTTCTCCCTCGGAAGGATGCTGCCTTCCCATCCCAAGCCTTGGAAGAGAACCACCCTCTCTTTGCTCTCCTCTCCCTCACGCTCCTGTCTCTACCCATACCCAGCTCCCACATCCAGCTTACCCTGGCCAGTCCTTCGAGAGTCCACCTCTCTCGGAACCCAGAAATCTCTTCCAGCCTGTCAACCATCCACTCCCCCATCCATGGAGTTTTGCACTGCGCTTCCAGAGTGTACATGGGCTCTGCCTGTTACCTTCTGAATTGCCCCAAGATTTCTGGCTCAATGGCACCCATTGTGATGAGATTTGATATTTCATTCAGCTAGAGTTTCCCCCCAAATGAACAGTTCTTTAAACAAGATAAAGATGTATGTCTGCCTTATATAAATGTGCACAGTCGAGGGCGAGTACAGTGGCTCCCAAGACATCAAGGGCTCAGGCGCCCTCTGTTTTGTTGCTCTGCCATGCTCAGCGTAAGGCTTCTCACTTGTAACTCTAGGTGCCTGATTTACATTGGACACCTGAGTCTGAATTTCAGCCACAAGAAGCAGGAACAAAGCAGTGCAGGGAGGAAGCTCTCTCTTTCCTTAAGCTGTTTCTCAGAATTTGAACACAGTACTTAGGCTTACATAGCACTAACTAGAATTTAGTGATGTGGCCACACCTACTGGCAAGCCCAAATGGAAAATGTAGGTTTTCCCCTATGTGGTTTTGTGCCAAGCAAAATACCTGGGCTACTAATACAAAAGAAGGAAAGCACAGATATTGGGGAAGAACCTCCAAAGTCTGCCAAAGCACCTTTCATTTCCTTCCCCCTTGGACTGGATCCATTTCTCCAGCCCAATCCCGCACCTCCTGGATCCATTTTTCCATGGATCTTAAGGACCAGGGCACAGAGTCTCCTTGGTGGTGACCAGCCCTCTTTCCCAGCCCCCCAGGAAAATCCTGTCTTTACTAATATGATACAGCTTCCCAGGGACTTGTTCTCTGACTTATCTAGTATTCATGAATCCATGTTTACAGACAGGCTTTCCATTAGTCTACAATCCACCCATCACACTTTGAAGCCAAAACCAAATGTTCTCTGCCCACAGTCAACAATACTTCAAATTTCCTTAGGAGGGGAGATCTCACAGCCCTGCCCTGTGCAGTGGAAACAGGTATGGTGAGGCTGACACTGCCTGACGGAAGCCCTCGGGTGGCTGAAACACCAAGAACACTGCTCTCCACGGCCATCTCAACTGGCAGTTGGCTTTGCATGAGAAAGAAAAATAAACCTTGAACCTTAACTGCAATGTAGGGGTTACTTGTTACCTTTCCTGACTGATAGGAGCCTGGGGCAAGGAAGGAGGTTAGGATAATGGTGTAATCCTGAATTTGCAAAACCTCACACTTGCCACTTGGAGTGTGTGTCCCAGCTAGATCATAGTAAACCATTGCCTAAAAATGATTTTACTTGACCTTGGAAATATGTTTCTTAGCATCATATTGATGGCATTGAGAACACTGATAGATGCTATGAGGGCACTGAAGTATTCTTCTCTATACTATTCCTTGAAACCACTATTCATTTAAAAATAATAATGTAATAATTAAACACATTTCATTTTAAATGAAAGAAAATTAAAGATTAATTAATAAACTCAAGGACTCGGGTGTTTACTAGTTTCTTAAGGACCAACTCTTATTGAGGCTTAATTAAGAAGCTCAGCTGCGATGCTATTAAACAGGTTGACGGAGCCCCAGTTGATTCAGGACTGCGTAGAGACACAGCCTTTATTAGTCTTCTCTGATTCTATGAAAGCAAAGTAGGTTTGTGTTCCACTTGGGGACTAATCCATTTGTCACTGCGAAATCTCTGAGGACAGGGATGGCCATTTCAAACCTAATTTGCAGCTGCCTTTTCATCTTAGTGGTTTGGGAATGGAATTTATTTGCTTCGACCCTAGTATATTTTGGTTCCCCCATGCAACTATCGAGTGCCCGCAGTGAAATTTCAGTAGGGCATTAACAATTTGTTTTCTCCAATACCAGTTCCATCTGTCAAAGGCTTGCACCCAGGCCCATAAAGAAATGTCACTCTTCCCCGCTTTGTAATGGTTTTATGCAAATAACATCCAGGCTTAGTTCTGTGATGATGATTTCAAGGAGAAAGAAAACTGGAAGAGAGAAGGAAACAGAAGAGCAAGAAACAAGAAGGGAGTGACGGAGGAGGGAGGGAGGGAGAGGCAAGGAAGAGGGAGGTGGGGCAGAGATGGGGTCCTGGGGGAAGCAGAGGGGACTGAAGGGGAGGGCGGGCAGGGAGCAGTGTGCAGGGATGCGGGTGGGGACCACTCGCTGCTCTGAGTATCTCTGGGTCTTGTGAGAATGAGACGTGGTGTGACGGATGCTGTGGAAAGGGTCCAACGCTCCTTGCACAACGTTAGTTACTCCTGCTCAAGCCGGGGGAGGGGAAGCCATTCAGGGAGCAGAGGAAGGATTTTCAAAGGGACTCCAACTTACTCCGGAGGGCACAAATGCCCTTCCAAAGAGCGTGTGGGCACTGATCTTCAAACTCCATACAGCAACGTTCCTGACTGACCTACCTGGAAACGCTCTCACCACCCGCTGCTCCCATCTCCCCTTCACAACTGGTGTTGCTCATTTTAGAGAAGCAGTGTGATCTTCACCCAGCGAGTCTCCCCATAGTGCCTTGCTTCAGGGCTGGCAGGGCCGCCCCAGGTTCAACAAAGGGGCAACTGTAACACTGGGGGCTGGGGCAAGTGTCCTTTCATTTAAGAAGTCCTGGTCCCCTTCATCTGCCTCATAAGACGTGTATTTCCAATAAAATGTTGCTTTGATGTTTAATAATTGTTTATCCAAATGCATTATATCAATCACTTGGGTGTTGGAAATTGCAATGATAAATCCAATTCTAAACATAGTTAATTCATAAATAAAGTCATTTATAGGATAAAATATATTGAAATACGATAAAATTATCAGGGAGGAGGGGAAGAGATCATTCAAGGAGAAAAGGGCATGATCCATAGTTTTAATAGTTAAGAAAAATGTAATGTATCCTTTTGAAAGGAATATGGATATTAAACAACTATGCTGTTTAGCTTGAATTAGATACATTTTGAAAGATGATATAACTGTTTTATTGCAAAATATCAGCATGTATGTTACTCTGTCATTTACACAACTTTGTTGTTTTGTTCTTTGCATTTGGCTAGTTTTTCTAGGAAGAGCTGTTTGCTAAGAACCCAAGTCTTTTGGGCCTCTTCTCTGTTCTTTTCTTCCATGACTAGAACTGATGTTCTCTGTGGGGCTGATTTTTCACTCCATTTGCATTTGTATCAGTTCACGAGAATGGTGCAAAGAGGATGAGCGAGAAGCATAGGGCTTTCTGGCATCCAGAGCCCGAACAGCCAGTGAATGGGCCTCACTCAGCATCCCAGGGCCTGGCCCATCCACTGGCTCCACTATAGGAAATTGGGGTTCACAAGGCTGCCCATTGCTGCCTGTCATGGGGTGTGGCAGATGCAAGTCCTGTTCACTGAATATTTCCTGTCTCTTCCCAGGTTGTTCCCCTTGGAAGCTGTGTGACTGACATTGTCTGTAACACGCAGGAGGAAGTGGTAGTGTCCCTCTTGGGCAAACATTTTAAGCCATGCCTCCTTCCGCCTGCTACTAGAAGGAAGTGCCACGATGGAATCTGTGAGCCTGGGTCCCAATATAAAGAGGTCCCAGCTGACCTGAGATGACAATGCAGCCTTCATGAGAAGGAACTGTTTCTTATTTTCAGCCACTGAGATTTTGGTCTTGTTTGCTACTGCAGTGAGGAGGGCATGGCAACCCACTCCAGTACTCTTGCCTGGAGAATCCAATGGGCAGAGCAGCCTGGTGGGCTGCAGTCCATAGGGTCGCACAGAGTCGGACATGACTGAAGTGATTTAGCTTCAGCACTGTTACTGCAGCATGTCTTCACCCACCCTGTAGCGAGGGTCATTTGCTAACAGCCGAAACTTCAAATGTTGAATCTGTGAAATGCAAAGCAATTTATATTCAGATCATTGTTGTAACCATTTCTTTTCCATCTACAAAGCTTGCAGCCTTTCATCAAGAGGAATTTTTGCATCTGCCTTCTTGGAATAAATTCCACACACAGATATATTTGCATTTTCTCCTCTGATTTGCCTTCAGAAAGGACCCAGGAATCCACCACGGTGATAGTTAATTTTACATATCAAACCAACTGGGTCATGGGCTGCCCTTATATTTGATTAAATATTATTTCTGGGTGTGTTCTTGAGGGAGTGTCCAGATGAGATTTGCATTTAAGTGGGTGAGGCGAGTAAGGCAGATTGCTTCCCTAACATGGATGGGCATCTTCTAATCCACTGAGGACCTGAATAGAGCAAAGAGGCGGAGGAAGGAAGGCTCTGCTCTTTATGCCTGCTTGCCTGAGTGGAGATGTACATCTTCTCCTCTCCCCCCTGGACGAGGGCTTAACCATTGACTCCCCTGGTTCTTGGGCTTTCAGACTCAGACTAGAACTATGTCTCTGGTTTTCCTGGGTCTCCAGCTTGCAGATGGCAAATCAGGGCACTTCTCAGCCTCCATAATCATGCGAGCCAATTCCTTACAATAAATTTTATAAACACACACACACATACACACACATCTGTTTCTCTGGAGAGACCCAGCTAATGTAACTACCTTGTCAGTTTTGCCACTTCCCATAGATTCTTAAGCATCGGTTCTGTGATTCTTTCTCTACTCCTGCCTCCTATGACCTTTGTGACATTTTTCCAAAAATCCCATTTCCTACTCTGACCCAGGGTCAGAGGCTCCAAGGAAGCCTGGTATCCATCAACATTTGCTATCAAATAAGAAAGAAAATATGAAGTTCTTTCTAACAGAAACACCATGTGCAGCTCATTGGAGACCATGGAAAGTGATTTATTATCCCAGAAAACTCAGGGAAGCTGATTAGTGAGTCAAAAGGCACAACCCTCGCTGTTCCACTAATGCCCGAGCAGACGCAGACACCATGCTGCGTGTGCCGGGCCGCTTGATGAATGGCCCGCTCGGACACTGGCGCGAACCTTTGCTCCTTTAAGTGAACCGAGCAGCGCATTCACTCATTTTTTTAAACCTCCACTTAGACAATGATTTTCTTGATCAATGGTAGAAAAGCAACTGAAATTCTCACTTTGTAACTAGAAAGAGCTTTTTCCCTCCAGGTACGGAAACATTTCCCCACCTATCTGAGGTCTTGGCAGATCCAGCAGTCCGGCATTCCTCAAAGTTGAAGGAAACCAGAGCACCCAACCCAGCATCAAAGTCTTGAATGACGTCGGCCTCGCCTCATCATTAAGCCACACATCATCACATTCCGATGACTCTGGGTTTAAATTTTTTTTTTTTCAGTCTCTTCACTGTTGGGCTCATTAAAGCTATCTTAAGTCACTTGTATGTCACCTTATAGAGACAGAGGACACCTTCCAAAGGAATGACAGGAGAGAATCGATAACTTGAAGATTCTTCTTGCAGAACCAGCTGAATCTGAGACTGAGCAGTTAGTAACCAGCTCTCTAGGATGACATTAGAGATCCTGTAGAACCCATTGCTGTGTATTTGCAATCCTATGGATCACTACTTCTGGGCTGGGACACTGGGTATCATATAACCGGGAGATTGTACCAGTCAGGACCCTTGACTGAATGCAACAGAAAACTGGAGTTAAACAACTTTAAATTAAAGGAATGCGCAACATTGGATAACTAAAAAAATACAAGAAGTAGTTTGTTAGTTTAAGGCACAGTTGGGTCTAGATGCTCAAATGGTGTCATCAGGTCCTGACTAAGGTCTCCTTGCCTCTTACTTCCTCCTTTCCCTCTCAAGTCCATTCTTAGAAACTCTCTGTCATGACTGCAGGACAGACCGAGTCCAGTGGAGAAAGAGTCCCTGCCTCAGTCCCAGAAACCATGACAACATTCTCATTGCATCTCATTGGTCCTGCTGAGGTCCAGAGCAGCCTACCCTCAAATACGCTTCCATGGCATATTGACTCTTTGGATATGAAGTTACTTGAGAAATAGCTGGTGGAAAAAAATAACCTAAAAAACACTGGAGACCCCCCCCCATCTTTCCCTCAAAATCAGGAAATAAATCTCCCATGTGAAGGCATTCTCCCTATACCAGGAGGAAAGACAGCATCCTTATCAACAGAGTCAGGGAATTCATGGCTAAGAAAGCTGCATGAACTAACTCTGTTACCTCTTCATTAGTGTGCTACCCCAAGCACCAGCCCCTTCCTTAAATCTTCACAAATAATTGTTTCTTTGTATAAAAATGATTTACAAACAGCCTGCTTTGGTCACTTCAGGGACACCATTCATTTGAGACCTCCGCGTGTAGGAATTAAATTGTTTTTTTCTTCTCCAGCTAATCTATCTTGTGCTGATTTAATTTTTAGACCAGCCACAAGCACTCATGGTGGGGGCGGAGATATTCCTCTCTCTTCGATAGTCCTGAGTTGTCACCGCCCATCCCTAAACCACTCAGAGCTGTCAAAATAGGAAAGCCCTGATGTCTTAGTCCACCTGACATGAAGGGCCTGTCAAGCCATTTGAGTGATGCTTTTCTAGAGGAGCTGGGGTTTGGATAGTAGAAGGTGGTGCAATGGATTCTGAATTGCCAAAAAAAAAAAAAAAATACTGTACATTACAAAACTCATCTTCATTAAAGAGACTGATAAACCAAAGTGGGATATACAGAAACAAAGTTTCCCTATCCTGTCTGAAGGGAAATCCATGAATTAATTCACCTGGGCTGACTACTCATAATAGGTACCTGTGACCTTGGAAAGAGAAACCTCCTAGAGTTGAGACACAGGGAAAGAAATCTGGTCCATAAAAAGGAATAAAATGTCCTAAGGTGGAGTAGTCACCAAGATGGCAAGGTACTAGGGAATAGAGGCAACCAGCAGGACAGACAGAGATGTGTAGACAGGGATCACCAATATAAATAACAACATAGCGATAATGGAAACCACCCCGGATACAGGCCTTGCTGTGTGCTGCTACCGCAATCACTCTCCATGCATTAACACATTCATGTCTCAGGACAGTTTTATGATGATCATATTGTCTTTACTTCCATTTTACAAGTAAGACAATGGGAACGCTGAGGGTGGAAGTATATTGCCCGGAGTCACAGTAGTGGTGGGGACGCTGAGATTTGAACCCAGGCAATCTGTTCCAAAGTTCACTCACCCGGAAGAGGAAATCTTTTCCACTGGGTGAGGAAAACACCCCAAACTAGAGAACCGAGATGGTGCTGCTGGAAGCGGATGCTGAAACTTACTAAATCCACTTCCTCTTCATCAGAGATGAGGAAATGGAGGCCTGGATATTCTGGCCTCTCTGCCACATGCGCGGAGTTAGGGAGGATGCCTCCCTTCAGTAGTGAGCAACAGAGAATGCAAACCCAACTTGTTTCAGCAAGAAAGGAATTCGTTGGCTCCTAAAACAAAACATTTAAGTATTGTGCTGGTTTCAGGCACGGCTAGATTCTGAACTCAGTTCAAAGAGATTCACTTTTCTCTGGTGCCTTGGAGCAATCTCCAGTTGTATTCACTTCATTCCCAGGCTCCAGGTGGCAAGCTGGCTGCGGCAACCTAGCCTCATCTTCCAAGTTCAACCCAGCAAAAAAGAGAAGGGGAGCTTCCAGGCAAGTCCTGAGACTCACTCTGCTTGGGTCACCTTAGGTCCTGTGCTCACCCTGGTGAGTCACTGTTGCTGGGCGCACCACATGTACATTGGCTTCGCTATAGAATCGCTACCTGCTGATTGGCTTAGGTTTAGAAATGCTACCTGCTGATTGGCTTAGGTTTAGAAATGCTACCTGCTGATTGGCTTAGGTTTAAAAATGCTACCTGCTGATTGGCTTGGGTTTAGAAATGCTACCTGCTGATTGGCTTAGGTTTAAAAATGCTACCTGCTGATTGCCTCAGTTTTGGATCTTGGGCTTGCCCTCTGACTCCCAGATCCCGTGGATTGAAGGTGGGGAGCAAAGATTTTCCAAATGAAAATGAGGGAGGGGTTAAGAGTGTTTCTGTTACCAGAATAAAGTGATAGAGGTGCAGGGGTTAAAAACAACTATTTACAATACCCAGGCTACTATGCGAGAAAAGTTCGGTTTTTCTCTTATATAAAGTGGAAGCAATCAAATCACGTGTAACCCACAGTGACCTCTTCCAGAGTGTCATCTGTGTCTTTCAGATTCATCTGTTTGTCTTTGGAAAATGCATTTGAAATCACTGACCTATGGTTTATGGGGTCTCTTGACTCACTGGATGGAGGAGCTCTCCAGCCACTGCTAATGAGTTCACGTGTTGCCAAGGTCAAGCCACACGTTTATTTGCCTTAAAAGAAGGGACTATTCCTTCTGCCCCATTCTTGGGGGCAGGCCAGTGTGCAGAACAATCCTTCGATAGGAACCACATTTTCCACAAGACCTCTGTAGAAGAAGGAATTGAGACGATGACCTAGATGTGTGTTTCTTTCCCGTATAAAATGCACATATAAGAGACCTATCTCACTATGTCCATTTTGATAAACTGTGGTCCCTTTCGAGAATTTAAGATTTTATTGGGGCCCCTTCAAGGGTGAAGAATATGTCTTCCATGTCAATACAGTGCCTGGCTCCACACTGTTGTTCAGTGGCTAAGTAGTGTCCAACTCTTTGTGATCCCATGCATTGCAACATACCAGGCTTCCCTGCCCTTCACAATCTCCTAAAGTTTGCTCAAATTCATGTCTGTTGAGTCGGTGATGTTATCTAACCATCTCATCCTCTGCTGCCCCCTTCTCCTTTTGCCTTCAATCTTTCCCAGCACCAGCATCTTTTCCAGTGAGTCAGCAAGCTCCTTTGCCACGACAAGGCTGTAATCCATTAAGGGGATATCTTTATATGTTATTATTCAGTCGCTTAGTTGTGTCTGACTCTTTGTGACCCCATGGACTGCAGCACATGACTTGATAGTTGAAAATGTGTATTCCAATGTAGGGGTTGGTACCACAAGAAACAGCCACACCCCCAACCCTTTTCTGAGTCAGATGGTCCAACATGCAGGGGTTGTGAACACATTGGAAGAGAGAACAGGAAGGGCATCTCTCGTCTTGGGTACCCCGAAAACCTGCCTACCTGCCATCCTTGGCATGTTCCCTGGGCAGCTGTATCAGTCAGGGATCTTCGTCTGCGTCCCATAGACACATACTCTAGCTAAATTAAGCAAGAAAAAGAATAAGTTTCTGAAAGAACGTAAGTTAGCTCAAAAAATGAAGAACTAGCCTTAGGAAAGGCAAAACCTGATTTTTCTTTGAGATTCCACAAAGAGGAAATAAAGCAGTTTTTTAAGGACACCCCAGTGGGTTCCAGGCATTCCTGGGCTGCATTTTATTTCTCCCTAGATTCATATATGAGTGGGAGAGAGAGAGTGTGTGTGTGTGGGGGGGGGGGGGGAGATTAATCTAGCTTGGATCTCATGCCCACCCTGGGCAGGGTGGAGACAGAAAGCCCATCTTGATCAAATAGTCACACCAAGAATTCACCTGATGGGGAAGAGTTATCCTTCAGAAGAAAATCCAGGTGTTTATCAAAAGAGGTGGTCCATTCGCAGGCATGCAAAGCATCTGGGAGGTAAACAATTGCCTCCCTGTCCCCAAGTCCCCATCTTTACAACTTCCAGCTATAATCTAGAGACCTGAGAGACAGTCTTAGACAAACGCCCAGTGACCCATACCTCATAATGTTCACTGAAGCTTTGTCTGTGATAGTGAAAAACATGGTGGCCTCTAGAATATCTGTGGGCTGAGACGATCTGATGGTTACAGAGGTTAAAATAAACTAGTTTTTTTTTTCTAACTTAAAAATACACTAGAAAAGTAGATAATAACAATCCAAGATGATGTTGTATAAAACTAAGCAACTTACAGAATGATGCACACAGTAAAATGTCATCAATATAAATATTCAAAATATGCCAAGTAATATGTATATTTGGGGGGAGTATAAACAAGCTCACTGAAAGTATAACATTAGTAAACGCGGTAAGAAAACAGTTCCTTGGCAATCCAGTGGTTAAGACTTCACCCTCCATTGCAGAGGGTGTGGGTTCGATCACTGGTCAGAGATCCCACATGCCTGGCAACCAGAACCAAAACAGAAAACAGAAGCAATATTGTAGCAAATTCAATAAAGACTTAAAGATGGTCCACATAAAAATACCTTTAAAAAGCAGCTATAAGAATGGTTACTCCTTGGGGAGTGGGAAGGAACTACATGGGAGAGGAGTGTGGGGAAGGTTGAAAACCATGTCTGAAGTCAAATCTCATGATAGAGTGCTGAAGACCCAGAAACCTGTGGCCTAGCACTTTTCTGTGCGTAGAAAACACTTCCTTAGGGAAAAACCAAGCTGCAAGTGTACATCCCTCCCCCAGGGTCTTGCCGGCTCTGCCCTGAAATGGTCTCTGTCCCCAGGAGTCTGCACGTCTTCTTGGACAACCTCAGAGACTTGAGCACTCTCACTGGTCCACTTAGTGGCAGCTCACCCCTGCTCCACCTCTCACGATCCCCTTAGAATTGTGCAGTGTTGTTGGGGAGTGAGGACGCCCCGTCCCCACAGCGCGTGTCCCATTGTCGGTTCTCTGTTGATGGTCAGTCAGGGTTCAGGAAGGGGCTGCAGGGGTGCCCACAGGGCCCTGGACATTGTCCAGCTGCACACAACCAAGAGATCAATGGTCAGGTCAGCTCGGTGCTGGGATCCACGTGGGCCCCCAGCTCTGGGCAGGAGTAGGCAGATGGGGAGAGGGGAGGTCTGACATCCACAGGCGCCCCTGCCCTGCCTCCATCTCCAAGCCTGGACTGGCAGAATCCTCATTCCTCCCCACTGAGACTGACCGGGGCTCATCTCCACCCCTCCTTCCCCAAGTCTGCTCATCCTGGAAGTTCATCAGCTTTCCTCCATTGTGGCTTTCTGCCCAGCTTCTCTGGTGGCTCAGCTGGTGAAGAATCCGCCTGCAGTGCGGGGGACCTGGGTTTGATCCCTGGATTAGGAAGATCCCCTGGAGAAGGGAAAGGCTGGCCATCCCAGTATTATGGCCTGGAGAATGCCACAGACTGCATAGTCCCTGGGGTTGCCAGTCCCCTTCGCCTTGGCAGAGTGGCAGGTGGGGCTCTGTCTGCCTATACTGTAGCGGGGTTTTCTTGGAAGGCAGTGTGGGTCTATCTCTGGGGGTGGAACAGAGGGCATAATAGGGGAGCTGGGAGGGGAGAAAGCCTCACACTAGATGCTGCACAAGCTTCCATCCTCTTGGTTTAACTGAGGGCTTAACAAATCTGTGCTGGGGAGGGAAGAGGGTGGGTGTGAGGCAGAAGGAGAATTGCTTTATCTCAGTATCGCCTCCTATCACTGGGTATTCTTGCTTGTGTTGAGGTGGACCTAAGAGATTCTGAAGAATTAAATAATAGAGTGTCCATTAATAACCAGAAGTTCCCTCTCTACTTAACAGAACACAGATAATCACCCCCAGGCAGAAGTGGAAGATCAAGGGAATTAGAGATTTACAAAGATCCTGAGTCAATAAGAAAAACCCTAGTGAAAATCAAAGTGCCGGTCATTGTGTGCGGAATATTTCCTCAGAGCTCTGCTCCCTGGTTCTAGATGAATCTGAAGTGGTAAAACTTATCTACTAAAATGTGTCTGAACGTCAGTAGTCAAAGAGCTCATTAACAAAGACCTAAGGAATCAGATGCGTTGTCCCCTCTAACAGAAGCAATGATGAGTTCAGCTCAACCGCATCCATCTTTCTGCTCTGCCTTTCCCACCATATCGGCTTGCCTCGTAAGCCTGTCTCCTCACGCTGACATGGTGGGGCTTGGGTTCCAGTGCCACTGGAACCAGCCCCCGGCTGTCCTCAACCAACTGTTTTCAAAGCCAGGAAACAGAATTTCTTCTTGTGCATTCATTTTATGAAAGATGAATGTTTTTCCTAGAAGATTCTCTAGACCCCAGAATAAATTTACTCTTCTGTTGCATAGGTCAGACTTGGAAAATGCCGTGCTCCTCCTGAGAGGGAAATGAGGTTGGTGACCCTTAGCTCCTGTCCCTGCAAGAATGTCTCTTCCTGGGGGCTATATGGACATTTAGGCAGGATGATTCTTTCTCCTGAGGGCTGTCATATCATTGCAGGTCATACAGCAGCATCCCTGGCCCCACCAAAGGCTGGAAAGGACATCAAGCATCAGTTATTAAGACTCTCCAAATCTCCCCTGCTGCTGCTGCTAAGTTGCTTCAGTCGTGTCAGACTCTGTTCGACCCCATAGACGGCAGCCTAGGTGTTTTCAAATGCTCTCTAATGAGTGATGCCACCCCCAGTCTGCACCAAGGATTCGGAAAACAAGTGAACTATCTATAAGATTCAGACATAACGATTGGTCTGGGTTGAGAGCAGGGCCCACCCGCATCCTAGCTCAGTTTCTAGTCTATTTCACAAGTTGAATTTTTATCAAGTGTTTTCTTTGGTGAAAATGTTTATATCTAGAAATAGTTGAGAATGACTATTTGATTCTACATTGGAGTTATGGGCATTCAGAAGTGCCTTTTCCAGTGTAAGAAGATCTGGTCAACATGGTTATTTTACTCAGCAAATATTCTGACCAAATTTTTATAGCTGATAGGATAAATTGTGGCTGGTTAATAGCCTGTGCTCTCTTCTATTTCTCACTTTTACGGGGCTTCTGTCTCCAGGATCAATGCTTCATTCACACCAGAGATGAGTCTTAGAAACTCTTGGGTGTGCTGACCTCAAAGTCATAGAAAATTAAAACATTTCAGGCAAAGAAATCCTGCCAAATTGTTTCTTTTTGATTTCAGGGTTTTTTTCCTTCTAAATCACAAATTTACAGCATGTCGCAGAGAAGGGGAGAATTTAGGGTACACTTTTTCCCCCCTCTTTAGAATGGAAAAAAAATAAAACTTGGCTAGAGTTGAGTGCCTCTTAATCCCCAATAGAAATCTGACATTCTCATTTTGCTTTTTCACCCTGTCTCATCTTCACGCAGCCCAAGGTGGGGTGCGTCCATCTAGTACTCTACAACAATCCCACCCAGTAATAACAAAGGCATGCCTGAGGGCTCCAGTGGAGACTGAAATGTCCCAGGCCCATCTCTTTTCTAAGGCGATGAAAAGTTGATCTGGGCATGGCCCCAAGCTTGACTTCTCAGATTCCAAGTGGCATTGTCCCTGGCCCCTTGCCCTGTCCGGGGTTGGAGGTGGGGGGGGGGGGCATTAATTGAGGGTGGGCTCCACCAAGTAAGCAAGAGGGGTTACTGGGCACCAGGCTTAGGGGGGTGCTCAAGATTCCTGGAGCATTTCCTGACTGGGGCTGCCTTTTGGTTCTGGCAAAGACCAGGGCTCCATGGAGACGAAGAAACAGACAAAATGACTCATCTTGGCTCAGAGCCCAGAAAATGTATGCTAATGCTTTCATGCAGACAAAAATAAGATTATAGAGAGATTGAGTGCAAAAAACGCCCAACCTCAAATGATACTTATCTTCACTCCATTAACAGGGAGAACCAATAATTTGAGGAGATTCAAAGAGTTGAAGAGAAAACCATCACATGAGTGAAGTTCTTTATTAAGTCAATTTTTTCCTCCCTACTCTCCTGCTCCTCTGGATAGACATTGCCAGAGCTCACCAATATCCCTCACCTTCCACTTCTTCCAGATCCACAGGAGGATCAGACTTCCCTACCTGCTATAGTCTCACAGACATGTGACCACTCCTGGCCTATGAAATCTGAGAGAGACTGACAGGTGCCAAGTCTAAGCAGATGCATGGAGGAGCTGGAAGGTGTGTGCTATGCTCCCTTCCCATGCTGTGGCGGTCAGGGTGGGTCTGTATTGAGACGGTACAGCCTCCCTCAGACTGGATCACTCAATGACGACAATGAACAGAGCCCCCCAAACAACCCATGTTTGGACATGAAATGTGAGAAAACTTCTGTTATGTTAAGCCATGGAGATTTCTATCTTGTACATTACTGAAATCCTGATTAATATTCCCAATATCTTCCACCAGAATGTTGTACAGATGGACACATTAAAAGCTCACGACTTTCTCTAAATGTGCATACAAAAGATTACTGGTGTTCAAATTCCTCTGGGCAAAAAAACCCAAAACAAAACAAAAATCAGAAGTGTTGTAGATGAGATAGAGACTGTCTTCAGCAAGTCAGAACTACTGCCCCAATACTGAATCTGATGAAAGGAAAAGAAGCATATAAAAGCGCTGACATTAGGGATGGACACTTTAACGGTTATATCAAAGGAGATCTACATTTAGGCATAGAAAGAATCTACTGACAGGTAGAAATGAACCACTGGGACTTGGGAGCTGTGCCATTTGGGGTTATTTGAGTTACATAATTGTGATCTATATTATAAGTAAGACTGGCTAGGACCTGGGACCTTTAGCTGCAGTGTTTGCAGCTGGACAAACATCTCTTCGAGCTACAAAATATAAAGAAACTATAAAGAGCAAAAACTAAATGCGTGAATCCACAGTTGGAGCAAATTATGGACAATAAGATTTCAAAAGGTCAAAAAACCCAACCACAACTTCTGAAAAGCCAGCAGCAAAAAGCACAATGTCAGGAGCAAAAGCAGGGACCATGCACGCCCCTGCACTCAACACCACCAGAGGGGTTGGCAAACCACCTAAGCCACCCCTCCTGCCTGAGCCTTGGACACACCCCTACCTAACCCCATATAAGGAACCAGCTTCTTGCCCAGCCCCAGCCCTCCACCTTGGAGGAGTGACCAAGGGAGCCTGTTACTTTATTTCCCTCCCCTCCCTTCCCCCCCCGCCCCCCGCCTCCCCTGACTGCAGCAGGGGCTCCAATAAACCCCTGCCTGAAGTTCTTGTCTGACATCCGATCAATTTCTATTGATTAGGGAAGGCCAAGAACTGTGGTCAGTAGCATGAGTATATTACATCTTAAATCTATTAAAAAAGAGGAGGAAAAAATAGATGAAATATGTTCTTCTCAAGAGGCAGGTCAACATGTCTTCAACACAAGAACAAAAATCAAAAGAGAACCAACAGTTTTTGTTCCAGCAGAGAGTGAGATATGGAAGAGGGTTGGTGAACTGTAAGTGTAAAACACCAAAAATGGCTTTATTTCTTTAAAAAAAGAAAAACCAAAAATCTTGGCTAAATGTAATAGACAACTATTGATTCTGGCCCCACCATGCACACTTACACTATTTTTAGTAACAAAATATCCCACATATATTTTCCAGGAGACCACTGCCTACCCTGCAGTTGCAAGCCAAGAAAAACGAAAACATATGTCCACACAAAGATGTGCATATGAATGTTCACAGCGTCATTATTCATGGTAGCCAAGAAGTAGAAGCAATTCAAATATCCACCCAACTGGTGGATGGAACAAAGAAACAAAAAACTGTGGTGTAGCCATACTATATTCCTTTTTGTTGCCAAATAGTATTCCAAACTATTGGGATAAACCATCCCCTAATGAACCTTACGCTAAGCAAAAGAAGCCAGACTTAAAAAGTCACATACTGAATGATGCCATTTACATGGCATTCTTGAAACAGAAACTAGAGGGATTGGGGGTTAGATCCGTGGTGGCCAACATTTGGGGACAGAAGAGAGGTTGGCTGCAAAGGGGCTACACAGATTATGAAACAGATTATGAGAACTTTTTCTATCCTGATTATGATGATGGACACACAAAAAAATCTATTCATGTCTTACAATCCATAGACCTGCCCACCCATGAAAGAATTATTTTACTGTTTAGTTCAGTTCAGTTCAGTTGCTCAGATGTGTCCAATGCTTTGCGACCCCATGAATCGAAGCACGCCAGGCCTCCCTGTCCATCACCAGCTCCCGGAGTCCACTCACACTCATGTGCATCGAGTCAGTGATGCCATCCAGCCATCTCATCCTCTGTTGTCCCCTTCTCCTCCTGCCCTCAATCCCTCCAGGCATCAGGGTCTTTTCCAATGAGTCAACTCTTCGCATGAGGTGGCCAAAGTACTGGAGTTTCAGCAGCTTTAGCGTCAGTCCTTCCAGTGAACACCCAGGACTGATCTCCTTTAGGATGGACTGGTTGGATCTCTTTGCAGTCCAAGGGACTCTAAAGAGTCTTCTCCAACACCACAGTCTAAAAGCATCAATTCTTCAGTGCTTAGCTTTCTTCACAGTCCAGCTTTCACATCCATACATGACCACTGGAGAAACCATAGCCTTTACTAGATGGACCTTTGTTGGCAAAGTAATGTCTCTGCTTTTCAATATGCTATCTAGGTTGGTCATAACTTTCCTTCTAAGGAGTAAGTGTCTTTTAATTTCATGGCTGCAATCACCATCTGCAATGATTTTGGAGCCCCAAAAAATAAAGTCTGACACTGTTTTCACTGTTTCCCCATCTATTTCCCACGAAGTGATGGGACCAGATGCCATGATCTTTGTTTTCTGAATGTTGAGTTTTAAGCCAACTTTTTCACTCTCCTCTTTCACTTTCATCAAGAGGCTTTTTAGTTCCTCTTCACTTTCTGCCATAAAGTGAAAGTTAAAGTGAAGTCGCTCAGTTATGTCCGACTCTTTGCGACCCCATGGACCGTAGCCCACCAGGCTCCTTCGTCCATGGGATTTTCCAGGCAAGAGTGCTGGAGTGGATTGCCATTTCCTTCTCCAGGGGAATCTTCCCAACCCAGGAATTGAACCCGGGTCTCCCGCATTGCAGGCAGACGCCTTACCACCTGAGCCACCATGGTGTCATCTGCATATCTGAGGTTATTGATATTTCTCTTGGCAATCTTGATTCCAGCTTGTGCTTCTTCCAGCCCAGCGTTTCTCATGATGTACTCTGCATCTAAGTTAAATAAGCAGGGTGACAATATTCAGCCTTGACATACTCCTTTCCCAATTTGGAACCCGTCTGTTGTTCCATGTCCAGTTCTAACTGTTGCTTCCTGACCTGCATATAGGTTTCTCAAGAGGCATTTCTCTGGGATTCCCATCTCTTTCAGAATTTTCCACAGTTTATTGTGATCCACACAGTCAAAGGCTTTGGCATAGTCAATAAAGCAGAAATATAT
Organism: Ovis canadensis; assembly: GCF_042477335.2. Lineage (NCBI taxonomy): Eukaryota > Metazoa > Chordata > Mammalia > Artiodactyla > Bovidae > Ovis > Ovis canadensis. Next base: position 91,823,783 of record NC_091257.1, on the reverse strand, counting down.
GTTTTCTGGAACTCTTGCTCTTTTCATGATCCAACAGATGTTGGCAATTTGACCTCTGGTTCCTCTGCCTTTTCTAAATCCAGCTTGAATATCTGGAAGTTCACGGTTCACATACTGCTGAAGCCTAGCTTCGAGAATTTTGAGCGTTACTTTGCTAGTTTGTGAGATGACTGCAATTGTGTGGTAGTTTGAACATTCTTTAGCATTGCCTTTTTTGGGGGTTGGAATAAAAACTGACCTTTTCCAGTCCTGTGGCCACTGCTGAGTTTTCCAAATTTGCTGGCTTATTGAGTGCAGCACTTTCACAGCATCATCTTTCAGGACTTGAAAGAGCTCAACTGAAATTCCATCACCTCCACTAGCTTTGTTCGTGGTGATGCTTTCTAAGGCCCACTTGACTTCACATTCCAGGATGTCTAGCTCTAGGTGAGTGAGCACACCATTGTGATTATCTGGGTTGGGAAGATCTTTTTTGTACAGTTCTTCTGTGTATTCTTGCCGCCTCTTCTTAATATCTTCTGCTTCTGTTAGGTGCATAGCATTTCTGTCCTTTATTGAGCCCATCTTTGCATGAAACTTTCCCTTGGTATCCCTAATTTTCTTGAAGAGATCTCTAGTCTTTCCCATTCTGTTGTTTTCCTCTATTTCTTTGCATTGATCGCTGAGGAAGACTTTCTTATCTCTCCTTGCTATTCTTTGGAATTCTGCATTCAAATGGGAATATCTTTCCTTTTCTCCTTTGTAGTATTGTTTTAAAAATAAAACTATTTTTCCAAAACTCATTTGGTTTAAATTGAGTTTCAGTTCAGTTCAGTCGCTCGTGTCCAACTCTTTGTGACCCCATGAATGGCAGCACGCCAGGCCTCCCTGTCCATTACCAACTCCCGGAGGTCACTCAGACTCACGTCCATCGAGTTGGTGATGCCATCCAGCCATCTCATCCTCTGTCGTCCCCTTCTCCTCCTGCCCCCAATCCCTCCCAGCATCAGAGTCTTTTCCAATGAGTCAACTCTTCGCATGAGGTGGCTTGGATCAGAAGCTCTTTGGAAGATAATTAAATGATATCATTTTGTTAAAGTTGGAGCATTAAAGAAGCTATGCATATTCGATTCTTGAGTGAACTGATTGTTTTTTTGGAGGGGGTCAGGGGATAAAATGTAATGTACATAGTGTCCATTCTGATGGCATTCCAGCCACTTAGCACCATTCATATGGGTATTTAGTTCAATTTGGGTGACTAAAAATATTCATTTATATAACTATATGTGTATGTACAGGAGCCACATCCCAGAAGATACGGAAATGCAATTTTTAAATGGAAGTGCTTGATTTCTAAATCTGGTCTTCCATCATAGTGCTCTAAGATTTCAAATCCTGCAGCATTTATGATTGTTCTGTGGTCTCTTAGATAAGAGACCAAGGGAGTCTCTGTAACCCAGATCCTATATAATATAAACGGTTAAGGGATGGAAGGAAGGAATACAGTGGGGCAGAAATTGGTTCTGCCGCCCCTTTTATCTTACAGAATTCAAAAGATAAATTTTTTAAAAGTTGAAGATGATAAAGGGGGCACCAGCAAGGAGGAAAGGGACAAGTCAAGAGAAAAGCTCTGCCAGTTCCTCAAGAAAACTCTATGTAAAGAGACATCTTTCTTCCTTATTAACTGAACTCTGATATTATTTGGAGAAGTTTTATTCCCAGATTTTAGAAATTCGCAGGCTCTCTCGCATCTGGTGTTCGTGTGACACAGATTTAGCCAATGGTTACTCAACACAAGTTTCCGGGAAACTCATTAAAGAAGCTGACTCAGCAGGTGGGCACCATTTTCCATTGCCTGTCATGCTGGCTGGAACTCTGGCAGCTGTCTTGAGAGCACGACGATGGGGCCAACATGCAGGAGTGGAGAGTCAGAAAATGACCGGGGCCCTGGTGTTACCATGAAGCCAATATGCTAGCCAGTATATTAACTGCTTCTAGACTCTTTTTAGAGGGAAAATAAGCCTCTAAGTTATTTAAGGAGGGGTTGAGGGTCTCTGTAACATGTAGCCACAGCAAACATCAAGAAACATTATCCCTATTTTTCTACTCCCCATAACTCCCCATAACAAGCCACTCCATGATGTGACAGTATATACATTTCTCTTTCCAGGTAGGTCCTTCCTTGACCTAAAAAGACAGATATTTCTGCTGCTTTTCAATTTTCATGGAAACCATCAAGTTATAATGTATCATTTTCATTTCCTCATCCTAACAAAACCTCCTTTGAAGTCAGTAGCAAGAAAACTCATCTCAGGAGTAATTTCCTGATCATCAAATTTTTGAATATATATTTTTTAATTTGCAACTCCTGCTGGTACGCCAGTTGGTGAGTATGCTAATCCCTAGAGATTTCACTGTTGTTTTTCTAAGATGAATACAAGTCAGACTCCAGATAACCTTCAGCTGTATGCCTTTGTCAAGAAGCATCATAGATGCAGGAAATCAAAGAGCTGGATGGAACTTCAAGAATAATTAGAGTTGAGATATTGCTTATGTAATAGGACAAAGTTTACAATCATTGTCAGCAAAGGAATACATGGGCACTGCAAAGCTTTTCTCAGTCTTGTGGAAAACTACTGATATTCCAGAAAGTGCTCAGGGAAGATTCCTGTCCTTCTACCCAGATGTCTGTGATCCAAACCTCTCTGAGGTTCCCATACCTCATTTATTCACAGTTTGGATCAGATATGGGTCTGAACTGCAATCAACAGAGTCTACTCTAGTGTAGGGCAGGCCAAGCTTCCTTCTACGTTCTTATAGCCTGTGGCTGGGCCTGAGAATCAAACTAACATAAGACAGATTAATAAAAGAAAAGCAGACAAATTTTATTTTATATTTTCATGTACACATGGGAGTCTTCAAAAGGAAAATAAACAACCTGAAGAAGCTGTTAGGCTCCAGAGCTCATATCCTTATTAAACAAAGAGTGACTTGGGTGTTATGACAAGACAAAGTGGCTTGGGCTGGGGCAATACACTGTGGGACAGTGACTAGGAAACATATGGAATGTTCCTGCAACCCCACTTCTGGACACACACCCAGACAAAACTCTAATTCAAAACTATACATGCACACCTGTGTTCAGGGCAGCACTGTTCACAATAGCCGTGATGTGGAAGCAACCTAAATGTCCATCAAGAGACGAATGGACAATGAAGATGTGGTCTGTGTGTGTGCAACGGAATACTACACAGCCACAGAAGGCAATGAGGTAATGCCATTTGCAGCTACATGGACGGACATAGAGATGACCATACTGAGTAAGTCAGACAAAGGCAAATAAAACCTTATGATATCACTTATATGTGGAATCTAAAACAGGACACAAATGAGCTTATCTGTAAAATGGAAACAGACTCACAGATGTAGAAAACAGACTTGTGGTTGCCAAGGAGGGGGTGGGTGGAGGAGGGACAGGGTGGGAGCTTGGGGTTAGCAGATGCAAACTATCACATAGAAAATGGATAAACAAGGTCCTGTTGTACAGCACAGGGAACTGTCCTCAACATCCTACAATAAACCAGAACAGAAAAGAGCATGAAAAAGAAATATATAAAACTGAATCACTTTGCTGTATACCAGAAGCTAACACAACATTGTAAATCAGCTATACTTCAATTAAAAAAACAAAGGAGGAAACAAATAAAATATATGGGAAAAAGTATTGGAAGATCCTGGTATTTCAGCAGGCTTGCTTGCACTTTTCCATTTTGGTGTCAACTCGCGGTCACTGGTGAGAAGATCACTCTTCCCTTCCTGGCAGAAGGAGGGCACCTTTCTCAAGAGAAGTTTTATGTTTAGGCAGAAATGGGACATCAGCCAGCCTTTCCTGCATCTGCGGTTTCTTAAGTGTCTTCACCTCAAAAGAACCAAATGATAAAGTGGCGTATTTTGAGGGTGGTTTGTTCTGAATCTCCTTTACATGTTTTGGTCAACTAGAGATCTATTTAGTGGCTCCCAGAACTGCCAGGCAAGAGAATCAGATTGGAAATTATAACCAGGGACAAGGCAGGCTCATCGCAGGTGCTGGGCACAGACCCCGCACTCCCACTGCTGACCCCGAGCACAGAGACAAGGGTGCCGCCCTCTGGCTCCCCAGCAGCTTCTGAAAGCCCCATGGCTCTGCAGTCCCCTGCTCATAATGAACTTGCAGGCAGGCAGCTTCACCTGTCTCTCTCTTCTGCCTTGAATCTTCTTTGTCTTCATCTGATCAGTGGCATCCGTGCCATGTGTCCGTTCTCTGGCTGTAAGGGCGAGCGGGAAGGTGGGTTTCTGGCTTCTTCTTTGAGGATGGGCAGGCATGTCCCACAACGTAGAGGGCTTTCAGAAGCTTCTGGAAGACCACAAATCATGACTGATGTCCACTCGCCTGGTATTCTATCAGACTAGGTATCTTAGCCCCCATCTTGACCACAGTTACATCACTTTTAGAAACTGGCAAAGGAGGGATGAAAAATGCACTGTTAAATTCCTGACTCCCTGATGGAGAAATCGGGAGGGGGAAGCCAATGCTTGGGAGAGAAAAGGCACAATATAAATTCCAGATGTTTTTCTAGGAAAAGGTGTTTCTGGCATGAACTTGCTATTTTAATGTAATGAAAACCATTCCACTTTGGAAGAGAAAGAGTCTAGTTTCCTAGGGGCATGTGTGTGTGTATGTGTGTGTATCAAAGCATAAATCTCAAAATGATAGAAAACATAATTCTCATGAACTAGATGGTGAGCCTTGGTCAAATCCACATAACTAATAAATAAGGGACTAATAGGATGGCCAGTTCAGTTCAGTTACTCAGTCGTGTCCAACTCTTTGCAACCAACCCCATGAATTGCAGCACGCCAGGCCTCCCTGTCCATCACCAACTCCCAGAGTTCACCAAAACTCATGTGCATCGAGTCGGTAATGCCATCCAGCTGTCTCATCCTCTGTCGTTTCCTTCTCCTCCTGCCCCCAATCCCTCCCAGCAGCAGGGTCTTTTCCATTGAGTTGACTCTTCACATGAGGTGGCCAAAGTATTGGAGTTTCAGCCTCAGCATCAGTCCTTCCAAGGAACACCCAGGACTGATCTCCTTTAGGATGGACTGGTTGGATCTCCTTGCAGTCCAAGGGACTCTCAAGAGTCTTCTGCAACACCACAGTTCAAAAGTATCAATTCTTTGGCACTCAGCTTTCTTCACAGTCCAAATTTCACATCCATACATGACTACTAGAAAAACCATAGCCTTGACTAGACGGACCTTTGTTGGCAAAGTAATGTCTCTGCTTTGGAATATGCTATCTAGGTTATTCATAACTTTCCTTCCAAGGAGTAAGCATCTTTTAATTTCATGGCTGCAATCACCATCTGTAGTGATTTTGAGGCCCAAAATAATAAAGACTGACACTGTTTCCCCTGTTTCCCCATCTATTTCCCATGAAGTAGTGGGACCAGTCTAGTCAAGGCTATGGTCTTTCCAGTGGTCATGTATGGATGTGAGAGTTGGACTGTGAAGAAAGCTGAGCGCTGAAGAATTGGTGCTTTTGAACTGTGGTGTTGGAGAAGACTCTTGAGAGTCCCTTGGACTGCAAAGAGATCCAACCAGTCTATTCTAAAGGAGATCAGCCCTGGGTATTCTTTGGAAGGAATGATGCTAAAGCTGAAACTCCAGTACTTTGGCCACCTCATGTGAAGATTTGACTCCTTGGAAAAGACTCTGATGCTGGGAGGGATTGGGGGCAGGAGGAGAAGGGGATAACAGAGGATGAGATGGCTGGATGGCATCACTGACTCGATGCACATGAGTTTTGGTGAACTCTGGGAGTTGGTGATGGACAGGGAGGCCTGGCATGCTGCGATTCATGGGATCACAAAGAGTCGGACATGACTGAGAGACTGAACTGAACTGACTAGACAGACCTTTGTTGGCAAAGTAATGTCTCTGCTTTTGAATATACTATCTAGGTTGGTCATAACTTTCCTTCCAAGGAGCAAGTGTCTTTTAATTTCATGGCTGCAATCACCATCTGCAGTGATTTTGGAGCCCAAAAAAATAAAGTCTGACACTGTTTCCCCATCTATTTCCCATGAAGTGATGGGACCAGATGCCATGATCTTCGTTTTCTGAATGTTGAGCTTTAAGCCAAGTTTTTCATTTTCCTCTTTCACTTTCATCGAGAGGCTTTTTAGTTCCTCTTCACTTTCTGCCATAAGGGTGGTGTCATCTGCGTATCTGAGGTGATTGATATTTCTCCTGGCAATCTTGATTCCAGCTTGTGCTTCATCCAGCCCAGTGTTTCTCATGATGTACACTGCATAGAAGTTAAATAAGCAGGGTGACAATATACAGCCTTGATGCACTCCTTTTCCTATTTGGAACCAGTCTGTTGTTCCATGTCCAGTTCTAACTGTTGCTTCCTGACCTGCATATAGGTTTCTCAAGAGGCAGGTCTGGTGGTCTGGTATTCCCATCTCTTTCAGAATTTTCCACAGTTTATTGTGATCCACACAGTCAAGGCTTTGGAATAGCCAATTAAGCAGAAATAGATGTTTTTCTGGAACTCTCTTGCTTTTTCGATGATCTAGCGGATGTTGGTGATTTGATCTCTGGTTCCTCTGCCTTTTTAAAAACCAGCTTGAACATCTGGAATTTCACAGTTTGCATATTTTTATACAAAATAGGTTATGAGAACAAAGATTTTATGTAGCCAATGGAAAAGAAGAAATGCCACAGTACGTTTGCTAAGTGAAGTGAAGTGAAGTCGCTCAGTCGTGTCTGACTCTTTGCAACCCCATGGACTGTAGCCTACCAGGTTCCACCATCCATGGGGTTTTCCAGGCAAGGATACCTGGAGTGGGTTGCCATTTCCTTCTCCAGGAGATCTTCCAGACCCAGGAATTGAACCCGGGTCTCGCACATGGTAGGCATTGTAGGTAGACGCTTTACCATCTGAGCCGCCTGGGAAGATCAACATTTGCTAAGTCAGACACAAATACTACTAGTATTTCTCTGGCAATAAACCTATAACTTTGGGGTTATCTTTAGTACTTTCAGAAAATTATTGTACTTTACAATTTTTCTGCATGTTAATCTCTAACTTTCCAGGGTTGTCTGGGCCCTTCCCGATATTAGCAGGAAGTCAGGCAAAGTCTCATCTCCTTGGAAAGTCAGCCATCCTGTCCATGGGCTTTATACACTGTCCTCCACCCTGACCATGCAAGATCTCACAATCATCTTTATACTTTGCTTCCAAGTTTTGTATATTTTTTTCTTAAAGCATATGAAGTTTTCTCCTGTATCTCAAAGATGATGGTTTGACCATGGGTTTTGCCCCTTGAATGCATGTACCCAATCATTCATCCATTCCATGAACATTTGTTGGGCTTCCATTCTGTTCTGCTCAGCTGGCTATCAAGGAAACAAATAAATTAGACACCAATTTGACTTAAAGAAGCAAGAACACGAAATCAGCTCTGACAAAGTACTTTAATTGGATTAAGAGAAATAACCACCAGGTGCTGTGGGGTGGATGGGGAAAGGAGCAATTCTGCCTCTATGTTCAGTGGAGGGGGGCGGTTGGTGGCAGAGGAGAAGTAAGTTGGGCAAGTTCCACACTTAGTGAAGACCTACTAAGCACCAGGCCCATCCCAGGCTGCAGAAATCTCAAGATGGGTAACCTGTGGAAACTGGCTGGGGTAGGCTTCCAGTACATGGGGCTTTTCTGCGCCTGGGACCTCTGTTTCCCTTTAAGGATTCCATGCCCATTTCTTGCCATCCTGGTGAATGGACGATCAAGGTGCTCTGGTCAGAGGGTGGCCATGAGGCTCAAGCTCAGACTTCTGGGGAATTCTCTCTTGAAATGAGTAACATAAGAAACAAAAATGATGGGTCATCACCCCAAAACATAAGCCCTAAAGAGGCTGTCCAGTAGTTCCTGGTTCCTAAACCCCATAGCTGACCCTAGCCTTATCCTTCCAGAGCCTGGTCCCCCACTCTTCCTTTTGTCCCCAGAGTACACCCTACATCGTTCCACAGATTCCTGTTCCAAAGCAACCCGCGGATCCTAGCTGATGGTTATAGCCACCAATGGAATGTGCCAAGGATGACATGTAGGAGGGTTTGCAGCAGATCCAAGCCTGGCAGCCCCAGCCTCAGCCCCTTTCCTGGTGCATTCACTGTCCTTACCCTGGGGATGGCACCGTGGCATGGATCTTCTGAGAGATGGACCAATGCCAGCTAGAAGAATTCACCTCCTTAGACACAAAGCCACCTTTTCCAGCCCCTTCCGAAAGCCAGGAACTATGCTAGGAAGTGAATGATGTAATCCCCACCCTAGAAGAGCTTCTAGGAAATGATTCAGCTAAACTCCCAGGGGAACTAGAGTCCATCAACATTAGCTCAATTGAGGAAATCCTCCCTTCATGTGCATTTCACACAGGAAGGAAGGAGATATCTGAAAAGTAACTCTATCCTGTGGAGGCTGTGGGAGACCCGGCTTCCTCTAGGCGTTCTCATGCCCAGGACCCTGACTTCGCTGGGAGAAGAAATATCCCTTTTGTAAGGCAGGCATCAGAACTCCTATAAACACAACTTGACTGAGTCCAGCATTAGAATTCCTGTAAACATGGCTTGACTGGGTCTCGCACTGGAGATATTAAAAGCATTAATGTCATCAGTGTACGAGAGACATAGGCCACGGGTCAGTGACCTCAAATACGTCTTTTCAGCACCAAAGGATGATTATCTTGGGGGAGATCACTGTGCTTACCTTTATCGTGAGCATTCATGGAGCATTTGCTGCCATGAAGTGTATCATATTTCACATGAGAGACTGCAGCAAGAAAACCTACCATTTGTTTCTCAATATTTATTCATTCAACAGATACTTCAGTTCAGTTCAGTCACTCAGTCGTGTCCAACTCTTTGCGACCCCATGAATCGCAGCACGCCAGGCCTCCCTGCCCATTACCAACTCCCGGAGTTCACTCAGACTCACGTCCATCGAGTCAGTGATGCCATCCAGCCATCTCATCCTCTGTCGTCCCCTTCTCCTCCTGCCCCCAATCCCTCCCAGCATCAAAGTCTTTTCCAGTGAGTCAACTCTTCGCATGAGGTGGCCAAAGTACTGGAGTTTCAGCTTTAGGATCATTCCTTCCAAAGAAATCCCAGGGCTGATCTTCAGAATGGACTGGTTGGATCTCCTTGCAGTCCAAGGGACTCGCAAGAGTCTTCTCCAACACCACAGTTCAAAAGCATCGATTCTTCAGCACTCAGCTATCTTCACAGTCCAACTCTCACATCCATACATGACCACTGGAAAAACCATAGCCTTGACTAGACGGACCATTGTTGGCAAAGTAATGTCTCTGCTTTTGAATATGCTATCTAGGTTGGTCGTAACTTTCCTTCCAAGGAGTAAGCGTCTTTTAATTTCGTGGCTGCAATCACCATCTGCAGTGATTTTGGAGCCCCCCAAAATAAAGTCTGACACTGTTTCCACTGTTTCCCCATCTATTTCCCATGAAGTGATAGGACCAGATGCCATGATCTTCATTTTCTGAATGTTGAGCTTCAAGCCAACTTTTTCACTCTCCTCTTTCACTTTCATCAGAAGGCTTTTTAGTTCCTCTTCACTTTTGGAGCTTCTATTATGAACAGGTACTGTTCTTGATGCTTGAAATACAGCATTGGACAAAATGGACAAAAATCTTCATCTCAAAAGGACTCATATGTGAGGGGAAATTATTTTAGAAAACTCTAGCTTCCCAGGTCCAATTGATATGATGTGCAGATGTTACTATACCAAACTTAGGTCCACTTAACCATGTGCAGTAAAGTCAATCAACTGGCACTGGGGTGTGAAGGAAAGCACAACATTTATTTTATTTTATTTTTAAATAAATTTATTTATTTTAATCGGAGGTTAATTATTGAAGGGCATGAAGCTAGGAGGTCAGGGCAACTAGCACTCAAAACACCCGAACTCCCAAAAAGTATTTTTAAAGGCAAGGTGAAGTAGCGGCATCCCAGGGTAGGTGATAAGCTCACACACAGTTCTCTGACTGGTTGATGGTGAGGTAGCAGGGTGGTGTCATGGGGTAACCTTATCAGCCCTTAGACCCCAGTGGGTCTGGGGGCTTCATACTCATGGTCATCAAGTAGTTAATTTCTTCCATTTTAGTGAGGGTTTTAGCATCTGTAAGACAACTCAGGAAGTGTACAGCAGATGCTATTATCTAGGTACTTCAGATAGGAGCTAGAACAGAGGGTATGGAAAGGGGTCTGTCCTGGGAAGGTCTTATAGGGTCCTGCTCCGTCACACAGGAGAGGCACCCCAGATTCAGGAGGCGGTAACTCTGATCCAAGTTAAACCTGAACAGCACTAGCATGGTTGCCCAGGCAACAGGAATTCATTTCCAGTAGGCACATGAACCAAGCTGATCCAATCAGAGTTCATCTCAGTCTTTTGCAAAAGCTACGGGAAGACTGATGACCTTAGCCCAGTGTTTGACGACCTCAGTAAAATGGGGCCATTTTACAACCATCTTATCCCCAAGAGTTAAGCCAAGACCTACACATACAGATGATGACTGCATTTTATATCTGAATTTAGCTGGTCCTGCATGCATGCCTGCTAAGATTGCTCAGTCGTGTCCGACTCTTTGTGACCCTATGAACTGTAGCCGCCAGGCTCCTCTTTCCATGGGATTCTCCAGGCAAGAATACTGGAGTGGGACGCCAGGCCCTCCTCCAGGGGATCTTCCTGACTCAGGGATTGAAAGCAGGTCTCCTGTGCCTCCTGCATTGCAGGAAGATTCTTTACCGCTGAGCCCCCCGGGAAGCAAGTGGTCCTGACTTGGACCTAAGATGACCATGTAACTTACTGTCCAGCCCAGGACACGTGTGAGAGTGAAATCCCTCTTCACTATTACACCAGAACAACAGGCATAAATGAGGACCATGCTGGTCAAACTGGACTTAGGGCCCCCCACCCCACCTACAAATGATTGGTTTATCACACAGGCAAGAAGTAACCTCTCCATAAAGGCACTCTATATCTTACAAGGAATTTCCCCTGCTTAAGTTATCTAGACAGCCTTTCTGAGGCTTAGAGAAAAGTAAGGTTGGAAGAGGCTGCTATTAATAAACAAAGGAGGCAAACAGAGCTCACGGAGACCACTCAGACCAGGACATACGCTCACTCCTCTCAGGACCGAGCATCCTGCATGCTGGCCCCAGGCTGGACACGGAGGATTCCAGGATGATCAGGCCAGGTGGCACAGGGCCACGCGCTCTGCCTTGGAGACAGAAGCACCTGATACCACAGTGGCAGCGGCCGATGCTGCGGGAGTGACCTCAGGCGAAACCTGTCAGCCCAGCTGCCCGCTTTGAATTGTGAGCACGTTTTCTGTGTTTGCTTTTGTTCAGTAAAACCTGGCGATGACGGATTGCTGAGCACAACTGACTTGACCTCTTCCCTTCCTCCGGCATTTCCTGAAAAATTCCAGCACTTCAAGGAAAAACGGCAGGCCATCTGTGGTTTGATATTTGAGCTACTCTCTGTCCCTCAATGATGAGAATTTCAGTCCAAGAGGCTTAGAGATGGAAAACCTCCGTCTTAGGGTCAAGAAGAGACAGCGGGGATGGAACAAAGAGAAGGCTCAGCCTCCCCCTCCACCCCTTCCACTGAAAGCTCCCAAGAGTGAGGGATGTGGAGAGGGGATGGTGGGGGAGACGGGGGTGGGAGCAGAAAATACAGGGAGAGGCTTCAGGCAATACCCACTCTTGATAAGACCTGCTCGTGATGTGGAGTGGATCACCAGGGTGCATTCTCAACAACTTTCATCTTCAAACAGGAGCATCGTTTAGCAAAAAGGAGGAAGATGCCATTTCTCTGCCCGGGAACATGTTCTAGCCCTGGGGGAGGAGAGGCCCTGGGCACTGGAGTCCAGCAGCTTGGCGCTGGCGACATTTCTCTGTCTTCTGTATTTGGGGAAATACAGACCATTACACTGAACGGCCACACGTGCTGTGGTCAGCACTCGACTGGCATCTCCTCTGTAACACACCACGAGGGAGAGCAGAGATACAATTTCTCTTGTTTTCCTGAGCTGTACAAGCCATGTGTCAAGTTAACGAGCGGATTTGATGAAGTGTAAGACAGCTTGTCATCCAACAGTTAAGTGGCCTTGTTTCCTTTCCCTGGGATAATATTGGATTTCATACCGATAACATCAACAAGAGAAAGGCGCATAGCTAACAGCTAATTTCTGAAGAACATATGTTTCTGCTCAATTTTTGCACCTTTATTGCTCCATGTGACACTGTAATACTTTCTGCTACAGAACAGCCTGATTCCCCTCATCTGTCTTCCATCTAATTCAAGTCAAAACCAGTAAAAGCGGGCCAATTCCTGCCGATTTGTAACTCCTCCACAAATTATTGTCACTGATTCCCCTGTGCTACAATTTTTTTTTTTTTCAGGAACCAATAACCGAAAAAAAAAAAAAATACTGATAAAGTTGAAGAAGATCTCATTTTCCTTTCTATGTTGTTTTCTTGAAAGACAAAAATGTGGAATCTCACAAAATGATACAAAGGGACTTATTTACAAACAGAAACAGACCCACAGATGTAGAAAACAAATTTATGGTTACCAAATGAGCAGAGGGTTGGGGAGGGATAAGTGAGGGGTTTGGGATTAGCAGATACACACTACTGTATATAAAATAAGTAAATGACAAGGTCCTGCTACACAGAACAGGGAACTAGATTCAGTATCATGTAATAAATCGTCATGGAAAAGAATAGACACGTGAATCACGTTGCTGTACACCGGAAACCAACACTGGAAACCAACTATACGTCAACAAAAAGTGAAAATAAAAAGCAAAATATGCAAGTGGCACCATGGGACCCCGATGAGACAAGTTTCATCTGCATAGATAATTGTTGTTTTTATGAAGAAACCTCAAATCAGGACAATGTGTCTATGATTAATTCCGCAAACTCAAAATTACTTCTTTGGAAACCTGTGCATTACTTGATAAGCCGTCCCAGCTCAAAATTCAAGTTGCTCAGACCAGCAAAGTCAGAGCCATCCTGGAGACCTGAGCCAAGGCTTTGTCTTTCACATTCAATCCATTTTACAAAAACATTCTGTTTTACAACCATTTCAACCAGGCTTCAGTCATTTCTGCTACCCCGCCCTCACCCCCGGCTCGCGCCTTGGCCGAAGGCCTATTAAAACTGTGTCCTCTCTGCCCTACTGGCGTCTGCTCTTGCCCTCTGCCCTAGCCCTTCCCCCAGGCTACTCTTAACACAACAGCAGAGTGATCCTTCACTACAAGTCAAACCATCACAGGCAGGCTTCCAGGATGGCCCCAAGATTCCTGCTCCCTGGTGTGTAATCCTTTCTGCTAGAGCATGGACGGAAACTGGAAATACCATAGGATTTCACCTGCTTGATTTGGTAACTCATCAGTCTATTTTAAATGGATCAAAACTGAAGGTATGTGGATGGGCCTGACCTAATCAGGTGAATCCTCAAAGGGAACTAGGATCTTCCTAAAGGAGTCATGGAGGTAGCCGCATGGCCCAGGACCTGAGACAGGCCTCTAGGAGCTAAGAACAGTGTCTAGCTGACAGCTAGCAAGACAACAAGGACCTCAGTCCTTCAGCCACAAGGAACTTAATTCTGTCAACAATCTAAAGGGGGTTGGAAATGGATCTTTTCCTAAGGCAGTCTCTGGATGGGCCTCAGGCAGCCAATATCTTGATTTCAGCCTATGAATCCTTGAGCAGAGTGCCCAGCTTAAATGGGCATGACTCCTGGCCCTCAGAAATTATGAGATAATGAATTTGTGTTGTTTTAAGCTGATAAGCTTATGGTCATTTGTAACACAGTCATAGAAGATGAAAACCTTCTCCTCCTTTCAAAAGTCTCTAAAGTACTTCCACCTCATACAAATAAAGCCTAGATCATCACAATAGCTCCTTGTGGTCTGGTCTCCCCATCTCTCTGGCCTTTTCTCTCTGCCTGCTCACCTCCCTTCACTCTGCTCTGGCCACACTGTTCACACCCTGCTGATCAAGCATGCGAGGTAGGCTCCTGCCTCAGGGCCTATGCACTTGCTGTGCCCTCTGCTTAGAATACACTCTCCCCCCAGATATTAGCCTGTGTCCCTGCTTCATGGATTTCAGCTCACTGTTTCATGTCAATGTCCTCTGAGGGGCCCCCTTTCACCTCAACCCCACCATTCCCTGCCTCACTTTTCTTCTTAGCACTTGTTACCTCCTGGTTCATTCCAGATACATTTTCTCTTGTTGTTGATCATCCCTGACCAGAGGTGGGCCCCGTAGTGTCAGGAGTCTCATTGAGCCCCCGCTTCATACTTCACGCCCAGAGTAGTACCTGACATATCACTGACGCTCAGTAACTGTTTGAATGAATGAATGAATGAATGAGGGATCCAGGATTTCACTGGAAAAAAACAGAGCAATCATGGAAGCCCCGAATGCCAAGTGAAATAGGCTGCATGAACTTTAAAAATGCCCATAAAACAGAAAAAGTCAAAACCGCAGAGTTCTATGAAACCCTTTTTTTTTTTTTTCTTTTTAAGTACCTCCCAATCTTTATGTTTTGGGGAAGAAACCAAGTTAATACACTTTCCTCAGCCTTGAATTTTATTTTTTTTAAATAAGCATTTCTTTGCCTGACCAGCAGTCACTGGAGCTCCTAGGTCCCCCAGAGGCCTCTCTGGCTGTGGGGTCGTTTACAGTTTGGAGAAAATGAGGCTAGTGTGAGAAGTCACTGCCTTTGTCAGTCAAGGCCAAGATCCACAGCGGCAAATGTCAGCCAAAGTCGGACTCTGTAATAAGTGCTGCTCTGCTGGAACATTTTGCATAATTGGAAGGAGAGGTTAAGAGCAATAAGGAAAACTAAATGTGGACGTCCAGCGGTTTATGAAACAGATGCTGGAAAATAGAGCAGAGGGCTTCCAACCAGCTCGGCCTGATGCCGTTATTTACTTATTAATTTCAGAGCGAAAGATCAGCATGGGTGGGAGCGGGAAAGACTCGGGTTTGGGAAAATTCATGGCGGAGTCGGTCAAGCTCCGTCCAGCTGCTCTCTCTCCAGCTGTGTAACCTCTGACCTCTCCCCACACTGTAAAAGCAGAACAGCATTGATGAGAGCCTTGAGCTCCACCACCACCAGCCTGTCTGTTTCTACGGGAATTAGTCTTATCATAACTCTTATCATCAGTGGCTGAGGTCTGAGATGTGAGCTGTGGCCATTCCCTGAGCCTTGCATACAGGGCTGGAAAGGTTGTTGCCCCACCAGCTCAGAGAGGCTAGGAAGACTGGTTAACCCGGACAGGCCCACCCAGAGGCAGGCCGGATGGAAACACTATGGGCCCAGCTCAGCCAAAGCACAGCCTCCACTGCTGAAGGACGGCCACAGCGAGGGGCCATTGTCCCAGCCTGAGTCAGGGACCAGGTCACACGACACAGACTACGTGTGATGGTGGAGAAGGAATTCTCCGCAGGTCCTGAGATGTGTACTTTTCCCAAGATCCCAAATGCTGGAGAGGAAGGGGGTGGGGCCAGGGGAGGAAGCACTTATTTCTTTTGAAAGAGGAAGACACCATTTCTATTCGTTGTTTCTCCAGAGTTATGAAATTATAGAAACTCTTAACAGTAAGCTTTTCTTAAAAGGATCTTATAAGGATACCAGAGCTTAACAGAGTTTGACATTTTCAATATTTCTTTTATTATTATTATTATGATCTGCTACTGCTAAGTCACTTCAGTCATGTCCAACTCTGTGCGACCCCATAGACGGCAGCCCACCAGGCTTCACCATCCCTGGGATTCTCCAGGCAAGAACACTGGAGTGGGTTGCCATTTCCCTCTCCAATGCATGAAAGTGAAAAGTGAAAGTGAAGTCGCTCAGTCACATCCGACTCTTAGTGACCCCATGGACTGCAGCCTACCAGGCTCCTCCATCCATGGGATTTTCCAGGCAAGAGTACTGGAGTGGGGTGCCATTGCCTTCTCCATTATTATGAACTATAAAGTTTAAATCATACTTCAAGAATTTTACAAAGATAAATAGCAAATGACAAAAAAGAAAAATATTTGCAGAATAAATGGTTTTTAATAAAGAATATACTTATCACATATCCAACTCTTATAAATCAAAAGGCCAGTAAATATTACAATGCTAAAATTAAACCAAGAAATGCAAATTAAAATAGTAAGAAACTTTTGGTAATTCAGTTGGCAAATATTGAAAGAAAGGTAACACCAGTGTTTTCTGTGGTGAAGGGAACTCTTAGCCACTGCTAACAGGCATGTTAATTTGTACACTATTTCTGAAGGCAATTTGGCAATAAATATCAATTTGGGTTTTTTTGGAGGAAACTTTTTTATTCATTTATTTTTAACTTTTAATTTTATATTGGAGTATAGCCAATTAACAATGTTGTGATAGTTTCAGGTGGACAGCAAAGCAACTCAGCCCCACATAAACAAGTATCCAGTCTCTCCCAAACTCCCCTCCCATCCAGGCTGCCACGTAACATTGAGCAGAGTCCCCTGCACTATACAGTAGGTCCTTGTTGGTTATGCATTTTAAATATAGCAGTGTTCTTTCAGGATTTCTTAATCAGCCTGTTTTTGTTTAACTCTTTAACACATTGCTGAGTTTATTTTTATCTGTTCATATTGCAAAATTTTAAACATTTAAAAAAGGTAATGACTTAGGGACTATTCCTCCAAGTATTGTCTGCTCATCCACTGTGGATTTTTGTTTACTGAGGTACAGTTGACATACAATGTTATGTTTCAGGTATATAACAGTGATTCACAATTTTCAAAGTTTATATCCTATTTAGAGTTAGTATAAAATATTGACTATATTCTTTGTTGTACAATATATTCTTGCAGGTTATTTATTTTCTGTAGCAGTTTGGACCTCTGAAATCCCTATGCTATCTTGCCCCTCCCCGCTTCCCTCACCCTGCTGGTGACCACTATAGTGTTTGTTCCCTTTATCTGCTGGGGTTTTTTTTGTTGTTGTTGTTATAGTCACTAATTCGTTTTATTTTTTAGGTTCCACATCTAAGTGCTATCATATAGTATTTGTCTTTCTGGGTCTGACTTATTTCATTTAGCATAGTACTGTCCAAGTCTGTCCAAATCCCAGGGGCTTAAATGGTGAAGGCTGACTCTCTTACACTGCATGTCCCTCTCAGGTAGGCTGGGGGTCTGCTTTATATAACCTCTGCTCAGGGATGTGGGTGAGGGCGGCTCCTTCTCGTGCTCCGGTGATACCTGGATTTGCTTGTTTCTGCAGCAGCATCTTGTCTGTCCTGACAGATGCAAATTCCTCGGTGCTCAACGAAACAGGCACCCAGAGCTGTTCACTCCCTAACCCCTGGCACTTAGGAATGTGCTACCTTACCTGGCAAAAGGCTCTTTGCAGACATCATCATGTCAAGGTTTCTGAGACAGGAAGATTAATCTGGATTACTCAGATATTATTATATGGGCTCAGTATAATCTCAAGGGTTCTTCTAAATGGGAGGAAGGAGGGTCAGGGTCATAACCGGTGATGTGACCACAGAGGTCGATAGAGGTTAGAATAGGCTACACTTTCAGGTATGAAGATTAGGGGTAGGCTGTGAACCAAGGAAGGCAGCTGGTTTCTGGAAGCCAGAAAAGGCAAAGAAATAGATTCTCTCATCAAGCGAACCCATTTTAGATTTTAGACATCCGATTCCATAGTTGTAAGAGAATGAATTTGTATTTAAGACATTAAGTTTGGGGTAATTTCTTACAACAATAATAGGTAACTGATGCATCTCCTGATGCTTTTTGTAAAACAAACAAGGCTTCAACAAGCCTCTTTCTCCACATCTCTGATGAGTGTGGGTGGTTTTCAAATTTAGATTTTTAAACACAGGATGCCTCCTACAAGATCATTTTCTTTTTAAAGTAGTGAAAATGAACTGCTAAAGAAAATGTCATTGAAAAGTTCTGAAATGTCTTAAGATTAAATACATGATACCACTCACTAATCCATCCCTCCCAGTTTAATGCAAAAGCTCCAGGTAACTGCCATCCACTCTCCCCATGGAGAGAGTGGGCCACAGGCTGTGTTACAGACATTTTTGTTGAATCCAGCCCAGTTGTCAGCCCAGGATGGGGAGTCCTCAGACCTGGCCTGAAGGAGCTCACAGAGACAAGCCCTCCTTACTGAGAAGAGATAAGCCCGAGCTTCCCTCACCCCACCCCGTATTTGCCCAGATGGCAGACATGCCTCCTCCCTTGCATTTAGATCCACAGCCACAGGAAATGGCAGGACAGTCACCTTGCAGGTGTCAGAGCCCCGATGTCACTTTGCATTTTGCTCCCCTGCAATTAACCCAGGAGGGGGTTAGGGAAAGTCACAAACCACCAGCACAATGAACAGTGCCCAACCTTTGTCGAGCATGTCTGCACATTCCCTGCGTTGGTGACTAAATCCTTTCCCTTTCTATATCCTCCCCAGGAACCCAAGACGGAGCCGGCCTGTGGACCAGGCAGGATTCTTATGGCTGCTTTGATTGGTCAGGTCTGAGCTGGTCTCTCATATCGGTCACAAAGGTTACCTACTTCCAGAAACAATCAACGGATCACTAACATATGCAGGCCTTAGTCCATGCGTCACTCCTTCTCAGGCTACCGGATGTGTTATAGACAGACTGCCAAGTCACTTAAAAGCCGTGAACATTCTAATCGCTTGCATAGCCAAGCTCATGCCGGAACATACTAATTTCAAGCCTTTGTGTCCCTCTGATTCTTCATAAGCTGCTAATAGGTATGTAGAGAGTGTAAACTGAGATTGGATGTCTTCCATTTAGGACCACAGAAATAGAATGTCCAATAGAAGATGAGATATCCTCACCTTCACAAGGACACCTACCTCTAGGGAGGCTCTGTGGGGACATGGGCTGGAAGTGAGATCTTTAAAGACACCTGTGGCTTTAGTGGGCATTCAGCTGAGCCAACAACGCTGGTCTAGACCTGAGCACCCTGAATTCTCACCTAGAAGACAATCATTTCCAAAGGGGCAACTGGCACAGGTGGGAGGATTGAGAACAAGGGAAACACAGATGGAAAGGGAAAGAGCTCGTTATCAAGTCCTTTTCACCATTCATCTAGAGAGGATGAGGGGATGGAAAGTTTAGCAAAAGTTCAGCATTCACCAGAAATTCACTCTCAGAACTGACACCATACATGTTTATTACACATTATACAATGTTTACTATACATTTATGTAAATTCTCAGTGTAAATTTCCCATTTTGAGTTTCCAGCACACCCACTCCCATCTTCTAGTAACAGTACCCTGATATATAAGCAATCATGTTCCACTCTCCATCCATGGGATTCAGAATGTGTACCATGTCTGAGTGGAGCATGTGACCTGGCCTGGCCAATCAGATGGCAGATCCTCCACACCCGGAAGTGTGAGCACAGGACAAGAGTTGGTCCAAGTGGAGTGACTCCTGTCCCTGGAAGGGGAGTGAGCAGGAGAGATGTTCTCTAGAGCAGGCACTGCTGGAAGTCCACCCGGTAGCTCCCCCACTCCTTATTCCAGCCAGCAAAGCCTAGCTTTTCTCTAGAGGCAGAGAATGTGTTACTTGCTTTCCCATCCTCCTTTGCAGCAAGTCGTGGGCACATGGCCCCCGGGTTGTGCAGTGATAGAGAAACTGTCTGCCAGTGCAGGAGATGCAAGAGATGCGGGGTCAATCCCTGGATCAGGAAGATCCCTGAAAGCAGGAAATGACCACCCACTACAGTGGTTCTTGTCTAGAAAATTCCATGGACAGAGGAGTCTGGTGAGTCCATGGTCCATGGAGTCACAAAGAGTGAGGCGTGAGTGAGTACACGCATATGTACGCAGACCAAGTCCTAGCCACTGATCCAAGGGAGCATCTATTGTGGGGTGTTGGTGGGGAGGTAGAAAGGGTCCTGGAAAAGATTTGGCCCTTCTGGAAAAACAGAGATGTCCTTGACAACACATTGCCTTACCTGCTTTCATCGGCTGTTGCTCTTGAATAAACATACTTAGAGACAGCAGCTGTTGGGAGACTGTATCAGAAAGACTGAGAAAATCACACAAAAAATATACCCAGAACCTTCGATCCTGAGTTAGTCACTTGGAACTAACTTTAGTCTTCTTGTTCGGTATGTGGGTGGAGTTGGGTGGGTGGAGGGAACTAGTTAGTATTTAAGCGACTTTCTAGATAGGGGTTTTATTAGTCTAGTCAAATTATTTTAAGTGTACTAAAAATATGAGTGATTCCAGAGCTACCACCCCAGAGAGCCCAAGAATGACACTCTCACAAACAGAGCTGAAATAAATATCAATAACATTGCTTAAGCCCCTGAATGCATTCATACCTGAAGCTCTACCTGAGTTGTTCAGTTACATGAATCAAAACACTTTACTTTTGCTTAAATCCATTAGAGTTAAGTTTGTCTTGCCATTTACTACATTGTTTTAAAATTATTGCATAACAAAGATAACATTATAAATTTAAAGATATATGCTCTCTAAAGATAAATGTTCTCTGCAGTGTTATGTATAGCAGCAAAAGTAAGTGAATGAATCAATACACAAAGAAATGGAAAATATCCACATAACTACAATGCAGTCAAGTCAAATGTGGCCTATCCATTCTGTATACGATTACACCATCATTTAAAAGAAGAAGATAGGTCAGTATGTACTTGCAGAGAATTATATCCAAGACATCTATTTTGTGAAAAATTAAGTAAACAGTAACATTTATACATATGCATGTCTTACATACACCCATGTATATATTTGCATGCAAATATTTATAGAGGAACATGCATAGGAATCAGTCTAGAAGAATTCATATGGAAATAATCATAGCGTTTCGTATGAGAAGGGGGGCAGGAATTGTGGGAAAGGAGAATATTTTTACCCTGTAAACTTCCAAACTGTTTCAAGTTCAATAAGAATGTGTTTTTGTATAACTTGTGAAATTAAAACTAAAACTTGAAAAAAAAAGTCTAAAATATCCGCATCGCTGGAAGTCGGCTTTACTTAACACAAAACATTCCCTAACAAAGAAAGAAAACGGAAAGGCAGGAAGCATGTGGGGCCTTTGGACGTGCAGCCAGAAGCTGAAAAATTCTGCTTGGCTTTCTGTCTTCTGTCTGCAGTCTCCATGCCTGGAGCTTGAAACCCGCTAAGAAGGCTGGTCCAGACAGCCTGTCGGAAGGCCCCCTGGTCCTCAGCCTCCCTGTCTCTGCTCCCTGCCAGCCGAGACCCCGCACCTAAAGCAGGCGAACCTACCCGTCTGGGAGCATCGTCGAGGCCCTCTCAGCCGCACACCGCTCCATCCAGCCCAGACTAACTTCTCCAAGGCTGTCTTTAACGGAGTCGAGTCCACCCTCATTTCACCAGTCGGGTGACCAAGGGGAGTCATTTTGTGTTTCCCTCCCCCTGGGGAGACAAGAAGTTATTGTAACCTGCTTCCTGGATATAAAGATGCCACTCAAAACAGTATGATAATTCAGTATCAAACTCCAAACAAGCCAGGAACATCCCACCTGCTCCCTGTTGGAGAATACCAATGTTGGCAGTGACTATGATAGCAGGGACTGCACGCCCCTGGTGGCTGAGAAGAATGTTCCGCTCTGAGCCTCAGCCGTTCTGTGTCTGAGGGGCAACTCCTCTCGTGTTCTGGTCGATAGAGTGTCTCTCTTTGTCTCTCTTCGTCACTAGCCTGGCACCGGACTCCAGGACAGGTAGAGAATGCGAGAGGAAGAATATTCTACAGGGCCTTGCAGCCCCCTGGCTTGTGGTCAGCTTGGGCTGCTGGGACAAAGCCCCAAGGGCAAATGGCTTACAAACAATAGACACTTCTTTCTCACAGTTCTGTCAGCTGGAAGTCCGAGGTCAGGGAAGCAGCTTGGGCGAGTTCTGCCGCGAGCCCTCTTCCGGGTGTCAGACTGCCGACCTCTCCCTGTATCCTCACCTGGAGGGGGCCTGGGGGACCCAAGCTCACTCAGGACTCCAGGAGGACACAGCTCCCATTCGTGAGGGCCCTGCTCTCATCACCTCCCCTAAGCCTAATCGCCTCCCAGAGATGCCATTTGTTAGGGATAGGGGTTCAACTTATGGACTTGGGGGGACACAAGCCTTCAGTCCATAACTGCTTGCAATATCGTAGCCTTTTACCCTGAGGAGATGGAAAGCCATTAGCCACTCTGAGCTAGGAGTGGAGAGAGATGACTCAGCTGTGGGGCCCAGTGAGGCACAGTCTGTAGGTAGCCAGGGAGGAATTAGGTGAGAAGGAAGGAATTAGGAGAAGGCATCTACAAGAACACAGCGGAGGCAGGGATGGTCAGGACCACTGCGGTGCTGACAAGCAGACAGATTCTGGATCTTTCTGAAGGGGGAGGCTGTGGGATTTTCTGCCAGATTGGGGTTGGCGAGGGACCAAGAGAGAGCAGGGAGAGATGAGTGGCTCAGAGGCTCCTGGACGGAGCTTCTGGAAGGAAGACAGTTCAAGATGAAGATGTCCTGAGGAGAAGGCCAGCCGGTCACTGAGACATGTGAGCCCACAGCTCTTCCTCTTTCCCCACGGCCCTCTCTGCCCTGTATTTTGAGCATCCCTTTGCGCATCTCTTTCCCAGCTCTGGGCTCTCGAGACAGGGCTTGGACCCTCCGTCACCATGTGGCGTCACAGCCAGGGCCTGGAGAATCGAGCAGTCACTCCGTGTTTGTGGGAGAAATTGAGGGCACAGAGAGGCTGAGCAGACACATGGTGGATGCGATCAACCAGAAAATTCTCAGCTTAAAAAAAAACAAGGAAGAAAAGAAAAGAAAATCAACCTTGAGTCAGATACATTATTTAAAAAAAAAAAAACCTGCTGTTATTATGGCTGTTTTGGACTAGTGCTTGGCAATTTGGCATTATCCATTAAAACTAAGAGGCAATGGACTTCCCTCGAGGTCCAGTGGCTGACTCCACACTCCCAGTGCAGGGGGCAAGGTTCAATCCCTGGTCAAGGAACTAGATCGCAATGAAGATCGAAGATCCCAAGTGCCACAACCAACACCTAGCACAGCCAAATAAATACATATTAAAAAACAAAACAAACTAAGCAGCTAATCCCTCTGACCCAGCAAAGGCAGTCTGAGGAATCTAACTTGGGGAACACACACAGGAAGATGCTCGTAGCAGACTCGCCTGTAGGAGGGAAAACTTGAGGACAACCCACATGCCTATTATCAAACCAGGCGGCAGTAACATTACAAAGGAATACTGCGCAGCGAACAGAAGTTTAAAACTGTTTCTAACTTGAATCTCGAAAACATATCATTGAGTAAGAAAGAAATTGGGAAAATGGTGAAGCATTTCTTTATATGTGAAACTCAGGGTTCAATCTGTTACACCTGCCTTCACTAAACAAGGTCATTTTAAACCTTGCTTGTCCTCCAAGCTGCCTGTAACCTAAATACGGTGTTTGCTCAAGATGTTTTCCAGGAACTTGGAGCCAGCTGTTCCTAGTCCACGCTGAGCTGGTTGAGGCTAGACAGGACCGCCGGCCTTCCAGCTGGGCAAGCGCGGTGTCTGTGCCCCATGCCCTCTGGCCGCGCAGAGGCCTCTGGCCTCGTTCCACCTACACAGAACAGTGGTGGCTGCACATTTTTCTCATTTTCAATCACCTCTCCCCACGCTCCCCGTGCTCAGCTCGCCCTGCTGCTTTATTCCTTATCCCATAAATACCCCAGCTCTTTGCCTCTGGGTGTCCTCACTTGGCTGCCTTGCGAGAACCTCCTCTCACTTTATTTATTTTATGTTATTTTGCTACAGACCTTGATGACTCAGTGTTTTGGCTTGCTGCACACCAAGTGAAATAAATGAACTTGGTTTGGTAACAGATGTAAAATCTCCAAAAATACCTTTTTTAAGTTATATTTTAAAAATCAAAGCTGTAGAGGATTAGAGGCTGATAAATAAAAACTGTAGATCCCTGCCCAGCCCCTCACCTGATTTCTACTCTCCAGGAACAACAGTTTTCAGCAATTTTAGTGTTTCTGTGAGTGTTTACCTCTATCTTTTAAAGTATAGTGCTTATCCTGTTGCTTGTTCTTTGTTCATTACCTTCCTACTAGGAAACAAAATTATGAAGGGGCAAAAGCGGGGGTTGGGATTGACGTATAGACACTACTCTGTATACAAGAGATAACTAATGAGAAGCTACTGTATAGCACTGGGAACTCAAGTGCTCTGCGGTGACCTAAGTGGGATATATATTTACATATAGCTGACTGACTCTGCTGTACAGCAGAAATTAACAACTCTGTAAAGCAACTGTACTCAAAAAAAAAATTTTAATGGCAAAAATCCTAAAGCAAAAAGAAAAACGTTCAGGATTTCATTCTTAGACCAGCCCTACTCACACTTCACTCTCTCCCATCAACCTGGTAGAATTATATCATAAACCTCATAGTACATTTTTAAAAATCCCAGATGAGCTGTGTGATGAGAAATTTAACTGCCTCTCTTTAAAATTTTTGGGTTTTTTTTCCCCCACTATAATGAGTAATTACCTTGATCTTCTCCCGCTTCCTTAGCTTTCTGTGTGCCAATCACTAATCTCTCCCTAAATTCTCTGCCCTGCCTAAACCCACCTCTCAGA
The DNA here is from genome assembly GCF_042477335.2 of Ovis canadensis. Taxonomy (NCBI): domain Eukaryota; kingdom Metazoa; phylum Chordata; class Mammalia; order Artiodactyla; family Bovidae; genus Ovis; species Ovis canadensis. The sequence goes on along the minus strand of NC_091257.1, from coordinate 91,799,031 downwards.
ACGTTCACACCATCGCGCAAGGGGCGATTTATGGTTTTCTTGACCACATCCCTCTGGGAAAGGTTGCCCTCTAGACCTGCTTCAGAGCCATGACTCTGAATTTCCTCTGTGCCCCGAATCCATCCCGGGGCCTCTGCCCCCTCCCTTGGGAAGGATCTCACACATCCTGGTCGAGGTGTCCCGTGGCATCCGCTTTCTTGCCCCACCCCTTGCTGGTGGAGCACATCCTCCTCCCATAACTTCCTGAGAAAGGGCTCAGATAAGAGGTCTGTGACCCTGCAGGTCCAAAAGGTCTTTATTCTGCCCTGTGCCGTGTACCTGGAGAATCCCAGGGACAGGGGAGCCTGGTGGGCTGCCGTCTATGGGGTCGCACCGAGTCGGACACGACTGAAGCGACTTAGTAGCAGCAGCAGCATGCTGTGTACACTGCCTGTCATTCACCCTCCCTGTTGGGAGTAAGTCTCCCAAGCTTAAAGGTGCTGCTTCATTCCAGGGAGGTGCTCTGAGTCCCTGGTCCTGAGCTTGAGATCAGCTCCCTCCCTCTGGAGGCTTCTAGAGTTTTACTCTTTCTCCTGGACTTTCGTGAATTCACAATGACATTCCCAGTGCCACCAGTTTTTTGTTTTGTTTTTTTTTTAATTGTTCTAATTGCCTATCTAAAATTGTGAAAGCGGAAGTTGCTCAGTCTCGTCCGACTCTTTGCAACCCAACAGGCTGCGTAGCCTGCCAGGCTCCTCTGTCCATGGATTTCTCCAGGCCAGAATACTGGAGTGGGTAGCTGTGCCTTTCTCCTGGGGATCTTCCCAACCCAGGAATCAAGCCCAGGTCTTCCACACCGCAGGCAGATTCTTTACCATCTGAGCCACTAGGGAAGCCCTCTAAGTACTGTGGGGGTCTAGAAAGTACAATAGAGATTAATTTCAAAGTTCTGAAAAAGGCAAAAGATTTTGAAAGACAGTTGGGTATAGTTTCTTACAAAACTAAACACACTCCCAACATACGATCCAGCAGTTGTACTCCTTGCATTTACCCAAAAAGAGCTGGAAACTTCACTGCACATGAATGTTTACAGCTTTGTTCATAACTGGCAAACCTTGGAAGCAAGCAAAGATACCGTTTAATAGTGAATGGATAAAAACTGTGGTACAGTCAGACAATGGAATATTATCAAACCACGCAAAGCCATGGAGGGACATTAAAAAATATATTGCTAAGTGAAAAAAAGCCAATCTGAAAAGACTACATACTGTATGATCCCAACTATATGACATCCTGGAAAAGATAAAAGCTGTGGAGAGTGTAGATCTGAAGATCAAGGGCTGCCAGGGTTTGGGGAGAGGAAGTGATGAATAGGCAGAGCTCAGTGGATTTTTAGGGCAGTGAAACTATAATATTCTGTACAATACTGCAAGTGGATAATGCTGTTTTATGACTGTGAAAACCCATAGGATATACAACACAAAGAATGAACCGAATGTCAGCTATGGACCTCAGTGAACAATAACATGCCAATATTGGCCCATCAGCTGTAACACGGTCCACACTAATGTCATGGTTAATAGCAAGGAAAAGCAGAGGGAGGAGGGGATAAAGGGGGTATCTGGGAGCTCTCTGTAATTTTTGCTCAATTTTTTTTATAAAGCTAAAACTGCTAAAAAAAAAAGTCTAACAACGTAAAAATGGAAAAAGATAAAAGGGGAAAGTTACTACCTGTATCCTTTCTTCTTTTTCTTTTATCTTTTCTGGTACAATAAGCAATGTTAGAGTGGCCAGACTCCCTGCCACCACCACCTCTTGGGGTCAGTCCTGGGACTCTGGGCCACAGTGCTGAACGGGAACTCTGAAGGTGCCCCTCCAATACCACAGGGCTTGTCAGGAGACCCTCACAGCCATGGGCATGTCTCCCAGGCAGCCTGAGGCAGGACAGGTCTTCGATCACCCCATGCATGGCCTTGGTGACCCCTTACAGGTCCCCCTTTGTGACTCCAGAGAACACAGCCAGCACACGGAGGGGCTGTCACAGAAAGAGGCCCTCACACCACAGAACTGGCAGGACCCTTCCTGCTCCAGGAAAAACTCCCCATTTCACCTTCGCTTGACCAGGGCCGGGACTCTTGGGGAGACCAGGAGTCAGTGAACAGGCCAGCTGCTGTTGGCCTTGAAACCACAGCGCCTCCCTCATCTGTGATCCGCGTCCAGGAGGGCCTTGGCCCAGCACACAGACAGCCCAGGGGAGCCGGTGTCCTGGACCAGATGCAGCCAGCCTGGTGTAACTCTACTAGAGCTAGGCCTGAAAGTAAATATCCGAGCATGTGAATGGACACTTGCTTGCTTTGGATCCTACCTGCAACTGGTCTGTGCAGAGCTGCTGAGACTGGAATGATTAAAATGAGGGCAGACCTCTGACTCTGGGCTATCTGCACGAGGGCAAAGGTCCTCACTGAGACGGTCACTTTGTAGGCGCTTCACCACGTGTGCTGGGTGTGCTCCAAGAACTAAACTACGTGCTGTCAGTTTGTCCTCATTCATGCATCACATTCTACACAACAGGTTATTTCTCTCAAAGACAAGTCTGCAAGCATGCGAAGTCACTCCACTCGTGTCTGACTCCTTGTGACCCTGTGGACAGTAGCCCATTGGGCTCCTCTGTCCATTGGATTCTCCAGGCAAGAATACTGGCATGGGTTGCTGGTGCCCTCCTCCAGGACATCTTCCCGACCCAGGGATCAAACCCTCATCTCTGACGTCTCCTGCACTGGCATGCAGGTTCTTTCCCACTAGCACCACCTGGAAAGCCCCAAAGACAGTCCAGGGGCTTAATAAAAATGCACCTTCTCAAATCTCACCCCTAAATATTGATATCGGACAGAGGGCATCAGACATTTCCACAAGCTCCTCGAGTGACTTAAAAGCACATCTAACTAACTTTGACACAGTTCACAAAGCTGAGAATTATTTGTGTTTCTCTGCAGATGAGAATTAGACTGGTCCTTCTCTTTGGGAATGTAATTCATTTATTTAATGTAATCTTATGATTTAAATCTACTTTCTTACTATTTGTTTTCTATGTGTTTCCTTCTCCTTTCCTGCCTCCTTTCATAATGTTGTTATTCTATGTAGTAAATTTCAATTCAGTCATTCATTTTGATGCCTTCACTATTGTTTTAATGCATATATTAGGGAATAGGACATATATCCTTAACTCATGATAGTCTGATGTTAGAACCTTATCACTTCCCAAAGAATGAAGACCTTTAGAATACAGTAATTCCACTTAACATCCCTCTGGATATTTATGTCATCACTGTCATGTAATTTGGGGGGCTTCCCAGGTGGCTCAGTGGTGAAGAATCCACCTACCAATGCTGGAGATGTGGGTTGGATACCTGGGTCAGGAAGACCCCTGGAGGAGGAAATGACAACCCACTCCAATATTATTGCCTGGAAAATCCCATGAACAGAGGAACCTGGTAGGCTACAATCCATGGGGTCCCAAAGAGGCAGACACAACTTGTCACATCATGTAATTTAATTCTGCATATATCATAAACCCAGCAGGACATTGTTATTATAACTCATTTGTGTACTCAATAAATCTGCCCACAGAGGACCATTTCTATTGCTCTTCATTCTTTCGTGCATTTCTGCTCTTTCATTTAGAATCGTTTTCACTCTGTCTAAACTCCCTTCAGGGTTTATTTTAGAGCAGATTTGCTGGTAAAAGAATTCTCTGTTTTTGCTTCTCTGAAAATGCCTCTATATCAGTTTCACTTTGAAAGTATATTTTTGATGGTTATAAAACTGTGAATTGGTAGTTGATTTCTTTCTGCTCTTTATTGCATTGCCGTCTGACCCTATGGCTCGCAATAGAGAAGTAGTACTTGCTGTTTCTCCTTTGGGGAGATGTGTGGTTTTCCTCTGGCTATGTTTAAGATTTCCCCTTTTGTTTTTAGCAAGTGGCAGTTTCATTACAATGTAATTAAGTGTATTATTTCCTTGTTTTTATTATGCTGGGAGTTCTTGAATCTGCATCTTGATGTATTTTATCATCTTTGGGGGAAAAAACTTTATCTCTTCATATTCTGCAATATATTCCCTTTCCTCTCTTTTAAAAACATTGATTATACATATTTTAGACCTTTTCACCATATTCCATATTTTCTATTTTTTCCCCCATATTATGAATTTTTTCCCCCATGCTTCAGGATGAAGATTTTCAACAAATCTGTTTTCTTCCTTGTCTAAACTGCTGTCATACCAATCTCTGTTTTTAATCTTGCCTCTTATTTTTCAATTTTAGACTGTTCATCTGATTCTCTATATAAATTGTATTTCTCTGATAAACTTCAATTGTACATCTTTCTAATTAATATATTAATAATAATTATTTCAAAGTTTATCTCCAGTCACATCAAACCTAGTTTCTTCAGGTCTTTCCCTGTCGTCTGTTTTTTCAAGGCTTGGTTTTTGGTCATTTCCTGTTTTGTCTGGCACCTTTGTATGAAAGTCAGATATCTAATTTGAAACTTTTACTGTCTCTTGTTGTTATCTTTGGCCACCTCATGCGAAGAGCTGACTCATTGGAAAAGACTGATGCTGGGAGGGATTGGGGGCAGGAGGAGAAGGGGACGACCCAGGATGAGATGGCTGGATGGCATCACTGACTCAATGGACATGAATCTGAGTGAACTCCGGGAGTTGGTAATGGACAGGGAGGCCTGGCATGCTGCAATTCATGGGGTTGCAAAGAGTCAGACACGACTGAGAGACTGAACTGAACTGAACTGATGTTATCTTTTCCTAAAGAGTACATTCTTCCACCAGCCACTGTGGGAGGGCCAGATTTCTGTAATCAAATCTGGGATTAAGGTCATTTCCACTCTTAATTAGGTCTGGCTTATTTTGGTTTGAATTTACTCCCAAAGTCATTTGAGAGTCTCAGCTGAAAGACTTGTACATTTTCCAGGACCCCTACTTTTTGAGCCTTGACCTCTAATATCTGCTGTTAATGACAACATGACGCTGGGGAACACTGCTTATTTAGCTTCTCTGCAGCCCACCTTCTGCTTGGTTTCTGAGCATCTCATTCAGTGCAGCTTAGGAATCAGCAAATACCTTAAGAGGAAAAAATACTTTATGTAAAAATGCATAATTGTAAAATTCTGAAAATTACTTTAACACTGTGCTTCCAAAAATGGCTTGGGCTTCCCAAATGGTGCTAGTGATAAGGAACCTGCTTGCCAATTCAGGAGACATAAGAGACTTGGGTTCTATACCTGGGTCAGGAAGATCCCCTGGAGGAGGGCATAGCAACACACTCCAGTATTCTTGCCTGGAGAAACCCATGGACAGAGGAGCATGGTGGGCTACAGTGCAGAGTCTCAAAGAGTCAGACACAACTGAAATGATTTAGCACTTTCCAAAAATGATAATTATAACAATAGCAGTTTGGCACCGACGTATAGTGTTTAGAGATAAGCTCTACAGCCAGAACATCTGGGTTCAAATCCTGCCTTTGTCCTGAACGGTTGACCTCAGTTCAGTTCAGTCGCTCAGTCGTGTCCGACTCTCTGCGACCCCATGAATCGCAGCACGCCAGGCCTCCCTGTCCATCACCATCTCCCAGAGTTCACTCAGACTCACGTCCATCGAGTCCGTGATGCCATCCAGCCATCTCATCCTGGGTCGTCCCCTTCTCCTCCTGCCCCCAATCCCTCCCAGCATCAGAGTCTTTTCCAATGAGTCAACTCTTCACATGAGGTGGCCAAAGTACTGGAGTTTCAGCTTTAGCATCATTCCTTCCAAAGAAATCCCAGGGCTGATCTCTTTCAGAATGGACTGGTTGGATCTCCTTGCAGTTCAAGGGACTCTCAAGAGTCTTCTCCAACGCCACAGTTCAAAAGCATCAATTCTTCGGTGCTCAGCCTTCTTCATAGTCCAACTCTCACATCCATACATGACCACTGGAAAAACCATAGCCTTGACTAGACGGACCTTAGTCGCCAAAGTAATGTCTCTGCTTTTGAATATGCTATCTAGGTTAGTCATAACTTTCCTTCCAAGGAGTAAGCGTCTTTTAATTTCATGGCTGCAGTCACCATCTGCAGTGCTTTTGGAGCCCCCCAAAATAAAGTCTGACACTGTTTCCCCATCTATTTCCCATGAAGTGATGGGACCAGATGCCGTGATCTTCATTTTCTGAATGTTGAGCTTTAAGCCAACTTCTTCACTCTCCTCTTTCACTTTCATCAAGAGGCTTTTGAGTTCCTCTTCACTTTCTGCCAGAAGGGTGGTGTCATCTGCATATCTGAGGTTATTGATATTTCTCCCAGCAATCTTGATTCCAGCTTGTGTTTCTTCCAGTCCAGCGTTTCTCATGATGTACTCTGCATAGAAGTTAAATAAGCAAGGTGACAATATACAGCCTTGATGTACTCCTTTTCCTATTTGGAACCAGTCTGTTGTTCCATGTCCAGTTCTAACTGTTGCTTCCTGACCTGCATACAGATTTCTCAAGAGGCAGGTTAGGTGGTCTGGTATTCCCATTTCTTTCAGAATTTTCCACAGTTTATTGTGATCCACACAGTCAAAGGCTTGGCATAGTCAATAAAGCAGAAATACATGTTTTCTGGAACTCTCTTGCTTTTTCCATGATCCAGGGGATGCTGGCAATTTGATCTCTGGTTCCTCTGCCTTTTCTAAAACCAGCTTGAACATCAGGGAGTTCACGGTTCATGTATTGCTGGAGTCTGGCTTGGAGAATTTTGGGCATTACTTTACTAACATGTGGGATGAGTGCAATTGTGCGATAGTTTGAGCATTCTTTGGCATTGCCTTTCTTTGGGATTGGAATGAAAACTGACCTTTTCCAGTCCAGTGGCCACTGCTGAGTTTTCCAAATTTGCTGGCATATTGAGTGCAGCACTTTCAGAGCATCATCTTTCAGGATTTGAAAGAGCTCAACTGGAATTCCATCACCTCCACTAGCTTTGATCGTAGTGATGCTTTCTAAGGCCCACTTGACTTCACATTCCAAGATGTTAAGATATTCCAAGATATTAAGAGGTGGCAAGAATACATGGAAGAACTGTACAAAAAAGATCTTCATGACCCAGATAATCATGTTGATGTGAACAGTTGACCTAGGGTAAGTCATTTAACCCCCTGTTGTCAGAGTTGTCCTGTCTATAAAGTGGAATTGATAAGAGTATCAATCTCATGGCATGGAACAGAGAATTAGACATGTTAATAAACATGAAACACTTGGAACCCAAGATCATATGTCTAGGAAAGTGTTCATTAATCAAATAAACAAAGCAGTGTGCTGGACAGATTGACTCTCTAAACTGATTTCAGCCTACAGGCACCATTTTGAAGCATCTGCCCTGGTCTAATCTTTCTCTGCAGATGGGGGCATTTTGAGCACAGAAAGGGGAGGGGCCCTGCAAACATAGAGCTGGTTACTCCTAAGACTGGGTCCAGGGCTGGAATTTCCTCTTGAGCATGTTATTGATTAAATCTGTGCCCTGGAAGCCAAGCAGCTAATTTCCGTAGAAGGCAGAGGTGTCAAAGCCCTCTCAAACTGTGGATAAATCTCTAATTGCCACGTCTGCTCCGACTTGGTTGTGATCATTAGCAGAGCCCCTCATGCTCTGGCTGAGAGAGGAGAGGGAGGCCAGACGTATCACCGCTCATCTAAATTTTTAATAATGCTCCAATCTTCAGATCATCGGGTAATCAAACCCAAATTAGCCTGATGCTCAGAGCCAAGAATAACAAGGGGAGGGAAAGAGAAAAATGTTTCTTTAATGAAATTTTCATCAATGCAGATTCCTCATTGCATATTAAGGTCTTGGCTTGAAGACAGCATCAGAGCCGACTGCTGTGACATTGACCTTTGTCCCTCAGGGGAGACACAGGGCGGAGTCTGGCTGCACCAGCTCCCCGATGACACAGGTGGCTGTCCTTGCAGCTCAAACGGAGGAGGCTCTGGAGCCGGGGCCGGTCGGCCCAGGCCCCTCAGTCCTTTCCAGAAGGTTTCTCTGCACCTCGGCCCCTCCTGGACCCCACCTGCCCCCCAAGACCCCCGCACCTGACTCAGCAGCACCTCTGTTCGCCCAGCTGCTGGGGACAGATCCTTGGAGGTGACCTCGGTCCGTTTGTTTTCCTCTCACCTGCCCTGTCCCTCCAGCAGCACATCCGCCAGCCTGACCTTCACAGGTAAACCCCGAGGCCGGGCCATGGTCACCCAGCCCCAGTGTGGCCTCCTCACGGTCCGGCTGCCCTGCCCTTGGCCCGAGGGTCCGTGTAAACCACACTCAGAGCACGGCCCTCCTCCACTCAGACCCGCCAGTGCTCGGGTCACACACACACAGTGAAGCCAGCGTCCCTTCAGGGGTCTGCAAGGCAAACACAGACCCGGCTCGTCTCCTCCCTGACCTCAGGCCCACCACCCCAACCCCGGTCACCTCCCCGCAGCCACCCTGGCCCCACTGCCCCTCACATCCACAGGTCCTGCCCTGGCCGTGCCCCTACCCTGGAGGCCCCCTCCCCAGGATCTACGAGCCCGGGGCATGTCTCCAGGACCCCTGTCCCGTGTGATCGTCTCAGCAGGTCTCCCCTGCAGCCTTTCTGGCTCCTGTCCCTCTCACCCCCTCGGCTCATCCTGCTGCGCTCTCCTCTCCGTGGCGGTCACCCCCAGGCCGCACATCCCAGCCGTTCTCAGGCTCGGCATCTCCCAGCTGATGGGGGAGCTCCAGGAACAGGGACCGGGCTTGCTGTCCTTCCTGCTGCCCAGGGGAAAGCTGAGCACAGGGAGGCGTCCCGCACGACTGGCTGGGCGAACGCACACACGAAGGGCAGTGTCTGTCATGCTTTCCAGATCAAGTTCACAGTGTTAACGGAGCACCCGCCAAGCACGGGGCTGGGTCAGGCCCTGGGATGCCCCAGAGAACAAGAGAGAAAGGGCCCTGCTCTGCCCTCCAGCATCTGGACGGACACAGAACAAGCCAGCACGTGGGGACCAGGCAAGGCAACAGAGCCCCTGGGCACGTGCTCCTTTGAAGGGCCATCTGAGCTGAGCTCCAGAGAAGGAGAAAAACCCTTCACAGGACAAACACTTCCTGGAGCCTCCAAAAGGAGCCAGCCGCCCACACCTTGATTCCAGCCTTCTGGCTCCTGAACTGGGAGGAACCAGTTCCCCTTGTTAGAAGCCACCCAGTTTGTGGTAATTCATTAAGACCGCCCTGAGAAACCCTCATGCAGAAGCCACTAGAAGCTTCTCAGCAGGGAGCACCTGGTCTGATGAGCATGTTCAAAGGCTGCCTTCTGGCTGTGACAGGCAGGTAGTAATGTTTCTGTCCCTGAGCTCAATTCCTGAGGGATCTGCCTCTCCCAGTTCCTGCTTCAGGTCCTGCCAAGAGGTGACGGCAAATTTGGGGCTCACCTGCTCTTTAGGTCAGGAAGCAACAGTTAGAACTGGACATGGAACAACAGACTGGTTCCAAATAGGAAAAGGAGTATGTCAAGGCTGTATATTGTCACCCTGCTTATTTAACTTCTATGCAGAGTACATCATGAGAAACGCTGGACTGGAAGAAACACAAGCTGGAATCAAGATTGCCGGGAGAAATATCAATCACCTCAGATATGCAGATGACACCACCCTTCTGGCAGAAAGTGAAGAGGAACTCAAAAGCCTCTTGATGAAAGTGAAAGAGGAGAGTGAAAAAGTTGGCTTAAAGCTCAACATTCAGAAAACGAAGAGGCATCTGGTCCCATCACTTCATGGGAAATAGATGGGGAAACAGTAGAAACTGTCAGACTTTACTTTGGGGGGCTCCAAAATCACTATAGATGGTGACTTCAGCCATGAAATTAAAAGACACTTACTCCTTGGAAGGAAAGTTATGATCAACCTAGATAGTATATTCAAAAGCAGAGACATTACTTTGGCGACTAAGGTCCGTCTAGTCAAGGCTATGGTTTTTCCTGTGGTCATGTATGGATATGAGAGTTGGACTGTGAAGAAGGCTGAGTGCCAAAGAATTGATGCACTTGAACTGTGGCATTGGAGAAGACTCTTAAGAGTCCCTTGGACTGCAAGGAAATCCAACCAGTCCATTCTGAAGGAGATCAACCCTGGGATTTCTTTGGAAGGAATGATGCTAAAGCTGAAGCTCCAGTACTTTGGCCACCTCATGTGAAGAGTTGACTCATTGGAAAAGACTCTGATGCTGGAAGAGATTGGGGGCAGGAGGAGAAGGGGATGACAGAGGATGAGATGGCTGGATGGCATCACAGACTTGATGGACGTGAGTCTGAGTGAACTCAGGGAGATGGTGATGGACAGGGAGGCCTGGCGTGCTGCGATTCATGGGGTCGCAAAGAATCGGACACGACTGAGCGACTGAACTGAACTGCTCTTCACACCCAGACCTCCCCACCCTCAGGGGAGCCTTTCCAGGTCCCTGCTGGTTCCATCGCTATCTCTGCCCCCTCTCACTGCAACTCTGAGCCCCTTAGCCTCTGGTATATCCCTGCCTTCTGTCCCTGTTTTCCTCAGTGATGTCTCAAAGGGTGGGAGGAGTCCCCACAGCCACCCGTCACCCCAAAACAGACCACACTGAGTTCCTCCTAAGACAGCAGGAGCCTCTGCCTCAGATGGGAGCAGACCCCTCTTTCCTCCTGAGTCTGCGCTCACCAATCTGCAAAATAAACAGGTTTGACTCAGTAATCTCCAAGGTCTGACTCGAACATTCCCCGACTTAGATATTTAGCTTAGAACTCCTAAGATTCCATTCTTGGAGTCTTCTCACTTATCCAATTATGCACCAAATGTACCTCAAGCACTTACTGTGCGGTTGGCGCTGTTCTTGGAGCAGGAATCTAATAGCAAACAATGTCCCTTCTCTCCTGCAGGTGACATTCCTGTGGGTGCAAATGATCATAGAAGGTATAAAATGAGTAAATCAACTTCAGATGGTGACGAGTTCTGTGCAAGGCGAGGGATAGGCAGGGACGTATCACAGGGATGCGGAGCCTTCTTTAGAGGATGCTCAGGGTTGTTTCCTGAGCAGATGACATATGAGTAGAGAATGGAAGGTCATGGGCAGGAGCATGGGGGCGGAGCAGCACGTGCAAAGGCCCTGAGGCAGGAGGGCTCCAGGTACTGGAGGAAGAGCCAGAGGCCAATGGGGCTGGAATGGAGGGTGTGAAGGGGGTGGGAGGTTCGGGGGACCCTGCAGGAATCAGGCTGGGCCTGGTGGGATGCAGTGAGGAGTGGGGTTCCCTTTCTTCTAGGTGCAAGTGGGAAGTCACTGCAACGTGTCCTCAGGGGTGACAGGGTCTTCTTTGTGTTTACCGAGCTCAAGCTCCCTCTGGGTGCCGGCAGAGGGTAGGTTTCTGGGTGGGGAGAGGAAGGGGCAGGAGGACTGGGGGAGGCAGGGGGCAGCCGCAGTGACCGTAGTGGGAGGGAGCTGCCGACTCCGCTGAGGGCGGGGGGGGGGGGGGCAGGGCAAGGCAGGGCAGGGCAAGGCAGGGCAGGGCAAGGCAGGGCAGGGAGAGGGGCGGACAGGCTGCAGTGTATTTGAATTTAGTGCATTTGCTCTAGCTGGAAGAATACGGCAACCCTAGGACTCATGGGTGGGTCACGGGCCAGAGTGACTGGCTTTTGGAGGCAGCATTTACTGAGAAGGGGGCACTGGGTCATCTGAGCTTTGCTGAGAATTTGCCAGATCTGAGAGCCTCGGAGGCTCTTCCTCCCAAGAATCTGGGAGGCCCCTCAAGGCCATCTGGGGGCTGCAGGGTGATGAGTGCACAGGAACATGCATGCGGGTCACCAGCAGTGACTTCAGCCTGAGGATGGGCCCAGCCTAGGTGTGGGGGCCGCAAGAAGCCTGGCACCCAGGGCCACCTGGACAGAGCCCAGCCCAGCCCAGACTCACAGAGGGAACTGCGAGGGGCCCTGAGATCCTTCTAAGAGCTTCACCTCCACCTCCTCCACGACCCCCAACCACCACAGGAGGAATCCTGGTGGTCAGTCCTAACAGAATGCTTCATGGCTGCCACTGGACTTGCATGAGGTGTTTTTTCAGCCGGCCTCCTCCAGGGGCCTGGGCTACAAACAGGGATGTTTAATGCAGGACGATGTCACGGTTTCAGATGCTCAGCTGCACCAAGCACACACTTCCCGTTAGTCCAGCTGCTTTCTGCTCCGAAGAGGTAGGGTCTTCATTTCATACAATGAGGCTTGTTCTCAGGGCCTGAAAGAAAGGAAGAGAAAATGAGGGAGGGAGGGAGGAGAGAAGAAGGAAGAAGAGAGGGAGGAGAGAAGCATGAGAAGGGAGGAAGAAGACCTTCAGCACAGGAATCAGAGCTCCTCAGGTCTGTTCAGATGCTCCGCTGACCGGACACTCACCATCCAGCTAGTTTTGTTTGTTACGTTTTTGAGACATTAGTGTTGGTGTCGGGTGTTAGGCACACAAACATCCTCCTATGAACCCAGCCTTCACCAGCCTTTCCCTTTTTGACACGTTGGTAATGTTTTCAAATCAGCAGCAGAAACTCCCTTCCGGCCGTAATAATCGCCAGCATGACAACCCGTCAGGCTGTGGCCCTGATCCATGGCGTCTGCGATGTTGCGCCCCCATCACTGGGGCAGCCCCTCCAGGACCCATGATGGAGATCCTGCCCTCGGCCCCGCTCCCAGGGAAGGAAAGTCCAGCCGTGGGGGACTTTCCCCGGTGGACAGTGGCTTGGACGGCGGGATGCAAGCCCAGCACCTCATTGCCCACCAGCCCCATTCTCCCTAAAGAGGCAGCCTGATGGATTGAGCTGTCTCATGATCTGGACAAACAGACAGTTCATTCCAGGTTGGCCTTGGCCTTCAGATGACTTGACCTGGAAGTATTGATATAGAGGATCTGCAAGGAGGGTGGGACTGACTTTCCTTGCTGAGTCCAGTTTCTGGACAGAGCTAGAGCAGGAACCTGGCCCACTGCACTCCACCTGGCTCTGCAGGTGAGACCTGCGCTGCCCACCGCCCCTCAGGCAGTTGCCCGCCCTGCAGCCTTGGGGTCAGAACCGCAGGGGATGGACCTGCTTGCTCACGGTGGTGCCTCTTTCCCCACAGACACAGGCAGTTGGTCCTCAAGGTGCATCTCAACAGCATCCAGGAGACAAAGCCAAAAGCCAGCCTGTGTCCAAAACCTCAGGCCTCCTTGCTGTGGAGTCATTGCACGTGTTCCCTGGCAAAAAAAGGATTATGACCAAAAAAGTGCATTATGGACAGTGCTATAAGGTCCCCTTGATTATTACACAGACACACTTATTCAAAGCTCTGAGCCATCATTGTTCACTTTGAGCAGAGCCCCAGCTTCAGCGAAGAAGTGATTTTGCATTCTTTGCCAAGATCCTGCCTTATCTTTCTCTCAAGACAATCCTAGTCCTTATGACTTCAGCTTGTGAAAACCACAGGTTGGAAAGACATGAATGTCTGAAGTTCTTTTTTTCCCCCCTAAAATGCACACATTGTAATAGGTATTGCAAAGGTTCATTTGTGTGCCTCTGGATAAAAGCAGGTTTCAGACACTAACAGCAGATATATCAGTGGATGGTAAGAACTTATTTAGGGGCCGTTGGGGAAGTGGATATGAATTATTCTTTCTTTTATACAAAACTTTTGTGTTGTGACAGCAAATTCTGAGGCAAAAAAGAAAGGGCATGAGCATAGCTCAAAGAAGGAAAAATGACTGTTTTTTAAAGAAATATGTAAACAGAAAGTAAGAGAATGCATAAAAAATTGTGTTTATGGCTACCAAATCTTGCCAAAAGTAAAACGATTTTTAAGGAAATGCTTAAAACGTAACCAGTGACGTTGAGGGTATCATGTTCAGATGTCTTTAGTGAGGAGTTCCGTGGCAGTCCAGGGGTTAAGACCACAGGCTTCCACTGCAGGGGCTGAAGGTTCAATACCTGGCCCAGGAACTAGAGCCCACTGGCCACACAGTGAACCAAAACAAAGTTTTCAGTGGCTTCCACAATGAGACCACCCAGAAATTAAAGCAAGTATTTAAGAAGGAATTAAGAAGGAATGGAGAAAGAACTGCCAACCCACTCCAGTATTCTTGCCTGGAGAATCCCATCAACAGAGGAGCCTGGTGGGCTACAGTCCATGGGATCGCAAAGAGTCAGACTCAAATGAATCGACTTAACACACACTCACAGTGGCCAAGGCACTGTTCATAGCTTCAGCCTCAAAAAAAAAAAAAAAAAAAAAAAAGTTGGCTTATCGGATGTGATTAGGTTTAGCTAGAAATAAATTCTAAATTGGCCCACTTCAGTTGGAATTTGTGATGATCTCTGGGAGCAAAGGAAATTCACCCAAGGATATATTCCCATATAATCTCACACCCTGGACTGCTTTCTTTAGTAGGACTATTTGGGCCATCCAGTTTTATTTCTCTCTCTTGGCAGCTCTCTGCTTTCCCTGGATAGCATGATGCACTGGAGAGCTTTATAATAATTTTTAAATTCTCTATTTTATGAAGAGAAAGAACAGTGATGAACACACGGGTACTAACAGAGATGAAGAGCGTACTCACTTTTGAGTTGGCTTTATACACCCTGCAACAACATGCAGGATTTGAGTTGACTCAAAATGTGTGACATGTGAGTGGCCCCATTTAAAAAAAAAAAAAACTTCTCTGGGAATTTTTGTTTTCTCTGCAAGTGATTCACTTCATTACCTGAAAACTGGGTTCGCCTCTTGGTGTAGGCATCAAGCCAAAAGATACAATCAAGCCAAATAGTGGGAGAAGGAAGGGTTTATTACTTGGAGCAAGTAAGGAGAACACTGAGGATCTTTCTCAAGGTAGGGTCTCCCCAGCAGCAAAATTGGGGAAGCTTTAAGCTAAGGGTCCATGCATATTCCTGAAGGGGCAAGAGTGTGTGCATATTCATGGTGGGGCTTAAGCAGAGAAAAATTCTGCATAGACTCGGGGCAAAGGTGTACAGAGTCCAGGCTCTCACTGACTAGAGTAACGAGGGTCAGGAAAGATCACCATCACCACTCCTTAGGTCCCAGTTATCCAGTTGTTGAGCACTCAGAGTGGGATTTGGATCCTGTAAAACAGCTCAAGAATGTGTTTCAGGCTAATCTTTACCTTCAAAACAGAACTGAGAGTCTCTATAACTGATAGTCTCCAATATGGTCAGGTTTTCTCCCTGGGCTGGTAAGAGAGGTTTGTTTTTACATTCTTTTGTCCCCTTAAAATCATTAACTACAGAGACCTATTTTTCTTCAAGGGCAAACACAGTGGCCAGACTTAGATCACAAAACAGCTTAGGTCCAAGATGGCCTTACTTATGTCAAGAAAGCCAAGCCTCATTCCCTTTCCCTGGGAATCCCCTACCCTACCCAGGGCAAACATAGTGCCAACTCATTTTAAAGTGTTTGCCATTAACTAGGGCCATTGCCAGACCTCGTGTTCCTGTACTTTCCTTTAAGCAGCCGATAGTATTTTTATAATAGAGAAGTTACAGATCTTCACTAATTGAGAAACTATTTCTAAGAAATCCACTGGTTGATCTGTTACCAGTATTTTTTTTTTTTTTTTCATTTGAAGACTGCTTTACAGAAGCATTTCCTACATCCTCCAACTCGGAGTAATAGTAGTTCATTCAGACTGTGGCTGAAATGATGACGATGGTGGCGATGGTGGAGATGAATAAGATGGTGACTTTGATTGTGGTGGTGCCAGTTCCCCACACATTGGGAAACACTGGTTAAAGATGGAAGGCAGTTTTTAGCTGTAGATGGTTTAATACAAAATATTCCTTTCACATTTTAATTCCCTGGTGCACCTGGTTACAATTTTAGCCTCATTAAGGTATTTATAGGTAATCATATAAGAACCTAATTTGAGAACCTTAATGAGTCAGAAACACATGAACCCAGATGGGTCCTACCGACCCAACATGAAAGTCAGGTTACTGAGCTAAGGTGGCTTGAATGGCATTCCGTAAGTGGCTGCCGTGGAGGACATGTCGTGTCTCAGAGAAGCATCACCTCAGCCCAAAAGGGATTATTAGGAATTTCTGAGTTGGGTCAACTGTGGAGCTCTCGGAGAGAGAAGTCTGCCTAAAGCCACACCATGTAGGTGAATCCCCTTCTTTAAAAAATAAGCCCTTCTTTATCTGCTATCAGTGGAAATTAAATTCTACCACGTTCATCACACCAGGACTAGACATCAGCCTTCCCAGGAGCATCTCAAGACGGGCTCACCAGGTGGAGGCTTGCTCTTGCCTTTTGTGGCAGGGACCACACAGTCTCTTGGACTGTAAGACTTATATCATAAAGCTTATCAACCAAGTTCACAAGCCATCTCAATGAGCCAGACCAGTATCCATTGACCTGTGTCTACATGGATGGCCAGGAGGAAGACACAGAGGAAGAGTCAGCTAACCTGGGAGCCACTGAACCTTATTTCCCTTTTCTTTTTCTTCCAAAATATATAAATAACTCATGCAACATTTTCACCCATCATCTAAGACAAGAATGAGATGAGTAGAGAAACGACTATATTAATCAGGCCCCACTCACAGACCTGCTCCCTTCTTTCCTTAGTGACTGTAATTTGGGTGCTGTGATTTTCAAAGTCAGTAAAATACTAAATAGAGGCATGTCAGCTGGTATCAAATGGAGCCCCAAAATAACATTGCTGGGAATGGAGCACTTGATAAAATATTCCTAAAGAGTGTCAAGCTACATAATGAGGTTTTTTTTAACAACAAACTTGGCAGAATTTCCTCCAATTTTTAGCTTTCCAAGTATGATTTTTATTCCAAAAATGCTTTTATGGTTGCAAAGTGAGCTTACCGCTTACCTTCCCCCTCTGCTGAATTGTCTCTTTTTACATTTTGCAGCTGATTTTAAATATGAGATTGATGACTTTTTTAGTGCTGAGTTACTAGAACAGTAGTGGTCAAATTTTCAATTAATGTGGGCAAAACTCCCATGTAGGAGTCTGGATGTAGTAAACAGGCAAAATTCAGCATCTTCCTTAAGAGACTAGAAACAACAAATGCTGTTGAGCAAAAGAATGTCTGTCCTCCCCAGGAATAGTCATTCTCTTGTAGGTTTATTCTGGTGATGGGCAAAGGGAGTGGGGCCGGGTATGGGGGGCGGTGGAGGTGGGGGGGGGGGTGTTCAATTCTCAGATGGATCAAATGTGCTGTGAATCAGAATCAATATCTGGTTCTTAAGGTCTTAGCACCATCCATTATCCTTGAACCTGAGAACAAGTCTTCAGTAGATTCTTTCTGAGAGGAGATTAATGACCCTAAGAATCAGGAGAGGACAGATCTGGGTGTAGGCTGGGATGGCTGAACAGGAAGGAAAGTGTTACTTTGGTGGGAAAAAAAAAAATAGCTGTTATGGGCTGGATTGTGTCCCCTCAACTCCCTCAAAAGATCTTATGTTGAAATCCTAACCTCTAGTACCTCAAAATGCATGTGTGCTTAGTCCTCAGTCGTGTCTAACTCTCTGTGACTCCACGGACTGTAGCCCACCAGGTTCCTCTGTCTGTGGGGTTCTCCAGGCAAGAATACTGGAGTGGGTCGCCATGCCCTCCTCCAGGGGATCTTCCCCACCCAGGGATTGAACCCAGGTCTCCTGCATTGCAGGTGGATTTTCTTTTTACTACTTGAGCCGCCAGAGAAGACTCAGTACCTCAAAATAGGACTGTATTTAAAGACAGCGTCTTTATAACTCATGTTAAGCGAGGCCATTTGGATGGGTCCTAACCCAACATGTGCTTCCCTGGTAGCTCAGCTGGTAAAGAATCCGCCACGCAGGAGACCCTGGTTCAATACCTGGGTCGGGAAGATCCACTGAAGAAGGGAATGGCCACCCATTCCAGTATTCTGACCTGGAGAATCCTACGGACTGTATAGTCCATGGGGTCACAGAGTCAGACACGACTGAGTCGGACACACTTTGCACTGAAACCCAGTGTGACTGTGTCCTTGTAAGAGATTAAGACACGCACAAAGGGAAGATCATGTAAATAAAAACGGGCAGTCTACAAGCCAAGAAAGAGGCCTTCGAAGAAACTTGCCTGCTGACACCTTGGTCTTGAACTTCTAGCCTCCCGGAATGTGAGACTATGCATTTCTGCCATTTAAGCCCCCCAGTCTGTGCCACTTTGTTACGGCCTCCCAAGCAAATGAACGTGATAGACACCTTGCCTTTAACTGGGGTTCTAGTCTCTGACAGCTGACATTCCTTATAGGTATGCAGCCCATGGGGGGAATATGACCTGGTTTTATGTCAAAGTCAAGAACAAGAGCCATTTGAATTTGAGTGTAAATGTTCCATTTGCACCTGGTCAGATAGTACTTCTGTAAAATGCATTGCCCCCAAAGAGTTCCAAATGATTCATAATCTTCAAGAATGAAAACAAGAAAGTGACTGTCTTTTACTAGTATTTGAAATACCCCTACCCCAACTCCCACTCAAGGGGCAGAAGCCTAAGCGGGTTGTGATCATGCTCCAATGTTATCATCGAATCCTGTCAAAACTGAAAGTGATTGAAAATTTGGGGGCATCTGGGCAAATGCCTCAGCCAGTGGATATTTCCTCAAATCAGGGCTCCAGTCAGAGGGAAAACCACCGGCCACCTCTCTCTCCATCTTCTCCCTCTTGATTGGATTATGAAGAGATGACTGTGGGGAGGAGAGGAGCAGGCAGGGGCCCAGAAGTCAGCCTGTTCAAAAACACATTAGTCACTCAAGTCCTGGAGGTGATGGGTATTGATTTCTCCTCCGGCTGATGTGTTGGGACTCAGAGCTCTGACTCCAGAGGGCTTAACCCGAGCCACCCCGAGTTCCCTGGCGAGGCTCTGACTGCTCTCAACCTGCCTTCCCGCAGTTTTTGTTCTGGAAGTAAATAGTGGAGGCTCAGTGGTAAAATCCGCCTGCCAGTACAAGAGATGTGGGTTCCATTCCTGGTTTGGGAAGATCCCCTGGAGAAGGGAATGGCAAACCCACTCCAGTATTCTTGCCTGGGAAATCCCATGGACAGAGGAGCCTGGTGGGCTACAGTCGCAAAAGGGCCAACATTGCGACTAAACAGCAACACAAGTAAAGAGAGGCATGGATGAGGAATAAACTAACTTTGAGAGTTTTGGTGTCTCTGTCCCTAAAGCTACTCTATCTCTAAATTCAAACTTCCCTCTACAAAGAGAATTACTAAGCTCTGTAACTAAGGGCTTTTCCAGCTCCAACGCAGCTCACCCTCACAGCTGCCAGTGAACTTGAGGATGGTGTGAGAACACGGCCGATGCCAGGTGCAGAATGAGATGATGACAAAGGCTGGCCTAAGATGACCGATGACCCGGGCACAGGGGTGAGACGGCAGAGGACAGACTTTCCCGGCTTGATGTTCAGTCCACTTCCAAGGCACTTCTCTGTGCTTCTGTGAAGTGATTTGCAGCCACAACTGCAGCTATTAATCCTCTCACTCCCCGCCTGGAGGGTGATGTGATGTATTTGCACTCCCAGCAGGAGAGGTGACCCCTTGCAAAGAAATCTCAGCTCTAGGGACTAAGCACTGGTCTGAGCTCTGAAAGTCACCGCAGGCTCTGCCATGAACAGCCTCCGTGGCGCCCCAGTGGGGAACGTGCCTGCAACTCTCCTGGCCCTAAACCTTCCTCTTCTTTCAGGCACTGGGGGCAGATTCTTCCAGCATTTCCCCCTTGCCAGTCTCAGAGCCAGGAACTGATTCTACCCCTGGAGCCTGAGCGCAGCCATGGATTAGATCTGTGCCGTCAGGGAGACGGGTCAGTGAGCCCCTGCCTGCACAGAGCTGCTGACCTTCGACTCCTTTAGAGAGGCTCCCAGTCTGACCACTCCTGCCTCAAGGGCATGTTTCAGAATGCTTTCTCGAAAGTCTTTTGATCCCCCTATTAATACCACTCACGTCCACGTAATACTTCAAAAGGATCGTAGCTGCAAAGGTACTCTTTGGAGAACCTGCCCAGCATGAAAGAATCTCCAGCTTCTCTTCACCCTGCCTCTCAGCTGCCGTCCCCTCTGGACCTGGCAGCCCTGTTGGGGGCGGGGGCCCCAGCTGAATACCTAAGGAGCACACCCTGATGAACCCCAAAGGGTATCTTAGAAGCAGGATCATGCGGAAATCAGGAGGACTACTGTCTTACTCTCTGAGGGCTGAAGACAGTTCTCCTCCTTGTCCCACAACACCCGGGGAGCTAACAGAGCTGCCAATTGTCAGGAAATACGTGGCCCCTCTGGACCGGGAACTCGGCACTCGCCAAGCTCAGCGCCATTCATCACGGCGAGCCTGTCTCTCGAGTGTCACAGCCAAGTTGGCCGCTCAGCTTGCCGCTCCTGGGTTATCTCCCAGAAACAAATTTCCTTAAATTGACTCTGCAGAATCTCATTCCACAACTTGCCATCATTTCTAATGAATGTAAATTTCCATACAAATTTTTTAAATTGGCCACCAGCATCACAGTTTTACAGCTTCCGTGGTATAAATTTTACAAGTTTTCCAACCTGCATATATCAAAACTGAAAAGACCTGAGCTTAAAAGCAGAAGAACTGAATCATCCTGTTCTCCAGCGCTCAGAAAAGCATTTAATTGGAGTAATCAACATATGGTCGTAAAAGTGCTTCTATCATCACTTTAGCGTATTCACTCGGAAGGATGCTCAGTTGAAGACCTATTGATGGATCAAACATTTAACCACTTGACAACTATTTTTTTGAACAACTACCCTGTGCAAAACACTGCTAGGTGTGATGAAGTGTGCAAAGAAGGATAATGAGATTCCATTAAATGAGGCAAATAATGACAAGTTCCTGACATGCATTGAGAATCCTGCTAGACTCTGAGACGCACACGGATCTGATCAATGCAGGGACGATGGAGCAAAGCAGTCCATCCTCTAAGCAACCCTAATGTAATAAAGGCTTCGTGTAAAGGAGGAGACGAGGTCCCGCTGGATGCAGGTGAGGGTGGGAAGTGCCTTCATTTCTGCAAGTTGGCTCAAGGGGACTGCGGTCAGGGTGTGAGCGTCATGGGTGAGCACAGGCCCTGGTTCAGAGCCCTTGGGACAAAGCCAGCTCTGCCCACGTGAACAGGACATAGAAACGCTCTGTCCCTCGGGTGCCCAGTCTCCGAGAACTGGGCCCTCGGACCTCGCGCTGAGACAGTGCAAGTCCAGAGATGCTGAGAGCTGTGCCTGGAGCACAGAGGGGAGGTGTGGCTGTCACTCCTGCAGGGTCACAGCAGGTGTCCACCAAGCAGGACCCCCTCCTGGTGAGAGGGTCCCCCAGGAGGCCCGGTGTCTGTGGCTGAGGCCCCATCTGTGACCAGGAGGTGGAAATCGAGGGCCGGGCTAGGGAGCGGGTCCTGGGCCCTGACAAGCCTGGGCTGCCCAGAGGGCCGCCAGGCCCCCCCTGCGTCCAAACCCCTGACCTGGGACCAGCAGCCCCTGGTCAGCACCACTCCCAAGGCTGGGTCTTCATTTCCTGCCCCTGATATCCCCGGCTCATCACTACTTGTCCCTCAGGTCTCAGCTCGGATGCCGCATCCTCAGGGACCCCTTCCGAGGTTCCTGAAGGTGAGGGACTCTGTCCTGGGGCCTTCTCACCATCACCCTGGGTCATGACAAGCCCAGGGGACAGGAAGAGGGGACCCCTTCCCCACTGTGTCCCCCATGCCCAGAACAAGGCAGGGGTCAGGGAGCCAGAGCTGGGGGAACAAGGATGGAACAGGGACACAACGGGGCCAGGGCAGTGGTGACCGCGGCCCCACAGGACGCACCTGGGCTCCACCCTCGCCGCTATCCTCAGCCCCAGGCGGGTGGGGGCTTGAATTCTGCTGCTTTTCCAAGTTTCTGCAACTAAGAAGGTCTAATCAGGCCCTTGTACCCTCTGTCCCTAGCCCACTTTCCTGCCTCCCAGAGCACCAGGCCTTCCTCCCGGGAAACACTTCCCACTTGAGAAACCCTGAAAGGAGATCCCAGGACAAGCAAGTATGCAGCACCCACCTGATCGTTTTCCATCCTTCTTCCAGGTGACCCCTGGCCCCTCCTGCAGTTCAGCCCTTACTGCCTCGATCTGCTGGGGGGAGACTAGAAACAGGGGTCCAGCACTACTTGGGTTTCTCAGGCCCTAGCAGGCCTCTGGACCCACTGGTGGTGGTTGTTCAGTTGCTCAGTCGTGTCCCACTCTTTGCAACCCAAGGGACTGCAGCACTCCAGGCTTCTCAGTCATGTCTGACTCTTTGCTCCTCCATGGATTGCAGAACACCAGGCCGCCCTGTCCATCACAACTCCTGGAGCTTGCTCAAACTCATGTTTATTGAGTCGGTGATGCCATCCAACCATCTCATCCTCTGTCGTCCCCTTCTCCTCCTGCTTTCAATCTTTCCCAGCATCAGGGTCTTTTCCAATGAGTTGACTCTCTGCATCAGGTGGCCAAAGTATTGGAGTTTCAGCTTCAGCATCAGTCCCTGCAATAAATATTCAGGATTGATTTCTTTTAGGACTGACTGGTTTGATCTCCTTTAAATCCAAGGGACTCTCAAGAGTCTTCTCCAACACCACAGTTCAAAAGCATCGATTCTTTGGTGCTCAGGCTTATTTATGGTCCAACTCTCACATCCATACATGACTACTGGAAAAACCATAGCTTTGACTATGTTCGACTGAGTTTTTAAAACTCAGATGCTAGACCCAGCTCAGAGGTTCTGATTGAGTGGGTCTGGGGTGACAGGTGAAAACTGACAATTCTAACAGGGTCCCAGGAGGCTGATGCTATTGACTTTGGAATGACACCCTGAGAACCACGCTCTCCACTAAGCCTGTCCACCTGAGATGATGACTATTGGGTCAAGACTCACCTTCTCTCTGTCTCACTTGGGACCCCTCCTGTTTGCAGGGCCCTGCAGGGTGGGGTAACTTGGTGCCCAGGCTCCGCCGCCCTCAGCACCCCCCTTTACTCCTCCAGCTGCTCAGCCTCCTTGCTGCTCCTCGCCGATCAGGGTCTCTCCTGCCTCAGGCCCTTTGCACCTGCTCTTCCTTCTGCTTAGGGTACTCTTCCCAGGGCTTGTTCACCTCCTCCGAGAGGCCATCCCTGCCCATTTATTTGAGCTTGTCCATCAGCTCTGTTTCCTGTCTGGTGGCTATCACCTCCCTACATGCCTTACAACAGTTGATTCAATGACTATTGCTTGTCCTTCAGAGTAGACAGTGATCTCCGTGAAAGTGGGGACTTTGCTCTTTTCCCTGCCCCGTCCCAGCACCCAGAGCAGCACCAGCAGGGATGGGTGCTCAGTACACACCCATTACTCAGTGACTCAGAGGAGGAGTCCTTCTCTTGTTGGTTCTGAATGGGGTTTCCTGTATCACCGCTTTCCTTGTTGATTCTTAGATCGTAAAGTCTCAGAGAACTGCTGGGCAAAAAAACACACGGTTTCATAAGGAAACTAGGAGGTGGCTTCCCTGTGTGGGAACGAGTAAGAAAGACCCTTCCCCCTCCTGAGAAGGGGCGTCAACCCATGGGGTTCAGGCTCCATGCAGGGCCCTGCAGTGTCTGCTCTCCTTCATTTATTTTTCCCTTTTCCGGTTCTGCAAGGTGGCAGCTCTCTCCTGGCTCTCACTCCATCCATTTAGATGGAGAAAAATTAAAAAGAAATGAAATGCACTTAAGAGAATGCCTTGAGGAGTTGCCAGGCCACGTGGGTATAGTGAATGGGCTCCTTTTGGGGTCTTGGTGATTATCAATTATTTATTGAACCCTGATTATGTTCTTGGCGCCACCAAGGCAAAAAAGAGACATGGTCCCTTTCCTGGGAGTTTCCCAGGAGAGGAAAGGACAGTTTTGGCAGCTAAAAAAGGATTCCATCTGAAAATACAGTGACATGTCACAGCTCAGGGCTGCTCTCTGCCTTTATTATATTTTTATTTTCAATGGTGTTCGTTTATTTTCTTATCCAAAAGTAACAGAAAGTTTATAAAATATTCCTACAAAATAGAAAAAAAATAAAACTCAACTCCATATTTTACCACACATTTTAAAAGTCTACTTGGCTTATAAAATTATGATTCAATGGAAAGACGCAACATTCAGAGCCTCCTTGACTGTTACTTCACAGTATATTGTACATTTCTCAGTACCACAAAGTCGTCTTCAGAAACATAAATGCTAACAGCTATGAGATTTCCATCCTACAGATGTACAAATGTACAGATGTATAGATGTAACCCTAACCCTCTACTGTTGGATCATAAGACTGTCTTCTTATCTTTCTCCTTTGTCTTGGTTAGTATAAAAAATACTGCCATGAACATCCTTAATTAGAAATCTTTAGTCACTCTTGTGGTGATTTAAGTTCCAAATGGGGAAGAAGGAAAACCCAAGCCCGCATTGGACATAAATTGCATGTAAGTGACAGTAAAGCTCTTTGAACAGAGCCAAGAAGGTGCTGGCACCTGCCGCCTGGAACGTGAGCCGACAGAAGACGACAGTCAGGGATGTGCATCCAATATGAAGATGCTCAGGGGCAGTGGGACGTGTGGTGTGTGGTGGGGGAAAGATGGGCTGTTTCCCTGAGAGCAGGTGGTGCGGATGCTCCGAGGGCTGCAGTGTGTTCGCTCACTGGGGTGTGTATCTGTTGGCTATTGTCCTAGTCAAGCTGCGTAACAATACAGCCCACAACTCAGTTTCAAAAAGCAATAAGCATTTCTTTCTCCATCTCATATCTACATGTCTGCTGGGGTTCACATCTAGGCTGGGCCTGACTTTGCTGGGCTTCAGGCTAAGGCGTGAGCCCAGGTCTGCTCTCGAATACCTCATCTTTCCAGGACTGATGACCACCAGTGGCAGGTCCTTCTCATAGAGAAGGCAGGAGCACAAGAGGTCAGGGCCAGCTGCGTAGGCACCTTCAGGCCTCCGCCCACATCCCACCGGCCAAAGAAAATCGCATAACAGGATCCAACCTTGGGGAGACAAGAGGCTCCACACCTAGAGGAGAAAACTACCAAGTCAAATGACAAAGGGCAAGGATGCAGGCGAGGAGGCTGAAGAATCAGGACAGTGATGCCCAACAGTGGGGCCTCCCACAGGTGTCAAAATCCCCACCCTGGGCGTACTTCCCAGGAAGCAGACTCCTGACCCAGGGCGTGGGAGCAGGTGATTCCTTCGCTCCCTGATGAAGTCTCCCCGCCCGTGAAACAGGAGCAGTGATGTCATATCAAGTCATATCACGTACGTTTGTTTAAAGTTTAAACAGTGAATCCCAGAAACATGCTTAAAACACAGCCGGGCACAGCGGGGCAGATGTTAGTATTAGCTATTAGCATTTCTGTTGATGCTCAAAGTGGTAGAAATCCCTTGAACATCTCATTAGAGAATCGCCCCCTTGACAATCTACATTTCCTCTTCTTGAATGTGAGGAATCGCTAATTGTCACAGGCTGGATGCTGCCTCTGAGGAGTGTGTAGACGGGGGCGGGGCCCTGTGGACCACACAGTCCTGGGTTGCAGTCCCATCCCTGCCCCGAGCAGCGAGGATCTTAAGCAGGTCATCAGCCCCTCAGAGCTCACTTCATCATCTGTAGAATGGGTATAATCTTGGGCTCCTGTGTCTGGGTGAAGTGCGCTGAGGTTGAAATGTTGAGGGCGGGCCTGGCCTGTGACGAGTGATGCCTGCGGCAGAGAGAGTGCTGAGGGAGGGGTTGGAGCTGGGACCTCATGCCCCGGCGCTGTGACCCATCCCATCGCCCAGGGTGGGGGGCGCAGAGGAGGCCCTCTGCCCCCTGAGCCTCTCCTGCCCTACATACAAGGAGGTGCGCCAGTCTGGTGTCCCTGAATCTCTTCTGTGGCCTCTTATCCCATCATCTGGGCACTGCTCGCCATGGTGTTCAGTGCAGGACAGATGCTGGAACGGGGCCAGGCTCCCCCTGTCACCCCCCCACCCCCACCCCGAACCCCCGGAGCAGCCGCATTTAGCTCCGGTCGGGGTCACATTTCTGCAACAAAGGCTGAGATTCACAGACAAGATTTCCAGGGGTTTTCTTTCTTCACTGAGGCCTCCCTCTCTCTGCTGGAGGCCAGTGTTAAGACCTCTGCCTGCAGGGGCCTCTCGGAGAACAAAACAGGGGGATCAACGCTCAGCTGTGGTGAGGCCTCTGTCCTGCGGCCTGGGGCTGCCCTCCCTGAGGGACGTCCCCTCAGGGACCCTGCACCCCACCCAGGGGGAGAGAGGAGCAAGCCAGGCAGTAGCGGTGAGCTCGCCTGCCCCAGTGACAGCCCCGCTGCCCTGGGTCTCAGGCTCCCCAGCAAGGACTGCCTCCATAATACACCTCTGCTCCCAGACCCTCTAGTCACACTGTGAAAACCACTCACGTACTCATCCACACTCAAACTGATCATGCAAGCAACACTTGGAAGATGGAGCTAGGAATCACATTTAACTTTAAAATACGTGTGCCAGGGTCTGTGGCCGATAACACATCCCGTGCTTCCCCCATTCCTGGCCCAGAACCTGGAGAGAGATGAGAGGGTTACCTGGGGGCATAAGGACCCAGGAGGCTGCTTTGCACAAGACAGCTTGACCTTGGGCCCCAGATGGACTTCCTCCAGCGACCTCCAGGAACGAAATTCTCTCTGTAAAACTGGACAGAGGAGGATTTGAAAGGTGATCGACCAAGACTGTGGGCCTGGCTTTGAGCTCTGATCCACAGCAGAGAAAGAACTTTCTTGTCTCCCAGCCTCAAGTTTAGAGGTTTCAAGTTGAGAAGCACACAAATTTGGGCCTCGGCCTGCCCCACCGCCAACCCCCTTGCCAACACCTATGTGTGAACCCTCTCCCAGGGCACAGCTCACTCCTGTGTAAGTGTGAACATGGAGACCTGAAGCGCCAGTGTTGCTCCTGCAGAACCGGCATCTAACTCAGGGCCTGGGGGCCCCGCCATCCCCGCTCCAGGCTCTGGAATTGCAGGATGAGTGTTTAAGCCATAATTATTGCAGAAACAAGTGATTTTAATTAAATGAACCACATGCCTGACACCTCATCCATTAATACCTCCCTCTAGGGCACACGACATTGAGACGCTCCAAAATCTGAAAGGGTTATCAAGTTGCTCTCTGAAAATGAACTTACGGACTTACAGAGCTGCTGCTGCTAAGTCGCTTCAGTTGTATCCGACTCTGTGCAACCCCATAGATGGAAGCCCACCAGGCTCCCCCATCCCTGGGATTCTCCAGGCAAGAACACTGGAGTGGGTTGCCATTTCCTTCTCCAATGCATGAGCGTGGAAAGTGAGAATTGAAAGGGAAGTCATGGAAGTCAGTCATGTCTGACTCTTAGCGACCCCATGGACTGCAGCCTACCAGGCTCCTCTGTCCATGGGATTTTCCAGGCAAGAGGACTGGAGTGGGGTGCCATCGCCTTCTCTGAACTTAAAGAGACAGAGCGACAAATGAGTGACAATGCTGAGGATGCCTGGATTTCATCCTCTCTCAGAGTTCCTCCTGTGCCCCGGGGCAGTCGGGTCTCGGGGGTGTTCCTGACCTGGGGAAGAGACTGGGGGAGCAGGATCCTGACACATGGAGGGGACCAAAGCTGGACTCCAGCCCAGGGACCCAGCCCCAGGCTGACAGAGGAAATGTGGCATCGCTGTTTGGGTCTGGCTGAGAGGCTGTTCTCAGGAGGATAAAACAAGCACCCCTGTGCCCCTGCTACCCTGTGTCCTGATATTTTTCCGCCACCCCCGCTCGTCTGCTCTGGATCAGCCCTCCTGACGGCCTGTGATACTGAAATCCCAGTCATTAGAGCAGATGACTGGCCCCTCCGGCTGGAGTTCCCATGCAGATTCGCAGCCCGGTTTGAAGAGAGGTGGCTGCCCGGCTGCTCTCCCCTCATCTGCTTGTTGGGGGGACCGACCTGCTCTGAACCCAGTGATGGTCAGCACCGCTCTAAGGCGCTCCTGCCTCCTTAGGAGGGAATTTCTAGGTCTACTTGAGACTCATAGCTGTGACTTTGATTTCAACTCAGTGAGAGACACATGTTGGCCCGTTAACCATCCCAGTGGAATGTCTAGTCACCGTTCCCCACGGACCTCGTCTCTGGTGTTCATGCTGAAACAGTACAGCAATGTGTCCCCAAGTGATGGTAAATGGCCCATTTTAATAATAGCTTCGTAAGCCCCAGATTATGTTTATTACAATTTGCTAGTGAGTCTATTAAGAGGTAGTCAGTTCTGGGGCATCAGTGATTTTGGTTTTTAATAACTTTATAATAACTCAGAGGAGGCAGAGATAGTCCTCAGGAGTGTGAGTCAGAGGAGAGCTGGCCTGGAACAGGCTCTAACCAGCTGGTTTGCACGCATCCCCGGGGCGTCCCCCACCAAGGCGGTAGATGACAGGCATCTGCTCATGACACCTGCTACGGCTTCTGGAGGATGCGACGGACCAATTCAGGCTCCACTTGATACATTGTCAGTAGGCAGTGATGCTCCCCGGAATCGTGGGCACAGGTGGGGTCCAGACACTTGGAGCAAAGATTCCAGCCTGGGGTGAATTTGCCTCCAGAGCATGTTTGGTCATTTCTGGAAACACACTTGGTTGTCACACCAAAGGAGGGAGGGAGGCTACTGGTCCCTTGTGGGGAGAGGTCAGGGGTGCTGCTAAACCTCCCATAATGCTCAGGACAGTCCCCACAACAAAGACCAGCCCCGCCCAGAATGTCAAGCTTGCCCAGGGTGAGACACTTTGATTTACAGCCACAGTGAACATTTCATTCCATCGTCTGGATGTCGCCAGAAATGATACATGGCTGGAGGCCTGGCTTTTCATCTGGGTATCGCCGGCTTCGCGCAGAACCAAAACCATGCATAAATCAATTCTCCTATTTGCTCTCTGGCTTCTTCCTATTGTAATTTTCTCCTTCCCACATTTATTTTTCTGTTGCTAGAGAAAAGGTGAAAAAAAAATCAAATAGGCTGGAGAGTCACTAAAAATTTTCTTTTCCTCAGTTAAAAAGAAATAAATTGGAATTGACTTACGGAAAGCAAAGAACAAATGAAAAAGAATACATGGGGTTCATCAGTTAATCATCCCAGAAGAGGAGCAGAGAAAAATATCCAGATGAGAGCTATTCAGATACACGAGAGAGGAGCTGGGGGCCGGGTGGGGGTGGGGGTGGGGGTGGGGGTGGGGGCAGGGGAGGCGGCTGGGAAGACCAGGTCTGAGCCGGGCTAGTGCAGAGCTCCCAAAGGATAGGTCAAGCTACCTTAGTGAGGCCTGATATCAATTCTGTGAGTCTCAATCAGCATTTAAAAACGTGAAATAACAGAATTGAGTGGAAACTATCAAAAGGTATCAATGAAAATTTGTAAAAATTTTAGCTTCATGTATTCTGTGTGTGTGTGTGTGTGTGTGTGTGTGTGTGCAAGCCAGGCCTTATTGTAAAATATATTTCTTATGATGAGTTGTGGTCAAAACAGCCTGGAAAACACTGGACTGGATGAAATGATGGCAGAATTGCAGAGAATGATGTATCTGTAATCAATTTTGCAAGTAAAAAGAACAAGGAAACTATTAACTCTGAGAAAACAAAAGATGCCTAAGAAAGAAAATGCAACCACGTTGCAAAAATGGGCTCTGCATGGAATATCATGTACCTGGTCACGTGACATCCATGATGATTATGACATAATTATCATCCTGATTTGCCCTCGGAAGACAGTGCGAGGTGTGGTGCAGGTGGAGGAGGGGAGCTGACCCCTCATCAAGGGTGCAGACATTTGGAAGAAGCCAGGCCAGCTTGAAAGCTCCATGACTAACTCAAATCTAGAAGAAACTTGCAGACACAGCTGAAGGAATAGAATAGAGGTCTCTGGAAAGAGATGGGCAGGGGACAGATTCAGCACTGTTTTATTTGGTGATCATGCATCTATTTATTTAAAAGAGGGACACACACACAGGGGAACAGGACCAGTGAAGACACAGTGGGGTCTCTGAAGAGAGACTGGGGACCCACGTGGCTTTTGGCTCCATCATTTACAGCTGTGTCTCCTCAAACATGTCCCCTCCCAGCTTTCTGACTCCTGGTGACCCGTCTCTAAAACACAGGTGGGGCCAAATCATACTGACCTCTCGTTCAGCCCTGTGTCTGCAGCTTGCTGTGAAGATTCCAGGACGCCGAGCATGCCTCACCTGCTCTCTGGGTCAAGTAACGTGGGCACCGTGAGCACGAGGTGCAGGGCAGGCATCAGGAAATGTGTTGGGTTTCTGCTGGTGCTGGAGGAACCTCAGGCAGCCTCCACTCCCCAGGCTGAGGGAGGTCCCGGGGTTGCTCACCCCCACCCCCAGAGCAGCATCAGGAGGCTCTCCTCAAAGGCTCGTTCTCACCACCTGCGGGGTGCATGCCCTGGTGGAGAGGAGATGATCTCAGGGGCCCACAGAATGGGCAGAGGCTGCTGGCTGTCCCCCGTGTCTACCACCTCCTTCCTGGAATGCTAGAATTCCCGTGTTCAGCTGAGCACGTGGCCTCCCAGGCTGTAGCTGAACCTCCCATCCCACCTTGCAGTGCATCTTCCCCGGGGCCCCCGCAGACAATGGGTGCGCCCCTCCCTTCTCCCTTCCCCTCCCGCCTGATGGGACCTGCGCCCCCTTAGGTCAGGTGGATGACAAGAGCGTCCAAAGGTGAGGAAGCAGTGGGACAGAAGAAGGTCAAGGTCAACCCCGCGCAGCTGCGCGCCCAGCTCTGGGCCTCCACACTGAGGCCACGACTCTCATGAGAGGCAGACTTCTGCTTCGTTGAAGCCGCCAGGAGGCTCAGTGCAAGTTGGTGAGCTGACACACCAGTAGGTGAGGGAGTAGACTTTTACTCTAACAGTTACTTAATCACTTTAACGGGATTCACGGGGAAATTCCAGTTTGCCCTTCAAACCGGTGATTTCATTAAGATGGGGGATGTGGTTAAAGTAAGTGGCACCAAAATGAATGGATTCATTTAGGAAAGCTTGGAATCCATCTGACTGAAAGGTAAATGTTGAATAAGGTAATAGCAAGGGCATTACAAGGCCAGAGACCATGCATGCAGCCCCCGAGGGACCCAAGCTCGGGAAACGCTGCACCCGTCAGCTCCTGACTTCTGCTCCGTGGCTCCATGGATGGCCTCTCCCTGGGATCCACGTCAGCCTGGGAAAGGTGACGTGAGGGGCCTGGGAGCCGCAGGTCACCGGGTGAGGGGTCAGGGCAAAGATGCCCTCTCAGGACCCCACGAGTGAACCTACAGCCCAGGAAACACTGAGGGCCTCACGGGCACCATCTCAGCTCCTGACACCTTCAGGGGCGTGGGGGCTGTGGCACGAATGCCCCCGACGCCAGGCTGGCCCGACTCCTGGACCAGCACCGCTGGCCACCCACCGCGCTAGGGAGGTGCTGTTACAGCGCCTGCTTTGCTGCGATGGGGCCCAGCCTCCCAGGGCCCCTCTCCAAACTGCTCTCAGGCCTTTGCTGCAGGCCCTGCAGGGAAGCCTTGTCATACACCTCCCACCCCGCTGGTCCTCCATTCACTGCATCCGCACAAAAGCTTCATTGTCCCCTAGCGCCTGACTAGCATTTGGTTTCACAAATGCCCACCTCTGACCTGGGGTCAGAGGTCATCCTAAGCATCCACTGTGTCTGGGGTGGCGGGTGTGCTCCAACGATCCCAAACTGTGTGACCAGAAGCCCCAGGAAGCCCGGGCCCCATGGAACCGGAGAGAGCCCAGAAGTGGGCCAGAGGCTCCGCAGGTGGGGGATGGTGGGGTATCTCAGAACAGCGGTGGGGGCGGGGGGGGGGCGGTGAGCCAGTCCTTTTCACTCCATCTCAGTCCCTCCCCAAGCCTCAGGGGACGCGGGGCCTTTAGTGACTATGTCTGACACTCTCCCGGGGGCAAAGGGAGGCTCCCAAGAACAGAGATCTCCACCCTCCCTCTGGCTGGAGATCTGAAACCCCTTCAGGTACGTCCTCGAATCCACAGGCGCCGAGCTGTGTGTCACATTGGGCTCCCCGTGACCTGGGCAGTCCCACGCTCGCGTCCATCCCCTGTGAAGCAGGGGCAGCTGGAAGCCAGGAACCACTGCCCTGGGGGCCGGGCTGGATTTCCCTAAAGAGGCTGGTGTTCTGGCAGCAGCGTGGGGTGAGCTGATGGTGAGGAAGGGAAGCGAGTTCTCAGGGGCCCTGGGGAAGCCCCCCTGGTGCCCAGAGGGCTCTCCTGGGGGTAGGGGGGGCAGCCCGCCCAGCCTTCCCACCCCTGGTGAAAGCCCCCATCACAGTCCCCGTCCGGTGAGTCCAGCAGGTGGAGAGCGGACGTCCAGGAGCTCTGGCCTTGCTCCTGAAGCCCTGGGCACGGCTCCCTCCTCCAGTCTGCCTGCCCCTCGTCTCAGGGACAGACTGTGGGCCGGTTTCCATGGTTCCCTGGTGTCACAGGAGCCAGAGCTCAGGGGAAACACGTTCACCGGGAGCCACCCAGCTTGGGGTGAAGGGAGACGCCCCGATTTCCTGCCTGCGAGGACGGCACAGCGTGACTTCAGTGGATGAAATTAGCAGCCTCAGCGATGTGAACGCACTTCTCCCAGGGACTGTGACGTTGTTTGGTAAAAGGGATCATTAGATGTGTGCAAACATCCCACGTGCTGTGGAAGGGCTTCAGGCTCTGACAAATGATAAATGAGAAAATTAGAGGCTTCAGGGAAATGCAAATATCATCCTTTGTAAATCTGTCCCTCGGCAGGAAAAAAAGCTGCTTCCCCAAAGCGCTGCGGCCCCCTTCTATTCTTTTCCCACCAGGGCAGTGCCGGGGCTGTTTCACATACTTGGGCACGTCTGGGTTTGTCTTCCGCGTTCCTCTCAGGGTCTTGGCAAAATGTGGGAGGAAAAGACTGCAGTGTCCACTGATTTTCCTCTAATTCAGTGTTTCTCAAACTCTATTTCATGATCACTCCCTAAGGAGTCATTTCAGACATTTCTTTTCTCAATTACCCCTCATGAAAATTTAATCCCACGGAAATACCAGACGATGGTTTATGTTCTGTAGGTACTTCTGTGTTTTTAAATAAAGAGAGTAATATCTTTCCAAGCCCCAAACCTGGGAACGGTATGGCCCCAACGAGAATGCGTGGTCTCATTCATTGATTCATTCTCTCTTCCATTCATTCACCCAAATAAACTATATATAAACACACATACACACACACGCATATATATGTACATGCTTATGTTTTAAAATCCACGTTTCTATAACCTATACACATCTAGGTAAAAACAGTTTCCAAAAGCTTTTAGAGTCCACCTGTCAGCCTAGAGCTCTACCTGGAACCTGGCCGCTCTCACTGCTCCCTAATCCCCCCAACACCTCTTACCTTCTCTGCCTCTGCTCCCGGAAAGGCAGCCTGTTCCAGCGCACGTCTCTGCTCCTGCCTTCCCCTCTGCTGAATCTGTCCTCCCCCTCTGCTGAATCTGTCCTCCCCCAGGTACTCTCATGACCCCTCCCTCTGCTCAGATGCCACCTCCTCCCAGAGGCCTTTCGTGATCCTCCACCCTCCATTTCTTTATCCTTTCTCTTTATCCGTTTGTTCATTTCCTGCCTCATCCACGTACTCTCCATGGATGTTCTACTTGGCACAGGGCAGAATAAGTGCCTTCAATAAGTGTTTGTTGAAGAAATGAATATTTACATATTTTATCTTGGTGTCCATATGGACAACTGCATAGAAAAAGTCCCTACAAGTGTTTTCATAACACTGACAATGGTGGCTAACATGTGAGTGGTTACATGCCAGGAAGTCAGTAGGGATTTTTGCTTTAATATTTTTATTTTCTTGCAGAGGGCATATACTTGTATACTGGTTATGTTATGAAAATTAATTTTCATTATAAATCAATTTCATGCAATATCAACTTTATAAGAGAGAAACAGAATTTTCAGCATCCTTGACTGAGAGATCGGATATCAAGTGTTCTATCATCCTGAACCAATTTCACAGTAAACAAACAAATGTTGGTGCATTAATAAAAGTAACAGTAATAACCAGGACGTATGCTCTTCCTACTAAGTTATACAGGGCTTTTCTGACTCCAAAGGACTTTCCTTCTGTGACCTCTTAGGATTATTTGACAACTTCAGTAGAAGATTGTCATTATCATTATCCCTGTTCTGCTGAAGGAGGAACTCCAGTGACTTTGCTGTGGGCAACTATCAAGCAATTACAGGCAACTTTTCACCATCCTCGTCCTCTTCTTCTTCTTCTTTTTTTTTTTTGAAATGGACCATTCTTGAAGTCTTTATTGAATTTATTACAATTTTTCTTCTGTTTTATGTTTTGGGTTTTTTGGCCTCAAGGCATGTGGGATCACAGCTTCTAACCAGGGATTGAACCGGCACCCCTTGCGTTAGAAGGCAAAGTCTTAAACGCTGGACCACCAGGGAAGTCCCTGTGACCTACTTCTTCACATGAGCCTTAATCACCCAACCCAATAGCCCTGTGGGCCCCAGATCTAGGAGTGGGCGGTGATTGGTCCAACCAGTAAGTGCATCACATTCCCCTACCTTGATTGGCTCAAAAGTAGGCACCTGACCAGGTGGGCAGTGGGCTGAGTCCATATTTGCCTGGACTCCTGGGCTCTTCTGAGGTTCTCTCTGGAACAAGAGGGATGTGGACACAGCTCTCAGAACCACAGCAGCCTTCCCTTGCTGGGGCATAGCAGTTTGAGATCAGCGTTGATCCTTGAGAGAAGGAAGAACCAAGGGAACTTCAGGGAAACTGAATGATCCTGACCCAATCATTGTGGAATCTTTTTATCTCTGGGATTTTTTAAGGCTTGAGCCCATAAATCCCTTTATTGTTCAAGCCTGTTTACATTGAATCTTCTGTTCCTTGCAGTCCCAAGCCATCTGTCTATTTGTTCAGAGTCATACAATAGTAAGCAGTAGATGATTAAACCAGGGCCTTCCCTTGCCAAGTCTAGGTGTTCAATGCCCACCTCCTCAAAACCAGCCTGGTTCTTGAAGTTAAAATGTTGGAGTTAAGGTCTCTAAAGGCAACTCGAACAGCCTGGTGGGCAAAGGCAGGCCAGAAGACTTGACCTGTCCAGATTAGAAGGGAGGGGGCGATGGGGTTAGACCCTCTGCCACTGCTGCTTGTGTTCCTAGGTGAGCACAGTACAAAAGACCACCTGAGACCTGACAGCCTGGACTCCATCTATCAGGGTGAAATTCGTGTCTGCGCACCCAAAATGAAGTGGCAAATGTCTGCAATCCTGGCCCATTTAGCAAGAAACACTCCTCTGCTCCACCTACCTGACAGTCCCAATTATAAATTGCAGGGTGACTCTAGTGTTTTTCTACCCGGTATTTTTTCTTTTCTCTGATAAATCAGATGAGTTGATCTTTTTTTACTGGCTACAGTGGGTTACTTGGATGGAGATATGCAAGGTCTTCCTAAGTGAGTGTTCTAACACACACATACGCAAATATTAAAAGGGGACATAAATAGAGAATAGGTTATTGACATGCATTTTATTCTCTCCTCACCCCCATTCAGACTCTGATTGAAGGTTTCTGTTGCTGTTCTCTATTTATTTTGATAATTGCATCTCTCCTGATTTCTTCTAAGACAAGGCACATGGACTGTACTCTCTTAATGACTGTGAGAGGCTGACTCCAAATTGGATCCTGCTGGGTGTGGTCAGTGTGCAGCACTTGAGGGCAAAGAAGCCAGGAACCAAGGAAAGGCTGCTGCTTTGCTGAGGTCTGTGTCTCATCCCGGCGAGAATTCTCTCTCTCATTCAGGGTCTCACCTGGCTGAAAATGCGCATCACGGTAACAGCAGCCCCTTCAAGTTTGCGTGTCTCCAAAGTATAGACTCTATGTTGAATTTTTACGGTAAGAAATGGCTGCAATTTAGGGTATTGTAAATGCCTTTTGGTTTCTGCTGAGCTATTGACAGGAAGAACTTAGGTGATAGATGTTCAGCATTTACCCTCCTTCCAAAGCCACTTGGACCTTCCCCCACCTCTGAATCCAATCAGAACAGCTTAGATCAGTTCAGTCACTCAGTCCTGTCTGACTCTTTGCAACCCCATGGACTGCAGCAGGCGAGGCCTCCCTGTCCATCACCAACTCCTGAAGTTACTCAAACTCATGTCCATGTTTTAAAAATATAAATTTATTTATTTTAATTGGAGGTTAATTACTTTGCAATATTGTACTGGTTTTGCCACACATCAACATGAATCCACCATGGGTGTACACGTATTCCCCATCCTGAACCCCCCTCCCACCTCCCTCCCCGTACCATCCCTCTGGGTCATCCCAGTGCACCAGCCCCAAGCATCCTGTATCTGCATCAAACCTGGACTGGCGATTCATTTCATATATGATATTATACATGTTTCAATGCCATTCTACCAAATCATCCTATCCTCTCCCCCTCCCACAGAGTCCAACAGACTGTTCTATACATCTGTGTTTCTTTTGCTGTCTCGAATACAGGGTCATCATTACCATCTTTCTAAATTCCATATATGTGCGTTAATATACTGTATTGGTGGTTTTCTTTCTGGCTTACTTCACTCTGTATAATAGGTTCCAGTTTCATCTACCTCATTAGAACTGATTCAAATTTATTCTTTTTAATGGCTGAGTAATACTCCATTGTGTACATGTACCACAGCTTTCTTATCCATTCATCTGCTGATAGACATCTAGGTTGCTTCCATGTCCTGGCTATTATAAACAGTGCTGCAATGAACATTGGGGTACATGTGTGTCTCTCAATTCTGGTTTCCTCAGTGTGTATGCCCAGTAGTGGGATCGCTGAGTCCCACTTCTGTTTCCAGTTCTTTAAGGAATCTCCACACTGTTCTCCATAGTGGCTGTACTAGTTTTCATTCCCACCAATAGTGTAAGAAGGTTCCCTTTCTCCATACCCTCTCAAGCATTTATTGCTTGTAGACTTTTGGATCACAGCCATTCTGACTGGTGTGAAGTGGTACCTCATTGTGGTTTTGATTTTCATTTCTCTGATAATGAGTGATGTTGAGCATCTTTTCATGCGTTTGTTAGCTGTCTGTATGTCTTCTTTGGAGACATGTCTGTTTAGTTCTTTGGCCCATTTTTTAATTGGGTCATTTATTTTTCTGGAATTGAGCTGCAGGAGCTGCTTGTATATTTTTGAGATTAGTTGCTTGTCAGTTGCTTCATTTGCTATTATTTTCTCCCATTCCGAAGGCTGTCTTTTCACCTTGCTTAGAGTTTCCTTTGTTGTGCAGAAGCTTTTAAGTTTAATTAGGTCCCATTTGTTTATTTTTGCTTTTATTTCCAATATTCTGGGAGGTGGGTCATAGAGGATCCTGCTGTGATTTATGTCGGAGAGTATTTTGCCTATGTTCGCCTCTAGGAGTTTTGTATTCTCTGGTCTTATGTTTAGATCTTTAAGCCATTTTGAGTTTACTTTTGTGTATGGTGTTAGAAAGTGTTCTAGTTT
Source organism: Ovis canadensis (assembly GCF_042477335.2). Classification (NCBI taxonomy): domain Eukaryota; kingdom Metazoa; phylum Chordata; class Mammalia; order Artiodactyla; family Bovidae; genus Ovis; species Ovis canadensis. Next base: position 91,761,462 of record NC_091257.1, on the reverse strand, counting down.
CATTCTTTTACAAGTAGTTGACCAGTTTCCCCAGCACCATTTGTTAAAGAGATTGTCTTTAACCCATTGTATATTCTTGCCTCCTTTGTCAAAGATAAGGTGTCCATAGGTGCATGGATTTATCTCTGGGCTTTCTATTTTGTTCCATTGATCTATATTTCTGTCTTTGTGCCAGTACCATACTGTCTTGATGACTGTGGCTTTGTAGTAGAGCCTGAAGTCAGGCAGGTTGATTCCTCCAGTTCCATTCTTCTTTCTCAAGATTGCTTTGGCTATTCCAGGTTTTTTTGTATTTCCATGCAAACTGTGAAATTATTTGTTCTAGCTCTGTGAAAAATACCATTGGTAGCTTGATAGGGATTGCATTGAATCTATAGATTGCTTTGGGTACTATACTCATTTTCACTATATTGATCCTTCCCATCCATGAACATTGTATATTTCTCCATCTATTAGTGTCCTCTTTGATTTCTTTCACCAGTGTTTTATAGTTTTCTATTTATAGGTCTTTAGTTTCTTTAGGTAGATACATTTCTAAGTATTTTATTCTTTTCATTGCAATGGTGAATGGAATTGTTTCCTTAATTTCTCTTTCTATTTTCTCATTATTAGTGTATAGGAATGCAAGGGATTTCTGTGTGTTGATTTTATATCCTGAAACTTTACTATATTCATTGATTAGCTCTAGTAATTTTCTGGTGGAATCTTTAGGGTTTTCTATGTAGAGGATCATGTCATCTGCAAACAGTGAGAGTTTCACTTCTTCTTTTCCAATTTGGATTCCTTTTATTTCTTTTTCTGCTCTGATTGCTGTGGCCAAAACTTCCAAAACTATGTTGAATAGTAGTGGTGAAAGTGGGAACCCTTGTCTTGTTCCTGACATCAGGGGAAATGCTTTCAATTTTTCACCATTGAGGATAATGTTTGCTGTGGGTTTGTCATATATAGCTTTATTATATTGAGGTATGTTCCTTCTATTCTTGCTTTCTGGAGAGTTTTTTTTTTTATCATAAATGGATGCTGAATTTTGTCAAAGGCTTTCTCTGAATCTATTGAGATAATCATTTGGTTTTTATTTTTCAATTTGTTAATGTGGTGTATTACACTGATTGATTTGTAGATATTGAAGAATCCTTGCATCCCTGGGATAAAGCCCACTTGGTCATGGTGTATGATCTAATGTTTTTGGATTCTGATTGCTAGAATTTTGTTAAGGATTTTTGCATCTGTGTTCATCAGTAATATTGGCCTGTAGTTTTCTTCTTCTGTGGCATCTTTGTCAGGTTTTGGTATTAGGGTAATGGTGGCCTCATAGCATGAGTTTGGAAGTTTACCTTCCTCTGCAACTTTCTGGAAGACAAACTCATGTCCATTGAGTCGGTGATGCCATCCAACCATCTCATCCTCTGTAATCCCCTTCTCCTCCTGCCTTCAATCTTTCCCAGCATCAGGGTCTTTTCCAATGAGTCAGTTCTTCACATCAGGTAGCCAAAATATTGGAGCTACAGCATCAGTCCTTCCAATAAATATTCAAAACTTATTTCCTTTAGGATTTACTGGTTTGATTTCCTTACAGTCCAAGGGACTCTCAAGAGTCTTCTCCAATACCACAGTTCAAAAGCATCAATTCTTTGCCACTCAGCTTTCTTTATAGTCCAATTCTCACATCCATACATGACTACTGGAAAAACCATAGCTTTGATTAGACAGACTTTCTTGGCAAAGTAATGTCTCTGCTTTTGAATATGCTGTCTAGGTTGGTCATAGCCTTTCTTCCAAGGAGCAAGTGTTTTAATTTCATGGCTATAGTCACCATCTGCAGTGATTTTAGAGCCCCCGAAATAAAGTCTGCCACTGTTTCCATTGCTTTCCCATCTATTTGCCACGAAGTGATGGGACCAGATGCCATGATCTTCGTTTTCTGAGTGTTGAGTTTTAAGCCAACTTTTTCACCCTCCTCTTTCACTTTCATCAAGAGGCTCTTTAGTTCTTCTTCACTTTCGGCCATAAGGGTGATGTCATCTGCATATCTGAGGTGATTGATATTTCTCCCAGCAATCTTGATTCCAGCTTGTGCTTCATCTATCCCAGCGTTTCTCATGATGTACTCAGCATATAAGTTAAATAAGCCGGGTGACAATATACAGCCTTGACGTACTCCTTTTCCTATTTGGAACCAGTCTGTTGTTCCATGTCCAGTTCTAACTGTTGCTTCTTGACCTACTTACAGATTTCTCAGGAGGTAGGTCAGGTGGTCTGGTATTCCCATCTCTTGAAGACTTTTCCACAGTTTGTTGTGATCCACACAGTCAAAGGCTTTGGTGCACTCAATAAAGCAGAAGTAGATGTTTTTCTAGAACTCTCTTGCTTTTTCAATGATGCAATAGATGTTGGCAATTTGATCTCTAGTTCCTTTGCCTTTTCTAAATCCAGCTTGGACATCTGGTAGTTCACGGTTCACGTACTGTTAAAGCCTGGCTTGGAGAATTTTGAGCATTACTTTGTTAGCATGTGAGATTAATGCAATTGTATGGTAGTTTGAACATGCTTTGGCATTGCCTTTCTTTGGGATTGGAATGAAAACTGACCTTTTTGAGTCCCGTGGCCACTGCTGAGTTTTCCAAGTTTGCTGACATATTGAGTACAACACTTTCACAGCATCATCTTTTAGAATTTGAAATAACTCAACTGGAATTCCATCACCTCCACTGTGTTTGTAGTGATGCTTTCTAAGCCCCACTTGACTTCGCATTCCAAGACATCTGGCTTTAGCTGAGTGATCACACCATTGTGATTATCTGGGTTATGAAGAACTTTTTTGAACAGTTCTTCTGTGTATTCTTGCCACCTCTTCTTAATATCTTCTGCTTCTGTTAGGTCCATACCATTTCTGTCCTTTATTGTGCCCATCTTTGCATGAAATATTCCCTTGGTATCTCTAATTTTCTTGAAGAGATCTCTAGTCTTTCCCATTCTATTGTCTTCCTCTATTTCTTTGCATTGATCACTGAGGAAGGCTTTCTTATCTCTCCTTGTTATTCTTTGGAACTCTGTATTCAAATGAGTACATCTCTCCTTTTCTCCTTTGCCTTTCACTTTTATTCTTTTCACAGCTATTTGTAAGGCCTCCTCAGACAACCATTTTGCCTTTTTGAATTTCTTTTTCTTGGGGATGGTCTTGATCCCTGCCTCCTGTACACTGTCATGAACCTCTATCCATAGTTCTTCAGGCACTCTGTCTATCAGATCTAGTCCCTTAAATCTATTTCTCACTTCCACTGTATAATCGTAAGGGATTTGATTTAGGTCATACCTGAATGGTCTAGTGGTTTTCCCTACTTTATTCAATTTAAGCCTGAATTTGGCAATAAGGATTTCATGACATGAGCCACAGTCAGCTCCCAGTCTTGTTTTTGCTGACTGTATAGAGCTTCTCCATCTTTGCCTGCAAAGAATATGCTGCTGCTGCTGCTGCGTCACTTCAGTCGTGTCCGACTCTGTGCGACCCCATAGACGGCAGCCCACTAGGCTCCCCCGTCCCTGGGATTCTCCAGGCAAGAGTACTGGAGTGGGTTGCCATTGCCTTCTCCAATGCATTAAAGTGAAAAGTGAAAGTGAAAGTGAAGTTGTGTCCAACTCTTAGTGACCCCATGGACTGCAGCCTGCCAGGCTCCTCCATCCATGGGATTTTCCAGGCAAGAATACTGGAGTGGGGTGCCATTGCCTTCTCCATGCAAAAAATATAATCAGTCTGATTTCAGTGTTGATCATCTGGTGATATCCATGCATAGAGTCTTCTCTTGTGTTGTTGGAAGAGCTTAAAATGGGAGCAATTTTCATAGTCAAGTCCTTGGGGGAGGGGAAGTCATTTTATAACCAATTTTTAATTAATAAGATAATGATGGAAAATAGACTTTAAGGAAAAATTAAAAATCATCCGCATAGTTATAGTCACAAGACAGCAGCATTAAGACTGGGAGCTTTGGAATCAGGGAGATGGGTATTCAAATCCTGGCTCCATCACACACCTGCCTTGTGACCCTGGGGAGGACACTACATAAGGATGTCACTTACCTGACCATTTCATTCACCTGAGAGGTCACTTCCCTTCTTTGAGCCAGTTTCTCTCAGTTCAAGGATTGTTATGAAGGTTCGAAGTCAAAATGTATGGAGGTCTTGCTTCTCCAAGTGTGGCCTGCAGGCCAGCAGCATCTTTATCACCTGGAAGCTAAAAATTCAGGCTTTCAGGTCCCATCCAAGCTCCACCGACTCAGAGTCCAAATGCCACAGAGACTCCAGGTGGCATGTCCTAGAACTCAAACAAGTAAATGAGTAAGATACCAAGTGTACACAGGGGTGAGCTTGGGGGTGAGGAGGGGGGCAGGGGGCTGCAGGTGGAGGGTCAGGGGTCAGGGGATAGGAAGGAGAAATGAAGGGGGGGACCAGAGGTTCGGGGTGGGGTGGGGAGGGGCAGGGGGCAGGGAGAGTGGGGTCAGCTGGAGTCAGGATGAGGCCTTGGGCCCTGGGTTTCCTCTGAAGATTGACAGGAACAGGGACAAAGCGGGAATGAGAACAGCCTGCTGGTCTCCAAGGAGGTGACGACAGAGCAGCATTAGAGCTCAGGGAGGGAGCTGAGGGTCTTGTCCAGGGCCCCCTCCCTTCTGCCCATCTGGAGGGGGGGCTGCTCTATGAAATATCCTGGGATGCTGCCACATCCATGGAGTCTGAAGACGCCCCAGAGGCCAAAACATCTCCCTTAACCTCTTCCCTGACTCAGCGGGGGGAGGACCTGGTCCCACCCCCTTCTGGGACTTTCCCTCCAGACACAGCTGCAGGTGGATTCTTGTTTCATCTGAGACAGCATCCCTCAGAGCTCCCAGAAAGGCCATTGATTAAACGCCACCAGGGGCAGCTTAGCCACAGCAGGGCCGGCAGGATTTATGGCCCCAAGTCTTTCACACACACCGCGCAGCCTGGCTCCCTGCCCTGGGGCAAGCCACTCTGGAGCTTAAGAGTAATTAAGAGGAGTGTTTCCTTTTCAAAACCAGCTCCCCTTTCTCTCGGGTGCTGAGGTGGTTCTGCTATAAAAACATCATGAAAACGATGCAAGGTCACGAGACAAAGCAACGGGTGAATCCAGCTTCAGAGAAGGGACACCTGGCGTGAAGCAGGAAGAAAAGCCCGCCTTTGTCTGCCTCCAAATGCAGGGGCGGAAGGAAAAGGAACCACCTCCCAGGCCCCAGCTCCCCTGCAACTCCTTCTGAGTGATGAAAGCCACGGTCAGTGTCCCCAGGACTTAATGAGTCCCGAGCACGCGCCTTCCGCGGGCAGGGGACAAGGAAGGTCCTGAGATGGAGAGTGGAAAAACAAGACAGCATTTCTCCATGGCCCCTTGGAATTTAACAACAGAGGAAAGAACAGGGACTTCCCTAGTGGTACAGTGGATAAGAATCCACCCGCCAATACAGGAGACACGGGATCAACCCCTGGTCTGGCAAGATCCCACATGCCTCGGAGCAACTACAGCCCTGTGCCACAACTACTTAATCTGTGCTGTAAGGCCTGTGAACCACAACTACCGAAGCCCGCACGCCTAGGACCCACGCTCTGCAACAAGAGAAGCCACTGCAATGAGAAGCCCGGGCAACTAGACAGCAGCCCCCACTCGCTGCAACTAGAGAAAGACAGAGCACAGCAACAAAGACCCAGCACAGCCAAAAATAAATAATTTACAAAGCAAACAGCCAAGGGGCCAGGTGCTCCACCAGGGTCAGGAAGTGGACCATCATGCTCTCAACATGGGGGCAAGGTCCTGCCTCTTATAACACGGACCGCTGCCCCAGCGAGCGGATCAGAACCAGAGACCATCTAGGAGATGACACTTTCCAGTTAAATCCTCACGTCCGATTCCTCTTTTCCATATAAAATGAAATACCCATATACCCCAGCTTCCCAGGGGCAGACATCCTCTTTCCTGTCTTTTTTTTTTTTTCCTTAGTAATATGACTTCTTGAGAAAGATCATTTACACTTACTGTGAATTTTATTCATTTATTTGGACCTGTTTTATTCATTGATCCACTGTTTTCTGACTAAATATTTATTGATAACCTTCCCTGAGCAGTAGGAAGAGAGAGAGAGAATGGCAGAGCTGACCTTTGCCCTCAGGAGGCTGCTTTCTAGTAAAGGAGACACACTCACAAGTAAGTAAAATAACAAGATTGACACAGGATGAAACTGCTATGGGCAATAAGCTGAGAGCTGGAGAAGAAGGGAATCGAGGCCAAACTACACAGGGAGGTTGGGGACAGCCTCTCTGGAAAGGTGACGTCTGAGCTGAGAGGAACACGGAAGGTTCTGGCAAGCAGAAGCCATCAGGAGATCATTCCAGGTGAGGAGCACAGCAGGAGGCAGGACTGGGCTGGACAGTGCAAGGAGCAGAGAAGAGGCCAAGGACTGGACTGAATGCCGAGGGGCAATTGGAGGAGTTTACTTTGCCAGCAAAGGTCCGCCTAGTCAAAGTTGTGGTTTTTCCAGTAGTCATGTATGGATGTGAGAGTTGGACCATAAAGAAGGATGAGTGCCAAAGAACTGATGCTTTTAAACTGTGGTGTTGGAGAAGACTCTTGAGAGTCCCTGGGACAACAAGGAGATCCAACCAGTCCATCCTAAAGGAAATCAGTCCTGAATATTCACTGGAAGGACTGATACTGAAGCTGAAACTCCAGTACGTTAGCCACCTGATGCAAAGAGCCAACTCATTAGAAAAGACCCTGATGCTTGGAAAGATTGAAGGCAGGAGGAGAAGGGGACGACAGAGGATGAGATGGTTGGATGGCATCACCGACTCGATGGACATGCATTTGAGCAAGTTCTGGGAGTTGGTGAAGGACAGGGAAGCCTGGCATGCTACAGTCCATGGAGTCATAAAGTCGTAGCGACCGACTGAGCGACCGAACAACAACGCAGGGTGACATGCTACAGCTGATTTCATTACAGAACCACCGTTGACTGGCTGCTGGGTGGAAACCGTGGTGAGGCGATGGGGTCTCCAGAGTGATCGTCGGGTCTCTAAGACGCATGATCTTGAGCAAATTTATCTTCCCTGAGCCTCAGTATCTTCATCTATGGAATAAAAGGATCAAAATCCAGGATTTCATAAGACGCGGCCCATGGTATAACCCAGACCAGAGCATCTGTGTCCTGTAACTATTTAACAAGTGGACTCTAACCTTCCCAGACTCATGCCCACGACCCAGGAGATGAGGCCGGATAACACGCCCTTGGGTGGGCCAAGTCCACAAGCTTGTGTTACACAGTCCCTTTCACCAGTTCATCATTTCATCACAACTGATTGCAATACCTCCCAGGCGTGCCTGAGCACAACGCCATGGCCCTAGGACTTGAGTGCTAATCCACGGCTCACCCAGGAAAGCCAGGCAGCTGATGCATGTGACTTACCTGGAAACAGAGCTGCTATCAAATGAGGCAGTGATGCTGGGAGCAAACACTTATTTTGTTAGTTCAACAGTAATCCAGGAAATGTTCTTAAAGCACTCACATTCACTTTCTAAAGCAATTGCTGGAAGCTGGCTCCAGTGGTCCCACACCCCAGACTGGGTTATTTGAAACCTGACCCCCCACCCCAAGCTTGCCCAGTGACAGCCATTTATCCTTCCAGGTGGAGGTGACGCATGAGTCAGCAGACAGACAAATCCAGGGAGGGGGGCACCCAGGGGGCCTCTGACCCCAGAACCAGCAACTCAGAGGCATGAAAAGTGAACTGAAGGGAGAGGTCATGTGAACCGAGAGACTTTATAGACTTAACCACATGCCTGGTAGCCCTTGTTTGAATCCTGATTCTGGGAAGGCAATAAGAAAACAGCATTTGTGAGAGACTTGAACTTTAGAGGTGATAAAGGTTGTTGCAGGTATGTTAGAAAACACCCACGTGAGGTCTGGGATTTGCTTTAAATACCTTGGCAGAAAGAGGGAAGCGAGCTGGAGAGGGCGAGACAGGGCCTGGTAATTGTTGAATCTGGAGATGGGTAGACGGCGGTTCGTCATACTCTGGTTGAAATACTTGTAACTGTCTAATTGTACTCAGTTTATTATTTGATCACTGTTTACTTGGAAAAGAATTGCACGATATTGCAAAACCAGGAATCTCCTGGTTGCAGACCAGGAATCTCCATTGTCATTTTGGCTCATCCGCACGATAATCCAGGGGGAAGAGGGCATTTCCTACGGATCTGAGCCCTGACTGTACACATTCCCACTGCTTTTGCAGACAGAACTTTCAAATCATGGGCTAAGCCTCACATGCTATGTTAGGATTTTATTTACCATCTGAAGCTAGCAGCTTGCTCATTACAGAAGTCCACCGGCTGCCAGCGATTTTATGCAGACCTGAGCACAACAGGCAGGGCCTGTCACCCCAGCTCTCAAGTGAAGATCCAGGGGTATTTTCAAGCAGAAATAATGGGCTGCAGAAATATGATTTATCTCTGGGATGGCATCCAGGCCAGAGCTACAGGCGGACAACCCCAGTCTCCGTGGCCAGCGGCCTGTCTGCAGAGGGGGGCCAGCGAGGCTTTGCCCGGAGTTGGGGCGACCTGTACCAGGCACAGAAACACACCCTCACAGAGAGTGCAGATGTGGGAAATTTCTGTTGAATTTGAACCACATGCTGGCGAACTGGGAGACTTAGTCCAGGTGGAATGTTCGCAGGATCACGTGGTTTGGGCTCCTTCATTACTCTAGGGCAGAAATCCGTGTTTGCAAAGATGCGAACCATGTACCTTTGATTGAAAACAGCTGCACAAAAATGCAAGCCTTTTTCGCCCATTAATCGGACTGCGACAGGCACTCCCAGGTGTCCACCCAGGGCCCTTCTTTCTCGCTAACAGGACCCTGATGGCCGCGTGCTCCCTCAGCCTTGTTCGGCCCTCAGCCACTGTGCCTGTGACCCCTTTCTAGCTCCGAGGCGGAGGCAGGCGGCTGCAGGGAGAGAGCTTGGCTATTTCTTTTTCCACCTCTTCCTGCTCTCGCTGCCTCCTGCCCTCCTGGCTGGGGGCAGACAGCAGGCTGAAGCGCAATAGCATCTGTAGCAGCAAAGGCGCAAGCCAAGGATGGAGACGGACGTGGAAGGAGCCGGCCCTTGGTGTATCGTGCAGCCCTGCTCCAGCCCTGGACCACCTAACCCCTGCCCAGTTACTCAGAAAGAGGCATAGCCACACAGGGCCAAGCCAGGACCGGTGTCTGTGGAGTCAAGCTGAGTGCAGTCCTGGCTGTAAAGTGGCCACAGCCAGCCCTCAAGAACATACCTTGAGGTCTGCTCCCTATGAACTGTGTTCACAGCAGTTGGAGGCGGGGTGGGGGTGGGGGTCCCCAAACTCCCTTGTCTCAGGATGGAGACAGCGTACAGCCGTCACCTGACACCCAGCAGCCACCTTCCCAGCCATGAATTCTCAGGTCGGCTGAAGCTTTCAGAAATAAACCCAGAATTACGGAAACTACTTCTGCGCCCACCGTCTGAATCCTTCACGACTCTCTGGAAATGTGATCATGTTCCCTTCGTGGAGAGAACGTCTCCTGTGTATCCCTCAGCATCCACTTCCATTTCCTGAATGAACAGAACCTGATCATCATTTGAGAATTCGCTTTCCCTCCTCCATCCCTGTGTTCGGGGTGGGCTGACGCAGGAACCCAGGTCCACGAGCCAGGTCTGGCCAGCAATGGGCCAGGTGAAGGCACCTAAGCTGGCCAGGCAGTGACTTGGGGCTCTTGTGAGTCACCAGGGCACCCGATTTTGTCCCCGGATGTGACCCTGAGCCCGTGTGAGTCAGGAGCTGTGTTGGAGCTGCGCAGGGCAGGTGCAGCCCCCTGGCCCAAGTGGAGCCTGGGGGTTAGGCAGAGCCACGGTTGCGGGGGCGACACTCAGCCGAGTCCAGGGGGTGGCATCTGACACGCAGACCCAGCTCTGCCTGAAGACCAAGCACTGCATACCTGTCTATCGATGCCCTCAGCCTGAGCCACCCAGCCCTTGTCACTGACAGCATCCTGCAGGAAAAGATTCTGTTGGGGGCAGAGACTGCCCTTGCCCTTTGGGAAGCCTCCAAACTGCCCAGAAACCAGGAGAAGACATTGACACCTGCTGAGTTTTGCAGGTGAGACTTGCTCACTGCCAACGTGGGGCCATCTACTTGGCTGAATTATGTGAACTGTCAGGGAACTGTAACTGGAGTTGCCCGTGCCCATTTCCTGCCAGGAGAACACACTTGGCTTCATTTTCAAACCTAAATAATATTATGCCCTGTGTGTGTGCGAATGGAAGGTTTTTGCTTGCAGAGGGAATTGCAGGCACCTTGATTTCTGAGGCTTTGAAAAGGAAGCGAGCAAGTCGGCCCCAGAGCCCCTTGCCGGGAGGTCAGACTCTTATAGCAGCTGCTCCAGAGGCCCCTTCCCACCTCCCAGCATCCAGAGCCCACCCGCATCCCATCCTGGGCCTCTCAGCTCTACCGGTACCCCCACCGAACACTCTGTTCTGGGGATTAAAAAGGCAGCAATGACAGGGCAGCTGTGTTGGCAGAGCTCTGAGGAGTAGGGGTCTCAGGTGACTTTTTGCTAAACTGAAGCCGCAGCCTCCTTGCAGGGACAAAACAAGCTGACAGCCAGAGACAGTCGCCGAGGCGCCAGCAGGAGAGACACAAACGCCCCCGGGACTCGCCTCAAGGACCAGCCAGCACCAACCGCAAGGGCCAGGTCCTGGAGAGTCTGGGGGGGAGTTGCTCCTAACAGCCCCGTTTCTGTTCACAGAATAACTTCCAGTGGCGGCGCCCGGCCACTTCTACAGTTGCTGCTTCTTTGCTTTCTGGGGGCCCCTTGTCCACTTGATGCCTTGGCATGAGGGCCACGTTCTAATTCTAGAACTCAGGGCTTCACAGGCACCAGCGCTGCCAGCCTGGGAGAGCAAGACGCTCCCTAGAGCATCAAGCTCCTGCCCTCTGGGTGGCCTCAACGTGTTCCCCCAGTCCACGTCGCCCCCTTCACCTGCACCCGAAATCTCCGGATCCCTCGTCCACTCACACCCTCCCCTCCCGACTCTTTCCGGGCACTCTAGAAAAAGCCACCCCTTTCTTTGGTTCTCTCTTCTTCCTCCCTGAAATGAGTTGGGTGGGACTTGAGAAATAATAGTAATTTAGAACAACTGTAATGTGGGGGTGAAGGAATCAGGGTGGGGAGCATAAGACTGGTTGTGTGTGTGTGTTTCTGTACACGCGTGTGTGTGCACCCACACACGGAAAGGGAGGAGTCTGGTCTCAGTCAATGTGCTGTAATATTTTTTTCTTATCTTGTGTGAGACGATAACAGAAATGTCGTCAGCAATTACAATGTGGTCACGCATGGAGATTTCATTTGTGGCTTAGAAATAAAATGTAGAGAGAGTCTGTTTGCATCTTCCAGCGCCTAAATTCTCTGCTGGACCCCAAAGAACAAAGGCCACTAGCGGTGGGCATCATGAACAAAGCTCAAAACATGATTTTACACTAGAGTCCAATTGTGGGAAGGGGGGCACCCTAACAAGGACACAGGCCTGGGTGACCCCTCCCTTGGAGTCTGGGATGCGAGCATCTATGGTGAGGAATCCATCTCCTTGAATTAGAATATTGTTCCAGCTGCAGCTTCCTTCTCTCTCACGGAATCTTCTGAGAGTAAGCAGCTCAGGACTGGCATGGCAGTTCTGCAGTGTGGAGGTCCTGGCTGTTCACCATCCCATCCCCCTGGGAAGGACTTAGTCACATGACCACAGCCAGCTGCAAGGGAGCCTGGGAAATGTAGGCTTGATTCTGAACAACTCTGTCCCCAGTTCCCAAAGTCAGACTCTGTTCCTCTTAAAGAAGGGGAAATAGATATTGGGGAACAGCCAGCAGTCTTTGGAACAGAAGCTTCTGACGGGTTGAGCTACAGGAAGCCTGGCCTTGCCCGCATGAGGGGAAAATGAAGTAAATGTCACCCTGCGGAGGGGTTAGCCTTTCCCAGTGGAGTCCAGCTGGGCTCCCCTCCCATGCAAAACATCATTCTGGAACACTCCAAGTGTCCCGTTTCATAGGCAGTGACATCTTTCTCCATCATACCATTATTCACTGCAAAGTCAAAGGATTTCCCCCCGGAGCAATGACGTGGTTTTACAAGGACGACTTTCACAGATTTTATGGCAGGCCAGAGACACGGAGCATCTGTGGATGAACACGAGGGTGAAGTGTGTTCCTCCACCTGGTTTGCACGGAGGTGCAGTCTGCTCCACCCAGAGCCCTGTTGGGGGAGGAAGAACAACATGTAGAGAAGACACAGAATAGAAAGGGGGGAATGCAGCTCTGGGGCCAGGTACCTGGCTTCAGACCCCAGCCCCTCCACCTGCCTGCCTCCTGACATCAGGTGGGTCATCCAGCCTTCCGTGTCCTATCTCCTATCAGGTGTGAGCAGCCATCGTGACCCGTGGCTTCACTCTTGTAGCTCCCTGAGTCGTAAAGCACTTTGCACGTCTCTCTGTCTCTGAGCCTCCCCACAAGTTGTGAGAGATAAGTATTCTGGCACGAGCCCCATCTCACAGAGGAGGGAACCCTGACCCAGAGAGCAGGCATCCCTGTCTCACAGTCAGATTGCCAGTAAACAGCCAGGATGGGATGTGAGCCCAGGACCTCGGATGTCAGGCTCCCCTGCTGAGTTGTCCCCAGTCACGTGTCAGGGGCAGCTAGAGAAGCTGGGCCTGTGGGGCTTAGGACAGGCAAGTCCCTGCCTCCTTGGAGCTCAAGTGGGGATGGAGAGAGAGATGAAACCCAGGAAACGTGTCCTCAAGATTCTTTCAGATGGTGGTGGGTGGTACCCAGAAGAGAAAACAGGGTACCATGCTAGGAAATGCCTGGATGGAGGGGGCAGCTGTGGGCAGCGCAGTCAGGGGTGGGCTCTAGAGGAGGTGATGCTGCCAAAACCCAGAAGGTGAAATGGGACAGCCGTGAAGAGCTGGGGGAGAGCATTCCAGCAGGATGAGTGGCTGGGACAAGGGCCCTGGGTGGGGATGAACCTGGTGTGTGCGTGCCACTGAGGGAAGGTCAGTGAGTCCAGGAGGACGGGTGGACAGGCCCCTACTCGACCCCAGGGCCTGCACTTCGGGAAGCATCTCTGTGTCTCCAAGCATCTTTTCAGGGCAGGGAGCCCTCCCAAGTGGGGCAGGAAGGGCTCACTGTGTGACGGGGAGAGAGTGAGGAATGATGCGGACAATGCATCTCTGATGAACCTGGGGGAAGCCCAGGGCTGCCTAAGCCGCCTGCCTCAGCCCAGGCTGGTTTTCCTCACCAGGCCTCTGCTGTCTGGTTGGGGCATCTCAGAATGCAGAGCCGGAAGTGTGACTGTCACTTCAAACAGCTGACCCAGGTGACACTCAACCTGTGACCGGCTTCCCTGGGCCAAGGCAGCAACATTGACGAGGGGATCCCTCCCCTTCAGTCCCCTCTAGGTTCGGCCCTTGCAAAACGAGGCTGTAGGAGACTCCTGTTCTGTTTGGCTTTTATACTTTAAACAAGACACAAAGGCAGAACATATACATATGCATAATTATAACATGTGGATTTGTTTAACTTTATCCCTGCAATTTCTCAAGTGTTCTTGCAATTAAAGAGCATCATTGTGTAATGAGACACACTTTGGGGAAAACAATGTAACTACTACTTACAAGAAGGAAAGGCATCTTTAACTCAGCTATTCACATGCCTGAGTGTCATGTTGCGTCTCTGCGTACTAATCGTGTCTTTCTTTTCTGCATTCTGACGCCTTAATATCTTGGAACCTGGTTGTGCCGGTGGGGGCGGGGGCGGGGGGGCTTTCTCTCTCAGAAGTAGCCAATTCAAAAGACAATTAAAAAAAAAAAAAGCCTCACCTATGTGTGTGTTTTCTCATGTAAACCAATCAATCCAACCACCCCCTTCATCAGGCTTTCTCACTCCAGGCCACTATCCACCTGCCCTAATCACCCCAAGGCCGCCTACCAGACAGCTAGGAAGAGCCTGTCTGCCCCAGGGCCCACTGAAACTGTTAACACTTCACCAGCCCTAAGCCTGCTTTCCCTGCCTTGCCTGTTTCTTCCACAGGAACCACAATACTCTGCCACGTTCTGCCCCCTCGCTCTGCCTCCTGACTGACCCTGGTGCTTCCCCACGGGGTCCTGCAGGGCAGGCCATGCCTGCTCTTTCTGTGGATCTGAGTCTTCTTTTGTGACAGTCATTTCTGTATCTACCTGATTAAAATAAATCCCAGCCACCTGGCAGTAAAGTCTCTGTACTTCCCATGGGTGGGCACACCCGTAACAGCACCACCAGGCTCACTAGTCCCCTTGTATGTTTAGACAACATGTCACTTTGCATCACAAAGACGCCCAGTGATGTCAGAGGCGCCCCGATCACAGTGCAGGCACTGGGCCTGGTATCCAAGAGTCCTTGGCTGCTGCTAAGACACCACTCCCGCTGTGAGAACTGGTGGCCGTATTGGAGCCTCCAGCTGAAGGGAACTAAATTACATCTAGAATGACCCACATTGTGCTGCAGCCAATGACCCAGTTAACCTCTGGTTCATTTGCTGCTTCTCGGTGTCCTGGGAACGGGTGGTGTTTACTCAGGTCGGGACAAACCTTCATTACCCGGTGTTACCCGGCCAGCACACTGGCTGTCCTGGGCCCAGCGCTTTAATAGAACCAGCGATGGGCCAGGGCCCCGCGGAAGCTGCAGAATAAGAATGAGTCCTTTTCTTTACCCTCTCTCCTCCGCCCTGATTTACAAGACTAAGCTTTTTTTGCCTTTTTAAAAAATGTTTATTTGTTTCTTGATTGCTGTTCTGTCTCCTATGAAAGAAAGAATTTGTTAACCAGGCGGTGCTGTAAATCTGGCACAAGCTCAGGTGTGCACCTCTCACCAAGAAGAGCCAGGCAGCCCTGCCCTGATCAGTAGGTACCATGTCAGGAGTGTCTACATGGCCCAGGGATGTGGGGTAAAAATTACACTGGTCTCCAGAGAATTCATTTAAGAGTGGGTGTCGATCCTTGCAAAGGATGGGTAGATGAGAGAGAACCCCTTCATTATAAAATCTGACACAAGCTAACGAATAGCTCAAAACCATTTCTAATTGAGGCTGCAGTTTCCCTGGGGAAAGAGAAGACATTGTTGATTCTGTTCAGACGTGTGGTTCCCAACTGGATCAGAGCCACGGCCTGATTTTTAAAACAAATGTTTTATAATTTCCCCTTTTTCTCAACTCGGAATGAGATTCACAGATAATATAACCTACCTACATGCATATATTTTCATCAATGTTAGATCCCTACTATAATATAAAGGGAAAAGGAAAGAAATTCACAGTAAAATAAAACATTTTGGCATGTAAATGTTCTGGCATAACTCAGCTAGAAGATGTAATAAAGTCATCAGCTGCTTGGGCCTGGATATAGAATCCCAGTGAATGAAGCTACAAACACAGAGCCGGGACAGCTGGTCTGTTTGTGGCGATTCAGGTGCCAAGGAGGCTTGGCCATGAGCATCTCGAGTTTCAAACCAGTGACCAACCCTCTGTGAGCCCTAAATGAAACAAATATTGAATGCCAGAGTCTTCCCTTACTTAACAGCATGGCTTCATTCCAGAAAAACTCAGTATACTTCAAAACAAATTAAAAAAAAAACAAAACACTTTTCTGTGTCTATCAAATGGAATTTGATTCAGATCAGGTCCTTTGAAGGAGACTCTTAACCTACATGAACATTCAGTGGGGCTTCTAAAGTCAGTGCCAATGCATGAAGAACAAGTAGAGGTGGGCACAGGGGATGGTCCCAGAATGAGTCCCTAAGGCAGGCGTCTGTCTCTCACTTTCAGGCCAGGAAATGAATCCAGAGAGGAGGAAAAACTCATCCAAGTTCTCATAGCCAGAGAAGGGCAAGACGGGGCCTTAAATGGAATGCTATTAGAATAGACGGCTAATTCTACTACCTCCAGCGTAAGCTCCTGTCTTTTCAGTCACACCCCTTGCCCCAAACTGCAGCAGTCCAGCAAACCCTGCAACCCCCGGCAGGATACTGACAGACTCCCTCTCTGCCTCTTATCTGAATCTGAAGAGGGGGACCGGACAGACTGCCTTTGATGCTGATCAGGGTTCTTGGCCTTCCCCAGTCAATCTGAAAATATCACAGTCTGAAAATCTCATCTATCCATTTGTTATCTCTTGCCATCTTGTCCTCTTGCCATGAGGACAGGAACCTCATCTGTCCCGTCCAGTGCTTTATCCCCACCAGCCAGCACAGTGCCTGGTATTGTTGGATCCTAACAGATGTTTCTTGAACGACTAAGGGAAAGTGAGTGTGATCAGTTGCGGGCAGCCTGCCTTGTTTACCTGGTTTCCAGGTGCCCACTCCAAAGCACATCCCTTATTAACCATCTGCCTTTCTGGCCCTTAGGCACCTCTGTACCATCTATGAGTCAGGGCAGTTCATTGAAAAGGACAGAACTCACAACAGTACATTTAAGCTGAAAAGGAATTTACTAAAACTTAGTGGGTGACTAGAAGATTTCCTAGAAGGGACAGATAATCAGACTGAGAGGCTCCATGGAACATAGAACTTGGCCTAACATCTTTCCTCAGAGCTCTTCACAGGAAGATACCTCTGGTACCCTAGGCACAGACTCCATGGCTACCATTATTCACAGCCCTAATATAAGCTCCTCCCACTCTGGGCCATCCCCAGAATTGCCTTCACAAGATTTCGATTTCTTAAGGTGACATGACTCCAATTCAAAATGTACATAAATCTTTGAGATTAGTTGTTTGTCAGTTGCTTCATATGCTATTATTTTCTCCCATTCAGAAGGCTGTCTTTTCACCTTGCTTATATTTTCCTTTGTTGTGCAGAAGCTTTTAATTTTAATTAGATCCCATTTGTTTATTTTTGCTTTTATTTCCAGAATTCTGGGAGGTGGATTATAGAGGATCCTGCTGTGATTTATGTCGGAGAGTGTTTTGCCTGTGTTCTCCTCTAGGAGTTTTATAGTTTCTGGTCTTAAGTTTAGATCTTTAATCCATGTTGAGTTTATTTTTGTGTGTGGTGTTAGAAAGTGATCTAGTTTCATTCTTTTACAAGTGGTTGACCAGTTTCCCAGCACCACTTGTTAAAGAGATTGTCTTTACTCCATTGTATATTCTTGCCTCCTTTGTCAAAGATAAGGTGTCCATATGTGTGTGGATTTATCTCTGGGCTTTCTATTTTGTTCCATTGATCTGTATTTCTGTCTTTGTGCCAGTACCATACTGTCTTGATGACTGTGGCTTTGTAGTAGAGCCTGAAGTCAGGCAAGTTGATTCCTCCAGTTCCATTCTTCTTTCTCAAGATTGCTTTGGCTATTCGAGGTTTTTTTGTATTTCCATACAAATCTTGAAAAATGTACAAGAAACTTATGCAGCTCAAGTCCAGAAAAATAAACGACCCAATCAAAAAATGGGCCAAAGAACTAAACAGACATTTCTCCAAAGAAGACATACAGATGGCTAACAAACACATGAAAAGATGCTCAACATCACTCATTATTAGAGAAATGCAAATCAAGACCACAATGAGGTACCACTTCACACCAGTCAGAATGGCTGCAATCCAAAAGTCTACAAGCAATAAATGCTGGAGAGGGTGTGGAGAAAAGGGAACCCTCTTACACTGTTGGTGGGAATGCAAACTAGTACAGCCACTATGGAGAACAGTGTGGAGATTCCTTAAAAAATTGCAAATAGAACTGCCTTATGACCCAGCAATCCCACAGCTGGGCATACACACCGAGGAAACCAGAATAGAAAGAGACACATGTACCCCAATGTTCATTGCAGCACTGTTTATAATAGCCAGGACATGGAAACAACCTAGATGTCTATCAGCAGATGAATGGATAAGAAAGCTGTGGTACATATACACAATGGAGTATTACTCAGCCATTACAAAGAATACATTTAAATCAGTTCTAATGAGATGGATGAAACTGGAGCCGATTATACAGAGTGAAGTAAGCCAGAAAGAAAAACACCAATACAGTATACTAACACATATATATGGAATTTAGAAAGATGGTAATGATGACCCTGTATGCGAGACAGCAAAAGAGACAGATGTGTAGAGCAGACTTTCGGACTCTGAGGGAGAGGGAGAGGGTGAGATGATTTAGGAGAATGGCATTGAAACATGTATACTATCATGTAAGAAACTAATCACCAGTCTATGTTAGATGCAGGATACAGGATGCTTGGGGCTGGTACACGGGGATGATCCAGAGAGATGATATGAGGTGGGAGGTGGGAGGGGGGTTCATGTTTGGGAACTCATGTACACCCGTGGTGGATTCATGTCAATGTATGGCAAAACCAATGCAGTATTGTAGAGTAAAATAAAGTAAAAATAAAAATTTAAAAAAACAAAATGTACATAAATCAATGCAGATGATGAGTGCATCAGCATTGCCCTCACCCTAGCTGCAAGGGAGTCTGGATAGCTGTGTAATTGGAGTCACAATAAGAGGCAGCAATTTATAAGGGGTAAAGTTTGTCAAACACAGGAAAGTTGCTCACAGGTTCTATGTGTCAGAACAAAGTACAAATACCCATTAAATTCCAGGCAGGTGGCCATGGCCGAGCCATTTTCCCCTTTAAGTGGCTGGCTCTTACCAAGCCAGAAGGTTGCAGTAAATCATCCTCTGCTTATCCATCTCTTCTGCGGTGACAGACTGTGCTGTAACCACTTCCCCCAAAGCCCTGTGTCTCTTTAGCCTCTTTTCTTTGAGGTAACAAGGAGAAAGTCAAATTGTTGTCAGCATAGCTCTGATCACTCCTTAGGCTTGTCCAGCTGGAAGCCAACCTCAGGGTCAATGTGGTTGTGCCTGAAAGTTTTATATGCTGAACATCAGGCATAGACACAGCCTGGGATCATGGAGTCCACTCTAGTTCGTACATATAAAGGGGGAAAAACGGGCAGAGAAAGAGCTGCCCTAGTGTCTCCATGGAACTTTCGATCCCTTCCTTTCTTCCTTCTATAACAAATCATTTCTGAGTGTCTGTCATGTGCCCAGCATCTTGCTAGAAGTTGGACATATGCTGCTGAGGAAAAAAATAGCATGGTCCCTATTTGGGGCATGTCATCTGAGGTAGAGGTGGGGAGGGCGGATGTTAACGAAGCAGCCATGCAAACAAGCATAACCTGTTTGCTTATGTTTAAGCTAAGACAAGCATACCCTTTTAAAGTCAGGAAAATCATGTTACTCGCCTGCTTGGAGGAGCCTTCTGACATCTACCTATGTAGGGAGAGCCTAGGGGAGCATGGAACCTTGATTTTCATAATCCAGCACATCATCTGCTTTATTCTGCCAGTGCTGGGCTTCTCGCTTCCCAGTTGGCTCAATGGTAAGCCATCCTTCCTTCACCTCCTCACAGTGCAGAAGACTCAAGAGACATAGGTCTGATCCCTGAGTCAGGAAGATCCCCTAGAGGAGGGAATGGCAGCCCACTCCAGTATTCTTGCCTGGGAAATCTCATGGACAGAAGAGCCTGGCAAGCTGCAGTCTGTGGGTCTCCGAGAGTCAGACACGACTCAGCTAGGAAGCAAGTGCACTGAGCTTTTCAGCTTCAACGTGTGCGGTAGACAGGCTGCAAGTAGATCCAGGCCCCTTCTCTTACCAGCTTGGTGACAAACAGCAGAACACTTCACCATTCTGGGCCTCAGTGTCTTCATCTGCAAAATGGGGCTGAAACCATCCTCCCCACCAAGGGCTATTGCGAGAATTAAACGAGATGACACCTATGGGTGCCGAGAGCCAGGCCTGGCACATGATAGGTGCTCGACACCTGCCGGCTGATATAATGATTGCCCCAAGCCTAAGCAGACCCCTCCTGACTACCCTGCTGCCCTCCTTGAAGGAGAGTCACGCTGGTGTCATTGTTTCACAGCATCCTGGCTCCAAGGGCCCTGTGAACCATCACAGCTGGAGACTTGCAGCCTTGGTCTCACTGCTTTGGGCTGACGTGACCCAACATCTCAGGATTTTATTCTTTCCTTTGCCTGTTCCTTTCCTGTGAGGATCAACAGTAAGATAACAGCTGCACCTGGATCTTGTGTTTTCCCGATTTTAATAATGCACAGGATATTGGGTGGCTTAGGGACGCGGCATCAGAGGGCGAGCTGTCACCGTGTGGACAGACCAGGTGGAAGACAGAAGGGTCAAGGGCAGGAAAGAGAAGGACCCTCCAGGATGGGAACAGGATAACTTGATAGGCTCCAAGGGCCCAAATTAAATTAAATTCTGCGAGTGCTTTCTCCTTGTCAGCAGTTCCCAGTAAGAGGAGGCACGGGCACCTCCCAGCAGTGATTTAGAAACAAAGGATTCGGCCCCTTGTTTTCCCTTTGGGGACAGAGTGTCCCCCCATGGGGGCTGCGAGCCTGACCCGGCCCCACCGCCTCCCAGCCTGACTCTGCGTCTATTCCTCGAGATGCACCCGGGGGACGTCCCCTCCCCAGACTCTGTCCTTGCTACCCGCCCGGCCCCATCTCCACGTGCCAGCCTTTGCCTCCACTCCAGGCCTCAGCCATCACAGTGGGTCAGAGGGACACAGTGTCTTCAGGGCCTCACATTTCTGCCCCCACCCTCTGCTGGTTCACCAACCTGTTGTCTTTCCTCGAAGCCCTGTCACCAGCTGGAAAGGTCTTACTCATCTGTTCACCATATTTGGGGTGAATACGCTGTAAGTTCATGAAAGCAGGGACCTCATATTTCCTGTTCACCTCTCTCCCAGATAACTAAACTGTGCCAGGGACATAATGCAAGTGGTCAGCAGATCTTTGTTGGGTGACTGAGTGAATGAATGAATGACCTGATCACTGTCTAAAGAGGTTTGGTCTTTCCTTACCAAGTGAGTCAGGCAAAAATCCACAGCCTGGGTGCTCAGTGATCATCTCGTGACCCCCTGAACACAAGTCAGACCTTTGGCTCTTGCCTCCTTTCCATGCCTGCCTCCCTTCCTGGCTAGACTTGGAGCTCCATAAGGACTGGGATGTACTTTGTGCTTCTCTGCATCCTCCCCAATGCCTTGCACCTGGCCAGCTCTTGAAAGATGCCTCACAATTGGACTGAACTGGGTTGGAGAGGAACATGGGAAGTTGAGGCATCATTTAAAAAGCCTGGCCACCTTCCCAGACGTCATACTGGTTCATCAGTAGTGGCTCTGTGGTCTTCGTAGACATGGCATGGACTCTTTCCTCCTCCCAAATGCTGTTCCGTCTCAGCCCCGCCTCTCCTGGTGAATTCCTCCTCATCCCTCTGCGTTTGTCAGTTCTTCCGTGATACCTTCTCGGATTTCTTCCTCCTTGTTCTTCAGCCCCAAAGTTAATGCCTCCACCTCTGTCATAGCACACATCCCAGTTTATTGCAATTTTCATTGCCGTGTCCATCTCCACCACTTCAGTACGCAGTATGCTGTGAGTCCATGAGTCCTTTAAAATTAATTCTGATCATCTATTCATGTTTTTTTGGGGGGGTGGGGTGGGGTGGCGGGGAGCTTCCCAGGTGGTGTAGTGGTAAAGAATCTGCCCACCGATACAGAAGACGCATGAGACATAGGTTCAATTCCTAGGTCAGGAAGATCCCCTGGAGTAAGAAATGGCAACCCTTTCTAGTATTTTTGCCTAGAAGATTCCACGGACAGAGGAGCCCAGCAGTCCATGGGGTTGCAAAGAGTCAGACATGACTGAGCACGCACGCGGACACACACACTCATTTCTTAGTGCCTAACTCCGTCTCTGTCAAATGGTGAACCCCTCCCCGACAAATATTGATTTTTTTTTTAATCAAATAATCGAAGTAACCAGAAGATGTGGTAGGAGGACATCTAAGAACTAGACAGAGAGATACATGTACCATGTTTAATCCCCATGCCCCTTCTGGAAGATGGCAGCTCCGTGACACAGGGCTTCTGTTGTCTTCCCTGATCTGGTCCCCTGGCTCAGTGTAAAACCTCATACCCAGAGGCTGAAAAAGCATGTGTGGGCTGCACGAAGGCAATGAGGCTGCTGGGGAAAGAGGGACTGACTCTCATGACCATCCCAAAAGGCTCAAAGAGGATATGAATCTAAGGCTGGCGATTTAAAGAAAAAAGTGGACTCGTGGTAAAATAAACACTAGCTGAGGACCATGTGCCAAGGTCTATCCTAGGCACTGGAGCTACAGCAGTGAACAAGAGAAAATTCCTGCTTTTTGGACCTGACCTATGGGCGGGAAGAATGACAAGAACCAATTAAAAAAAAAAAAAAAAGAAATAGAAATGCAATATAATGTCAAGAAGTGAAAAATGTTATGGGGGAAATAAAGTGGAATAAGAAGATGGAGAGGGATGGAGACATTGTTTTTCAATGGGTGGCCGGGCTCACAAGGGAGAGGATGTTAGAGAAGAGACCCGAATGAATGAGGAGGCAGGGCATGTGGTTGAGGGGCACGAAGGAGCAGGGAGGAGAAGCAGATGAAGCCCAAGAGGTGTGTCGGGGCAGAGACAGGCGCACACACACAATATATGGGAATTAATGCCTCAGTTACACACTCTTCTGCATTCAGATTACACTTTGGGTTTTGGTATTTTTTAGTGTCTGAATCTTTGACAGCAATTATTACTATTCTAGTATCATAAAGCCCTCCGGAAAAGTGCTTTATAGAGAGACACTATTCTCTGTATTGGAAGTAGGTCCCGCATTAATGAGGGCCTAAAGATTTTAAGGAGATCTCACCCTGACCTCCTGATCTGTTGGCACGACCCTAATTCATCAGGGTGGCGCTAGTGGTAAAGAACCTGCCTGCCCATGCAGGAGGCATAAGAGACCTAGCTTCGATCCCCCGCTCAGGAAGATCCCCTGGAAGAGGGCATGGCAACCCACTCCAATATTCTTGCCTGGGGAATCCCACAGACAGAAGAGCCCGGTGGGCTATAGTCCATAGGGTCAACAAAGAGTCGGACACGACTAAAGCGAATTAGCTTGCATGCATGCAGTTTGTCAGGATGCTGATTTTAAAGAGCAGAGCACAGACGTGTCCATGCTGGGGACACAGTCCAGAAGTGTATCCTGGATGAACCTTCCCCTGTCCACTCTTCACCTTGGGTGATGATTTTCTGCCTCTTCCTCTTAAATGGGCCAGGGCTATAAAAATGAGCACTGAGAACATCAAAGGGAGGGTTCCTGCCAATCCAAGTAACCCGACCAGATTACCGGGAAAATAGGAGACTCTCCTTGTCCCCTGCGGTCCACGTGGAAGGAATCAGGGTTACAAAGGGACCCGCAGAAGCACGCCAGTAAGACCGTGGTCTTTTCTGCATATGAGCTTAACTCTGTCAGGCCCTGGCGGGTTTGGTTTTGTTCGAGGTTTAACAAGATTTCAGACTTTGGGGGTGGTCTCTTTGGATTTTCTCCTTCTTTTTCCTTTTGATGCTTAAAAATACCCCATGACACCAAAGAAACAACCGTGGCTGAGAAGATTGGAATTATACAGGATGTAATTCCCTTTCACATACATAGTGGCTCATCTCAGGAGTTGTGATTTTCTTCACATAAGAAGCAAAAAGCTGAGGGTTTGGCGTGCTGCGATTCATGGGGTCTCAAAGAGTCAGACACGACTGAGCGACTGAACGGAACTGAACTGAACTGAAAAATGACTCTGAATATAGTGTGATCTCAAGGACACCACCTGAGGTTGGGGTTTCAGATCCAAAACACCCAAAGTGGGACATTTGTAAAGTGGGGGCCACATAGTGTTCAGACAACTAACACACCACAAGGCCGCAAGGGAGAGGTGAGAGAAAATGGGCTAAGACTCTTTAGGGGTGTGTGTGTGTGTGTGTGTGTGTGTGTGTGTGTGTGTGAATGCAGTAACTCACAACACATATAGTATGAGGAGTTTGAAAGTTAAGAAGTTAACCTTTGGTTGCACAATGTTTGGGATTGTTAAAGAACATTTTTAAAAAATAGGTAAAATCATAAATGTCCTACAACACGAAGTGAATATGTCAGTTTTCATTTAACTCAGGTAAAAGGGAACCAGAAATGTTTCAAAACCAGTTCAAAGGAAAAGCCAAAATGTAGACACATTCCTAGTCTATTGTTAGGAACGCTGAAATGAAGCTGATGAACGGATGCAAAGCTGGCTTCTTCCGTAACAGGGGACGGGAGTCTGTAAACCCCCACTGGACATAATGTGTGTTTCTATGGAATTGCTTGCATTATTATCAATTTGCTATAGGTTAACTAGTATCTTTACAGGATCATAAAACGGCCTAGTCAAAGCCAATGGAAGGCAAAAACAACATGGGCTGATGAGGTAGTCAAGAGAATCTCTAAATTTCAAAATCTTTTCCAACTTTTTCTTACAGAGGACAGTGACATTTAGTGAACAGGAGTCCAGGGATGCTTCAAGACCTGACACAAGCAAGATAGTCCCACTGTGTCCCCCATGACTTTTAAATGTCCCTCTGGATATTTCTGCAAGTAAAAGTTCTGCAAATAATTACTGGCAACTCAAACCCAGCTCCATAGGACGCAAAGTATTTGTTGCCTCTGTTAACATACATTGAACAGTTTTGACTCCAGTGTCCACCCCACATCTGTTGTTTCATTTCCCTTACTTCTTGTACAGTTTGGCTTGTGATTTATTATCCTTGAATTTTGCATAAGTCTATTATTTTGTTATTTTTACTGTAAGCAATATTCTACAAGTTAGTTTTCTTTTCTCCTTGATGTTACAGCTTGGACAATATTCTGATTTTTTTAGGTATGTGTATGTTATTCATCAATTTCATTTCAGGACTATAAGGCAACAGGAACGTGGCTCAGTCACTAAGACCTGTCCGTCTCTTTGAGACCCCATAGGCAGCAGTCCACCAGGCTCCTCTGTCCATGGGCTTATCCTGGCAAGAACACTGGTGTGGGTTGCCATTACCTTCTCCAGGGGATCTTCCAACTCAGGGATCAAACCTGTATCTCCTGTGACTTCTGCTTGACAAGCAAATTCTTTACCACTGAACCCCATATGTAAGGCAACATTAGACAATATTGGTCATGAAAGGAGGGTGCTGAGTTAGTTGGTTGGGTTGAGAACCACTGTTTCCCAGGGAATATTGCCATGGGATTTCCCTTTCTCAGATAGCAATTCTCTACAGGGGAACAAAGCCTTCTCCACTGTATAGAGTCTAGAGGACCAGCCCATCAGGGAGGGATAGGCACTGACCCCTGGACAATCTGCCATCTCTTCTCAGAAGCCATGTTTGGAAACCAAGTCTCAAGCAGTGTAACCACAACATCCAAAGCACTTGAAACAGGCTTACCCTGGCAATGAGAGTCGGTTCCTATTTTCTTGGGCTCCAAAATCACTATAGATAGTGACTGCAGCCATGAACTTAGAAGACGCTTGCTCCTTAGAAGAAAACCTGTGACCAACATAGACAGCATATTAAAAAGCAGAGACATTACTTTACCAACAAAGGCCCATCAAGTCAAAGCTATGGTTTTTCCAGTATCATGTGTGGATGTGAGAGCTGGACCATAAAGAAGGCTGAGTGCCGAAGAATTGGTGCTTTTGAACTGTGGCGTTGAAGACTCTTAAGAGTCCCTGGAACAGCAAGGAGATCAAACCAGTCAATCCTAAAGGAAATCAATCCTGAATATACACCAGAAGGACTGACGTTGAAGCTGAAACTCCAATACTTCGGCCACCTGATACGAAGAACGGACTCATTTGAAAAGACACTGATCCTGGGAAAGATTCAGGGCAGGAGGAGAAGGGGACGATAGAGGATGAGATGGCTGGATGGCATCACCGACTTGATGGACATGAGTCTGAGTAGACTCCGGGAGTTGGTGATGGCCAGGGAGGCCTGTGTGCTGCAGTCATGGGGTTGCAAAGGCTGATGGCGGCACCCTTCAAGGGGCACACATAACCTGTGGGTGTCAGGGGTGGCTTCATTCCCAAGGTAATTCTCCTGTGAGATGCCCCCAACTTGTCCCTCCCAGGAATGAGCATCTCCGTCAAGCCTCTCCTGGGACAGAGTCACCAAGTCCTGGTCACTTAGATGAGTAATGTCCTCGGTTTGGGACTGAGTTGTTCACGTCTATGTACTTGATCTCCATCTCCTCCAAACTGGACTCAAACTTCCCAAGCTGAACTTGAGTGAGTGGAGTTTTCGGTTCCTCAACCAAATTTTGACTGAGGGTTCATGGGCAGAGAGAGGAAAGAGACCCTTTAAATGTTAGTAAATTAAACTGTACATGATTTTTCAAATTACCAAAAGTACAACTGTCCTTGGTGCCACCTCCTGACTTTCAATCTGCATCCAGGATCAACCACTTTGGATGGTTTCTGAACTTCGATACTTCTGAAAGCAAGACATCTCATTAACAATGTGGCCCTTATCCGCATTGTCCCATGCAACAGTAGTAGGTCCCTTTTTATACCTGAGTAGTATTTCATTGCAGGAATATTCTGCCCTTTGTTTACTCATTCACCTGCCAATGGACACTTGGGGTGTTTCCCTTGGGCTGTTATGAATCCAGCTGCCATGATTGTTCTGGTTCACATCTTTCTGCGCTTTCATTTCTCTTGTACCATACGTGGGAGTAGAGTTACTGTGTCAGGGAACAGATATATGTATAATTTTTTAAAACTTCCAAAGAGCTCGTCAAAGGGGTTGTACCATTTTACACCCCTGCCAGCAGTGTCTGAGAGTGCCTTCTGCTTCACATCCTCGTTTTGTCAGCCTTCAACATCGGTGCCAGCCTCCTGCTCAACATCGGAAGGACAGAGCACTCAGCAGCCCCACCCCACCACCAGCAGCAGAGTTTTCTCTTCTTCTGTAGAAGTAGGAAAGATGGAGTTTGAGAGGAAACTGCATGGATTTGAAGCTCAGCTCTACTCCTTACTAGCTACGGGCACTTGGATAAGTTTTGCATTTCTCTGTGTCTCTGTTTCTGCTATAAATGGGATAATAAGAGTACTTATCCCATAACATTGTTGAGAGCACCAATTTCAAGAACGTCTTATACGCAGTAAACAATACATGTGAGCTATTGTTTTCCTGTTGGGGCTTATCCTTTTCATTTTTAGCAATACTTGAACATCTTTATTTCTTTGTCCAGCTGGGAAAAGTGTCTCATGACTCCTCACTTTGTAAGACAGTGCTTGTAGAAAATACATAAATGCCTTCTATTTGCTGAGCAGTGTTTGGGAAGCACCATACACAAGTTGAGTCGATGATGGTGGCGTCATCAATTCAATAGACATGAGTCGGAGCTAACTCTGCGAGATGGTGAAGGACAGGGAAGCCTGATGTGTTGCAGTCCATGGGGTTGCAAAGAGTCAGACACGACTGAGCAACAGCAATATAAAATTTATCACAATCTTCACATCAAATTTCTGAATCAGGTATTATTAACTATGCTCAGGTTGCCGCTGCTGCTGCTAAGTCGCTTCAGTTGTGTCCGACTCTGTGCGACCCCATAGATGGCACCCCATCAGGTTCCTCCATCCCTGGGATTCTCCAGGCAAGAACACTGGAGTGGGTTGCCATTTCCTTCTCCAATGCATGAAAGTTTAAAGTGAAAGGGAAGTCGCTCTGTCATGCCCGACTCTTAGTGACCCCACGGACTGCAGCCCACCAGGCTCCTCCGTCCATGGGAGTTTCCAGGCAAGAGTACTGGAGTGGGTTGCCAATGCCTTCTTATGCTCAGGTTAGAGATAGGTAAACTGAAGAGCAGAGAAATAAGATAACCCACCCAAGGTCCACAGCCCAGGGGTGGCAGAGTAGGGGTTAGGACATGAGCATGTGGGTACCAGGTCCATGCGCCACTGACCCCCTCGCCCTGCCCCGGACCCTGCTCTTCCCACAGGTTCTCATTGCCCTCATGCACTCCCCAGAGCTTTGGCATCCATCCTTGTCTCAGAACACGAGGCACATGCTGTCAACATTTAAGGGAAACTGAAATTATTTTGGAATTTAAGACACCATCCAGAGGGAGGAAGGGGTATTTGAAGGTGTTCTTCCTGGTTTGTTCAAACAGTTGTTCTTCGACCCCAGTTTCTGACACAGAGCTCCTAAATCCCTTGGAATTTCCTGATTCCAAGGTGATACAAGTGTCTTTTGTTCTAACATGGTGACTCTTGGTGGCTCCTACAAAGTTCCTAAAGGGGACCTCAGTTCGGTTCAGTTGCTCAGTCGTGTCCGACTCTTTGAGACCCCATGAATCACAGCACGCTGGGCCTCCCTGTCCATCACCATCTCCCTGAGTTCACTCAGATTCACGTCCATCAAGTCCGTGATGCCATCCAGCCATCTCATCCTCGGTCGTCCCCTTCTCCTCCTGCCCCCAATCCCTCTCAGCATCAGAGTCTTTTCCAATGAGTCAGCTCTTCTCATGAGGTGGCCAAAGTACTGGAGCTTCAGCTTTAGCATCATTCCTTCCAAAGAAATCCCAGGGCTGATCTCCTTCAGAATGAACCGGTTGGATCTCCTTGCAGTCCAAGGGACTCTCAAGAGTCTTCTCCAACACCACAGTTCAAAAGCATCAATTCTTTGGCACTCAGCCTTCTTCACAGTCCAACTCTCACATCCATACATGACCACAGGAAAAACCATAGCCTTGACTAGACGGACCTTAGTCGGCAAAGTAATGTCTCTGCTTTTGAATATACTATCTAGGTTGATCATAACTTTTCTTCCAAGGAGTAAGTGTCTTTTAATTTCATGGCTGCAATCACCATCTGCAGTGATTTTGGAGCTCAAAAAAATAAAGTCTGGCACTGTTTCCACTGTTTCCCCATCTATTTCCCATGAAGTGATGGGACCGGATGCCATGATCTTCATTTTCTGAATGTTGAGCTTTAAGCCAACTTTTTTTGCTCTCCTCTTTCACTTTCATCAAGAGGCTGTTTAGCTCCTCTTCACTTTCTGCCATAAGGGTGATGTCATCTGCATATCTGAGGTGATTGATATTTCTCCCAGCAATCTTGATTCCAGCTTGTGTTTCTTCCAGTCCAGCGTTTGTCATGATGTACTCTGCATATAAGTTAAATAAGCAGGGTGACAATATACAGCCTTGACATACTCCTTTTCCTATTTGGAACCAGTCTGTTGTTCCATGTTCAGTTCTAACTGTTGCTTCCTGACCTGCATACAGATTTCTCAAGAGGCAAGTCAGGTGGTCTGGTATTCCCATCTCTTTCAGAATTTTCCACAGTTTCTTGTGATCCACACAGTCAAAGGCTTTGGCATAGTCAATAAAGCAGAAATAGATGTTTTTCTGGAACTCTTGCTTTTTCCATTATCCAGAGGATGTTGGCAGTTTGATCTCTGGTTCCTCTGCCTTTTCTAAAACCAGCTTGAACATCAGGAAGTTCACAGTTGACGTATTGCTGAAGCCTGGCTTGGAGAATTTTGAGCATTACTTTACTAGCATGTGAGATGCGTGCAATTGTGCGGTAGTTTGAGCATTCTTTTGCATTGCCTTTCTTTGGAATTGGAATGAAAACTGACCTTTTCCAGTCCAGTGGCCACTGCTGAGTTTTCCAAATTTGCTGGCATATTGAGTGCAGCACTTTCACAGCATCATCTCTTAGGATTTGAAAGAGCTCAACTAGAATTCCATCACCTCCACTAGCTTTGTTCGTAGTGATGCTTTCTAAGGCCCACTTGACTTCACATTCCAAGATGTCTGGCTCTACGTGAGTGATCACATCATCATGATTATCTGGGTCGTGAAGGTCTTTTCTGTATAGTTCTTCCATGTATTCTTGCCACCTCTTCTTAATATCTTCTGCTTCTGTTAGGTCCATACCATTTCTGTCCGTTATCAAGCCCATCTTTGCATGAAATGTTCCCTTGGTATCTCTAATTTTCTTAAAAGATCTCTAGTCTTTCCCATTCTGTTCTTTTCCTCTATTTCTTTGCATTGATCGCTGAAGAAGGCTTTCTTATCTCTTCTTGCTATTCTTTGGAACTCTGCATTCAGATGCTTATATCTTTCCTTTTCTCCTTTGCTTTTCACCTCTCTTCTTTTCACAGCTATTTGTAAGGCCTCCCCAGACAGCCATTTTACTTTTTTGCATTTCTTTTCCATTGGGATGGTCTTGATCCCTGTCTCCTGTACAATGTCATGAACCTCATTCCATAGTTCATCAGGCACTCTATCTATCAGATCTAGGCCCTTAAATCTATTTCTCACTTCCACTGTATAATCATAAGGGATTTTATTTAGGTCATACCTGAATGGTCTAGCGGTTTTCCCTGTTTTCTTCAATTTGAGTCTGAATTTGGTAATAAGGAGTTCATGATCTGAGCCACAGTCAGCTCCTGGTCTTGTTTTTGTTGACTGTATAGAGCTTCTCCATCTTTGGCTGCAAAGAATATAATCAATCTGATTTCGGTGTTGACCTTCTGGTGATGTCCATGTGTAGAGTCTTCTCTTGTGTTGTTGGAAGAGGGTGTTTGCTATGACCAGTGCATTTTCTTGGCAAAACTCTATTAGTCTTTGCCCTGCTTCACTCTGCATTCCAAGGCCAAATTTGCCTGTTACTCCAGGTGTTTCTTGACTTCCTACTTTTGCATTCCAGTCCCCTATAACGAAAAGAACATCTTTTTTGGGTGTTAGTTCTAAAAAGTCTTGTAGGTCTTCATAAAACTGTTCAACTTCAGCTTCTTCAGCGTTACTGGTTGGGGCATAGACTTGGATAACTGTGATATTGAATGGTTTGCCTTGGAGACGAACAGAGATCATTCTGTCATTTTTGAGATTGCATCCAAGTACTGCATTTCAGACTCTTTGGTTGACCATGATGGCTACTCCATTTCTTCTGAGGGATTGCTGCCCGCAGTAGTAGATATAATGGTCATCTGAGTTAAATTCACCCATTCCAGTCCATTTTAGTTCACTGATTCCTAGAATGTCGACGTTCACCCTTACCATCTCTTGTTTGACCACTTCCAATTTGCCTTGATTCATGGACCTGACATTCCAGGTTCCTATGCAATATTGCTCTTTACAGCATCGGACCTTGCTTCTATCACCAGTCACATCCACAACTGGGTTTTGTTTTTGCTTTGGCTCCATCCCTTCATTCTTTCTGGAGTTATTTCTCCACTGATCTGCAGTAGCATATTGGACACCTAATCACCTGGGGAGTTCCTCTTTCGGTATCCTATCATTTTGCTTTTTCATACTGTTCATGGGGTTCTCAAGGCAAGAATACTGAAGTGGCTTGCCATTTCCTTCTCCAGTGGACCAGGTTCTGTCAGACCTCTCCACCATGACCCGCCCGTCTTGGGTTGCCCCGCGGGCATGGCTTGGTTTCATTGAGTTAGACAAGCCTGTGGTCCTAGTGTGATTAGATTGACTAGTTTTCTGTGAGTATGGTTTCAGTGTGTCTGCCCTCTGATGCCCTCTTGCCACACCTACCATCTTACTTGGGTTTCTCTTACCTGGGGCATGGGGTATCTCTTCACGACTGCTCCAGCAAAGCACAGCTGCTGCTCCTTACCTGGGACGAGGGGTATCTCCTTACCACTGCTGTTCCTGACCTTCAACGTGGGATAGCTCCTCTAGGCCCTCCTGCTCAGCCACCTGAGAAGGGGACCTAGTTACCAGAAAGATCAAGTATGATTAGAAGTTTGGAACTTTCAGCACCATCCACCCCTCATCCTCGGGGAAAAGAAGAATGACTGGAGATGGAGTTAACATTTGATCATACATGCATAATGAGGCCTCCCTAAAAATCCCTCAATGGTGGGGTCCAGAGAGCTTATGGGTCAGTGAACACATCCATACACAGGGAGGGTAGTGTACCCCAACCCCACAACTCCACAGGGACAAACTCTTGCACTCAGGACCCTTCTAGACCTCCCTTCCTTTATCTCTTCATCTGACTGTTCATCTGTGTCCTTTAGCATGCCCTTTATGTGTGTGCAAAGGCCCTCAGTCATGTCTGACTCTTTGCAACCCCACGGATTGCAGCCAGACTGTAGCCAGGCTCCTCTGTCCACGGGATTCTCCAGGCAAGAATACTGGAGTGGGTTGCCCATCTCCTCCTCCAGGGGATCTTCCCAACCCAGGGATCAAACTGCGTCTCTTGCAATGGCAGGCAGTTTCTTTAACCACTAGCGTCACCAGGGAAGCCCAGTGTATCGTTTATAATAAACCAGCAAACCAAAGTAGGAATCCCCCTGAATTCTGTGAGCCATGCTAGCCAGTTAGCAAACCTGAGGAAAGGATTGTAGGTAGGAGCCCCAAATTATAGCCTTTGGGCCAGAAGTACGGGTGGCAGCCTGGGACTTGGCGCCTGACATCTCAAGTGGGGGCAGTCATGGGCCTGAGTCCTTAACCTGTGGGTTCTGACCTTTATGCCAGACAGGTGGTACCAGAACCGAACTGAATTGTACAACAATCTGCTGGTGTCGAAACACTGGTCAGTGTGGGGAAAAGCACACATCTGGTTACAGAAGTGTCTGTGAGTAGTGAGTGGGGCGGGGGGTGCAGAGCTTTTCTTCAGTTCTTCCTAGACAGTAGTGGACATCGCGGACACCCACCAGCAAGTACAGCCCAGACTCACAAGACAAGTGCCTTGATCTCAGGAACCCCGGGTCCCCTGCCAACCCATGGGATGCAGAGAAGCCAGCCCCGCCCCACCCCAGCTAGGTCTGAGGGTGACCCCACCCATTTCCCTTGACAACGCCTTGGTCAGGAGCAGACCTGTCATACGACTGGGGGCAAGAAATTCAAGACGCTGATACTTTCTAGGAAAGGTCCTGCCTGCTCTTCTGAGAAACTTCCAAAGCTGTTTTTGACCTGATTTCTGGACACCAAAGGCCTCCCGTACCCAGGAGGATTTCCAGCCTCAGGCTGAAGTCAACCCCAAAAACAGTGAAGAGAAGGAAAGGATCTGATCTTTTAAGACATCATCAGGATGTCCCTGGTGGTCCAGTGGTGAAGAATTTGCCTCCCAATGCAGGGGACATGGGTTCGATCCCTAATCGGGGAAGATCCCACATGCCAAGGAACAACTCAGCCCACATACAACTACTGAGCCCCTGCTCCCCAGAGCTTATACTCTTCAACAGGAGAAGCCGCTGCAACCAGAGAGTGTCAGTGCATAGCAATGAAGACCCAGCACAACCAAAAATAAATTAAAATTTTTTATTATAAAAAGACATCTTCAGGTGGCTGCTTAACCTTTAGACTGATGGGAAACACCATATTTTGTAATTGTTTAAGCCAGTTTGAGTGTAAGTTTCTGTTATTAATTTCAAAGGCATCCTGATCTATAGTTGATTTACAGTGTGTGAAGAGCTCTTATTTTATCTCAAATTTTCCATGTGTGGGCTAAGTCGTGTGCGCTAAGTCGTTTCAGTTGTCCAACTCTTTGCGACCCTATGGACTGTAGCCCACCAAGCTCCTCTGTCCATGGGATTTTCCAGGCAAGAATGCTGGAGTGGGTTGCCATTTCCTCTCCAGGGGAGCTTCCTGACCCAGGGGTCAAACCTGTGTCTCTTACATCTCCTGTGTTGGCATTGGCAGGCAGGTTCTTTACCAAACAGTGTGCAAAGTTCAAACCAGGTTTGGGAGACGCCAAACACTTACCATCCCCAAGAAGGCTGTGAAATAGAGAATTTTTCATTTGAAAGGGAACTGATTTCTTAATAACTGATGTTGGGTTTTATTTAGAAAATATAACATGCCCAAAAGTTAATAAAACAGTCCATGAAAGCAGCTCTTTGCAGGAAACCACCCTCAGCAAGAAGCATTTGTCACTTTAACAAAACAATATTGTCACCAACTTTTAGGAGAAGAGGGCAGCAGAGGATGAGATGGTTAGATAGCATCACCAACACATGAGTTTGAGCAAACTTCAGGAGACAGTGAAGGACAGGGAAGCCAGGTGTGCTGCAGTTCACAGGTTTGAAAAGAGTTAGACATGACTTAGAGACTTGAATAAACACAGCAACAGCAAACTAACTTTTAAGCCAGGCACTCTTGTGTTCTACTCATCTCCAGCCCAAGCACACCTTTTGGATCTTTGAATCTCACAATACTTTGCCTAACTTGTTGGTTCTCTCCACAGATCAAAGCAGTAGAAATGAAGACTAGGTCATTTACACGTGAGCAGACCTCTTCCCTGGCCTCCCCTTTAGTAATCTCCTGAACAAATTGTGTGAACAAGATAACACCCAGAGGAAGACCAAGAGGAGCTGACAAGACTGCACGCAGTGGGGGATCAAAGCAGCTCTGCCCCCATCTCAGGGACTGAGATTACTTTCTGTTTCTCTTTAAAAGCTTTCATGGCCGAGCATAACCTTCAGAGGTGGTTTTGGAGGGGTGGGGTGGGGAGGGGGACTCTGATAGAGTCATCCATTGTCTCAGACCTGAAACCCAGACTCAGAAGTCCTTGTTGCCCTGGGAGATATTTTAAGGTTTAACACTTTTTAACCACACTCCTATTTTCTATACATTTTCCCAACTTTTCTACTGAATGAAATCTGTCTGGATGAGGTCTTTTTTTCCCTTTAAAAAAAACACAACTTTTTATTTTGTATTGGGTGGTTGTTGTTCAGTCACTAAATTGTGTCTGACTCTTTGCAACCCCATGGACTGTAGCACACCAGACTTCCTTGTCCTTCACCATCTCCTAGAGTTTATTCAAACTCATGTCTGTTGAGTCAGTGATGCCATCCAACCTGCTCATCCTCTGTCGTCCCCTTATCCTCCTGCCTTCAATCTTTCCCAGCATCAGGGTCTTTTCAAATGAGTTAGCTCTTTGCATCAGGTGACCAAAGTATTGGAGCTTCACCTTCAGCATCAATCCTTCCAATGAATATTCAGGGTTGATTTTCTTCAGGATTGACTGGTTTGATCTCCTTGCTGTCCCAGGGACTCTCCAGCACCATGGTTCAGAAGCATCAATTCTTCAGGGCTCAGCCTTCTTTATGGCTCAACTCTCACATTCATATATGACTACTGAAAAAACCATAGCTTTGACTATATAGATAGTTTCAGGGGAACAGTGAAGGGTCTCAGCCATATATATCCATGTATACATTCTCCCCCAAACTCCCCTCCCATCCAGGCTGCCACATAACATTGAGCAGAATTCCAACAGTAGGTCCTTGTTTGTTATCCGTTTTAAATATAGCAGTGTGTACATATCCATCCCAAACTCCCTAACTGCCCTTTTCCCGCATTCCATCCCCACCCCACCTCGGCCCCTTGCATCCTCTAAGTCCATGAGTCTCTTTCTGATTTGTAAATTCATTTGTATCATTTCTTTTTAGATTCCTCCTGTAAGGGCTGTCATATGATATTTCTCCTTCTCTATCTGACTGACTTCATTCAGGATGACAGTCTCTAAGTCTGGATAGGTTTTTTCTTAATAGAGTGAATAGGAGTTCCATGAGAATGCTGGTCCGGTAAGGGATTCCCCACCACCCTCCACCCGCCTGCACTCAGCACTAGTCTTGCTCTCTAGGAAGGAGAGAGGCTTCGTTCAATATAAATGCAAAACACCCCAGACACTCAGGATTATCTGTGCTTTGCATGAATCACGACAGCAGCTTGCAAGTGGGCAGGACTTGGCGGAGCGGCCCCGTTGCAAATCCACCAACACACTCCTCGGAAGTGCCTGTGAAATCTGCCTTCAGTCGCTAATTTCACACTCCAGGGACAGAGCTGCGAGCAGCTCCGGGCACAGAATTCCCGTTTTTCAGAACAATTTCCTTACCCTCAGACCCCCTTGGATGGCATCTCCTCCACCTTTTAAAAAATTTAAATGCTCGATTTTTTTTAGGTCAAATTTCAGGGGTTTTGTTTTGTTTTTTGGGTTTTGGGGGTTTTTTCCTTCATTGTCTGTCTCTTTCGTGCCTTGACTTTGCTGACAGCAGAGATTTCATTTTGGCTTCAGATCTTTTGTGAAGCTCTCTCTGGCTGGGTTGCATTTTTGAAAAATCAAAATGAATCACTCGCATATTCTGCATTTATTACTCCCCCTCCTGCAGCTTTCTAAATAATGTAGGAACTGTAGATGCTTCTGTGATGAACGTGAATGCATTTGAAATGCACTGTTAAGATATGCCTTTCACCTCCGTTCAGATCAGAAAATGAGTTTTCTTCCTGGGTTTCCACAAACCTGAGAAGCACTCCTCACTTCTGAAATGTGTCAGAAGATACGGGGAGGGTCCTTTGGGCTGAAGGAAGTGAGGATCCTGAGTTGACTGCAAGAATTTTGGTGGTTAGATTTATAAACCATAAAAGATTGCAATTGGGATTAAGGTTTGATTCTTTTGATTGTTCTTGTCAACGAACTCTATTGGGCATTTTCATCAATTCAGACATAATATCTATTCAACTCATAAAATATTGTGAAAATCTGGTTCGTTTTCTGGGAAAGAAATCACAGGTTTGTTTCTGATATAAATTGGATTCTGAAGGTTTTTTGCTTGTTTGTTTAAGAAGCCACAGTTCTTATTCTAATACTTAAAAATAAGATTAGTTGAGCAACCAGGAAATTTAAGGCAGACATCTCAAATTTTAATTCCTAGTAAAACAACAGATCCAGTCTTTATTTTAAAATTTGATGTTTTGTTCCTTAAGGATTTGAGGGACATCGATTTTTATTTCTTAATATTGCATTAAAATCATATTTATCTTGACTACCCCAGATTTTTGTGCTTCACCTGCTTTACCTCCATCCCAGCCCTGAATTCATTTCAAGATCAAGGAAGCAGTGAGTGTAGGAGCTCCCAGCGAAGGACAGAAGTTTTGGGGTCTCAACCTTGCCCTCAGCAAAGATGGTGGCAAATTGGGGTCTCCCCTAGAAAAAAGGGAGATTTGAGTCTAAGGCGGGCCCTAGGCTCGGGTCTCCTGGTCCTTCCTAAACAGCAGAGATTAAATCTCGAAGGAACTGCTACCTCAGTGCCTCACCTGCCCACCTCTTGCATTTCTTGCCTTTTCTTCTCTCTGTCTCTTCGTTCTCTTGACCTGAGATGGGACCAGCATCACACTGCCAGCTTCATTCCAATTTAAACCAATAGGGTGCCAGAACGGTCCTTGGGTTAGGGTCTCTCAGTTGAAACATTGGCCAGGGGGAGAAAGGGAAGGATTTCCAGGCAAGACAGGCCTCCAAAATGCCAAATGTTTAGATATTTGGAAGAATCTACTTGCATCAGTGACTTTCCCCCCATTTATTTCTACAGACAGTTGAAGGGTCTGTACATGTTTGGGACTGGTTATTATAGTGGCAAAACAGTCTTTTAATCACCCAACAGACATTACCTTTCTGTAACAGCTGCAGGGGAGCTTGACATGATGGCACCCTGGGGGGGCTCGCATGCCTCAAAGTCAAGGCTGGAAGGGCAGTTCATCTCAGACTTGGCAGAGTGCCTTATGACCCTCCTGGAACATGAGAGGCTGGGAGGCTGTGGGAGGCGCCCCCAGGCCACCGGCCCCCACCGCCTCCTTCTCTCCCTGGGAGGCTGTCATGGGGCATTTTCTCGTCACCAGCAGGCCGAAGTCTGAGGCTGTCTCTCACCCCATGGGAGTAGAGCTGCAGACTAGAACACTGCTCAGCTCAGTCTAGAACCAGCTTCTTGGCAACAGGTATCCCATCATTCATTGCCACCACCCAGCCCCTTTTATTAAATGTCCCCCTGCATCCTAGAGGTCAAGCTTTCCTTTGAGCTGAAAGCCCCTTGGAGACAAGCAGAAACACTGAAGGAATTAGCATAAAAGGACATTTATTGACCCACATAACTTACAGGCAATCGAAGGCAGTGATTCTTAACACAGGTAATCTGCCCCCCTGCTCCAGGGATACTTGGCAATGTATGGAGGCATTTTTGGCTGTCATTGGAGGGAGAGGAAGTGGGGTCCTATCGGCACCTGCTGTTAAACATCCCATAATGTACAGGAAACCCCTCACAATAAGACGAATCTAACCCCAAACTGTCTACAGTTCTGAGGTTGAGAAAACCTGCTCTGAGAGGAATGGCTTCAGGCACGGCTGCAGCCAGGAGCTCAAGTCTTTAAGACTCCCTTTCTCTCCAAGGTTTGGCTGTTTCCCTCTGTACTGACCTCACAAACAAGCAGGATCTCTCTGTCCTGGTTCAGATTCTCATAGAAACCAGTCCTGAGAAAAGAGAGGTGGTCTTTCCAGTAAATCAAACCAAGTCTGGCATTGAGATTTACTTGCCATCCAGGAGTCATTTTGACCAAAGGAAGCGGGGGTAGGGTAGGGGGCAGAAGGAGAATGCACCGCTTGTCGAGGCTAGCTGGAGGCTAGCAGGTCAAGCTGGAGGCAAGCTGGAGGCTAGCAAGGCTAGCTGGAGGCTGGCACATGAATTGAGGAGAGGAAGGAGTGTTCACCCAAAATAAAATCAGCGCAGTGCTACCAGAAGAACAAAGGTCATGGACATCTGCCGCCACGCTGATGAATGAAAGGTGCAGGAGAATCCATGTCGAGGCTTAAACACACTGTGGAGAAAGAAACGGATGAAACATGAGACACGGAAAGAATAGAAATATGAGTTAAATTGTGCTTTCCAGAAAATATGCCCAACTGAGGATTGGCAGGCATTTTCTTTGTTGTTGTTGTTGCTGTTTTGATTAGGAAAAGAATTATCAACACGTGAGACATGTGCATACCTTCCACACATTTCCATGAGCTCACATAAACTTGTGCAGGAGAAAATATTTTTGCAAAGTGTCATGTATGATACAAACAAAAGGGAATGTGGAAATTATTGCCCCAGATGCTGGAGCAGTAAAACATGTATTTCCCTCGGGGTCCTGTTTCCATAGAGAAATCAAGTTCTATCTACTTGTTTTTAAAGATGAAAGTACGGCGCCTACATCCCTTCACAATGAGAAAGAATGCATATGTTAAGGTAATGATGATGAGTCAGCAGCCCCATTGGACTCAACACTCTGGTTCTTCAATCAAGAGAGGACGTATGTTAATAAACCTGCAATAGCCCGTGATCAACAGAGAAGTCACAACCATACAGACAACTTGCTGAAGCTGATGGAGATTTAAGGGAGAAGGTGAGCCCTCCTGGAAAGCCGGGATTGTGTCTGGTACACCAGTTTGGACTCAAAGGGGATAGAGAGTTAATAGAAAAAAACCTACCTCTGTCATTGCAGTGATAACAACTCTGTTCTTCTTGCTGTTGGTAAAGTCCTTCCATGTCCCCATCACCCACCACTCTCCCTCTTCCTTATGCCTCATACACACTGGCCTCATTTCTGGCCCCTCAATTCTGCGCACCTGTTCCCTCCTCTGGGCCTTCAGACTTGCTGTCCCCTCTGCCTGGCACACTGGAGACCATGACCGTAGCCTCTCTCCCGGAGTCCTGGTGGATGAGTTTCATACTTAAAAGGGTTGTAACGTGGTGGCATATGGCACCCAGGATATATTCGTGATTATTATTACTATCCATTCACCCAATGGGATTCCCGGGTGACCCAGCGGTAAAGAATCCACCTGCCTGTGCACAAGACGCAGGAGATGCTGGTTCAATCCTTGAGTCAGGAAGAGCCCCTGGAGGAGAAAATGGCAACCCACTCCAGTACTCGTGCCTGGAAAACCCCATGGACAGAGGAGCCTGGTGGGCTGCAGTCCATGGTGTTGCAAAGAGTTGGACGTGACTGAGCGACTTGATCACATATTCACCAAATAGTGACGAGACCTGTTAATGCTGCAATTGTGAATGAGGCAGGCATGGTCTCTGTCTTCAGGGACTTGACATCCTATTGGGGTGACAGATATGACAATGACAGGTAGTCGTCATGCTTTGGAAACCGTGGGTAGTCATCACTTCAGTCCATCACATCCAGAACTTGTTTTCGCTAATAAAGACCATTTTAATTGTTGCTACAAAAGACTGGCATGTCCTCCAAGCTGCATGTAGCCGAAACAATAAGGTGTTTGCTCAAGGTGTTTGCCAGGAACTTGGAGTCAGCCGCATCTAGTTCTAGCTGAGCTGGGGAAGCCTGGTCAGGATCCCTGACCCTCCAACTGGGCACGCGTGAGTGTCCGCTTGGTGACCTTTCGACATCAGAGAGCTGGAAACTCCATCCTCAGATGGTGCTAAGTGCCTGTTCCTGAACATGTGTCCCATGAAGAGATCCGTAGCTTAGTTACGCCTGCGCAGAACTACAATGAACGTCTGGTTTTTTTTATTCCAATCACCTTTTCCCATGCTCCCCACACCTGGGACCTCCCAGCTCTATTATCGCATACATACCCTGAGCCCCAGCCTTTAGGGGTGGGTCTGACACTTGTTCTCCCATCTCCTTCCCGGGCAGCCTTATGAATAAACCCTTTCTGCGCCGCAAATCCCAGCATCTCAGCACTTTGGCTTGCCAGGCATCGTGCAAATGCACCTAGTTTGGTAACACTATGAAGAGAATAAGATGGGTGTGGTGGGCTGCACAATCAAGACGGAGATGGAGACCTCTGCAGATGAGGGAGTCAAAGAAGGCTTCCTAGAGGAGGTGTATTTTTAGCTGAGACCCGAAAAAAATGAGTAGGAGCTTGAACCAGGGAAGTAGCATTTCAGGTGGGGACAGCACAGCAAAAGCCCTGAGTCGGGAGGGGGTTCGAGTGTCCAAGAAAGAACGAGGCCTGTGTGGCCCGAGTAGAGAAAGCTTCCAGAGGCAGGGAGAGACCAGAGTGAACTTCCACATACATGTCAGAAGAGCAATTCAAGCAGCAGAAAAACAGGGTGTGGTTTGCTCTCTTCCAAGGCTTCCCTGGTGGCTCAATGGTAAAGAGTCCGCCTGCCAGTGCAGAATAAGCAGGTCTAATCCCTGGGTGGAGAAGATCCCCTGGAGGAGGAAATGGCAACTCCAGCATTCTTACCTGGGAAATGCCATGGACAGAGGAGCCTGGTGGGCTACAGACCGTGGGGTCACAAAAGAGTCAGACACAACTTGGCGACTAAGCCACCACCCCCTGGCTACTGAGTGCCCCCAGAGTAGAAACAGGGATACCAGCAAGGCAGC
The DNA here is from genome assembly GCF_042477335.2 of Ovis canadensis. Lineage (NCBI taxonomy): Eukaryota > Metazoa > Chordata > Mammalia > Artiodactyla > Bovidae > Ovis > Ovis canadensis. The sequence continues at coordinate 91,720,334 of NC_091257.1, read as the reverse complement.
CAAGAGGCAAGGGTGACTGGTGATGGGGAGAGGCCAGGAGATAAAGCAAAGTGAAGCCACGTGAGGTGCCTTCCAGAGGCCACACCATGGAGATGGCCGAGCTGCTGGACTGGATGTGGGGAAAGAGGAGAAGGAGAAGGAGGGCAACGGAGGGGGCTGGCCAGAGCCACTGGGCGCATGATGTTCGATTGAGTGAGGACCCTTGGTGGCAAGCAGAAGGATGTTTTTCATCCCCGAGTTCCCAGGGAGATGCTCTCAGAAAGCCCTGAGCCCCAGCACGTGTGTGGGGAGGCAGGACGTACTCCTTGTGGCCGGGGAGCAATTGGGAAGGCCTCTGGGGTTTGAACACAACAGGTTTACCCAAAGGAGCGTGGCTCCCTCTCCCTACAGTAATTAGAGCCCCCGGCGAGTTCCATCCACCAGAACTGGGAGCTTGGAGCTGTTGGGACTTTTGGCTCCTGCAGCCTCACCTGGCTATTCCAGGACTAGAGTCTTCTCCACAAGGTCCCCTACCTCTGCCCCCCGCCCCGGGGACCAGCCTCCCTGTCTGTAAGGTTTATCGACTGATTATTTGGAAAGAAGGAAAGCTTACGGGGGATGAACACTAATCACACTTTCTATTTCTAACCTGGTCTTGGTCAGAGTGTCTCAACAGGGGACATTTTTGGCACTTTGTACAGGGCGATTCATTGTAAGGGACTGTCCAGGCATGGAAGGATCTTGATCTCAACCCTACACATTGTAACAACTGAAAACTCCCAATTCATTTCCAATCACTGGGTTTGCATGCACACCTAGCTCTTAAAATGTCTTAGAATGTCTGAGAAGGGCAAGGGGGAACCCCCCCACCCCCGTGGCACCATCTGACAAGCGTGGCAAACGGGTTAGTTCTGAGCTAGGCTGCCTGCAAATATTCCATTACTGATGGCGACATGTGCAAAGAAAGTGGAGGTTACTTAGTGAGCGTGCAACCCTGCAAAAATAGGCAGTTATGACTAAATATGAGAATTGGAAAAAAGGGACCCACCATCAAGCCCCACATAGTTCTGAGCCCTGGGGAGGCAGCGTGACCTCAGACCTGCCCCTGCAGACCTTGCCCTCAAGACAGGAGACAGACAATGAGCAAGAAATCAAAGCAGCACTGGAGACAATTCCAGAGAACAGGATGTGTACTGGGAAGAAGTTTAACCAGCCGAAGTGATAGAGGGGCGGGCAGGGGGTGAACCTGAACAGGAACTCAGGGAAGGAGGAGGGGACACTGGACCTGAGTCCTGGAGGAGGAGAAGGAGCGGATTGTAGGAGGGACGGGGCCCGGGCAGAGACAGTCACAGCCCCCCCGCCATCCCAGCGGGCCCAGTAGGACCCATGGAGACCCAGCCTCGACCTGCCCCCGCACAAAGTCCCTGCACTTGCAGCCTGGCGGTCGTCAGGAGCCCCTGGAACGAGCGATTAAGAGCATAGACTCTGGTGCCAGGCTGCCTGGGTCCAAATCCCAGCTCTGCCACTTCCTAGCTGGGTGAGATCTCTCTACGCCCGTCTCCTTATCTACAGGAGATTATCACGCACCCATCTCATGGGGCTGCTGTAAGGATGAAGTGGGTTACCGCCCTCGGCACAGCGCCTGACCCCAAGTCCCTGCTATCCACCATTACCGCTGCTGTAGGAAAGTCCAGCCTGTTCCATGGGATTCCAAAAAAGCAATGCTAACAGGGCGGGGTGTTCAACATGACGGGCCAAGGGCGGACATGAAAGACAAACACAGCACAGGACGTCTGTTTCCCTAGAACCTGTGCCTACGTTTTTACAGCGAAGAATTGAACAGCAGCCCAGCAACACTTCACGGAAAATTAATTACCCCTGCGCTTGCCCCGCCCCTATTCTCCCCATTTAACCTGCACTCTGCCACCTCCGCCCAGCCCTACAGGGTCCCCAAACTGCAGATTACACGCAGAAAGGGGGTGGGGGGTCCCTGGGGCTTCAGACACTGAGATGGGGCAAGGGGAAGCCGGCCGGGCAGAGTGCCCCGCTGCGTGTCCCGCACACCCGAGCCCCCTTTGTGCCCGTGTGCAGCCTCAGACAGGCACCCCTCGCCCCTCGCCCCTCGCCCCTCGCCCCCTCGCCCCTCACCCCTCAGGATGGGGAGAGCCGGGACACCACCTGTGGAAATGGTGCTTGAATTGCTCCATCACACCTGACACCCGGGCTCCGGGAGACACAGGGAAAGAAGTCTCCTCCCGCCCAGAACCATCTTCCATCAAGGGACAAGAAGCAGAAAAGGAGGCGCTGGCAGATCCCAGCAGCGGCCACAGTTTCCAGAGCATCACCCCCTGCAGACGAGCACTCTGCCCTCGGATGCGCCCGGGCGCCTGCAAGCAGCAGATAATAGACACCCCTGAACTTGCAGAGTCCTGCCCAGATTTCGGTCTGAAGGTGTAATTTGCAAGAAATAATTTGCTGGATTGAGCAGCCGCCAGGAATCTGGGCTGATTGGCATTCTCTCTTGGCCGCTGTTCTGGACTCTGGAGACAGGGCTGGGGCTGGGGGCTCCCCTTGGCCTCGGTGTGGGGGGGTGCCTCGCAGGCTGCAGGGAGCAACAGAGTGCACGGGCCGACTTAATGGACGTGTATGCAGCCCTGTAGGAGGCCACAGCTTAGCCTGTCCCCTCCTGATTAAAGCACAGGGGTCAGTTGTCCCCATCAGAGCTGACAAAAGAGGATAGCTTTGGCCCCAGGGAACTTAGGGAGCTCCTCAGATGCCAAAACCTGGCGCCTGCCCCCAGCATTCTTAAGGTGACCCTTTCAGGAGGGGGAAGTGGTTCCGTGGGGCCCGCATCCAGCCTCTGGGGAGAGGGCAGATGGACAATGTCCTGAACCTGACCCTGCCGTGGCCTGGGGGGAAGGGCAGTGGTCTGCCTGGAGGCGGAGCTACAGAGACAAGTGCCCACAGGCCTAGGGGTCCGGGGACTCCCGCAGAGGCTAGGGGAGGCATGGGGCCCACAGGATGACATCTCCCCAGCACAGAAGCCACGTGGAAACACAGGCCCAGCCTGATCTGGCCTTGCAGCCGCCAGGGCAACCCCGGGAAAGCGGATGTCCCGGCGTTTCTGTAACCCTGGGCCCCACCCATCCCCTGCAGAAAGCCCCCCTTGGCCCCCCCCAGGGGGATGGAGCAGACGCCCCTCCGAGCAGCATCAGCTTGCTGGGCAGTGCCCCCTGAACACCACTCAGTCTTAGGGGGAAAGCCCTCATGTCACACCACCCAGCCCAGCACCAACAGGCCCTGATGCTCATGACTTTCCAGAATGATTTTCCGTGAGTCAGAGTTTACACCGTGGACCAAAACCAGCCAGGAAGGTGTCTAGTTCATCCCTCCTGTGTTTTTGGGAAAAAGTGAATCTACTGTCAACATGGGAAAACCTTGAGATTTCCCCTGGGAATCTGATTCTCTTAAGGTCTCAGGAGAGGGGCCACCCGGGCCCAGACCCTCCCCTGGCAGCACGTAGCGGCCCCAAGTCCAGGCCCCAGACAGGTTCGTGCTCCGCAGCTTGCCCCAGTCCCCACCCCTCCCTCTCGCCCCCACATGGACACCCGGGACCTGCCCCCCAGACCCCTGAGCTGCTCTGTCCACAGGCCCCTTGCTGGCTGTGTGTCCTGCAGTCTCCTCCCTCCCTGGGTGTCCCCCTCCACAGGGAAGCTGTAACAGCACCCACCCTGCAGGGCGGGGGGATTGGCTGAGTCAATATCCGCAACCTGTTTGGAACGTGTCTGGCAAGTGGGATCCCTTCGGAAGTGCTGGCTGCTGGCCGATTGGGTCAAGCCCTCGTCACTCCTGTGTCACCTGCGGGACATCGGGTTGAGACCTGCTGTAGACAGAGGACCCACACGTGGCCATTTCTCTCCAGCTTTCTCCATCGCCACCACTTTCTCCCCAGCCCCACCTCCCACCCTGTCCCACACCCAGAGGGCGAGGACACGGACCTCGAGTCCCGCCACGTGTGTCCCAGGTTCTCCACCACCCTGATCCCCACCTGCACTGCCGACCTCTTTGGACTTGGTGGGATTTTCTCCCACATCTCATACCTGGATGTGAATCCCCCCACCAATGATTTCAGGACCACAGGGGAGATCTGATCAGATTTGCAACGGTGTTCTTTCTTCTGACAGCCCACATTCTATCAGTGAGACACTCCAGAAGTCACCAGATGTAATATTAATACATCACGTTAAGTACTTTGAAAGCAATCAACCACCATAATCCAATTACTACTGGCTGTATTTTTCATGGTATTTTGCCCTCAAACCCTCATCCTAACTGTGCACCAGACTCACCTCCCCTCACACACACACACACCTATACATACACACACCCCTACACACACACACACACAGATGCCAATTCTGCGCCCCGCTGCCTCACTTAACAGTGGGAGCTCTGACTAGTGAACAGCTGATCTGCATGAATTAACGCGAGAGCGCCTGTAAGCCTGGAGCTTTTAAACTTGCAAACAGGTAGCTGGGTTGCCATGGAGAGCCGTGGCCGATGCCAGGGCTCACCCTCTGGACCCGCAGTCTCCTCTTATCAGTGGGGTCACACGGGCTCTGCGAGGAGGTGGAGGCAGGGCCTCGCATCTTAATGACCTGACTTGCTGTGTCTGAGTGGCCAGTGTGTGGGGGTGAGAGAAGGCATGATGTATGTACGAGTGTGCGGGCATGTGTGTAAGTCTGCACGCACGTGTGCCCAGGCCCCACACAAATGGAATGAAAACTGAATGGCCCTGAGGATCTGCTGGCCGCCTGTCCTGTTCTAACAGAGACCGAGAGCCCAGAGGGGTCCCTGCATGGACGGCTCGTGTTTCTGAGCCAAGGCAGCTGCTGACCCAGTGCTGAGGAAGCTGCCCCTCCCCTGTCATCCTCCCTGTCTCCCCCCTCCCCTCCGTCCACCCTCCTCCCCTCCCGCTGCCCTCCTCCTCTTGTCCTACAGGCCCCCTCCCCCCGCCCCAATATGGATGAAGAGATGAGAACTGCATCCTTGCCGCCTGCCTTATAACCCCTTGACCCGGGTTTGTACCCACTTTTTTGTCTTGTAAACCCACCTCAATGCAGGGAAGATATTCACATCCATACACATACATATGCCATACCCTCAGAATGCAAACAGGCCAGAAGCAGGGCCTCCACCCTATGGGTCAGTTTTGGTTTCGCCAGCAGCCGACCCTGAGACAAGGCTTCAAGTCCAAGAGTTTTATCTGGGGGGTGATCACAAACAATACCGGTCAGGGGTGCGGGGCAGAGAGACTGGGAAGGATGGAGGCGATGCGTACTCTGCCTGTTTCTCTGGAAATAGCCGAGGGCCTGTCTGCGCCCTTGGAGCCTGGCTCCAGAGCTTGGTCAGAAGGTGGGCTGAGGTTCTCAGGGCAGGGCACATGCCCACCTCCAGCAAGTCACCTGCTTGGACGAACAGAGCCCAGCCCAGAAGCACAAACAGGCAGGGCAGCTGGGAGGGTGGGGTGTGGTCCCACCAGGCCAGGGACCCCCAAGGCATCAGCTCCCAGCACCTCTAGTTTCAGGGGCTCCCCCAGAGCCGAGCCTAGCTGCTGGGACCCTCAAGGGTGACACAAGGACCACAGCAGGAACCTGGGCAGGGGGCACCCAGTGGGTGCAGCCAGGGGGCTCAGGGACTTTCACAAGAGGAGCCCATCCTGCTGGGAGGCTCTCTGGGGCTTACCCCTGCGCCACAGACCACCCCACCCGAGGCATCCTCACGACAGGTAAGGGGACTCCCAGCCCTCAGAGCACCCCTACTGTGCACTGGGCTCACACTGGGGTGCATGGGAGAACCGGGACCCGACTCCAGGGCGGCCGACAGAAAAGAAACAAGAGCCGAAAACACCGCAGTGACATCTGACCTGACGGGTGCTGGGAAGAGCAGAAAGCGGGGACACGGGCTGCGAGGCAGTGACCACGGGGTGGGGCCGCTTAGCCTGGGAGGGAAGGGCAGGACTCACCGCTGCACCAGCCCTGGTGCCATCTCCATGGCCCATTCTTCACCACCTGCATCTCCCAGGCTTTACAGTCTCCTCCCAGATTCAACAGAGCCCAGACCCCCTGGGCCCCAGGGATGACTTACCTGTTATGTGACCCTAAGGCTGTGAGCGTTGGTCAGGCACATTTTAATAACAACCGACGGTGAGAAACACATTCCCACGGTGCCCCCCCAACACACCCCTGTCCATGTGACAACAGAGAAGTTTCCCCTCAGCCTCCCCTCGCTGCAGACCACGCCCCCTGCTATCTCTGCACCTGTCTGCTCCGCTCCACTGTGGACTTCAAGTGCAGGGCTCCACCCTCTGAACTGATCTCAAGACCCACTAATGCGTCACAACCTGCAGTTCGATCAGTTCAGCACCAGACACATCCGGTTGTGGGTGTGTTGGACCAGAAGCCATTTGTCCTACAGTGTGTGGAAAGGCGAGGGCGGGGGGGGAGGTTGTTCAGCCTCTTTCTCCTTCTGCAGCCGGGGACTGGGGCAGGAGGGCTGCGCCCACTGGACCCTGAGAGGTCACTGCTCCAGGGTTTGCCCAGCAGCTGACAAGGTGGGGCCTGGGGTTAGGGGCACAGACCAGAAGGCAGAACCCCGGCCTGCCCTGAGCCCCCCAGGAGCAGCCCCAAGACAGCGATGGGGGACGGGCCCCCAAGGGAGGCCTGAGCTGGGCCCGGGCTCCTCTTCCCAAGAACCTGGGAACCATCCCCTGACCTACACTCGGGACCAGGCTCGCAGGAGCCGGCAGACAACCCCTCGCCCAGAGGAGCAGACAATTACCCGCTGTGATGTCCTCAGCAAGAGCGACTTTGACCCCACCACACAGGTGCCATCAGCTGACTTTGCCACGGCAGGTACCCCGGGCCCCACGTGCGTGCCCTTGCTTCCTGCCCGCAATGGCCCTTGGAGGCAGAGGCAGTGGCTTCTCTCCCGGCACAGGTGGGCGGCAGGTGTGACGATCACAGGCTGCTCCTGACATTCCCGAGCCCCTGCCCACTCACCAGCCTGGTGCCAGGGGTGCACTACATCCTCACTAGTCTGGGTCCAGGCACAAGTAGCATCTGTGTGACCCCAGGTAAATGACTTAACCCCTCTATGCCTCTGTTTTCACAGCTGTAAATGAGGGTAATGAAGTCCTTGTCCCTTAAAGATGCATACCTAGGGCCTCCCACCATCAGGCAGTTGATATAAGTTAATAGTAGCCCCACTTGACAGCTGGAGAAACTGAGGCTCGTGGTCACTGGCCTGGCAGGAAGCGGGACTCGCAGCCCAGTCTGTCCAGTGCTGAGCTCTTTGGCTTCCCTCCCTTATGGCCACCTTCAGAGGGACAGGGCAGGGGGCCATCACCCCCTCAAAGGGGCTGAGCCTCTGAGGACCCCACCATCTGGCCAAGACTCCCCCACAGCTCCCAGGGACCATGAGTCACCCCCATGAGCCAGGCATTCCAGCCTCAAACCACACACTACCCTCCATGGGGGCGTCTCCTCATCCCAGGCCAGTTCTCTGTGGGATGACATGTCTGCTGGGGGCAGGCCTGTCCCCCTTCCATCCTGCATGACGGTCCCTCCTCTCATCCCTCTGGACAAACGCCATCTCTCTCTCCACCATTTCCACTCGGCTGACAGCGACAGCCTCCCTAACTGTGCTTGTGACACGGCCTTTTGGTTTCTGATAGGCTAATTTACAGCCAGATTTCACCTGATTCCAGCTACAAGGGCAGGTTTTCCTTCTTGAATGGTCTTGTGCTTGGAGGCCTGGGGACTGGGCTTCAGGCTTGGAGGACTGGGGGTGGGGAAGCAAAGAATACAGCCCCCAGCCCAGGGAGGGGGGGGGTGGAGCTGGTTCCACCCTGGCCACCTGGGGACAGCCAGCACTCTAGGCCACCACAGGCCTCCCACCTGATCTGGGTGTTCTTGGCCCCGTGACCTCTGAGTCCTGCTCCATCCTCTTGCCTCCCAGAGAAATCTCTAAATTATTCCCAGGAAGACATTCTCAAGTCTTTTTGAGGCCTAGGAGGTGGCAGGGCAAACTAGGGGAAAACATGAGCTCTGGAGTCACCTCCGCTGCTTCAAATCCCCCTCTGTCACTTCCTGCTGTGTGACCTTGGGTGAGTTGCTTACTCTCTCTGTGCCTCTGTTTGCTCATCTGAAGTGCATTCTAGTATTAGGGCAGAGGATAAAAGTCTCTGCTCCCCTGCCAACAGATATTTAGACTGTTATACTTCTCTCCTCTTACAGAAATCTTTAGGGATCCAACTGTGCATATTTTTCTTATTATTTCATTGGGATAAATTCCTATAAATGGACCTTGGGGCCTAAAGTTATGCATTTTTTGTTGCAGTTGCTACATGATGCCAAACTGCCCTCCAGAAAGATTGTACCAGTGAACTCAACCAAGAGGTGTGGTTCTATTTAATGAAAACTTTCTCCACCCTACATTTCCTATTATTAGGCTTACACATCTCTTCAAAATCCTTGTTTCCTTGATCATAATCTTAGAACTTAATACATGTTCTTCTTTCGGGTTATTATTAATAGAAGATTTATCAGACTGTGCCAGAGCTCAGCCAGAGCCTTAGGGAAAGAGGTGCTCCCTTCAGAGCTGCAGATAATAAAAATCACTAAACCACAGAGATTTGGAAACCAAAGTGATCAGGGAGGAGTAGAAAGAATTATCCTTGTTATGTTAAAAGCATGGCTGGAATTTTCGCTCTACTCCTGGCATGTAGTGTTTAGAACAGCAGCTCATACGTGAGACAGGCACCCAGTAATCCTTTCTGAATGGAAGAAGTTGTGGAAAGTGTGTTCCAGGAAGCAGTAACAGCATATGCAAAGGCCCTGAGGCCTTTTGGGCCCGTTTGAGGAGAAGAAAGAAGCCGGTGAGGACAAGTTCTCTGGTTTCCTGTAAGTATCCCTGATTCAGCCCTGCAAGTCCTGGGTCCAAGGAAACACTTCAGACATTTCAGTCCTGAGCAAAGCAGGACAGCTGGTCACCCCAGGCCGGAGCAACATGAGCCAACTGGGATACAGTCTCCCATGTCCACTGTCCCCGCCCAGTAACAGCCTTTTTCTGGGCACACAGCCAGGGAGAATGGAGACTGCACTTCCCAGCCTCCCTTGCAGTCAGGGGTGGTCATGTGACTGGCTTGTGGCCAATGGGGAAGAGAGCTGTGTGCCCAGGTGCTGGGCCCCACCCTTAAAGGAAAGCAAAGGCTTGTGCCCATCCAGCCCCTCTTCCCCTCCCTGCTGGCTGGCCATGGGGACAGGATCCACCCTGTGCGAAAAGCCACACCCCAAGGATGACACAGCAGCAAGGTGGAAGGAGCCTGAGACCCTGAACACTACAGAGAAGAACCACCCTAAAGGCTTGGATTTCATGCAAAAAAAGAAAAACTGATGGAAGCCACTGTGATTTGGGGTCCCTGTCATGCTCACTGTGGCTGTAACCTACTTGGTAGAAAGCTGAGGTTGGAGAGGCAGGCGGGAGCCAGGAGGCCCAGTGAGGGAAGAAACAGACAAGGAAGAATTCCAAGGCACACCTGCTCCAGGTGAGGGTCCTGGTGGGTGTCCTTTGCCCTGTGGAGTAACAGGACTTTCCCCACTTTCCCTTTAGGACTTTGCAAGACACACAGCCTAGTCTCTGGTGCTTATCTCCTGAGATATCCTTTAAGATTATTTAGATCATCTTCCATTTTATGCACAGGGAAACTGAGGCTCATAGAGGAAATAGCCTGCCCCTGTCCTGAGGAAAGAGCCAGTTCTCTTGAATATTCTCCTCAGTCAAGTGGCCATAATTTGCTCTGCGTCTACTGAAAATCAGACCCGCTAGTCATTTATTCATTCACACATCTATTCGTGAAATACTTCTGGTAAAACGAGATGGTCACGTGAGCCTCGGTTGTAGAAAGAGGAAGGTCCTTCCTAGTCAATACCTTCAAACTCCAGGGGTTGGTGAACTACAGGGAAGGCTGGTGTGCGGCAGTCCGTGGGGTCAAAAAGAGTCCAACACAACTCAGTGACTGAACAACAACAACGCCCAGTGAGATATTTCTAACCCAGCGCCACAGCGGAGGAGGTGACAAGGCCGAGCATCCCTTAGGGCCCTGCCTGCCGCCCCCTCCCCACCTGCCCTTTCCCCACCCACCCCCCAGTGCTCCCTCCACCCCCTTGCTGAGTTGCCACAGTTCCTGACTTCACAGCCTGCGCCCTCTCCAGCCTCCGACTTGCCTTGCCCCTCCCCGTGGCCGGAGGAGCTGGGCACCAGCGCAATGAACCCCGAGACCAGCCCTTACCCTGCCCTCCCCGGGCTTCCGGGCCAGCTGGCGGAAGCCTCAAGAACCGCCTCTCCACACGCAGAGCTCCCCTGGGGGAGCGGGCGGAGGAGCGGGGTGATCTGAGCCCCCTCGCCTGGGAGCCGCCTCTGCAAAGCACGTGTGGCTCACGCGGCCTGCGGGTTCCAGCCTCGAGACACCCCGCGGGCGCCGTGGCTGCCCGGTGCTCAGAGCAGGTACCTGTGAGGAGACACGCCTCCCGTTTTCACTCAACTGAAAACTCCGCATCATCACAGAGGCGGAGACGCGCAGCGGCCCTTTGTTCCCTCGCCAGTGACCATTAACCTTTCAAAAGATGCTTCCTGAGCCGCTGGCGGAGCGTCGTTCTCCGCGCCCGGTGTAATGAGGCCCTTACACCCGCCAGCCTGGGGAGCGGACGGGCGTGAGAAATGCCGCGAACGCGAGGCCGAGCAGAGGGCGCCCCGGGCCAGCAGCCCCCGGGCCTGGAGCGGGCGGCCAGCAGCGCGGCCTGGGCCCCGGGACCGCGGAGGCCCGTCGTGTCCAAGACGCGCGTGCTGCGGAGGCTCCGGAGGAGAAACGCGGAGCCAGGCGCTGCCACCCTCTGCTCCAAACCCTCGGCCGCTCCACCGACAGAGGAGGAGCCACGTCCTTCCCTTGACGCGGGCCCTTCCGACCCGGCCCCTCCTCACGGCTCTGGTTCCCCGGACCCGGAGCCCGTCCTCTCTCCTCTCTGGTGACGCTGAAACCCAGCTCCACGCCCGCCCCGGGGTCTTCGCATGAAACTCCTCCCCAGAGAGTCTCGGGGCTGCTCCCTCTCTGCCGCTTTCTCAGAGGGCCTCCCTCATCTCACTTCAAAATAACACCCCTCCCACACCTCCCCCCCCCACCTCCCCCCCCCATCAGAAAACTAATATCATGGCATCCGGTCCCATCACTTCATGGCAAACAGATGGGGAAACAATGGAAACAGTGACAGACTTTATTTGAGGCGGGGGGCGGGGGGGGCCTCCAAAATCACTGCAGATGGTGACTGCAGCCATGAAATTAAAAGACCTTTGCTCCTTGGAAGGAAAGTTATGACCAACCTAGACAACATATTAAAAAGCAGAGACATTACTTTGCTGACAAAGGTCTGTCTAGTCAAAGCTATGGTTTTTCCAGTAGTCATGTATGGATGTGAGACTTGGATCATAAAGAAATCTGAGCACAAAGAATTGATGCTTTTGAACTGTGGTGTTGGAGAAAACTCTGGAAAGTCCCTTGGACTGCAAGGAGATCCAACCAGTCAATCCTAAAGGGAATCAGTCCTGAATTTTCACTGGAGGGACTGATATTGAAGCTGAAACTCCAACACTTAGGCCACCTGATATGAAGAACCGACTCACTGGAAAAGACCCTGATGCTGGGAAAGATTGAAGGCAAGAGGAGAAGGGGACAACAGAGGATGAGATGGTTGGATGGCATCACTGACACAATGGACATGAGTTTGAGTAAACTCTGGGAGTTGGTGATGGACAGGGAGGCCTGGCGTGCTGCGGTTCATGGGGTCGCAAGGGGTCGGACACGACTGAGTGACTGAACTGAGCTGAACTGAACCACATCCCACACCTTCAGTCACCTCCCTGCTGTATTTCTCACCAAAGCACCAAGCAGCCCCCGTCACACTGTTTCTTTTACCGATTGACGTCAGCCTTCGTCTCTGTGTTACGCTGGATGCTCCTCCGGGAGGGACTTTCCTGTTTTGTTCATGGCTTTGTTCCCAGTGCTTAGAGCTGGTCATACATGCAGCAGACACTCCATCGACACCCGTGGAATGAATGAATGAGTGAGCCAGCGAGTGAATTCGCACGTGAATAGAAGCATACCTGAACGACAAAGCCCAGAGACCGGGAGGAATCTCTTGATTAAAGGGGTGAAGTTCTAGAATCAACATCCCTCCGTTTGCTGAAGGGAGAGACTGAGAAATTACTGAGTGGGATGGTCTTGTGCCCGGGGCCTGAGTTGGCAGCAGACTGGCCACCACAGTGATACCTTCTACGCACAGATGCATAGACATGGGCAGGAAAAGCAGGGACCTCTGAGTGGCTGCTGCGCCCCCAGAACCACGTGCTGCTGGGTTAGAGATTTTGGGGGCATCTTACGTTTCCACTCTGCCTGAGTCCTCCCCCTTCTCCCAGGTCCTGCCTTCCCAACAGCCTTTAGGTCCCTCAGTATTTTCTGGCAAGCTTTCTTCCAGTTGATCCTGGTGCATTCGAACCAATATTTTCCATACACACGTCACCAGGATTAATATCCAGAATATATGAAGAAGCACCTCAAAAATGAAAAAGACAAAATTTCCAACAACCCAATAGAAAATAGGCAAAGACTTGAGCTAGCTCTTGGCTGAAGAGGAAATGGGAATGAATGGCCAAGAGAAGTATGGACAGATTCTCAGGACTTCCCTGGTGGCCCAGTGGCTAAGACTCCAAGTTTCCAATGCAGGGGGCCTGGGCTAATCCCTGGTTGGGGAACTAAGATCCCACATGCTGTGTGGCACAGCAAAGAAGTGCATTTGATGACAAATTTTTTTAATAAATTTTTAAAAGTATGAAAAGATTCTCTACCTTCATGGTACTCAGGAAATGTAAATTGAACCATAATGAGATAGCATGTAAAACCCACCAGGTTGGCAAAACTCTCACAATCCAATAAATTCAGGTGTTGGGGAAATTATAGCCCCAATAAATTCAAGTGTTAGGAAGATTGTGGAGAAGGGAGAACTGTCACCATGGCTGGTGGGAGAGATGTTGTCACAACCATTTTCAGATAAACATTGGCTTTTTCTAATTATGTTGGTGCTATGCACACCTAATGATCTGGCAATTCCAGTCCTGAGTATATAACCAAGGGTGTGGTTTCCATCAGTGAATCTTGAAAATGCCAGCATTTCTAAGTGAAATAAAATAGATCATAGCACAGTCACACATTATAAAAGTAAAAATATTGTGAAATTTATTTGTCACACATGCATGTGAAAGTCTGGGTACATGTGTGTTGTAGGTTGTGATGCAAATTATATTTCTTATCAGTGGTGAAATACAAAAAATTGAAAACTTCTGACTAGAAGAAAGTTGTACTTGTGGACGGAATAAATATATAAAAATGGTCATAATAGCAACATCTTTGATGGCCCCAAATGCTCATCAATAGGAGGATAGATACCCATATCCTCATATAATGAAAAACTAGACTGCAATGAAAATGAACAAACCACAGACAACTAGGTCAACATAGATGGGGCTCAGGAAGAGAATTGTGAGCCAAAATAGACATCCAGTAAATGTACATAGCAAGTATAAGCCCAGAAGCATCTCCAAAGTAGAATTCCTAACATCAAAGTTATAAAACTAACTTTTGTCTTAGTCCATTGAAGCTGCTGTAAGAAATACTATAGAATAAGTGGCTTAATCAACAAACCCTTATTTCTCACAATTCTGGAAGCTGAAGAGTCCATGAGCAAGGCACTGGTAGATTAAGTATCTGGTGAAAACCCAATTCCTGGTTCTCATTGCTGTCCTTACCTGGCAGGAAGAGCCCTTTATGAGGGTACTAATCCCATTCATGAGGGCTCCACCCTCACAACCTCATCCCCCAAAGGCCCCACCTCCTAATGCAATCACACTGGGGGTTAAAAGTTAGGATTTCAACTTATGAATTTCAGGGACACATTTAGTCTATAACAGCTGTGCTACATACATATATGAGATATATACATCTATGTGATATATACATCTATGGTGATATATACACATGTATATATAGATACATATATATGTGTATATATATATATATATACACATGTGTATATAGATATATACATAGATAAATATGTCTATGGTGAAACCATGAAGAAAAGCACAGGAATTACAAAGATAAAATCAGGAAAGTGGTCCCCTTTATAGGCAAAGAGAAGTGGCTGGGGTTCGAGGGTGGGCCCCCAGGAGCATCAAATCTATTTCATCAAATTCTTTGTCTTCAAGGAGATGGAGATCACATATGTCCTTTGAATTAGTGTTTCTACACCTTACCCATATGGTGGGCTTCCCCAGTGGTTCAGAGGTAAAGAACCCTCCTGCCAGTGCAAGAGATGTGGGTTCTACCACTAGGTTGGGAAGATCCCCTAGAGATCTGGTAGGGGATGGTAGGAAATGGAAGGAAATGGTAACCCACTTCAGTATTCTTGCCTGGAAAATCCCATGGACAGAGTAGCCTGGCAGGCTATAATCCATAGGGTCACAAAAGAGTCAGACACAACTTAGTGACTAAACAACAACCCATGTTGTATAAAAGCTCTTTTTTTCCCAGTCAACATTCAGTACAACAATTACAAATACATGAAATAATATTTGGTTCACATGATATAGTGAACCTCAGGAAAGCCACAGACGTTCTTCCTGCGCAAGGACGGGCCTCCTCCAAGGCGCAATCATTTCTCAGGACCCCCAACCAGTCACAGCAGAGGCAGGACCTGCCCTGACTTCATGCCAGGCTGTGCACGATAGCTCGACCCCTGAGAAACCATTCCATAGCTCAACGGGGCAAGCAACCCAATAAATTCTACATTTCCCCTCTAACGGCCATCCTTACATCCATCTCTGTCGTCCATTTCTTCTCTGTGAAATAACTTTCAGTAGTTTTGCCTGGGTCTATTTTTCCATTTTTATTTTATTTTAGTATCAGAATGAAGAGATAATCATAATTACAGATAGTTTTGTCTCTGTCAGTCATGCTGATCGTGGTTTAGTTCCTATTATTACTAACATCTAGTTTTTTTAAACTTTCCAAATCCTAGGGATATGAATCAGGGTCTTTGGTTTCGGAAATCATGAGACAGAAGTCAAGTACGAACGATTCCAGAAAGGAAGAAACGCATCGGCCACCACAGCTGAGAAGTTCATAGGTTTATCTTGTGAGAACTGAAACCTCAAGTGGCTTCCTTGTGATTGCCTCTCCCCCTCTTTCTCAGCTCTGCCTTCCTCGATGTTGACTTCACTCTCAGGGAGCTCCGCACGTGAGGTGAAAAGATGGCACCAGCAGCTTTACAACTTGGTGTCCCAGCTCAGCAACTCCCCAAAAAGGACGGCCCTGTGTCTTTTAACAGAAAAGTCCCAGCTCTCTCTCCCGTTGGCCATGGATGACGAGCATCTCCAAGGAACATGGACCCTGAAGCCCTCCAGAAGCATCAAGAGCTTCAGGAGGGACCCCCAAGGGAGACCACCATGGAGACCTCAGGGGCTGGGGGACAGGCCAGGCGGGGGCACCGCTCAGGGCTCAGCTTGTTGATCCAGGCCCTGGCTTCCGGTCCCCTCCCCCGAGTTTCCCACCAGGAGACCAGCCCCCCGCTCTCCCACTCACATCCTGCGTCACCTGTTTGACCTGAGGGTGGCCAGGCGTCCTCACCGCCCTCCACGAGGAGCAGGAGGATGCGGGAAGGAGTGGGGCCAGCGCTCTGCACGTAAACATGGGTGTGAGCAAGGTCAGGAGCTTGAAGACGTCCGAGGCTAAAACTGCTCTGGGAATAAGGGTCCCTCTGAACATTTAATTGGACGTTCATTAGATGTGTTTCCACGGGGCCCCGCATTCAGGGGGACTGAACCCCGTCACTCACTGTGGGTGTCATTTCACACATCAGTCACAGGAAAGGATCAGACGCCCTCTGCTCCCCTTCCCTTCCGGCCCCCGACCCCTGACCAGAGGTCCCCTTGGGCCCGGCCATGCGACTTCTGTTGGGGCCCAAGGCAGAGCTTTATGGAGTCTGGGTAGTTTCATCAGAATACAAATTAAAAATGACCCGGGAACCTGGCCACGCTGATGCCGTGGTGACCAAGTCCTTTGGGAATTAAATCGTTTAACAGGTGAAATGGAAGCATCCTCCTCGTTTTCCTCTTGAATGAGCCGTGAAATAGGCTCTGGGACCAGCCTCCAGGGTGAAGCAGTCAGTGAGGCCTGGCGCCCAGGGGTGTCGAGAGATGGGGCACCAGTGGCACACGGTGCTCGGGAGACCCTGGCACCGTCTGCAGTAGATGAACCGGCGTCCAGGGCACCCCTGCCTCGAGAGGATGGAGGGCGAGTCTCGGGTTCCGAGGGATGAACACTGACCACGTGCTAACCAGCGGCCCCTCCCTGGGTGACCGAGCCCCACAGCTGAACTCCTCGGCCTCCCACCAGGGAGCGAGTTTGGATTCAGGTCAGAGAAGCTCCGTCTGCACCCTGGGTCACTGGCGCGGTCTCCTCCCAGTGCAGGGCTGCTGGGCACAGATGACTCTCGGTCGGGCGGGGACTTGGTTTCTTGTCTCGAAGGTGGGTTCCTATCCGACCCTGAGAAGGTGGGACCCAGGACTAGCCGGTCCCTGCAGTGAATTCCCTGCAAATTAAAAGAACAACACAAGCACACTCTCAAATGGGACTTGCACAAACGCTTTTCAACACATACTACACTGTGCCTTGAGGACACTCTCCAGTGGGGACTCTCGGTGTCAGGGTCCCCCAAAACCATTTGGCAGCCATATCAAGTGCTTTTAAAAAAGCGCTGACTCCCATGCATTCATTGTACACAGAAGGCTTTACCTTCAGGAGAGATTCATAAATGTGAACCAAAGTTATATAGTAAGATGTGTACTGCAACATAAATTTTAACAGCAAAAACTGGAACCAATACAAGCATCCAGCAATATAAGAATGGAGAAGCTTGCACAAATTGTCTAAGCGAGGGAATGTTGAAGGATAATATTATAATATGTTTACAAGAAGCTATTAATAGCATAGAAAATACTCATGATATCATGCAAAGTGGGAAAAAAGCAGAATATATGAAACTACCTGTGTTAAGCTCTTGCCGTATACACCCATATTCAAAGAAAAAACTTAAGAGATAACCCAAGAAGCTGAAAGTGGCAACATATGAGCAGCATAATTGTAATTGGTTTTCATTTTCTTCTTTAGAGTAATTTTCCAAATTTTCTAAAATGAGCAAATCTTTTAATATCAGAAGGAAAAAATGTTATTTAATGTTGCCAACAGCCACAAGGTAAAAAAGCATAATATTACCAGTAGTTTCTGCAAAATATAAGACCTTTCATAAAATATACAGGTCTTTTAATAATTGATACTTCACTTTCAATTAAAATTCTGATATCAAAGCTTATAAAATGATTTGAGGGAAAAAATGTTCAAAGCATTCATTAACATTCTCTATTTCTGTTTGAGAAAGAAACCCAGCAGTCAAATTCCTATGGAAGGTATAAAAATTGGTGGTTTGGTTTCAAATTGGTACTTCTATCATACTCATGCCATTCGGTAAACTTTTCTGCTGTCTGTCAGCTTTAAAATGCATAATTATCATGAATTTGAGAAATAAATCTATCATTCTGAATAACCTTTATAAGATAGGGTTGAGTACTTTTTACATGATTTTAATCCCTCAGTTGTAAAACAGTCTGACTTGTCTCTGCAAATACAAATAACCCTTTTACTTAAATTTGCTAAGAGTCCCAGAATACACCATCCCCAAATGTTACTCCTGTTTGTAAAATCCTTTAACACTTTCCCGTTGACTCCGCAGGTCCCCACTCCCAACCGGCTTACTGTGCCCAGGGTGACCCGGCCCCGCCTTCTCCTCCTGCGGTCCACTCGCCTTGTCACAACTCCTCAAACAGAACAGATTCATCCCAATTCAGGAACTTCGCATTTGCTGTGCTCTTCAAAGATCCCCATCATTCAGAAGGCAAGAAAATGAAATAAGAGGTATGCAAATTGGAAGGAAGAAATAAAACTGTTCTTGCTTGTGAAACAACACGACCATCTACTTGGATAATCGGAGAGAATCACCCCACAGCTCTGCGTATGCTGACTGGTCAGCCCCGCCATGGGACACAGACAGGAGTGTGAGCAGAATTGTCGCGACCACTCTCAGCCTTGGGGGTGGGATTGGCCCAAAGAGAGTGTCTGAGATGCTCTGGAAGCTTGACAGGGACCTCACGGCACCTCCAACATCTTTTCACGCAGAACCCAGATCGACCCCTGACAGCTCGGACACGGAGTTCGCAGGTCCCGAGGAGGGGGTGCAGGGGGTGTGGGCGGGGGGAGGTGCGCACCTGGGTCCGCAGTGGCCGGTGTGGAGCTGCCGTCTGCAGCCCCAAGGCCAACCCGTGCAGGCATCCCAAGATGCAGCGGTAAAGCAGCATCGCCAGCCCAGCAGGGAAGTGGAGGGGAGGAAATCGAAATATTTTTGAAACTTCTCATGTTATTGAGGGTTAGCCAGACACACTGCTTAGGCAAGGTCTTGCTCAAAACCATCTAATTTGATAGGCTTCTGAAAGAGGAACTCTTCTGGAGCTTGTCCCACAAAAGCAAAATTAATGGTTTATGATGAATGTTACCAATCAGTCCTTAATCTCTAAGAGGAAGAGGCTTTTGCTATGAGAGCCAGAGATCGTCTGTCTCTTTGGGACACTTTCCAAAGAGACCATTTACTAAAAAACAATTTTGTAGATTCTGCTGATAGGGGGGAGGTTAATCCATTCAACCAATTGGCAAGGGAGGTCTGCGTGTTGATGACTCACATATCATCCCCAAGATCTCAGAGTTTCAAAGGCAGGGTCCTGGTAAGAGCTGACACCAGGACCTTATCTCTTCTCTGGGCAGCAGCAGGGGGCGGGTGGCGAGGGTGATCTCACCTGAATGGCCAGATGGACCACCAGGGTAATTAGGGTTCTTGGCTGCAAACTGTAAAGACCCACGTGGGTGATGAGAGGACAGTGGGCTCTCCCTGCAGGATCTTGAGCCCCACAGAAAAAAAAAACAAAACAAAACGGGGAGGACCAGGCAGGGACCACAGGACTCCATGGGGCCAAGAAAGAGCATCTCACAGCGACACTGCCTGGGAGAAGGGACCTCCCTTTAATTCCTCTTCTTTCCTTCAGTTGCTCAAAACAAAGTCCCAGGAAAGAGTGTTGAGGGGTCAGGCTAAGTGCCCACCTTTCAAGAAAGACAGGTGGAGAGGGCGGGCCTCACCCCTCAGCTTTCAGGAGGGATGTTGTCACCAATGTCGCCGGGGCTTAGCCAGCACCCCTCCTACGTGGGGGAGGGGCGATTCCCTAAAGGACATCGGGCAGCTTAAGAGAGGGGAGTGGATCACAGGCAGCCGGAAATGACCCCTGTCCCCAGGCGTCACTTAGGGCCAGACCACAGTGAGCCTGGGGTGCCGAACTAATGACTCCCAGCTCCCCCGTAGGGGGATCAGAGCAGGAAGCCCGGGATACATGGTGGATCTTTATGGAAAAGATGGCTCTCAGGACACTCCAACTGAAATGCTACAAAGCTGTTCTCTCAGGGTTAATTCTTTTTACAATAGATATTTATCACTTTCATAACAAAAGTTATTTTTCACTTAGAAAATTAAAAACCTAAAGTTTCTGCGAGCACCAAACCAGAAGCTGAGGCTCATAGGTACAAATGCTTGCAACCGAGTCATCAGCACACTCGTGGTCCCCACCGTGGCTCCAGCGCTGCGGTCGGTACCCGGGTGGGGGTGGGGGTGTCAGAACAGCGTGTCTCCTGGAGACACCTGCCTCCAGGAGCCCAGCTGGGCAGACCCTCCCTTAAACTGCCCTAATGAGATTAGCTCAGGAACAAATTACTTGCTGCTTTTGCCTTGTGGAGACACGGCCAACACACACACACACGTGTGCGAGCGTGCGCGCACTTGCATGCTCACCACATGCACACACACACACACACACACACACGACCCTCCTGACCTTCTCTGGGGGACAGTGTCCTTGTCAGATTTCCATTTGCTCTGCAGGGGCCTCTCTCCCTGAGGCCCCTCGGGCTGTGCGCCAAGCAGCACGTGCTCAGGGCCTCTCCCCCCACTCCCTGAAGAGCAGCATTGAGGCCGTGTGACAGGGGGCTTGTCCCCTGCACACCTCCGGGGGCCCCGTTCCTACCGTGGTGGGCGTGAGTGGTACCCTGGAGTGTGCAGTGCCAGCCTCTACCTCTGCCCTCTCCTCAAGTCCTCAGGGAGACCCTCACTCATCCTAGAATGTCAGATCTAGAAGGTCCCTCAGAGACATCTCATCCGGGGCTTTCATCTCCATTCATCCAGGAGAATTCTGCTCAAAGTGGGCAGGCCTGGCCTTGGGTTTGTTGAGACATCACCCTGCAGAGAACATCTCACCATCCCAGGTCCACCATCCTCAACGAAAGAACAAGGAGCTTGAGGCTTGGAGAGGAGGCATGTCTGCCAAGGAAGCTCCTTAGGCAGAGCTGAGCAGCATTTTACAATTTGCAAAGGCCTCTCCTCCCCACATTGTCACATATGACCTTCATGAGAGCTGGTCAGTGTCAGATGATGCTGCATTTCACACATCGAAGACAGCATTGACCAGATGATGCCTCATTGTTTTACGTGTCCCTCAGAAGTAAAACGTTGACAAGTAGATCACGATGCAACAATGAGACTCCGTCAGTTATGTGACACCACCAGATTCAACAGGTACGGACGAGGTGCACCTTAGAGTCAGTGCGATTCACTTCTTTCCATTTTACAGACTTTATTCTATGGAACCTGAAACTGACTCCAAGGTCTGGTCTGTTCACACACACACAGCTGGCCGGAGGGAAAGCCTGGGATGCAACCTCAGCCCCTGGTGCCTGGCTCCAGTCTGGTCCAGGGCAAGGAGACACGCTGCCCCAATCTCCCTTCAAGGATGGATCTGCCACCCAGTGTGGGAAGCAGGGTCAGCAGAGAGTCCCCCACTTCTTTAACACAGTCCCTCAAGCTCACTGAAGAACAGACAGATAAATTGTATACTGTTAGTTGCTCAGTCATGTCTGACTCTGCAACCCCATGGACTGTAGCCCTCCAGTCTCCTCTGTCCATGGAATTCTCCAGGCCTGAACACTGGAGTGGGTAGCCATTCCCTTCTCCAGGGGATCTTCCCGACCCAGGGATCAAATCTGGGTGTCCTGCATTGCAGGCAGATTCTTTACCATCTGAGCAACCAGGGAAGCCCTAAATAACAATTTAAGGCTCTATGTCCTCATTCTTACTGTAAAGCAGTGGCCTGGGGTCAATGGAATAACTGGGATGTGCTGAAGTGAGTTATTTGAATAATTACATGTGTTGGCAGGGCTGAGACCTGAACATGAGCCCTTGGCTCAAGGAATTTCAATGGCTTCCTCATTTCCACTAAATGCTGGCATGTCCTCTGAGGTTCTTTCACAAGAAGAAAGGATGGATAAACTGCTGCTGCTGCTGCTGCTGCTACTGCTGCTAAGTCGCTTCAGTCGTATCCGACTCTGTGCGACCCCATAGACGGCAGCCCACCCGGCTCCCCCGTCCCTGGGATTCTCCAGGCAAGAACACTGGAGTGGGTTGCCGTTTCCTTCTCCAATGCATGAAAGTAAAAGTGAAAGTGAAGTCGCTCAGTCGTGTCCGACTCTTAGCGACCGCATGGACTGCGGCCCACCAGGCTCCTCCATCCATGGGATTTTCCAGGCAAGAGTACTGGAGTGGGGTGCCATCGCCTTCTCCAGATAAACTGTGCAGAATCTACAAATTGTATGTGGATGACTATGATTCTTCTAACAGAAGTCTTTTTAACCTGAATTATCTGGAATATCTACCCTGCTTTCCCTTTCTTAGTCTATGCTGCTCTCATGAAGCCTTGGACATGAATTCACTTTTGCATTTAAACCTTCTGTTGTTTTCTTCTGCCTATTGGAAGGAAAGCAAAGTAGGGGACATTTAATATCCTGTTTCCACTCTCTGGCTCCATGATATTAATTTGACTACACAGGATCTTTAATGCTGCACCATCACAAAGACTCAATTTCATACATGAATGAGTCAATGTCAAACGGGAGGAGGAGGGGGAGGGGGTGTGCCATGTTTTCTTGTCTCCTCTTAAATGGTTTCTTACTTCATATTGATACAGATCAGGGACCGTGGATTATGCTGACAAGCTCATAAATTATCTGCTACTCACCAACAATACCAAGGTCCTGTTTTCTTGATGGAGTAGTTGATTGCAGAGGATGTCCATGAACTTGAAATTGTTTCAATTGTTGTTTACCTGACAGGGACCTTGAACTTGAGACCTTCCTACCCCACACAGAGGTACAGATGACACACATGGCGGGAAGATTGTCAAAGGACATAAACTAGAGCAATTAGAGTGAGATGGAGAAAGGGAAGAATGCATTACTAATCGGGGCATCATTACAGAGCATCTGAGAAGCTGAGCGAGATACAGTGTCAACATCGAAGCCCCAGAAGTGATGGGCAGAAGGGACCACGTTTAGAGCCAGAGGTCATTAACACGGGCAATTGACAGGCTTAATGACTCTGAGAGGGAGGCAAAACCACTCCGACAAGTGACAATATGTTAAAGTGGGCATTTTACTATTTTTCAGAAGCTGTAATTTTCAGATGATGACTTCGGGGATCCTTTAAGGAGGATAATTGATTACCTGACAAAGGACTTGTAGCATTTCCTCTCACAATAGAAGAGAGACAAGCAGACAGCCCGGCTCTGTCAAGCCGAATAGGAGCATTTTTCAGAGAAAACACTGCAAAGTTTATAACAATGAGAGCCAGAAGAAACACAAATACATCTCGCCTTCTTGACAAATAAGATTTAATTAAGAGACTCTTCATGCTCAAAAACGAAGTCGTGCCTGCGCCGTGATGGGCAAGGCAACAGGCTGAGGGGGAGGGCCTCACTGGCAAGCAGCCCTGCGTCGGCCCCCTAATTATCCATAAACGTCCCCATGATGGAATTCCACTGCTTCCCCTCTTTTTAGCTAATTCTCTTTTTTTTTTCACTGCAAATACTACTTGTGTTAATTAATGAAATAGGTAATTCAGCCCACAATAAGCACAGATGAAACAGGCAGGCAGGGGTTTATCCCCTCAAGGAATTGTAATAACTTCACACTTTTGTTGCTGTTCAGTTGCTAAGCTGTGTCTGACTCTTTGCGACCCCATGGACTGCAGGGATGTGAACCGTGGGCACCGAAGGTATTTGCACAAAGGTCACCTGTGTCTCCTGGGTCCCCATGTAAACCTGCAGCCCTGGCGGGATCCGACCTTCCCAGCCAGTGCTTACCAGCCGACACTCCCAAAGCCAGGGGCTTCCATCCGGACCCTTCACTGGTCCCTCCATGGCCCCTGTGACTGCAGATGGTCCTGAGGCTTCTCCTCAAACCCAGCATCAGGCTGGTGGGTCCAGACAAGTCCTATTGCAGACTGACTCTCAGACCCCTGCTGGCCACGCCAGGGGTTCCTGCTGCATATTTCCTGATCGTCTCTTCAATTTTCTCCTGAGATGTGACTAAGGCCCTAAAACTGAGCTCTGCCATCCCACCCAGGTTCTGAGCTATGAACCAGGCTCTGATGGGGAATCTGATGGAAAAGAACAGCCCTAGACAAGGAGAACTTCCTGTTATAACTGGAAACATCCGAAGGGCAAATCTGACCCCAGTCATCATACCCCTGCTTCAAACCTTCCAGAGGCTTCCGCAGCCCTTAGGTTGGAGCCCTGACTCCCCAGGTCCCTGCCCCTCACCTCCCTGCTCTGTGTGCTCTTGGTCCTGGCCTTGGACATACCAGGCTCCCAGCACCTCAGGGCCTTTGCACATGCTGTCCACTCCCAACTCCTGGAATGTTCCCCTCCCCCACCCAAGTACTCACCTAGTCACCTGCAGCTCCCCTGTCCTGTCTCAGATGAAACACCACCTCCTTGGGGGATTCTTCTGTGTCTCTCATCATCCCCACATCCTGGCCCAGGGTCTAGATCAGGCCCCCAAAGCTGCTCTCATAACACCATGGTGACTTTCCTTCCCGGTAAAGACCACACATGTGACATGAGGTCTTTATTACCCCAGGATGATCCGAACAGATTTTTTTTAAAAGGTTGTATTTGAGGCAAATCCAATTAAACTGGGTACCAAAGCTTTACAGCAAAATTTTTGTGATTTAAGAAATCTGTGTCTTCCCTGGTGACTCAGAGGTTAAAGCGTCTGCCTCCAATGTGGGAGACCCGGGTTCGATCCCCGGGTCGGGAAGATCCCTTGGAGAGGGAAATGGCAATCCACTCCAGTATTCATGCCTGGAGAATCCCATGGATGGAGAAGCCTAGTAGGTTACAGTCTATGGGGTCGCAAAGAGTCGGACACGACTGGGCGACTTCATCTCACCTCACCTCAAGAAATGTGTACCTGGGATTTACTTTTGGCCAAGTGCTGTTCTCAGGACCCTACACACATTCTTCAAGATTCATTTTTTTATTTTTCACTTTTTAATTGGGGGATAATTGCTTTATAAGGTTGTGCTGGTTTCTGCCATACAGCAACTCAAATCAGTCATATATGTATGTATGATATATATATATATATATCTCCCCTCCCTCTTTAGCCTCCTTCCCTCCCCACTCCCATCCCATCCCTCTAGGTCCTATTAAATCACTTGATCCTCTCTACCATGGATACTTGTACTATTATCCCCATTTTACAGGTAAGGACATGGAGGCACGGGAAGGCTGCCCAGCTTGTAATTGGCACTATCAGAGTTCCTGCTCTCAACCACCTCTTCTGATCTAAAGCCTTTGTCTAAAAAAAATGAAAATGCATTTGATAAAAAGTAACTTTTTTACCTCCTATTTAACAACTTTTAGGTGATAGTGGCAAGGGTGCCCTAATTCTTAGTATAATCAAAGGATGAATCAAGCACTTTTTTTGCATAATTTTTCTGATAAGATTGTAGCACAGTCGACACCCTTCCCTCCAGGCTTGACTTTTGCAGGCTGATCAAAGGAGCCTCATTTTCAAAAAGCCTCAAGGGCTTCTGGAGCCTCCCTGGGGCCTCTCCTAACCCTCTCACAGCCCTCATTCTCTCTTGGAGATCCTGCCTCATTCTGGTCCCTGCTGGTTCCTCTTCTTCAGTGTTAATTGGTCTGAGTCACCCGGATCCTCACTGTCTCTGACTTTGTGGGTGATTCATTTAAGGAACACCCCTTGTTGTGCAGCAAGATGTGCACGCTCAGCCACAGCCCCACGCTGCTCCCACCCCTACCTCTGCCGTGAGACCCCTAATGGAGACCCGCCTGATCCCTCACACCCAGGGATGAGCAGAAGACAGACAGCTCTGAGAGCCAACGTTCAGGGATTTTACTAGCTGGTAGCTTGGAATCAGCCATGATGAGAGAATAGATACCTTGGAAATCATCAAATAAGCTTTTTTTTCCCCCCGCCTAAAGGACCAGTTACTGACATACCATTGCAGTTATATCTCATGTACATCCCTGACTTTTGGGTGGAAATCCCTGTTATCAAATTTGTTCCCTGCCTTGTAGGGTGTGCAGGGACCCTAGCTTTTTTCTTTCACCCACTTCACTACAAGGGGATCGTGAACCCTGAAACCACTGAGCTAAGTAAGACCATTTCTGCTCCTCTCCTCAGCCTCCCTCCATCCACTAACAGCACCTTTGGTCTTGTTTAGAGCAAAAATTCTATTTTTGTACATTTTTTGGCCACATCATGTGGCATGTAGGATCTTAGTTCTCAGACCAGGGATCGAACATATGCCCCCTACAATGGAAGTGGGGATTCCCAACCTCTGGACCACAGGGGTTGTCCCCAGAATTTCATTCCTTACTCGATGCAACTTGCAGGCTCACTACATGCCAGGAGCTGCCCTGGGTGCTGAAATGATGTGCCTTGGGAGCAATCAGACACTGGGCGGTCCCAAGATTGATCTCAGGCCTCTGACTCTAGCTGAACATGCCAGACAATGGAAGGTGTTACCATTTGTAATAGATAGGCCTATCCCTTGTGGGCCAAACACACACAAGAAGAAGACAAGAGTTCAGCTCCCTGGACAGTTTACTGCACCTTGAAGCCCCACTGCTTCTGGTCCCCACTGCGGCCAGTGGTCAGTTAGTCCCCCAGGCCAGGACTGCAGTGGGGGTGGGGAGGGGAGGATAGGAGCCCCTCAGAATGACATGACCTCAGAAAGGAGCATCGAGAATACAGTCAGATCCACCACCTTGTGAGGCTTCGACCGCCAGCAAACTGGCTCTGCCTGGCCTGTCTGTTTCACACGAATGTCTGTCTGTCTCCCCAGACTGTTGCCATCTGGATCCCGAGATGCCAAACCCCAGGAGGTGTGCACAGGGCAGTGAAATCTACCATGTCTGTTTGACCTTTTGATCAAGAGCCTCCTTGTTCTCCTTTCCCCAATTTTTCATGTCACATCTGATAGATCTTAGGACCTGAAAGAATGACAGAAACTTTGGTTTGGGAAGGTGCTACTGACTCTTGACCTTGGAGTAAGAATCACCTTCAATGATCAAGATGTCTTCCATTTTAATTCTCTCGTCAAGGACATTTTTTTCTCTCTGAGCTGTTGACACGATCCCTCTCTTAAGTTCTTTGTCGGTGTGAGAAGCACACAGAGAATTGCCTGAACATGGGAGTCATTCCCAGAGCTGCCATAATTAGCTAACTTGCTTCTCTCTCTCCCGGCGCGGAAGCAGAGAGTGTCTTCAGAGGATGCTGGTAATGCCAGCAAGTGTGCCCTTTCCTCCCACTCTGCAGGTGGCCTGGAGCAGAGGCGGCGTGGGGGAAGGAGGGGGACACCCCCGCATTCACCCCAAATTAAATATCCTAATTCTCACATACCAGCCACCACATTGCAACACAGCAGAAGGGGGAACCTGTGTGCCTAACAGTCTTAGGAGCTTTTCAAATGGAGGGAGAAACCCTTTAGTTTTCCTGGACTCACCCTCTAGGCCTGAGGTGTAGCCTAGATGAGAGGCCCAGGTGTCTTTACTAATGCTTTAG
Organism: Ovis canadensis; assembly: GCF_042477335.2. NCBI lineage: Eukaryota > Metazoa > Chordata > Mammalia > Artiodactyla > Bovidae > Ovis > Ovis canadensis. The sequence goes on along the minus strand of NC_091257.1, from coordinate 91,693,117 downwards.
TCCCTAAAGGACGCAGCCCTTCCTGCTACAAAGCTTTCTTTTAAAAAACAATAATCCATGGTCAGGATTTTAGAAATCTCTATGTTCATAGAAATTTTGGCCGTCTTTTCCTCCCCCCACCCCTTTTTTTTATTACTTATATAGTTTTATAGAAAGAACACATCTGAATATCATTCTATTGGTGGTGGCAATTAAACAATACTCCTAAAACATGACTGTTCTTGCTGCTAAGTCGCTTCAGTTGTGTCCGACTCTGTGTGACCCCATAGATGGCAGCCCACCCTCTCCCCCGTCTCTGGGATTCTCCAGGCAAGAACACTGGAGTAGGTTGCCATTTCCTTCTCCAATGCATGAAAGTGAAAAGGGAAAGTGAAGTTGCTCAGTCGTGTCCAACTCTTAGGGACCGCATGGACTGTAGCCCACCAGGCTCCTCCATCCATGGGATTTTCCAGGCAAGAGTACTGGAGTGGGGTGCCATTGCCTTCTCCAAACTGTTCTTGAGTAACTATTATCAAAGATTATAATTGCTCAATATCAAGAAACACAGAACAAAATACAATTCAGTTCAGTCACTGTATTTTCATGTCTGACTCTTTGCTACCCCATGAACTGCAGCACACCAGGCCTCCCTGTCCATCACCAACTCCCGGAGTCTACCCAAACCCATGTCCACTGAGTCAGTGATGCCATCCAACCATCTCATCCTCTGTCATCCCCTTCTCCTCCTGCCCTCAATCTTTCCCAGCATCAGGATCTTTTCAAATGAGTCAGCTCTTCCCATCAGGTGGCCGACGTATTGGAGTTTCAGCTTCAACATCAGTCCTTCCAGTAAACACCCAGGACTGACCTCCTTTAGGATGGACTGGCCGGCTCTCCTTGCAGTCCTGGAGGACAGTGCTCCACAATATTGTGTTGGGCCTCTGCCATACATCAACACAAATCAGCCGCAGGTATACATATGTCCCCTCCCTCCCGAAGCCCCCTCCCATCTCCCACCCCCTCCCACTCCTCCAGGCTGTCACAGAGCACCGGGGTGAGCCCCCCGTGTCACACAGCAAATCCTCGCTTGCTCTCGTTATACATATGGTAACGGATCTGTTTCCATGTTATTCTCTCAATTCATCCCACTCTTTCCCTCCCCACTGTGTTCTCAAACCTGTTCTCTGTGTCTGCATCTCCATTGCTGCCCTGAAAATAGCTTCATCACTACCATCTTTGTAGATTCCATATGCATGTATTAATATACAATATTTGTCTTTCTCTTTCTGACTTCCTTCACTTTTTATAATGGGCTCTAGGTTGATCTGCCTCATTAGGACTGGCTTGAATGCATCCATTTTTATAGCTGAGTCATATTCCATTGTATATATATACTGGCCATCTCATGACTAATCAGTTTAATCTTATTTCTTTATGGACATCATTATCTGAGATTAACAGTTTTTGTTTTATGGCCAAAGGACAGGATTTTTACTTCTCTAAGCCTCAATTTTTTGTCTTTTAGAGGTTGTTGTTAGAAACAGATGAATAACGTAGAAGAAAGACTCTAACGCAGTGCCTGCCCCAGATCAAGAAATCCTTGCCTTCCATCTTTCCTGCCTTTCTTCCATCCCTCCATCCTTCCTTTTTGCATTGCTTCATTCTCTTCCTCTTTTTCTTATCCTTCTTCTAAATGACAGGGGAATGATTGCTCTCCAAACCTGTGTAGATGTATCCTTTGGTTGGTGAAAGCAAATGGTGTGTGATTCCTCATGTCACACAGAGGCAGCTGTGATCGGAGCTATTTTTACAGGGCAGGCAGAGGGCTTGTCCCCAACCACAGTTCCTGTTCTCTGTCTGATTTATTTTATTTTTACTTCCCCCAACTTATTATTTTGAAAGATCTCAAAGCTTCAGAAAAGTTTAAAGAATAACACAGTGAACACCCACATATCATCCCCCTCCCTTATCTCAGTCACCAGCTGGTAACACTGTGCTATGCTAGCTTCAGTCTCTGTGTATATTATTTATGTGTCTGGATTTTTCCCTTTTTTTTTTTTAACCTAAGTCATTTGAGAGTATGGCACAAACATGATATTTAATGCCTCAACACTTCTGTGTATATGTCATTTAAGAAAATAATCTCCTGCACAGTGTCCATTCATTTTAACTCTCATGATAGTTAATGTTGGGGACTTTCCTGGTGATCTGGTTGGGACCTCACCTTCCAGTGCCTGGGGTGTGGGTTCAATCCCTGGTTAGGAAGCTGAGATCCCACATGGCTTGCAGCCAAAAAACCCAAACATGAAGCAGAAGCAATATTGTAACAAACTCAACAGACTTTAAAAATGATCCACATTTTTTAAAAAATCTTTTAAAAAAATAGTTAACATTGAGGCAGAAATATAGTTTAATAGAGAGTTCAAATTTAGAGCATCCCCCCATTTTAATGCTGTAATTCTATAAATGACTGTGGACTGCCTTTGGTTGTCAGGACTCATCTCCTAGGACAATGAACTCTTCTTTCTTGTCATTCATGATTTTGATTTTTTTTTTTTTAAGATTTTGTCTTGTACCAGAAAGCTAGGAATTACTCGAAGGGTGAGGGGGATAAATCAAGGAAACAGAAACTGGAATAAAGGAGCTCCTGAAACAGCACATAAAACATTGACCAGCTTAAACCGGTTTTGCCTCCTTAAGTAGGCTGATTGATTAACACAGCTGAGAGTTATTTTACAGAGACAGCACTAAGCATGTGCAAGACAGGAACCCATGTCTCCAGGATAACCCTGGAACCAAGAATCTTCAGTCTACAAAACTCAAACAACAGAAATGCTGCCACCTGAGCCCTTTATGGAGTAAGAACTCCTTCAGTAAGAAAAATCTGGCTTCCAGCAGCATGCATGTTCAGTTGCTAAGTCAACTCTCTGCAACCCCATGGACTGTAGCCCTGCAGGCTCCTCTGACCGTGGGATTTCCCAGGCAAGAATACTGGAATGGGTTGCCATCCCCTTCTCCAGGGGATCTTCCCAACCCAGGGCTCGAACCCGCATCTCCTGCACTGGCAGGTGGATTCTTTATCCCTAAGCCGCCACCAGGGAAGCCCCTCCAGCAGCATGAATAGCTTACATAGATTGATTCAAGACTAGCCATTCAGCTTTTGAAATGCCCCTAACCCCTCACATTTCACCCTGAATCCTGGATTGCAGAAACATTTGAGAGCCTTGCTTTCTGTTTCCTTGCTGGTCAATTTCACACAGAAACTTTTTCTTTTCCCAATAGCTGGTACCATAGTATTGGCTTTTACGTGCGTTGGGCAGCAGGCCCTCGCTTGGCAACAGTTTTGGCAATGTTTGGCAGGTCTCGTGACCGCCCACCCAAGCATGTAGCCCTCAGCAGAGTGTGAGCCCCTGTTGCCTCCCCTGAGTGGCCAAATAGACTGAATTTGTCTAGAGCGTTGGCTGCTGGGTTCCTGCTGCCCCCACCTCCATGGTGCTCTAGGCTCCTTGGGGCTACTGTCGCTTTTGAGAGAAGAAACAGCTCCTGGATCCGACATCTTTTGGGTGAGTAACCATGTTAAAATGCGCCTGTATCTAAGTTATTTAATAATCTCATCAGTAATGTGGGCTAGAGACCCACTTTGGGGAGATTTTGGTCGAGTTAGAGGCCAACACTTTGGGTTGGACTCCCAACATTAGGATCATGGCTTGTTAGGTCCATCCCAAGAAAGACCAGGAAAGAAGCTAAAAGATTTAGCTGCTGAGATATTCAAACCCTGGGTTAGCATCCCAGGCCTTTGGGTTTCTTGTCTAAGTTATCTATGTCTGATCATTTTATTTGGTAGGAGTTGGCTAATTATACTGGAGAAGGAAATGGCAACCCACTCCAGTAACTTTGCCTGGAAAATCCCATGGACGGAGGAGCCCGGTAGGCTATAGTCCATGGGGTCACAAAGAGTCGGATGTGACTGAACAAATAGCTAACTATTGGATATTGGCAGCCAAAACCTTATTGAATCCACTTTCGGTCATTTTGTTCTGGTCATCCCGAGAAGAAAATGTTCCAAACTGCGGAATGTCAACTGCACACCTGCTACTTTAACATGAAGGGGAAAAAGAAGAAAAACATGATTGTACCAGTCAGTCTAAGGAATAAAGTAAGCACATTAAAAATAAAGGTGAAAAAAGGAAGGCACAATCTGTTTGCAGGACATATATTCAGTTCAGTTCAGCTGATCAGTCGTGTCCAACTCTCTGCAGCCCCATAGACTGCAGCACGCCAGCCCTCCCTGTCCATCACCAACTCCCGGAGCTTACTCAAACTCATGTCCATTGAGTCAGTGATGCCATCCAACCATCTCATCCTCTGCCATCCCCTTCTCCTCCCACCTTCAATCTTTCCCAGCATCAGGGTCTTTTCCAATGAGTCAGTTCTTCGCATCAGGTGGCCAAAGTATTGGACCTTCAGCATCAGTCTTTCCAATGAATATTCAGGACTGATTTCCTTTAGGATGGACTGGCTGGATCTCCTTGCTGTTCAAGGGACTCTCAAGAGTCTTCTCTAATACCACAGTTCAAAAGTATCAATTCTTTAGTGCTCAGCTTTCTTTATAGTCCAACTCTCACATCCATACATGACTACTGGAAAAATCATAGCTTTGACTAGACGGACTTTGGTTGGCAAAGTAATGTCTCTGCTTTTTAATATGCTGTCTAAGTTGGTCATAACTTTTCTTCCAAGGAGCAAGCATCTTTTAATTTCATGGCTACAGTTACCAACTGCAGTGATTTTGGAGCCCAAAAAAATAGTCTGCCACTGTTTCCATTGTTTTTCCATCTGTTTGCCATGAAGTGATGGGACCAGATGCCATGATCTTCGTTTTCTGAATGTTGAGCTTAAGCCAGCTTCTCACTCACCTCTTTCACTTTCATCAAGAGTCTCCTTGGTTCTTCACTTTCTGCCATAAGGGTGGTGTCATCTGCATATCTGAGGTTATTGATATTTCTCCTGGCAATCTTGATTCCAGCTTGTGCTTCTTCCAGCCCAGCACTTTTCATGATGTACTCTGCATATAAGTTAAACAAGCAGGGTGACAATATACAGCCTTGACGTACTACTTTCCTGATTTGGAACCAGTCTGTTGTTCCATGTCCAGTTCTAACTGTTGCTTCTTGACCTGCATACAGATTTCTCAAGAAGCAGGTCAGGTGGTCTGGTATTCCCATCTCTTTCAGAATTTTCCACAGGATCCACACCAGTCAAAGGCTTTGGCATAGTCAATAAAGCAGAAGTAGATGTTTTCTTGGAACTCTCTTGCTTTTTTGATGATCCAACAGATGTTGGCAATTTGGTATCTGATTCCTCTACCTTTTCTAAATCCAGCTTGAACATCTGGAATTTCATAGCTCGTGTACTGTTGAAGCCCGCCTTGGAGAATTTTGAGCATTACTGAAGTGACACAGCAGCAGCAGCAGCAGCAGCATGTGAGATGAGTGCAATTGTGCAGTAGTTTGAGCATTCTTTGGCATTGCCTTTCTTTGGCATTGGAATGAAAACTGACCTTTTCCAGTCCTGCAGCCACTGCTGAGTTTTCCAAATTTGCTGGCATATTGAGTGCGGCACTTTCACAGCATCATCTTTTAGGATTTGAAATAGCTCAACTGGAATTCCATCACCTCCACTAGCTTTGTTCGTAGTGATGCTTCCTAAGGTCCACTTGACTTCGCATTCCAGGATATCTGGCTCTAGATGAGTGATCACACCATCATGATTATATTAATCACGTATATTAAGTTAACCTTAAAAATGCATTCTAATATAAAGTAGGTGCAGATAAATACTGTTTGATTCCACTTATAGGACGTACCTAGAATAGTCAAATCATTGAGTCAGAAGTATGTTGGTAGATGCCAGGAGAGGGAGGGTGGGGAGGGGAAATGGGGCTCAGCGTTTAATGAGGACAGAGTTTCAGTTCAGGAGAGTGAAAAATTCGGGAGATGGATGATGATGAGGGTTGCACAACGATGTGGTACTTAGTGTCCCTCACTATATAGTTAAGTCTGGTTAAAACAGCATGTGTTATACTGTGTGACTTCTACCATGGTAAAAAAAAAATGTAATAAATAAATAGGAAATATGAGGACTAGAATCAGTGAAATGGGAGATGGGAAAAATCCTCTATTTCCAAATGGGTGGTCAGCACAGATTGAAAAGCACAGCTGTGTGTCTTTAGAGTGATTTAACAAAAAGCAGAGATTAAAGAGAAACAAGACCGGTGGGGCAATGTTATTAGATGAATAGGTACTTAAGGAAGGGTGAGCGTAAGGCAGTAACCAGACTGCTATGTAGATGAATTTTATATAATAGCTTGCAGTTTAAATAAGAAATATGGTAGTCAATATTTGGGCAACTTTAAAACAAACTAAGAAGTCTTCCGAAACACAAACAGAACTTGGTAAGAATTTTAGTGGATTTTTGAAAATTAGCCCTTAAATGTTCAATACCTCTAGAAAGCGGCCTGAGAAGGTTGAAGTATGTTGACGATAGAGATGATGTTTCTAATGAAGTAAATGTGTAAGAATCATTCGGATATAGAACTCTATCAGCAAACCTGTGCTTCATTCTGTTTGTGCCTGTCCGGTTCTAGCTATATGCTTTTATTCTATCAGTCTTAACATATTATGTTCTTGGTGTTTTCTATGACTTCCTGCTGTATATGGTGTAGTGGAGCTATCAAAAAGAAAATGTTTCTTTTGTAACACTGCCCAGTCCCAATATCAATGGAAGCTGGGGTGAATATGGCCTGGAAATGGGTCTTGGAGTTATGATACTATTTTCCAACTAAATTTCTTTTGCAAACGAGGAGAAAAGGGACAGAATCATCTTTACCTCCATTTCTAGCAGGAGAAGAGCCTTTACACAATAGGGCACATTTTGATTTTTCCCTTACTGAGAATTTTAACCCTCTTCTATATGAGCCAAACTGGCAGGGAGTTAGCATTCAACTGCTTGCAAGTGTGTGTCTATATATTAAAGTCATAAAAAAAAAAAGAACAAAATTGGGTCATTTGTAGAAATGTGGATGGAGTAAGAGTCTGATACACAGAGTGAAATAAGTCAGAAAGAGAAAAACAAAGGTATATAAAGGTATGTGTGTGTAACCTAGAAAAATGGTACAGATGAAACTAGCTGCAGGGCAGGAAAGGTCCACAGCCATATGGACGTGGCCGGGGAGGGGAGGGGGGTGAATTGGGAGACTGGAATTGACATATACCCACTACCATGTGTGAAATAGCTAGTGAGAAACAGCTGTACAGCCCAGGGAGCTCAGCTCCGTGCTCTGTGCTGATGTAGAGGGGTAGGAGGGAGGATCAGGCGGGAGGGGATGTGTGTATATGTACAGGTATATATACGTACGTGTATAGCGGATTCACTTCATTCTACAGCAGAAACTAACACGACATCATAAAGCAATTATAAGTGTGCTCCGTCGCTTCAGTCGTGTTCGACTCTTTGCGACCCCATGGACTGTAGCCCACCAGGCTTCTCTGTCCATGGGGGTTCTCCAGGCAAGAATACTGGAATGGGTTGCCATGCCCTCTTCCAGGGAATCTTCCCAACCCAGGGATTGAACCCATGTCTCTTACGTCTCCTGCATTGGCAGGCGGGTTCCTTACTACTACCGCCACCTGGGAAGCCCGTAAAGCAATTACACTCCAATTTAAAAAAGCAAAAAGAGTAAAGTTTGCCAAGAAGGACAAACATTGGTGGTGAAGGCTATGGGGTCTAAGGAGGTTCTACCTGAAGACTGCCCAGACGTCTAGATCAGCTTGGCTGTGGCCTCTGTAGGGGAGGCACATGTTACGGTCCTCTACCAGGAAGGGTAAAGCCCAACTTGCTCCAAAAGGAAGTGAGGGCTTGGGTATTTCAACCTGTATACTCTTGAATTCCCCTCTCAAGCTCAACTGAGTCTGAGAGTCCTCACTTCATTTTTTAAAGGTGATACAGCCATTTCTTCCACCCTTCTCCTCTGAGGGTAAGTTTTCCAAAGTGGTGAGTGAGACAGTCCTGACTCTCATAGTCTCCTCTGCAATAGGCAAGCCTGCCCTCAGCTCGTGGGGTAGACTACGGGGCCCTTCTGACCATACTGGCTACAGTCTTGGAACTGCTGGGACAGATTTGTTGGCAGCCGGATAGCGCGTGTGACTTTCAGGCCTTGGGTGTCGACAGGCATCTCTAAAGGAAAGCATCTCCGTGAATCTTTGAACCCACGCTGGTCTTCTCAGAGACTTTCCCTTCTCCTGGGGGCTTCTCCAGGGAATTCTTACAGGCAAGTCATGAATGAATAGTTGCCACTACATCTGCTTGCTTCTTTCCAGACACACAACTAGGAGATGGAATTGGTTCCCAAATCCTCAGGTTCTTGCTCTCTCATGCCTGTTGCAGCTCTTTGATGGCCCTCTGCCTTTGGGGGAGCGAGGGAAGGCCATTTTCTAGAGACTTGCCATCCATCAACTGTTCTCAGCCCTTGAGTTTGAAACCTGGAATACAGACTAAACCTTTCACCTCAGAGTTGCTTGCTCACGTTTTCTCCAAACCTTCATTCCCGGAGGTGGCCATCTAACCCCTTAGAATCTCTTAGGAGAGCACTTGAGGGGGAAGCCTGGGGTGCTTCCTCTAAGGGAACAAGCGTGCTCTGAGCCACAGATCGCCAAGCCCTGGGTCTTCCCTTCATCTCTCATGAACTGAAGGGTTTGCCAGGGGACACCAGCACGGCTGTATCCTGCTGACAGCGAGTTTTTGGCAAGTCTGCTGGTTACTGTCAGGCCCAAGCCATGCAGCTGGGCAGGGGCAGCAGGCATGGCCAAAGGCAGCTTTGAGGCTCCTCCCTGGTTTTGCCAGCCAGGAAGTAAACCATCATGAGCATTACAATTTAGGATACCCAGTCAGCCAACTGCAAAGCTCAGACCCAGCTAAGGGCATGTTTCCCTTCGAGGATGGACGTCCAGATGGAGCCCTCCTGGCTGTCCCACTGTCAGCCTTGCCTTGCGCTGAGGTTACCCCTTTTCTTTAGATCAAGAGCAGCCAGGTGCAAGGAGTAGGCTTATAACATTGACCTCAACTTGTGTAAGTTATTCTGTATGTTTTTCAGCAGCAAAATGAAACTGAGTCTTTATTAGAATAAGAATTTGTAGAAGAGGGGAGGAGGGGGAGGGGTGGACTGGGAGTTTGGGAGTTTGGTAGATGCACGCTATTACTTTAGAATGGATAAACAACAAAGTCCTCCTGTATAGCACAGGGAACTGTATCCGATCTCTTGGAATAAACCATAATGGAAAAGAATGTATATGTGGTATAACTGAGTCACTTTGCAGTCTAGCAGAAATGAGCACAACATTTTAAATCAACTATATTTCAGTTTTAAAAAATTTATCGCTTAAAAAATCTTTGCCGAAGACATGTAAAATGATGGTTCCAGGGGAAGACCCTCAGAAAAGGCCTGTCTTGCCTGAATCAGAGCCTAATGATCTCAACTCATTATATCTGGCTCCTCCAGTACCTCCCGAGTTTCCCTCCATGTGGAGGGACGATCCCTGCCAGTGAGGCTGAGGCTTCCGACAGCCCTCCCAGGGCCACAGGGCCAGCCCTAGCCCTGAGCCTTTCCCAACCAGACTGTCAGGAGGGATCTGTCTTCCCTCCTCAAACTGACGAGGGTGCTCAAGTCCACCCAGGAGGTCCTCTGTCTCAAGCAGGGCAGTATCTGCTGAGACAAAAGCCTGCAGGTCTAGATGGTCAAGGTCGACGCAGGGGATTTGTATATGCGCACTCCTCCTTCTACCTTGGAATCTATACAACTGGAAAAAGAATGTTTAAAGCACAGCGTCCTAAATATGCCTGAATGCCCTCTTCTCTTGTTGGGGTGAGATCTCACAAAATTAAATGGCTATCTCACCAGAGAGAAATAGACAGTAAAGCACTCCCAGATCAACCCTACGCTAATCAACCCTAAGCTGCACTATTACAGCTAGGGACGAGCCTCAACCACAAGTCCCCAAAATTCTAGGAAAGGTAAGTGCGACATCCATAAAGAACCAAGACAGCTAATTGACCAAATAGTGATAAAACTCCATCCAAGCACCAAAGCTCCAAATTTAAAGCAATAGCCTTTAAAGAGGCATCTGAAGAGAGGTATACAGCCTCTGATAGCCGCATTACTTAAATCCCAATTAATCCAACTTCATCAATCCCCATGTAACATTCCATTTCTGCCAGTACAAAATTCCAGAATGGAGATAACCATTGTATGCAGGATTTGAGTACATTCATGGGAAATAGATGGGGAAACAGTGGAAACAGTGTCAGACTTTATTTTGGGGGGCTCCAAAATCACTGCAGATGGTGACTGCAGCCATGAAATTAAAAGACGCTTACTCCTTGGAAGAAAAGCTATGACCAACCTAGATAGCATATTCAAAAGCAGAGACATTACTTTGCCAACTAAGGTCCGTCTAGTCAAGGCTATGGTTTTCCCAGTGGTCATGTATGGATGTGAGAGTTGGACTGTGAAGAAGGCTGAGCACCGAAGAATTGATGCTTTTGAACTGTGGTGTTGGAGAAGACTCTTGAGAGTTCCTTGGACTGCAAGGAGATCCAACCAGTCCATTCTGAAGGAGATCAGCCCTGGGATTTCTTTGGAAGGAATGATGCTAAAGCTGAAACTCCAGTACTTTGGCCACCTCATGTGAAGAGTTGACTCACTGGAAAAGACTCTGATGCTGGGAGGGATTGGTGGCAGGAGGAGAAGGGGACGACAGAGAATGAGATCGCTGGATGGCATCACCGACTCAATGGACGTGAGTCTGAGTGAACTCCAGGAGTTGGTGATAGACAGAGAGGCCTGGTGTGCTGCGATTCATGGGGTCGCAAAGAGTCAGACACGACTGAGCGACTGAACTGAACTGAACTGAACTGAACCAATTGTAGAATATATAAACCCAGTGGTAGCAAATCTTTATTCTTCACTTAAAACTTTATTTGGAAACATTTTCTGATTTATACTTCTGGACTTAGAAGATACCTTATACTGTAAACCTTTAAGTCCTGAGTCTCAAGAACTATTTGCCTTTGAATGGAATGATTCAGAGACTAGTATAAAACCATCTCTTTGAATGGTACTCCCACAAGGATTTAAGAATGCCTCCACCATCTTTAGGGAAATCATTCAGTTCAGTTCAGTTCAGTCTCTCAGTCGTGTCCGACTCTTTGCGACCCCATGGACTGCAGCACGCCAGGCTTCCCTGTCCTTCACCAACTCCCGGAGCTTGCTCAAACTCATGTCTATAGAGTTGGTGATGCCATCCAGCCATCTCATCCTCTGTCGTCCCCTTCTCCTCCTGCCGCCAATCCCTCCCAGCGTCAGAGTCTTTTCCAATGAGTCAACTCTTCACATGAGGTGGCCAAAGTACTGGAGTTTCAGCTTTAGCATCATTCCTTCCAATGACTATTCAGGACTTAGTTGGATCTCCTTGCAGTCCAAGGGACTCTCAAGAGTCTTCTCCAACACCACAGTTCAAAAGTATCAATTCTTCGGCCCTCAGCTTTCTTTATAGTCCAACTCTCACACCCATACATGACTACTGGAAAAACCATAGCTTTGACTAGATGGACCTTCATTGGCAAAGTAATGTCTCTGCTTTTTAATATGCTATCTAGGTTGGTCATAGCTTTTCTTCCAAGGAGCAACTGTCTTTTAATTTCATGGCTACAGTCACCATCTGCAGTGATTTTGGAGCCCCAAAATATAAAGTCAGACACTATTTCCACTGTTTCCCCATCTAGTTGCCATGAAGTGATGGGACTGGGTGCCATGATCTTAGTTTTCTGAATGTTGAGTTTAAAGGCAAGTTTTTCACTCTCCTCTTTCACTTTCATCAAGAGGCTCTTTAGTTCTTCACTTTCTGCCATAAGGGTGGTGTCATCTGCATATCTGCAGTTACTGATATTTCTCCCGGCAGTCTTGATTCTAGCTTGTGCTTCATCCAGCCCAGCATTTCTCACATAAGTTAAATAAGCAGGGTGACATTATATAGCCTTGACGTACTACTTTCCCAATTTGGAACCAGTCTGTTGTTCCATGTCCAGTTCTAACTGTTGCTTCTTGACCTGCATACAGATTCCTCAGGAGGCAGGTCAGGTGGTCTGGGATTCCCATCTCTTTCAGAATTTTCCACAGTTTCTTGTGATCCACACAGTCAAAGGCTTTGGCATAGTCAATAAAGCAGAAGTAGATGTCTTTCTGGAACTCTCTTGCTTTATTGATGATCCAATGGATTCTGGCAATTTAATCTCTGGTTCCTCTCCCTTTTCTGAAACCAGTTTGAACATCTGGAAGTTCATAGTTAATGTACTGTTGAAGCCCCGCTTGGAGAATTTTGAGCATTACTTTGCTAGCGTGTGAGATGGATGCAATTGTGCGGTAATTTGAGTATTCTTTGGCATTGCCTTTCTTTGGGATTGGAATGAAAACTGACCTTTTCCAGTCCTGCGGCCACTGCTGAGTTTTCCAAATTTGCTGGCATATTGAGTGCAGCACTTTCACAGCATCATCTTTCAGGATTTGAAATAGCTCAACTGGAATTCCATCACCTCCACTAGCTTTGTTCATAATGATGCTTCCTAAGGCCCACTTGACTTCGCATTCCAGGATATTTGGCTCTAGATGAGTGATCACACCATCGTGGTTATCTGGGTCATGAAGATCTTTTTTGTATAGTTCTTCTGTGTATTCTTGCCACTTAATATCTTCTGCTTCTGATAGGTCCATACCATTTCTGTCCTTTATTGTGCCCATCTTTGCATGAAATATTCCCTTGGTATCTCTAATTTTCTTGAAGAGATCTCTAGTCTTTCCTCTATTGTTTTCATCATTAGTCAAGGGCTAAAAGGATCTCCAGTTAAATGAGAATATCTCACTATGATAAACTAGCTGCTAGTAAAACTAAGGAAGTTCAAACCAAGATACAATCCTCACTAAAGTTTCTGGCAGTCTGGGGGTATAAAGTCTCCAAGGGAAAAAGCACAGATTTTTCAACCAAATGTAAAATATCTAGGATTTGAGTTATCAAAAGGACAAACTTACTACTAGATCAAAAGGAAGCATTAGCTAGGGTGACTGTACCAGAAGGCACTTTTGAGGATTCATAGGAATGACCAGGTTTTATTGTATTTGGATTTCTAACTTTGGACTTAAGGCTCTTAAAGTACCAGGTACTCAAACCTAACATCCCAATGACAGAAGAAAGGACATGATGAGTTTCCCTGCCTGCAATAGACTGAGCAGAGCCTCCCTCTGCAGAAATCCTGGCCTTAATCCCTTGGGAAACAGTCACACTCACCCATCCTGTGGGACGTCCTACAGGCTCCTGTCTGACCTCACCTGGGCTACCAACACACACTCCCTGCTCTGAGCTCTTCCTCATGCCGGGCCCTGTGCTGGTGCTGGGGATGCAGAGATGGAACCCTGGCCTTCAAGGATGGAGACGATGCTCAGGAGTCTGGGTCCTCAGGGTCTCCGGCATCTGGGTGACCATCAGATGACTTCTAGACGATTGCAATTTCTCCACCAAGAGGAAAAAAGAAAAGTACATAGATGTGCTGTTTTCTTCTCCAGATCAAACTAGGTGGGCTGGTTTCAGAATAATCTGTCACTAGAGAGGCATGCTCAGGAGCAATTTGTGGGCTCTTGGTCATTCCATCAAGCGAGACAGCCAGGGTAATTGGACTATTACCATCAGGGCTGCCATCAGCATCTGTGGCTGTGACAACATCAAAGGGCCTCAGCCAAGCACCTGCTGCAACAGGAGCTTTTATCCATGGGTCAGAGTCGCTCTGCAGCGGCACTGCTGTTGAGAAAGCAGACCCAGCCACAAACGGCAGCAGCTTCAGAACCAGCCAAGAAAGCGACGGGAGGAAGGTCTGCAAGATGGCGAAGTCAGATCATTCGGTCTAGAATTGGGGACTTCTAAGGATTCTAAATTTGGCCCTTGGCAGCCAAAGAGGTAGCTCTCTAAGCCCTCACTCATTCCTTCTGCATATGTTGGGAGGATCAACTATGTGCCAGGCACAACTGAGGTCCCTAAAGATGCTTCAGAAAAGAGAATAAAGACAGCAGCTTTGAGAGCGCATGAGATCCCAGAAAGAAATAGATGGTGAGTGACAGCCCGTGGCTGTGCGTGTCTGCTTGTTCCTCACCATCTCCTTACGCTGTTCCCTTTAGCTAGGATGCCCTTCCAGCACTTCTGCATGTCCAAATCCAATTCTCATTTCAAGGACCGTTTAACCTGCTCTTCTTATCCCTGGGCTTTCCTGGTGGCTCAGATGGTAAAGCATCTGCCTACAACGTGGGAGACCGGCTTCAATCCCTGCATTGGGGAAGATCTCCTGGAGAAGGAAATGGTAACCCACTCCAGTACTCTTGCCTGGAAAGTCCCATGGATGGAGGAGCCTATTAGGCTACAGTCCATGGGGCTGCAAAGAGTCGGACACAACTGAGTGACTTCACTTTCACTTCCCAACACCTAGGAGCATCCCCGCCCCCACATTGCCATTTCTCAATGAGCTTCCCACCCAAAAATAAAATCTCCCATTTTCCAAATACCCAGAGTATTCCCCCACTATTTTTCTCTTCTGTTGTAGATTATAGTTGTTTCATGTAAAAGAATCCTCATTGTCCAAGTCTTTATGAACTGAGGCTCCCCAGAGTTATCACAAAGTTGTATAGAGCAACAAAGCCCTCACAGTTTATAAAATGCCCAGTGAACTGACCACTTACAAAATCCCAGCTCCACCCCTGCCAATTCACACCAGCGGGTCTCCCCTGTGTCACCCACGGCCATGTCCTCCCAGACCGGTGTCCCTGAGGATGACACAGAAACATCTGCCTACATAACCTAAGTAAATGAGAACCAACTGCAAAGTGAAAAAGCAAATTTCACAAAGGCTACAGCCTTTCGTGAATTTCATGAGTGTTGCCGAGAACAGCTTGTAAATCCATGGATGCATGACGACCGGGCAGTTAGACTAGTTAACAATGGAGCCGCTGATGAGCACATGCAAAGGGAATTATTTGTGTTATGAAAGAATTAAGAGTCCTTTGGGGAAATCAATGAGCCCTGAAGTATTTCCCAAAACTGAACATCCTTTGTTCAAACGGATGTGAAACGTGATGTTCGGGAAGATTATTGCACCCCTCACCCCCCACCAAATCAGTACTTCATTCACTGTTCTAAGTGTCAGCGGATAGTTGCAATCATAGCATCAATTTTGTTAAATGTACAAAACAATACTTTAAAACTTTTCACTTGACTTTTGACCTTCAAGTTTCAACCATACCCTTCTTCCCCTTCTTTATTTTGAACTTTGCCGTTCCTGTCTTCAGTAAATTCACTTGAAGGGACTATTTTTCCTGGTTGACGAGGACCTCCTGTGTTTGTCTCACGCGGGTATTGCTGTCGCTTCAATCATGTCAGACTCTTTATGACCCTATGGACTATCGATCTCCAGGCTCCTCTGTCCATGGGGATTCTCTAGGCAAAAATACTGAAGTGGGTTGCCATGCCCGCCTCCAGGGGATCTTCCTGACGCAGGGATCACACCCGAGTCTCTTATGTTTCCTGCACTGGCAGATGGGTTCTTTACGACTAGCACCACCTGGGAAGTCCGTGCTTGTCTCATATTCAACCAAAAAAAAAGAAAACACGGAGGTACAATGGACATCATTCTTCAACCTAGAACATGGTAGATGCCAACATGTGAAATGGATGAACAAACCAACCAAAGGCACTCAGGTTCACTCTGCTTACCCAAGCTGGTTAAAGAGAAAAAGTTCACACCCAAGATTTACCATCTTGTGGACGAAACAGAATGCCAGGCTCTGGCAGAGCTGCTTCTCTGGCTGAGCCTCCAAAAAGCTACCAGGAAACATAAGAGGACAGTTTGAATCCCTTGAAGGAAGAGCTGTTTAATAAATGACGCCAGCACATCAGGTTTCCCCCACACGGAGTGTGCCTTAGTCCATCAGTCGTGTCCGACTCTTGCGATCTCACGGACCGTAGCCCACCAGGTTTCTCTGTCCATGGGGATTCCCTAGGCAGGAATATCAGAGCAGGTTGCCACGCCCTCCTCCAGGGGATCTTCCCAACCCAGGGATCAAACCCAGGTCTCCTGCATTGCAGGTGGATTCTTTACCATCTAAGGCACGAGGGAATCCCTCCCATGTAAGAAAATTAAAGTTAAATGGATCCAATCTCAGGCTTATAGAAAGTTAAATTCTAGTGAATTAAAGACTTCCTTGTAAAAAGTAAAATAAAAATCTTACAAAAAAATCTAGGATACTACAAACTACAATATGACATCTATAAAGGAGAACTTACAAATCAAGGATAGGAATCCAGAAGATATAGAAGAAAAAGACATGTGCCAGTAATGGTGCTGGCAGAAAGGCAGAGATATAGATCAACGGAACAAAACAGAAAGCCCAGAGATAAACCCACACACCTATGGACACCTTATCTTCGACAAAGGAGGCAAGAATATACAATGGAGTAAAGACAATCTCTTTAACAAGTGGTGCTGGGAAAACTGGTCAACCACTTGTAAAAGAATGAAACTAGAACACTTTCTAACACCATTCACAAAAATAAACTCAAAATGGATTAAAGATCTAAATGTAAGACCAGAAACTATAAAACTCCTAGAGGAGAACATAGGCAAAACACTCTCCGACATAAATCACAGCAGGATCCTCTATGATCCACCTCCCAGAATACTGGAAATAAAAGCAAAAATAAACAAATGGGATCTAATTAAAATTAAAAGCTTCTGCACAACAAAGGAAACTCTAAGCAAGGTGAAAAGACAGCCTTCGGAATGGGAGAAAATAATAGCAAATGAAGCAACTGACAATCAACTAATCTCAAAAATATACAAGCAACTTATGCAGCTCAAGTCCAGAAAAATAAACAACCCAATCAAAAAATGGGCCAAAGAACTAAATAGACATTTCTCCAAAGAAGACATACGGATGGCTAACAAACACATGAGAAGATGCTCAACATCACTCATTCTCAGAGAAATGCAAATCAAGACCACAATGAGGTACCATTTCACACCAGTCAGAATGGCTGCAATCCAAAAGTCTACAAGCAATAAATGCTGGAGAGGGTGTGGAGAAAAGGGAACCCTCTTACACTGTCGGTGGGAATGCAAACTAATACAGCCACTATGGAGAACAGTGTTGAGATTCCTTAAAAAACTGGAAATAGAACTGCCTTATGACCCAGCAATCCCACTTCTGGGCATACACACTGAGGAAACCAGAATTGAAAGAGACACGTGTACCCCAATGTTCATCGCAGCACTGTTTATAATAGCCAGGACATGGAAGCAACCTAGATGTCCATCAGCAGACGAATGGATAAGAAAGCTATGGTACATATACGCAATGGAGTATTACTCAGCCATTAAAAAGAATACATTTGACTCAGTTCTAATGAGGTGGATGAAATTGGAGCCTAGTATACAGAGTGAAGTAAGCCAGAAAGAAAAACACCAATACGGTATACTAACACATATAAATGGAATTTAGAAAGATGGTAATGATGACCCTGTATGCAAGACAGCAAAAGAGACACAGATGTAAAGAACAGACTTTTGGACTCTGAGGGAGAGGGAGAGGGTGGGATGATTTGGGAGAATGGCATTGAAACATGTATACTATCATGTAAGAAATGAATTGCTAGTCTAGGTTTGATACAGGATACAGGATGCTTGGGGCTGGTGCACGGGGATGGCCCAGAGAGATGATACGGGGAGGGTGGTGGGAAGGGGGTTCAGGGTTGGGAACTCATGTACACCTGTGGTGGATTCATGTCAATGTATGGAAAAACCAATACAGTATTGTAAAGTAAAAAAATTAAAAAAAAGTTATTGTCAACATCAGCACTAAAAAAAAATAAAAATAGAATATAAGTTGAATTTTTTAAAAAAGATTTGAATAATAAATTTTGTACTTCGTAATGTTACATAAAATATACATATAAATTATGAATCTAAAGTTAAGTGTAAAGCAGATAATAAAGGGTTAATTTCTGTAACATATGGAGCACTCTTAATCAGAAAAGGGGGCAAAGGTTATAAAGAAACCATTTGCTCTTAGAAGAGCAAATCCCAACATTAAAAGAAGGCAGGAGAGAAGAAAAAAACAGCAATGAAGACCATGTAGAAGAAGAGGAGAGAGGGTGAGGGGAGTCTCTAGAGGGAGGGGATAGGATGTGAGGGTGATCTGGTTGCAATCTGTCACCCCTTGATCGCCGGGGCTGATTCAGCTGATCTGGCTGGCTAGGCGGGTGTCCCCTTCCTCCCTTACTGCTCACCACATGCATCCCTCCTGAAGCTCCAAGCTCGGTCAAAGAGGACAACCACCCCCAGTAGAGGAGGACCGGTCTTCCGTCAAGGGTAGGGGAGTAGCTGGGGTTCCCTGCTGCTCTCCAGAGGGAGGGGATATAATGATACACAGAGCTGATCCACTCCAGCCATTCTTGCCTGGAGAATCCCACGGACAGAGGAGCCTAGCAGGCTGCAGTCCATGGGGTCGCAGAGAGTCGGACACAACTGAGTGGCTAAGACTACCACTACCACAGAGCTGATAGACACTGTTGTACAGCAGAAACGGACAGGACATTATAAAGCAACTATACTCCAATTTAAAAAATAAACAGTAAAGAAAGAAAAATAAGGAAAAGAATAGATGTTTGAACTCACCGGTAGTCAGGATATTTCATAACCAATTCTGTGTTACGACTGTACCTAAAAGACGACCAGAAATTTTCAAGGGCTATAAATCTTACTGCTAGCTGGGCTACAGGGCTAAGTGCACTTTACTATACTCTTGTAGAAACGTGGAATATTCGTTGTTTCTGAAGGTAATCTGGCAACATTTAGTGGAAAAAAAAAAAACTTTTGAAGTACAAACACTTTATAAACTGAGCTCTTGAGCTGCTGGAAATCCATCCTGTTTGTACCCATATGTACAGAAACATTTACTGTGGCGTTAGTCAAATAGCACAGAACCAGAAGCAAACAAATTGCCATTTCTGGAGAAGTAGCTGCGCTATATAACAATAAGTCTTTGTTGGTTATCTGTTTATATTTAGGAGTGTGTGTGTTCATCCCAAGCTCCTGATTTACCCCTCCATCCCACCACATTTCTCCTTTGCTAACTATAAGTTGTTTGCAATGTCTGTTTTTCTATATTCCATAAGTATGCTAATTTGTGTCATTTTTTAAAATTAGATTCCAGCTATTGGTGATATCATGTGATATTGTCTTTCTCTGACCTCATGTGATATGCTAAAGCAGGCTGGCCCATGATGCTTCGGATGGCATTATGTCCTCTTTATCCACTCACCTATCTGCGGACGTTTAGGCTGTCTCCATGTCTTGGCCATTATAAACAGTGCTGCTGTGGACACTGGGGTTCATGCATCTTCTCGAGTTTTCTCTGGATAAATGTCCGGTAGTGGGATTGCAGGATCATATGGTAACTCTATTTTTTTAAGGAACCTCCATACTGTTCTCCACAGTGGCTGCGCCAACTGACATTCCCATCAACAGAGTAGGAAGGGTCCCTCCTCTACACACCCTCTCCAGCATTTATTGTTTGAAGACTTTTTGATGATGGCCATTCTGACTGATAGAAGGCAATACCTCCTTGTAGTTCTGATTTGCATTTCTCTGAGAATTAGTCGTGTTGAGCATCTTTTCATGTAAAAGGGACTCTTTAGATGTACTTAAGGTTACTAGTCAGCTGACCTTAAACTAGGGAGGTTGTCCTGGCTTATCCAGGTGGTTCCGACGCAATCACACGAGCCCTGGAAAGCCGAAGACAAAGGCATGAAGAGTCAAATGACGGGAGGACCTGACCCACCATTGCCAGCGTGAGGGTGGGACAGGCCATACAGAAAGCGCGAGAAGGCTCTAGGTTCTGCCAGCAGCCCATGGACCTGGCAGGGGAGCCCGAGCCCCAGATGAGAACCACAGCCTGCTGATGCCTAGATTATGGCTGGCAAGACCCTTCACAGAGACCTGAGCCACACCGTGCCTTCAGAACTGTGAGATAACACAGGTATCACAATTACAAAGGGTATTGGGTTACGCCATTATATTAGTGGTAATTGATTAAATTACCATCTCTTTACTAAAAGCAAAAAAAACCCTCAAAAGTTAAATTAAGAGAGCCATATGTTCCAAGAAAACACATGAGTGTATTTGTGTGTGTGAGTGTGTGTGAGGTAAATCCTTCAATTCCATGTATTTTCTATGCAAACACAACGTACTTGAAAAACTGCAGCCCACACACCATCTTCACATATACCTCCCACCAGGCCCAGAGGCTTGGGAATGTGTGACTCGGGACCCTAAACCCTCCTGGTCTCGGCTCTCTAACGAGCCCAGGAGTCTCGAGGCCCTTCCTTCAGGGAAACTTGCTCACAGTTTCCGGATGACGTCATCCTGGCAGGAGCCAAGTCTCTGTTTGGAGGTGTTTTGTTTTCTTCCATTTCTTTGTTGCTTTCTTCCTTCTTGGACCCAGAAACCAATCCAAGCCAGGCTTGCTTCCCCAACTCATTAACACAAACAGCCTGCTTCCCAAACTCAAGAGGCACATGCTACCTTAATTACAGTGGGGGAGACTCGGTTGCTATTGAAACACTTGAGTGATAGACAAAACCCTTCATTTGGGAGGAAAATTAGTTGTACACAAACAAGAACACATTTCATCTTGAATTAAAATCTGCGACACTCCCTTGGCAGAGAACTCTGGCCATTTCTTTTCTTTTCTGTGTACCGTCTCCTCCCTCCCGTGAGGGATTTTCTTGGCAATGTGGCCAGGCTTTGAGGCCTCTCAAGGGTCCCTCCTGCAACCTCTCTTCATTGGCTGTTCCCTGGCCTCTGTTGAAGCTTTGGTTGCCCCAGCCCACCTGCCGTGAGGACCCTCCTGCCTAGCTCTGCCCCTTTCTGTGCCTGGCCCCTCCCCACAGCCCCTGAAGAGTAAAAACTGTCAAGTCAGGGACAGCTTCCCTGCCCAGCAGCCGGCTCCTGGAGGGAGACCAATGATTAAACGTGATGGATAACAGTGAGCGGGAGGGGAAGTGCTCACTTTAGCCCAAACTCCCAGATTGATTGTCGAGTGCCACAAATAATGAAATCGTCCATCTTCCACCCACTAAAGAGGAATCTGCTGCGGCTCATTGGAAAAGGGCAGTGAGGAAAGTCCTGCCTCCTTCTTGGAGTGATTCGCACTCTGCGAAGTTCCTGTTCCCACAGCCCAGCTAACGCCCAGACCCCTGGGGACTGTGCAGGTGCTCTGACCCCTGGAGGTCTTCCCCGAGGAGGAGAGGGGTTGCCATCACCCTCACCCACTACACACAGGGGCCAGGTGGTCCCTGACCCCACAATCTGCAAACTCACTTATAGGAGGAAGGGAGCATCTCTGGTCGCTCTGACACAGGAAGATGTGAACCTGTGACAAGATCCTCCCAACCAGGAGTGCTCCCACTTGCCCAGCCTCCAAGCACAGCATTAGCAGATGCACAGGTCAAGGTGAAAATCTCAGCCTTCAAACTACGGTACCAGGACCCAAGTCACGCTCTCCGCTTCCCTAGCTATGCTCTGGTCCAGACCACCGCCAGCTCCATCGTTTCTCTAGCCTCTGAGTTTCCCTGCTTCTGCCTTCTCATTCCTCTTCTCCCACTGCAGCCGGAGGGCTCCTGCCAGAACACCAGTCAGATCACGCGCTTTCTTTATCAAAACCCTCCCACAGCCCCCAACTCCCCGGAAGGAAAAGCCCTTCCCATCTCAACACCCCCCACTTCTCTGACCTTGTCCTCAAATCTTCTCCTCACTCACCTGTTCCAGCCACTCTGGACTCAGGCTATTTGCTTTTCTTCAAACAAGTGAAGAACTCTTGTTGTTCAACAGCACAAATATTTTGTATCATCCTCCTGAGACAAAAGCACCCTAGTTATGGTGCAGGATTGCCCCAAATGTGATGCATGCCCCTCCAAGGGTTATTTGGATGTTTCTCAGACGAACATTACTTATTTTAATAGCGTAAGAGTATTCGATGTGCATTAGACCAAACTAAAACGAGCCATGAGCCTCATGAATAGAAAGTTTAAGTAAATAGATATAAAGGTGAGTTGAATAATAGAAGAGATAGTATAATGCAAACAATTAAAATCATGAAGGTAGCTTAGGGATGCCTGAAGCTTGAGAAACATTTTTGCAGGAGAAAATTCATAAACCTTGGAACCCATGGGCTTGGATACCCATCCCCGCATGCCGCTTGCTGGCCACACTGAACGACTTCCTGGGACCTCCAGCTTCTCGTCTGTAACATTGTGCTGTACCAAGTCATTCCAGTCGCGTCTGAGTCTCTGCGATCCTATGGACTGTAGCCCAGGCTCCTCGGTATGGGATTCTCCAAGCATGAATACTGGAATGGGTTGCCATGCCCTCCTCCGGGGGATCTTCCTAACCCAGAGATCAAACTCACATCTCTTAACATCTCCTGCATTGACAGGTGGGTTCTTTACCACTAGCGGCCCCTGGGAAGCCCTGTCTATAACATTAAGAGGTTCCTTCTCCTTCCGGTCCCCAGACTGAGGATGATTGGGTCATGGATTCCAGAGGGAGTTGCCTGGACCAGGCTGCCCCACAGTTGCTGCTGCTGAAACCTCCTGGGGGAGCCCTGGAGGTGTCCTTCCTACACCTGTTTCCCAGCCCTCCCTGTGCCTGAGGACATCCCAGCTGTCCCCTGAATCTTTCTGTGTTGAAGTGGGCATCCGTCGCTTGCAGCCAAATGGCCCACGGGTTTAAATGTCTCCAGGCTCTCACATCTGCCTGGATCATCGTCCCTGCCAGCTGCACCTTTGCAGGTCTCCCTCTCCTTGGGGGGTCCCCTCCCTCATTCTTCCACCTTCCTTGCCCAACCCACAAGTCAGCTCCTCTCTGAACACCTCCCTGGCCGCCCTTCTCTGAACCGCGTGGCGCCTGCTCAGGATGGACACACCTGAGCGACTCTGCCCGTGAGGCTCTGCGCCCCACGGGACTGCCCCACCACAACAGCGGCCTGGGTCCCACCACCGTGCCCAGCTGGGAGCTGGCGGGACCCAAGATTCCTTCCTCCATCGATGGGAATGGCTAGACGACCGGCGTGGTTCACGCCTCCCAATCTGCTCTATCTGCCTGCGATACCATCCTATCTCCCTGCTGACGCGGACCGTCTTCAGGTTTGTAGCAAAGAGCCTGGCTGGTTCCCAGCACATAAATAGCCAGAGGACAACTTCGGTGATTCATGTTGGATGTGGAAGCACACATTTTATGGGTTGGAGGATGAACGTCAGATGGGTGTGGGTCACACTGGAAGCTTTGTTTCTCATCCTTAGAACATTCTAAAGAATGCCTGGAAGCCTAAAATATCCGCCAATATGCTCTTAATTGCAAACTGATCATTGTTAGTAAATTCTCATGTTTTTGAGCACATCAGAACTGTGCAGGATGACCTTGGATTTGTTCTTGACTCCTCTCTCACATCATTGTCAATTGATCAGCAAATCTTGCTTGCTCTACTTTCAAAATATATCCTGAATCCACCCCCTTCTCCCACCTCGGCTGACCCTAGACAGATCCTCATGGGCTCTTCCTGAGTGATTTCCGCACCTTCTCATTCATTGGTTCCCTTGTCTCCATTTCTCCTCCTACAGGCCATTTGGCACATGGCAGCCATAGGAACTTCCCTGTGTCAGTTCAGTTCAGTCGCTGTGTCCGACTCTGGGATCCCATGGACTGCAGTGCACCAGGCCTCCCTATCCATCACCAACTCCTGGAGTTTACTCAAACTCATGTCCATTGAGTCGGTGATGCCATCCAACCATCTCATCCTCTGTCGCCCCCTTCTCCTCCCTCCTTCAATCTTTCCCAGTATCTGGGTCTTTTCAAATGAGTCATTTCTTCACACCAGGTGGCCAAAGTATTGGAGTTTCAGCTTCAACATCAGTCCTTCCAATGAATATTCAGGACTGATTTCCTTTAGGATGGACTGTTTAGGTTCCTCTGTCTGTGGGGTTCTCCAGGCCAGAATACTGGAGTGGGATGCCATGCCCTCCTCCAGGGGATCTTCCCGACCCAGGGATCGAACCCAGGCCTCTTACGTCTCCTGCCCTGGCAGCCGGGTTCTTTACCACTAGCGCCACCTGGGAAGTCCAGCAGCCATAGGGATGCTATGAAAACCTTCTTTGGAGCAAGTGCCCCCTCTCCTCCAAACCCCCAAACCCTCCAGCTCCAGTCACCCCCAAGCTCTCCCCAAGGTCCACAGGCCCTGCACCTGATCTAGACTTTTCCTAACTTTCTGAATCTATCAGTGGCCTCACTGCTCATGCTCAGCCTGCCCAGACTGACGCCAGCTTTTTTGTGACGCTCCTTCAGCTCAGGCTCAAACCCACTCGGGTCCTGTCCAGGCTGGGACACTCCCCCAGACGCCCCCACGACCAGCGTCTCAGCTGTGAGCTCACACAGTGGCCTTTCCTAACTGCCCTCCCGGGGCAGCCCCTCTGTCATTCTATACCCGGTGCCGGTTCCATTCTCCCCCTCCATCCTCCTTTCCACCTGCTCTGGCCCCAGGAAGCTGATCTCTAGGGACCACCTAGAGACCCAGGGAAACAAATCAGACCTTTAGATGACACAGAGGCTGTAGAGGTCTGAGATGCAATATGACGTCCAGGTGAAGTTTTTTATAGAGAATTCTTTTTTTCTCTTTGATGTGAGCAAACATAAACTCTTTCCTTCATGGGAGGGAGGTTCAAAAGGGAAGGGATATATGTATACCTGATGGCTAATTCATGTTGAGGTTTGGCAGAAAACAACAAAATCCTAAAAAGTAAATATCCTTCAAAAAAATTAAAAAAAAAAAAAACTCTTTCCTTCACTTGAATTTTCCGGACTGTGAAGGGTGTCTGTGTAATTCTTACTTCTTTCACACATAATCAGGGATCCCTATGAAGAAATGAAAGGTCCCTTGTGTGTCAGTGAATGAAGCGATTGCTTATCCATTATTCAACCTGCACCAGCCAAGGGGATGCCTGATGTCCCTTGGGGACTGCCTGTCCCATCTTGACAAATATAAACCAGCAAGCAATGACTTGAGAAGAACGTAAATCATCATCATTTCAGTTTTATAAAAAAGCATGGTGGGTATAGTCAGGCATTTAGTAGGAGAAAAACATGGTAATGTCAGTGAGCAAGGGAACAGGCAAAGAATGAGAAACTAAGGCCAGGGACCCAGGGAGCTGGGGAGCCTCAAGCAGAGGCAAGGACGGGGGCAGGTTGGTGATGGGCCCTCAGACTCTGGGCCAAAGACAAGGAGACACAAAGCTGCGAGCAGATTTAAGATTGCCTGTGCTGGGAGACACACGAAGCATTTTTCAAGGGTATAGAGAACGCGAGATCATTAAACTAAGTTACCAGGGCTTCCAAGAGACAGTGGGAGTAATTTAATGAGAGAGGCCCCGACATTGCAAAAATCTAAATTAATTCTTCGCTCGGCTATTCATAGGGGAGGACGAGAAAGCTGTTACCTTCAGAAACCATAATCCATTTTCTTACTGAGGCGGGAGAGAGAGAGGGAGAGAGGGAGGGAGGGGAAAGATGGATCTGGGATGATGGTCCCAGGGTTCATCGTCCTCGATGTCACGGTGGAACTCTCTCTGACACAGTTAGACTTGAATGCCAGCTCAGACCAGTCCCTCTAGCCCTCGCAGGCCCATCCGCAGGTCCCAGCCTGATCAGCCCTTCCAGGAAGCAGCTCCCAGGGCACGGTGGCTGTCTAGGGACCTGAGAGTCCTTTGCCCCCACTGCTGGCCAGCTGTCCCTGTCCTCATGATAGCCAAGGTCCTGCTTCAGTCGCCCAATTCTCTGGGCAGCTTTTTGTCCAGTGGTTCAAACAAATATCTCAGTCTTTGATGTCCAGCTTCACATTCTGTGATTTGGAATATTGGTTGCCCAGCAGGGTGGAATCAAGGTGGAATTACACCCTGAAAATACCAGTAGGTCCCATTTCTGGAAGTCCAGTATGCAAAAATCTGTACGTAGGGTGCTCCTGTGAAACGGCTGGGAGAGACTGAGGCTCTTTGGGAGCCTGTCTCCTTATGCTGAAGATGACAATGCACCCCTCCCCCACAGGGGTGTATCCTGATGGCCTTGGTTTCCTGATGCTGCTGTCTCTGATCTGGGGGCTGGCCACAGGAGTGCCCCTCCCACCTCATGCTGAAGCATCAAGACTGCATCTGTGACCTGGGCACTTTTCTCATGTTGGTTACACTCCAATAAATATTTACACCCAGTGAGATTCTGGTTGGAAGACAAAGACATTTTTTAAAAGTGAGACACCAACCCTGAAGGAAATTTGAGCCAGTCACCCAGAAACTACTCTTGGCCTTCTCCCAGGGGAATTTGCTCCAGCCCCTACTGCTGCAAGATTCCGCTCTTGGCTCTCCTCCCACCTTCCTGCCTTGTCACGTCCCGTCAAGGGCAGCTAGACCGTCAGGGTGCTCCAGGGACCTGGCTGGTCTGGTCCTTCTCATCCCAGAGTTCTCTGCAGCCCTCCCTGTGCCCTCTGGGAAACTCCTTTCTCATCATGGAGAATCCAGACAGGCCCGTCCTGATCACTCCACCTGCCTCCCCCTGACAGTGCGCAAGTTCACAGACCCCACCAGATGGCTGATGTCTTCAGTTATGATGGGGCTTTAGGGAGATGGTCCACCCTCTCAGAACTTCATTTCTGTTTTATGTAACCAAGAAGCAGGGCAGGGCTAGCACCCGAACTCTCTGCAATGGTTCAGAAAAGGAAAGAAGATGCCTGAGCCCAGGAGGAGGAGGAGGGAGGAGCCGCACAGACTCTGACTTTCCCAGCTTCCAGTCCCCCCACTCCCCTCCCTGCAAGAAGAGCCATCCTCCCCAACCCAGCTCCCCACATGTCACTCTCTGGCCGAAAACCCTTCCAGCTCCTGAAATGGAAAAATACACTTCCTAACTGGAGTTCACCTCACCAGATCCTCTAAAAACCTCATCTTCTAGACACCAACCATATGCCTGTTTGACTTGGGTTCTTATCTGCGTTAATTCCCTCCCCCAGTTTGTCTTCATTTACTTTATTCTCCCTCCCCACCCTAATTTTTTAAGAACTGTTCTTTCCTCTGGAAGAATGCAAGCTCTTAAGAACAGAAATTTTCTTCCAAGCCCCCCCTCCCCGCCAGCTCAGCCATGCCCTCAGGCCTGGGTGTGAACTTGTCTCCCTTTCATCCTTTCCTATACATATTTTAGTTCTGATTTTTGCTTTGATCTGGGAGCTATTTGGGAGAGAATTCCTTCCAATAAAATGCACCCATTTTAAGTGTCCCACTCAGTGAGTTCTGACAAATGTGTCCACTGGGGTAAAAACAAAAACACCACAATCAAGACACAGAGATATTTCCATCTTTTATGATTAATGTTTTAATGTTATTTATGATCAGAATATAGCTTGTAAATGTCTTTATATTTTTAAATTGTGTTAAGGCTTCCTTTGTACCCAAAGAAGCAAAAAATAATAATAATAAAGCGATTTGGAAAAAATATTTAAACATCAAATATTCTGTCCCTGGCAATATTGCCTCAGATCATCTTTACTCTGCTCCTAAAGCAGCCTGGTCCTCCTTACATTAAACCGTAATCATACTGTAGTGTTTTAAGGCCCTTCTCTGTCTGCCTGACCCCCTTCACTAAACGGTGAGCTCCCTGAAGGTCAAGGCACGTCATCACTGAGCCCCTAGGGCTACAATGGGACTCAGTGTGAGAAAGATGCTCGATCAATATTCATACTTAGAGTTGAATTAAGTACATCTCACCTGTGTCCTGGAGGGCCACCTGGGTGGCAGGTGGTTTAGAGACCCCCAACCTCTACCCCAGGTCTTCTCTCTCCAGGCGCTTTAATTCATGTTAAAATATCTCTCCTGTTCTTTAGAGAGCCTGAATAATTAAAGGAACTCCTTCTAACACACACCTATTGACTTCTCTGTCATGACCTGTTGGCTCGAGATAAGTAAATCATTGAAACCATCACGCCCTGCCTGTTTCAGGGAAGGCGTTGATAGAAGGGGAGTCAATGGATTCGATCGTGGCGGCAGCGGGCAGGCAGGCAGAAGTCCCTGGCCAGGCATCGGTGTGGTCCTTGGGGTTGGTGAGATCTCAGAAATCCAATCCAGGGCACTTCACAGGGGCTGCCACTGCCCCTCATCTGTCCTTCTCCTGAGCTGACAAAGGGGAGACGGACATGTGGGTTCAGGAAACGAGACTCAAAGTCTCCACCTGTCCTTCCACTCAGCCTCTTGGGGCTGCTGGGGGGACCTGCTAGGGAGGAGTGTCTGGGAGCTGGCGGGGGATAAACGACAACCTGGGGTTGACTCATGGATCTGATGGGGCCCCATCTGGCTGGATGTCCCCATCCCCTGCCTCTCCTGGACTTCAGCAGCACCGGCCAGGGCCCTCCACGCCTTGGCTCTGCGTCCTCGCGTGGCTCACCACGGCCTCCCTCGAAACTCAACTGCGTGGCCTCCAGGCCTCTCCCCTCCCCCTCTGCAGCCTCCTCTGCCCTCTGTCTGCTTCCCCTTTGGGCTCCTCCCTTCTCAGGCCTGGGCAGTGCCATTCTCCCTGCCTTCTCTCACCCCTCCCAACCCCTCCTTCTGACTCAGGGTCTCCCAAGGGGCAAACGCGAGGTGGTTGAGAGTCAGTGCAGGCGGCACCCAGGAGCACCGAATCCCACAGTGACCCTTCCTTACTTTTTCCAGTGACCTCGAAGATGACATCGCGATCTGGTGCTAAGACGCCTGTAGCACATCTTGGAGCCTCTCTTATCACCCTCTGAGACAAAGAAAGAACAGACCCCAGGCTTGGTGCGGCACGCAGCCCCTGTGTTTAGGAGTATTGTGTTAATTTCTATGGTGACCATCCTCCTGCAGCAAGGCACGCTGGTTTCCGTTTACAGTCCTGATGGAGATCTCCTTTGAAATAAACGTTTCTTAGTCAAAGCAAAGATAGATCTAATTAAAGAAAAATATTAAAGGATCATCCTGGTGGTGTGTGGATGTGGGGAAATGAAGACAGTGGCCTGTGAAAGAACAAAACTGGGTAAGTGGAACTTCCCTGGGGGTCCAGCGGCTAAGACTCTATGCTCCCAAAATGCAGGGGGCCTGGTACCATCCCTGGTCAGGGAACTAGAACCCACGCACCTCAGCTAAGAGGTCACATGCTGCAACTAAAGATTCCACGTGCCACAGTGAAGACCCAGCATGGCCCCAAATAAATAAACGTTCTTTTTTAAAGCTGGGTAAGTGGTTTGGCAGGTAAGCAAATGGGTAAAGGTGGCCTAAAGGTACAAACTTCTAGTGAACAGATATTAGTAAGTCCTGGAGATGTAACATACAGCATGGGGACTATAGTTAGCAGTCCTGTATTGTACATTTGAATGTTACTAAGAGTAGATCCTAAAACTTCTCATCACAAGAACAAAAACTTTGGTAACTACGCACGGGTGATGCTTGTTAACTAAATTTACCGTGGTGATCATTTCGCAATACATAGAGACATCAGCTCATTATGTTAAGTACCTAATACAATGTTATGTATCAATGACCTCTCAATAAAAAAATAGAAAGCAGTGAACAATGGTTGGGAGCCTGGCCTGGGTGAGACAGCACTGGGAAAATCCCAACTCCATCACTGGCCATCAAGGCCCTTCTCCTGAATCCTTCCTCAGCTTCCTCATCTGTGAAATGGGGAAACAGGCCCCACCTCACAGGGCTCTTGTGCAGAATAATGAGAGAATGTGGGAAAGGCAGAGACTCAATGCCTGGCATAGAGCAGACAGTCTGTAAATGGCCACGATAATTATTACCAGTGTTGACGGGGAGAAAACACATCTCTTACCAGCTGGAATGAGAGATGCTCAAAGGAGAGGAACTTCCACGGTGTGGGGACATAGTCTGAAGGTGTGAACTCTGGAGTCCTAAGGCTGGAAGGAGACCACGAAGCAATAACTGAGGAGCTACACAGGGACGTGAGTGGCACAGGAGCAGTGGGGTGCAGGAGCAGGCTCCAGAAGAAGCTGTAGAGGGGACTGCAGGGTTGCTAAGCAACACAACCTGATGCTGGAGTTGGCAGAAATGCAAAGGGACCGACATCGATAAAAATGAGCCTCCGCTGTTCAGCTCCAGAAGCATGAATACGGTGTGCCCATCACAGCTGCCATCGGAGATGGGATTTGAGGAGGTACAAAACAAGGAGAAGGCTGTGCCACGTTGGTAATGGACCCTGCAGAAGCGGGAAGAGCATGGAGAGATGCAAGGTGGAGAAGAATTGAGCAGAGGCTGGAGATGAGAGGGGGCGGGGCCGGGGAGACATCAGCTCCGTGAATCACAGAAACCTTAAGGACGGCGGCCGCGGACTTGCCATAAATGCAAGATTTGAGCACATCCACCAGCCAACACATGGGTTACAATGAGATTTTATGGTCCTTTAAAAGCAGAATTGTTAAACTGCTCTTAACAAATTTGCTATGGGAACAACAAGCACAGATAAGGCATGTTTGAGTCCCCAGGCCAAGGGCAAACAGCCATGCCTCTTTCATAAAAAAAAAAAAAAATTGTTTTCCACTTACCAGACCCAACAAATCCCCCTTTGCCTTGGAGAGTTGGGAATGAATTTCCTCTCACTTAGCAGATGAAAGAATTCTAATTTATGGAAAACAGAGGTATAATTACTCTCCCGTTTTACAGAGGAGGAAACTGGGGCTCTACCTCCTTCTCAAGACTCTGATTTCTGAGGCTGCAGCCTTCATCCTTGCCCCAGACAGTCCTCCTCTGTTCTCTCCCAGCTAATGGAGAGAGAAAGAGATGATGCTTATACTCCAGAGGCTACTTTTGGTGACACGGGACTCTGGGAAATGTAGCCTTTCTAGGCAGCCAGTTTCTCTGCTTCTATGAGAAACAAGAGAGAGGGACACTGGAGGACCACCCCCAACCCTGCTCTCCATCTGGGCAGATAGGGAACAGATGACTCTCCAGCCTGACAACAGGGTGACCTGGCATCTTGATCACGCTGGCCTGGCCGGGTCACCCCTGCAGGAGGACGCCATTCAGACCTGGGTGGGATACGCCTTCTGCCAACAGTGGGCCAGAAAGAGAAAGGAGGGAAGCATACGTGGGGAGCACCACCCACAAGAGCTTCATCCCCTTCCTGGGACTCCCGGGGATCCAGGCCTTCCCTCTGTGCAGCGGGCTCTGTCCCACATCACACACCAGAGACGGGTGCTGAGCTGAGGGCCCCCCCCCACCCCCGGGGCAGTATCTCCCCCTCGGGTTGGAAACTCCACCCTTTGAACGAGGTGCTAATTATAGCTCCATGTGTGCAGTCTGTCACTTGCTAAAAATAGACTGTCTTGTTTCTATCTCCACAGGTGCAGCTGAGTTTGGGGAAATAATACCGTTTTTAGCTCTGACTCAAGTAGGTGACTGATCCGAGACTCTGGGAACCAGGTCAGTCTGCGGGGGGACTTCTTCCCAGGAGTGTGACCCACGGCAGCGGGCCAATCGGAAGAGGTTCTGCGACCCCACAGGCTCAGCGGGGAGCGATGACGTGGGTGGACAGGGCAGCCTCGCACATGGAGGCGGCTGCAGAGCTGGGGCATCAGCGCTTGGCCGCCGAGGCTGAGAGTCACCCATCATCCAGGCAGGAGGGGGTAGTCAGAGCAGGGCCCTGGGGTGTGGGACCCAAATCCAGCAAGAAGGCCAGGAAACAGGGGTGCTGGAGTGAGACAGGGAGGGGTGACTTAAAGACTAGAGGTGCAGGGGGAGAGAAGATTGAGAAGTTTCATTCATTCACTCATTCAACTGACAAATATTTATGGAGTCCTACTGAGTGCCAGGCTAATGGCAACCCACTCCAGCATTCTTGCCTGGAGAATCCCAGGGACAGAGGAGCCTGATGGGCTGCCATCTGTGGGGTCGCAGAGTTGGACACGACTGAAGCAACTTAGCAGCAACTGAGTGCCAGGTTTTCTGCCAGGCGCTGGGTTGAAAGGAACAGACAGGATCCCTCATTCACTTACTAATTTAATATTCCAGCAGACACACGCTGAGCCAGACCCTGCCCTAGGGATGCAACGGTGAGCAGAGGAATGGGATCATGGGGTGGGCGGTCCAATACCCTCCTCCCAAAAGCAAATGAACAAACATCATGACCCAGTGATTTGAGCAAAGGAAAAACCCACTTCCTAGGAGACCAGAGCCCACCAAGTGCCAAGAAAGGGGTGGGAACTGGAGAAACAGGCGTGGTCTCTACCATCAGGGACCTTCCTGATCCCCAGGGAATCCCGACATTGGCTGCAGCCCAAGAGAAGGACCCAGGGCTCCGGGGCCCTGAGTTCCCCTCAGAGGAGCCCCTCCCAGCACCCAAGGGTGGCCCCAGACCAAGAAAACTCCCGCACTGGCCTGCCCCATGTGCAGCGAACCCCAAAGCCAGAGGGGTCTCAGACAGGATGCGGGCTTAAGAGGGTCTGACTCAAGATGTGCGACTTTGTGAATGGAGGGGGGTTGGGGGGGGGCATAGTCATAAACTCCTCAGAATTCCAAGGAGGACCCAGCTCTCCAGCCAGCTTAGACTCGGGGAGAAGCTGCTGGGCTCCGTGTGGTCAGAATGGTTTGCCGGGCTGTGTAGACACACCGTGTAGACACGGCACCAGCAGCCTGAGTGTGCAGACGGCAGGGTTCCACACAGCTCAGACAGACTTCACCTGAGTATCTAACGGCCTGGACCCTGGAGATTGTTTCCGTCTTTACTGCTCCGGGACTGAACCTCCGCTGAGCTCCTCCCCCCTCCAGCAGGCATTTCTGTGAGGGGGTCGGGGACCAGCCTCAGGAAGCTGCTTCAGCCCAGCGGGAGCAGGTGTCCCCCAGACAGAGCGGGGCTCGGGTTCAGCTGCTCCCTGACCCCGGGGAGGGGCCATTATTGCCGTCCTCTCTGGTCTCACGTGAGAGCCAAGAAACCTCTCAATCCAGCAATCACCGCCCAAAGCCCCTCGTTTTCCCCGCTGCAGGTGGATCCCAGCGTGTAGCATGAACTGGAGCACAGACCATCCAGGTCGTAAAGACCATCTGGGTCATTAAGCGACAGATCCTGCTCATTCTTACCTGGAGGTGGTGGCCCGGACCCCCTGATGATTCTGCAGCCCCGCCCCGCAGGCTCTGGGGGTCAGGGTTTGCCTGTTCTGAGCCAGGAGCAGAGACTGGGAGGTCACAGAAGGGGAGAATGGAGTCTGGAAAGGAGGAAAAACCTGGGGGAAGTGTTTCCATTTTGCCTTTTTGGAGGTCAGATGTTGGAATGCCAAGAAATGTGACCCAAGAAGGTCACAGAATGAAACAGTTCCTGAGTCTTTTCTGTGCAGGAAGACAGCGCATCCCAACAGTCAGCATGCTGAGAGCACGGCCTCTGCAGGCAGCTTCTCTGGGTCCAAATCCCAGCCCACCACTCACTAGCTGTGTGACCTCGGGGTTTATGTAACCTCTCTGTGCCTCAGTTTCCTCGTCTGAAAAGCAAGGATAATGACAGCTCCTGTGGCACAGGACCATAGGACAGATGAGGGCAGGAAGGTGAAGTGAAGTGCTCAGCAGGGTCCACCCATAGGACACAGGGCTTCAAATGTCAGATGACCTCATCATCACCATCACCAACACAAATGCATTTGAGGACACTCTGGTGACCTTCATTCCTCACCTTATCAGCTCCATGTGGTATTTTTTTTGCTGGGATCCCCTGGTTCAGACCTTTATCCTGCACAAATGCAGGCTGAGAAGGATGCTCTGAGGTCATCCCCCTCATCACCATCACCATCAGCATCTTCAGATGTCAGTGAGCCCACGGCAGGCACTAGCCCATCATCCCGCAGATGGCAGCACTCAACAGTTTGCAGAGCACGTGACTTCTCATCACTCTCCCAGCATCAGCTGATCCTGGATGTGCAGAAATCCCTTGACAAGCATTTATTGAATGAACTGGTCAAAGATGAGATTGAGGAACCAGCAGGTATAGGCTGCCAGGCTCCTGGTGATTCTTCTTTCTCTCTAAAGCTTTCTTCTCTGCCTGCCCATACCAGATCTTCATCTGGGACTTCCCAGATGTTCCAGTGGTTAAGAATCTGTCTGCCAATGCAGATGACGCAAGTTCGAGTCCTGGTCCAGGAAGATTCCACATGGCACCAGGCAACTAAGCCTTTGCCCTACAACTCCTGAAGCCTGCATGCCCTAGAGGCCATGCTCTGCAACAAGAGAAGCCACTTCAATGAGAAATCCACCCAGCGCAACTAGAGAAAGCCCGCCTGCCGCAATGAAGACCCAGTCCTGCCAAAAAATTAATTACTTTTTATAAAAAGATCTTCACCAAAGCAGGTCAATTCTGTCCTGTCCAGTAATTGTTCAGAGCAGCTGGAGTTGGTTACCTTTGAAGGAGTTCATCACAGTGACCAAGGACTGGGGCAGGCAAGGAGTGCGCCTTGATCATCATGGACATTCACAATAATAACTCCATCTCTTTACAACCTGCTTTACAGCCTTCGAGGAATTAAACATCCATCGCCCTTGAAAGAGAAAGATAAACACTTAGCTGAACACTTAGAGGGAGGAAGGCGAGATTTGAGTGTAGGATGCATTTTCCAGCTTTGAGTGAGAACACATGTTTCTTCCTGGTCTCCAGATCAAAGAGGATACACAGAGGACAAACCCGCTTGAGAAAGATGATGCTTCACCCTGAAGATTAGCCCACAGCAGAGTGTCAAGGAATCCACAGTCATGGACGCTTTGGATATCATTTTTTTTAAATTAAGAAGCAGGATGAGAAAGAGCAGTGGGCCCTGAGCCCAGAGCTTAGAAAGGTCTGTCTGCGTCTGGCCACCTGACAGCAGCTCAGGGTGGGGGCATCCCAGGGAGCCAGGCCCCACAGCCTTTTCTGCTCTTGGCTTAAAGATAAGCAACCTTGCGTGGCTTGTCTCTCAAGAGCTATTGGAAGCAAAGCTGCCAATTACGGGCTAAATCTCCAAGCGTCCCTACAGAAATCTCTCCTCCTAAACCCAAACACCTGTTTCCAGGGAGGCCTCTTGACCAGACTCACCTGTGACCCTGATTAGTGACCCGCTGACGACAATGGGCTGACCTCTCAGGGCACTTATCACTTGGCACCTGGGGTCCCGAGTGCTCCGGTGCATTAGCTCGTTTAATCCTCACCTGGACGCAGTCACACGGCCCCTTCAGGAGCCACAGGTCACAGCAGCAGAGTGGGGCTGGACAGGGAGGACACCCCCTGGGGCCCCAGCTCTGACCCCTGACTGCTCGCCAAGGACTATGTCCTCAGCGCTGCAAGAGGAGCCTTGGAGACAGCACCAGACACTGGGATTGCTCCAGACGCCTCTTTCCAGGAAAAGGTCCCTCTCTCCTGAGACAGTAAATCCAGTGCACCTGGACATTGAAGGAGACTTGGCTCAAGTCCCAAAGCCAGAGACACTGGAATCCACTCATTCTAAAGAGGTGCTGGAAGCATCAATGCAAGCCAGTGACCACCACCCTCATGAACGAGGGACACGTGGAAAGGCACTCCCAGGAGGGGATTCCCGGCAGAAGATGCTCGGATTGTTGTGAGACTGAATGGTACCAGGTCCTGGACTGGACTCTCTGGTTCTTAAAATATGCACCTGTTCTTAGAGCGGAGAGAGGCTTCAGGATCCATGGGAAGAACCGTGGAGTCTTAGTGGGCTCAGGCTGCCATAATGAGTTATCAGAGACGGGGCAGCTAAACCACAAGCCTTTATTTATGGCAGTTCTGGAGACTGAGAAGCTCAAGATCAACATACTGGCCAATTCAGCTCCTGGTGAGGACAGGGTTCCTGGCTCATAGACAAGCCACCTTCTCACGGTCTGCTCACATGGCAGAGAAGAGAGAGCAAGCTCTCTTGTCACAGGGGTCTCTTCCTATAAGGGCACTAAGCCCATCCTGAGGTCCCCATCCTCATGACCTCATTGCCTCCCAAAGGACCCACCTCCCAATACCCTCACATTGGGGTCAGGGCTTCAGCATACGCAGCAAGTGATGGACACATACATGATGTCCATCACATGGCACACAGTCACAGCCACCAAGGGGAGCATGCGGTTCATTCACGAATTATTTCTGCTTCAAGTCGACAACCTGGGAGTCCCAGGAAATCAGTCCTGGTCTCCTTAACACCTTCAGGTAAGAGAGACTGATGAAGGCCCCCAAGAAAATGGGGGTTCTCTCATGCGGTGAGTTATGATTGGTTTATTCACTAGTAACCAGGGCCCAGTGTCTAGGACCCCAGCAGTGTCAGGGTGAAGAGCGTGGGAAGAGCGTGACCTTGGTCTGATGTCAGGTAACACAAGATGCAAGTCCCCTTGTTCCTTGATTCCCTGCCTGGAAGACACTCAGCACCTTGTTCTCCCTCCCTGCGCCTCAGAATTCCCCATCTCGAAGGTGGGAGTCATCATATCAACCCTGATCTCCAGGGGTGACTGTGAAACCCAGGAGGCACCCTCTTATCCAGAGCAATTGGGACCAGTAGGAGGCCCACTGTAAAACTAAACTGGCAAAAAAGGGCCAGTTAATCCTTACATGGGCCTCCCTGTGGCTCAGATAGTAAAGAATCTGCCTGCAACAAGGGAAACCCAGGTTCCTTCGCTGGGTTGGGAAGATCCTCTGAAGAAGGGAATGGCTATCCACGCCAGTATTCTTGCCTGGAGAATCCCATGGACAGAGGAGCATGGCAAGCTACAGTCCACAGGGTCACAAACAGTTGGACACGACTGAGCACCTGAGCAACCTAAACAGCATATTAAAAAGCAGAGACATTACTTTGCCAACAAAGGTCCATCTAGTCAAACCTATGGTTTTTCCTGTAGTCATGTATGGATGTGAGAGTTGGACTATAAAGAAAGCTGAACACCAAAGAATTGATGCTTTTAAACTGTGGTGTTGGAGAAGACTCTTGAGAGTCTCTTGGACTGCAAGGAGATATAACCAGTCCATCCTAAAGGAGATCAGTCCTGGGTGTTCATTGGAAGGACTGATGCTGAAGCTGAAACTCCAATACTTTGGCCACCTGACGTGAAGAGCTGACTCACTGGAAAAGACCCTGATGCTGGGAAAGATTGAAGGCAGGAGGAGAAGGGGATAACAGAGGATGAGATGGTTGGATGGCATCACGGACGTGATGGACATGAGTTTGAGTAGGCTCCAGGAGATGGTGACGGACAGGGAGGCCTGGCGTGCTGCAGTCCATGGGGTCACAAAGAGTCGGACACAACTGAGTGACCGAACTGACTGAGCGACTAACACTTTCACTGCTTTCAACTCTTACATAACTTAACAGAAAACACACACATGTTTATTAATTAGTGAAGATTTTCATGGCAGAGCCAATGAGTTTTTTTTAATGTGAACCAGCTGTTGGATTCTCCCATTATCTCTCTTCTTTCGTCTAATCATACTATGCTCAGTTTTCATTTCTTGATGGCAGGATCATGACTTAAAGACACTTGCAAAGCAATCTGAGTGCAGAATCCTTGTAGACCATTGCAGTTCAACAGAAGTAGGTGAACCACGTGTGTAATTTTAAATTTTTTAGTAGCTACATTTGAAAAAAATGTTTTAAAAAAGACATTAATTTTAATGATATATTTTCTTTAACCATACAAATCTGAACCATTATTATTTCACTGTACTGTATAATAAATATAAAAATGAAGATAGTTTACCCTTTTCATATAAATCTTCATAATCTGGTTGTATTTTATACTCAAATGCATCTCTGCTTATCAATTGATCTACATTTAGATTCAGAAAATTTAAAGTTGAAAAAGTAGATGCGTATGAAGAACTTGTCCCAAATAGATTGAAACATTGCCCAGTAACCGAATCGCATATTTGTCTTTAGTCGTGTGAATTGATTACAGTTAAAGAAAATAAAAAGCTCAGTTTCTCAGCCACGCCAGCCACATATCGAGTGCCCAGCAGCTACACGTACAAGTGATTCTGGTATCGGGTAGAGCACCGCTGGTGCTGGCATTTCTCATCTATTTTTCCAACTTCTTCTTAAACTTTTTGCCCTCATCAAATCTTTCTCAACAGTTCATCTTGGTCTGCAGAGAAGCTGCTTCTCCCTCTTCTTTTGCCCTCCCAGTTATCCATTTGTTACATCTAAGTAAGCTAGGCAATTGCCATCTCCAGTTCATCTGGACTAAACAGGTTTGGGAACAAAACCACTGACTCTGAGCGAACAGACAAACCGGTGTGTGTTTCAGGCAGAAGCTAATGGCCCCAAGCTGCAGGCTTATCCATCTCTCTGTTTACAGAGGAATTCGAGCTTCAGGTAAACAGGTGAGTCAGGTAAGGGAGGCTGGCTCGGAGAGGTCCTGCTTAGCCTTTAAAGCCCTACATACAATGAATGGATCACAGAAAGTATTCAAAACTGCCGCCCACTAATATTGTTGTTGCTGTTAAATGATGCTTGTTGTATCTCCACTAGTGTAAAAACCAATCCACCAACCAATATCCTTTTCCACATGCTTTTCAAACACAAGTCCAACTTTGCCTTGTTTTTCTTTGGGTGTTTTGTTTTTTTTTTTAACTGCAGTGTGATTGAGATGTAATTCACAAACCATACAACTCATTATTTCAAGTGAGACATGCTGATGCTCGTCCCCCCTTGCACTGATGGCCACCTGTGCCTATGCAACCTCAGGGGACACCGATCTGATCCTCTGCTCTAGGGTCACCTCGTCAGTCGATGGTAATCAGCCATCCCTAGAGATTGTTAGTGGCCCAAGGAGGGCGCATGGCCTAAGATGGCCAGTTGTATCAGAGAGCAGAGTATATACCCCACACTTGAAGGAGAGGTTTCTCTCTCAATGCCAATGGAGCCGGGCAAGCAGACGCATGGTCCCAGTTGCTGATGGGGGTTATCTCATGACTGAGAGGGGAATTGACTTTGGAATGAAACCACAATGGCGGATGGGAAAGCAGAGAGGCTGGTGTGGTGTATAATGCTGAATCCCTGGATCCAGCCTCTGAACCCACCCTGAAGTCCTCCTGACGGGCAGGCTCTGTGACAGGAGATAAATCCTTTTGAGGTATAAATCAGATACATTAGGGGTTTTGGTTCCATGCCAACAAATGCAAGTAAATGGACACATTGTCCTTTCCAAAAAGCCTTTTCTGACTCCCTTCCCCAGTCCCCAGCAATCCCTCCCCACTCTGAACCTCAGGACCTTCCTCACTGTGCTAATCCACTGCACCCTGTGTGCTCTTTATGTCTCCCATCAGCCATGAGCAGGCTTAGAAAAAGAGCTGATTCATCTCTCTCCCCTCCTGAGCCCAGGGCCTTGCACTTAGTAGGTGCTTTGTAAATTTCATTGCACAAATAAATGCATATTCTTGTTGCAGTTGCTTTAGAAAGCCAGATAGAGGGATGAAAGCACTGTTTTGCTTTTTGTTTTTAAGAAACGCATCACCGAGATGTAAACTGCTATGTTTACATACAACACCGCTGTACTTTGATGCCAGTGAAGGCGGGTTTTAAGATGTTTTATTTTATTGGGACAAACAGCACGTCCATAAAAACCTCATCCGTCTTTTTCCCAGTCGATGGCATTTGAAGACTCAGTAATTTCCTTCCTACAATTGATATCCCTCTTTAACATTCAAACTCCCTCTAACAGATGTAGCACTTTCCAACCAACCCATCTGGACAGGTGGCAGCCAGGCTTAATCGCCTCCATGGGCCTGGGGCATTCCAGGCGCTGCCGGAATGTTCATCAGTTTATTCTTTAACTGCAGGAGCTGCCTGTCCTTAGGGAAAATGAACCCCAGCCATCAGAATAAACTGCAGGCTGAGTCTGTAAACGAGAAAGTCAAAAGGGCCCTGCAAACTTTAGAGATAGGATTTCAGGAAGGCACTGTTGGTTCCCGCATAAATTCAAGGTTACTGTTCCAGGGCACTCTCGCAGATGGCCAGGGGCTGCAGGGCCTAGGAGTGAGGACCCCCACCAGCGTCAGGGCCAAAGGTGCAGGTTTCCGGTGCCCCCATTTCCACCCAAGCTGGTCACTCTCATAGTAAAAGGCAACTCCATCCTTCCAGGCAATTGGGCCAAATCTTGAGGTTCGTCTAGATGCTTCTCTTCCTCTTATTCCCCCACATCCAATCTATCAACCAGTCCTGTTGGCTTTACCTTTAAACTTCAGCTGGAATTTGATCACCTCCCAGCTCCACCACGAGTGGTCCAAGCATCCATCATCTCTCACTGGACTGTGGCAGTTGCCTGCTTACTGGTCTCCCTGCAATGACTCTCTCCTGTCCCCCCAGACCAGTTTATCCTCCACAGGCAGCCAGAGGAATCATTTCGAATGCCATGTCAAAACCTACACATATATTAATACACAATATTTGTGTTTCTCTTAATGACTTACTTCACTGTGTACAATAGGCTCTAGGCTCATCCACCTCATTAGGACTGACTTGAATGCATTCTTTTCTATAGCTGAGTAATATTCCATTGTATAATAATTTCTGTATCCGTTCATCTGTCAATGGACATCTGGGTTACTTCCATACAAAAACCATCATGATATTGTAAAGCAATTATCCTGCAATTAAAATTTTTTTAAAACTTACAAATTTCTTTGCCGTGGGCAAGAAAGCCCTTCCTCATCTCAACTGTAGCTCCTCTCTCCCTTCCTCCCTTCACTCTCACCTTCCTGGGGCAGGCCAAGCATGTGCCCACCACAGGGCCTTTGCACATGCTGTTCTCTCTGTCTGGAACATTGTTCCTCCAGATAGGCATGTGGAAGACACTCTTAATTTCTCCAGGCTTCTGCCCAAAGGGTGCACCTCAGAGAGGACTTCCAGGCCCCTCAATCCAAAGTAGCCACCGCAGGAACACTCTGTCTCAAAACCCTGCCTGATTTTTATAGCATCTATTATTACCTAGAATCAGTTCAGTTCAGTTCAGTCGCTCAGTCACGTCCAACTCTTTGCAACCCCATGAATCGCAGCACACCAGGCCTCTGTCAATCACCAACTCCCAAAGTCTATTCAAACTCATGTTCATCAAGTCCATGATGCCATCCAACCATCAAATCCTCTGTCATCCCCTTCTCCTCCTGCCCCCAATCCCTCCCAGCATCAGGGTCTTTTCCAATGAGTCAACTCTTCGCATGAGGTGGCCAAAGTATTGGAGTTTCAGCCTCAGCATCAGTCCTTCCAATGAACACCCAGGACTGATCTCATTTAGGATGGACTAGTTGGACCTCCTTGCAGTCCAAGGGACTCTCAAGAGTCTCCTCCAACACCACACTTCAAAAGCATCAATTTTTCGGCTCTCAGCTCTCTTCATAGTCCAACTCTCACATGACTACTGGAAAAAACATAGCCTGGACTAGTCAGACCTTTGTTGGCAAAGTAATGTCTCTGATTTTAATATGCTGTCTAGTTTGGTCATAACTTTCCTTCCAAGGAGTAGTTCAGTTCAGTTCAGTCGCTCAGTTGTGTCCAACTCTTTGCGACCCCAAGAACCGCAGCACGCCAGGCCTCCCTGTCCATCACCAGCTCCCGGAGTTCACTCAGACTTGCGTCCATTGAGTCAGTGATGCCATCCAGCCATCTCATACTCGGTCATCCCCTTCTCCTCCTGCCCCCAATCCCTCCCAGCATCAGAGTCTTTTCCAATGAGTCAACACTTCACATGAGGTGGCCAAAGTACTGGAGTTTCAGCTTTAGCATCAGTCCTTCCAAAGAAATCCCAGGGCTGATCTCCTTCAGAATGGACTGGTTGGATCTCCTTGCAATCTAGGGGACTCTCAAGAGTCTTCTCCAACACCACAATTCAAAAGCATCAGTTCTTTGGCACTCAGCCTTCTTCACAGCCCAACTCTCACATCCATACATGACCACAGGAAAAACCATAGCCTTGACTAGACGGACCTTAGTCGGCAAAGTAATGTCTCTGCTTTTGAATATGCTATCTAGGTTGGTCATAACTTTCCTTCCAAGGAGTAAGTGTCCTTTAATTTCATGGCTGTAGTCACCATCTGCACTGATTTTGGAGCCCCCAAAAATAAAGTCTGACACTGTTTCCCCATCTATTTTCCATGAAGTGATGGGGCCGGATGCCATGATCTTAGTCTTCTGAGTACTGAGCTTTAAGCCAACTTTTTCACTCTCCTCTTTCACTTTCATCAAGAGGCTTTTTAGTTCCTCTTCACTTTCTGCCATAAGGGTGGTGTCATCTGCATATCTGAGGTTGTTGATATTTCTCGCAGCAATCTTAATTCCAGCTTGTGTTTCTTCCAGTCCAGCATTTCTCATGATGTAGTCTGCATATAAGTTAAATAAGCAGGATGACAATATACAGCCTTGATGTACTCCTTTTCCTATTTGGAAGCGGTCTGTTGTTCCATGTCCAGTTCTAACTGTTGCTTCCTGACTTGCATATAGGTTTCTCAAGAGGCAGGTCAGGTGGTCTGGGATTCCCATCTCTTTCAGAATTTTCCACAGTTTATTGTGATCCAAAGTCAAAGGCTTTGGCATAGTCAATAAAGCAGAAATATATGTTTTCTGGAACTCTCTTGCTTTTTTCATGATCCAACAGATGTTGGCAATTTGATCTCTGGTTCCTCTGCCTTTTCTAAAACCAGCTTGAACATCTGGAAGTTCACGGCTGACGTATTGCTGAAGCCTGGCTTGGAGAATTTTGAGCATTACTTTACTAGCATGTGAGATGCGTGCAATTGTGCGGTTGTTTGAGCATTCTTTGGCATTGCCTTTCTTTGGGGTTGGAATGAAAACTGATCTTTTCCAGTCCTGTGGCCACTGCTGAGTTTTCCAAATTTGCTGGCATATTGAGTGTAGCACTTTCACAGCATCATCTCTCAGGATTTGAAATAGCTCAACTGAAATTCCATCACCTCCACTAGCTTTGTTTGTAGTGATGCTTTCTAAGGCCCACTTGAGTTCGCATCCCAAAATGTCTGGCTCTAGGTGAGTGATCACACCATTGTGATTATCTGGATCATGAAGCTCTTTTTTGTACAGTTCTTCTGTGTATTCTTGCCACCTGTTCTTAATATCTTCTGCTTCTGTTAGGTCCATATCATTTCTGTCCTTTATCAAGCCCATCTTTGCATGAAATGTTCCCTTGGCATCTCTAATTTTCTTGAAGAGATCTCTAGTCTTTCCCATTCTGTTGTTTTCCTCTATTTCTTTGCCTTG
This sequence comes from Ovis canadensis, assembly GCF_042477335.2. Lineage (NCBI taxonomy): Eukaryota > Metazoa > Chordata > Mammalia > Artiodactyla > Bovidae > Ovis > Ovis canadensis. The sequence goes on along the minus strand of NC_091257.1, from coordinate 91,649,667 downwards.
ATTGCTGAGGAAGGCTTTCTTATCTCTCCTTGCTATTCTTTGGAACTCTGCATTCAAGAATAGCACACACTTAAATATGTATATCATTGATGCTTTTGAACTGTGGTGTTGGAGACGACTCTTGAGAGTCCCTTGGACTGCAAGGAGATCCAACCAGTCCATCCTAAAGGAGACCAGTCCTGGGTGTTCATTGAAGGGCTGATGCTGAGGCTGAAACTCCAATACTTTGGCCACCTCATGCGAAGAATTGACTCATTGGAAAAGACTCTGATGCTGGGAGGGATTGGGTGCAGGAGGAGAAGGGGACGACAGAGGATGAGATGGCTGGATGGCATCACCAACTTGATGCACGTGAGTTTGGGTGAACTCCGGGAGTTGGTGATGGACAGGGAGGCCTGGCGTGCTGCGATTCATGGGGTCGCAAAGAGGCGGACACGACTGAGCGACTGAACTGAACTGAACGTGTGCATAAGTGTGTGTATACACATATCTGCGTGGGTATGTGCATACATATATGTCTGTACTTGGTTGGGTGGGAGTGCCTGACTGTCCCCTGCCCCCTCTCCCTGCTCCACTGGGCTGTCAGCTCCTGAGAACTGGACTTTGGTCTGTTTCATTCACAGCTGTCTCCCTGGTGCCTGGCACAGAGGAGTCACTCAGCAAAGAGTGGTCAAACGAATGGACTGGATGAGTGGATGACACTGTTTTCTGAGAGCACTGCCTCCAAGGAGAACTCGGGGCAGATGTACAGGAGATGGCCTGGCCCAGGGCGTCTGACCCCAGGGCTGGACCCTTTGCCTGGCATCCCTCCAGGAGGAGCCTCTAAGGCGCCGCTGTATTTGTGACTTCTCAGCGCAAAGGATCGCTCAGCAACTATGTAGCCACAGGGATTATTGTGGAAGCCAGAGCCCGGCCCGGCCCTGCTGAATGCGCTTTCCCAGAACGAGTCTCAGATGGCCAGGTCTGCTCTGCAGAGATCAAATCCTAGAGAGTTCCCACCGGCAGCAGGACAGAGCTACACTGTCAGAGACACTTGGAGAGCTTGATGAACCGGAGACCCCATCTCAGGCCACCCACAGTCCGGGAGAGGAAGCTGAAGGGCGACAGGGAGCTGCAACTGGATGTAGATTCGGGGTGCTGGGAGCATAGCCGCCTGAGACCAGCTTCCTCCCAGGCCAGGGCACCTTCCTAAGGCAAGTTTCTCAGAGCCTTGGCCTTGATCCTTTCCCTCATCACTCCTGGTGAGTCAGTGGGGCAGGGTTACTAGAGCCCAACTTGGCAAGTGAGGAAACTGAGGCACGGCCAAGGTAAGTGACTCACCTTTCTTCAAAGGGCTCATTACTGAGGGGTGATTATAGGTGGTTACAGTGTGGGCCGGAGCCAGAAATCTGGGCTGGGTCCCGGCTCGGCCACTTTCAAGCTGAGAAATCGCTAACCTCCGTGTGCCTTGGTGTTTCCATCTGTAAAATGGGTAATGAGCATAATTGGCCGGTGGCTGTTCACAAGCATGAAGAAACCCAGGCATGACCATGAGGAGGAGCCGACTTTGGAACCAGATGGCCAGTCAAACCACCAGCCCCTCCACTCTCTTCCTCTAAGAACCCGGGGGGCGTCACCAACTGCCTTCTGCAGACAGAGACGATGGCGGCGCCTCTGCACAGGATTCTTATGAGGATTAATTAAGATTCGTGGGTTTTTTTTTTTTTAATAAAATTTGCTTGTAGTGCCTCCACAGAGCAAGCACAATGTGGTAGGTTTTAAATAGAAGACATACTGTGCATGAGAAGTTCTCAGACTCGTGTCTGATGTCTGTGTACTCAGTGAAGTTCAGCTGCTCTGATTTTGTTTTTAATTTTTATTTTGTATTGGAATATAGCCAATTAACAAGGTTGTGATAATTTTAGTTGTACAGCAAAAGGACTTAGCCATACATGTGCTGGCTCAAATGGTAAAGAATCTGCCTGCAATGCAGGAGACCCCAGTTCTTTCCCTGGGTCAGGAAGACCCCCTGGAGAAGGGAACGGCAACCCACTCCTGTACTCTTGCCTGGAGAAACCCATGGAGACAGAGGAGCCCGCAGGCCTCAGTCCCTGGGGTCGCAAAGCATCGGACACGACTGAGTGGCTTTCACTTTCACATATATGGAACCATTCGCCCCCAAACTCCCTTCCCATCTAGGCTGCCGAATAGCACTGGTGCTGCTCTAATTTTTATTGACAAAGACAGATCAGACCCCAGAGCCATGCTAACCCGTTGGCTCCGCCCCCATTCAGCCCACACCCCTAGGCCCACGTATCCAGCTTCCTCCATCCATCTGGACCATCTCTCCTGCAAGGCCACGTCTGTTCCCCCTGTTCCTGTCTCCTCTCTCCCGATCTCCTCCAGACCCTCTCCCTCCCCTACGTACACACACACGCACACACTCCCACTCGTTCACACTGGGCCTCAAGCATGGGCAGGACGCGGAAAAGTGGAAGGAGGAAGGGGTGGTGGCCAGAACAGCATGGACAATGACCGAGACGAGATCGCACTTGGCAGGAGCAAGCAGGGGGTTCCGGCGGACGGAGGGCCGGTGAGAAATGGCTGGATCCAGAGAGGTGATGGACACCAGAAGGAACGGGCCTGAGCCTCCTGTGCAGAGGGGGCTTTATCCCTCAGGCCAGCGCCCCGCTTGCTCCAGCCTCCACCTGCCACCTGTCTGATGCAGCACAACCTGGGATGTGCTTAATGTCCTCTTAAACCAGATGTCTTAATTATGTAAATTTGCTCTAACACCAAGCCTTATATACTCGACTTAATTGGGAAAATAAATTAGAAGCTGTAGCAATGTTATACATTGCTGCTGCTGCTGCTAAGTCGCTTCAGTCGCGCAGTGAGGTCCAACTGCACTGGAAGGCTGGAAGCCCAAGGCTGGATCTCTTTTAGTGCAAAAGGCAGATGATCAAGTGTGAGAAAGGAGGGAAGAAAAGCGAGGCTTTTCTCCTCGAGGTAAAGGAGGACTTGAAAGGACTGATTTTCTAACCATCTGTCTCCATGTTACATCAGGAGGGTCTGAGTTACTTGGGAAGTGTCACCTGTCACCATCTTCCTGGGGAGCAGGCACTGTCCCTGCATTTTGGCCCTGGAAACCTCCAATGGGCTCAGCTCACTTCCCAGCACTGCTGTTTGCTTCTCATTGCCTGAAGTCCACAACCTCAGCAGAGCGCTTTGCCCACACAGGGCAGATCGAAGGTGCCAGAGAACTGATACTCCCTGCAGCAACCCCCAAGAGTGGCATGTAGGTGTTGGGGCTCCCTCGATCCCGGGGTAGTTCATCCACCTGGGAGACCCCCATCTCCCAGACTTCCTCCCTGCAGTGCCCCTGCAGCTGTCTCCTGAACCAGCAGGGCTAATCACTCGGCCCAAATCGTCATCTTCCTTTCTCTCTCTCACTTCCTGCTCCCACCCAGTGTTTCCTGGAATCACCTCCCCAGTAAATGACTTGCTCTTGAATTCTTGTCTCAGAGTCTGCACCTGGGACATCCCAGACTAAGGCAGGGATCATCAGTGACATTCATCCCACCCTGCCCCTTGAAGTCAGGCCCCAAATATGAGAGACTCAGTCTCTCAAACTCTTCTCAAACTCTTGGAAGACAGGGTGTCTCTTACAACAGAATGTGAAATCAACTCAAGGAGAAACCTGCCCAGCAGTTGACTCTGGGAGGGGCTAGATTTTCCATGAAATACTGTCGTATGGCATCGATTACTGAAAGTGAAACTAGAATGGGGTCAATCAGATCAGCAGCTGGAAAAACGCAGTCCGCCTCTGCCCTGGAGCTTGGGTTTGGGTGGTGCCAGGGCCCGCAAGAGGAGCCCAGTCGGACCCCACTGCTATTGTCAGAGGCGATGCTGGAGGGGATGGCAAGCGCTTGCCACTCTCCCTGGACAGGCATTTAAGAAGGGCAATCACCAGGAACTCACAGAGGATTAGGCTGGGTGGCGAGGAAGTTGAGGAAGAGAGTGATTTCTGACTTATAATGAATGGAAGTGTCAGTCACCCCAAAGACAAACATGGCAAGACAAGCAGGTTGGGGGAGAGTGGTCATGAGTTCAGACTCAGGCGTGTTGAACTTGAGCTGCCTTCCAAAGACCCAGGTGAAGATGTCAAGAAGTCTGTTGGATACACGGGACCAGAACCCAGAGATGAGGCAGGAAGGACAGAGACCATCTGTTAGCAGGTGTGAGTGAGGGAGAATGGATTTGAAGAGGTATGTGTGTGGGGGGGTGATTTTTCTTTTTAATGCTGGTAACATACACACAACATAAAATTTCTCGTTAGACACTTAGCTTACTTCTACCCTTTGGCTATTGTGACTAATGCTGCTATGAATACGGGTGTATAAACATCTCTTTGAGACCCGGGTTTCAATTCTTTGGAGCATGTACCCAGAAGTAGAATTGCTGAATCCTGTGATAATTCTGTTTGTAATTCTTTAAGGAACGCCTGTAATGTTTTCCCTGGTGCCTGCACCATTTTACATCTCTACCAACAGGGCACAGAAGTTCCAGTTTCTCCACCTCTTTACCAACACTTGCGATGATTATCTTCTGGGGGTTTTTTGACAGTTGCCATTCTAATGGGTACGAGGTGGTGGAGAGGTGTTAAATCACAGATGTGGAAAAGGCACAGAGGAAGAAAAGGACTCGTGCACCATTTCAGGAAGCCAAGGATACTTGGATTATCATCAGCCTTGCGACCCTGGAGGTTGCTCTAGGCTGCAAGGTGCAATGCCATGAGGTCATTATTGTCTTCCTCTCCATAGGAGGGCCTGAGTGGTTGGGCAGTTCAGACTCTTCTGCTCTACCATCCTGGGCCGGTCTAGGACACCGCCCTCTCCTGGCCATATGATGGCTTTGTCTCCAGCACCAGGCATCTGTAGACACACCATCACCTCTGGAACAGAAGAAGGCGTGAGGCAGGAGCTCCACCTTCTGAGACTCTGACCTTTATACAGGAAGAGAAGTATCTCCTCAAAGCCCCCAGAAGATACCTCCTTACGTCTCATGGGCTAGAACTGACGATGCGCCACGCATATCATTGGTACTTGGGGTGTGGGATTGTTGTTGCTAAGTTGCTCAGTCGTGTCTGACTCTTTGTGACTCAGTGGACTGTAGCCCGCCAGGCTCCTCCGTCCATGGGATTTTCCAGGCAAGAATACTGAAATGAGTTGCCAAATTTCCACTTCCAGGGCCCAGGGATCAAACCCATGTCTCCTCTGTCTCCTGCCTTGCAGGTGGATTCTTTACCCACTGAGCCATCGGGGAATACCTGCGCCATCAGGGAAGCCCAGGCTGTGGGAGGTGGATGTTATACCAGACTCCTGGCCCTGCCTCCAGAGCTTCGGATTCAGTGAGTCTGGGGTGGAGCCCAAGAATTTGCGTTTCTAACAAGTTTTGCTGATACTGATGTTGTGGGTCCAGGAACTACCCTTTGAGAAGCCCCAGCTTACAATCCTCAGCCACCCCTTGAGTGGGGTATATTGATTGCCACCACGAAAAAAAAAAAATCAAGTGTCTACTGGCAAGGGAGAAAAAGAAGCAGATGCAGGAAAGAACTAAAATGTTCTGCCACAAGCTCTCTGTCGAACCTGGTCTGGTGTCTTTTTCACCTACTGGACTCGAAGCCTCTGGGAGCTGGAGTCATGAAAGTCATCTTTGGGGTGCTGTGGTTTGAGACTTAGCTGCTGAGTGTAGCAACTTTAAACAGATTTGTTAAATGAGTGAATAAATGAGCATCTCACCAAAGCCATGCAAGGAGGCTGTGTGCTGGGACAACCCTGATCCAAACACTCTCCTTTCACAGCAGTTCTAAGGCACAGGGCCAGCCCCACCCCCACCAGGTTAGCCATCCGGCTTCCCCCAAAACAGTTCACCTGGCTTCCCTCTCAGCATCCAGGCTGAGACAGACAGCCTGTGGACTTCAGTCCCAAATAGTGTCAGTTAATGGCTCACAGGGGCATGGTCCCTGTTTGAGACACAGAACCAAGCCCTCAATGCTTCCTGTCTAAACAGGCAATATCAGCTTATGATTCCTTATGAGTCCAAGTGAATGCCGCTGAACCCAGGCCACACTGATTCCTTATCCACAGGTTCCTGATGGGAAGCAAGATCAAAGAGAACTGTCCTGCATAGACTTTACCCTTTCATCTCAGCTCACATTCTCATTTGAACATTTGAATGATAGGCATGAAGGGAGTGAAGTGGAGGAGGGGGTGCAGGCAGGGGAGGTGGTATGAGATTTGGGTGCCCATTTAACAGATGAACAAAGAGAGGCTTAAGGTCATGCAACAGGAAATCAGAATCAGAGCCCAAGTCTCCTGACCTCAGGCATCCATGATCTAGCTGCTCATGAATGGATAAAATGGAAGTGATTTTTCTGCTTCAATCAGAAGACTCAGTAAGCAAAGGCACAGAGCCACTGCTGCGACTGCCTTAGCCACATGAAATTGGTTAATTTGTTGGTGGAGGCCCCAGGGCATCCAGTTGACTGGGGTCTGGAGAATTCTGTGCCATTCCCCATCTAATCCTGCCTTTGAAAGTTTGGTGAAAATTCTGGAGTCTGAGCTCCCTGGGACCTTGGAGAAGTCACTTCTCTTCTCAGAACCTCGGTTCCCTAACTTTAAGGAGGATGGTTAAAGGAGAGACATTGAGTGCTCAGCCCACCTGTCGGCACGCTACAGGCGGAGGAGGTATTTGTCTTTTATGGCTACTCAATTCCTCCTCTCTCCATTTTCCTAATATCCCACAAAGGAATGGGTTTCCCAGGTGGCTCAGTTGTAAACAATCCACCTGCCAACACAAGAGCTGCGGGAGATGCGGATTGATCCCTGGGCCAGGAAGATCCCCTTGAGGAAGAAATAGCAACCCACTGCAGTATTCTGGCCAGGACAATCCCATGGACAGAGGAGCCTGGTGGGCTACAGTCCATGGGGTCACGAAGAGTCGGATACAACTGAGCGACTGAGCACACACACACACACACACACGGATCCTGTCTTCCCAGGCCAATTCCACAAACTCCAGTTCCTGCACCTCTTTGCAGCTGGGATACAGTCACACAGACCACTTCCCACCAATCAGATACATCAGTGGGAGACAGAAATTCAGAAGGCAGCTTTGTGCGGTGGCCACTGTGCCCAAGGGATTTGTGCATCTACAGAAAATACTCTGGCAAGGCTGTGGGCTCTTTCGAGGGCTCAGCAGCAGTAGGACCTCCGTGTCCGGGCCCAGTTTCATCAGGACAGACACGGCAGCCTTGGTGTGTTTCCAGAGCAGCCCCGACCCCACCACCCGCCCAAGTCTTCTCCTGCTGCCTAGCTTGGAGCCTGCGTTCGGACACTCCGCCCAAACTACACAAGGATTTGGAAACACTTGATGTCTTTTAACAAATCCCTTTCTCGCTCTAACTAGCCGAGTAGATCTATTGTTTGCAGTCCAGCCCACATGCAGCAAGTGTTCTCTCAATGGCAGGCGCAGGGCTCCTGAGTCGCTCTCTCCAAGGTGAAGAGGACAGAGGACGAATGCAGCCCTGGACTGCGGCCTCTGCCTGCAGTCTTGGTCAGCAGCCCAGCCTGGGCGGCCACGAATGCCTGCCAGAGACTCAGACGACCGACCGGATATTGGCACAAAGAGATGAGTCGCCAAGAACACGCTCAGGATGGCGATAAAGCTGAGGGCCGGGGAACAGCGCTGTGACGGCCAGGAGGCACCTCTCGGGGCAGAGCCAGGGCGCAAGGCCCTGCTGGGAGGAAGGTAAGGGGACACCTTGGGGGTCCCCGGACACCGAGCAAGGCAGAGCTCTGGCCCAGCCACTCTGCAGAGGCCTCCCAGGCTCAGGGAGCTGCCCCAAGCTGGAAAGAGCAGGGCCTCTGGGCCATTCCTCTCCGCTGTTTTCACGCCGCTGTGTGTACTTGGGGATGGTGCTTCGCCCCTCTGGCAACAGTGACCCCTCCGTGGGCCTGGCTCCCCACACCCACCCCAGTTCCCAGCCACCACTCTCCCCTCCAAATTTACAGGGGAGGTAGGATGCGTGGACTGGGGAGTGGACACAGGCCTCTCCCTCCAGGAGGAACCGTGGCATGTTGCCCACCACCCACCCCACCGCCAGCGCTGGACGGCCCAGATGGACCTTTCTAGACCAAGGTCTGGGCTTCGGCCAAGCCGTCTCAGCGGCCCAACCTCCATCCCTCTCACCACCCACCTCACCACCCCCAACCAAAACTTCTGTGTGTGCTCCTTACATTCTTTTTAATTTTTATTTTATATTGGACTGTAGCCGACTTTACATGTTGCGTTAGTCCCAGGTGTGCAACAAAGTGATTCAGTCACACATACTCCTATTTATTCGCACTCTTTCAAATTAAAAGTAGACTCATTTATTTCATTGTCAACCAGGAACCTCAGCGCCCTCTGGGCCACTTTATGGCTCTCTCCTCTGTTTTCCAAGGCACCCCCCACACACACACCCCTCTGCCCAGCCATGGGTTACAATCACCTGGAGAGCTTTAAAATGACCCCTGCCCATGAGGGATCTTGTTATGAGAGGTAATGAGAAAGTTCTAGAACTGGATTATGGTAACAGTTGCACAACCCTGGAAATTTAAAAACATTTCGGTGGTACACTCAAAATGAATGAATTTTATGGTGTCTGAATTATACCTTCGGAAAGTTTTTTTTTTTTTTAATACTCATGTCTTTTCCCTGATTTCCTAACTCACCTGTTATTGCAACCTTAGCTGAAAACCATGTATTTACCTGTGTGCCCCTGCATATCAGACACCCAGCACTGACTATCCTTTTCTAAAAACGTACAAGCCAGTGGTAAAGTAAAATTCATAACAGAGTCTGTCTACTTGAAGGGAGTTGGTGGAGGCGGGGAGCCTCTTACCTAGCAGGAGCCTAGGTCAACTGGGTTCACGCTCCTCTGGACACAGACCCTGCTCTCCTGAAGCTACTGTGGGTTGGAGGTGGGGAGGAGGAATCGATCTCAAAACAAGCACACGGACACAAAGCACAGAATTCCATACAGCGACATGTATGGAAGACAATAGGAAGACAACAAAATGCAGAGGGAGGGTGAGGGAGACTGGGGAACACCTTTAGGTAAGACAGGAGAGATGTCCATCACCAACTCCTGGGAGCCTGCTCCAACTCATGTCCATCAAGTCAGTGATGCCATCCAACCATCTCATCCTCTGTCATCCCCTTCTCGTCCCACCTTCAATCTTTCCCAGCATCAGGGTCTTTTCCAATGAGTCAGCTCTTCACATCAGGTGGCCGAAATATTGGAGGTACAGCATCAGTCCTTCCAATAAATATTCAGGACTGATTTCCTTTAGGATGGACTGGTTGGATCTCCTTGCAGTCCAAGGGACTCTCAAGAGTCTTCTCCAACACCACAGTTCAAAAGAACCAATTCTTCGGCGCTCAGCTTTCTTTATGGTCCAACTCTCACATCCATACATGACTACTGGAAAAACCATAGCTTTGACTAGATGGACCTTTGTTGGGAAAGTAATGTCTCTCCTTTTTAATATCTTGTCTAGGTTTGTCATAGTTTTTCTTGAGGTCCTTAACTTCCTTTCAAATGGTTCAGCAACATATCAGGACAAAATATTAACAACTGTTTATTTCAGGTATAGCATATTCACTGTGCTATTCTTTCCATTTTGGGTTTCAAATTTTCATAATAAGAGAATTATGAGAACAGAGAAAGATGTGGGGAGCCGGCCAGGATAAGCACCATGTAGATCTTGAGCTCAGGAATTTGGATTTTCACCTAAGCATTAGGGATTGTAAGCCTCGGAGTGGCATGATCTGCTTTGCCCTGGCATTAATGCAATTGCCTTGGATGTCCACCATCAGGTTTTATAGATGATGGAGGAGTCTCTCTAGAGGCCCACAGGAGCACGTTTCTGATTCTGATTCAGTGAACATTCCCAGCCAGGCACCGTGTGTGCATTTACTCACCTTCATTAATCTCAGACCGCATGAAAACCTGCGATGTCCTCAATATTTATTCTCAATTCTTAAAAATGAGGAAACTGAGACCCGAGGTGATCAGCTAAGGAGTCACCAGCCAGTGGGGACAGAGTCCAGATCAGTTAGAACTTTAGCCCTGGGGCAGTGCTGAGTCATTATTCCACTTCTCCTAAACCAACCTCCAACATTAATCATAACTGATAAATTAATTGATTCATTACAGTCAAAGTTCCAAAGTGATTTTTCTGGAAGGCGACTTTAAAATGAGGAATGCTGTCACAGAGTGAGGCTGAATTGAATTGCACTCATGGTCCAATGGACCCTGCTTGTCTCTATAAAGGAGATTGCCCACCAGAGCCCCACCAGCTCTGCCTTGCCCTCAGAGATCTGCAGCTGTGGCACCCCGGGTGGGAGCGGCAGTACAGGCACTGATTCTCAGTTACACAAGGACTAATGCTGCTTGTGTGTCTGTTTCAACCCATCACAAATTACATGAAATTCACATATTTAATCTTTCTTGCCCTCTTATTCAAGAGAGAACTATTGGTGTATTGTTAGGCCACGAGACAAATCGTCACTGTTATCCACGTTCTTAACTGGAGGCAGCCTGTCTTTCGTTAGCAAGAATTCCGAATAAACATCATTGCTCTTTGAGATCACTCATAAGCAGCCCCCAGGAGACTGCAATTATACCCGTTTATAATTCTCCTACCTCCCAATCTAACCCTTGATTCATGAATGTGCACTTTTAGGCGTCAGGCGTTAGAATAAATTAGACTATACAATTACGCATAATTAAGGAGGGAAATGGGTACCGCGCTGCAAAGATGAGCCCCATTTTGCTGAAGTAAAGCATGTCTATGTCAGCGTGCCAGCCCAGGGAGGCAGCGTGAAATACAATTAATGTTCTTTAGACTTAATGGGGGTTTATGGTGCTGTTTTTCATTATCACAATATCTCAAGAAATGTAAACAGTGTTCCTCTAACACAATGGCACTCCTACAAACAAGACAGCTTGGGTTTCAGTGAAAACTCAGCAGAATCAACCGCAAATTCACAATGTTAGGGATGGTGCTGGGATTTGTATTTTAAAACCGGTACAAAATGGTCCCCACTGAGGAGCTGAGACGTTCCATTCCCAGCCCCCTGGGGGTGACTCTGCAGCCCCTTCGGCTTTGTAGCAGCGAGGTTACAGCCAAATTCCTGTGGGTTATTGAAGCCACCTGTGCTTCACTTCTGAGGCTAGCTCACATTCCCAGGCCTCCCTTCTGTAGCCCTATTTCTACTCTTCTCCTTCACAGGCCAATTTGTTCGAGACATGTTAAAAGCCTGACTTTTACAACCCTCATAAAATCCCATCTACTCCCATCTAAATGCAGCCAGCAGTGCTCGGACAATCAGACTGAGTTTCAGCCTCTTGATGGAGATAAACACACAGCAGGAATGATTTTTTTTTGTTGTTGTTACATAGGAATCCAAGGAAATGGAAGGGTCTTCTGGCCAAGCCAGGTAGATAGAATAAGATGGACATTCTGCAGAGAAGGCTGCCAAAGAAGCCGCCAGAGGAAGAAAGGAGGCTTGTGGGTGTCGAGAAAAAGGTCCCCCCAAGGTTAAACCAACTCGAGGGAGTGGTGTTGAGGAGTCTGAAAAGCCCGATTATCCAGCCAGGACCAAGGCGATCACAGCGAGAGATGACATCAGGGTGAGGAGGGACACAGAGGAGAAAGGCTGTCCCGGATGGTGGGGTTAGAGGTGGGAGAGGCCACAGACTCAGGAGGTGGGAGGTTCTGAGAACTATCCTGAGCCCCCGCCCAGGTCCTTGCCCAGCAGTGGCTGAGCGACTCCCCAGGCTGGGGGGCATCTGAACCCCTGAGGCCCCTCATGTTTCCCAGGAGGACCCTGCACTCCCGAATGGGGCCAGGAGTCCCTACCTGCCTGCAGGGAACCTGGGAAACTTAGGCCAAGGCCTCGGACCCAGACGACTGTGGGTTTGCTGAGAATTACGGGGAAAAGAACGTGGCCAGAGGGCACTCTGCAGACCCTCAGGCCCTGTGAGTGTCTGAGCTGGTGAGTTAAGCCCTGACCTGAAGCTGGATCCACAGCATCTGCCTACAGTAGACACATGCCTGATTGCACGCGCACACACACAGAGGCATGTGCACACACACACACAGAGGCATGTGCACACACACACAGAAGCACTCACACACAAGATCCATCCCCTTCTTCCTCAAAAAGGATAAGAGGCGAGACGCAGACATCATGTTTGGTCTTTGAACAGCAACAGCTGAAAGAACTATCCAAAACTATCCAGAACAGATAACCAAACGACACCATCTCAGCCCTGCCTACAGCCCCATGGAGGCAATCGTAAGCTGCCCCTCCACTGCTGGGGTTCCCTGATGAGTGGACAAGGAGGCAGGAGACTGTGGCACAGCCCACTTAGGGAAGGGGGAACCATGTTCATAAATGTGAGGCCTCAAGGAAGCCAACGTGGTTTTGAACTTTGGGGGCATGGGATTCCCCTTGACCTCTGAAATGCTCCCCAGAACCCAACACAAAAAGCAAGCAAAAGGCAGATCTCACCTCCCTCCTCCACCCCTCGCCCCCGAGACACCCCCATGGGGCTCTGAGGTCCCAGTGAGAAAACTGCTGCCACAGCGAAAACGTGTCCCAAAGTCAGGCACCGCCTTGAGTGGGTCAGAATCCCGTTTGTCAACTTTGTGACCCTTGACCTTTCTGAGCATCAGTTTTCTTGAAAGATGAAGAGGATTACATGAGATAATCTGCTGTAAACACTCAGGCGTGAGCCATAGAACTGCCTGTGCAGTATGGGATCCCCTAGCCCCACGGAGCTGGTCCAAATTGAAAGCTGCTGTAAGTGTAAAACACACCAGATTCCCCAGACTTCATTAGACAAAAATGTAAGATATTTCATTAATAATTGGCATATAGATTACATGTTGAATTGATACTATTTTGGATATACTAAGTTAAACTATATTATTAAAATTAATTTCACCTGTTTCTTTTTCTCACTGCAGCTAACAGAAAATGTTAAACTACATACATAGCCAGCTTTATGCTTTATGATTCTCCCAGACATCATGGCAATAGGCACTCTGCAGCAAATGTGTCCCTTTCGCGAAGACGAGGCCAAAAGGGTGGGGCGTCCTCACTATTTTTCGTCAGTGATAGTGAATAGGTAAGCCTCACATTTTGATCCAAAGCAAAAAGAGGGCAGAAGATCAGCAACTTCAGTGGTCCCAAAAGGTGGGCACCAGAATCTGATTTGTAAAAGCAAAGTGCCAGGTTTTTCTGATTTACTTGGACTGTCAGTTGATCTAGGGGTAGCTAAGGAAGATTATTGGAGAAGGCAATGGCACCCCGCTCCAGTACTCTTGCCTGGTAAATCCCATGGATGGAGGAGCCTGGTGGGCCGCAGTCCATGGGGTCGCTAAGAGTCGGACACGACTGAGCAACTTCACTTTCACTTTTCACTTTCATGCATTGGAGAAGGAAATGGCAACCCACTCCAGTGTTCTTGCCTGGAGAATCCCAGGGACAGGGGAGCCTGGTGGGCTGCTGTCTATGGGGTCACACAGAGTCGGACACGACTGAAGGGACTTAGCAGCAGCAGCAGCAGCAGCAAGGAAGATGACAGTGAGAGGAGTCTTCAGCCCCAATCGGGTCAGGATGCTCAATTCGAATTTCAGATAAACAATGAAGAATTTTTTTGTATAGGTACATCCTCATGGTCCTTCTGTATGTTTAATCACTAAATATGACAACCCCAGCTGGCATGAAAGACTGCAACAGAGAAAGGAGAAGCTGTGTTGGAAAGTAACAACGGCCTGTGATTTAAAAACATAACTCTGGAGCCAAATGTCTTGGTTTCAAATCCTGAGTCCACTACTTACACCTTTGTTACGTTGGGCCTATTACTCAGCCTCTCTGTGACTTGGTCTGCACATCTGTAATATGGGCCTAATAATACTTCCCTTGCAAGAGGGCTACGCGGTTTACATCAGTTCACCACCTCCGGCAAGAATACTGATCTACAGCTGAGGCATTTTTTCTCTTAGCAACTCAGCTGTGCTTTCTGCAGCTACTAGTTGCTTCTCTGGCTGCTCTTTGCCCACCTCTATCATCCCTGTCCTCTTTTGCGAGGCTGGGGACTGGGGAAAGCGCGGTAGACAGCACCACCTTGAGTCGAATTCCTCCGCTTTCAGAGAAGGCCACTTTCTCCTTTCTTCCCTATTCCCGGACCATTTCTGGGCAACTGGCAGCTATTTAAACGTGAGCTCAAGTTAACGTCTCGAGGAGCTCCCGGGGCGCGTGGGCAGTTCACCCTGCGATCTAGCCGCCGGCCCCGGCTCCAGCCGGCGTGGTTAGAGGCAAGCGCGGGGCTTTCAGGGAAGGCGGTCGGGTGTTTGCAAACCAGGGCGAGCCCTTGTGAAAGCAGATAAAAGAAAGCATTTATTAACGTGTCAATACGAGAAGAGCGCCCGGCCGGGGCTGTCGCAAGCCCCGTGGAACACCTGGCTCCTTCGAGCTCCGAGGGAGGAGAAAAAGAAAACGGAAAGGAGGCGAGGATTCTTTCTCTTCGTTTCCAGCCAAGTAAACCTGATCGATGGCCCTCCTGACTTTATTGCGATATTTGATTTATTAGGGATGCCCCCCTCGTGCGTGTGTGTGTTAACACACACACACCCGCGCAAACACGGTTGGGGCTCGCGTCCCTCCCTCATTTCCAGCTCCCGGGCGAATCCCACAGCTGTTTCAACTCTCCACCGAGGGCGAGCGGGAGCGAGTGTGTGCCGGGTGAGTGTGCGTCTGTGTCCCGGCGAGGGTGCGCGCTCGGCGCCGGGAGCGCGGCCAGCGGGGTCCCGAGGCATCGGGAGGCGGAGTGCCGCTCCGACCCCCGCTCTCCGCCACTGCCCCGTCCGGGGCCGGACTTCGGGGCCAGGGCCGGACTTCGGCGCAGCACAGCCCGCGCCAGCCGGGCCGCCTGTCCTTCCAGCCGGAGGTAAAGCGCTCGCGCGCGGTGGGGCGCCGGGAGGGCGCCGCGGCGGGGTCCCCGCGGCGGCCGGCCCGCCGCTCCCCGCCCCGCGCGGAGGCTGGGGGTGCAGGCGGGGGGCCGGGCCGAGCGGTGCCCGGGGGCTGGCTCCCTGGCGCGGCGGGGCCGGACCAGGGCGATGCGAGAGCGGCCCGGGTGGGGCGCGGACCCGGACTTTGGCGAGGGCGGCGCGCCGGGGCGGGGGCCGAGGGGCGGCGGCGGCGGAGCCCGAGGGCGGAGAGGCGGGAGGAGGGGAGGAGGAGAGGCGGAGAGGCGGCACTCGCCGGAGATGCGGCGGCGGCAGCAGCGGCGCGGAGTCCCCTGCGCCCCGCTGCCCGGCCGGGCTGCGGCAGAGGCGGCGGCGCCCCGCGCCGGGTGAGGCCGCCGGGGCCGTGCGCGCTGGTGAGTGGGGCGCGGGGGCCAGGTGGGCAAGGCGGGGGCTCCCGGCGGCCCTCGCCGGCCCCGGAGCCAGTGCGGCCGCGAGCGCCGCCCAGGTGAGCCCGGGGCCGGTCCCGACCGCCCGGCGTCGGCCCCAGGGCGGAGCGCGGAGGTGGGACCCGGCGGGCAACGGGGTGGCGCCGGCGGGCCGCGGGAGGATGACCGGTTTGACCCCGCTGGCGGGCTGGGCGAGCGGGCAAGGACTTCCCACCGCGCCCCTGACCCGCCGACACGCCTCGCGGAGCCGTGGAGGCCTCGGGGGCCGCGCTCCTGGACTCGCCGGCCGCAGGGGGATGGCCTCCTCGACCCTTTTGAGTTTAGACCCAGCGGAGCGGCTAGTAGCCAGACCACGTGGGGCTTGTCCGAGCAGGACACGGGAAAGCGGTGGACCGGATCTTCAGAGTGGGAACTTGCAGATACCGAAAGGGCAAATAGGATTATAAAGACAAACTTCCTCCCCGGCTGGGTCAGAACCAGTTCTCATCTCCTTGTAGACAGAGGCCCCGGGCGCCCGAGGATTTCGGAAGTGTGACAGTGAAGCTGCGGCGATTTCTAGGAGTGTACTTTAAAAAAAAAAAAATTCTTTATAGTAGTTCATTCATTCCTCCTACGAGCGTTTATGAAGCACCTCCTGGTGCCTGGCACCACCGTTATGTTCCAGAGAGACGCGATGAACAGAAAACCTGGTTTCTGAGCAGTGGAAGCTCTTAGTTCACTTGGAGGGCAGCTGGGGAAAGAGATGCAGTCTAAGGGGGGAACCACAAGAAGACACACGCAGATCCTGATTTTGCCCAGTGACCTCTATCTGCAACTTCTTGTCTAGAGACTGAAGACCACTCTGCCTGCACACAGTAGGACAGGTCCATTTTGGCAACCCCCTTTCTCTTCCTCCACCTTCCTGAGAGTTCTGAATATTCCCTGCCCCCTCTCCTCTCTGGGCAGCCTTTCCTGCAGCTTGTTTTAATCACTTTTTGAGTTAAAAGTCAATATTTAATTAACCAAGTCATTACATTCAGCTTCCGCTTGAATCTGGGTATTTGCACATCTGTGCGTGTTGGGGCGCCCGCCCGCACACCCCTCCATCTGTCCCCTGCTTCTCCCCCACAGGGCTGCCCTCACTGTCTTTGCGGCAGAGAAGGAAGGATGCTCTCAAGCGGGTTCTCTGGGGGCCAGAGAAGCAGGGAGGATGGGCTTCCCCTGGAGGACAGCCTGTGCCTCTCCCCGGAGCAGGAAGAGCTACTCTCTTCTTGCAGTTTAATAGCAAAGGGGATTTCTTGCTGCATCTCCACTCCCCATTACAGAGCCACTGGAGGGTTTTAATTAAATTGAAACCATTCATTCCATATAGAAAGAGGGTGGGAAGGAGACTAAAGATCACTTACCTGGTGAGAGAGGTTCTTCCAAGTTTGCTCGTCCATGTGTGGAAGCTAGAGCTCATCACAACAGTCTGTCCAGGTGTGTAATTTAGTGTCCTCATTAGCAGCTCTAGGTGGGTGGCGGGCTTGGCTGATGGCTGTTGGATATTTGCACGTGAAGGATCTTCCCTGGGCCAAGTTTATGGACATATATGCATGATGTTGGCATGGCTACAGTGGATGAGAGGCAGTGTGGCTTTGGGCTTTGTGTATATTTATTGGGTTTTTAAAATTTGCGTTTATGGCATTTTCTGAAACCTTAATTATATGTTAAGTTTTCAAACTTGACGGTTGAACGATGAGTTGATTGTAGAAAGCCTCAGCCTGGAGAAGGACCCTGTGGCTGTGTGTGTGTATGTGTGTGTTTGTGCACGCATATACACAGGCATGTGTGTGTCCCCTGCCCAACTCTTCCCTTGAACTGCCATCCTGAGGACCTAGCTGGTGTACACTCGCACACCCAGGCGCTTGAAGATCCTTTGGATTTGGGAATAACATTTCCCTCTTCCTTTCCCCGGATTTGTTTGATTTATCTGTTTGGACCTGCCTCAAGGGGGCAGAGTCTGGTCTTTGGAGTTAGCCAGACGGAGAATCACGCCCAACTCCATCCAATCTGTTCTTAGACTTCCACCCCTCAGAAAGAGACTGAAAGCCTTGCCCTGCAAAAGAATAGCAACATTTCTGACCAGCTAGTAGTTAAGAGACAGCTTAGCTTAGACTTGAGATGACAGCTAACACTTAAGTAGCGGTTCATGGGCCAAGCACTCTTCTAAATCCTTGTGCATTATAACATTTAATTCACACAAAACTCCCAGGAGGTAGGTCCTCTGATTGTCATCGTGTTAAAGAAGAGGAAACTAAGTCACCGAGAGGATTGTGACTTTCCGACAGCCGGTCAGTCATCAAGCCGGGATTGGTGAGACCCTGGGGCGCCAGGGTCCACTCTGACCCACCGTATTCTCCCCCCTCCTTGACCTTGGCCTCTTTTCCAAGTGTCATGCAGCAGAAGAGAACACGATTAGACAATCAGACCTGGAAAGTCAGAAGCCCTCAAACCTCCAGTGTTGGGGAGCCTGGGCTGCATATTTTTAATCTCAGGGCTGGGGGTGCCTTGAGGAAAACACACTACTGCCTGGCCACATTCCCTCCTCCCTACAAGTATACACACACTCACACACTCCTCTAGTCAGGATGCAGAGGGACCCATCACGTGGGGGCTGGCGTAAAAGAGCCATGAGATCTGAGGTGAGGGTTTGTGCCCCCTGAAGGTACAGTGGGTGAAACTTCGCCTAGAGGTGTGGCCCCTTGTGGTTGGTGGTGGGTCGCGTGAGCCTGTCCCTGGAGGGGTGGTCCGGGGGGCCCAGGGCCCTTTGTTTCAGGCCTGGGCCTGTGAGACCAGTGGATGTGGAAGGCGCGGCCACCTCTCAGGACTCACCTCCAGGCGAAGGAGGCCTCGCCCAGGTTCCGTGGGCCTCCTCGTGATGGGCCCTGGTGAGGAATCTGCAGGGCCCCTGATCTGGATTCAAGGCACTAGCTAATTGGAAGATCATTAAGATCATTATAATTAATTGGCACCCTGATAAATGGCGTGATTGCCTAATTGGGGTGGTTGCTAGGGAACGAGGCCTCACTCAGAGCCGAAAGGGGACATGGCGTGGGGCTGGCCGCAGGTGAGTGTCAGGGTTACCAGCTCAGCCGGTTAATGGGTGGGAAGCCAGAGCCATCGGCACTCGCACCAGCTGGTGTTTACTGGGCAGCTGCTTGTGTAAATCACAAGTGGGTTATCAGTTAGGGGATATTTTCCTAGAAGGACTGGAAAGTAACCAGGATCTTTTTTCTTGTAAGCAACAGAAAGCTGGCAGGGGCGGGGGGGTGGGCAGGGGCAGGGAGGGACCACAAATCAGTGTTAGAAGGGGACTTACTGGCTTCCATGACCGAAAATTGCTAAGGGAACAGCTTCAGGCTCAGCTGAGTCACCGCTCAGGTTCTGGCCTGAGAATCTGTTCCTCTCCATCTCTGCGCTTCCTTCCATGGGGATGGTTTCTCTCTCCAGCTCCGAGGGGCAGGCAGGCTCTGGCACCGCGGTCAGGAGAGCCAGCGCATGCCTGGCTACCAGCCCGGCTGTGTGATCCACGGCACATTACTTAGCCCTTCTCTGCCTTCGTGTTTTCATCCAGCCAGTAACGATGATCATAGCACCCCTCTCCTGGCTGGTAGGAAAGGATGAAATGAGATCACCGGGGTCAAATGCTTAGCCTGGCATCTGACACAGGCAAGCCCTGGGGAAACACTGACTGTCCTCGTGACTAAGGTGTTGAGTTCAAGAGCTGTGCCCCTCATCCTCTCTGCTTTGAGCCCACCAGAAGAGAACAAGCTTCCTTTCTGGTAATGCCCACCCAAGCCCCAGGCATCTATCTGATTGGACTGTTTTATGTCATATGCCCTCTCCAAGCCAATCACTGGTCACAGAAATGAGTCGCTGACCATGGGCTTCAGGCCAGGCTCCCAGGCCCCGCCCTGTAGTCAAGGGTCGGGGCAAACCAACTGAAACCCCAAAGCCCCAGGGGACACCAAGGGAAGGAAGACTGCTTGCTGGGGAGGTGACAGCCAGTGCCTGTGACGGGGGTGCGGGGGGACATGACTGAGCGATCATGGCTAGGTGGATCTGCTTCCAATTCGATTGAAGTGGGGACCGTAGAAACAGCTGCTGGGTGGGCAGCCTCCCCCGCCCCTTCACTGGGTCAACAGGAATTAGAAGCCGAACCTTTCTCCCTCAGTGTCTGACGTGTGCCACCTGGCCTCAATTCTGTGCTTTCTGGTGGCCAGCAGCAGCGTTTGCCCAACCTTCCACCACGAAAATCGCCTGGAGGCTTTTGTTAAAAAAACATTCAAATTCTAGATCCTGCTGAATCAAACTCTCAGGGAAGGCTCTGGCTGTTGGAAGGGAACGGGGCGGGGGGCGGGGGTGGGGTGGGGGTGAGGGTGTGTGGGTGTGTGTGTTCCATGTCAGCAGAGAGGTGGAAAGAGGGCCCTCGTGTGTGTTCATCTGAGATCGGGCATATAAAGGTGTTCTGTATAGATTAAGAGGGTATTCCTCTCATTTGTCAGTGCACACGTGTTTACTGAGCAGCTACAGTGTGCCAGGCTCTGTGTTAAGCATTAGGATGGGCAAGAGAGAACCAACATGGCATTTTCATTCCAGAGGGTGAGAAGATAACACACAAGCAAACAAGTCTGAGACTTTTTCAGAAAGTGACAGCCTCTGTGCTAGAAACAAGTTGAAAGTGAAAAGTATTAGTTTCTTGTCCGGCTCTTTGCGACCCCATGAACTGTAGCCTGCCAGGCTCCTCTGTCCATGGGATTCTCCAGGCAACAACGCTGGAGTTGGGTTGCCATGCCCTCCTCCAGGAACAAGATAGTAACATGACAGAAATGATGGGGTGGTGGGGCACAGCTTTTGACAGGGGTCAGGGAGGCCTCTCTGAGGATGTGACTTTTAAGCTGTGACCTAAATTTTTTGAGATGAGCCCACAATCTAAGGAAGAGCATTCTGGGTAGAAGGCACAGCCAGTGCCAAGGCCTGGAGATGCAGAGGGGCGGCCTGCTTGAGACACCGGTTTAAAACCCGAGGTGAAGTTCAGTGGTGTGAAGGGCAGTGAGTAAGAAGTGAGGGAGTGGGGAAATGAGGTCAGTGGTAGAAATGAGGGCCAGGGCGAGAAATTCATTTTTTATTTCAAATGAAATGGAAAACCATTGGAGAGTTTTAAGTCCGGGAATGACAAGATCGGTATTTTAGAAAGATCTCAGTGGCTACCATGAGAAGGATGCTTTGTAAGAGGAAGCCGGGATACGAATTTGCGAGCTGATATTGGCCAGGATTTTGGTGGTAGCAGAGGAGATGGAGTGAAAGGGGTGAATTGGAGATGTATCTTGAAGACGGAACCAGTGGAACTTTCTGATGGATTGGATGCTCAAAGTGAGGGAAGCCCTGTAGTTTCCAACCAAGGACAGCTCTGCGCCCCCAGGGGACATTTAACAATGTCTGGAGATGTTTTGGGGGGCTTCCCGGGTGGCGTTAGTGGTAGAGAACCCTGCCTGTAAATGCAAGTGACTTAAGAGACATGGGTTCGATCCCCAGATCAAGAAGATCCCCTGGAGGAGGGCATGACAACCCACTCCAGTATTCTTGCCTGGAGAATCCTCATGAACAGAGGAGCCTGTTTGGGGCTACAAGGTGTCAGACACGACTAAAGCTACTTAGCACAAAAACACGGAGACGTTTTTGATTGTCACACTAGGGAGGAGATGCTTCTGGTAACCAGTGGGTGGAGGCCAGGGATGCTGTTAAACATCCTTCAACGTGCAAAACACCCCCAACCCAGACAACAAAGAATGAGGCAGCCCCAATATCTCTAGGGTCAAGGAGTCAAAGATAACTGGGCAGCTTGGTATAGGGTGATTGGTGTAGAGAAGACGAGCAGAAAAGGTTTGGAAGAGGGAGGCTGATCCAGAATTTAGTTTGGAGATGTTGGGTGTGAGATGACACTCGTCCTGGGTGGCCAAAAGCTCACTGGGTGCTGGATACACAAGTCTGGAGCTGTATGGGGCTGGCAACTGAAATTAGAGAGTCATCAGTGCATGCGTGTTATTTTAAGCCTTGGGACTGGACATGATCAGTTAGGGAGAATGTGTTTTGTTCTCTTGTGGGGTTTCCGCCCTCTTCCCTCCCCACTGCAATGCCTGTCATGCATCTATTTGATGAATATTTTTAGCACGTCCCACACTCTCACCTCTTTATGACGGTCCTGAGAAACTCCCAAAGGCTCAGGCTGAAACCACTGCCCTCCCCCTCACCGCCCCCCACCGCCGTCCCGCGCCCCGCCATCCATCTCCTCATTGCTCCATGATTAGCAGACAGAGCTAAACAGCCATCACTCTGCAACAGATGCCCTTGGGAAATTGCTTAAGTTCATAAGGATCCTGGCCCTTAAACAGGCAGCACAATACCTCCTTGGTAGAACAGCTGTTAGCCTGGTCTCCAAAGCGTCTCCTCCAGCCTAGACCCAGACTTCATGGAATTCTCTCTAACCAGCAGCCGCCACTGTTTTGAATTTTCTACGGTCTCTTATTATGATTCCAAAACACACGTTGCCCAGTGGCCCTGGCTTCTGATGCGTAGCTTCACCTTGCACAAGGCCAGGATCCATGGCTTTGCACACCTGGGCCTCACTTGAAACTTGGATGAGTTCTATCTCAAACTCTAGAGTCGTTATGAAGCGGGGCTTGTGTGTGTGAGTTGATGGGGAGGGCCATCCCCAGGGACCATGAGCGGTACCCAAGATGTGTTTGGCCAGGTGGAAGCCAGATGTGTTAGGGGAAGAATGCTGCCAATAGCCCTACTGCATCAAGACCAGGGCCCCAGTGGATGACTTGACCCACCTTGGCAGCCAGAGAAGGGGAGTGTTTTCTTAAAAAACAAAAGTCCAGGAGATGTTCATGCTCTGGCGAAAATTAGATCATCCAAAAGCAGCATTTCTGGCATGTTCTAGAGACAGGCAGTGTCCACAGACTTCTGATTGCAGGCCACTTACCTCAATATTTCAGAGAACAGGAAAACCTACTAGAGTCTTAGTGGTTTGGAGTCCTAATCACCTGAGTGTGAATCAAGATGTATTCACTACAAGTAACAGAATTCCTGGCTGAGGGTGGCTTATATAATAGAAAACACTTAAATCTCACCTAACAGGAATCCAAAGCAGGGGAGCCCAGAGGCCAATTTGTTGGTAAAATAGTGTCATCAAGAACCCAGGATATTCCTAGCCTGTCTGTCTGTCCTCAGCCTGTCTTTGGTCTTTTTTGCTTCATGGTTTTAGATGGCTTCCACAACTCCGGATATCACATCCCCGTCAGTTCAGTTGCTCGGTCATGTCTGACTCTTTACAACCCCATGGACAGCAGCACACCAGGCCTCCCTGTCCATCACCAACTCCCGGAGCTTGCTCACACTCATGTCCATTGAGTCTGTGATGCCATCCAACCATCCCATCCTCTGCTATCCCCTTCTCCTGACTTCAATCTTTCCCAGCATCAGGGTCTTTTCCAGTGAGTCACCTCTTCACATCAGGTGGCCAAAGTATTGGAGTTTCAGCTTCAGCATCAGTCCTTCCAATGAACACTCAGGACTGATCTCCTTTAGGATGGAGATGGTTGGATCTCCTTGCTGTCCAAGGGACTCTCAAGAGTCTTCTCCAGCACCACAGTTCAAAAGCATCGATTCTTCGGTGCTCAGCTTTCTTTATGGTCCAACTCTCACATCCATACATGACTACTGGAAAAACCATAGCTTTGACTAGATGGACCTTTGTTGGCACAGTAATGTCTCTGCTTTTTAATATGCTGTCTAGGTTGGTCATAACTTTTCTTCCAAGGAGCAAGCGTCCTTTAATTCCATTTCTTTCCTTTATTGTGCCCATCTTTGTATGAAGTGTTCCCTTGGTACCTCTAATTTTCTTGACGAGATCTCTCGTCTTTCCCATTCTATTGTTCTCCTCTATTTCTTTGCATTGACCACATCCCCATACAAAATGGGAATAGAGAGCAGGACTCCTTGCTATCTCTTTTACTTAGCAAAATTCTTCCAAGGACGCCCCCACACCAGCAGACTTAGCTTTATGCTTCACTGGCCCAGGGTTGGGTTTTATACTTCCCTCTAAGCCAAACACTGACCAAGGGAAATGGGTTTTTTATGTTTGACTGAGCTCAGTGGTTCGCCAAATTAGCAGGCCAAACACCCTCTTCTTATAGCAAATGTATTTTGCCCAGTTTCCCTGAAGTAAATTCATAGATTATGTAATCTATCTGCACATATATTTTAATAATAAAGTATCCTGACAGTAATTTAAAGGAAAACTAAAAAGGAAATTGATATGAGCCTATGAACACTTAGCACAACTACCTTCAAGGGCGCAATGAAGCAGATGTTCACACTGGGGCAGAATCATGAAGATCTGCCAGCTCCAGATGCAGTGAGATACAAACAGATGTTTGGCTTTGACAGCTCGAAGGCCACCAGTGCTATGGCCACACGCAGTATGCTTTTCCAAAATAGAGAACGGCCTACCGAAATTTCCGAGAGAAACAAGCTACCGTCTTCCCTCAAGTTCCCTAGTGGTCATATTCCCAGAAGACTTGGTTTAGGATAGAACCACACGAAAGCATTTTTGGTGTTTATATGTGAAATGGAGTTCATGTCTAAGGTCAGGCAGTATAAAAAGCTATTTCACCTCCGTGGATGTCTGGCGGGATATTAGAAAGTCGTGCTGCAATTGGGGTGATTCTTCACTGTATGGAACATTGTGAATCATCCACCTTCCCTGCACTTCTGCTAGACAACAGCAGCGTCCCCCAGTCACATGACAACCAAAAACCCACAAATTCCTGAGAAGCACCTCTTGGGGGGATGACTTCACCCCCCTGGGTCTGCTGGCCTAGACTAATGCTGGTTGTTGCCAGAGGGCAGCAAGTTCCACCCCCTGAAAAAATTGGATCCTGTAGACCAAAGAATGACCAGAGTAGGGGGCACGTGCAGCTTCTGCCTCAGAGTTCTTCCAAGCTCCTTTCTGCCCCTCGCCCTCCTATTGACATATTCCTGAAATGTCCCAGTCAGTTCAGCCAGTGAAATAAACCCACGTGGTTGGCATGGGTTGGCCTCTGCAGGGAATGGGGTGATGAGTTCTTGGGCTAATCTAGGTATTGGTGGTTTCCACCTGGGCAGGAGATGAAGATGGTACAGGTGACTGCACAGAAGAACTCACACCCATGTGTCATAGTGGGCAAGGGCATGGACTCTAGAACCAGACTTCTGGTTTGAATCCCAGCTGGGCCACACAGAAGCTGGGTGGAGCTGGGCAAGTCACGTAACCTCTGTGAGCCTCAGATCCCTCTTCTGTAAAACGTAGGTAATCCCAGTAGCATCCTCCTAGAGTGACTGTGAAACGCCAGAGCAGTGTGTGGGCGCATGGGACATTGCCTCAAAAGGCAGATATTACTATTGCTTACATTTGTGGATACTTTTTAGCTTTTTGGAGTTGAGATATAATTGACATGTGACACTTTATTCATTTTGAATGTATACACATAACGATTCGATATATGTACACACTACAAAATGATGACCCCAGTAAGTTTTAACATCCATCCCACACATACGTAGTTTTGTTTTGTTTTTTTTTTTTCTATGATAAGAGCTTTTCAGATCTACTCTGGTAGCAACTTTCAAACATACAATACAGCTCGTTAATTATAGTCACCACGCTGGAACTCACATGGACGAGACTTACTTATTTTATATCTGGAAGTCTGTACCTTTGACCCCCTTCACCCATTTCGCTTATCCTTCACCCCTCACTTTTGCAGCCACCAATTCTATCTGTGAGTTCAGTGACGGGTTTGGTTTTTTAGATTTTGCTTATAAGTGAGATCATGCAGTATTTGCCTTTCTCTGACTTATTTCACTTAGTATAATGCCCTTAAGGTCCATCTGCGTTGCCACAAATGGTAGCCGTTCTTTATTTTTATGGCCGAATAATCCACATTTTCTTTGTCCACTCATCCATCGATGGACTCTCTGATTGTTTCCATATCTTGGCTGTTGTAAGTGATGCTTCACTGAACATGGGGTGTACAGATAGGTTTTTGAGGGATTTCATTTCCTTAGGATAAATACCCAGAAGTGGAATTGCTGGATCATGTGGCAGTTCTATTTTTAATGTTCTGAGTAACCTCTACACTGTTTTCCATCATCCCTGCATCAGTTCTTTTTAGCTTTGAAGTGCTTTGACACCTAGCATCCTGTGTGGTCCTTTCAGCCACTCTGCTTATGAGAAAGGCCATTGGTCTCCCTCCTCCTGCTGAGGAACATCCAGCTTAGAGAGGCGGCAGCAGGCGGAAGGCATAACTGGGCTCAGGGCTTGATTCTGTGACTTCTGAGCTGATGAGCTGTATCGTGTTCGCCCCCCTGCCCTGCCCCAACATACAGCTGAAGCTGGAGGGCTCCTGAAGCAGGAGAGGAAGTGCCTTGATGGAGGGCATTTCTGCAAAGTCACAATAGGGCTTGTGGGGGCTGGCAGCTCCTCAAAACAACCCTCCCTCCAGGGGCCCGCTGCCCCCACAGTAAAGTCTACTTGGCCCTGCACTGCCTGGCCTCCACTTCCATCTCACTCCACACCCCTCTAAGTGCATGACCCCCAGACACACTGGCCTCCTCTGCGTGCTGATGCCTCTGTCAAAAGTGCTGAAGTGAGCTGGAGAGAGAGAGACGTGGGCTCAGGTTTTCCTTACACTGGGCCCGCGTCGCTCAGCTCTATTGCCTCCTGGGCCCACATGGGCGTTGGCATTTGTCTTTTGTTGCTACACTTTGTCCATACCAAATGGCCACCCTTCTAGGAGCAATACGTTGAACTTCATTTATTTTAATGATAATAAAATCTAGTATCTATGGTGTACTTGTTGCCAAGCGTTTAATCATCGGGAAAATGTTCGTTGCTCAATCAGTCTGACTCTTTTGCAACCCCGTAGACTGTAGCCCACCAGACTCCTCTGTCCATGGGATTCTCCAGGCAAGAATACTGGAGTGGGTTATCATTCCCTTCTCCAGGGGATCTTCCTGACCCAGGGATTGAACCTAGGTCTCCTGCATTGCAGGCAAATTCTTTACCGTCTGAGCCACCAGGGAAGCCCTTTAATCATCGTGACAATCCTTTTAACCAGGGCCTGTTATCTCCATTTCAAAGTTGAGGAAACTGAGGCAGAGGATGTGATGCCCCCACCGGAAAAAGGAGCTCAACTTGTCCATCTTTGTAGCAGCTTACCAGCTGTTTGAAACTGATTGAAAGAATGCATGAATGATGTTCTCCGCTAAGTGTTCTTCTAGTAAAGCCACTGGCCCCAGGAGACCAAACGTCTCGACTCACCGTAGGAAACGTTCCAGTCACAGGAACAGGCTCTCATCAATGTCCTTCCAGGTCCTTTAGCTATGCGTCTGCTGTGTAACAGATCACCCCCAGCTCAGCGGCTTAAAGCAACGATTATTTCTAACAAGATTATGGGTCGCCAGGTGGTTCTCGATTTGCGTGATGCCAGCTGGAAGGTCCAAAATGGCTCCACCCGAACGGCTGTCAGCGACTGTTGGTCCAGAAACGGTGCTCCCGTGGGGCCAGCAGCTGGAGGTCTCCATCCACCTCCACGTGGTCTTTCCCCACGGCTGCTTGTGCCTCCTCACAGTGTAGTGTCTGAGGATAGCGTGACATCTAAGAGCACACATATAAAAGCTGCCAGGCCTTCTTAAGGCTTCTGCTTCAGAAGGTCTAGGGGTCTAGGGGCAGGTGTGGCTGTCAGCCACGTAGAGGAGGGGTTCCAATGAGATAAATGCCCCCCCTGCTTTTTCTGTTCTTAACGTTCCATTTGAGGGTCAGGGGCCCAGTGAGAGAGTCTGACTGCCAGCTTTCGTCATGTGATCACCCTTTGGTGACATGGCAGGAGAGGGTGGAGCATCTTAGCAGGAGAGAGAGAGAATCCTCTAAAGGAAATTGGGGTGCTGTTGTCAAGAGAAGGGGACCAGATGCTGGCCAGAAAGGAGGAATTAGAAACCTCTGCACAGCCCCTGAATAAGGGGCTCTGCCCCAGGATGAGCAGTTAGCATTGGAGAATGAACGGATGGAGGATGGATGGAAGAATATTTTTCAAGTCTGGTATAAGTGTATGCCCAAGTCTGTGTGATGCTGTTCTAGGCAGGGGCACCATATTTCAGGCACTGCTAGGGGTTTGGGAGCCCTACCTTCATTATGTGGGCCAAAACTAGCATGCTCAGCATCCTCACCCCAAAGATGGGGCTGATTGAAGGTAGCCCTTGGAAAGGAGAGCGTGCTCGGTGGTGATGGACCAGCCAGCCCAGTGGGTGGGCTCTTGCCTCCCCACCGTGGACACCAGGAGCCCGGACCCCAGTCCCTTTCTTCCCGCCACTTGTGCGTCTGGACACCCAGTACACCTGGTGACACCCAGTGAGTCCCCCAAAGACCGATCCGAGCTCCAAGAACACCTCTGACCCAGGCGCTCCTCCCCTGTGGCAGGCTATTTCCAGCTGCTGCTAATTAGACAGCACAGCACGCCAGGGTTGGAAACAGATCTGTCATTCGACATTCTCCCTGACTTCCATCTCTAAATTTAGCGGGGTATTTGGTAAAAGTTGCTTCAGACGCCCTCCCCCGCCTGTGAGTACAAGCTTCTCAAATGATTGTAAGCTTCAGGCTGTTTCCAAGGTGAGCTAATGAGACACGCATCTGCTAATAGCAGGGCGTGATGAGTGAGCAGGGTACACACGGCTGCGGATTGGGTGAAAGGGGAGAAATAACTGGATTATAAATACCGGGCAGTCAAAATAGCCTTTCACCCCTTTTATGTGTATGCAAGAGACTGCAATCTCTGAAAACCTAAATACAGGGTCTGTGGGGGTAAACGGTGCTGAGAATGGGTGGGGTTAACACATGGGAGGGGGTGGGACTGGAATCGCCAGCCCTGGCCACGGCTGCCTACACCGAGAACCAGCCCACAATTAGGCGTGAATAATGACTCTGTTGAGGTCCGACTTTATTGCTTTTGGCCAAAGGCCTTTTGCAGAAATAACTCTGTAGCTCGCTGCCAGGGAAGCTTTTGTCCATAGCCGAGACAAAAGAACAAAGAACAGAGGTGGGAAGAACTGTATCTGATTCCTGTTTCCCCTAAACACCCAGGAAGGGTGGCAGGTGTGGCCTACCAGGAAAGCGTGGGCTGAGGGCAGGTGACGTGCAGCCTCGCCTATACCAGGCGGCCACTCCTGCTCCCGCTGTGCTGGTCTTTACTCTGATCTTCACATGGACCCTGCTCGTTCCTACCACAGGGCCTTTTCATGTGCCTTTTCCCTTGCTTAGAAAGCACCGCGCCCACGACTGACTCTCCACCACCCCACTTCTGGTGTCAGCCCAGACACTACCTCCTAGAGGCGTCCCCTGATTTACCCTATCTTGTCATCCTAACAGCTCCTTACAAGGCCCTTAAGATCATCTGGAATTCATCTTCGTTTGTTAAATCTGTCTCCCTCACCAGAATGTCAGCTCCTTCAAGACAGAGGCCTGGCCTGCTGTTTCCCAGCATTCCACACAGCACTGGCCCGGAGTAGGTGCGCAGAAAAGACCACACAGCTTTGAAGGGTTGCAAATGGGCCCCCAGGCAAGCTCCAGGGGAGCTCTGTTCGGCTTGCTCAGTGTTTAAAATGTAGTGGCTGTTTTGATTTTGCAAACGGCTCCTCCAGCAGGGCACTCTCCACCCCTCCCTGTGACCCTAAACCCTTGTCACTCACTCCCGGCTCTTGCCTGGGCCCTGCAGGCATTTGAGTTTATGTCCTCACTTTAGACAAAGGCCACGGCTCATGGGTGTGTCTCCACAGGTGACCATTACAACATCAGACTTCCTGTGAGCCAGCCCACCCGCCTCCAGCCCACCTAGTCCCACTGAGTGGATTGAGTCTTGGTTCCCGGTGGGCGGGACCCAGGGGTCCTCATCTTAGGAGTCCCTGCCCTGGCCACTAACCTCTGAGTCACCAAGGAGGCCTGCTCCGCTTGCAAGAAAATGTCCAGTGTCCTTGGCAAGGAGGAACGTAACCGTAACGTCACTGTATTTGTTTCTCTGTGCTGCCGTCCGTCTATGGCTGAGGTTCTCACCTGGGGGTTTTGCCCCCCACCAGGGGACATTAGGCAATATCTGGAGACATGTTTGCCGTCACCACTGGGGGTGGGTGCCTCTTGCGTCTAGCAGGTGGCGGCCAGGGACGCTGCTCAACGCCCTGCAGTGCGCAGCTGCTGCAGAGGACGACGCAGGCCCGAAGGCAGCAGTGCCCAAGTCAAAAGACCCCAGGTTAGGGCAGGCGGCGCTCATTCCCCGCGGAGGAAGAACACTGCCTCTGGAACTGCGTTTACTGAGATAAGAAAGGGGCCGAACAGAAAACTGTCCGGCACAAACGCGAGTGCAGGTGACAAGCAGCGCTTCCGAGACTCTGACATGTGGGCCGCTGGGGTCAAGGTCAATCAGGTCGCCCTTTGGGGAGCTCAGCGGACCGTTAGCTCCACACCAGAAGCCCCTGCCCATCTTGCCAGAACATTCCTGGCAGCTGCCTATCAAACCCTAGCTGCAGATTCTGGGAGAAGCAACGTGCCCTCGGGCCGAGTTCTGGAAGGTGAGGTGTTTGCAGCTCTCCTGCCCAGCCAGGCTGTCTTAACATCCCTCTCAAACCCAGCCCAGCAGCCCCCAGCTGCAGTCTCCCACCGGGCAGACCAGCAGCCCACCCACGCGACCAGGGCTGACAGCTTCGTGGCCTGGGCAGCCTCCCAGTGGACGGTGACCCTGAGCAGAGGGTCACGGCTCACGTCAGCAGGAGGAAAGGACCCGAGGAAGTGAGAGCCAGTTCCCCCAAATCAGATCACCCACTTCTGTTTGGGTTCCTGTATTGAGGAGGTGGCTTCCTTTCTACTTACAAAGAAGGGACTTTTTAAAAAGCAGGGATAAGTCAATGTTTCCAATGCAGATCTAACTGGGGCACCTCTGTTCTCTGAAGTGGCACAGGAGGAGAAGCAGTTACCGTGCGTTCATGCCTAGGGCAGCTCGCTTTCTGCCTCTCCTGCTCCTTTCAGAATTACCCGAGCACAGGCCCCATTGATCTAACCCCTTTGGGTCATTCACAAAAGAGGAGAGGGGTTGGGGGAGCCTTCCAGTCACCCCAGGACTTCCTGAGGCTCAGGGATCTTTGATATGGGCGTGGGCACAAACTCCAAAGCTTGGCAGGTGCAGACAGATGGAATCTGACTCAGACGCCGTTTCACTTCCTAGAAGGGTGACGTGTGCAGGGGGGAGGCTGCCACCCCCTGCCGTGCCCGGGCCTCTGTGACTTGGCAGGGCCTCCTGTGTTTCCTTGGGCCCACGTGTGCACCTCCAGTGTGGTCTTCTCATTCCTCTGTTTGGAGGTGGGGCATGCCCCGTGTCCCCTCCATGAATCTGGCCAGGCTCACGTATCACTGGTGACTAGTAAAATGGTGGAGTAATGCTGGGGACAGCAGAAAAGGTGAGGTTCGGTCAGAAGAGATGAGGTCAGGACTTCCCTGGTGGACCAGTGGTTCAGACTCCAAGCTCCCAAGGCAAAGGACCTGGGTTCGATCCCTGGTTGGGGTACTAGATCCCACATGCTGCAATTAAGACCCAGTACAGCCAAATACATTTTAAAGAGAAGTTCCACCTAGGCTGGTGGGACGCTCACTTTTGGAGCCCTAAGCTGCAGAAGAAATCAGTCACCAGCCTGGGGCTGCCATGCTATGAGGAAGCCCAGGCCACATAGAGAAGCCCCCTCCCACCCCCAGCCCGAGGCTCCAGCCCACTGCCACCAAGCTGAGGATTCAAGTCCCCAACTTGTGAGTCTTTCCAGCTGTGGCCTCAGGCACAATAAAGCAGAGACCAGCCCTTTCTGCTGTGTCCCGCTAGAATTCCTGAACCCAAGTCCCTGAGCATTAAAAAAAAGAAAAAGATTTCCACTGCGATGTTGGGAGGTAAATTGTTGCACAGAAGTAGTCACTGGATCACTTGGCATGTGCTGGGCTTTGCTCTGTTCAGTCAGTCATTCACTCTTTCATTCAACAGTATTTAGAATCTCACTTCTCACCCTTTCGCTGCTCCTACCCCTGTCCAGACATGGCCCATGGCCATCGTCTCACTGGCCTTGGTGTATCCACCCTCACTCCTACAGCCTGCTCTCCACACACAGCCAGAAGGACGCTGGTAAAACTTACATCTGAGCACAGCACTCCTGGGCTAGACTGTTCCAGGTCCCCCCTCACTCAGCTCCACCCCAACCATACTTGCCCCCATTATGTTCCTCAAACACCCCAGCCACATTCCTACCTCAGGACCCTTGCATTTGTCTCTGCGCTTGGAACACTGTTCTGAATATCCATAAGGCACTTTCCTTCACCTCTTGGAGGACTCTGCCCACGTGTCCTCTCTCAGGCCTTGCCACCCTCCTGTCTAAAGATGCAAGCTTCCCACACCAGCACTTCCACTCCCTCCCCTTTGGACTCATCACCTCATGTGCTTGTCTTTTATTTTGGTGTCTGATCCACATCAGAGTATTCATTCCTGGGTCTTCAGCACACAGAACAGGGCCTGATGTATAGTTGTCCAGTCGCTCAGTCGTGTCCAACTCTTTGAGACCCCATGGACAGCAGCACTCTAGGCCTCCCTGTCCATCACCAACTCCCGGAGTTTGCCCAAGGTCATGGTCATTGATTCGGTGATGCCATCCAACCATCTCATCTTCTCTCACCCCCTCTCCTCCCACCTTCAATCTTTCCCAGCATCAGGGTCTTTTCCAGTGAGTCGGCTCTTTGCATCAGGTGGCCAGAGCATTGGAGCTTCAGCATCAGTCTTTCCAGTGAACCCATCAGTCCAGACCCAGGACTGATCTCCTTTAGGGTGGACTGGTTGGATCTCCTTGCAGTCCAAGGGACTCTCAAGAGTCTTCTCCAGCACCACAATTTGAAAGCAACAATTGTTCGGCTTTCAGCCTAATTTATGGTGCAGAGTAGGTTCTCAGTAAATATTTGTTAACCTGAAGAACTAGCACCCAGGGGGCTGAGCCAGGGGCTGAAGCTATGGAGTGAGAAAGAGACAGCCCCTACCCAAGCAGAGCTTCCGGTGGGGAAAACAACTCCCTGCAAGATACAAACTCGAGCAGAAGAGTGGGTCGAGGAATCAGACACGGAGAGGGGCGCTCTGAAGAGAACAGACCTTGAATGAGGCCAGGAGTCAGAGAGGGAGGCCTCCGTGGGGAGGGAAGGGAGGAGACCTCCCTGTCTGCTTCAGGCTCCACCGGTCCCGAGTCCCAGGCTGCGCCCGGGGAACAGTCTATTTTTCTTGGCAGGTGAGGAAACTGGGGCGGATCAGAACCAGAATTCAGGACTCCCACGCTCACATTTCTTCCACTTTTCTGCACCACCTTCCTCTCATCAGAAAATAAGGAGAAGGAAGGTCTGCCTGTGATAAGGCAGAGCGGGGCCCAGGCCAGGGGCTAGCGGCCGTGTCGTCGGGCATCTGTACACGGGTGCAGATGGTGTCCGGGAAGCCGCCTGAGTCAACTCTCTGCCCCCAGCCTGCTCTACCAGTTGGGCTATTCGGTTGCAAGTGACTGTGAAAGCAATTCCGAGTGACCTAAGAGAACAAGAGAATTTGGTTTGTGTCCTCAGAGAGTCGAAGTGTGAGAAAGTGACCCTAAAAGAAAGGAGAGACCTCAAAGCTGTTGCAGGACGTAGAAGAATCCCTGGGTGCCTGAAGCAAAGACCCCGGAGGTGGATCCTCCTCCTTCGGACTTAGCTGGATCCACGGTCTCGAATGTTGGCAGAACCCAAGAATGTTCTGTTTCGAAGCTGTTTTCTTCTGCGTGGTGGCTTCATCCCACTCTGCATGAGGCAAGATGGCATCATTTCCTTCATCCTCATGGTGGACCAACGTGGACCAAGGTAGCCAGCTGGAAAGAAGAGGCACCTCTTCATAGTCAGACTGAAGCACTTGGATTATTCTGCTGGGCCGGTCACTGAGGCAGGGGCTTCAGAAGGCTCGGATGGGCTCAGGTCTGATAAGGGCTCTGCTCCGATATTTAAGTGTGTGAATTATATGGTCCCTCACTTGGTATGCAAAACACTTTGACGCTCAGCTTCTCAAGTCTTCAAGTATATCGTTTTTAAACTTTCTTTGAGCTTGCTCTATAATCCATGATCCCATTCTAAGGTTTTACCCGTGGTTGATCATTACTTCCAATCATGTTTTCTGACACTTCTTACCATTCGCTGGATTATTTCAACTCCAGCTTCCGATATGTTGACTCCTTAGAATGTCAGCTCCGTGAGGGCAGATACTTTTTTTTCCCCACCATTTTATATGCAGTGCCAAGAACTATGCCTGGCACAGAGCAGGCGTTCAAGAATCTCTTGGCACCTGAATAGTTGTGCAGGCCCCTGGATTCTTGGGCTCTTCTCTTTATGCCCTAATTTCCTTTCCAGATCCTGAGCCCTTGTCTTGAAACCTGATCTTTCCCTCCATCCTCTAAGGACCTTCTATTTCCTGTCCTGCAGCCTTGGTTCTGTGCCTCCTGCTGAAATTCCAAGGATAGTTACAGAGAGCCACCTGACCCTTGGACTTGGGTGAGGGAGACAGAGAGAGTCTGTGGACTGTAGATTGCAGGAGCTCCTGTCTTTTCTTTGACAGCCCTGGAGAGGAGGAGAGAAGGACGGCCAAGCTTCCTCTCCCCAGAAAAGGGAGATACCAGGGGAGTGCAAGGTTTACCGGATG
This sequence comes from Ovis canadensis, assembly GCF_042477335.2. Lineage (NCBI taxonomy): Eukaryota > Metazoa > Chordata > Mammalia > Artiodactyla > Bovidae > Ovis > Ovis canadensis. The sequence goes on along the minus strand of NC_091257.1, from coordinate 91,615,317 downwards.
GGCGTGTCATCCTCCGTCTAGACAGTTTCTAGGCTGCGAGGTTGGGACCACACATCTCACCCCTCCCACACTGTCTGCCACTTGCTGAAGCTATTTCCCCTGCCTAAGGCACTCTGTCCTCCATGCCTTCTTCAGAGTCCACCCAAATCCTGTGGATTTTTCAGAACTTTGCTCCTCTTAGGCTTCTCAAACATTTCTCTGTAAGGACTCCACACAGCCATCCCTGCCTGCCCGCAGATCAGCAGTTCCCTCTTTTTCTTCCTGTTTCTACAACACACTTAACCTCAGCTTCTAGTATCATATGTCAGTTTCCAAGTAAACGGAGGAGTCAAGAGAGGACTCTGGGGTCAGGATATCTGGGTGTAAATTTCGGGCACGCTATCTGCTTGCTTTATCAGCACAGGTGCCCTGCAGGAAACAGATGGTGCCTCCCACAGAGATGTAAAATGAATAACACAGATCTCTGGGGCCAGGGGACAGTGGGGACCATTCGCTGGAACCTGGCAAGGGCCACCCCCAGGAGCCGTGGCCTTCAGTAGAGTATTAGAGGTATATGCTCCATTCATAGCAACTGGGCAGGGAAGATACCTGGAAATTGCCCAGGCATTTCTCTCCTCCCATCCTCCCTTCCCTGGGCAGCGTTTTCTTTAGCACAGAGCTCGCTGATGTGGTCCAGCCAAGTGAACCTCCTGGGGCACAGGGAAGAGAGGAGAGGAGACGGGGAGGGGGTCAGTCAAGGGATAATATTCAGCATCCAGGCAGCACGACCTTAGGAAAGTTCTCGAACCTCTCCATGCCCTCGGCTTCCTCACCCACAATTGGAGCATCCTAGCATGTTGATGGAGAAGGCAGTGGCACCCCACTCCAGTACATTTGCCTGGAAAATCCCGGAGAAGCCTGGTAGGCTGCAGTCCATGGGGTCGCTAAGAGTCACACACAACTGAGCGACTTCACTTTCACTTTTCACTTTCATGCATTGGAAAAGGAAATGGCAACCCACTCCAGTGTTCTTGCCTGGAGAATCCCAGGGACAAGGGAGCCTGGTGGGCTGCCGTCTCTGGGGTCGCACAGAGTTGAACATGACTGAAGTGACTTAGCAGCAGCGTTGTTGAAAGGTGTCCTGAGTTAACACAGGAAGAGTGTTCAGTATTGGCCGAGTTCTGCAATAAGCAGAATTAAATAATTAAAGTTTAATTGTAATTCTTCCTCATTATTCCTTATTATTCTTTTAGGGTATTTACTGTGTTGATCTGGGCATTTCCTGTTGCAAATGACAGCCCCAATTCAGATCAGCTTAAGCAACAAAGGGCACTTGTTTGAACCTGTAACTGGCTCCAAGGTGCAACCTGGTTCAGCCCACCAACCAGCATCCTCTCTCAGGCTCCAGTTGGTAGCTGGGCTGGGCTGACCCCTTTCCAGCTCTCGGTATCCACCCTGCTGTTTCTTACTTCTCTCTCATTGGCCAGGCTTGGATCACGTGTCTGTGTCTGGGCCAATCATTGGAACTAAAGAGATGGAATGTGCTGACTGGCTCCGCTCAGGTCACATGTTCTAGCCCATGTTCAAACTGCACATAAGCAGAAAAAGGGAGTGGTCAGCGCCCCCATCTGAGTTTCCCTGGTGGTCAGATGGTAAAGAATCTGCCTGCAAGGCCGGAGGCCTGAGTTCAGTTCCTGGGTTGGGATGATTGCCTGGAGAAGGGAATGGCTAGCCACTCCAGTGTTTTCGCCTGGAGAATTCCATGGACAGAGGACCCTGGCAGGCTATAGTTCATGGGGCCATAAAGAGTCAGACACGACTGAGTGACGATACAGATGTGAACAAAGCTGACAAGAATCCATACCACTGGAGAAGTGCCATTCTTGTGGGGGAGACTGCCAAAAAAATAAGTAAAATGTGTAGCTGCCAGAGGTGGTAGGTGCTCCTAGGGAGGGAAGAGCTTTCTGTTTTAACCCGCAGAGGTGAAATTTGAGCAAATACCTGAAGGAGGTGAGGAAAGGGCCATGAAGAGATCTGAGTGAAGGCTCTGGGCAGCGAGAACAGCGCATTCAGAGGCCCTGGGGTGGGGACATGCCTGGCTTGGGCAAGGAGCAGCACAGGTGCTATGTGGCCAGAGTCAAATGGGTAAGAGAGGCGGGGAGTGGAGGTGACGAGGTCAGAAGCGGGTGGACAGAAGGCATAGGGTCTTCCAGGCCTCTTGGAGGGCTTGGGAGTTTTATCTGGCATGAGATGGGAGCCCTGGAGGGCTCTTCTGTGGAGGAAGACAAACTTTTGTCTTTAACAGGATGCTTCTGCCTGTTGATAGAAGGAGCTGAGTGTGGAAGCAAGGAAACAGGCTGTCGTAACCCAGACAGGGTTACCCTGCCACGTAACCCTAAATACTTATTTGTAAAGTGAGTGCAGGGAGACATACGTGCTCTGGCTCTCTGGAACACGTAGGAGGTCCCCAGCTCTGGGACAGGGGCTCTGGGTATCTCCACATCCCAGTTCCCTTTCTTCTCACCTCCAGTCCGATCAACTCCTGCTCCTGCTTCTGCCTTTCCCACTGCCTCTCCTTGGGCTGTCCGACTGCTCCTGAGCTCTTCTCAGCCATTGTTGAGTTTGGGGATCCTCAGAGGAAAGCAGCAATGTGGGTCTTCCCGGACGGGCCTGCGTGAGGGCCCAAAGGATGGTACTGAGACCTGCTCCTCTCTGCAAATCAGATAAATCCAGAAGCAGGAGTGCTGTCTCTGAACACTCAGGGCATTCGGCTTTCCCAGTGATGTCTTCTTGGGCCGATTTGGCTTTGCCAAGGTCTGTGAGAAAGACACAGGGTGAAGGGCAGGAAGGGAATCCAGCTGGTGGGAATAAGCAGAAGGGTCCGAGGGATGGAGAGAGTGTCACTCAGCTAGGGTTGCGCAGATCCACCAGATATGCTCTCACTTCAGCTTCTCTGAATCTTTACTAAGAAGGAGAAAAATGGAGGCAGAATCCCTTGTGTCATTTTAATTGATTTCTCTAGCATCCAGAGAGATGCTGGCCCCAGGCCAGGGGAAGTGGGAGCTGGGGGAATTCGTCAAAAATCGACCCACTGATGACTTGAGCTGATGAAGTAATTAGCTCCTGTTATTCTCTGATCCCTGGTCGTGGAGTTTTGACTCCCATCCAAAGGATCAGCATCCTGGCTGGAAGGTTAGAGATGCCTGGGAGCAGAGAGGAACAGCCTAAGAGTCCCAGGAAGAGTCCAGTATCCCCCAGCTCCACCCACCATCTGGTCCAGGGCCCCTGTTCCTCCGTATCACAGGCCCAGAGCCAAAAAAGACCCTCCAAGGGCACCTGGCCTCCTGCTGCTTCAGAGGCAAATGGGGAAACTGAGGTTGGGAGACCTTTAGAAAGTTACCCAGAAATCTGCTTCCAGGAGGTTCTTGTTGAGCTGCTGACTCCATCCAGACTGGGTTTGAACCCCATCTCTGCCCCCTGTTTGGCCATATGATCTTGGGAGAGTGCCTTCATTATAATTCTCTGTGCCTCAGCCTCCTCATCCAGAAAATGGGTATAATATCGATGGGCGTATATGCTTATTAAACAAGTTGATATGTTTAAAATGAGAGTTGCTGTTTGTAGGGTTTCCCTTAGAAATGCTCTCACTATTATCACTCAATGTCCATCTGAAGGAACATAAATGTGCTTTTTTAAAAAATTTAACTGTAGTTGATTTATACTAATGTGTTAGTTTCAGGTGTACAGCTTCAGATTCTTTTCCACTATAGGTTGTAATAAGATACTGAATATAGTTCCCTGTTCTGGAGAGTAAACCCGTGTTGTTTATTTCATGCATAGTGGTGTGTATCTGTTAATTCTACACCCCTAATGTGTCCCTGCTGCTAAGTCACTGCAGTCGTATCCGACTCTGTGCAACCCCATAGACAGCAGCCCACTAGGCTCCTCTGTCCCTGGGATTCTCCAGGCAAGAACACTGGGGTGGGTTGCCATTTCCTTCTCCAATGCGTAAAAGTGAAAGTGAAGTTGCTCAGTCGTGTCCAACTCTTAGTGACTCCATGGACTGCAGCCTACCAGGCTCCTCCGTCCATGGGATCCTCTAGGCAAGAGTACTGGAGTGGGGTGCCATTGCCTTCTCCGTAAAGTGTCCCTAACCTCTCCCATTTCCCCTTGGGTAACCGTAAGTTTGTTTTCTATGTCTGTGAGTCTGCTTCTGTTTTGTAAATAAGGTCATTTATATCAGTTTTTTAGATTCCACATTGAGTGATACCAAATGGTCACTATCTTTGTCTGACTTGCTTCGCTTAGTATGACAATCTTCAGGTTCATCCTAGTTGCTCCAAGTGGATTACTTCCTTCTTTTTTGTGACTGAGTAGTATTGCACGGTCAGAGAAGGCGATGGCACCCCACTCCAGTGTTCTTGCCTGGAAAATCCCATGGGCGGAGGAGCCTGGTGGGCTGCCATCTATGGGGTCGCATAGAGTCGGACACGACTGAAGCGACTTAGCAGCAGTAGCAGCAGCAGTATTGCATGTTATAATATATCCCACATCTTTTTTATCCATTCATCTGTCGATGGACATTGAGGCTGTTCCCATGTCTTGGCTATTGTGAACAGTGATGCTACGAACATAGAATGCATGTATCTTTTTAAAGTATGGTTTTGTCCAAGTGTACGTCCCGGAGCAGGATTGCTGGGATCATATGGTAACTCCTTTCTAAGGTTTTCAGGAATTTCCATACTGTTTCACACAGTGGTGCAACAATTTACATCCCCACCCACAGTACAGGAGGGTTTCCTTTTCTCCATGCCCTCTCCGGCACTTATTTTTGCAGATTTTTGATGATGGCCATTCTGGAAAGTATGAAGCGATACCTCATTGTAGTTCTGATTTGCATTTCTCTAAGTTAGCGACACGAAGCGCCCTTTGATGTGCCTCTTGGCCATCTGTGTGTCTTCTTTGGAGAAATGTCTACTTAGGTCTTGTGCCAGTTTTGTGATTGGGCTGTTTGCCTTCGTTGTTGTTCAGTCATCACGTCGTGTCTGACTCTTCACGATCCCATGGACGCAGCACGCCAGGCTTCCCTGCTTGCTTTGTGAATGTCCATTTTAGTGGGCCAACTGGCATACCAGTTAAGCGCACATTTCAAGTGCAAAGCACAAAGCAGTCTTCTTTCTTTCCCGAAGAGGGGTGGGACATGGACTGATAACATGATTCTAGGACCCCCTCCCATGACCTGGGGTAATTCGAGGACCACTAGAATCTTCGGCATGTCTCCTGTGAACGCTCTCAAGCCTCCCATTACCTCCAACACAAGTCTCCCGGTGGTGCTAATGTGCTTTGTTGCCTTTCAACACCTGCTAATTTCCCACAGAGAGACAGTGCAGATGTGGGAGCCGCCAGCCCAGGGCTCAGCTTAGAGCATTAAATGTGAACCAGAAGCTGTCAGATGGGGCAGCCCGATTTCTGCTCTCTTTGACTTTGTGTGGTTAGTTCTGCAGGGAAGGGACATGGCTGTTTTATTTATCCTTGGTAGAAAGTTTTCTTTTTCAAAATACTGTGCTTATGCCTTTTTTAAAAAGGATTCTTTTGATGTGGACCATTTTTAAACTTACTGAATTTGTTACAAATATTGCTTCTGTTTTATATTTTGATTTTTTGGCCGGGATGCATGTGGGATCTTAGCTCACAGACCAGCGATTGAAGCTGCAGCCCCCGCATTGGAAGGCAAAGTCTTGTCTAAGTTGCAGGAAAAAGCCATGCGTCTGAGAGCAGTTGGGAGCATGGGGGAGAGGTGGGCAGGGGCTGGACGCCCCCCCCCCACGCCATAAGGCTTGTTGGGAGTTTGCATTTTGTACCCTGAGCCCTGAAAAGACAGGGGAGGGTCTGAACAGGTGAGTGACAGGGCTGGGACTAAGGTAAGCTGATCACCTTGCACCTGTCCACCTGGAATGAGAGCCCTTTCAGACCTGGAGCCTGAGAACCTCCCTGGTCTCGCCTTACCCAGGCCTTGTGAGTTGCATGTTTGGATCTGAATTTTAGGAAGACCCTGCAGGCTGCCTCTGAGAGGATGGAGGTGGGAACAGCGGGTTAGGGAGGAAGTGAGATTCCCCGTAGGCAGCTGGTGCCATACCCGGGTGGGTCACACAGGTCCCCGCTGCGGACCCTGGCGTCCTCGATAAGTTCCCTGAGCCCTGGCTTGGGGCGAGGCAGGGTTCCCCACGACAGCAGGGGCAGACAGAGTCCTTCAAGGTCGTGGGGACGGTGACTCAGGCCGACAAGCTTGGTTTCCTCCCAACTCGTCTGCTTGCCCGCTCGTTCTCTCGTTTTAAATAGATGAGACCAAAAGGTCTATATCTGGACAGGAGTTGAAGGCTCATTTCCTCAAGAAGTAAAAAAAAAAAAAAAAAGTGCAGAGAGCAAAGAGCACAGTGAGATCTGAGACCTGCCTGAGACCAGTTTAGCCACCCTGCCTTCCTTCTACTGCCCTTTGCTGGTGACCCCATCTGACCCGCAGTCAAGGGGCTGACCAGGATCACGGGGGACTGTGACACTTCTCCTCTCTCAGCTTTTGAGCTCTCAGTTTTCTCTGTTGTCATTTTGTTTTGCAACTTAAAACCAATATGGACATCTTACCCCATCACGGGACCTATTGACAGGGGACCTTTGTGAACACCCCCCACCTTGGGTTGAGTTCTTCCACAGCCATATATCCACGTTTTATTCCTGGGGAAACTGAGGTTCCTCACTGGCTTATTGATGAGGAGACCCAGCTGGTGAGTGATGGAGCCAAGACTGAGATACAGAGTCGCCTAGCCCACAACATCAGCCTGGCTGGTCCAGACCCATCCCCGAATCACATGCTACCTGGGAGCTGGGGATGCATCCGCTCATCTCTGCATCCTCCGTGGCGCTTGGCACTGGCAGAGAAGAGATGACCAGAAATGTCTGCTCTCCCAGGCCTTTTCCTTTCCTTTTACTGCGGGGTGATTTCTCTTGCATTGGTCGGAGGGTTGGGAGGCAGGCTGACTACCTGACTTGGGACCTGGGCTCACACAGACACATCCAGAGAGAGGAATGCTGTCTGCAGAGTGGTATCCAGAGGCTTTCCTGCCAGCCTCTTCCCTGAGCCAGTTACAAATTTTTCTTGGAACTTTAACTGAATGGGGTGTTTGCTCCGCTGTAGCTATCGCTGATCAAAGAAGCTCTCACTGCCCCTGCCAGAAGCCATCGAAGAAATCATGATACAACCTGGGGCCTAATCCGCTTCCTCTTCCTCTAGGTCCGTGAGTAGAGAGGGAAGAGAAACAAACCCACGGAGCACAGCTCCAGACTCCTGCATCCCTCCAGAAGCAAGGGGATCCGCGGAAACGTAACATGGCTCCCCCCGGCGTCCTGCTTTGCTTGCTGTCTGCAGCGGTCTTCTCTCTACTGGACGGAAGTGCGGCCTTCCTGTCCCACCACCGCCTGAAAGGCAGGTTTCAGAGGGATCGCAGAAACATTCGTCCCAACATCATCCTGGTGCTGACGGACGACCAGGACGTGGAGCTCGGTAAGCGCCCAGCTGCTGGTAGGCGGCATTCCCCAGGCTCACCGTGCTGGGTCTCGGGCCCCTGATGCAGATGCTCGGGTTGACCCTGCAGAGTTCACGTCTAATGGACTGAACCAAGTCCCAGGGGTGGCCCCGCACATGGGGCTGCACAGCTGGGTCCTCAAGGTTAGGGGTCTCCAACCTTCTCCTAATGAGAACCATTCCTAGATTCCTCCAAAGTCCTAAGGAAAAGAGATGTTAAGACCAGTTGATGACTTGTTGTCCAGTTTCTACTGAGAACCTACCACATTCCAGGGCATATTCTAGGACCTGGAACTTCAGTAATGAGTGAGGCAGGCACCATCTCTAGTCTCATGGAATGTGGGAGAGAGATAATCAAGGTCATTGCTAGTTCAGATGGAAGATCATTTCAAGAAGGGAGAAACGTTCTGGGGTAACTGTAGAGGATCCTGGCTTGCAGTGATGGTCGGAGCTACTTTGGATTAGTAATCAGGGGATGCCTCTCAGAGGAGATGATACTTGAGCTGATGCTGAACAAAAAGGGGAAGCCAGCCTGGGCAGTATGTGTGTGTACGAACACACCTGCAAATGTGCGCCCCTGTTCCACCCATCTTACCAGGTGGCACCAGTCCTAACCCCAGGAAGGGTGGGCTCAGCCTTCCCTGGTGACATCTCGGGAAAGGGAGGGTGGCCGCTATTGCTAGTGACCTGACTCAGTTTACAGGGATGGTGGCTTAGGAGGGTGGGGACGGTCGCCGCTCATCCTGAACTGTTTCCCCTCTGGTCCTGTGGGCTCCAGGTAGAGCAGGTGAGGAAACGAGCCCTTGCTGTGATTTATAGCAGGACGCCCTCCCTGATCCCTCACATAGCCCCCCGCTCCCGCGGTCGTGTCCTTGCTTCACTGGGTAAACCCTCCTGGCCTCCTCCCTCTCCCTCCTAAGGGAGTCCCTGGGCTCCTCCACCCAGCTGGACACCTTCTTCTTCAGGAGGCACCTCTCACCACATTTTCACTCACGTGAGAAGTCTCCACCCACGAGCCCACCAGGAGTGAGGCCCCCAGAGTCAACCAGCTGGACCTTCTGCTCCTGGGCTCAAATTCCACGTACATTTCCAGCTCACCTTTGGGGGTGTCTCTCAGTGTCAGCCCTGTTTCTCCTTTAATTATGTCTTCTCTCCCTTCGAATTCACTGATTTCAGCATTTCCGTTTCTCCACATTAAACCCCACACAGCGCTACCCTTCAGATCTATCAAGTGAGGCACAAATGCAAATCACATAAGTAATTCTAAATTTCCTAGTGGCTACCCTTTTTTTTTTTTTAAGAAAAAAAGTAAAAAGCTGAGGAAGTTAATTTTTTTTAAAGACCCAATATATCTAATTTATTGTCATCTTAACATGTAATCAATATAAAAACATCATTAATGGCATAGTTTACATTTTTTTATTGCTTTTGAAATCTGGCATGTACACCTGGAGGGCAGCTCAGGCCCAGCCCCCTTTCCAGTGCTCAGTAGCCATGTGCGTCTGCCATACTAGACAGCATACAAGCCCCTGTGCGTTCTCCTTGTCCTATAAATTGGATGTCCCCCTCTTACTAACAGTGATGACGATAGACATGGTAGTCAATACCACCTTGTACTGTGAAAATCTGGGGCAAAGCCTTCCAAGCACAGAGTACATCATGTGCAAAGGCCCTAAGGCAGGACCAAGGGGATAGATATGGCCAGAGCCTGGGGAAGGGTCATAACATGCCCCTGGAGAGAAGGAAGGGAGCCAGATTGTGGAGGCTACCGTGGGTTGTGGTGAAGAGTGCCACAGTTGACCAGGTGAGGGGTAGGCTTTTAGCTTCTGTCCACAGTCAAAGGAAAACTAAATATTGGCGGTGGCAACAGATTTAAAGGTTGACCAGAAAAGCCTTTGCAGTCAAACATAACATTGTGGTGATGACCCAAATGCAAACCTACACCGTTTTTGAAATCAGTCTTTTAAGCACCAAGAAAAGGTGATTTATATGCATCCAAGCCACTCCTTTTTAATGATTTGTAGTAATGATCACAAGTATAGATGTTATTCAGGGAGCTGATTGGTACAAAAACAATTTGCAGCCAGAAGCAATCATAGCCTAGGGCTTTTATTGACAGTTTGACGCATAGGATGCCTGTTTCTCAAACCAGTCAATCCTAAAGGAAATTAACCCTGACTATTCATTGGAAGGACTAATGCTGAAGCTCCACTGCTTTGGCCACCTGATGCAAAGAGCTGACTTACTGGAAAAGCCCCTGATGTTGGCAAAGATGGAAGGCAAAAGGAGAAGGGGGCAGCAGAGGATGAGACGATTAGATAGCATCACTGACTCAATAGACATGAATCTGAGCAAACTCAGGGAGATAGTGGAGGACAGAGGAGCCTGGCATGCTGTAGTCCACTTGGTCTCAAAGAGCTGGACACGACTTAGTGACTGAACAACTCCCCAGCAGCATTTAGAATGAGCCAAATTTGATAACCGTGGGGAGCCTATAGAATGTGGCCATGGGGCCGTGAGTTTTGTTTCTGGCAGAATTCTGCAAAGAGCACTCACAGGCAGCACCTGACCTCAGCACACCTTGGTCATGCCTCGTGGGGTCCCTCAAGCTGTTTCCATCAGAGTTATGTTGAGAATTCAAGACTCCCCGGATGCTTATTCATGCATCCAATAGATATTGATTAAGTGCACTGTGCTGGGAGGAGAGGGGCTGGGGGAGGATCCCTCCAGCTGGAGAGAACAGGAAAGGCAAAGACAGAAATGAGCTCGATGGGTCAGGACAGAAAGAAGGCCTGTGAGCTGGAGCTGTGAGAGCCGGGGTATAAATGGAGAGAGATGAGGCCAGGTTGCGTGGGACCTTGTCGTCATGGTGATGATTTTGAGGTTTATTTGTAGTGGAATAGACACGAGATGGGGCTGACCTGACTTAGGTTCCAGTAGGATCCCTCTGGCTGTTATGCTGAAATAAGGTGCCAGTGGAAGGACAGGACTGTAACGGGGCAGGTGAGGATGGGAGCTGGGACCAGGGCAGGAACACGGAATCCGGAAGACGTGCATGAATGGGTGGATGGGTCGGGGGCTGAGGACAAAAGGGGATCCTAGATTTTTGACCTGAACCAAGGCTAGTGATTGAACATCCACTCTTAGGAGCACTGAATTTTTGCTGCAGCTGCGTGACCTCAGTCTCCTGTCAGAATCTGATTGTAGGTTTGCACCTGTGACTCTCGAACAAAGCGTATACAGATATAAGGAAAGGAGCTTCGGGCATGATGAGGACGTGGAGAGAGGAAAGCAGAGAAAACCAGGGCGAACTTAAAATGCCTAGATCCCTCCTGTTCCTTTGAATGCAGAGACTGAAGCCTAGAGAAACTAAGTCACTAGTCCAAGGCCACACAGCTAGGATGTGGCCAAATAAGATTTGAACCCAGAGCCTATGGTCTTAACCACAACTCTACTTAACCCATCTCTTGGGGGATGGCTATTGAGTTGTTTCTGGATTGGGAGTGGGTTTGTTAGTAGCTTGCACTGTTACCAATACTGTTGTCAAAGAAAACTATTTTTTTTTTAATATTTGCTGTGTCAGGTCTTGGTCGTGCCATGCGGGATTTTTGTGGTTCCCCACGGGCTTCTCTCTAGTTGGGGCGTGTGGGCTCTAGAGCACACAGGCTCAGTAGTGGCGGCACTCAGGCTTAATTGCCCCCCAGCATGTGGGATCTTAGTTCGCTGACCAGGGATCGAGCCCGTGTCCGCTGCACTGGAAGCCAGATTCTTAACCACTGGACCGCCAGCGAAGTCCTCAAGAATGTCTTTATACGTGCATCTTTGCGTCGGCGAGCAAGGATTTCTGAAAGATGAATTCCAGGAAGTGGAATTTGCAGTGGGTTTGGAGCCCTCATGTTCAATGACATCTGTCAGTTTCCTCCCTTGGCACCCACTTGCCCAGATCGGTCTTCCTTTCCGTGAAGGAGCCAGTCCCTCCAGCAGCATTTAGAGGAGGCTGTGCTGCTTTCAGGAGGTGAGGGATGATGGCAAGGTGGTGGGGGGGGGGAGGGGGGGAGGGGGGGCTTTTTATAAACCACCAGACAGACCCAGATCAATAATGCATGCTCCCCAAAAGGCCAGCACATTATCTCACAGTCAGCAACAACTGGCACGCGGAGGGTGGTCCTAAAAAATTTATCATCTGCTATTTTCTGCTCATCCAGGCGGCAGTTCTGACAGTTCTCGGGGCTGGAGCCTTCTCGACTAAGATAATTCCAGGCTTTCTTCCAGTCCCGGGGCGGAGAAGAGCCGTCCATCCTAATTAGGGTCTGGATGAGAGACCTGGTATGGGACACAGCACAGAAGAGGGGCTCTTCCTGCCTCTGAATTGATTGTAAGGGGGGTGCTGGATCTTGATTTTTTTCTTTCCTTTTTCCCTACGTGCATTTGACGTGCCTTCCTGAGTGGTCACTCGGAAGTGTCCATTGCCAGGGGGCCAGGTTCTAGGACATATTGGTCAGAAAGTGGCCTCCACTATCAGTATATTTTGGGGGACAATCCCTGTGTTTGGATGACTCTTGGAGATCGGTAGGGTCTTGGCTGCCATCTTCACCAGGAGGGTAGAACAAGGAGAAACGTACGGGAGCCAAGGTCTCATTTGCATGGTGTCCTTCAAATAGGCCTTGAAACCGGTGGAATCCGCCTGGGTTTCTGGTTTAATTCAATCCAGACAAACCCTTGGTGAGCCTCCAGGGCTGGGACAGGCTCTGAGACACCAAGATGAGTTGGACACGGTCCTTGCCTGGAGCAAGAGAATATTTGCAACATCCCAGAGCCGTCTGTTCTATTACTTGAACTGGACTTACTTTTTGAAGCTTAAGTATTATTTGAAAAGGAAGCTTTAATTATGACTGTACATGGAAAACTAGTATTCACTGCCTGCAGTAAAAGGTCACTGCAAAACCAAGTCTAATAAGAACAGGAGTGTTTTTCTATTTCGGCAAGATGCTGCCTCCCATGGGGCTGAGGCCAGGATGGCTTTGTTATAAAAGGTGATGGGCAGTTTTGAGAGAGGAGTTCAAGGGGAAGCAGCCCCTCCCTGAGACCTTCTCCTTGACCTAATCAGCAGGATGGTGACTGGAAAAGAGAAAAATTTTCTGGAGTCTGATCACAGGTTTTGAATGTTGGGGCCTGTCTTATATGGGTACCACCTGGCAGTAACTCTTGTGTCTGAGGGTTACGGAAACAGTCAGGCTGCAGATATCAGGCACTGATGGCTTCGCTGCCCACTCTCCTGGAGCTCCACACCAGGTAGGAACAAGTGCCTTTCAGAGACCTCCTCAGTTTGCTGGGTTTCAGGTGTGGCACCACTCATGACTACGTGAACTGCGGATCAGGTGTTCACCTTCAAAAGAAACCTGTCTCTCGGAATATCTTTCAGTGAAAATACTCCAATAGAGATGTAAAGATGAGAACTCTAGCGAAACAGCCGGGTTCAAACTCTCATTCTGCTGCTGACTGTGTGGCCTGGAGAAGGTTACTTGGCCTCTCTGTGCATCTGTTTACTCATCTGGAGGAAGATGATCTATGAACCTAACCTTCTTGGTGAGGACTTAATATCCTGGAGCCCCAGGGATGGGGCCAACCCTCACATGAACCACGAAGGCTGGGAGAGGGAGGGAGGAGTGATACCCTAAAATAAAATGTCAAGAGCTGGTGCCAGAGGCGGGCAGGACGGCTGGAGTGCTGTCAAGTCCAGAAGATGCCCACGGCCCCCACGTAGGGCTCCCTCTGAAGCCAGGTACCCAAAGGGCGGACCAGGCTCATCCGTTCAGGAGATGTGTGTTGAGCACCTAGAGGGTGCCAAGCGGGATCCAGCAGCCAATAAAATAGGCAGAACCTCTGCTCTCAGGGAGCTTACATTCTAGGATAAGAGTTCATTTAAAAGATATGTAAAATATGTATTGGATTGGCAAAAAGTCATTTGGGTTTTTAAGAACACCGTATGGACAAACCCAAATGAACTTTTTGGCCAACCCAATAATATATGAGATAGTAAAAAGCTGTCAGAAGAAAACAAGGGAAGTCAGCAAGGAGGGGAGGGAAAAGGGAAAGCTGTGATTTTTATGTTCAGCAGCATCACTGAGAAGGGGGTATCTGGGCAAAGAAGGTTAGGGAATATGAGTCAAGGGAAGAGCTCTTTCCCCCAGGAAGAGCGTTCCAGGCAGAGAGCAGTGGGTGCAAAGGCCCTGAGGCAGAAGCAGTCCAGGCAGGCTCACAGAGCAGCAGATGGGAGACCAGCGTGAGCGCAAGAGCCAGGGAGAGGCGAGGTCTGAGAGGCTATGGATGGTGGTGGGAGAGTGGCTCAGGCAGGGTCTTTGCACCAGGAGGAGGGCTGTGACTTTCCAAGTGACAGGGACACTAGGGAAGGACATTAACATCATGTGACTTCTGTGTTAATTTTAACCTTTCGGCTACTTTGTGGAGAATAGACTGAAGGGGTGCAATCAGAGCAGTGAGGGGCCTGCTGCAATGGTCCAGGCAGGAGATGGACCCCATCAGAAGGCTACTGCAGGGGTCCAAGCACAAGATCGTGGCGGCTCAGACCAGAGCAGGCAAAGTGGTCAGACACCACCCAGAGTTGGAGGGTGGCGCTGACAAGATGTGCTAGGGATCTGATGTGGAGTGGGCGAGGAGTCCAGAATAACGCCAAGGTTTCGGCCTGAACATCTGGTGGGGGTTGGGGGTGGGGAATGGATTGTCTATTTACAGAGATGGGGAAAGCTATCTAGAGCTCAGTTCTAGAGTCCAAGGCTGTCAACCTTTAGAGTCAGAAGTTCAAGTGGGGAGGCCCAGGCCTGAATGGGCCAGGAATGGGGGGGTGGGGGGGTGGGGGGGTGGGAATTACATGCAGATCATGTGCCGGTTCATGCTTTCCTGGGTCAGAGACCCTCACCAGATGCTCAGAGGGGCCAGTGATCCTGCAAATGGCAAGCCTGCAGCCTGGAGGGCTGTCTTATGGGAGAGCTTGACTTGAGAAAGCAGCTCTGGAGGGCCTCTGGCCAGACACTTGTTTGCCTCTTTCCATCTGTGAACACAAGGAAACCACACCCTGTGCTGCAGACTGATATTCAGAAATCAATTCTAAATTGCAGGCTTGGGTGCTCTGCAGGAGCCAAATGGCTGGAAGCCTAGGATAGTGTGCCCAGATTCCGGACGCCAGATCGGTGGTAACTTCCAACACAGCCTCTCCGAGATACCAGCTCCTGACATTCCTGCCGCTGCTCACTCGTGTTAGAAAAACATGTGGATGCAGGTCATTGAGGAGGAAGAGAGGCTTAGTTGGACCCACCCTGGTGTTCAACTTGCCAAGCACATTCCTGCAAGATCTTTTTTAAATTCAGCACCATTTAGGAGATCACTTAAATTTTGGAAGCTAAGTGTATCAGGATTAGGTTTGGCTGCCTGTGAAAGAAAATATAAAATAACAGTGGCTTAAACAAGACAGAAATTTTGCTTCTTAATCACATAAAAATGTCTGGAAGTTGGCTGTTCAGGGCCAGCTGGGTGGCTTCAAGGATATAAGGGACCCAAGCTCCTTCTCTACTTTTGTATCCTATTCTTCTTATGGTGTGGCTTCCATCTTTAAGGTCACCTTCATGACTCAGAATAGCTGCTGGATCTCCAGCCATCACAGCCATATTCCAGATAGCAAGGAGGAGGAGGCAGAAGGGAAGAGAATGGACCTTTAAGTCAAGTCAGCTCCCTTTACTCACCCCAGACATCACCTACAACACAGACAGAACTTATTTAATTAGTCACATGATGTCAGCAAGAAATACAGGACACATTCAAACCTAGATTTTTCAGTGAGGGTTTAACTTTTTGCTAAGGGGTGAGCAAGTGTGGATAAATCACTAATGATAGGGTAGCACTCGAGGTTAGTTAGTAGCAGTGGGGTCATCTCTACTCCAAGACCAAGGAGGTTAGGGCTGCAAATGGTTACTGGAACCCTTAAGACATAGGTCCACTCAATGGGAGTTGTCACCCTCTGTTGACACCAAGGGAGTGAGATGGAGGAATCCAGACCCTCATCTTAGCGCTTCCTTTTGCTGATCTCCTGCCAGGGCCCCCCATCAGCCAAACTCAGCCAAAGCCAGACTATAAAGCCACTAGTGGGTCCAGCCCATCCAGGTCAGATCCCTGGGCTGGAGAACTAAGCAGAAGGTGGATCCAGAAGGTTAAAGGGAGGACCACTCCCACTGCAAGAGAGTCTAAGAAATGCAGTTTCCTAGCGGGGTGTGTTGAAGATTAAAATCAGGGCCTGTTAATAAGAAAGAAGGGGAAACAGATATTGGCGGACAACCTGGGGTCTCAGCCACACCAGAGATCAGGAGCGGGGGTCCCAGGGAGGGGCAGCAACTCCAGCGGTGGATGTGGTTATGTGATGGGCACCCTGAGAAGGAGATGTTCACTGGAAGCCTGGGGGAGAAACATCCCAGACCGGATGTTAAGCACTTCAAGGAGGGCAGCTGGACCTGGGGAGGGAGAGGGGAGAAGGATAGGGGTGAGGGCAGGGAAGAGATGAGGAAGGTCTGGATTTTATTCTCAGGCCAATGGACAGTGACTGAAATGTTCTGAGCAGGTCAAGCACGCGTGCTTCATGCTTTCAGTGGCTTTGGCTGCCGGTGGAGAAGTGGGGGGCAGGAGCAGAATCTGATAGACCAGTTGTCCCAGTGGGAGGTGATTGGGGGTGCTGCTGAAGGGAAGGGAGTAAACGAGCAGGTTTTGTTTTGAAGGTCAGCACGCCTTGTTGATGGAGTACAAGTGGGAGGGGAGGGAAGGAGAATCAAGGATGACTGAGGTTTTTGGCTGAGCTCTTGGGCAGATGGTGGTGCCGTTTACCGAGATAGGAGACTGGGGGAGGAGGGATGGGTTTTCAGACTTGGGACAGACGTCAGCTGCTTTGCCAACATCACCCACCAGGATGGTGGCTGGGTGACTGACTCTAGCCCACCCTGAAAAATGCGCAGAACACCTTGGAGAGGCTGCCTCATTGAGGCAATGGCCTCTGGCAGGGGCAGCAAGTTGGAAAATTATTAGCAAGAGGGATGTTTCTGGGTGGAGCTCCTCAGAGCGGAAATTGGCAGTCATTGCTGAGCACCATTGTTATACCCATGACCTGCCCTGCCCCAGGGCACCTCCCCTCCATTGAGAAAGCCTGAGCTGGAATTTTTTCCCAGAAGCTTCTGCTGGCTCTGGTTTGCAGATTTTTCTGCAAATACTGCATACTTTTTCTCATTTTTTTCAGTCTAGTGTTCATTAACGAAATTCCAATTCTGCCTCTTCAACATCTACTTTAACGGATTTTGGGGTTAAGAACCAGTTTTAAGCCTTGGATTTTTATCGATGAAATCAAGAATAATATTTAATTTTAATTTGTAATCTCCAAGGGTTAGGAATGGTTCCTCCTCTGCCACCACCATGAGGAAACCTCGTCTGAGAAGCAGGTCCCAGGAATCCAGGGGATTTTTCTGGATTGAATTGCAGGCACAGCAGTTGTTGCCAACTGACAGCAGTGAGAACTCTCCAACAGGAGGAGGGGGATCAAATGTAACTGCTCGGGAGGCAATGGGGTCCCTGGGCCGGAGGTGGCCTCTGATTGCTGCTGTCTGTTTCCCAGGCCTTCCCCTCGCCCCGCTGCTGGGGACAGAGCGCTTCTGGGGCCATCGATCTGATGGGGCCCAGCCTGATGTGGCCGTTCAGCAGGTGCTGCCACGAGCTGGCAGCTCACAATCTGAGCCAGTGACATTGTGGGGATTCCAGGGACACTCAAGGGCCAGCTGAGGGCCAGTCCAGGGCTGTCGCTTAAATTCCAGCCTGGCAGGTGGCCACCAGCGGCTGGAGGCTGGTACAGGACGCACGTGCTTCCCCACCTGTGGCCTGAGCTCACAGCCCCCCAGCCCCTGCCTGTCCAGGGCAAGGCTCAGTTCCAGCTTTTACCCAAACCCACTACCCTCTATGCCCCCTTGAAGCCTGCTTTTTGTGGGTCTCCAGGCCACAGTGTTGCTTTGCAAGTTTACTTAGCTGATCATTTCAGCTGGAATAGAACCAGCTAACGGTTGCAAGGGCTTCCCTTGAGGGTCAGATGGTAAAGAATCCACCTGCGATGTGGGAGACCCAGGTTCGATCCCCTGTTGGGAAGATCCCCTGGAGAAGGGCAAACCCAGTGCAGCAGGGCCAGGCCAGTACTGCGGGTGAGGGGAGTGGGCCTGGTGGGGGCCATGCAGACTGGAGAGGGGGCCCTTCTAAAACCAGCCTTGGCTACTCAGATCCACCCACCTGCGTGCCCATCAAGGCCACATCTGTGTATTTTCATGCTAAGCCTAAAATCCGGATTGATGTGAAATCTCCCGAATAAAACTTAAAAGTTAGCAATTAATTCACATTTTTAACCACTTCCAAGCAGACCTAAATCCAACACTCAGTCAAGAGCCTGTTCTGCTGCTGCTGAGTCGCTTCAGTCGTGTTCGACTCTGGGTGACCCCCTAGGCGGCAGCCCACCAGGCTCCGCCGTCCCTGGGATCCTCCAGGCAAGAACACTGGAGCGGGTTGCCGTTTCCTTCTCCAGTTCAGGAAAGTGAAAGTGAAGTCGCTCAGTCGTGTCCGACTCTCAGTGACCCCATGGACTGCAGTCTACAGGAGGCGCTCAATTTGTGACCTCTGTGTTACACTATATATAGTTGGGAGCTACTGTAATTTACATTTTTAAAAGCTAACATGTTTTGAGCCTTTTGTTTATGCCAGGCATTGAACTAAAGGCTTTGCATATATTTATCTCAATTAAAATTCTACAATAGTCTAGGTAAGAAATAGCAATGGTTAAACATTGATTTAAGTCAGGACCCTGGGTTGGCTAACCATGTCCCAACTCCCACAACTTTCCCAAGGAGGGTCTGACATCACAGACTGTGTTTACCTCTCATTTTAAGAAAACAAAGATCAGAAAGCGTATCTCTTAGTTATCCATCAAAACCGACACCTCCTCTATTATGCCACCCAGATTGGGGGCTCCAGAATTTTGTCTTGGGGAGGGGCATGTAGGGTGTGTCTCCTCTCAGCTGAGGTAGACTTCTAGGACAGAAAATAGACGTGAGCCACCTAAGTCCCAGGAACGGCCAAAATCGGGGCATGTTTTGAATCTTGAGAGCCCCCAGCACCTGCTGAGTCCCCAGAGATGGTGGTTGCCCTGACCCAGACCTCTAGAGTGCACATTAAATCAGCGTTTCCCCACATGCCTTTCTATGTATGACATAGGTCATGCGCAAAATCATCTGATGTGACAGGTTGACAAACATTGATTTTTACTACTTACAAACCTCTTTTGATATGCTTCCAAAAAAAAAAAAATCTAAGTAGCACATCAAATCCAGAATTTTACATTGTCACTTGGGTTGAAAACAAAATTTTTAAAGTCACATTAAAGAAAAATTTCAAATCAAATAAATAATAGCCCTGGTGGTACACTGAGAGCCCCCCAACCCCCCTGAAAAAAAAAAAGCAGTGAGAAAGGGAGCGGGCAGATGAGGGTGTGGGGGATACACTGTGCTTCTGGCAGGTGCATGGTTTGGGCACCAAAATTTAAGTCACCAGGGTGGGGAGGGGGCCTGCCCAGTCCACCGGAGTCACCGAGAAAGGTGTCAGCACCCTGGCAAGGGAGGAAGGTGTGATCACGGAAAGAAGCCGGCTGTGTTTTTGTCTGCGTGTCCGCAGGTGTGTGTTGGACGACAGGAGTTTTGGTTGGCTGGCCTTTTTATTTCTGTGTGGCCTGGTCTTCCAGCCCCTTCCCTCCCCCTCGGAGCTGTCCATCTGCATGAGGGCTGTGCCGGGCAAGGAGATGAGATCATATGCTTTCCCGTTCCAGATGTGGGTTTATCGGGCCCCGTCACTGTGGCTGTTCTCATCAAGCAGGCTACGGTCCCCGAGGGGTGGCTTAACATGTCGCGCTGCTTACGCCCAGATGCGCTGTCATTTAGGGCATCGTTAGATTGTGCTCTAATAGCAGATTGACACAGCTTCCCTGCAGCCAGCTTATTTGGGCTGGGGCGGGCGCCCCGAGCAGACACGTGCAGGCAACTGTTGGAAAGAGTAGACCATCGCTCATGTGACTTGAGGGGCACGTGGCGACCCTGGTTTGGAGCCCATTACAAATAAGAAACAGTCCCGGAGGCTGTTTGCCTTTTGCCAAGGCAGCATCCAGGGCGGCTGACTGCAGGCGAATTACTCACCGGGTGGCAGACCCCTGCTTTCCAGGAGTGTCTGAGAGGTCGGGTGGGCGGCCAGCTTCGTCCTTTCCACAGTCTCTAGAGCCCGAGCAAGGCCAAGTCCTCGTTACCGGGCGCGTCCTTCTTTGCCTCGTGGTCTGGGAAGAGCAGGCAAAGGCTTGATTCTGCCTGGACTACCCTAGATTCATGCCTTCAAGAAATATTTATTGAACACCTACTATGTGCTGGGCACTGCCCTAGACCTCAGGGCATAGTCAGTGGTCCCAGCTCTCGTGACGCTGACATCTAGGGCTACAGAGAGGGTGACCAGCAAGATGAAGATGTAAATATGCCAGAGTAGTGAGTTGACCAAAAAGTTCATTCGGGTTTGCCAGCCGATGCTATGGGAAAACCCGAACAAATTTTTTGACCAACCTGAGATATAGTGTGTTAGATCAACACGTGCAGAGTTGAAAACGTAAAACGTAAAAAGGAAGAGGATATGAAATACAGGCAACAAGGGAGTAAAATTGTGGATGTGGTCAGCAGGGCAGGCCTCACGGGAAAAGAGAACTTTTTTTTAATTGAAGTATAGTCGTTGTACAATATTATAAGTTACAGGCATAGTGTGTCGTGATTCACAATTTTTAAAGGTCATGCTCCGTTTATACTCATTATAAAATATTGGCTGTGTTCCCAGTGCCGTGCAGTACATCCTTGCAGTTTATCTTATGCCTAATAGTTTGTACCTCTTAATCCCCTACCTGTACATCACCCCTCCCCCCAGGAAGAGAACTTTTGAGTAAAAACAAGGAGGGGTGAGGACCCAGGCCCTGGGATTGCTGGGGAAAGGCATCCCCAGCAGGAAGAACAGCCTGGGCAAAGGCTCTGGGGTGGGAGCAAGTTGCCAAGCGTGAGGAGAGGCAAGGACCACAGGGGGTGGGGAAGAATGGGGAGCCTAGGCCCGCAGGGGCTGCACTCAACCTCACAGACTTTGTTCTCTGGGTGAGTAGGAGCCACGGATGATGCTGAGATGAGCCACCGCAGCTACTCCTTTGGAAATAAATGGCGAGAGTCCACGTAGGAAGCAGTGGACCTAATTCAGAGGAAAGAGAATGACTGCCTGCTCAGGGAGGAGGCGACAAGACTCTTGACTGTGGGTGTCCTTTAAGAAAGGGCAGCAGGCTCTGCTGATGGGCTGGGTGTGGAAACAGAAAGATGGGACCAGAGAGAAGCCATGATTATTGCCTGAGTAACTGAAGGATGTGAGAGTTGGTCCATAAAGAAAGCTGAGCCCTGAAGAATTGATGTTTTTGAACTGTGGTGTGGGAGAAGACTCTTGAGAGTCCCTTGGACTGCAAGGAGATCCAGCCAGTCCATCCTAAAGGAAATCAGCCCTGAATAGTCATTGGAAGGACTGTTGTTGAAGCTCCAATGCTTTGGCCACCTGACACAAAAAGCAGACTCATTGGAAAAGGCCCCAATACTGGGAAGGACAGAAGACAGGAGGAGAAGGGGCAACAGAGGATGAGATGGTTGGATAGCATCACCGACTCAATGGACGTGAGTTTGAGCAAACTCTGGAAGATAATGGAGGACAGAGGAGCCTGGTGTGCAGGAGTCTATGGGGTTGCAAAGAGCCAGACATGACTTAGCGATGGAGCAACAACAGACTAGGGGAGAGGGGAGGACCTCAGGACACCCAAGGTGTCTCTTAGCAATAACGTCACTGGGCAGAAACTGTGGGTTGTGCCAAACGCCAGCCATTCCCCGACCCTTCCACGATTTTCACTGTGTCCGTGGGCCACTTATATTGCTATTTTTTGAAATGGCCGTCATTATTTTTTGAGAACAGGATTCTACTACCCTAAATGAGAAGCTAGCATCACTTGCCTTAAGTAGAAGGAAAGTTAAACCATGCAGTCAAGTTTAAGCTAATACGGCTGCCCACCCGGAGCTCCAAGGGATTGGCCTCATCTGTTCCCTTTGAAATAGGAAGCGTGTGAGTGTTAAGGACATGACCACATCCCTGCACCCACCCGAGACTTTCTCCTGGAGAAGGAGCGAATGGCAATCAGTTTCCCACACTGGGGTCCCTGGCACTTGGTGACGTGACCGACCCCGAACCACTGTCCCTGCTGGTGCGTCAGCTAAAGTCACGTCCAGGATGACATGGGGACCCAAACGACAGTCCCGGGGATGATTCTGAGCCTCACTGAAGCTGAGAGTTACCAAGCATGTAGGGACCTCCGCGCCCCTCCTGGGTTATCAGCACCCCTGAGTGGTGTCCACTGGATGCTTCCTGGACGTGACAAGAAACCCCCACCTCCGCCGGCAAACACACTGGCCTCAAGTCCTCCCGTCACACTTCCCTGGCCCTGCAGTTCTCACCGGGCACCTAACTCCCCGCTCCTGGCTCCCTCTTCCGTTCAGTGGTTTGCGGGGAGGATTAAGTAACACGGTGCAAGCCGTGTGCCCAGCACAGTGCGTAAAGCAGAGTCCGCTGACGACAGCCACCACGTTAATTGTGATTGTTACGGACGTGCAGCACCACCCTCTACCCTAGGGCCGAGTTAGAGCTGTCTCAACAATTAGGTTATATTAGGAGCTGCCAAACCAGGGCCTTCAGGGACCGGCAAGTAACGTGACGGCGCAGAGCTGGTGTCAGACTCTAGAAGGTGCTGGGGAGTATGGCAGGCTCAGAGCACATTGTCTGTTAGCTGCTAGTTGAAGTCAGATTTCTTTTTAAATCCACTACCCACAACACATGCACACGAATCATGAACATAGACCCCCTTGGGCTCCTGAGTTATATGGAAACACAGAAAGTGAGATATATTTTTGTGTTAATTTAGCAGATGTTTGTTGAACGGTCACTTTGTGCCAGGCACTGTTCTGGGCTTGGGAAGACGACAGTAAAGAGAATAAGCCTAGATCCCTGCTCCCTTGGAGCTGTTCCAGTGTGGAGCAATGGGCAGCACGCAAATAAGTGAACTGTCCAAGGGTGGTAAGTGTTGGGGGGCAGGTGAGGCAGGGAGGGGCGGTGGGGGGTGCTGGAAGGAGGGGCAGCAGTTTCAGTGTGGAGCCAAGGATGGCCTCTCAGATATGGGAGGTTTGATGCATAACCTGGAGGAGGCTAGACGGATGCACCCCAAGGCTGGTGAGGACCCTGATCCTGAGGCCTGCTCCCTCTGAAGGTTCCAGCAAGTTTGCACCAGCTGGTGGAGGGGAGCTTCGGAAAGCCCACCACCTCCATCCCCTCCAGAGGGCGACTTCACACCTGGTGTCAGTCGCTCAGTCACGTCTGACTCTGTGATCCCATGGACTGCAGCACTGCAGCCTCCCCTGTCCTTCACTGTCTCCCGGAGTTTGCTCAGATTCGTGTCCACTGAGTCAGTGATGCTATCACACCTGGTAGAAACCCTCTAATTGCCACCAGTTACAGATGGGACCCACTGGGACTTCTCAGGAGGACAGGTGACCTTGGCAACAGATGCTCACATAGCTCCAGGGCCTGATGATTCTTGGTCAGACACAAAGCCAGTTCTTTGCCCACCAGGGTGACCTTAGCCAAGAGGCTCAGGAAACACACCTAGTTCCAGGCGGGCATCTCTTATAAAACTGCTTCAGCGCTGGGCTCAAGAGGGCAGGCTCTGCTCTTTCCCCTTCAGTTGTTCAGTGAGATACTACAGGGCATCAATTATATGTCCCTGAGGGCAGTGGGTGGACAGCACCCTGGATCACTGAGAACTCTCAGTCCAAAAGCAGAGGCTGATTACAAATAAGGGCACTTGTAAAGGAGGCCATTTCAGGAGGAAAATGCTAAGAAGAAACGTACACGGGTGTGATAGCAAGTAAGCAGGGAGCTCCTCCAGATGGGGTACTCAGCCAGGACTTGTGGAGGAGGTGACCGCTGAGATCTGAATAATCAGACCAGCCAGCAACGTCTCAGAGGCAGTCCCCAGCAGAAGGGAGAAAGCAAGTACAAAGATCCTGGGGCAGGGGTGAGCCTGGAGCCCCTGAGAAACAAAGAGGAAGCTCACGTAGCCAAGCGAGCAAGGGACAGGGAAGTTCAGTTCAGTTCAGGCGCTCAGTTGTCCGACTCTTTGCGACCCCATGGACTGCAGCACGCCAGGCCTCCCTGTCCATCACCAACTCCCAAAGCTTGCTCAAACTCATCATATCCATTGAGTCAGTGATGCCATCTAACCATCTCATCCTCTGTTGTCCCCCTCTCCTCCCGCCTTCAATCTTTCCCAGCATCAGGGTCTTTTCCAATGAGTCAGTTCTTTGCATCAGGTGGCCAAAGTATTTGAGTTTCAGTTTCAGCAACAGTCCTTCCAATGAACATTCAGGACGGATTTCCTTTAGGATGGACTGGTTGGATTTCCTTGCAGTCCAAGAGTCTTCTCCAACACCACAGCTCAAAAGCTTCAGGTCTTCAGCGCTCAGCTTTCTTTATAGTCCAACTCACATCCATACATGACCACTGGAAAAACCGTAGCTTTGACTAGACGGACCTTTGCTGGCAAAGTAATGTCTCTGCTTTTTAATATGCTGTCTAGGTTGGTCATAACTTTTCTTCCAAGGAGCAAGTGTCTTTTAATTTCATGGCTGCAGTCACCATCTGCAGTCATTTTAGAGTCCAAGAAAATCAAGTCTGTCACTGTTTCCATTGTTTCTCCATCTGTTTTCCATGAAGTGATGAGACCAAATGCCATGATCTTAGTTTTTTAAATGTTGAGTTTTAAGCCAACTTTTTAACTCTCCTCTTTCACTTTCATTAAGAGGCTCTTTAGTTCTTCTTCACTTTCTGCCATAAGGGTAGTGTCATCTGCATATCTGAGGTGATTGATATTAAGCGTTTCTCATGATGTGCTCTGCATATAAGTTAAATAAGCAGGGTGACAATTTACAGCCTTGACGTACTCCTTTTCCTATTTGGAACCAGTCTGTTGTTCCATGTCCAGATCTAACTGTTGCTTCCTGACCTGCATACAGGTTTCTCAAGAGGCAGGTCAGGTGGTCTGGTATTCCCATCTCTTTCAGAATTTTCCACAGTTTATTGTGATCCACACAGTCAAAGGCTTTGGCATAGTCAATAAAGCAGAAATAGATGTTTTTCTGGAACTCTCTTGCTTTTTTGATGATCCAGCGGATGTTGGCAATTTGATCTCTGGTTCCCCTGCCTTTACTAAATCCAGCTTGAACATCTGGAACTTCACGGTTCACATACTATTGAAGCCTGATTTGAAGAATTTTGAGCATTACTTTGCTACCGTATGAGATGAGGGCAATTGTGCGGTAGTTTGAGCATTCTTTGGCATTGCCTTTCTTTGGCATTGGAATGAAAACTGACCTTTTCCAGTCCTGTGGCCAAGGCTGAGTTTTCCAAATTTGCTGGCATATTGAGTGCAGCACTTTCACAGCATCATCTTTTAGGATTCGAAATAGCTCAACTGGAATTCCATCACCTCTACTAGCTTTGTTCGTAGTGATGCTTCCTAAGGCCCATCTGACCGCATTCCAGGATGTCTGGCTCTAGTTGAGTGATCACACCATTGTAGTTATCTAGGTCATTAAGATCTTTTTGTATAGTTCTTCTGTGTATTCTTGCCACCTCTTCTTAATATCTTCTGCTTCGGTTTGGTCCATACCATTTCTGTCCATTATTGTGCCCATCTTTGCATGAAATGTTCCCTTGATATCTAAGTTTCTTGAAGAGATCTCTCGTCTTTCCCATTCTGTTGTTTTCCTCTATTTCTTTGCATTGATCGCTGAGGAAGGCTTTCTTATCTCTCCTTGCTATTCTTTGGAACTCTGCATTCAAATGGGTATATCTTTTCTCCTTTGCCTTTAGCTTCTCTTCTTTTCTCAGCTATTTGTAAGACCTCCTCAGACAACCATTTAGAGTTTTTGCATTTCTTTTTCTTGGGGATAGTGTTGATCACTGCCTCCTGTACAATGTCATGAACCTTTGTTCATAATTCTTTGGGCACCCTCTATCAGATCTAATCCCTTGAATCTATTTCTCACTTCCACTGTATAATCGTAAGGGATTTGATTTAGGTCATACCTGAATGGTCTAGTGGTTTTCTCTACTTTCTTCAGTTTAAGTCTGAATTTGGCAATAAGGAGTTCATGGTCTGAGCCACAGTCAGCTCCTGGTCTTGTTTTTGCTGACTGTATAGAGCTTTTTCATCTCTGGCTGCAAAGAATATAGTGAATCTGATTTCGGTATTGACCATCTGGTGATGTCCATGTGTAGAGTCTTCTCTTGTGTTGTTGGAAGAGGGTGATTGCTATCACCAGTGCATTCTCTTTGCAAAACTCTGTTAGCCTTTGCCCTGCTTCATTCTGTACTCCAAGGCCAAATTTGCCTGTTACTCTGGGTGTCTCTTGACTTCCTACTTTTGGAAGTCAGTGGCAAGGATACACAGAAGAAGAGGTGGCAAGAATATACAGAAGAATAGATGAGGTCAAAGAAACGTGGAGGTGGGTTGGCAGGAAACGCTGATCTAGAAGGGTCTTCAGTTCAGTTCAGTTGCTCAGTTGTGTCTGACTCTTTGCGACCCCATGAATCGCAGCACACCAGGCCTCCCTGTCCATCACCAACTCCCGAGTTCACTCAGACTCACGTCCATCGAGTCAGTGATGCCATCCAGCCATCTCATCCTCTGTCGTCCCCTTCTCCTCCTGCCCCCAATCCCTCCCAGCATCAGAGTCTTTTCCAATGAGTCAACTCTTCACATGAGGTGGCCAAAGTACTGGAGTTTCAGCTTTAGCATCATTCCTTCCAAAGAAATCCCAGGGCTGATCTCCTTCAGAATGGACTGGTTGGATCTCCTTGCAGTCCAAGGGACTCTCAAGAGTCTTAGACCCCCAGTAAAGAACTGGCATTTTCTTCTGTGAGTGAAGGGAAGCTGCTGGATGATTTGAAGCAGTGAACAGACATGATCTGTGTTTTCCCTGGGAAAGCTTGAGCTGTCTCCTTACCTGTTTGGGTAGAGGAGCCACGTAAATCCTCCTTTTCCCTCTTAGGGGACAGAGTGCCAAGGCGGGTCTGATGTGCTCTTCTCAAGTCTCTGGGGGTTGTGGCCCCATCAAGACCCTCAGACCCCGGGTGGACCCTGGATTGGCTTCCTGCTGCTGTCCTAACAAACTGCACAAACTGGGTGGCTTAAAACAACAGAAATTTACTGCCTCATCGCTGTGGAGACAGAAGTCGGCAGTCACAGTGTCAGCAGGGCTGTGATCCCTCCAGAGGCTCTAGGGGTGAATCCTTCTCTGCTCACCCAGCTCCTGGAGGCCCGAGGAGTTGCTTGGAGGGATATCCATGCCTCCTTCCCATCTCTCCTCCATCTTCACATGGCCTTCCCCTCCATGTCTGTGTGCCTTCTTCCTTCTGTCTCTTGGAAGGACACTTGTCCTTGGATTTAGGTCCCACATCCTAACCAATCTCAGCTCAATATGTTTTAGTACCACTGCAGAGACCCTTTGTCTAAATTAGGTCCCATTCACAGGAGCCTGGACATAGGACAGGAACATATATATTGAGGGGGGGGGGGCATCATTCAACCCACCATAGACCTTAAGTACTACAAGGAAAAGAAAAAAACTGAGGATAGCCTTAGAAGGAAGAGAAAAAGGATTTCCATGAAACCGCCTATGTGTCTGGATGCCAGCTGGGTTCTGCGATTACACATCCATTCTTCTGCACACGTGTGTTGAGTGCCCACTGTGTGTTACACGCTATGGGGCACTGAACGAGGCGCAGTCTGCACGCCTGGAGCCCTCGGTAGAGTGGACAGTGTGCGGGCACTGGCGCACAGTAGGGTTTTCACACAAACTCCTTTCCGTCCTGCACCTTACTCTGCTCACAGCTTCACTGAGAAACAAGAACAGGTCTGAGTGGGATCACCATTCCTAGTGGTTTATTGTACCTCATGTGTCGTAAGAGCCCAAGGGAGTCAGAAGCCACAGCGATCCCAGGGAGGGGTGGCTGCAGTGATGAGTGAGATGTGCAGGGAGGTGGGGAGTGGGTTCCAAGCTGGAAGGACAAGGTGGACAAAGGCAGCCACCACGGGTCGTGACTGACACAGAGCGTTTCAGCAGAGACGAGATGTATTTAGAGAGAAGGCGGGCGGGGGTTGCCAGGTTGGCATGATCAGATTTCATTAAGAGGGAACAGTTCTTGGGAAAGTTCCAAATGAAACAAGGTATAATCTTCTCTCTGTTTACACAGTGGTTGCTTTCCAAAAAAAAAAAAAAAAATCAGTGTATATTAATACCCTGCAAAAAAAAGATGTTCTGTTCATATGCAAGACAAAGTTCTTTACTAGGCTCAGATAACTTATGAACAGGTTTTTACCTACCTGCCCCTGTGAATGCCAGTGGAACCAGGAGCTGGCAGAGTACTTCCTCATTGCACTGTGGTCTGAAAGTGAAAAAAAAAGTGAAAGTGAAGTTGCTCAGTCCTATCCCCCTCTTTGCGACCCCATGGATTTTAGCCTAAGAGGCAGGCTCCTCCATCCATGAAATTCTCCAGGCAAGAGTTCCAGAGTGGGTTGCCATTTCCTTCTCCAGGGGGCCTTCCTGACCAAGGGATCAAACCCGGGTCTCCCACATTGTAGGCAGATGCTTTACCGTCTGAGCCACCAGGGAAGTGTTGTGGGCGGCTGCCCACAAATGCCAAGAGTGCCCCCCAGCCTGCCCCTGGAGATTTCCAAAATGCATTCCCCTCCTAGGGGTGTGGGTGCCGCCCTGCTCAGGGCCTCTCAGTGCCCGTCTCTAATTGTTCGGTGCCAGAGTGGGGCGCGCTCGCTGGAGATCGGCCGGCCCGCGTCTCACCTCCTCTCTGGTTGCAGGTTCCATGCAGGTGATGAACAAGACGCGGCGCATCATGGAGCAGGGCGGGGCGCACTTCATCAACGCCTTCGTGACCACACCCATGTGCTGCCCCTCGCGCTCCTCCATCCTCACCGGGAAATACGTGCACAACCACAACACCTACACCAACAATGAAAACTGCTCCTCGCCCTCCTGGCAGGCACAGCATGAGAGCCGCACCTTTGCCGTGTATCTCAACAGCACGGGCTACCGGACAGGTGAGCCAGGCTGCCGCGGGTGGGCGCATGCGCAGACGGAACCACCGACGAGGCACCCAGAGCCCTGCCTCGGATCGCTGCCTTTTCCGCTGTGGTCCCTGTGCTGCGGGGAGGGGGAGGTCCCAACAACTTTAATTTAAAAGCTACACCTTGCCTTCTAAATGCGTTAGAAAAATAGATTTATTTGCTTATAAAGGGGCTTGAAAGTGACCTTTTCAATGGAATTTGATGTGTTTTTTTTTTTTTAAGTGAGCCCCTTTAAAATTTGAAATACAGTAGAGAGGCCATGAAGTACCCGGGCGGGAGCGTGAGTTCTCTGTAAATTGCGTCATTTAAGCCGCTGGGGACTACTTCCTTGAGTTAAGGCCATCAGCATGAAACAAGCTTCCAGAACACTGGGGTGAGGCCAAGGGGATTAAAATTGGCGTGGAGGATGGAGAGCCCGGTGCGCAAGGACTGGCTACTCTGCACATGACTGCGCGCTGTTCGTCTACACTTGACTGTGCACTGCCCAGGGTGCTCCATCTCCTCTGCCAGTGGGTGCCCACAGTGTTGCATCCTAGGTGGAGACTGAGACTTCTGTCTCTTTATCTTGCAGGAGGTACTTTGGTGGGTTCTGGAGACTCACCTGCCCGGCTGGTTGCCTAAGGCAAAGGCACAGTTACAGTCGCTTACCTCCAGCAACATTGCAAAATCCTCCAAACTCGATTTAATTTGCTTTAATTTAGAAAAATAAACAAACACTCCCCACCTAGAGTAAGGCGCCACGGCAGTTGTGAAATCAGATATTGTGACTCCGGTGTCGTAACCCCAGGAAGTTGTGCTCAAGCTACAAGGGACTTGTTTGGGCGGGAGTGACAGAGAGGAACGGATATCTCCATTTTGTTCATTCATACGTCCACTGAAGACACTTAGATTGTTTCTGTCTCTTGGTTGCTGTAAATAATGTTGCAATGAACATGGGATGCAGGTAGCTTTCAGATTTGTGTTTTCCTTTTGTCTGAATAGATACTCAAGAGGTGGAATTGCTGGATGATGTGGTAGCTTTATTTTTAGTTTTTGAGGAGCTTCCAAACTGTTTTCCATAATACCCATACCAATTTACATTCCCACAATGAACATGGGTTCCCTTTCCTCCAAATCCTCTCCGACACTTAGTATTCTTTGCCTTTTTGATAACTGGTATTCTAACAGGGAGCATTCCCAGGTGGCGCTAGTGGTAAAGAACCCACCTGCCAATGCAGGGGACGTAAGAGGTGCAGATTCGATCCCTGGATCAGAGAGATTCCCTGGAGGAGGGCATGGCAACCCACTCTAGTATTCTTGCCTGGAGAATCCTCCTGAACAGAGGAGCCTGGTGGGCTACAGTCAGACTTATAAAGAGTTGGACGCAACTGAAGCAACTTGGCACACAGCACATTCTAACATATGTGAGGTAATATCTCATTGTGGTTTTGATTTATATCTCCCTGATGATTAATGATGTGGATTTAGATGTACCTGTTGACCATCTGTATGTCTTCCTTGGAAAAAAATGTCTGTTCAGATATGTTGCCCCCTTTTTAATTGGATTGTTTTAGTTTTTTTCTATTGAGTTGCATGAGTTTTTATGTATTTTGGATATTAACCCCTTATCAGATGTAATGATCTGCAAGTATTTTCTCTTATTTCGTAGACTGTCTTTTCATTCTGTCGTGAAGAATGTTCCTCTGCTGTGTTTGGTGTTGTCCCACTTATTTCCTTTGGTTTTTATTGCCTTTGATGTCAAATTAAAAAAAAAATCATCACCAGGACCCATATCAAATGATGATTTCACATCATATGTTCTGAGTCTTTAATCTGTTTTGAGTCAACTTGGCCTATGGTGAAAGATAGCAGTTCAGTTTAATTCTTTCACATGTGGCTGTCCACTTTTCCCACTTCCATTTATTCAAGAGACTGTCCTTTCCCCCAACATCTATTCTGGGCTCCTTCAGCATAAATTAACCAACCATATATGCATGGATTTATTTATGGACTTTCTAATCTATGTCATTGATCTATGTCTGTTTTTATGCCAACACCATACTGTTTTGATTACTGTTGCTTTGTGATACGGTGTAAAATCAAGGAACATGATGCTCCAGCTGCGTTCTTATTTCTCAAAGTTGCTTTGACTATTTGAGGTCTTCTGTGGTTCCATATAAATTTTAAGATTATGTTTTCTGTCTCTGTGAAAAATGCCACTGGATGGTCTAGTGGTTAGGACTCCATACTTCCATTGCTGGGGGCACAGTTTTCGTCTACATAGCACAACCAAAAATGAATAAGTAAACGAGATAAATAAAATTTGTAAATAATAATTTTTTTAATGCCATTGGAAATTTGATAGGGATTGCATTGAATCTATATATTGCTTTGGATAGTATTGACTTTTTTTATTTTTTGGCTGCACAAGGTCTTCATTGCTTTTGCACAGGCTTTATCTGGTTGTAGTAAACAGGAGCTACTCTTCATTTCAGTATGCAGGCTTCCCACTGCAGTAGATTCTCGTTGCAGAGTACAGGCTCTGGGCACATGGGCACAGCAGTTGTGACTCGTGGGCTCTAGGGCATGTGGGACTCAGTAACTGTGGTATGCAGACTTGGTGGCTGTGACTCGTGGGTGCTAGAGCGCAGGCTCAGTAACCGTGGTGCATGGGTTTAGTTGCTCCGCAGTATGTGGAATCTTCTTGAACCAGGAATCAAATTGTGTCTCCAGCACTGGCAGATGGTTTCTTATCCACTGTGCCACCAGTGAAGTCCTAATATCAACATTTTAACAACATTAATTCTCCCAGCCCATGAGCATGGGATACCTTTCCATTTATCTGTGTCTTCTGTTTCTTTCCTTAACTAAAGTCTTAGAATTTAGTGCAGAAGTCTTTCATTACCTTGGTTAAATTTGTTCCCAGATATTTTATTCTTTTTTATGCAATTGTAAATGGGATTGTTTTATTAATTTATCTTCCTGATAGTTTGTTATTAATGGATAGAAACTCAACAGACTCTTGTGTATTGATTTTGTATCCTGCAATTTTACTGAATTAATTTATTAGTTCTAACAGTTTTGGTGGAGTCTTTAGGGTTTTCTGTGTGTAATGTCATGTCATCTACAAATAGTTTCACTTCTTCCTGTATGACTGGGATGATTTTCTTTCTTTTTTTTGCTTCATTGCATTGACTAGGATTTCCAATACAATATGGAATAAAAGTGGTGGCAGTGAGTCCCCTTGTCTCGTTCCTGATCTTAGAGGAAAAGTTACCAGTTTTTCACTGTTGAATATGATGTAAGCTATGAGTTTTATTATGTTGATATACGTTCCTCTACAGTCACTTTTTTGAGAGTTTTCCTCATAAATCGTTGTTGAATTTTGTCCAATCCTTTTTCTGAATCTGCCGAGATGATTTTTATCTTTCATTTTTTAATGTGGTGTGCACATTGATTGATTGTGGGATGGTGAACTACCCTTGAATTTCTGGAATAAATCCTGCCTGATCATGATATATAACACCTTTAATGTATTATTGAATTCAGTTTGCTAATATTTTGTTGGAGATTTTCACATTCTATGTTCATCAGAGATATTGGCCTGTACTTTTCTTTGCTTGTGGTGTCCTTGGCTGATTTTGATATTAGGGTAATGCATGCCTTATAAGATGAATGTGGAGTTATTCCTTCCTATTCTGGTTTTTTTTTTTTTTTTTTGGAAGAGTTTGAGAAAGGCTGGTATTAATTGTTCTTTGAATTTTTGGTAGAACTCACCTATAAAGCTGTCTGTTCCTGGACTTTTGGGAAGTGTTTGATTATTGATTCACCCTTCTTTCTAGCAATTGGTCTGCTCAGATTTCCTATTTCTTCATCAGTCAGTGTTGGTATGTTTATGTTTCTAGTTATGTTCTCTAGCTTGTCAAACTTGTTGGCCTATAATTGCTGGTGGTAATCTTTCATGGTCCCTTGTATTTTTGTCAGTTGTAATGTCTCCCTTTTTATTTGAATTCTCTCTCTTTTTCTTCCTGGTGAGTCTAGCTAAAAGTTTTACCAATTTTGTTTATCTTTTCAAAGAACCGGTTTGTGTTTGCAGTGATCTTTCCCATTGTCTTTTTTGTCTCTATATTTCATTTATTTTTGCCATAATCTCTGTTGTTTCTTTCCTTCTACGGACTTTGGTCTTTGGTCTTTTTCCGGCTCCTTGAATTGTAAAGTTTAGGCTATTTATTTGAGACTTTTTCTCGTTTCTTGATGTCAGCGTTTATCGCTTAGAACTTATTTTGCTGCGTCCTGTATGTCTCAGTGTGTTGTATTTTCATTTTCATTTGCCTCAAGTTACTTTTTTTTCATTCTTTTGATTTAACTGATTTGTTGTGCAGTACCCTGTATTAGCATGTTGTTTAGTCTCCATGTATTTGTGAATTTTCCAATTTTCTTCTCGTAACTGATTTCTAGTTTCATACCATTCTATGTGACAAAGGTGCTGGATAAATTTTCCATTTTCATAAATCTATTAAGATTTGTTTTGTGGCCTAACGTGTGATCTGCCCTGGAGAATGCTTCCTGTTCACTTGAGAAGAGCGTGTATTCTGTTGCTTTTGGATGGACCGTTCTGTGCGTGTGTGCTAAGTCTATCCGGTCGACGTATCATTTTAGACCTATGTTTCCCTATTGACTTTCTCTCCGGATGATCTATCCGTTGATGAAAGTGGGGTATGAAAGTCCCCGCTATTATTCTGTTGCTGTCTATTTCTCCCTTGGAGTCTATTAATACTTGTTTTATATGTTTAGTGAAAGTGAAGTCGCTCAGTCGTGTCCGACTCTTTGCGACCCTATGGACTGCAGCCTGCCGGGCTTCTCCGTCCATGGGATTTTCCAGGCAAGAGTCCTGGAGTAGGGTGCCTTTTCCTTCTCCATTATATGTTTAGGTTTGTATGCTCAGGTGCTCTTAAATTGGTCAGAGACTCAGCTGCTTTCTGTTTCTCCTTATCTCCCACTAATGAGAAGCAAAGTCACATGGCGAAAGAGTCTGGGAAGTGTAGCCTTTGTTCTGGGTGGCCGTTTGGCCAGCTAAAAATTCTGTTACTATGGGAGAAAAAGAAAAAGAATACCAAGGGAAGGTTAAAGCTACAACCTCAATAATAGTTCTTAAGTCATTGGTATATGTAATACTGTTTTGAATAAAAGAGGTTAGCTGGAATTGTGGAAGACTGAAACCAGGAAAAAAGCCTTCTTTAAGTGGACCAACAGTTCAACTAAATAGAACTGTTAATGTATTTAGTTAAGTATTTTATCTTGAAAAAGTGAAAATACACAATTCTGAAAAATAATCTTACTCTGTGTTATAGTCTAGCAGTATTTAACAAAGGTTATGTTATAATTGTGGTTAGGTTATGGGTTGATTCTTTAATTAGATGAATCGAAATGTCAATTAGAGGCAGGGAGGGGATAATTTGTTAAACAAATTTAAATGATAGCACCATTTGGTATCCTTTATGTCACCTTCTATTTTCACAGCAAATCATACAGAGTCATTTTTGCAAATGTATTTGAGGATTTGATGAGTTTTCCCTTCCCTGGTGGCTCAGCTGGTAAAGAATTCGCCTACAATGCAGGAGACCTGGGTTCGATCCCTGGGTTGGAAGATCCCCTGGAGAAGGAAATGGCTACCCACTCCAGTACTCTGGCCTGGAGAATTCCATGGACTGGATATTCCATGGGATTGCAAGAGTCGGACACAACTGAGAGAATTTCACTTTCAGTTTTTTCTCTTAATCCCTTGACGTGTGAGTCTTCCCTCTGAAACATTGATTCCCTCATCATCATTTTCATGGTTTCTTCTTCAGCTATCTCGCAGACCAGATTATTGTTTGTCAATGGATTCACACATGCTTCAGGCTGTCCTCCAGCATCACTTTAATTAATTTCTCAAAACCTTGCATCTTTCACAAGATTTGCGATTTCATTTTACCATCATCTTGCTTTGTGTTTCCCTGTGTTTGCAGTAGAGATTGACAAAGGATGAAGCAAGAGGTGCTAAGTTTAAGCAGAACAGATATAAATTTGTTCATGGATATTTCTGTGTGCTGGCTTCCTCTCACTTTGGGGACTTGGATCTCAAATATAAACACACTTGAAAGGATAAATTGTATCTTCAGTTTTTTCAAAATGTACTTAGTCATCTATTTTAGCACACTTCAGCTACCCTGACTGTGCTCACTTACATATGCACCAGCTAAAGTTATACTGTCCTTAGAATGAGACGCCTCCAGGTCTTTGCAGAGCAGTTGAGAGCAGGGACTCTGCCTGAGTTCAAATGTGGGCTCTACCGCTGACTAGCTGAGTGAATTGGAATAAATTATTTAACTATGCCTTGGTTACTTCAAGGGATAATAATGTTACTTAGCTCATAGGGTTTTGTGAGGATTAAATGTGTTAGAATAGTGATACATAGTAAACACTGAAGAAACGTTGGTGGGACTTCCCCAGCAGTCCAATAGTTAGGACTCTGTGTTTCCACTACAGAGGGCATGGGTTTGATCCCTGGTCAGGGAACTAAGATCCTGCATGCCGCAGGATGGGACCAAAAAGAAAAAAAGGAACATTAACAATGATAAACACAGCCTCACAGAAGCCACCCCAGACCAATGTTCAGATGAATGTCACACAGCGTAAGATCATGTAATAGAAATAAGTTATACCCGTGAAACAAAGGTAGCAGCGCATGCTCAGCCTCTCTGGAAATCAGTGAAACACAGGTTTAGCCAGCAGTGTGTTATCACCACAGCAAACATCTCCAGGTCCTGTCACCCCAAAAGGTGGTGAGGAGGTGGGAAGACAGGAAGAGAGAGGTGGGAATGCGCATTAGCACCTACACTCTGAAGAGCAGTTTGGTGGTTTTTGGCAAAGCTGAAGAGGCCTCTCCTTCCTTTCAGCAGCTCTCTGGTTCTGCAGCCCTCAGTTCTGAGGAGGAAGTATTTGAGTTCTGCTTGAGCAAGGAGAGGGTACTTCTTGGCAATGCTTGTGGCTGGTAAATGGCCATCAGATCCAAAGAACAGAAAGCCCCCAACTCCCAAATGATTTTGACACGATATTGACCTTTGTGCTCCCTAAACCGAAAAGGGGCTTCTCAGGTGGCTCAGGGGTAAAGGATCTGCCTGGCAATGCAGGAGACAAAACAGATGTGGGTTCAGTCCCTGGGTTGAGAAGATCCCCTGGGGGCGGGGGAGGAATGGCAACCCACTCCAGTATCCTTGCCTGGAAAAGTCCCATGGACAGGGGAGCCTGGTGGGCTATAGTTGCAAAGAGTCCATAGGGTTGCAAAGAGTCAGACACGACTGAGCACAGCGTACAAACCAAAAAGATGCAGGAGAGCTTTCGACAGAGGCAGATCCTGGGCTTCGACAGTGTCGTCATTTTATCATAAGGCCTGAGGTCTCAAGATGTGGTTGGCACTGGGAGGGGCCACCTACCTCTCCTTTGTACGAGACACTAGCGTTCAGCAGGATCTTCTCCCAGAATGCCCAAGCAGCTAGAGTCTTTCTGATTGGACCAGCTTGAGTCACATGCCAAGCCCTGAACCAGTCACCATGGAGAGCAGATGCCCGGCCAATCGGCTTAGCCCACATCAGCTGGTCCTGGAGCAGCAGATGGAGTCAGTGTCCCCCAGCACCTGTGTCCCCAAATAGAAATCAAGGGCCGTTGGGTAGGATAAAGGGGAAGCGCGCACGGCAGTGGCATTCATGAGTTTCCAGCCTGCCTTGGGCAAAACAGCAACAACCAATGGGGAGAAATAAACACCCCTTCTGGATCTTTCTGATGAATTAGATCAGAATGCCCATTTTCTTCTCGTTAGGGTACTGCTTTCTCATTCCCCGTTGCCATATGAGCCTGGCAATTCGGAAGCCATTCCCCCACCCAGCTCCTGCCATCTGGTACAGACTTGTAGAGACGCGAGCACTGGTGCTTGAGCCTCCCACCCCTCCCTCGTCATGTTCTAGAACATGCCGTGGGAGGAGGGGAACACCCCCCTCATGACCAGCCCCAGCTGTGCCAGGGCTCCTGGCGCACTCCAATTCTTTTCATTCTTCTCCTCCAACAAAACTGGATAGGGGAGGTCAGCTGGGGACCTAGACTGCTTGGCTGTCAGCCACTCTGCTTGGGCAGCCACCCTCACTTGGGGCAGGTGGGGGACTCAGTGCCATGATGCCCACTGTGGCAGGACACCTGGGGCGTTGGTGGAGGCTGGAGCATCCCCCAGACACAGGAGGTGGAAAGACAACTGCTGAGTATTTGGGCATCCCTGACAGAGACTCCCTGCTGGTGTATAAAGGGGTGTGTGTGTGAGAGAGAGAGAGAGAGCAAGCTAGGGAAAGAAGAAGAGAGACAAAGAGAGACTTCTTTTTTTCCCTGATGTGGTTTTAGGGCCATAAAGACGTGCGAGCTGGTGTTTTTCTGTGAAATAATCCTCTCCCCTCCCTCTTTCCATCACCCGGTTTTGATCTGCTTTTAGCCTCTTGCCCTGAAACCCACACACCAGCCTCCAGCTGCCTGCCCGCCATCTGCCTTTGGATGTCACCCCGGCACGTCGAACCTGGCATGTCCAGACTGACTTCCTGACCCTGTGCCTCCCTCCCAGGCACCTCTCTCAGTCTTCCCCTTGGCGGTTCCAATCACTTGGGCCAAAACTTGAATGTCTTGTTTTCTTTCTTCCTTTCACACTCAGCAAATCCCATCAACTCTCCCTTCAAAATAGAGCAGAACCCCTCTGGCGCCATCACCCGTATCTAAGCCTCCTGGGTTCCATTCTCACCTGCCCCAGCTTTCTCCACTCTGGCCTCCCTGCCTCCCATCTCGCCCCACGAGGATCTATTCTCACAGCAACCAGAGACGTGCTATCGACCTTCATCAGCTCCTGACCCACCCCACGCACTCAGGGTGAGGGCTCCCACAGGCACCTCAGGGTCCTAATGGTCTGCCCCTATCTCCCTCACCTCCTGACCACCTCACCTGTTCTCGCCTTCAGTCACTTCCCTCCTTCCTGTTCCTCAAGTGAAAGTGAAAGTCACTCAGTCATGTCCTGCTCTTTGCGACCCCCTGAACTATACAGTCCATGGAATTCTCCAGGCCAGAGTACTGGAGTGGGTAGCCTTTCCCTTCTCCAGGGGATCTTCCTAACCCAGGGATCGAACCCAGGTCTCCCGCATTGCGGGCGGATTCTTTACCAGCTGAGCCACCAGGGAAGCCCAAGAATACTGGCGTGGGCATCCTATCCCTCCTCCAGGGGATCTTCCTGACCCAGAAATTGAACCAGGGTCTCCTGCATTGCAGGCAGATTCTTTACCAGCTGAGCCACCAGGGAAGCCCCCTGTTCCTGAAACCATCCAGTAACTCCTGGCCTGTTCCCATCTCAGGGCCTTGGCACTTTTTCCTTCTCTGGAGACTTCCTCCCCTCACATCTGCATGGCTGCCACTCACTTTCCTGAGACCATCATTCAGGTATCACCTCCTCAGGGAAGCCCTCCTTGATTACCCATCCAGCAGAGGTTCCCCTTCCTCCTTTATCCCCTCACCCTGCTTTTTTAAGTCAGAGTCTTTGTTGCCACTTCACATATATTGGAACGCTGACTGTCCAATTTCCCTTGTGAAGTTACATCCCCTGCCCGCTTCCGGTTCTCCTTGCCCTGGTTCCTGGTTTATCCGCCTCCCCGGTCCTTTCACTGCTGAGGATGCACTTTGCCACTGATGTGGGTGCTTGTGGCCCTTCTAAACCGTCAGCTCCCTGGAAGCAGGGGTGTGTGGTCTGCCCTCCCCTGCGTGCCCGTGCTGAACGCGGGCTGTCCTTAGTAGCTGCTCATTGAATACTGCAGGGCGAGTGGGTGAATCTATATTCCGTCCAGACCCGGCCACCCCGCTTCCGACCGTCTGGCCTATTGTCTATGCTCCGTTCTCCTCTCCCACATCTCTCCTCCCCACCCCCGCTCCTGCCATCTCAGCCTCCCCTGCACAGAGGAGAAAGGACTTAGCTTCTTCCTGGGACGCCTGCGGCGCCGGGTGCAGCTGTCAGGCCTTCACAATGGCCGCCTTCTCTTGGCTTGGCCTTCCTCCTGGGTTTGCTCTCTGCTCTCTTCCTCTCCCCCGAGTGCACAGACAGCTCTCTTCTTCCCTCCGTCCAGATGCCCCCTCCACCCCCTTGCCCGCCCCTTCTCCAGCCTGTTGGGGGACAGCAGAGCATCTGCGTTTGGCCCGGGAAGGAGGCCCCCCCCTTAAGAAGCAGGGCGGCCTTGCCTCAGGAGGCCCCATAACCCACCATCCCCACCATGAAAGCCGGGCATCGGTGGGGGTAGAGCAATCTCGTCCTGCGGGTACAGATGCATCCCGGTCACATACACCTTCAAGCTGCCTCCATCCCTGGGAGATGGTAAAGGACTGCGAGGCCTGGCGTGCTTCAGACCATGGGGTTGCAAAGAGTCACACACGACTTAGCAATTGAACAACAACAGTCGTTTTTTTAAAACTCCGGTGTAATAGACACTCCCTTCCTCCAAGACCTTCAGACTTCAAAACAAGTAAAACATGGGTGCAGGAGTCCAGAGACTGAGGCTCTGCTTCTGACTCCTCTGTGACCTTGAGCTGAGACCCGCCCCCTCTGGGTCTCAGTTTCCCCATCAGAGCAGGGGAGCTGCCTCGTCCATGTGTAAATTACTCGGTCCCTTTGCTGTGATTCCACCCTCAGGGTCATGGGACCAGTGCCCACAGACTTGGGGGGAGAGCTGCCCCAGGCTACTGGAGGAAAGAGGAGGCAGACGGCCACACTTCTCCTCGGCTTTTCAGAGACTGGATGTGAGGCAAGATTTCTACACTTGCAGCTCCCTGTGTCCTGGCCCATTAGCCCGAATATTCATTTCCTGTGGCTGCTGTAACAAAAGTGCCACAGCCTGGGTGGCTTCAAACCAGAAATGTATTCTCTCACAGTTCTGGTGGCCAGAAGTTCAGGCTCACATGTCAGCAGGGCCTGACTCCCTCTAAAGCCTCCCCGGGAGGATCCTTCCTTGGCTCTTCCGGCTTCTGGTGGGTGCCAGCGAGCCCTGGCATTCCTTGTCTTGTAGCAGCATCCTCCCCATGTCTGCCTCCCTGTTGGCATGGCCACCTCCGTGTGGGCCCTCTCTTTACATGGCCTTCTCTCCGTGCATCTGCACCCAAATTTCCCTCTTCTCTAAGGACCCCAGTCTCCAGATGAGAGCCCGCCCTAATCCACTGTGACCTCATCTTAACTTGATGACATCTGCGGAGACCATATTTCAAGAGTCTCCTTCATGAGAACCCAGGGTTAGAACTCAAACATGTATTTTGGGGGACCACAGTCCAAACCACACCGGCTGGGTTCTTTCCCACAGACCGCTTTATTTAATCCTCGAGGATGCATTAACCTCCATCTGGGCTGCAGTCTTAACGTTCAGCTGGAGCAAACTCTGCAGGCCATCAGGGATGCTCAGAAGCCAGCTGCCTCCCCACGCCACGTGGGCTGCGGGCCTAAGCCCCAGGCCATGTGTCACCCAGCCAGTCAGCAACACACGGAGGTCATTGAGTCAACCTCGGAAGTCAAAACAGAAAAGAAAGTGTTAGTCGCCAAGTCATGTCTGACTCTGTGACCCCATGGGCTGTAGCCCACCAGGCTCTTCTATCCATGGGATTTCCCGGGCAAGAATACTGGAGTGGGTTGCCATTTCTTCTCCAGGGGATCTTCCCGACCCAGGGATCGAACCCGGGTCTCCCACAGTGCAGGCAGCTTCTTTACCGTCTGAGCCACCAGATGAGAGGAAGGGTGACTGTGATAGGTGACTATATAACTCTGTCCACCTCGAGCCTCAAGGGGCCACAAGGGAGTTTGCAGGGTGTGGCCTTTGCAGGCGCCTCCCCAGCCCTAACTGCCAGTCCCCTGGACGTTCTGGGGGGGCTCAGACTAGAGCCGATATGGTAGCCACTCACCACCAGGACCTACTTAACTTTCTATTAATTAAAAATAAGCCAGACTTTAAATCCCATTTCTCCATCGCGCTAGCCGCGTTTGAAGTGCCTCTGTAGACACACATAGGTGCCAGATGGGATGGTGCAGGTTACAGACTGTTTCCATCACTGCACAGTGCTCTATGGGTCTGGAGAGCCTCAGAATAGAGTGTAACTCAAGCAAAATCCCTCTGGGAGGAGGGCACAAGCCTTTGGGAATATGATCATTACAGCAACCAAAGTAGAAACAAAACCAAAAAGTGCAGGTGGTTACGATGCAGCGTTTACCATGCCCAGACCTTGTGGCGGGTGTTTGGTGTCAGTCCCCCACCCCATCCTCACACGAGCCTGTGGTATAGCTGTGCCCCCTCCTACTGCTGCAGTCCTCCCCTTGGACCCTGAGCCCGGGGCTCCGGTTTCTGTACCTGCCTCTCCAAGCCTTTGCAGCCATCTGTGGCTGTGTCATAGGTCAGGGTCAGAACCAGCCACACAGGACGCTCCATCCTGGAGCCGGTGGGTCCCACCTGTCCACAATAAGACAGGTTCTTATTTTCTCAGCATCTGGCACATCTGATTTGTTGGAAGTGGGGTATCCAGATTTTTACTGAAATTGCTGAGATTTCTAATGTGGGTTATTCATTCTACTTTCTAAAAAATTAAAAACACCAGGCAGGCCCACAGCAGACATAACGTGTGTGATGGATTCAACCCACAGGCCACCATGTTTGCAAACTTTTTTCTAACGTGGTAGTTCTCAAGGAGGCACACCTCCCAGCAGGGCTTAGCATCTGTGGAGGCATTTCCGATGGTGGTAAAAGTGAGGGATGCTGCTGGCCTCTGGGACCAGGGATCGTTGACGTCCTGCTCTGCGCAGGAGAGACCCGCGCAGCCCCTGAATTGTCTTGCCTTCCACGTGGCTTCTCAGTCTTCCACCAAATCATTATGTGAGTGGACTCTTTGATATTTATTGTTCTCTGAGCCTTGTCTGGAAGTTCATTTTATATAAAAGCACTGAAAGGGGTTTTGCACAGTTTTAATACCTTCTGAATTTTCCAGGAACGTGAGGATGAGTCAGTGGGGCATATATTATACGTGAATGCAGAACTTTTTCCAGAGTTTCCCCCTTGCTGGCAGTCTCACTGATGGCAGGGCCACGTCAAGCACGCGCCTTGCCGTCCCGCCCAATTTGCGAGTGTGCCTGTCACACTCGCCTGAATCTAGGCTCACACGTCTGACTGCTCCATCCTGCCTCCTTGATGGAGGTGATCGAAAATGCATGCTGAAAAGTTTCTTTATTATAAACTGACCTCCTTTTTTTCTTGTGGATTGTGATTGGAACATTATATTGATTTTTTTTTTTGAAATGATGTGTGTCTGTAGCTTTTGTTGCCTATAAGTTTCCCTGCAGGAAAATAAGGGAGCATTACAAAATATTTGCCACTGAAGTGGGGCATCAGTCTAATGGTGTGGCAAACAGCTCTTTGAAGGATCAGCTCAGTGTCAGATTCCTCCACGATGATAATTAAATATCCATTGATCGATAGTCTTCCCGCGCCACCTTCTAAAGGTTTCTTATGAATTTCCTCCACCTCCTTTGTCCCATTCTTCTGGACAAAACCATAGTTTATGGCTGACTCCTGTTGAGGTTTGACAGAAAACAACAAAATTCTGTAAAGCAATTATCCTTCAATAAAAAAATTTTAAAAACATAGTTTTTTTTAAATTTTATTGAAGGATAGTTGATTTACAATGTTGCGTTAATGTCTTCTGCAAAGTGACTCGGTTACACATACATCTTCCTTTCCATTCTGGTTTGTCACAGGATATTGAGTATAGCTCCCTGTGTCGTACCGTGGGACCTTGTTTATCCATGCTACATATGACAGTTTGCCTCTGTGGATCCCAAGCTCTCCTTCCTCCTCACCTGTCCCCCTTGGCAACCACAAGTCTCTTCTCTGTAGCTGAGAGTCTGTTTTTGTTTCGTAGTCCTGTAGATTTGTATCATGTTTTAGATTCCACGTGTAAGTGATACCGTGTGATATTTGTCTTTCTGACTTCACCTCGTATGATAGTCTGTAGGTCTGTCCATGTAGCTGCAAGTGGCATGATTTCATTTTTCTTATGGCTGAGTAATATCCTGCTGTGTGTATGTTCCATGCCTTCTTTATCCATTCATGTGTCGACGGGCATTTAGGTTGCCTCCACGTCTTGGCTGTTGTGAATAATGCTGCTGTGAAGGTAAGGTGCATGTATCTTTCTGAATTAGAGTTTCTTCTGGGTGTATGCCCGGGAGTGGGATTGCTGAATCATATGGCAACTCTACGTTTAGTTGTCTGAGAAACCTCCATACTGTTCTCCATGGCAGCGGCTGTACCGATTCACATTCCCACCAGCATTTAGGAGGGCTCCCTTTCCTCCACTCCCTCAGCAGCCTCTGTTACTGGTGGACTTCTTTTCCTGTTAATTCTGGCTGCACCGGGTCTTCCTGGTGGCTCTCCTCTAGTTGTGGCGCACGGGCTCTAGAGCTCGAGCACTCAGTAGTGGCGGCGTGACAGCTTAGTTGCCCCACGACGAATCTGCGTGCCCTGCACTGCAAGGCAGATTCTGAACCATTGGACCACCAAGAGGGTCCCAGGTGTAGATTTCTTAATGATGGCCATTTTGACTGGTGTGAGGTGGTGGAGGAGAAGGGAACAACGGAGGATGACATGGTTGGATCGCATCACTGACTCTATGGACATGCATTTGAGCAAGCTCCGGGAGTTGGTGATGGACAGGGAAGCCTGACGTGCTACACTGCATGGGTCACAAAGAGTCAGACATTGAGCAACTGAACTGAGGTGACACCTCATTGTAATTTGGGCTTGCATTTCTCTAATAATTAGTAATGTTGACTATCTTTTCATGTGCCAGTTGGCCATCTATAAGTCTCCTTTGGAGAAATGGCAATTTAGGTCTTCAGTCCATTTTTCAATTGGGTTGTTGGTTTTTTGTTGTTGAGTTATATGAGCTGTCTGTATATTTTGGAGATTGAACTCTTGTCGGTCCCATCATTTGCACATATCTTCTTCCATTTCATAGGCTGTCTTTTCATTCTGCTTGTGGTTTCTTATGCTGTGCAAAAGCTTGCAAGTTTGATTAGTCTCATTTGTTTATTTTGGTTTTTATTTCAGTTGCCTTGGGAGACTGACTGAAGAAAACATTGGTATGATTTATGTCAGAGAATGAGGACAAAACCATGCTTTAAAAGGACCAGAAGGGAATTCCCTAGCGGTCCACTGGTTAGGACTCTGCTTCCACTGCAGGGGGCATAGGTTTGATCCCTGGTCAGGGAACCAGTATCCTGCATGCCTTGGCATATATGCATTAATAAATGCATGCATGCACGTGTTAGTCGCTCAGTCATGTCTGACTGACTCTTGTGACCCCATGAACTGTAGCCCACCAAGCTCCTCTGTCCATGGAATTCTCCAGGCAAGAATACTGGAGTGGGTAGCCATTCCCTTCTCCAGGGGATCTTCCCAACCCAGGGATTGAACCTGGGTCTTGTGCATTGCAGGCAGACTCTTTGCCATCTGAGCTACCAGGGAAGCCCAAATGCACACATACATACATATTTGCAGATAC
This sequence comes from Ovis canadensis, assembly GCF_042477335.2. NCBI lineage: Eukaryota > Metazoa > Chordata > Mammalia > Artiodactyla > Bovidae > Ovis > Ovis canadensis. The sequence continues at coordinate 91,570,768 of NC_091257.1, read as the reverse complement.
AGCTCGTCCAAATGGCATTAAAACCTGGCCCCAGTGCTGGCTAGTGTGCACGTGGCACCAGGGGGAGGGGGATGGGCTCCATCCCAGACTAATAAAGTTTCCAGGGAACAGATGGCCCCGGTCCCCATTTGCTGAAGCTGCATGACTGTCCCAGGAAGTGGGTGGATGAGGTCAGCATTTAATTGGAGGCCCAAGCAGCCCACCCTCCATGCCTCAGCCAGAGCCTTGGGGTCATCTGCAGCCCAGCCATGACCTCACCAAAAGCAGGCCAGCAGAACACAGGGGCTGGTGAAGAGGTGTGTAAACAGCAGCCCCAGCCCTCCTTCCCTCCAGGTGTGTTCTTGTCCTGCTTCTCCTCAGTGATTTGCCATTCCTCCTCCCCACCTAGCAAGCTAGAGGTGGCTTTGAAAATGGACGTGTGATCATGTGCCTCCCTGCTCCCAACCCTCCACTGGCTGCCCGCACTGCTCACAGGTCCTTGGCCTCTACACCTCTCTGGACACTTCTTCTACCCCTCTCTCTTGCTTTCTCACCACAGTCAGGCCACCTGGACCTTTCTGCTGTTCCTCAAACAGTCACGGGTCAGACCTGCCCCAAGGCCTTTGTACTTCCGGTGGCTGCTGCCTAGACTGCAGCTTGCAAAACTCAACTCCCTGCCCTCCCTCTCTATTCCTTGCCATCGCCTCCCATCTCCAGCGTTCCTGCTGCTTTCCTGACCTCCCTGTGTCAGTGAGTCCTCCCCACCCCTGTTACCCTCGACCCAGAGAGCCTGCTTCTGTTCTTCAAAGGACTTATCAGCCGCCTTTAAATTATCTCAGGTGTTCTTTTGTTGTTGTAATGGTTGTTTTCTCATGGAAAATCGAAATACTCATTTTCTTGACACATGGTTGTGTTTTGAACGATAATTCACAATGGGGATTATACACCACTTGTGACATGTGTTTTTCAAGAATAATTTACATGCTCAAACGTGCTTTAAGAGTCGTTGCTAAACGTTCATCAGCACTGTGCTGATGCCAGTGAAGCGTTTCTCAGGCTTTCATGGAGATCTGAGTCAAATGGAAAAATCAAAGAATCCCCTGTAGACTCTGCATGAGGTTGTTCTATCTGACTACCGGAAGCCCTGTGGAAATGTGTGTAATGCCTTTGTGTGAAGCTGTGATATAATTTTCTGGTGCTTTATACAACAATATGGATAGTAAAAGTTTTACATTTGCTTAAAAGAGGGAAAAATTACTGATTTGTTTTCTCACATCAGAGTAGGATTTTGGTTGGTTTTGTCGGTGATGATGGCGGTGTGGTGGTGGTGGTTTTATAAAACAGAATAAATCTTTATTACCCAAGAGTCTTGAAAGCTAGATCACATAAAAAGGTACCTCTGTGAGTGTGTTCATGGTGAAGTAAATCAGGTAAAATAGTGTTATCCTTGAACTGACAATTGTTTAACTCATATCTCAGGTGTTTTGAACTTATTTCTCGCCTGTTTTGTTCATTGCTATATCTAAGAACAGTTTCTGGCAGGTGTTAGGTACCCAGTAAAAATTTGAGTGAATGGATGAGTCTTAGGCATTAGGCTTGAAGTAAGCAGAAAGTGAAAACAAAATGGAATTTTGATTACTCTCTGACTTTCCCAGCATTAAGAAATGTAATTGAAATTAGTTCAGGCAAATTTGGCTGAGTCTTGGTGCTCAGACATTGTCATCAGAACCCTGCCTTTTTGCTGCTTGGATTTACTTTCATTTAGGTTGGTTTTATTCTTAGGAAGGTATGCCTTTGTGATGTCAAGAGCCCCCCTCCCCCAACTCCCACCCCCTGCCCCCACGTCCCATCTTACCAGGGGAGTGACCCTGGCTGAAAGAGAAGACGTCTTTCTGATGCTCCAGCGGAAGTCTCAGGGGACGCTTTCATTGGCTCAGCTAGGGTCATATGTTCCTCCATCACCCAGTCACAGAGGCCAGGGGAGATGGGCTACCCTGATTGACCAGGCCCAGATCATGTGCTCAGCTCAGGAACTGGGAGCTAGAGAAAGCCTCACTTGGAACAGGTATCACTGAGAGAGGGAAAATGTTGGTTCCTTCAGAAGCACAGTCACCAAAAGACAGGAGAAGTGCTGGGCAGATAAATAAGACAGAGGTCTGCTCCAGAAACCCAAATCCAGGCTCTGCTTCAAGAGGCAAGTGGAAAGAAGGCCTTTCCCCCGGGCCCCAGTTCTCTGTGCTTCCAGCCCAGGATACCTCCTTCATGCATAATCAGGCCCCCACCTTCCTCATGAATTTTCCCATAGCTCTCAGCTCAGCACGATCCCATGTCTACATCCAGAACTTTTACAGCATCAGTTTATCACTTCGTGCAGCAATCTACATTTGGTATCTTTTCAAAAGCAGAAGAAGGAGATTCATGTAACCTTGCAAGCAGCCCAAAGTTAAAAGGATCCAGTTACAGAAGATCAGAAATGTCCCAGCCCTAAGAGCTTTGGAGCTCTGGGTTTATTTAATGTATTTCTTCCCGGCCCTGCTTCCTCAGCCAATTTGTCTGCCAAAAAAACAAAAGACTTCAGCCATGTGGCATTTTGCATCTAATATTTATAGCATTCTAGAGTTTGCAAAAGCTCTTCCTTCTCATTTATCACTTGTTCCTCAGCTGACCCCAGCTCTGCCCCCAGAAGGTAAGTGGGTTTGTTCTCCTCTGCCCCAAAAGCCAAATCACAGATGGCTCTGGTCTCACAACTCAGGGTCCTTCTCCTGATAAGTGGGAATGGGATAGAAATGTGGCCAGGGCCAGCTCAGTCTCTATTCTGCACCCTTAGGACCAAATTTGGGTCTCGCAAAGTGGCAGCCAGCAGCCTGAGTCCACACTCTAACACTAAATTTATTGTGCTTGAGTTACAAAATGTTTTTTTTTTTAATGTGGGAATTTCACCCCAAAATCCAGATTTCCAAGTTTAATGATTTCCAACATGATGATCTTACCAATATTAGCAACATTCCTGAATAAGTGTCAGCAGCCCATAGCCCACAGAGGTCTGTCGACTGTTTTTATAAATAAAATTTTATTCAAACACAGTCACTCCCATTCATTTATGTATCGCCTGTGGCTGCTTTCACTCCGCAGTAGCAGTGTTGATTCCGCAGCAGGGACCAGAGACCACGGAGCTGAGAAATATTTTCAGTCTGACTCTTTGCAGAAATGGTTTGCTGACCCCCGGGGTGGCAGTAGCCAGCTGTGTTTGTGTCACGCTGTCCCCAGTATTTTAGAATACAGGTCCAGTGAGGGCAACCCACTCCAGTATTCTTGCCTGGGAAATCCCAGGGACAGAGGAGCCCAGCGGGCTACAGTCAATGGGGTCGCAAAGAGTCAGACACGACTCGGCAACTAAACAACAACTGATGTTGCTGTTTAGGGAACATCAGTCCCCAAGTAACAGTCATTTAAGGATAATGATTCCTCTCTCATTTGACGGTTTGGCATCACAGCCCCGAGGTGATATGGCACACAGGATTCTTACCCAGGCCCCTATCACCTTGCTGCACTGCCCTGGGGAACTAGCCTTGTCCAAAATGACTGCGCGTCCGCATCCAGCCAGCCAGCAGGAAATAGAAGATCCAGGGGAAGCGCGCCCGCCTCCTGTAGGGCCTTCACGAGAACTCACACACCTCGCCCGTCCACCAAAAGTTGGTCCTGGCCACATCTCCCCGCGAGTGAGGCTGAGCCTGTCGGCTCCGTCCTGGCAGCCTTGTGCCAGCTAGCAGTTGGGTTCATGAAGAAGGAGCACACGGGCACTGGGCAACACAACAGATGCTGTGACATCTCATCGGCAGGGCCTGAGTCTCCATCCACAGCACACCTCTCCTCCTCTTACTCGGTCCGTCGCATTCATTCACGGAGCACCAGAAGCTCGTTTGCACGTATGTGCCCTGTTGTAAACGGTGTACATTCTCTCCCAGGGGAGAGGAAGAAAGGGAGCTGATGAACGCCAAGGGCAGAGGAAAGGTTGCTGCAAAGAGTTGCGCACGGTGTGTCCCCTTTTTGCATAAACTGAGTGCATGCTCGGTTGCGTCTGACTCTCGGCAGCCCCAGGGACTGTAGCCCACCGGGCTCCTCTGTCCATGGGATTTTTCAGGCAAAAATACTGGAGTGGGTTGCCATTTCCTCCTCCAGGGACTCTCCCTGACCCAGGGATCGAACAAGAGTCTCCCACACTGGCAGGCAGATTCTTTACTAGTGATTGGAAAATAATTGGGCTGAACCTCCTTGAAGGATCCCCTGCAAACCAGCTCCCCACCCTATCAGGTGGGAGGCGCCCCCATCTTCAGTGACTGGGGTCACGGCCCTGCCAAGATGCAGGACGAGGTAGTAGCCAAAAGCCGGGCTGGAGACGACCACCTAGGTTTCAGTCTCAGCTCTGCCACCTGGGGCGGCCATAGGGGACTTCATCGCTCTGTGCCTCAGTTTCTCCAGCTGGTTTGCCAACAGTTTCTGTCCCCCAACTGTAAAATGGGGACAGAAATATTACCTGCCTTGTTGGGTTGTTGCAGAACGCCATCACTGTCCAACTCAATGGTTTTCAAAGTGTGCCCCAGGAACCCTGGGCGCCAAACCATTTTCATGATAATACCAAGACATCATTTGCCTTTTAACATGCATTTTCTTCATGTGTACAGTGAATGCGATGGGTACACAGCAGACCCGCCACCGTCTAAAAAGTATGAAAAGACTCCCCCTCCTTTCTGTGCGAGGTTGGGTTTTTCACGGAACAAAACCAAAACAACAAATTACAATACATCAACTGCAGAAGTAGCTGTGGGAACCCACGTGTCTTCTGTTAAACCGACCCTCAAAGAACCCTTAAAGGGCTTCCCTGATAGCTCAGATGGTAAAGAATCCACCTGCAATGTGGGAGACCTGGATTTGATCCCTGGCTTGGGAAGATCCGCTGGAGAAGGGAAAGGCTACCCACTCCAGTATTCTGGCCTGGAGAATTCCATGGACAGTATAGTACACAGGATCGCAAAAAGTCGGACATGACTGAGCGACTTTCACTTTCAAAGAGATTTGCAAAACTTTAAAAACAGTCCAGCTCTTCTTGCTAATGTTATTTTGTTGGGGGAAAATATGTTTATTTGTAATTTTGAAATATATATACCAACAAGCAGAGAAGGCAATGGCACCCCACTCCAGTACTCTTGCCTGGAAAATCCCATGGGCAGAGGAGCCTGGTAGCCTGGAGTCCATGGGGTTGCGAAGAGTCGGACACAACTGAGCGACTTCCCTTTCACTTTTCACTTTCATGCATTAGAGAAGGAAATGGCAACCCACTCCAGTGTTCTTGCCTGGAGAATGCCAGGGAAGAGGGAGCCTGGTGGGCTGCCATCTATGGGGTCGCACAGAGTCGGACATGACTGAAGTGACTTAGCAGCAGCAGCAGCATACCAACAAGTAGGTTTATTATTACTATTTTTACATGAATGTGTGTGTTTTTAACTTCTCAGTGTTAATTTCTAGTATGAGTATGATAACTATCACCCAGTATAACCAATGTGAACAAATTCTCATCCTCAGTAGCTCTTAAGACTCTGAAGGGACACTGGTGTGACTACTGTTGACAAACACAGGCCTGGGGACCTTCTTCAGTTTTGCAAAGCACCCCACAGGGAAGCCCTGCTCCATGCAGATGAAAGAGATCCCAGGTCAACCCATCAGATGCCACAAATCAAAAAGAAAGACAATGGTCTAACGACTCCATCTGCTGTTCTGCTCAAAGACAGTGCAACCTGGGCACCGAGCAACAGGAATCCACTAGCCTCTCAGCTGGACAAGATTCCCGGAGGCCTCCCCTCCCCCAGGCATTCATTGGTTCCATCAATTCATCATTCACTCCACGAATGTTCACTGATGCCTTCGTGCTTGGCAGACTCAGTTCTCAATGTAGAGACATGGTGAGAACAAGGCAGGCAGAAACCCCTGCCCTCATGGAACAGGTGTTCTAGTTGGGTGAGCAGGTAGGAAAAGCCAGAGGACAAATTTGTCAGGTGGAGCTAAGTACCATGGAGAGACAGAGTCAGGAGAAGGGGGAGAGCCGGAGTAGGGAGAGGCCATCTTAGTAGGATGTTTGGACACCTACCAGAAGGTAACCCGGGAGCAGTTCGCCTTGGAAAGGGGAGGAATTGGTCCATGCAGGCATCTGAAAACGATGCTTCCTTCAAAGGGGACAGCAGGGGCAAAGTCCCTGAGGCAGAAATGAGCTTCCAGGGGCTGGGAGGACAGGAGGAGGCCTCCACAGTGGGAGCAGGATGGGCCAAGGCCAAGGGGAGAGGCGGGGTCAGGGAGGGGGCAGGAGGCATATCACGTGGGACCTTGTGGGCCACGACAAGGACTCTGAGTCTTAGTTCAGGGGTGACGCGGAGCTGTTGAAGGGTTTGGAGCAGAACCGGGGCCCGGCCTGTGATTTAACAGAACCCTTCTGGCGACAGCGGCGGTTGGATGGGAAGGTTGGAGCTTGGAGGTTAGATGGGAGAGGCATTGGGACCGGGGAGGAGGCCCCAGCAAGGTCCAGGCAAGAGAAGGTGGTGGCTGGGACCACGCTGGTCCCAGAGAGATGTGGGAGGCGCTCAGTGCTGAGTGTGTTTGGAATATGGAGCCTCTGTGATGCATCATCAGTGTGTGTATCAGTGAAGGGGAGAGGGCAGCTGGAGACCCCGGGGGTGTGGCCGCAGCGGCTGGCATTTACCGGAAGGTGGGATGAGAGGCGATTTTAGGGGAACCAACCAAAGCTCCTGTTTGAGATGCCTTTTGGCACCAAATGAACTGACCCGGAAGGAAAAAATTTTTAAGTTTTGTTAACCGTCCAAAGGATACATAAAAATGGCCAAACGTTATCATCTCATTGAGAGACGGATAAACACATGAAGTACACTGGACCCAGATAAGTTTGTTTTGTTCACCGTTTCACCCTCAGACACAGAACAGTATAAAGGAGATCTTCAATAACTACTTATCTAATTTTTTTTTAATGGCAAAAACATATGAAAGAGACACAGGCCAATTGGAATTTGGAAGAAGTCATGAAGGGTGAAGAACCATTTGCGTTTTCCCAAACTCCTCGTGTGTGAAACGGGGTGGTTTGTCCTGGGAAAGATGGACTTTTCCAGGCTTCTAATTCATTTTTCACTGACCTTTCTGAATCGCTCTGGCAAACGTTGTTTGTTGTCATTGGCTCAGCTCTGCTCTCCCGCCCTTCTCTGCTATCATGTCATGCTCAGACAGTCTCTTTGTGCAGCATAAACATCCTTCCCTGAGCTCATTACTGGAGTCTCCAAGGAACCTTGTCATTTTCCAAGATGCTGTAGAATCTGCTTCCTAACAACTATTTTTGTTTCTCCAGGGACCTGAGTTCTCATCCTCCCACCCCCATAAAGGAAAGTGAGCTATATTTTGGGAACTCACAGTTCCTTTTTTTGGAGTGTGCCCCCTCTGCCAGACATGAATTCATTGCTGCTGCTGCCCCCATTTTATACAAGAGGTCACTGAGGCTCAGAGAGGAACACTCACTTGCCCGAGGAGGCAGGGCTCAAACTCTGGCCCTTAGGATTCTGGAGAAAATAAAAAAAAAAAACAAACAACCTCTTCAAAGCCACACTGCACCCCAGTCTCCGCCACCAAGAGACCCACACAACCTCTGAAACTGTAGCCAGCACAGAGTTCCTCCGTCTCAGCACCACTGATGCTTTGGAGGCAGATCGCTGTTTGTGGTGGGGCGGTCCTATGCACCGGTGGGTATTTAGCAGCATCCCTGGCCTCCACCCGCTAGATATCAGCTGTGTGTGTCTCCCTTAGTGGTGACAAACAGAAATGACTGCAGACATTGCCAGTGTCCTCCCTGGAGGAGGGCAGATCACCCCAGCTGGTCTGATATGCATTCCCCATGCTCTGTACATGGGCTAACATCACCAGCCCCTCCGTGTAGCCTTTTTCCACCATGCAGCATTCTCTCCTAGCCAATGCTGTGATAGAAATCCCTTCTAATAAAACCTGTCAGTTCAGTTCAGTCGCTCAGTCGTGTCCGACTCTTTGCAAACCCATGAATCGCAGCACACCAGGCCTCCCTGTCCATCACCAACTCCCGGAGTTCACTCAGACTCACGTCCATTGAGTCAGTGATGCCATCCAGCCATCTCATCCTCTGTCGTCCCCTTCTCCTCCTGCCCCCAATCCCTCCCAGCATCAGAGTCTTTTCTAATGAGTCAACTCTTCGCATGAGGTGGCCAACGTACTGGAGTTTCAGCTTTAGCATCATTCCTTCCAAAGAAATCCCTTCAGAATGGACTGGTTGGATCTCCTTGCAGTCCAAGGGACTCTCAAGAGTCTTCTCCAACACCACGGTTCAAAAGCATCAATTCTTCGGTGCTCAGCCTTCTTCACAGTCCAACTCTCACATCCATTCATGACCACTGGAAAAACCGTAGCCTTGACTAGACGGACCTTAGTCAGCAAAGTAATGTAAAATCTGTAGCTGCTGCTTTTCCAGCCCTCCCAGGAAGGATGTGAGGTTTAAGACACTGGATGGGGCAGCCTTACCCTGCCTGACCCGTGGGCCCTTCCCAAGTCCACTGACCCAGGCACCCTGTCAGAAGCTGTCACCGTGTGCCCATGCTTAGCCAGGTACCGGGCTGGGGCTGCAGCACCCAGAAACGGCCCCTGCCTTGTGGACCCAGCGTGCCTGGGGAGATGATGATAAACAGGGCAACAAACACACCTCCAGGATAATCTCAGCACCGAGTGCCATGGAGAAGATAGAGAGTATGGCGAGAGGGATGGGTGACCTTGCACAGCGATCAGAGACACCTTCTCCGGGTGAGGTGACATCTGATCTGAGATGTCACAGTGAGAAGGAGCCAGTCCGTGTGAGAAGGAAGGAGGCTAGGATCTGAGGCAGAAAAGAGCAGGTGCAAGTGTCCTGAGATGCAGTAAGTTCAAAGCGTTTTAAGGAACGAAAGGTCGGGAGTGTTCAGAACACAGTGGACAGTGGGGCGAGTGATGGGAGATGCAGAAGGTTGTAGGATGGGTCGGGGAGTCACTAGAGCAAAACGACTAGGATCTTGGGTTCAGAAGGGTCCTCTGGACACTTGGGGGTGTCTGGGTTAGAGGCACCGAGTCCAGGTGGAGGCTGCTTCCTCTGTGTGCAAAGAAATGAGGATGGAGGAGCAAGATGCGTTTCTCCTTTTGGACTAAATCACCCTGAAGGCCTTGCCTCTTTCATCTGGATTCCCAAGCACTGCATCTGAGGATTCAGATTGCAGCTCTTGAGCCACTATCTCATGGAGGGTGTTACAGAAATCCAACCCTTTTTTCTACCTTTGAGTCTCCTAGCTCAAGATTCAAAATCCCAGGGCAGAGTCAGATTGACCAACCTCAGCCATACTCCTGCCCTTTGAGTGGGAAGAAACATTTTGATGGACCCTTGGGATCTTTGTATTTAAGAGGAATCTGTGGCTGTGGCTTTTTAGGGGTCACCTAAAAGAAAAAAAGAGTGTGTGTGTGTGTATTCGTGCAAATGTATAGATATCGGTCCATTGGCTCCAAATTACGAGGGAAACTACCCAATCAAAATGAGTAAATATTTAATGAGATGTTTATATTCGAATGTAAATAATGAAGTGTAGCATGATCAACCAGTCCACTCCGGAATATTTTGATTCTTAGTTATTTATCGATTATCTCTAATGTAGGATGTGGGTGGAGATGGTGTGGGCTGAATGTGTGTTCAGAGGCTCCAATGCCCTTGAAATAGCCTCGTCGACAGTTCCACCCTGATGGCCCGCCGTGGGGGAGGCGAGGGCCCTGAAGGCGGGTCAATCTCTCTTGCTGCCACTTGCCAGGTACTTAGGACATTCCAGGGACTATTTTCTGTTCCATGCACATGTTGGTTTTCCCCAACTCCACATGACCGCAGGCAGTGGCTTAACTGTTATCCTTGTCCACTGAGGCACAGTGGGGTGAAGTCACTTGCTGGAGGTGAGTGTTAGGAAGTAGCAGACGAGACAGTCTGGCTGCAGAGATGCCCCTGGGCTGCTTGTCTATATCACCCCCATGTCACCCCCAATGAAGGGGAATGGCCACCTGGAGGCGCAGAACAGTGGTGCCCCCACTTTGGCTCAGTCTGACCCACTCTCCAGCGCAGAGAATTACCCCGGATGCCTATTTCACTCCAGCTGCATCTCCCCCGAATCCAAAGTGATGCCTCCGTCTACACTCCTGCGCCAGACTCACCGCCAGCTCACTTCAGTCTCCGGTCGCCGCGAGACACAGCTTTTACAGACCACAAATGCGATCATTACGAGGCAATTTCAGTTAGATTTGGGGCTGGGAGAGATAACAGAAGGGCCTGGTTCTCCCATCAGACTCTGAATGGTTCCCCAGCAGCACTTAACTCAGACACATGCAGAAAGCAGCAGCCAGCAGGGGAAGCGGGCCCTCAGCTTTGCAACCAGAGCTGCCTGCCCGGGCCTGCAGGACAGGAGAGAGCGCTGGGGAAGGACATGGGGAGTAAGAATCCCCTCTAAGCGGGGAGGAGGAGGGTCTGGCTTCTGACCTCTGTCTCTGCAGGGCCTCCCTTAGACACGGTATTAACAGAGCAAGAGGGGATGGGTGCATTGGCGCTAATCCAACTGTAACATTTAGTGGGCACTTGTTTCTAGGCACTGTACACATATGAGTTCTCACCACCACCCACCATGTAGATACTTGTTGTTGTCCCTGTTTTATAAATGGAAAGTCAGAGGGATGGAGAGAAACGACTTGCTCAAGATCACGCAGCTTTCAATGTTGCAAAGTACCTCTGAGTCCCTTTAACATCCCTTCCTCTGAGACATCCTCGTCCTTGTCGTTTACATCCAGGTTACGTTTGCCTTCATCTGGCCGCCTATCCGGAGTTCCCCACACCGTGAGTGTCCACATCCCCACAGTCTGATCCACTTCTTCTGTGATTCCATTGACATTCAACTCAGGGTTTCAATTTCAGCGTTTTAACCCTTTGTTTAGTGGCTGCACGCTGGCCTCTGGTGGCCAGCTTTCTCCTTTTGATAATCCACTTTTGTAAAATGTCTTACAGCTGTGTCTCTGGGAGACACGGAGGCAACACGACCACATGCATCGCTATCTGTGCATGAACTCAGGGGTGGGCAGCGGGCAGTCACTGACAGACTTTGCAGGAAGTGATGTGACCGATCATGATGAGCATCTGTTATTTACACAGCGGTTTTCGGACAGAGGAGCTCGTGGTGAGGTTTGAAGTTCGTACTTCACGTAGTTACGGTTACTAGGCTGCTGTAACTGCGTTTGAACCACGCTGTGGGGCACTGTGTTTCTTGTTTTGCTGTTGGAGTATAGTTGCTTTACAGTGGTGTGTTTCTGCTGGACAACAAAGTGAGTCAGCTGTATGTGCACATATATGCCCGCCCTCTGGAGCCTCCGTCCCACCCCTCTAGGTCATCACAGAGCACCAGGCTGAGCTCCCTGGGCTGTCCAGCAGCTTCCCGCTAGTTATCTAGTTTACACATGGTGGTGTATATATGTCGATCCTAATCTCCCAGCTCATCCCACCTTCCCGTTGGCGGACCCTTGTGTCCACGTGTTCACTCCCTATGTCTGCCTCTCTCTTGCTGCCCTGGAAATAGGTTCTTCAGTACCGTTTTTCTAGATTCCACACAGATGCATTCATATATGGTATTGTTTCTCTCTTTCTGACTTACGACTGTATGACGTTAAGTCTAGGCCTAGGTCTAGTCTAGGTCTATCGACATCTCTACAGATGACACAGTGTTGTTCCTTTTCATGGCTTAGTAATGTTCCGTTGCATGTACGTACCGCATTTGTGCATATCAGGACCACGCATGCACACGGACAGCCTGTGACTGGCTGCTCCTGTCCGGTTGTCATGCCAGCCTCTTTGCTGTGTTCCTTCACACTTTGGGGCCTCCACCATCCTGGCCCAGTTCAGAGCCTGCTTCTGCTGAACTGGCATTCTTCTTCCAAGTCACTGCAGCCCTGTTTAAATCCCAGAGGGTCCTTCACCCCACACAGGGAATTTTGCTTTACACCAAGTGTTAGAAAACTTTTCCCGCAGGGCCAGATAGTAAATATTTAGGACTTGCAGCCACATGGTCTCCATTCAGCAATCCCACTCTGCCATTGTAGTGTGCCAGCAGCCATAATAATACTAAACAAATGGGCGCGGCTGTGTTCCAACGAAACTATTTACAAGAACAGGTGGCAGGCCTGATGCGGTTTGCCAAAACCCTGCTCTGTACTAAGCATCTCATTGTCTTTTCCTTGGGCCTTTTAACTGCTGGGGAAAGACCTCAACCGGAAAGGAATTAAGCAAACAACAACAAAAATGGAGTGGTAGGACTTATTAGTTGACCTTACTTGGGATTTCTCAACCTTGGCACTGCTGATGTGTTGGGCCAGATAATTCTTTTTCCTGGAGAGCTGTCCTGTGAATTACAGGATATTTACCAGCATCCTTGACCCCTACCCACTTGATGCTGTTTGTGACAACTAATAAGGTACCCACTGTCCAGTGTCCCCTAATGTTGGGAAACACGACATAACTGAAAACGCTAGCATTAAAGGTGACTTCAGGTAAGAGTGGACTCAGGGACTCGAACAAGGATATTCCTCTCTCCACCTCTCTCTCTCTCCATCTCTCACCTCTGATGCTTTCTTCCATGTTGCTTCACCTTCAAACAGACTCCCCCCTTCTTAGTAGCAAGAAGGCTGCTGGCAGTTTCAAGCTTATATCCCACCAGCTTCAAGCTCCATGAAAGAAAAACTTAGCTCCTTCCCACTAGCACCCTAAAATCCCAGGTCTGACTCTCATTGGCCGAACTTGGGTCACATGCGCATCCCTGAACCAATGGCAATAGCCAGGGGAATGTAGCGCTCTGATTGGTCAGACTGAGATTATGCACGCAGCCGCTGTGTATTTACATAAGGAAGTGGTGCGACCCAAAGAATCACAGCGCAAAACTGAAGTCTCTGTTGCCAGGTGTAAATTTGTACCCAGGAGCCAGCAAGTGCGCTGTCCTTTCTATTGATGCCAGCCCTACGTCCTAGGGGCAGCCCTCAGCCGGCACATGGTCAGTGATCTTTCCTGGCCTGGCGTTTAATCCTCATAATCTGTTTGCCAAGTTGTTCCACCCCTTCACCAGCTCCCAGTTTGGTCTTCCTTTTACACCATCCTAGCAGTGAAGGCTCAGCGACTTCAGACTCCAACCGTGACTCGGTCTGCATTTTTAATCTTGATGTTAATTCTAGCTCATTCTCCAGCCCATATCTCCCAGCCTCAGAGCCCCAGGGCCCACACTAATTCGCTTCTCCCACCTCAACTGGTGCTGGAATAGCCATTTAAAACACTGCCTTGGGGAAATCTAATCAAATGAGAACAAAATCTAATTTGGCACTAAAAGCCTTTGACTGAAGCCCTGTTTTCTAGGGCCTTGTGGAGGCTGAATAATAAAGTCTGGAGTTTTTAAAGGTTGGAGGTTAGAGAGATGTGAAAGAGGAGATTCTAACAGAGGAAATAGCCCTGGATGTGTTGACACCTGTAGCATTGGACCATAATAGGCAGGGGTGGGCTTCCAAAGTCATCCCTCCTCCCACCACCCAAGAAATATTTATCCCACCAGCTGAGCCAAGAATTTAGGCTCTTTAGCATTCCAAGTTGCACATTCCTCAGAAAGACCTTGGCCCAGGTCTTCAGGGACAAACCAGTAGGAACATAAGCCGGGGACTGGGGAGATCTGGGAGGCACCCTAGGTCCCCCAGCGGGGAGTCACTGAACCTCCTTTTCTGGACTTTCATTCACTCTTCTGCAAACCAAGAGAGTGAAGTTCAGTGCTTCTTAAATGACTTGTCCTGGGTTCCTTTCAAAATATGTCAAAAGCTGTGGACTTTTTCCGGAAAAATGCACACAAAGTGCAAGATCTGGCGTCTGATATCTCGGAGGATGCGTGCTCCCGAGCTTGTTCCTGCCTTAGGACCTTTGCACTTGCTGTGCTCTTGGCCTGGAGCATTTTCCTTGTATTCCTGTCTTCTCTCTCATTCTCATCGTTCCTCCAAGAGCCCTCCCCTGAGTACCCTGCCCAGGGACACCTCCCATGGTCCGTCTCTGGCCATTCTGTTGCGTCATCGTCCCTTATTTTCCTCATCACTGTTGTCACCAACATCACTCTCTGCACTTGTCACAGTCACCCCACAGACGCACAGAATGTGAGCTCCGCGAGGCCAGGGGGCCTGTGGCTCTTCTTTGCTGCCATGTTTCCAGTGGTGCGGACAGCTCCAGCTCCTTAGGTGTTTAATAAATAGTTGTTAAATGAATATATTGATTTTTACATGCCAGGACACTGATTCTATCATTCACTTAATATTTTCTCTCAATTGTTTTACTCTTTTTACTTCACTTTGTTTCAAAAGAAAACATTTACATCACCACCAATATTGTTTGTCATGACAAAGTGTTGGTCTTATTAAAGTCCCCTTCTTCCTTGTTGAAATTTTGAACCAAATGAGGAATAAAATTAAGGAGTCAGCAGATGGATGTTAAAATAGCACTTGGAGGAATCTGATAAAGGCCAGGTTTGAGGACCTGGCTTCCCTCTGAGGGCAGCTGGGCTTCCTGATGCTAAACTCCAGAGTCAGACAGACTTCTCACTGAGCCAAGCCCCCTGAGCTAGCATTGCCTGAAGGTAACTCACTCCTTACAGAAGGCAAAGGAAGGATTGGGTTTTGCATATCCAGTTTGTCCCTTCAAACCCACCAGACATATGTGCTTAGGGTCAGCAGACTGCAGTCCATGAGCCAGATCCGGTCCTCTTTCTGCCTTTGTAAATAAAGTTTTATTGAAACAGAGCCACACTCAATTGTCTATGACTGTTTCATGCAATAGCAGGGTTGAATAGCTGCAATAGGGACTATCTGGCCCTGGAAGCCTAAAATATTTACTCTCTGGACTTTTACAGGAAGGTTTGCTGCCCCTAGGGGCAGTCTTCCTGGAGGAGGAGGAACAGGAAAGCATGGAGAGAGGCCGGCCATGTTAGCAGAGTAGAGCTCCCCAATTATGGAAATAAAATCAGAAGTGGGGAGTAAGGTCATTGAGACTCTGCAGATCTTGTTTCCTGGGCTGTACCTGGTCTCCAGGTACTTTCTCAGCTCTCACAGATTGGTTCTTTTACTGGAGGGAAGGAGAGGCTGAGAGTTGGGTGGAGTTATTTTAAATCAGGGTTTTCTTCCAACTCCAAGCTATTGACACTGGGCGCCAGGTGATTCTCTGTGGGAGGGGCCGTCCTGAGCTCTGTCAAATGCTTAGCAGCCTCCCTGGCCTCCAGCCACTGGAAGCCACCTGCGCCCGCCTCCCCAGGTTGTGATAAGCTTGAGATGCCTGCAGGCCCTGCCGTGTCTAAGGGGCAAAGCTGCCCCAGCTCGGTCACTGCTTTACAGGGCGGAGGCAGTGAGCCTCTAGAAGGGGACGTTCTGGAGAAAGAGGCTCCAGCCTTCAGCTCACCTGATAACTTTCCAGCTGCCTCTTACCTCCAGCTGGCAGTTCAGTCTTTGATGCCCCAACACCCAGCCGGGACGTGCAGTCACTGTTAAATTGGGCACCCATCACCTGCTTACCTTTCCCTCTGTAAAGACTGGGTGTTACTCAGGACTCAGAGCTGGGGCAGCCAGTTTTCCAGCCCCCAGCAGCCCGGGGCTTCTTTCCGGTCATTTCTGCACCGTCTTCCCGTGTGAAGGGAGGCTCCACCTTACCTTCCGGATCACTGGGGGTCCTCACTTCGTGTTTCCACCGCCTCCTCATGCCAGCATCTTTCTAGGAGGCAGTTCATCACTCCTTCCTCAGGAGCACTCCCTTCCTGGTTCTATGTGCAGGGGTGGGGATCTAATGGAAACACTTCCCTTTGCCTTGTGCCTGGGGGGATGTGGGGATCTGGTGTTTGTGGATGAGCAGGAATCTTCCTACCTCTGGGCAGTGCCAGCCACCTGCCAGGCCTCCAGGGAAACCCCAGAGAGGGCTCTGCTGCATGGCATCTTCTCCTGGCCCAGCCCCTCTCCTCTGAGCCAACAGGACTCAAGCGGGCCTCCATGCTCTCTGGAAGTTCTAAGTGGATGGCCACATCTTACCTCTGCTGGCATCGTAGCCCAGCCCCTGCCCACTTCTCCCTCCTGTTGTTCAGTCACTAAGTCGTGTCAGTCTCTGTGACCCCACGGACTGCAGCACACCAGGTCTCCCTGTCCTTCACCATCTCCTGGAGCTTGCTCAAACTCATGTCCATTGAGTCAGTGATGCCATCCAACCATCTCATCCTCTGCTGCCCCCCTTCTTCTCCTGCCCTGTCTTTCCCAGCATCAGGGTCTTTTCCAGTGGTTGGTTCTTCACATCAAGTGGCCAAAGTATTGAAGCTTCAGCATCAGTCCTTCCCATGAATATTCAGGGTTGATTTCCTTTAGGATTGACTGGTTGGATCTCCTTACTGTCCAAGGGACTCTCAAGAGTCTCCTCTAGCACCACAGGTCAAAAGCATCAGTTCTTCAGCGCTCATCTCCGTCTGTCTCTTCTCATCTTAGGCTCTGAACTGACACCCACTGGACACTCACTGGTTTGCCAGGAACAGCACTCAGCACCCAGCTTGCAGGATCTCTATATATCCCTTCCACGACCCGAGCTCTCGGCAGTGGTTCTGAGTGTCTCGGAGCCCCGGTGTTCTCATCCGGAAGAGAGGGCTGGCCTGGCACCTCTGCTTCTGGAAAAACTCTCACAGATTTGTCCATTGCTAAAAAAAAAAAAAAGTGGCCTTATAGGTCATAATTATTTAAAATTGTCCTAGCTTATTGAGGAAGATACAAAGAACCAAAAATATCTCGAAAACCTTGTGTCACCTCACTGCCCACAGAGAGTTTGGGGTATGTCCCAGTCTGGATGAATTAGGGTAAATTTTTTTTGAGTGAGCCCTGCTGGTGGTGGGGAGCAGGCATGCCGAGACATGCCATGCTGTAAACACCCAGCCCCGTGGAGTTTCACCAGCTGAACCACCCGTGTCCCAGCAACAGAACAAGACCATCATTACCCAAGAAGTCCCTTTCCATCCACCTTTCCCCCACATCCAGCAATGACCACTGCTTTTCTTCCCAGAGCCATAGACTCCTTTTGCCTGGCTTTGAACTTGATGTAAAGGGGATCATGCAGTGATACGATTATATCTGGTTTATTTCTCTTAACACTGGTTGTTGTAACTCATCCCTGTTAGTAAGCGTGGCACTAGTGTTTTCCTCGTTTCTATACATACTCGGGTATATAAACATACATTGTGTTTCTCTAGTCTTCTTTTTAAATTGTAGTTATTTGTTTGTTTGTTGTTCATGGCAGCACAGGGTCCTCGTTGCTACGGGCTTTCTCTCGTTGCGGTGAGTGGGGGCTACTCTCGCATCGCGCACAGGCTTCTCATTGCGTGGCTTCTCCTGCTGAGAAGCACAGGCTGTCAAGCACAAGGGATTGGTTGCCCCACGGCATGTGGGGTCTTCCCGGACTGGGGATCGAGCGCGTGTCCCCTGCACTAGCAGGTGGATTCTTAACCAGCACCAGGGTGGTCCTGTTTCCCCACTCATGCACAGATGGATGTCTGTTTTCTTTCTAGTTATTTGCTATCATGAATAGTGCTGCTGTGAGCCTGGAACTTTGGGTGAACATATGAATGCGTTTCTGCTGAATGAACACCCAGGATTCAAATGGCTGGGGCAGAAGCTATGACTATGATCAAGTTTAACAGATACTAGCAAACAGTTTTCTTTCTGTGCCGGGATCGCTCTGCACATCCGCCGGCAGTGTGTGAGAACTCCAGATGCTCCACGCCCCCACCAACAACTGGCCTTGGTCCATTTTTTTTTTTTTATTGTTAGCCCTTCTAGTCACTGAGTCGTAGATAAAATCCAAGGGGATCCGTAAACCTGAGTGGTAAAAATCTAGACTCTTGTTTTCACTGACCTATAACTGACACTCGACATTTGCTTCAATTAGGAATGTAGGCCTCTAACTGTGGCATGTCGGCAGAATCTATAACTTGTCATCTGTAGAAATCACCGATATTTCAGTATTCCATTGCAGTTGCTGTAGATATTGCAAAGTAAAATATTCTCCCTCAGGACTTCCCTGGTAGTGCAGTGGCTGAGACTCCACACGGTTCAATCCCTGGTCTGGGAACTAGATCTCACATGCTGCAACTAAAGATTCCACGTGCTACAGCTAAGACCCAGTGCAGCCGAATAAAGAGATATTTTTACAAAACTGTTTTCACTCATCACTACTTTGAAATGATCACTTTTTACAAGGCCTTGCATTTAGCATCTTCATTTTTTTTTTAAGGACCCATTACTCTATGGCAAACTCTAATACTTTGATAACTGATTTTCCAAAACAATTGATTTTCTCTGCAATCCTGTGTATTTTACTTTCTGCATGCGAGAACATTGGAGAACGGGGTCACGGACTGCACTTGCTGGCGAGGGGCTCCGTGGTTCAGGGGGCAGTGCTGTCTCCATGTCCTGGCCTGGCATGGTTTGGAAATTTCTATTGAGTGGTGGCAGGAGAAGGCTTTTGCTCTCTGCAACCTCACGTGGCTTCCTGGTGCCTCTCCCCTCCAGCTTTCTTCGGGAAGTACCTTAATGAATACAACGGCTCCTACGTGCCGCCAGGCTGGAAGGAATGGGTCGGCCTCCTCAAAAACTCCCGCTTTTATAACTACACGCTGTGTCGGAATGGAGTGAAGGAGAAACACGGCTTTGACTACTCCAAGGTGAGTCCCCCTTCCTGGCTGGGGCGGCAGTGGGGCTCAGCCCTGGGGATCGGGACACGGGGGCCCAACTGCCTGGGCTCAGATCGTGATGCTTAAACGTGAGACTTCGACAGCTTGCTGACACCCTCTGCTTCAGTTCCTTCATTTCTCAAATAATAGTCTCTGTTCCTAAGAGTACTGTTTTATTTTTCTTTTTTTTAAAATAAAAGTATAGTTGATTTAAGACTTCCCAGATGGCTCCTGCCAAGCAGGAGACGCAGGTTCGATCCCTGGGTCGGGAAGATCCCCTGGAGAAGGAAATGGCAACCCACTCCGGTATTCTTGTCTGGGAAATCCCATGGACAGAGGAGCCTGGTGGGCTAAGTCCAGGGGGTTGCACAGAGTTGGACACAACTTAGCGACTGAACAACAAGAGGGGTAGTTGATTTACAATATTGCAATTAGTTTCAATGATACAGCAAAGTGATGCAGTTACGTTTTCCAGATTATTTTTCATTATATGTCATTTCAAAGTATTGACTATAATTCCCTGTGGCATACAGTAAATTTCTGTTGCTTACCTATTTTATGTGGCGTGTTTATTAATCCCATACTCCTAATTTATCCTTTCCCCCCAATCCTTTCCCCTCTGATAACTATAGTTTGTTTTCTATGTCTGTGGGTCTTTTTCTGTCTTCTAATATAGATTCATTTGTATTACTTTTTAGATTCCACATAAAATAGTATCATATAATACGAATATTTGTCTTCCTCTGACTTACTTCACTAAGTAAGTAAGGTCCATCTGTGTGGTTGCAAATGGCAATATTAGAGGGTTGGGTTTTTTCAACTGAAATATATTTGACATATAACGCTGTGTGAATTTAACATGTACAACATGTTGGTTCAGTGCACTCATGTAATGCAGTGTGCGCGGTCATGTCAGCTAAAGCTTTATCATGTTGCAGAAGTATCTTTTCCTTTTGGGGGGGGAAATAATTAAGACCTAGTCTCTTGGCAAGTCTAGTGTCTACAATACAATTGTTGCTATAGTATAGTTGTTGTTCGTGTCCGACTGTTTGTGGCCCATGGACTACAGCACACCAGGCTCCTCTGTCCTCCACTGTCTCCCAGGTTTTGCTCAAATTCATTATAATCCAGTACTGTTGCCCATCATCACTGTGCTATGCATGAGATCTCCAGAACCTCCTCATTCACTAGCTGTAAGTGTGCCCCCTTAAACAGCGTCTCCCCAGTTCTCCCATCCCTCAGCCCCTGGGAGAACCCATTCGACTTTCTGTTTTTATGAGTTCACCTCTTTCGGACTCCATGTATATTTTGTAATATCGCACAATATTTGTCTTGCTCTGATTGACTTCAGTCACTTAGCATAATTTCCATGTTGTTGCAGATAGCCAGGATTTCCGTCTTTCTCGTGATGGAATAATATTCCTCTGTGTGTGTGTGTGTGTGTGTGTGTGTGTGTGTGTACACACCACATCGTCTCTATCCACTCATCATTGAGGACACTCGGGTTGTTTGCATACCCAGGCTGCTGGGACTAACGCTGCAATACACAGGAGAGCGCAGATATCCCTTCAAGATCCAGTTTTCACTTCCTTTGGATAAACACCCCGAAGTGGAATCCCCAGATCATAGAGCAGTTCTATTTTTAACTTTTTGAGGAACCTCCTTGCTGTCTTCTATAGTAGCTGCATCAATTTACATTCCACCAGCAGTCCACAGAGCTTCCCTTTCCTCCACATCCCCACCGACACTTGTCATGTCTTGTCTTTCTGATGCTCACCATTCTAACAGGCACCAGGTGATATGAGAGCCTTATTTTACAACATTTTGCCAAGGCAGAAATTTGTTACAGAAAGAGTACATAGAGAACATACAGTTTAATGACTTTTCACGAACTGAATGGATGCACGTAACCAG